>NC_143570.1:27320000-29720000 GCF_054136105.1 Typopeltis vanoorti
ATCAGAACTTTAATAGCTCAATAGCACCTTATCCCTACACTGTCCTATACAGATAACGGGGAAGATGAAAAGCATTCTTGCTTCGCCCCTTTAAGCCAGTCCTTATATAAGGATTGAAAATTTCTGATGGAGGGGGAGGATTGTCTCCCGTGTGGTGACCGGGATAAGAATAGCCCCCAATATAGCTCATGAATGTCGTACGAGGCGACTAAAACTTACTCTGGGAGGGTAATGGATGGCAATGCTGTAGCCGATGAAGTTCTAACTGAGGCTTGGCTATTGCTGTTACCCTCCTGCCACGATCAGAGCTTTATAGCTCAATAACACCTGATTTTTACGCTGTCCTCTACAGATAACGTGGAAGATGAAAAGCATTCTTGCTTCGCCCTTTTAAGCCAGTCCTTATAAGGATTGAAAATTTCTAGTTTTGGGAAGTTAAAAACCTAAGTTTTCATTCTAAAACCTACCAAACTCCTAAAATTGAATTCAGCTTGAGCTGAAGCCTCCCTTTTCAAAGATGTTTCTTTTGTGCTCTCTACTCAATAAATTGAATACAGAAAACGCGTTCAGAAAATCATGCAACTTACCTAGTTATCATCCCAATGATTTTTCGAACACCGAAAAAAATAAAATGTCCGCATTCATACAAAACATTTATCGGCTCTTGCAAATCAGCGCAAAGATACAGACATCTTTGACCTATAAAAGAAAAGACCGAACCGCACAATTCCTAACCAGAAAATACTACCAAAAGACTTCAAAGACAGCAGAAAAGGATAAAGTAATTGAGAAAGCATTTTATTACCACAGTCTGCCGTTTTATGTCAACTCTTTGCCACCCCACCTGTAAAGGAAACGCTTCCCAAATAGCTTTAGGCATCGTTGCAACCTGTTAAATGCTCCACTCACTTAAAGTGAGGTGCTAGAAAGGAATATTCTATAGCTTGTTTTTACCACCCAAATGCAATTTTGTTAAGGGATATAAAAGCGGATTTCTATGCTCGTTTATTGTAGTGAAATTGTAGCATAAACAAGTACCAAGGTCAAACAATATTGACCGAAGGTCATCAGTTCCAGTACTGCAGTCTTAACATTCATTAAAAAAGTTGGGTAGTCTCAGTATGTTGTTACAGCGCCCTCTGGTGAACATCAACGTTAAATACAGGAAAATCTAATTTTTTCATTAGTTTTTAATGATTTGTGGATATCTTCCCTTTGCAAGTTGGTTTATGGTAAACAAGCGAAAATAACAATTCTTTTGTTATCGTTATGCATATGGGATTTACCTCTACTAACTATAAGAACGGAAAAATGCAAAATAGAATATAGTCATGCAAAATTTCCTTTTGTCCTTGTTTTCCGCTGAGATGAATATTATATAATACTTTTCATATTCCATTTCCTGTGTGTATAATACCCTGCGGTTGTTGTCAACAATGCGAAAGCAAATATTGTTGTAGACCTGATGAATTAACAATAGGGGTATGTAGGGCACTGTATTAACATGAACAAGAGTTTTTTTTTTTTTTTTTAACTATATTCGTTCGAAACACTGTTTTGCAACAACGTCTACATCCAGAAAAAAATAAGCGATTCAATTTGACACAGAATGCAACGAAGTAGACTGATAAAATGATGAGAAGCGTAAAGATGGTAGATTGATGCGAAATTGCTAACCAAGTATGAAGCTGATTGTAAACTGAGGAATGAGGGGATGTTTAATGATTATCTCCGATAAAGTAAGAGCTCACAAGAAAAGTGAAGGAAATCAGGATAGAAATACCCTCTTAACCACAAAAGGCTTCTTTTATATGAAAAATAAATAAATAAAACATTAAAATTCTGGTGAGATTAAACAAATGTGTTCATTTAAAGAAACTAATCTTTAGTATTAAGAAATAAGCCACCTGAAATGTATTTGTGGTAAATGAAACTCCAAGTCTCATCTCTTCTGCATCTCGGGTGGATTCAAAAATTGACTTGTAGGTGTTTCAATTATTCCAACATCTAACTACCTGAAGTAAAACTGTATTGCAATTGATTTTGGTAAACATTCTAGAAAAATTAAAATAACATTTAATTCATGCAAAATTAGGTATTTTGTGGAATTACGCCGAAAGCGACTTAGGCCACGAGGCCAACATGTCCATTTGAAAAGTCATTGTATATTCGTTCCTCAGAAAGTGTCTCTCCAAACGAATGAGTAAATTCATATTATTCTTGCAAATATCTCTTACAAATTGACTAATATATATAGAATAAGAAATAAATTGATAAATATTTTGTTATTTAAGAGATTTTGTTGAGTAAAAAGAATAATTTTTTATGATATACTTAGTTTTAAAAGTACACTCTTTTTAAAAATTAATAGTATATAATGTTAATAGAGAGTATCAATTGGAATACATGTGTTGCAATAATACATTTCATCATTATAGCGGGTCAAGATCAAGTGTGGAGTTCATTTTTGTGAACTTTCCCCATAAGTGATTAGCAAATTGTTTAGCTAAGCGCAAATTATAGTATAGTATATGTTAGCTCAGTTATTATCGGCAAAGCGTCTCATAGAGGCACTTGATAATAAACTACAGCAGCAGATACAGAATAAACCCCAGACTGGGGCAACAATAACACACTAGGTGGTGGGAATAGCTTAGGCCTCACCAGCATGGCTTTGCCGCGTACGCGGACCCTTGGAATCGAAGTAAAAGCTGATGTACGACCTCGATGTTTGGCCAAAGCCCTCATCGAAAGCGTCGGTGCTGAGCAGATTTTTGGGTTTACTCCCTTTGGTGGTGGCCGCTTCCAAGTAGTAGTAAGGAGTGAGCAAACAAGAGACAAACTACTTGCAGGATTCGAATGTAATGGAAAAACAATAGTTCCATTTTTGGTAGGGAGTATTACCAAATTACTTAGAATCCCCAGATTCCCTTTAGAATTTAGAATATATTGAAACGGATGTAAAGATCATCCACGAAATATTCGGGAAATTCGGCGTTATACATACACAAGGTGGAAGTCCTAAATGACGCAGAAAACCCCAAATGGAAGTCGGGTGAAGTCCACATCTCCCTCGAGATGAAAACGCCCGTTCCCAACTTCATTTTTATTGGATCCGCCAGAGTAATGATAAATTACCCTGGTGTTAAAAAACAATGTTTTAGATGTGGTGCTTTCACTCACCTTGGGGCAGACTGTCCTAGAGTGAAATGTAAAAACTGCCTCAAAGCAGGCCACAACCAAGACAACTGTGAGTCAGGTTGCCTGAAATGTGGGGTAATTGACCACAAAGTGGACACATGCCCATCCAGAACCCTTGCTGAGAGGATGGGTGGTGCAATCACGCCAGCAACTCCACCAAGCAATGGAAATGACACACCACAGGAAGCTTCTCCTCCTTTCGAGGCTGCTCCTGATATAACAGAAATCCATACCTCCACTTCTAAGAAAAACCGAAAGGGGAAAAAAACTTCCACAAGCAGTAAAATCCAACAAGAAGAAACAGTGGCTATTGAAACCATCAATACCAATATAGATACTAATACAGATGAAATAGATACAGAAGAAGGAAAGATGGAGGTGAACATCAACACCTCCAAACGACCATTAAGCCCACAGGAAGAAGAGTTGGTAACGCCCAAAACACCAAAAGTATCTGAGACCGCTCACCCAGAAGTCCCTCACGCGAAAGCAGGGGAGACTCTCAGCCATCTCATCAGAGGTATCCCAGGGATGGCGGAAAAATTCAAAGAAGCAATAAAAAAAAATAGGAGAACCTGAACTCCTCCTCACAGGAGAACATGGATCTGACATCGTCAGTGCAAAATGGGGTGATATTTTCGTTGATGACATCAGCAAAATCACCCCTGAGCAAGTAGAGGTAGCCCAGGATTTAGACGAGGAGGCAGCTTCGGCGTTCTTCATAGCTCTCTGCAAACTAGACATGGCCAAGGGAAGTGAGGTGGCCAAAAGAATAATAACTGCCCACAACAAAAGAAAGACACAGTAACCACCTTGTGGGGTTTCTGTACACAGCTTCACGTTTCAGCTATCACAGGTGGGGGAGGACCTGAGAACCCGAGCGGCGAAGGCTTACAGCGAGGCGGTGCAGTTCCTTGTGAGCTGCATCACTCGGGCCAGATCCTTCCTCCACCTCTAAGTCTAACTTTCAATTTTTGCATTTCGGTGTACTTTTTTGTTTTTGTTTTGTTACATGTTTCCTTTTTAGGATTTTTCCTTTTTTTGTAAAGTGAAAAATCAACGACCGTTTTAGAAAAGCCCCTGGGGGGCAAACAGCTAAAACAGGCCAACTGAGGCCTTCTTTCACCTACTCTACTACTATGCACTCTATCTTTACTTCCTCTCCTACTATCTGCTGACTCTCAGCCTATCTTACTCTACAGGCCGATGATGAAGATTTGTTGAACTCACAAATTATTATTATTATAGCGGGATTGTGAGTTGAGCATTAGATTAGTAGTTGAAGTAATTTTTCAAGGCCAGTTTATTATTGCTTGTAGATTACGTGTTATTCTAGCCAGTTTTTCATCTCCAAATCTTTCCCAATCTGATAACTGCTAACTCATTTTCATTTGAACTTAATGCAAGCAACGCAATCTTCATAGGCTGTTGGGGATTATTTTTGGAATTTCAGCATACTGCCTATATTCATTCTACCTTTAGTTTCATAATACGAGTTTTCTATGCATTTTACGCAAATAACTGATTCTTTTACAGCTCGATTTGCTTCTTTATGACAAATTTTTAATTGTTATGCATGCTGAGTCGATGTATTCAGTTGTAATATACCGAAATATGCAAAAAATGGGAATAGTAAAATAGAATTTTTACATTCAGGGCTGTCTCGAAAAATGTGGTTCGTAATCAGTCTATTCTTATAAATATTACCTGATAAAAGGATGCGTACTAAAAGATAATTCTTTCAAATAGCGATTAAACCTCTTCAAAAATTGAAGCTACGTTCTAAGTTCTTTTTTGATCCACTAATTAATATCAGTGCATTAATTAATAATTTTACAATAGAAAAGTCGATCAAATTTAGTCTAAAATCCAAAAGAATTCAAGTCAAAGAATGAAAAACTATTAAATACTATGTAAGCAGTAGATTCAACCATTTAGCGCATGCCACATTGCATTTACTAGTCTATTTCACGGTGTGACTTCTCGCGTGCAACATTATGACGTCAGTAGCATGAAAGAAGCAACTATGAGAGAGAAAAATTCTTTGCAATTTCTATCCTATACGTCACTTAAACAGTCGAAAACCATTTGGAATGGTTGGCTGAATGATGAAAAATATCTGCTGCCTGCCTTAGCAACATTTGAAACACTGTGCAACCACCGTATAGAAGAGTAATCATTAGTTGAGGATTGAAACCCGAGAGCAATAAATGCATTTAATAATGATGGATTTTAATGCTACAAACATTTTGGCCAAGCGAGATTTGTTAAGAGTAGCTACCAGAGGAAATATCGACAGAGAAAATAATTTTGATTAAATAAAATTGAAATCATTTACTATGTTTTCACGACAGAATCTCTTGACTTTATCGAACCCTGTTTTTTTTTTTTTCATATAAATGTTCCCTAAACGGCCCACCGCCTCCGACTATTTGAAAATTTAACAAATAAAAGCCTTTACTTCTACGATGTTTTTCTTTTATTATTTTTTGCGCCAAAAAACTCTTTGATGTTCGAAATCATTCTCCATAGAAAATATGAATAATTGCACAGACTAATGAGAATAATTAGAATCCGCAAATAATTACCGACTGCAGCCGTGGTACACTAGGAAACGTTGGGGGGGGGGGGTAAGGAAAAGAACTCGATAGATAGCAGAACCATCGAAGAGAAGTGGTAAAACTGGCTTCAGTAGTAATAAAAAGGTAATAAACGTGGGTCTGACAACGAAATGAAAATTAATTAAGGAAAAGTCGGACGCATTTCCGCAATTTCATGCTCTTTATTGGTTGTATATACGACAGGCAGAAAATTCATAATAAATACAGAAAGAGGAAAATGATAAAAAAATAAAAGAACGAATGTTTTAATGTTTCTAAATATCTAGCAATTTTCCTGCATTCCCCTGTAAAGCGCATTTCCCCGCAAGTCCTTAAATTCGAGTATTAAAAAAAAAAAAAAAACTTGTCTATTTCATTTACACTGTATTTATCGCTCAATCTTATGCAATTTCTATCAAATTCGTCTTTTTTTGAGCCTTTATGGCGTTCTTTCCTACTATCCACACTCAATCTTTTTTCTGGGATTCCCTTTAGACATCGATCTACCAATAACAGTAACATCCCCCTCTCTTTCGAGGCAATTGCATATTTTTTTCTTCTTCTTCCTATCCTTCTTTCATTGCAGTTCGGTTTCTATTTGAGTAGGAAGCGGATGGCACTAAGCACAAAACTACTCTGCTAATTTATCAATAATATCTACACGGTCTTGAACGACATAAAATATCTGTTTTTAGCCGTCTAGATACCTAGACAACCCCTAGCGCGACTGAACACCGTTTTGTATTTCATACATCAACCATTCGGACCGAATATTGAAATGTCAATTTTAAGTTGTCTCCGCTTTGGGTTTTGAAGTAGAAGATGGGTTGGGGAGAGGGGGGGGGATTGAGGGGAAGGAAAGATAACGGTTTCCCACAGTCAATGTCCATATCACCGTTTCTCACATCAATTTCTTCGTTCGCTCTCTCTTTTCTCCACACTGGCAACGCGACTGTCAGTCTAGCAACCATCAGAGAAAACGCATTTAAGTTCTCTAGACATATATATAAGCGCGCGCGCGCACACACACACACACACACACACACACACGTCGCAGAGCGCTTACGACAGAGAATGTCCTCGGGTTCTTCCGTAAATGCTACGGCGGTCAGAGACACTTGATTGTCGGAGACGGTATGAACACCTTACGGGCTTCTGCGTGTGTGTGTAAAACGCCCTCTGTCGGATATCTGTGAAATATTGATTGTAGTTGGGAACTGAAAAGGCACACACACACGCACACACACACCAATTATCGATTGATTATTCTCACGTAAATAAAGGAACTTTCTCCAATTTATTTGTTTCACACACGCAATGGAAAACGAATTTATTTTTCTTACGTGCCGTACGATGAACCAACACAACTTTACGTACAGAGTAAAATATTCTACAATTAATTTAAACAAAATCGCTTCCGTTTCTTTTTTTTTTTTTTAATTGAATAATTTTTCAACATTCGGAATCATCAACGTTATTGTTTGGCCATCCCGCTGGTGTACTCTTTCTTCGCGGGCACTAAAAATGCCGGTCAACGATTCAGCCTCACGGAAAGAAATAGCGCGGCTCTCGGTTACAGCGAAAATTAAATAAATAGTTATAAATAGCTCCTAGCCACCATCTGGATCGAATCAATTGCAACTAACCTGCCGCCATATTTTTCTTCTGTTTCGTCCGGAGCATTATCAGCCTGTCACTTCATATCCAAGCGGTATCCATCAAGAAAATAACGGGGCCGTGGCGGGCCTAGGATGAGCAGCCACTGAGTAACTTAAATTACTGTAATAGTTTATTAAACACAGAGAGAGTATAATAACCGCTACCGTAAGTACACCCGTATAAGACAACCCTGTGTGTGTGTCTAATATAAACTCTTTCCCGCAATTGAAGCAAGTAAAATGGTAGTTGTAATAGCACGCAATATCTTGCTTGGATAAAGAAACCCAAAGAGAGGGAAGTTTTTCAATAGAACGATCGTCTAAGATACATTTCCTTTTTCCTCCTCAATCTTCTCAAACTCGGATGTATCCTAAGAAAGTAGACCACAGTTTGGAGGTCGGCGCACGTACATGCAATGAAATATTCACCGGCCTTATAGTTAAGCGTAAAAGAAATTTTTATCGGAGTTTGGAATGGTTGGAAGCAGCCTTTCCAAGATCTCTGGCAATAACAATAGACTAATAGCCACAACTAGTCGATTAGGCATCAATTATTAGCAGAAAATTCTTTGAGAGGATAATGGGAATGGTACTGTAACTGTATACAATCAGTTTTTAAAAGAATATTATTGCTCTAGTTTGTGCATGCCGGAGTATCATGTTTAATGTAAAGGATCTCGGTTTTATTTGATGTTTATTACACTTGGAAAGGCAGGAACTAAATACAGTACACAAGAAACAACTCCCTCTAATGGCCATTTATTTTTTTATCAGCTTATGAAATGTACATTATGAGTACAAACTAGCGAATGGTTGCTTCGATTAAAAATAGCAGAAATATATGGGTGACGTCATTGTACAAATGTTACTCTAACATTAGATCTCGCGATTAAACTTCACTAAATAAATATCAGTCTTCTTTAGTATATTTATTAGAATTTCAAAGCAAATATAAATAAATCGAAAATTTTGAAATTTTAATTATTTTTAATGAAAATTATTTATTATAATTTGTAATTTAAACAGCTACCTTTTCTTAACCTACATAATTTAAATAAATTAAAGATTTTTTGCATATGCACTATTTACTATTTTACGTTTTTTGTATATATTTCTGGGATTTATTTCTGGGATTTAATGAGAAATTCAGGGTCGAATTTATGGGAAATTCGACCCTGCCAGTCTTCCGTATGGTCTGAAACCCACAACCGGCCCATTAACAATACTAGGAATTCCCTTCCTAGAGACCCCAGTGTTGCAAACACAACACTTAATAGAAATGTGTTGCGAAAAACTAAAACCCTTCAGTCCCAACTACCTATCATTCGAAGGTAGAGCAACAGTTATCAAAACAGTCCTAAAACCGATGTTACTGCACACCATTAACCTCACAAACATAACAGACACACAAGACAACGCCATTCACAAACATATCACTAATTTTTTCTGGAACAACAGGAAACACGAGGTGCGCAGGGCATTTCTCCATCTTCCCCCCACACAAGGGGGATTCGCCCTGCCAATCCTCAAATACTGCCACCTAACCAACGCTGCTCAGACCATACGGAAAGCACTGGCATCAAATCACCCTTCCGGCAATCTGATGAAATACTTCTTAGGATTTTTCCTACCCTACTTCGGGATCACTGGCCACGCCGGACCATGTGCAGAGACGGTGCCTGAGTGGTACTACACAATATGTAAACTTTTTAAAAAATTGGCAACGGATGGAGTTCGAGTGCTTCAGCTCAGCCCAAACAAGCTGTACTGGAAAATTTTTGACAGCTTTGACTGGGAAAAACCCGATCTGGGCACAAACGAAGAGGTGCTGTTCACCAACATAAAAAACAGCTGGGGGCAACCATTTCACCGGGACTTAGCCTGGAGAATCGCCTACGGCAGACTCCCGGTGAAACTGGTAAAATCAGCTTACAACCCGCGACCATGCAACCCCTTCTGCGACGTCTGCGGTGCGATAGAAACCGTAGGGCACCTCTTCTTTCACTGCCCGCCAGCACAGCGTGTTTGGCACAGACTGGCTGAGGTGCTTGCGATCCCAGCGCTCACATTCCCCGAAATAGTCTTTCTACAGTTTCCTCCCCCAGTAACCAAAAACAAGAAACACCTGATTTTCCTAATAAATGTGATTAAACACCACATTTGGAAAACCAGGAAAAAACACCTTCTTAACGAGGGGGATCGCATCTATCTCCGTATTAAGAACTGCCTCTCAGCCTACCTCCGCCGCTTCCTGGAGCAGGAAAGGTACTTAAGGGGAGAAGAGCGGTTCCTGAGGAGATGGTGTGATCCACCAACCATCTGCCAGATCATACAGGGGGGAATCCGGTTGTGTCTGCACCTGTAACACCTTCAAGTTGTAGGTGTTGACACTATCTCGATCTTCCTTCCTGTTCAGCGTTTAACCAACAGGTAGGTCTAGTCCTTTCACAGTTGAAAGTTTTTCTGTCCCCAGGTTGGGGTTGACCTGAACAAACCCGGACTGCGAAGGCCAACATCGAGGTGGTCCCAAGCCCTTTTCAGGGCCAGGTCATCTCCCTTCTTTTCCTGGTTATACTGTTCTGGGTTTGCTCGGCAAACTCATTCCTCTATAGAATTGTCTTCCACATAGTCTTTAGATTTATTTACACTTGTTAAATTTGCTTAGTCTCTCCTTTTTTTTCCTTTTCAGGATTTTTCCTTTTTAAAAGTGAAAAATCAACGACCGTTTTAGAAGCACCCCTGGGGGGCCAACAGCTAAAACAGGTCAGCTGAGGCCTCTTTCATCTACTCTACTACTATGCACTCTATCTTTATTTCCTCTCCTACTATCTGCTGAATCTCAGCCCATCTTACACCACAGGCCAATGATGAGATACGTTGAACTCACAAAATTATTATTATATTTCTGTACATTAGACACATGAAAGATTGCCATGTTAGTATTCAGTGGGTGATTTGAGTTCTTACAATATTATTTATTACATATACCATTTTATGAACACAGTTTAAATGTAAACGCTTTCAAAGAATCCATTTCCTACTTGTCCAAATAGAAAAACGAACATCTAAACAAAAGTCGATGGGCTGAAATATTCCATAATTCGTAATATCCCGTATCATATTGTATACGAGTGGAAACCTTTCCACTGTTATGGAAACAAACGCCACATCCGTCTTTGTGTAACAATTAAAACAAGCGAAATTATATTATATAGACTACACACGATGGTTCATCTGGGAATAATTCTCCAACGTAATTGAAAGTATACTGGATTTAAATTTAAAATAAAATATTAAGGTTCTGAAAATTAACCATACTGCATATAAGGCAGTATTTTTTTAAGAGTTTGCAACGTGAAGTGACTGAAAAATTGAGCATAAAGAAGTAAAGAGAAAGGTCATACTTATAAGGCAAATACTTTTCATGATAAAAATAAAAATTTTCATAAAATTGACATATTTAGCAATTACGTTACGTACCAAGATTTTGGGTTCAGACAATTTTTGTACCTAAAACTAGGTTTATTTTACAGTCAAAAGGGAAAGTTCGGTGTATGTGCAAGTGACAAAAATGTTTAACACCTGAATTAAAAATAAACAAGGGTTGTTTATCAGAAAAGATTAAGGCCACACATTTCATACGATGAGGCAGTGTTTGTTCTAAGTAAAAGGGTCTATTTTTGGGAGGGGGGTCTCAGAACCCCTTTGAAACAATGTAAGCAAGACCAAAGTCGAATACAATGATATAGTACTTAGAGAAAAAAATTCTGATTCACAGTATACTCTTGGGACTGAATTTTCGTAACGTCTGTATATTGTAATCTACAGCTTCAAAACATGAAAAACTAAAAGCTCCTCTACATAAAACTGCCAAAAACTTACTTGGCACTTTATTTAGAGCAGCTCGATTTAAACTGCCAAGTCATTGTGACACAAAGCAAGCTGTTCCCATGGGAACGAAAGAAAATTCTTCACAGAATTGAAAGGGAAGAAAAACTGAAGTTTGCACACCAAATGGAAAACCCAAATTATGAAAACTAAATGAGTTAGTCGAAAATATTAACCAATAAAAACAATGACATCAATTTTGCTTACCTGAAATATTAATAGAAGGGTGAAAGACCTCTCTAGATGACAAGCAATCCTTCCTTCTTTATAAAGTTAATGGTCGGCACTTCAGTCATTACAACTACGGAATTAAAAAAAAAAAAAAATTAAGAAACACTAGTAAGTACTCTGTTATACTTATAAGAAGTAATGTTCATTATTTTGGAAAATAAAAACACATCCATTATGAACACACACACACAGATGGAAATGAAATACGTAATCTTCTTTTAAGCTCTGTATTAATTACGCAAGAAAAATTAACAAGGAAGGAAGAATATTTCAATTTAAATGTAGCAGATAAGCATAGGATTCTAATTTAATAAATTCCATTCAGTGCACGTGAGAGAGAGAGAGAATCTGCATCCTCTCATTCCTTTTCCTCCCACCTAAACATTCTCTTTATTGATTGTGACGCTCTGTTGCACGATGGCTGGATTTAGTGTGGCATTTCAATCAAACCACCGACCTATGACGTCACAATACATGAAAATAAACAAATTAGATTTCTTTTTTTTTTTTTCTTTTTTTGTGTGTTATTGCTTAGTGACGAATTTTCTCTAGCAGACGTTGTTAGATTACAACAGATTGGTTTTTACATTGCGACAACTTTTTTTTTTTTTTTTTAAACAATCTTTTTGAAAAGGTCCTGATGAAGGCGTTGTTGCTGTTACATGAATTGATTACCTAGTAATAGGAGTCATCACTGCGGAAACTATCATTAAAAGCCTCGCTGCATTATCTTATTACAACGTGCACTTTTCTTTTCTTCAAAGTTAGTGAGAATATCAGCAGGATTAAGTTTAAAAGAATTCTGTGTAATTAAGGCAGCCAAATAAAAGGAAGGCTTGCAAGCAAAAGGGAAAAAAAAAATAGGAGTAATAAGAAAACTTCTCATTTGAAAGACAGAAAGAATAATCTAGGCAGAAAAGAAGAGGAGAGAACTTTTGAGAAGCGTCAAACTGCGAGGAAATAGAAAAATTCTCAATATAGTGACCAGAGAAAACACATTCCATCAAAATCCCTCTTTTCATCTTCCTTTTAAATTCCTTTCATCATCTCCTTACATCTTCGTTCTGCAGAGACTCGTTCTCCAAGACTTCCATCTTTTATCAGAAAGTTTCTAATTCTTTCAGTTTTTCTACTTTTTTTTTCACCAGTAGGTGTCTCTGCTCGCCTCATTATCCATTCTTCATATTTATTGGATATCCATGATTGGAAGCCAATTATATTCCACCTTTAACCCTGCGGAGCTCGCAGCTGATCTGACAGATACATGCAAAATGTTTAATATAAATATTGTTACACAATTCAGTGTATAGCTTGGAGGTCATGAGTTGCTGTGCATTCATATGTTACGAGTGATATTCCGCATTATTTTTTGCTGTCAGTTTGGTTTAACACGTGTTATGTAAAGGTGTGTGATATTTGACAGTAAATTGTATCTGAGAGATACTGCGAGTTCCGATGTCAGTATAGTATGGTTTAGTTTTTTTTTTTTTTAATTCTTTGTTCAATAATTTCTAGATTGTAACTGAAAATAAATAAACCATCATGTATTACTGAAATAGAGAGCCAAATGCTTATTTATCATACATGTCCTCTAGGAGATGCCCTTTACATTTATGGAAAATACTAAGAAAAATGATCTGGAGCTTACTCCACCTTTACTACGAGTTGCCCATAAGGTTGCTTATGCTTGCATCCGCCGAAACTGTTAGTTTCTATATATTAGGCACGAAACTCTTGTAGTTTCTATATTCGGCTATGAAATAATGTTGGATTCAATATCCACTTAATTTGTACCATCATGTATTATATTTGCATGTTTTTTTTTTTTTTTTTTTGCATTTCAGCAAATACTAGTAATGAATGTATCTCTCAGATATACTGCGACCTACGCTGCAAAATTACCGCTGTTAGCTCCCTAGGGATAAGCCATGAATAAAACTCATTAAAGAAGTATACATAAAGCATATATTTGTACACTTATTATATATTTACACACACACACACACACCCAATCTTTACCACGAGTTGCCTAGACTTTTACTACTTTACGGGTCACCTAGAGCAATACATGCAGGCGCAAACTTGACTTATTTGTCTGTTTGCTTACTTGGGAAATGGAGTAAAACCAGGTTTAAAATAGGTTGGCATCTTTAACAAATACGCATATATATATATATATATATATATATATATATATATATATATATATATATATATATATTAAACTATATTTTAATTTTTATTTTAAACAAATTTTATATAATTTGTTAAATTAAAAATTAATTTATATAATTTATACACAATAGCCGAGCCTCTAACTGAGGCTCGGCTATTGCTCTGTTACCCTCCTGCCATGACCAGAGCTTTAATAGCTCAATAACACCTTATCCCTACACTGTCCTCTACAGATAACGGGGAAGATGAAAAGCATTCTTGCTTCGCCCCTTTAAGCCCAGTCCTTATAAGGATATAAGGACTAATGGGACTCTTGGAGGGTAATATATGCAACTGCTGTAGCCAATGAAGTTCTAACTGAGGCTCGGCTATTGCTGTTACCCTCCTGCCATGACCAGAGCTTTAATAGCTCAATAACACCTTATCCCTACACAGTCCTCTACAGATAACGGGGAAGATGAAAAGCATTCTTGCTTCGCCCCTTTAAGCCAGTCCTTATAAGGATAATATTAATATCACGGTCTTTTTACCGTGAGTTATGGTGACTTCTGTTAATTATTAGGTTTTAGAGTTCTTGTCATTCCATAGATTAGTAGTAATTATTCAAATTGATGTTGATTATTTTATTTTATTTTCTCTGTTTAGGATATTCATAATTTTCCAAAGGGATAAGTGTATGAAAGGATAAGCGACTGGACGTATAAGATTAGTTTTAAAAAACTCCCTTCTTTTTTTTTTGTAGTGGAAGTCACTCAAGTTGTTGCTATGGGAACGAACGAAATAATTCTTCAAGGAATTGGAAGGAAAGAAAAGTTGTAGTCTGTACACAAAATGGAAAAGCCTAAGCTTATGAAAGCCACTAGAGAAACACGCACGCGTACACCCACATACACACTACAGAAAGCTTTACTGACAAGTCAGATAAGTGAAAGGATTTTGAAGTTTGTCAAACAAGCGGTACGATGTGCAAGGCTAGATTCGATGGATTCTATTGGAATTTCTGTTTCGGCGAGTTGTTATCATAAGAAAAATCGAGAAGGTGGTTAAACTCGAGGGTGCCAGGCTGCGATCGAGATTACAATTTCATCTCTTTAGGTGATGTTGGTCGACGAACTACGTCGCTTGGCCTCTCATATCAAGCTACATACTTACCGAAATAATTAGGCCTAACAGAATTGCCAAATTGAATTTTGCCAAAAATGAAGTCTGTAATCATCTTTAGAATGGGTATGATTCAAGATTATTTCCATTTTAGTATACGAAATAAGCAAATGATTCTTAATTTAATAACTTTCCTTCGGTGCAACTTCTACAACAGACTGTAGGTCCGAATTCCATTGTCGTAGATATCTAAAAGTTTAATCCCTAGTACAAGGTCTCCTCTTAGCCTGCCCACAGTGCAAAATGTGCAATAAAAACACATACTTTTGCTTATATACTATAGACAAAATATCATAAGTGTAATATGTAATGTAACAAAAAAAATACACTAACTATACATCATACTATACAAACTATATACTAACTAACTATATATATATATTCACTGCTGATATCCTTCGCATTAAACAGTCTCACTTAACACATTTCCGAAGTTGCGTTGTATAACTGAGTTTGCGTCAAATACCGAAACTGGTACATAGAAATGTAAAATAGTAAATTACTACGTCATCTGTGACTAATAATACTAATAATATGCTTTACTAAAGGGTCTTTAAGGCCAGCAATGAGCCCAAATTAAAATTCGTAACCATAATTTTAGGATAAAGTGCTTAGTCTTATGCTAAATATATTGCGTGTAATCTTCTAGCCGTTTTAGCTCGTTGTGGCACGAAAAACTATTTACCGGCAAGGACGATTTGTCTATCCACACTCACCTTCATTTGAAAAGTCCTCATAAAACTTCGAGTCCTATGACAAGATTCGAACCTAGGTCTTTCCAATCATAAGAGTCGCAACTGATTGAGATCAGGGAATTCTTAATCTATAACTGAAGAGATTATTAAATTTTTATCACTTTGCAGAAAATTTAGTATTTTCACCCAGACGTGCAATGTAACTTGATTTTTAAAGTAGTCGGTAAATTTGTGGTCGATAAGCCATCTTGCCAGTTGGAAATAGATGAAAATAAGTCTTCGAAGGAGAAAAATTCCACTTCAGTATAGAAACAGCTAATCACATTCAGATGATAAAGTCTTTATAAATGTAGGTTCTGATCGTAAACGGGATTCGAATTCAAAGGATACACTAAGAAAAGTAGATGGGTTCCCATATAACAAACTATTGATTTTTTGGTGTTTTCTGTGAATATCGAAGTATTAATTACTAAATATCGCTAGTTCCAGAATGCATCATGGTAAATGCCTATTCAGAAGTTTTATTCGTTGCACTTTTATATTATTATTATTTATTTATTTATTTATTTTATTTATTTATTTATTTTATTTTATTTATTTTTTTACAGAACACGAATACCAAAGAAAAGACACCAAAGAATCAAAAAAAAAGTTGGTTATGCATATAATTAAATAATATTTTAATATAAAATAATTTAAGGTGTATTAAACGTTATTCAGGTTTTTTTTTAAAAAATTAAAATATAATTGAAAAATAATTAAAATATTTTATATTATTATTTTTTTTTTAGTATTATATAAAAATAAATTGAATATAAATGAACAACAATGTTACAACAAAACTTATCTAAATACTGCCATATTTCAAACCATAGCGCTTGAGATCCAATTGAAATACATCAGAGTGAGTAATTGTATTGTGGAAATTTTTATCCTCAATGTAAGGTAGCTCACAATAAGAGTATGACCAGTTAGAACACGTGCTTGTCCGATGTTTTATTGCACCTAAAACATCCATTCTTCCCTCTGAAAACCGTTCTATCAACAAGAGACAGGGATACAAAGAGACAGTAATGGCTGTTATTGAGAAGAGAATTACAGTTACTTCAACTTGGAAGAGTGCTGTATTTTATTGCTAGGATTAGGACAATTTCAAATGAACACCATTTATGGTCATCTAAAATTGACCGTTTAAACAAGATTGTACTTTAAGAATACTTTGTTGGAGAAAAACTCAACTAAAAAGAGACTTGGGTGCTCGTATGCTAAACCACATACAAAATCAGATTCTAATACTGAAAAATGTGCCGTATTTAAAGTTTTTTTTTTTCTCGTTTACTGTAATTTATTTTATTTTATTACTTCTGAAATACATTATGGCTAAATAATAATAATAATACAAAAGTAAATGCGTGGTGAGATCTCCTCATTCACAGTTATCTGCTAAACAATAAAAATGGAAAACAATCGCCGTTAAATAAAAGTAAACTCTTTCCCACATGCTTGGGCGCTGTAAAAAACTGAAGCACTTCTTTCGATAAACATAACTTTCTATATTTGCATTTTTTTCTTATAAAAAGAGGTTATTTTTATACATAATTATTTCATATATAATTATTTATTACTATGTTTAAAAATTTTAAATGGATTTCTATAATATAATGATATACTAGTATTAGTCTAATACACCTTACTAAAGAAAGCATAATAATCAATTATAAATTTAAAGAGAGGAAAACGACTAAAATTGTTGGTGAATTTTATTGCTGGTGCAATGCAAAATAAAATAAATATACTGATAGTTGAAAGAAGCTTATAATGCGATAAGTTTCGTATGCAGGGTGATGAGTTTTCATACCCATCCCCACGGTTTAATCCAAAAGTCTTTCATGCATGGGAAAAATACTTTTGAGAAATATTTGCATACTAGTATAAAATAAATAAAGTGTATTTGTATCATTTAAGTAGCTCTTAAACGGAATAACCTCACTTCCTAAACCTAATATGTAAAATATAATTTCTGAGCTTCTTGTGTGATCTTTTCCTTTTTGTGAATAAATCTTGTAATGCGATTCTGTTGATTACACCTCTTTTAAAAAAAGAAAAAAAAACACCGAATACTATTCGTTTAATTAAGACAAAGAACAAAATAAAGATGTCGAATGATTCTTTGAATTTTCTGAAATTAGCTTGAAGGACTGATTATTAAGATGATTAAATATTTAGTTGGAAACAAAATGCTAAGATGAAAGCTTCTCACGTTCCTTTTCGTGGAATGAGGGACTACCCAGAGTCGCAAAAAAATTTGAAAAATCTGATGGGTGACATGGGGAAAAAGCACATCGTAAGAGTACACCCGGATATGCAAAAACTGTTGCAACGCACTGACCGGGTTAAACTTACGTGTGACTCAAATCTACTCCAATTAAAAAGATGATAAACAAAAGTAAAGAGTCACACATATCTAACGTCTAGAAAGAAATTATTTTAATATGCATATAATACATATATAATTATCTATTCTTATCTTATATTAATTTATAAGAAGTTTATATATTATAATAATATGCTACTATTTGTCTAATACACCTTTCTAAAAAAAGCATAATAGAGGGCAATTGACTAATTCGGGAAGCTGTAGCCAATGAAGCATTGACTGGGCTATTGCCATGACTAGATTTAACTCAATAACCCCATCCACACAGATAGCTCAATAAACACCCCATTCACACAGATTTTCTGACTCATATGAAGAGTCAAGAACTCAGTCCATCTCCAAAAAAAATTAACATAAGTTAAACACAAGTAAAGAGTCATACATATCTAACGTTTAAAAATAAGTTATTTCAATATATAGTTAATACATATATAATCTATTATTATGTTATATTAATTTACAACAATTTTATATGATGTAATAATATGCTAGTATTAGTCTAACACACTTTACTTAACAAAGCATAATAATGAATTATAAATTCATTATTATGCTTATGCTAAGATATTTCCCGTGTGGTGGCTGGGATAAGAATAGCTCCAACGCAACTCATGCGAGTCGTAAGAGGCGACAAAATGAAGGCAGAGTTTCGAGAGTTTTTTGCTCTCTCGGGTTTCTTCCGGAATTTTTCTCCCGGTGAGAGGGGGGGGCTTAGATTCCGGGGGTGTTGCCCTGGGAGAGCATTTTGAGTCTCCGGGTGGGTGTTCTCCGGCATGGCCAGTGAGGGGCTTTGTCGGTGGATGCGTTTCCCTGGAATATGAGTGATTCTGCTCGGTGGTGGGGGAGCCCATCACTGAGTGGAACCAACGCTGAGTTGGGCGGTCTTTCAGCCACCATAGAGGGATCGTCCTAATTTTTAGAGTTTGGCTTTACTTTAACAAAAGCCCCAATGTAGCTCATGCATGTCATACCAGGCGACTAAAATGGGTATCCTGGGAGGGTAATGGATGGCAATGCCGTAGCCAATGAAGTTCTAACTGAGGCTCGGCTATTGCTGGTACCCTCCTGCCATAATCAGAGCTTTACATAACTCAATAACACCCTATCCTTCATTGTCTCCTCTTCAGATAACGGGGAATATGAAAAGCATTCTTGCTTCTCCCATCTAGCCAGTCCTTTTAAGAATATTAAGATATGCATAACTCTTATTCTGTATAATTATTAGATAGATAATAAAATAAGTAGACACAAGTGTCGTATCTAATCTAACATAAAATCTTATCTAATACGGCATAAGTGAAAACTGCTATACTGGAGTTAAAGCCTGATATTGAATAGCACGCATTTTAGGGGCTCATCTAACTATCCGATCATTAGACGGCTAATATTTTTGTTTTTAGTAGAAAATTACATGCATTTTAAAAATAAATTTTACTTTCATTTTAAAGTAAAACATAGCAGTGCTTCTTTAAAAAAAAAATACGTTATGTGCAATTTGAAGTAATGAATCTATGTGAATCCCACACGTGAACGATTACTTGTTGATACAGTAGCAACCTGGATTGGCGTGCTTTGTTGAATGGATAGGCTCCACTCTTGATCCAAACAAGCCTTTTGGGTTCGAATTCTGCTTTGGATATTTGGCGGTTGTATCCAGTCGGAAGATGAATTTCAGAGACGACCATCTTGCTAATTGGATGTCCGATTTGGATCGCATTTTTTTGTTTTCAGAATAGGATTTCAAGATCCTTTAACCTATCCACGGTACTAATGTGTTAGAGTCCTTGAGAGGAATTGAAATAAAAATAAAGTGGGTGCATAAGAAATATAAACACACGAGAAGTCCTTGTACTGATGTTTTTTTTACTTCACTACTTATTATTATTATTAGTTCGGAAAAATAATAATAATAAGTATTTTTTTTTTTTGGATGTCCGCGCGGTTAGCCTTGTGGCTGTGCGCTTCGCAACCATATGCCTGGGGAAGAAGTGTCCTGGGTTCGATTCCGGTCAGTGACGTGAGGAGCTGAAGGATCTGCCATAGCCGAGTTAGCCGGTCTTGGGGGGTGAACAGTAGGGTTTATCCTAGGGTTTTTCATCCCGCAAATCGGCCTTGAGAACTCAACACTATGGACATAGGATACGGAAAGGAAGTGAGATGAGAGGAGATTTTTTTGGATAAGAAACTTAAGTTGAAAACCTTTTCAAACAGGGAATTCTGAACTAGCGAACTTCGTAGTGATGGTTGATTGTTTTGATTAACAACGCAACTAAGATCATGACAGTGACCAGCATATCATGTCTGTTAAGTGTTTTTGGAACCATTTCGGCAGGAAGGTCTTTAAAAGATTTTTTTTTTTTTTTTAATGTAAAGCATGAGAATAAAGTTCGACTCATACCTTATGTTGGGCGTAAAGCGTAAATCTCAGCTGAAATAGAATTCCATTCGCAACGGACATGGTTTGAATGATCAAACAAACTGTGCTAGCAATAGCGAAAGTCGCAAGTGCTGCAAACTCTTAATTTGACGGCAACGTCGGCGCTACCGTTTCAACACATTTGTTCGTTCACTCAAATTTAACCGAATTTGCAATTCTTTTCCACTTTAATTTTGACAGTGACGGTTTTTGAGAATTTAACACGCTAAAGCCGCTAATGTGATATTGCTCTTATTAATGTTGTCCTTTCTTCGCCTGGCTGTGCCCTGTAAAATAGCGATCACTAAATTAATTCGCTTAAATCCGAATAAAATCCATCACTGTTTGCACGAGTTTAAGTGACTATACAGTGTAGACAGTAGACACTGTAAATAACCGCTCGTTCAACATCAGTTTCAGCGCAGGCTATAAATTAACACCTTTTTAAGATTATAATATGTTACACGAAGGTTCTCAACATTTGAAGGTTCGACTCAGTTCCCGATATCTTCTCGTCCCCCAAATGCAGGTCCTATGTTAGAGAATCTTCCCTCTATGTCACTGATACCTCAGAGAGCTTTAATCAGTATATTCTGTGCCTAAACGTCTTATGGGTCAATTGTATATCTAATGTGTTTGACCAAATGTAAGTGTATTCTTTATGCCAGTTTTTCTGAAATACGAAGGAAAAAAAAAAAAAACTACCCCATATATTTCGTAACAATTTTTCTCACATTAGCGACAAGAATACAATCTCGGTGTTTTTGTGTGTCATCCTTCCTGCTGGGCTAAGGAAACTCTGTGTGCAGTGGCACACCGGGCAGTGAAAATCATCGACTCCCAATATGTGATGCCAGTCGGACTGGCATAAGACTTAAAAATCTACATGTGAGAATGAAGTTAGGAAACAGATGCAAAAAAAAAAAAAGAGAAAAAAAGTAGATTCAGAATTTTTCATTTCAAAATAAAAATTAGTTAATCAAAACCGAAGTGAGTCTATTGGAGATATTCAGGTGTGAAAAATGGATAAACTTACAGCATCAAGATTACAACGTTAGAATTTAGAAAAAGAAAAGTCATGTAACCACTAATTATATTTTTTTGTGTGCAATGATTTCCGTATTTCTCAAAAGCATCTTAGAAATTACGAAAATCTTAAGGCAATTTCAGTTTAGTATGTAAAAAATACATGAACACCGTTTTCAAGAAAAAAAAAAAGACAAAATTTGTTGCTCGGCGTAATAAATACTTCTCTTACTTCAAAATAAATTAGGATATTTTTTATTCGTTACATCACTTTTGGTATACGAAAAAAAGTATTTATGATACAGGGTTTATTAATGTACAGTGCGTTAAATCACTTGAAGTGTTCTTTTAAGTTTATTATAGATATAAATAATATTTTTCTTCAAGAAAACGATCTATTTTATATTTTAATTATTTAAAAATAATGCAAATTATTTAAGCTTTAAAATATTAATGTATTTTTTAAATAAACTTGAATTTATTTATATTAAAGTTTGTTATAATTAACACACCTAAATTATTTATTTAGAGGTGAATTTAAAATAGAGAAAAAGAATGGATGTTAACATTAGTGTGTACGTAGTACGCATGTCGATTGGGCTGTTTACTTCTCGCTTATTTTGAAATTAGAGGTGCTAAATTAAAAAAAAAAAAAACATTTCAAGATCAAAAATTACATTACAACATAACTAAGTCGCAACTCGGTGCACCACAGCAAATAGCTCTATGAATGATATTATTAACGAAATATAACTAACATCAAGTTATAGACTTTTTAGTATTGATCTGCGTTATTTCAAATTCCTGAGGGATGCAAACTTAGAACACTAAAACCTACTCTTCCCTCCCAAGAAATAATTTCAACAAAATTCAACCTTCTCTAATGAATTCTTCACTACAGAATTTGTAACATTTAAAGCTCCGGAGATTATGCGGTCTGGAAAGTAAACAAGATAATTAGACTGGTTATTCACCTAACCTTTAACCTCAATGATACTATCTCTGTCTGCAGAGAGCTACCGTTCAGTCTGCCTGACTCAACACTCTTAACTAGGTTTAATCCAGCTTCTAAATCTCTCGGAGTTTGGTATTTCATGAGTAAGTCTGTGTCTACAAGTATAAAGGACGTTAGCAGACACAAAAATGAATAATTATTTCAATGGTGAATCTTTACTATGACATTAAAGTATGTCTAGTATGATAAATAACTTTTAATTGGTTGACATTATTTTTCCCTCAGCAAAATGAAAATCCTCCTCATGTTTAGGTAAAGTATTAATATAGGAATATAATTTTATTTTCTATTATAATTTATTTGCAATTTTATCAAAAATACTTCCTATAAAGTTTATTAATTCGAAATATTTTAAATATATGATAATACACCATTTTGCTATTTGTATATGAAAATATATGAGAAACATGATGACTGCTCAGGGAGGGAGCTAGAATTTATTCAAATACCCTTGGAGGGTAATGGATGGCAATGCTGTACCAATGAAGTTTAACTGAGGTTCGGCTGTTGCTGTTACCCCCTTGGGTGATGAGATTCGAGAGTTTTTGAGTTCGCTCTTTTAAGGTTTTTGCCTTAAGGGAGCAATTTGAGTCTCCGGGGAGAGTGTTCTCCGGCACGGCCCGCTGAGGGGCTTTGTCGGTGAATTATTTTCCTCGGAATTTGAGCGGTTCGGCTCGGTGGTGGCGTGTGGGTGGAAGGCCATCACTGAGTGGAGCCAACGCTGAGATGGACGGTCCTTCGCCCACGAATGAGTGGCCTAGGGATCGTCCGAATTTTTAGAGACGGCTTTACCTTTAAATATGGCAATGCTGTAGCCAATGAAGCTCTGAGGCTCGGCTATTGCTGTTACCCTCCTACCATGATCAGAGCCTTAATAGCTCAATACCACCTTATCCTCTACAGATAACGGGGAAGATGAAAAGCATTCTTGCTTCGCCCCTTTAAGCCAGTCCTTTTAAGAAGAATGGCTGCTGTGGTGACCGGGATAAGAAATAGTCCTAACGTAAATCCATGCGAGTCATAAAAGGCGATTAAAATGGACGCCGAGTTTCGAGAATTCGCTCTCTCAGGTTTCTTCCGAAATTTTACTTCCAGTGAGGGGGGAGGGGTTGTCCTGAGAGAGCATTTTGAGTCTCTGGGGAGGAGGGTATTCTTCGCGTGGCACGTGAGGAGCCCTGGAATATGAGCGGTTCTGCTCAGTGGTGGTGGTGGTGGTGGGGGGGGCACTGAGTGGAGACAACGCCGAGTTGGACGATCTGTGGGATCGTTCTAATTTTTATACAGGGTTTTACTTATGTATCAACCCCAATGTTGCTCATGCATGTCGTACGAGGCGATTAAAATGGGTATCCTGGGAGGATAATAGATGGCAATGCTGTAGCCAATGAAGTTCTAACAGAGGCTCGGCTATTGCTGTTGCCCTCCTGCCATGATCAGAGCTTTCTATAGCCCAATAACACCCTATCCTTACACTGTCCTCTACAGATAACGGGGAATATGAAAAGCATTCTTGCTTCGCCCATCTAGCCAGTCCTTTTAAGGACTTAAGGATGGCTGCTGTGTAAGAACACCGTTCTGTTTATATTTATCGTTCTCGTATTTTTAAAATCTCCTTTTACTGTTTTTCAAACATTTGGGAATTTATTGAGCCCTTTTCCAACATTTACTTCAAAGAGAATCTAAACTACCATCACTTTTCTGATGTATAAGACGTCTGTTGCATCGCTTCTATTATATTGACAAGGCACTGTATATTTTACTTGCCCAAAAGCAACAAAGATAAATCCTGTCAAGAAAAAATAGGTAGCGATGAATCTTTAAAAGTGGAAACTAGCTAAAGTGCAAACACAAATAGGCTTTCCATTTGAACCAAAAGAGAAAAACACTACAAGAAATCGCACCTCTCACGCGCCTTTCGAAAGTCCTCTGTCAAAATAAACCCTTGTGTCATTTTGCATTTTCTTGATCTTAAATAAATAGTGTCCGTGAAGACCATCGGTTAAGAGAATAGCACTAACCTGACTTTATTTATATCCTGAAAGGCACCAATGTCTGTGCATTATTTTCCAGATCCTTCTGTGTAAAGCACACCTGGGATCGAGATTGCTCGATCGATAGTAAAGAAAAGATAAGGGAAAGAAAGAAAGGGGGGGGGAATAGGGAAAAAAGTCATCTTCTAGACAACCTTACCACGAGCCATGCGGGTATGGCAGATGCTTTTGACACTGGCTTCGAAATTTTGCCGTATGAGGTGAACAATGTACTGCTACAACCGACCACTGAAGCTTCAGATGGGAAAGGGATAGAAAAAACTACACACAATTCAATATTTAGGTGTGAACGTACGTTAAGGTGTACTCTTTTTCTTCAGTTTCTATATCTCCGACTACTTTTGGGACTTATTTTTGCTTATTACGCTATCGGTAACATTTGGGCAGTTTGGGATATCTACAATATCCTGTGGTAACCATAGCGACCGGCAACAATGATAAGCTGCCAATAGATGGTCAGAGAAATTGTTCAGTTTCAAACTCATTGTTAGAAACGTTTCCTAATTGTTAAGATTTTATTTTTCATAATTAATAATAGTTGCACATTATTAAATAAAATGATACTCTGAAGGCCTTTTGGCTATCGATCCATAGAAATAAACATTTGTCATCCGAACTCAGGGAGACTGCTGTCGGAACCCATAGATTAGCCATAGTCTCGGAGGGCAATGAGTCACAGAGGAAACCAGGTGGTCAGTGGCCATCAATTGTACTTCGACACTGGATCAACACTAAAGTGGGAGTCGTACAGTATCAATTGGTATGTTTTAAGTTCAAAACAGGGTAAAGCGATGGAGAGGGGGGGGGAGACAGAAAGCGGGAGTGAAATGATACAAGAACTGTCCAGAACTTAGTTGGAGGTTTATTTTTAGATGTGTCTTGAAACGGAAGTGGAAGACACATTGACAGACGGTATGTGCGACTTTCCAGTCACTGTGAAACGACTAAACGCGTTATTAGAAGCGGAGGGAGGGTCGGAGATTTATGCTCATTTGTAGAGCGGATGCAGACTCCTTGTTAACTGCTGAAAAAAAAAAAAGGGTCTGTACGGGGGAGGAAGAATTACTCTCGACACTTAAATGTTACCAGTATTACCAATAATAGATGCCTATTGATTCCTAACATAACTTAGTCAGCTGTTCTGATTCAAGATCGAAAATATCTTTATCTTGTTAGAGAGAAGATATCTTGAGTCCAACATCCCGTTTTACTTTGGCCGGAAGTTCCAAACTTTTCTGAAAAGCAACTCCTTTTTGGCGATTTTTTGATTGCCGCTATAAAAGTCAGGTTCTGTGAGAGCATATTATTTACGCAGACATATCGCTACTTTCTAGCCTGACAACCCTCGGCTTCTCCTTCTTAGAGTCGTAAGGCGTGCTTCGTTTCGCTCAGTGAGGTCGTTATTTAGAACACCAGCCCGTTTTTAAAGGTTAAAGGACGATGCTAAAGCTCGCGCGCACTTGCATCTTTGAAAATATAGCTTTTGCAAGGATCAAAAAAATATTACCAAAACTTTCACTTTTTACTTCAGCTTCGAGCGTTACAGTTAAAATTTGAGATTTAGGGAGGGATTACAATTGAGAAAAACATCTTTTCCCTTTAGTAGCAACTTGGTTTTATTTCATTTTATACTTAAAACGTAAACGGTCCACTTCATTACATCGCTATTTAGAAGGAAACACGTGGCGCCACCTACCGTGTTTTTACTATTGCCGTTTTTTATTATCAGCATTTGAGTAAAAACTATTTTAACAGCCATAAATATTACATCGCTATTTTAGAAGGAAACACGTGGCGCCACCTATCGTGTTTTTACTATTGCCGTTTTTTATTATCAGCATTTGGTAAAAACTATTTTAACAACCATAAATATTGACGAAACTTAAAACGTATCGTTGTTTAAACGTAAACGGTTGATCCCATAAACGAAATACAGATTACATAAATGGCAAGAGGGGGCCCCTGTAATAACGAGACCTTGAGTTGGTACGAAAGCAGAGCGCTTAGAAGAGAATGTTATTTGGATAACATTACTAGCAGTAATTGGATAATTGTAGTGCGGGGTAAATGTTCGTGAGGAAGAAGAAGAAAAATAATGATGTGAGATACAATAGGTCACTCAATTGCATGTCTTGTGGTATGCGGTCAAACAAGGCACATCGTAGATACCTAACTTCCTGTGGTAAGGAAATGGTTTGCTTCTGTTTCCAAAGATAACGTCTTTAAGGAAGTTTAAGGAGTCTTACTATCGTGGAGAGGGAGGCTAGGTTCTATTCTTGAGGGGAGGGGAACATCAAAGACAGTGACCACAGAGAATGATGTGTGCTAGCAAAGGATATTATAGAGAGGCCCCACGTGGTATCTAGCAACGTAAAGACTCCTGAGTTAGAAGGTAAATGGCTGAAGGAGTTTAGATTGCGACTTTATTTTATTTAAATAAATAGGATTAAAATATTTTAGACTTGAAAAATAAACAAAAATGAAAAAAAAATTCTAGTGGTGAAAAATTTTTCAATGAGTTGCCTTGGTATTACGCTGAAATCGACATTTCCATATTAGAAATATTTTGCACCTGCACTGTAGTTTTCAACTGATCACAGGAGCCTACGTGAGTATTTCCAATGCTCTTTGGAATGAATGACCTGGTTTGGAATCCTGTCTATATAAACTAAGAACATTATCAGGCCTTTCAATCAAAGGTGAGTTAGTCGGTCCCATACGGCGGTAGCGGGGTTCCCTTCTGAAAAATAGTTTTTTTTTTTTTTCATCCCGTCAAACAGACAAATTGGACAAAATACCACACGCAATTTACAGATATAATACATTAGCCTCACAGTCTTAGTTTGCCGTAAATCCAAAGTTTATCACACAGACACCTGAACATTATCTTCAATGAATCTTCTATCTCCATATTTGAAGATGATTCATACTTCAGAGATGAGATCGTCTACGTGTGTTAGGCCTACTGGCCTGTTACAGAGCTATCTTAAGTCCTAGGTCATACCCATCCGGAGGATAAGGTGACTAGGCCTATGCCTCCCGGTATATTCTATGGCAGTAGATGTGTGTTCACGGGGTCTGCTTTGCGGGAGGACCGCAAAGCAGGCCCCGTGGACCGCAGGGTTTTTCTCCCCAGTTTATCAGGGGAGAAAAACCCACACAATTTCGATAGCTAAAATATGTTAGTTACGGGATAAAAATCACTATACATTTACGTGTAGAAAATAATGATATCCCCTAAGACAAACTCCCATCTTTAAGTAGTTGGCTCCCAAAGATCCTCAACAATAAAACTTTTATTTAAAAAAAAAAAAGTATAAATAAATAAAAAAGAACACTACCTTAGCACGCGCGCCGTACCTATCTCCGTTACAGCTCCGTCAGGATCACTTCGGTAATTTATTGTCCGCGCGGCTAGCAAGTCTTATCTCAAATTAAACCCCTATAGCGCAGAAAACGCTGTCTTAAATCACATACACTTCAGGAACACAACGCAAGCTATACAAGTGTATGCAACCCACAGCCACGGAGTTATTAGCGTCAACAAAAGACCACGCCTTTACGGTAAAACGCGCGCAAGCACCAAGTCGTGGGAAATCGCATGTACTTGCAAGAGCATGAGATGCAATATGTGGCCGAGGTGGATCTCTCCGTTAAACAAAACAGCGGTAGCGAACGAAGAAGGTAAAAGCACAGATCGATCTGAAAAGAATGAAGGCTATAAAACACGCTACAATGATAGGGTTGATATATAGATTCGTTAAAAACATTACTTTGGAAACTTTATCTACTGTATATTACATTTTATTTATTTATTTTTCTGTTGCAATACTTTTAAATAAAAATTAAGTATTGTCATTTCGTTTTTTTCTTTCTCACTGTGCAATTGTTGAGATACGCAAGAATGCCCATTGTTACGTCACAATGGTTTCGTTTAGTTTATTGCTTTGATGTATATTTTATTTTCATTGTACTATATCAGTAACTATATTTATTCCACTTCGTATAACAATAGCAACTGCTATTGTCAAACGGTTGGTTGATCGATTTGCATTTACGGCCGTTGGAAATAACTTTATCAGGGTTTTTCAACTAAAGGGGAGTTAGCCAGTCTCATTTTTCATCCCACAAAAGGCATACTAGTTATTAGAACATACGCAATTACAGGCATAATACGCTGTTTTC
The DNA here is from genome assembly GCF_054136105.1 of Typopeltis vanoorti. NCBI lineage: Eukaryota > Metazoa > Arthropoda > Arachnida > Uropygi > Thelyphonidae > Typopeltis > Typopeltis vanoorti. The sequence goes on from NC_143570.1 coordinate 27,348,740, forward strand.
ATAGCCTACAATAACAAATAAAGAATAAGGTAAAAAAACCCTTAAGAATGTATTAAATTTAAAATATCTATTTTCAGTTTAATATCACTGACGGCATGGCAAAAGTCTATAACTGAGAAGAGGGTCCGCCATTGTTTGTGACCGACTAACGCATACTTAATCGTAAAGCCCTTATAAAGGTTTATTGGATTTCCCAAGGGATTTGAACCGAGGTCTTTCCTCACTTGTATATTCCAGACCAATGGCCGATTCAGCTTTTAGGAGGGCAAATTAAATGTTAATTACATTTTAAACCTATCTCGTTTTAGTAATACAATTTATTCATCGTTCTCTCTAACTTGTGTGATATAGTGTACTGATAACGCCGTTTGTATAGGACTGTTTATGCTAATGAGTGTCTACATACGGTAGACATTCGTCAGCATAAATGTTAAAACACAAGTATAATTATTTCATTCCCAGCAGCAAAATATAACAGAATCCCATCATTCAAAGCCTTTATTCCTACTTCTATCCTCTCTCACGGGTTCTTCGTCACATCATATAAACAAAGCCACATTTACGATGTATAACCCAAAGGACCAATGGATTTCTACCACCCTTTATTCTCCGGCGGGGTTCGTAACGTTCATGCTGTTCCTGGGGGATTATTCACAATCTATTCGGTTCATTCAGGGAACTTTTAATTAGCGTCTAATACGCACCACATGGGGTTTTTCGAAGAACGATGTGGCAGGCGTGAAGGACGGTCGAACGTGTGTGTGTGTCCTCCCCCTCCCCATACTGCTTCGCTGTCCAACTGTGCGAATGGCTGCCATGTTACGAACTCTTCGGACTGTAGCTAATACTACTGTTCATAAATGGTGTATCTGTGTTTAGTGTAATACTGCATAATACGTGCAGTACATGTTACGTCACCAATACATAAGTAAAAGATAATTCCATTGCATATGTATTGTATTTTTCAATGTATAGCTAACAATCAATTTATTACAAAGAACGAAATATCTTCCATTGTTGACTTTTACTAAAACATGCAACTTTGTTACCATGGCGACTGCTCGTTTAATTTGTTGTAGCTTTCATTGTGACGTTACAGTAATTGTTGCCTTCGTGTTCTAACTTGTTTGACTAATTTATTCATTTTTGCATCACATTGAAAGGCTGACTGAGGAAGTAGCCGGGGGGGGGGGGGAGAGGAAGATTTAGAGAATGTTTACGCTTGGGAGCTGATAAGAAAATCCCCTTCTAACTTATCCAAGGATACTTTGCCATTCCGAAATAAGAAGCTAACTTTCTATCGAATGGACTACTTACGTTAAGATGCAACCCCCTACCAATCGCATAGTCAGAAAAAAAGAAGAAAATAAACCTTATAGATGGCACGCCATCTCACTCTTTAGCGGCTACAATGTTCTGCAATAGGCAACTCATCAATCCTAACGGACCGCCATTGTTGCAAATAGGACTCTCATCGGCTACGTTAAGAGCCAAGCGTTAATCCCAGGAGGAGAACGGATTATGAGGTAATAAACAAGATTGAAAATCATAACACGGAAGAATGAGGTAGTAAACTTGATTCTTGCAGAATTCATTTACTGGCGGCAAAGATATGGCGGGATCGATATTGAAAGCTCGGGAAACGGCTTATATATCCGAAAAAAAAAAACAAAGCTCACTCCAGACGACTTCGCCATCTCGTAATAAGTACACCAATGGATTCATTTCCATTCCAATTAAATTTATAAGAAAATGTAGGAGGGGGAAAAAAACAAATAATTTTTCTATTGCAATATCCCGTTTTTCATGTAACGGTGAACAAAGAAAGTAAAAATGATTGAAAACCCATTCTGCATTGTAAATTGATATTTGGATATGTGCAATGCGGAGATACGTGGTTTTGGAAATACGCAGACATCATCCGAGTCACGTGGTCCCTGATTCTTTTTCCAATCTTATTGGAAATAAGATTTTTGAAGACACCTTTGGCATTTCTTCTGGATCAAGTCCATCCATCACTTTTAAACCAGTGAGCTACAGTTCATCCATTTAAATGGAGCATCATTCGGAAAGCCGAATTTAAAATATTCACAGACTGCACTTATCGTAGCGTCCTCTAGCGACACTATGCTGAAATAAACTACCAATGTTTAAGATGAAACTTGCCACTAGTTATATTTTTTTATACTTGCTAAATATTTTTTTTAAACATAATAGAGAACATTTAGGAATAAATTCATGCAATCGTTGCCACATGACCAGAAATATTATAAAGCCACAATTATGTTTAAGATCAGAAAGAACGTATACTCTATTACCATTTTTATGTCTAAATTCAACTGCAATGCAATCCTATACAACGCAATTTTCTGCTACTATTCATGCAAAAAATTTTCAATTACAAACTGCCCTACAAGAATCCCTCTTCGACCTTTGCTTATTTCAGAATTTCATGGATCGCTAGTTCCGTCCTTTCCCCCTACCTATCTTTTACCGATTCACTCCGGAAGCAAGAAATAATCTTATATTTGATGTAAAGATTTAGTTCAACTATCTAGATTACAAAATAAACACGAAACAGACAATATGCCAATTTAAAATGACATCAATGTGGATTTCGATTGTTTCAAATGAAAATAGAAATCAACTAATATTTTTTAAAAAGGTATTTAGAAGGTAACCCTCCCCCCAACGGTCTTCATACCAAGTCTAAGGTTGAGGTAAATTATAACATACATAGGACTAACAATATTTGTTTATTATCATTAACCATGATCGTTTTAACCTATCTTTACTATTGTTAACTCCATAATGATCCATCCGAGCATACAATTCTACTCTGACTTTTATTTTACTACTTTCTTTCTATTAGATATCATTATCATATATATTACCGATTTTACAAGAGAATACACTTTTGGGAAAACTTCCTAATCTACCCCTTCAAAGTTAAGCATGACTTCTATACCCAGGACGCACATCATTACCGGGAGTAAGTACTCGAAAATGTTCAAAATTTCTTGCAAGACGCCACCAGTGTCGGATAAGCAAAGTTTTCTTTTTTTCTTTAGTGTTCGCTGGTGTCTGTATGGGGAATGTGCTTTCAAGATAATTATGCTCGAATTAATTGAATAACAGGTAAACACCTTAAGTTCTATAACTGTTCTTTGTAATGAAGCTTTTGGAAAAACTTTTTTTGAAAGAATAGCAATTGATTGAATGAATCAATCACCCTTCGGTGAATCTGTGAATCTGACATTTTAATATAATTATTTAATAGCTCAAGTATTTCTTATTTGATAAAATTGTTAAGGTGTAGGAATTCATTTATGATTTTCGAAATGAAGCAAGCTTTTAATTAAATATTCAGCATTATTTAAATATTATAATATTATTTCCAATTTAATTTTATTCAATATAGATTCAAATATAAGGTTCTACTTAAATATTGTTAGAACGAACAGTGCCTGGTGCCATTTGCTAACGAGCAAACTCCGGCAAAGTGAAAAGTAAATTTGCCGGATTTTTTTATTTTATTTTAGTGCCAACATGAAATGTAGCAATTTTAATTACATTTTATTCTAACACTACACCTGAATTTAGCATTATAATAACCAGAAAGCAATTTCACCGTAGAAAAAGACGGATTTCATAAAATTGAAAGACTTAAATTTTTTTTTTTTTTTGAGTGGACAAGTCGCGTAAACCCTTTGTATACTTTTATAAATAAAACTCAGGTCTTCATCGTCAGTTCTTTTGTATTCTTTCTTTTCTAGACCGTGCACCTGACTGACTTAAGTGTAAGCCTACTGTTAAACAAGTCACTTTCATTGTTTTGGTCGTATTTAGCTTGTGTGGGAAGTTAAACTAGGTAGAAATAAATCACTGGCTTTATTAAGTTGCTGTCATTTTCTCTAAACACAAGAAATAATTCCCCAAGAAACCAGAAGCATCTTTTCCCTCTACTATTTCAGAAAATTTACAGCCTTCTCTAGTCTGCAGCTACGCAAACAATTACCTCCAGCTTCCACAGACAATATAACGGCAGAGAAAGCTATAATTTTTTGGCCAATACTGCTTGCTGTCCTCCTTGCTTTTGAGTAAACACATGCCTCGTTTGGCGACTGAAGATTCAGCGCTTTTATTCTTGTGTTTATGATTTAAAAAAGTGAAAAAAGTTTTCTATTAAATTAAGAGATTCCCGATATTATCTAGATACAGCTCTAGTCATAGCTGTAAAAATTCATCCTTATTAGAATTTATTTACTTTGCATTAAATATTATAATTGGTGTTTTAAAAATAGTTTAATATTTTGATAAAATCAGTAGATAATTTTATATTTTTAAAATAAATAATTAATTACTTTTATACTTCTATGAATTATATATAACTTTTCCTTTGCTAATGGCTACACACGGTCATATCCACTTTGGACACTTAACACTATCTGATAGCCGCATCACGAGTTACTTAACGCGTGGGAAAATTTACGTTATTAGCAGACATTTGCTGGTTGTAATAAACAGCGATTGGATTGTTTTAGTTTGAATTTTATGAAACATACGATATGACGTAGTTATAATTGTTGGTGTCAGAAGAATTAACATCTATTAAAAGCCCTAAATAAAGGCATTAATGACATTTTTACTACGAAGTAATTGAAACCTTCGAATAAAGATAATAGTTTGGATTTTTGTATTTGTATATGATTAAAGCGAAATATATATATATATAGCGTGACCTTTAAAAGAACTTAAGATGTTCTGCTTATTTCACGTTAGAATTGATATATCCAAACTATATTGATTTTAAGATCCACACTGTTACAAGGAAAAAAAAAAAAAAAAAAAAATGGGGGAGGGAATGTACCGATGTCAGAATTCCAAAGATCAATTTGGGATATTTTTCGTCGAAGTTTTCCTTTGCCAACACACACACTCCAAGCACGAGCTGTATTTACGTACTAATTGTGGCATTATTTATTTGGTCTTGAAATATATATATATATATATATATTTTTTTTTAAAGGAAAATAAAGCGGTGGTACAATACCCGGAAGTATTAATTTTTGGAGAGAGGCACGGGTTTTTTGCAAGATTCTTAAAAACAGTTACAGAAGAACGTGTTAGAATACATTCATGCTACGTGACGCGACTATTCTACAAGGGTATACAAGCGCCTCTGAAAAATGGTCATTTTTATGAACCCTAAAATAATGCAAGTGGTCTTATTGTTGCTTTTCCAAATATCATGTGACAACAGTTGTCGAAATGTGGTCACTGTTTAATTCCAACTTGTCTCAGAGAAGAATGTTTCTAGATAGGGTGGGAGAGGGCGCCCACTGTTGTGTAGTTTAAGGTGTTTAGTTCGGAGGAAGAAGATACATCTCCCCCCTTACTCTTGCTAGGACTGCTGTGAATAAAATATCAGACATCAGTTTTTTTTTTTTTTTTTTTTTGCATTTGTCGTTAATGTTCCGGTACCTCACTTTGTCTAGTTTAATGTTTTAAGGCTCTCTTTTGATATTTGTATTCATTTGGTACCTGTGGGAAAACCAGAACCCATTTATACTATACAAAATTGGTTTAATAAAAGGAGTACTGAATCTAGAGTATTTTGTGTGTGTGTGTGAGAGAGAGGGGGGGCTTGAAATGTTTGTATTGTCTTAATTTTTTAAAAAAAAATCAAGAGAATGATTTAGCATCCTGAGGAACCCTACGATTAACTTTTTCAAAGAGCGTCTCTTTGTAAAAGTTGTTTCAGTGCAGTGTTAATAATCTTACAGTGAAGGGCCCCGGAGACTTCGAGGCCTGAGGCAAAGGGTATTTATGGGACCAACTATTGTTTATAATGATGTACAGGGAATCTGATTTGGGATCCATTGATGCTTTATCTATTCTTGATTATACACCTGCTTATTTCTTCAATCAACCTTTACTTTAAATTTTATCTTTGGGTGTTTCACTGAATTTTAATCTCCATGCCAACAATCAATAGAACTGCCAGTTGTGAATGTGCTTTTATTCTTGGAAAAGTCACTCAAGTGTCGTACAGGTGAAGTTGTATTTATAAAACTTCCCAGAAGTTATTTTTATTGCCGTCTCCCCTCCATCTATTTCGATTTGTGTATATTTGCCTTCGTAATGACTATTTCTCGAAACTACAAGACTTATAAATGCAACTATTTCATTAGGAAGTTAAAAAAAAAAAAGCAGCCATTTCTATTATGATTATAATTTTATTATGCATGTTATGGGCCGTGTCAATTACTGAAGAGTTAAGGCCCGACATATGGATAACGTAATACCAAATGTTGCTTTTTGTTTTCAAATACAGACCATTTACTACATGTACACTGTATCCCATGGCAATGAATGAATAGTTGCAGTAATACATTCATTTTAGCTTATAATTGACTTTAATATTATTCGTCCAATGGAGACACTTCATTGATTGAATGTTCTGTCGCATTTGGAATTCATTTTAACTGAATAATGGAATATTTATGATTTTAAATTTTAAAAAAGTTGTTTATCGTATTTCGGTTCATGACTGGGGCTTTAGGGATTTTTCAGTGCTTCAATTATGCAGGCGAAGGATGTAATTAAGAAATTTTTGCTGATCAACTGATCCCGAGGCATCTGGATCGGGTCTAAATAGAATACTGTTATCCGTTTCTACTGCATATTTGGATCCTAATCATCCGAAGTTAAGTTCACGGATCTCTGTTTATTAAATTTGTTGCCGCATTGATCTCTCACACTTCAATATCGGTCGGTAGTTGAAACAATCGGTGCCGAACCTGTCAAAGCACTTCAGTTAATGTTTACAGGCGAGTGGAGACCAAACTCTTATGACAAACTTGTTCCGATCTTTTTTTTCGGCCCAAATATCCAACCTCCTGTCATCCCGTCGCAATCTACGGACACCACAACATTAAGCGGACGACACACACACGAAACCATAGCGACGTGTCTCCTTGTGTGCGTTCCACAATCGAAGGTCAGATAGGCGCAATGGATATCCGGAGAGCGACAGGAAAGAGCTTATCACAAGCGGTTAGGAGTATGTCAAGAAGACGGCGGTAGATGGAAGAAGTGTACGAACTTCCCTTTTCTCTCTCTTTCCTTCTTTCGCTCGTGATTGCTGATTACAACGTCGTTTGTTTTTTGACGCCACCCACGAGGACTTTCGTTTGCCCTTTTTTATCACGGGAGGGAGATTGAGAAGGTGTGTCGCCGAACCCGTAGTTCCTCATCCGTACGTCCACCACACCCTCGTTCGTTCGGTGCGTATAGGAACGACAAACCCGAAAAATCCCTCCGCTCCCTTGACGGATCACGGCGACGGCGTGTGGCGATGAGTCCGTGCGGAAAGCCATGAAAGCAAAGTTTAAAGCAGGCGAGAACTTCGCGACACCAAACGGCGGAAGATTAAAAAAAAAAAAAAAAAAGAAGTTCTGATGGGGGGTAAGCAGGTGGACTTCCAAGCCGTGCGCGACAAGGATTTTTTTTTTTTCTTAGTACAATCCGCCGAGATTGATGCCAATGCAACTAGCAGGGAAAGAGAAGGCCTTCGAGTCCTTAGCGAGACAGGTAGAAGCGAAATCCCTAAACTGCCGCTGCCGCGTTCCGTACATTAAAAGACGCGTCTCTGTGAAGCTCGGCCATAAACGCTGATATACTCGTCGACATTTGTGACAGGGTCTTATCGTCGAATCACGGGGATTGCGATTCCAAGTGGGTACATCTTTCAAAGGAGGAAGACGGACTTGCCGCAGTCTCTGGCATCCCTCGAGTATCCACTTTAAAGTTCTTCTATCTGTTTCTCCGTGCGCAAAGAGACGTAAAGGAACACATAATTCTAGCTTTCGGTAGTCTGGGGACGTCTAAAACTACAGTTTTCCTGTTACGGTTAGGAAGTGGGAGGCAAGTCCGGAGTACTTACGGAGAGATGTTGGATGTCGGAGGGACTTTTTTTCCCGTCCATCATCCTCGGTGACGTCGACTTTAAAAGTGTAAGTTATTTGTAACGCGTGTGACAGTATAGGCAATCATCGAACCCCCCCCCCTACCCTCACTCTAAACAAACTGACATGCTTTTCCAAATTAAGTAAACAATGGGGTCACTTACTCTATGGAGAAGGCCACGATGGAAAGCTTCTTCATCGTCGGATCGGCTCCAAAACGGTCCTCCGAAAGCACTCGTAACACATTCACAATCCACGATTACCGTGAAAAAGCGTCGGTCCTCCTTCGCTTTTGGAAGTCCTTAGCAGGCTTTCTTTTTTTTTTTTTTTTCTTTTTTTACCGGTGGAGATTAGTCAGAAGAGAATTTTAAGTCCATCGAACCACAAGAGTAGCAGCACCACCACCACTCTACATCGCACCATACCACTAGCACAACTCAAACTGTACGTCAGTGTGCAGCTCCGTTTTATCAGCGGTATGCCAGCTCCCTCTACCGACACAATTTCGAAACTGACGCGCGCCTCCCGAACTACACACTCACTCCGATGAGAGCGCACCTCCCGAACGACAACACAGTACTGGTCTGTCGATTTGGCAAAAGGCACAAACCATGTAAGCGTCCCACCCTCTCGGTTTTTTCCCGACATTGGTGTATGATTGGCCTTCTCGGTCTCTTATCTCGTTCACGTGACTGCTGATGGGCCAAGGACTCTACACCGTATCTGAAAACGGTAACGGAGACTCCCCTCCCCGCGTTTTCTCTTCCCCCCCCACGTCTTTCTCTTTCCCTCGGTCTGTCCTGCGATGTCGAATGAGGGGGCTTGCGAGCTATAACAAAGCTGCTCATCGACGAAGCGTAATGTCAAGAGCTACACCAGACAGACAGTGTAGTTAGGAAAGCACGCATAGGGGAAGCTAACAGGATTACTTTTTGACTGGGGGTAGGTATTTAGGGGGGGAATGATTTCGCTGTAAGGTAATAATAATGTTCTTGAGTATCTGTTGTTCGGATTCACTGTGGTGAAAGAAGCTGCATTTTTATCCCCAAGGCTACTTTTTATTTACAATGATATGCGAGAAAGATGCGCTCTGGAAAAAGACGAAAAAATATCCCACTTTCTATCTATCTATCTATAGCATTCCGGTTTAAGATGACATATCTTCTACTGAAATGTCAACCCATCATGTGTATAATAATTATGTTGCGTCGAATCGAACACAAAAGGGCACACGGAATTGAACTTAATAACCCACTCATAGGACCCTTATCAGTCAAGGACCAAAGATATCCCTAACGTCTATTTTTAAGATATTTTCTTATCTTTATGTCCCGGTTAATTGGCAAAATATTTTTGCTGTAAATATTATTATTTGTTTGGCCTTGTTTGTTGAAACAGATTACATTTAGTTATGTAGGAAGTCCGCAAATAAATGGTGTACTCAACATAGTTATGGATATAAACCATCCTACGCTTCTAGTTAATTTTAAATGCAATAATCTTGTTGTTAATTAACATTGACTAAGAAAAATAATGCAAAATTTAAATGATTTCCTTTTGATGTAAAGTAGGAAGTAACTAGGTTTGTAAGTTGCAGGAATTAGATTTGGGTAATATAGATGACCGTAGATGTCTGTTGGAAGAAAATGACAAATAATGGTCATTACTAACAGAGTTGCTTCTTAATGTTAAAATTTTGTATATCCGGTGTCTGAGGAAAGCTTATGTTAAACAGGGTGAAAGTCCTTGGATAATGAACCATTTTTACACCGGGCAAACTAGAATTAAGAAAGTAATATGACTTACAGGATGTACGCCATCTTCTTGATAATTAATTTTATAAATTAGCAAGCAGCAAGAAATGTGTTTCTTGAATGAGGATCTCTTTATAAACGTATGGAGCAAAGGTCTACAGTAGTGAATCCTTCAGTCCATTATATGTGATGTACAAGATGTTTTCTTAATACTCTTAATATCTTGTATATACAGCTGATCTAGGGACATTCAACCACAGAAATCGCCATCCAAGTTTTTTTTTTTTTTTTTAATATCAGTCTTTTTATATTTGTGTATAAACTGGTACATCCATTTGTTCAGTGGCAAAGACCTGGTCTAAGTTGCCAATACTCGGCTGTGGAAAAGACAAAAAATTCCTCATCGGATTCTGTTTATATTATCCAACAGGAATAAGGATTTTTAAAAAAAAAATCTTTGTTTTTTTTGAATGATTTTTAAGATTTATAAATTAGCGTTGTGTTTTCATTTTTTTTTCTAAGAAACCGCTTAGACTTTGTGAGGCCCTCATTCTAGGTATCCCGTCTCCCATTAGTGTCACACTTTCCCCTCAACACCCCTATCCCACCAAGAGTGTCACATCATTTAAGGATGACCTCTAAAGTCTGATTCACTGCTTTTATTGTGCCACAGAACAATGGACCAGAGGGAAAGGCAGCTGGACCCGACTCAATTAATGCTTCAAGTTTGGTTTGTCGATAGCAGTGTCCTCAGTGGGTGATATTCTGGTAGGAGATACGCTGAGGAAGTATAGAGGATATGTCGGCACCTGATTTAAAATAAAATGTATATCTAAGTCTTATTGCTAACCTATACCAGTAAAACACGGTAATAATATTATAACAAAAGTGTTCATGTATCAGTTGGTTCAGTGGCGCACCCAGAGGGGGCCCTTCCCCCCAAAGAAAAAGGGGAAAAAACACTAGAAAATTTTCCAAAAATCTTTTCCTAATTAAAATTATTTTTTTATTTATTTATGCTGTGTCGTCTTCTATTTCTATACTACTGTTGTGTTCCTATTTACGATTATTAAACTTTCTTTTTCTCCTTTCGAGTGAATCTCTATATTTTCTTTAATCAAAACTTATCTATGCACGAGATATTACAAAATTCAAATATTTAAGCTTTTTCTCCCCTTAGTGTCCCTAATATTTATATTATACTGCGCCTTTCAGGACATTTAATTTAAGATATATAATTCGAAAACAAGGAGCAAAATACAAAAATATGTCTGAGCGTGAAACTGTTAAGCACTCGTGACCCTCTATCTCGTAACTTAACACGTTAATTTTCCTCGTGATTAGGTTCGTATGTTTTTCAAGTGGTGCATTAGGCAGCAATTTCAGACAACTGTATTATTAGTGAACAAAAGTTTAGTTAAAATCTCAGACATGGTACACTTCAATTTCTATATAAAACACAATTCAATACTAAGAATAAAAATTACAATTACACAAGCAAAATACAAGTATTAGGGCAAAATCCTATATGGGAATTTGCGATCGTGCCGTCATAACAGACTTTATACATATAAATATACACATATAATCCTGGAACAAATTAACACTTTACTTAACCTTATACTAGTCAGAATGCTCTATATTGCTATAATACCATGGACATTAATGTTTATTTTCAGTTTACCTTATCTAACTTACAAAACAAAATAGGTTAAACTATCCTTTCGCTATGCCCATACATACATTTGACCTTTAAGACACTCTCTTATGAATTACCATGTGGATACATAATTCTCTAACACACGAATGCTTATCAAATAATATAAACTAATTTACTCTCACTCTACTCTGACTTGCACTAAAGTCCTAATATATCTTCGACTGTCCAGTAATTAACAATGATTGCAACTAGATGCGATTTCAATTGATACAAGATTTTACAGTACCTTTCTAGGACGAACCCTGGTTTTCACGATCTATACCTTTCGTGCTTGAATAAAGGACACACACAGGATCTTCTATTCTATCACTACGGAACCCATCACGTGGGCACGGATTTCTGTATGGATTTTCTTTCCCTCGATACGAGTACTGGATGATGAGATACTTAAGACAATTCCTTCCTTCCTTGTAACTATACGACGTTCCTCGTCTCTTGCAATAGGAATACGGGATCGAATTCCCGCACACTTTGTTTCCTTGTTGCGTCGGACGGAGATAACTCCTACGCCGTCACTCAGGAAAACCCGTGTTACCTATACGACAATTTCGTGAAGAAACTCTGAGAAAAAAAAAAGCCCTGTGTGGGAGGGGTTCTTAACCCTTTCATCTGCATGGTCTCTATCGGCACCTTCTTCAATTTCTTCCCCCCCCCCTACTGGAGTCGATCTCACTCATCAATTGAAGTCGCGTTTTTCTGCCCAAAACATGCTACGGTTCCTTGCACGCGACTCTCACGTGACGACGTCTCACTTCGAGGGTTGACCTTGAGCGATCGTCATTTTTTTTTAAGCTAGCCTCAATATTAAATTAATCCCCTTTTTAGAATTTACTTGGATGTTTTAATCTCCTCTTTTCAAGTGTTAAACTAGCCTCTCACATACAAATTCTTATCTCTAATCTTCTTTGTCTTACTTAATCTGTTTTTTTTTCATATCTTTTTTTGCAATAATCCCTTTTTTATTATTTAGTTAAACAATTTCTGCTATAATTAATTTTCTTGGATGCAAGCATATTTTCTGTCTTTAAATATCTTGTATTAGCTACTTACATAGCATTTCATATTTTTATTTTCTTGTTACACCATGATAACTGAAATTTTTACATTCTTGATTATCAGGGTGTAACTCTACTTATGAATGAGCGATCATTGCAGATGTTCAGTCATAGTTCGTATGCGATGCGTAGTTTTGTATTCTCAAATCGTCTCCTCAACTACCCCCCCCCCCCCCCGATTAAATCCTGAGTGCGCTACTGAGCTGGTTTGAAACCAACCTTGGAATGCTTTTGATAGTAAAAAAAAATACTTCCCATTAATTCAGGCACTCGAAATTATACTATAATTTCGAAAGTACTGGGAGAAGTACTCAGGATGTATTGACGATGCCCTTTTGCCGGGGGAAGGGGGGGAAGCCTGGGTTCGCGATCCCATCTGTGTTAAATTCTTATAAGGGCTTTTTAAACTGGAGAGTCCGGTAAAATGAATAAAACAACATTGTACAGATATAATAGCCAACCTAATGGCGTTAACTGCTTCGATTTTAATATCATTGAATAGATATTGGTCTTAAAAGACGTCATTGTTTCGGCATAATTATTTTTCTCAGTGTCTGTGTATCCGTATTTATTTATTTACACGCATAACATCAATTACGTAAGTTTTCGCCCCATATGCGAGACATTACCAAGAGCTCATTCTGGCCTTGCGATCAGATTATCACCAAATATTTCGAAACATGTCTTTGTTATGCTCGAAAATACGAACTCCACCCATTTGACATGACCTTCCAGCAGGGACGATCAGACGCTTGCATAAACGCCGCCCAATTATTTCCACTAATCTAAGTGAAAAGATTCAACCATGCAAAGTACTTTTTTATCTCTTCGTAAGCGTGACCAAGGTTACGATTCCAAACCCTTGTAGTTGAACAGCACACGTGGTCAAGCCAGAAATGCCACACACATGTGAACACGTGACACGCAACCTGTGAACGTTTGCCAAACGTATCCTCTTGTCACGCTCCAAACGTGAAGACAAAGAGTGAATTCTCCTGTTTTCTGAGTTTTTCTTTCTTTTATTTACTTTTTTTTTTTTTGGGCCAAGTTAATCTTATCGTATTAAGTGACTATCTTAGAGGTCAAGTTAATGTGATAAGTAGACACTCGAGACTGCAGACGAGCATAAAAAATACAAAGGAAAAAAAAAATCAGAGACGTGTGTACTTGGAATTTTCTGACAGAACAAGGTCAGAGAGATGGTTTCCGTATATTTTTGCCGGATTCCATGTCGTCAAAATACTTTTACCTACAAGTAATTTACTTAAGGAGGCTTTGAATACGTAAATACCACTGCAATTGTAATACTTAAAAAAAAAAAAAAATTAAAATATTCATAATGAAAAAAATTAAATTTCGGTATTTTAAATATTAAAATGAAAAGCAATAAAATATCAAATAAAAAACTTTTCTATGTAATAATTGTTGGCGTCGATGTTCCCTAGTCAAACTATCCTTTTCTGTACAGTATTAAACATTTTTGAGAAGATGTTTGACACCACTTCTAAATGCAAGAAGATTTACGCTAGGGAGGGAGGATTTGGAACTTTAACGTGTCCATGCTGGAAATGATCTCCTGTTTCTATCCAAGTATTTTTTGAGGTAATGGATATGATGTGCTTATGGCAGGAAACTGGAGATCTTAGAATTAATTAACTTGTTAATTAATTCTAGACATTTTTCTATTTCATTAACATTTATATATGAAATTATAAAATAAATTTAGTTTAAATAATTTATTTCTTTATATTTTTATATTTTTCATAATATTTCAATTTTATATTATACACCCTTTTATAAAATATAAAATAATTTAATATATTCAGAAATCTTTAGTATCCTTTTTGAGGGTATTAGTTTGTGAGAAGAATGGATCAATCGACTGTGAGATGATCCTTTTTGAAAAAATGTTGCCACACAAAAATAGGTTATGATTCCATATTTTATTCTGCTACAAATTACTGAACGTTTTTCATTTTATTTTTCTGAAAATTTTAGATTAGTTCATGACAATGTCGGATAGTCTAACCTTTCCAGATCTTAAAAGGGCTTTCATCCCTTGGCTAATATTGTAGTATCTGCGCTCTCAAATGAAACAATAACTCCAGTGGATAAGAGTGAAATGTAGTATCTGTTCTAAGTGGAACATTCGGTTTCAAAGCCATTCGTTTGCTTTTGATTCTTACTAGTTAGAGAATATTATATTAATATTTGCAACGAAATATTGGAGATGAGAAAGAATAGGACTGGGAAATACCATAATTATTTTTATAATGCAACTAACTGGTGTATATTACTAAACATAAATTTATTTAATTAGTTTAAATGTGATTGGGATTTAAAATAGAATTTTGATGGCCGGTTTTAAGTGGGAAAAAATTGCAGGTCTGTCTTTCCATTAACTATAAGTCGTATAATATTCAGCATTTTCGATTAAATAATTACCTTTTTACAGTTAGTTTTTTTTTTTTTTTTTTGAATTATTAAATTTTATTATCAGTTGTTGGCAATACATTTACTTCTCCTTTATAATAAATTAAATAACAGAAAGTGCAAAAAGAATAAAACAACGCTTAAATGCTAGAAATGAATGAAAAGGCAGATAAGAGAAGGGAGAGGTGATAGATTGAGTCCATAAATATACACCCATTTAAGTTGTCATAGATTCCCATCACGTCCGATTGTGTAGCTTGACAATGTAAAACTGATGTCATAAAAGAGAATTCAACATTGACCTCAAAATTAACATACACATTCCCAACCGTAGCAATTTATATAATGAACTTTTGCAGTTAACGACCAACGTAACAGCAAAAGCCACTGTACAAGATGAGAATTTGATACTACAATTTTTTTTTCCTTTGCTTTTTTCCGTTGAAACAAAAACGAGGAAGATAATTGGCATGTAGTGTCTCTGGAGACTGATATATTGATGTAATATGGTGCTATAATCTTCAAATTGTGTATCTTTTCCACATATATCGTCGAGTATTACTGGACAACTGCATTGACCAATGGAAACTTGTTTTAAGTGAAATAAAATACTAAACGTAATTTTAAAATCGTATCCATTGCAGTTAAAACTTTTTTAAATGCTTGTTACTCCTTGACCCACTCAACTACGTTTAATGACTACTTGAAATAAATGAATATTATGAGTAATAGCGATGATTCGAAGTAATTAATGAATTATTTAGCTTAATAAATGTCTCAAAATGTAATTATAATCTATACATCAACTGCCTTTTGTTCTAAATACATCAATTTTATTAGCAGTCGGATCTAATCACCAGTAGAATGTATTTAGTTAAAAGAATTGGATGGTGTAATGCACTATAGTACCAAGAGTTAATTTAAGATTTTTTTTTTATTACTTTTATCTTTTTAATCTATTTTTACATTATCCAGAAATTCTGGTGTACAGACCAAACATTGAAGTTTTACAAGCCACTTCGGACATTCAGTAAGCGAGACAATGATCTCACATTGGGCGAAAATTCATCTTCCCACTAAAGAAAATCAAACATGGGCGTTCGCAGTGGATGGGGGGGGGGGACGAAGCACTTGTCCCCCTGGGATCTACTTCTGGGGAAAAAAAACCCAAAAATTAAATAATTAAATAAAAATTTATTCATGTAATTGTCTTTAAGCTTCCCCCCCCCCCCCCCCGAATCTGCGGACGCCCATGATCAGAAACATTCATGCCCACGACTGGATTCCAACCTGAAACTTGTTGATTGGAGAGCGGGTGACCTCGAAAAGTCATCAATGATTTCGTCAGTAATACTTCATAAAGAATGGAAATTGTTTAGGGAATCATCTATAAATTATGTAATGTAGTAGGGGATGAGGATTGTCTGTGTCAGTAGCTGGGAAGTTTGTGTTATGACCTTTCACAAGGGGGATGGACTGCACAAATATGATGAAAAAAAAAACATTTAATAATTTGTGGACGAGACATAATTCTGTTTTTTTATTTATTCGTGTGGGGTTCCCCTCCCACCCCCTTAGGACTGGTTGAGCCCTCTCAATGAGGGATTAAGTAGTACTGTAGCCTGTGTATTCACAGGGTTGGTTGGCCTGCTTGCGGGATGAAAAACCCCACATAAACTGGACAAAAAACCCTGATATTTACGCCCAAGACCGGCTAACTTGGCTATGACTGAGAAAGATCCCTTAACCTCCTCACGTCGTCGACGGGAATCAAACCCAGGACACTCCTTCCTCAGGCATATGGTTGCGAAGCTCACAGCCACTAGGCTAACCGCGAGGACACGAAATTCTGTGAGCAGATGCTTCACACTACTTTAGTGCTTTAGTTGGGAAGATCTAGGTTCTAATCCTGTTCTAGGTAAAAAAAAAGCCTATAACTAAATGCGCGTTGGTTTCCTATATGGTATAGCACAGTTTTCCCCGCTGAAACACCTAAGTTCACTTATCTTGAACTTAGTTGCTTTTAACGTGATCTTTCTCCAACTAAGTGTTAGTTTTCATGTAGAGTTTATCGGATTTATCAGTAAACTGGTGAAATCTATTTCCAGCGGGCTAACCAATACGAAATTTAGCCCATCACGGTTATCACTTGAAAGCGCGAGATGACACATTAAACCTCCATACGTTCCCTTTCAACATCCGCAAGCTTCCTCTATTCTCTCTCCGTAGCTTGCGATTCTCCACCCACTCTTCTCCTTCCAAGTTAACCTCTGCATTTTGACCTCACCTCTTCGAGCACAAGGGGGGGGATGGGGGGAGATTATGGGTAGCCCGGAAGATGGTCATTATTAACAGACTTCATTAATCAACTGCCGAGCCTATTAAACCTTACCGGCAGAGCCTCGCGCGCATTTCTCTGGGGCAACAGCAATCGGCATACGGCAACCATCGATGCAACTTTCCACTGTTTACCAGAGTCCGATGATTAGACTGCTGCTGGCGACACTGTGACGGAAGTGCGGTAGGATTATGACCGACAGGATTTGATGCGGAGAGACGGTTTTGAAGCGAAAATGTTCGGCAACAGCTTTTACGTAATGGCAGAAATCGGTGAGCGTTCATGAGGGATGTTTTTTGTTTGGTCTGATTTCGAAGCCACTTTTCGTGTGTCGTTTGGTTCTTGTGGTTTACATGGGTGCAGTTGTGGGAGGGAGGGGGTGTACAAGCAATAAACATATCCTCTTACCGTGTAATGGCTTGTATTAATTTTCCCTCACTCAACCTTTAGCTTTGGTTTACGAGTTTGTTTCCGTTCTTCGAGGCTTGCCATTTTTACTTGTACGGAGGCTTCGATGGGCCACTTGCAGATTTCCTTTATTATTATTATCGCAATTATAATGCACTCCAGTGTTCTCCGATTGTTTTTCCATTCCATTTCACAGACTTTTGAAGTGTTTGCTCGAGTTAAATATTCCTAGTCTGTTACTTGAGTATACATTTCACTTCTTTCCTATCCTCTGTTTTCAACATAGCTTTTTATTTTCTATCTCTTTTTTTCCCCTCTTTGTTCTTTGGGTTTTTTTTTCGTCGCCCTTTAGGCGACGCCTTGCAACATGCATAAATACCTATTACAGTTTTTTTTTTTTTTCATCTACGTATGTTATTCCCAGATTGATTTGTTTCAATGAGCCCATTTACATTGGAAAATGTGTGAAAATTATACACTGCAATAACTCTCCTTTTGGTTAAAAAAAAAATATATATATAAAATTTGGGATTTAGACTTTACACTAGACGATGTCCAACAAGATTCGGTTACAAATGAATCACGTGATTCCAAGTAATAGTGTTAATTTTGCACTGGATGGATGGATTAAAATGTAGTTGGGTATTTAGGATCTCACTGTTAAGCAAGTTCTACGTTCAAGACTGCTTGAAGAACGATTATCTTTTTCCTGTTTTTATTGGCAAAAATCGAAATTATCATATTTTCCTTCTTCCACTAACTGGATCATTGTCATGGAAAAATGAAAACTGTATAGCGCATGAGCTTCAAACGTTTCTTGGATTAATTATTGTCAATGATGCTACTGTACAGAATGCTTTTTACAAACTTCGCCATTTTATTATCTGCTATCATCATGTTTCTCTTGTGTCTTGCTTCCAGTTTTTTTCTCTGTCTTCCCCGATTCTCTCTTTCTCTAAGGTTTTCATTTCACAATAGGTAATATCAGCTTAAACTGACAGGATTTGATCCCTTGGGTTCAAATCTGGTGAAGAACGGTAGCAGCAACTCTTTTTAGATATTTTCCAACGAGAGTTTGTCTCTGATGGAGGTTAAAAGGATGTCTTCGCACTTCCTAGGGTATATGGCCTTGTTAATGCTAGCCCGATTAACGACTGACTTCCCTCTCATTGTATCCTTTATTAATTTGGTTTTGGGAGAGTTTTGCAACAGAATTAGAAAACCAAGTTCTTCACTGTTATCCCGAATACTTGGAGGATAACAACGTAATAGAGCCATTCTCATTATTTAGCACCACTAAGACGCTAATGCTCAGTTAATGAATTATTTGAACTCAAGAGCGGAGAAAGGATTTCAAATGCCTTGTTTGCAGCGAATCCACATTAAAATAAATGACGAAAACCTTTGATTTTAAGCATCGAATCTTGGTTCATTTTAAGAAGATGTGGGATTGTGGAGATAAGGTAAAAGCGAGACACCAAGAAAGTAAAAGTGCTCAAAGGATTTTCGATGGATAGTTTGACTTCGTTACAAATCAGAATTAAGCACCACGTCTGTATAAGTATCTTGAAAGTAAGCACCATCAGATGGTTTTAAAATCTTGAAATAATGACTGGAAAACAGTAACAAGTCATTTGCAAGTCAGGCTCCTTCTCTCTCTCTCTCTCTCTCTCTCTCTCTCTCTAGCAGAAAGCTCGAAAAAAGATTCGACCGAATGTGGCTAAATATGACGGAGATAATGACGGTGACCGGGATGTTTCTCCCTGGTCGAGTGTTGCCATGACAACCCACAACACTAGAGACAAAGGTAGCATCTACAAACATAAGTACCCCATAACCTACTTTGATCCTTAAGATTGAAAGGAATTTGTACGTCCATTTGTTCCCGTCTTTGTCTAAGATAAAACAATAAGAAGTGTTTTTACGTGGCGCGTGCCGCTTTGAATTACTCTAAGCCTGTTTGCTTCATTACCGACAGGAATGTAAGAGAATCTTTCTGATGAAACTACCGTTTGTTATAAATATCATTTTCCTTCGTCAGATCTTTTCAATGTGAAGTTTTTTGTCGTATATTTGTAGAAAGTCATTTTCCATTGGCTTTTGTCGTTCCAACTGGAAGCTCTTAGAAGAACCCCCCATTCAGCTACAAAAGATGGCCTCGGCGCTAATCTATCGTTATACGAACTACACTGAGCGATTGATTAATTAATTTAGCTAATTATAGTCGTCGTCCACGTCCCCGTTCACTACCCTCCCCCCCCTCTTAAGAGCACAGTGTCTGATGAATGGGAACAATGTGCGCGAGACTTCCATCCACTCTAAACACAAGGCACAGAGAGAGAGAGAGAGAGAGAGAGGAGGCGAGGAAGGGGGAAGTACAAACTGAATTGGTGGATAGCATCAGACTCCTCTGCGCTATCGAAAACAAACCCTAACGACCCCTAGTTTTAAGCAAACGAATCATTAATATCTATCAGCAACTCGTGTAGTTGAACATCGGGGTTAAAATCTCTTTCGAAATCTAAACCGTTTCCGCCAATATTGACGACAGTTACAAGCAAATGTCCACCGTCGCTAATTGTTAGCGATACACGTGATACAACGCATTGGTAATGTCGGACTTTGCTGTACAGGAAAGCTATCTTTACAGGGGCAGCCCAGACATTTTATGACCGAAGTGTACTTACTCTCCAGTTTTCTGTCATAGCTCTGACACATGTGTGTTTGTATATGTTCTTATGTCCGTGTCCATCAGGGTGGTATTTAGTGTCGTATTCTTTCTTTCGTTCTGACGGACGCCGTGTTTTTCGGACGGAAGAAAAGCCAGTACGATTTCCCACAACCCCCATGAAGCCTGTGGTGGAGTACAAAACCATGTGATGCGTAACGGGGAGAATAAAGAGACCGAGGGGGTTAAGGGGGGGGTATGCCATGCCCTACCTACACTTTAACTGTCAAAGTAACTTCAGCTGCTATCAGAATTGCCGACACTCGCAGAATTAGCCGAGAAGTGCCCTTCCCCCCCCCCCCGACCCATGTAAGGTACCCGTTCGTACTCGTCTTTCAACGGGGAAACTGAGGGTAGCTACCCGGGGAGTGTCGCAAACCATTTCCACTTCTTTTGCGCGTTGTCACAAAAGCGGCAACCCAACCATTCATGTGACAAGTCTGAGGAGTATCTGTGGCTCGGGGTTGAAAGATTAGCCGATCACGTTGTCTTTACATGTCCGTAAATCTAGATAAAATAACTGGCTTTTATTCAATTACTTAGGTTCATTCTTTTCCCGGAATGTTAGATTTTAAAGGCATTTCAGATAAAATAATTTCAGTGCCATCTAGCGAGCAAAGTTGGACTTGTAAAAGCAGGATGCGAAGATTGTTAGCAATTTTACAGAATGTCCAAGTATGTGAATAGATTAGAGACGTATTTTCTTTTTAAATTATTTGAATTTTAGTGACTAGCAGAATGGTCCGTTCTGCGACTTTTAAAGTAGCTCTATTCCTTATTAAGTATTACTCAATCTTCAGTTTTTTTTTTAATCTGTATTCAGTTTAAAATGATCAGGGAGTGCTACTTGTTAAAAATAATTCAATGCAAATGAAGATTAATTCATAACAGAATAAAATAATAAATCATTTAAATATGTTAACTGTGTGATATGTTTACGTCGACATTTTTAATTCGCCATTGTTCGATACTAATTGACTTATTATTATTTTTTAACTGAATCTCGCCCAAGAAGGTTAGATAATCTTAAAATCCTGCTATAGAAACCAAATATGGAACTTTATTCAACCCACTTCAGCATTACAATATATTAAGGCGGTGGTCTCACACCTGGCGACAATCCTAATCTACATGTTCACGTTAAGCCGAACCCATAGTTGATTGGAGGAAAAAAAAGTTGTCTGGTTTAATTGCAGCAATATTATTTAAAAAAAAAAAAAAAAAAGGACCATAAATATCCCCTTAAAATGAAGCCAACTTCCTTCTTCCCTAGTACTTGACTTTTTTTTTTTTTTAATGTATGTGAGAGATGTTCTTAGGAAATGCATTTCTGTATTTATTTCTACATTAAACTTTTCTTTTCAATGTTAAGTTAATAAACTGTGGTCCCTCCCGGTACTTTGATTAAATCAAAAGAATTTACAGCGTTAATTATGAGCAATCATGTGAATATTAAGTTAGATAGTGTTGAATGTCACAACAAAGCTTTTGTTAGAATATTAGCGAAAATGAAAACCTGCCTCAAATATCAGTCGCTAATTCACTTTGTTAGATTAGTAACCCATTAGGTAAGTAAAACTAAATACTCGGCATCCTTTAATGGTCCATTATTCTATTTAATGCGGTTATCATGAAAGGAAAAAAATTGTTATATAAAGAATTAAAATCTCAGTGTGGTTTTTAGAATTTTCTTGGCAATTAGCGATCATTTTAATCCAAATTTCTCTTGGATGTTTACACTCCACTCAAGAATTTAACTGAAATAAAACTAACGACATTTATAAAGCGAAGATTGATCGCTAAAATCTGTTATTTATTTATTTTTGAAACTAATCTCAATTTTTATCAGCTATAATAATCCAAAATGATATTATATATTTCTTTATCACACTTATTAACTTCAAATAATTATCGCATGACACAATTTTGCATTTTACAAATTAGCATCGATACGAGGGACCCCATCAATGCTGTGGCTACAAAAGATTGGTGGTTAAAAATCGCCCTTTGTTACTTCCTGTTAAACAGTACACGCAAAAAGGCATTTCGTTATTGGAAATAAAAAATATATTTAAACTCGTTACGTTTACAAACTTTGATTATTTTTAATAGATCAAAATATGTCTCGCTGATATTTCGAGCGAAGTATATCCGGTCGGCGAATGGGCTTGACCGGATGTAGTCGCTGATTAATTTTATAGCAGGAAAGCGGATCTAAATTTTGATGCAAATTAATGGTTATTGATACAGTTAAGAAGTGGATTAAATATATAAGTAATCGCAAAGATTTGGTAAGAATTTGAATCACCTCAACGCAGTACGTTTCTAAGAAACTCCAGACGTAGAATTTTGCATTCTTTTACATTGCACTGGTTTGGAAATGATACCGCTGCTAAGACGAAAATAAACATATCTTTTTCTTACAAGGAAGACAAGATTGCTTTACACAACATTCGAATAAGAAATGATTTCACTTGTATGATTACTTTATATATATATATACCGCACTTCTGCTAGAGCCTGCTAACGAGATTTGAATTTTAAAATAAGGTGGTGTACACAGACTTCAATTGAGAGAGATTGGAAGACGCTGTCCAAGTATATAGAGTACTTATTCCCATACACGAATTTCAGAACTTGAAGGCAATTGATGTCACGCATTGGCGCGTATTAAGCTGGAAGGAATCTGATGATGTTCTTTTTGAACAGCTGTAGGTTGTAGTTCTTGGTAAATAATTCATAGGGGAGAGGTTTACCAAAAAATCGACATAGATGGAATGAGAGCGATCCAGACACCTGATTAGCAACCACGTTTATTCTTTTGTCATCATCATTTCCTTGAAATTTGAAGATTCTCAGGTGGATCCATACTGTAAGAATTCCGTCCATTTGAAAAACATTATAGGTCGTTTTGATGTGTGGGGTGCATTGGCTGTTTTTCATTTCTTCTTGAACCTTCAAGGAGTGATCATGCATTTCGATGGTTCAAATTTCAGTATTTGTTTCCTATCAACAGTTTTTTTTTTCAAATTAATTCTTTGTCAGGACTCCAACATTATCAGATCTTATATTTAAATCTTCTGAGGCACTTGTTACTGTATCAATCTACTTAGATCTTAGTCTTTTTCCTGTTATCTTTGCGAACAAACACCTGCTTTATAGTAGTAGTACTATTATCCGACCTCCAGGGAGGTCATAAATCATCCACACTAGATGCACTGACGACTTCAACAGAAATTGTATCACCCACTCACAGTTCTATAAGAGGAAAATCTAGATTTCATCACTTTCATAACTCTAAACAAAACTTAACTTCCACAGATGTTCCCAATCTTCTCTCCCCACCCTCCATATAAAGAAAAAAGTTATCAACCGATGTCCTATAACACCCATTCAGACGTTTACAGACCTCTGACATATTATCCCTCTTTCTCCTGTTTACCAGGATCTGCATTCCATACTCTCAATCTGCCCTCATAATCGGCACTACATAATCTCAATCTGATCTTTAACTCCTTTGCATCCTTTCCACAGCTTCTTTCTCTTCTTGGAATTCAAGAGACCAAATCTGAACGCAGTAGTCCAATTGCGATCGTATGAAGGCCTTCTAAATGACATCCTTACAATGTCAAACTTATCCCTCAAGTTTGTTTCAACATCGTATTTGTCCTCGGAGTTGTGTTTGCAATTTTTGTTATGTGACCTCTGAACTTCCAATTCCAATCCACCATAGCGTCAAGCTCTCTGGTCTCAATTTCTTGTAACATAATCCCATCATCATGCCAAAGTGTATAACTTTACACTTACTAACATTGAGATGATAGCCGTTATCGTTTGCCCAATACTACCAGGCTATTCAAATCATTCTCGTAAGTGCTGTATATCCTTGACTGCCCTGCCTATTTTTGCATTATCATCATGAAACAACTGAACATCTGTCAGATCCTTCCTCAATATGATTAATGTATAAACCGAATAGCGATGGTTCAAGGACTGATCTCTAAGGTACAACACCGATTCTGACATATTCACTCCCTGCCCACCCGGTACCTCTTCCCATTCTATCTATTTAAGTGGCTATACTACATAAGATTGGTTCTCTTTATATTTCTTGAATGCTAACAACAGTAAAATCTGTCCTATCTTCATTTTTAATACGATTTTACCACTGATGACCCCCCCCCCCCCGATTTTTCTAAGAACTTAGGTCTGCAGTCTTTGAATCTTTGTATTTCAAGTTTCTACCAGCTCTTCCTTCATCAATACGAAATATGTTTTTAATTACAATTATATATATTTAAATATGTGTTAGAAATATGTCTATTCTTAACATATACTTTTTCATTCCCTAGTGATTAATTCAGATAATTTAATTTTTTAGAAATCTTAAAAACATTTTAGATTTAAGTTTTTTCTCTTTATATTCTTTGTATAACTTGAGTTGTTTTTACGTATAAAGTTTTCTTTCATTTGTTTTTCCGTGTACTATTCACAGGCAAATGCTGATATTTGTTTCTCTGCAAAATTTCTCGACGATTTCCATCTCCTTTTTTTTTTTTTTTTTTTTTGAATAACTCTGGGAGTTCTTATTTTTCTTTGTGTTTACAGATAACTTCACCATTGGCTTCTTCTTTGTTCGTTCTACTAACGCTTTCCTGGTATTTTCTTATTCATTTTCTAAGAACCCTTTTGAAAGAACTTGATCCCATTCCTCTGCTAGTAAAATCGATAAATTCGAAGATATATTTTAAAATGTTTTAGATTCGCTTGCATATGTTTCTTTTAAACCTGTTTGAACACGCACAGAAATTATCTTTAATTCCATTGTTGTTATTAATAATTACTGTAACCGCTCCCCCCTTTTATTGATTTTATTTTATCCCCCCCTCCATACACATACAGTCCATCATCAGACAGTATTGAGTCCCCAATTTGTTGTCATTCTGTTGTCTCATGATAAGATGGTGATTGTGAATGACACATGAGATCCCTCATTGAGCTAAGAGTTGTTTGTAACTGTTGGTTTTTATTGAAGACTAGTTGAATTAAAAATGTATACATATTTTACACTATACAAGAGTGACGTCATTATTTTTGAGAGAAATCACAATTACAGGGACAACCATGTAGTAGCCACTTTTATAGTTGATCCATACACGAAGGTTTGTTGCTCAGCGCATAGTACGTTAGTACAGTGGGCTACAAGCGAGTCGAGAGTTGAAGAGATTTAACATTTGATTTGAAGATCTGTGTTGTATTCCCTTGAGAAACCCCTGAGAAGGGAGTAGACTGCAGGGACGAATTATCCATGCTTGCTGCGCAAACTCATCAATTGAGAAAGAAGTCATATTTATTTGTTAATAAATGCATGCATTTATAAGCATTCCATTTAGGCTTTTATTTTTGTAGACAGAAGACGTCTTAAGCTTGCGCGGCAATAATTGAGCTTTGCGTTGTATGTCGAAGGCCGATGCTTGCTCGTCTAGTCAAAGCTACCTTGGCTTGCTCGATTGCGGGAGCTTTCAGGTTCTCGCTGCAGCACTGTGATTTCATGCGCGCGCATAGCCATTTCCGCTCCCTTCACGTCGTCTTAAACACAGGCCGTACGCAGTCAAAGTAGCTCTAGCCAGTGAGCTTCAGCCAGCCTTTACAAGTGTGCGTGTGTTACTTGGGAAAATTAAGTTACAACCAACTTTTTATGACGATGTCATTGACCAGTTCATAAAGAAGAACCGAAGGGTAGAATTTGTATTCATGTAGCTAAACTGAAAAAGATAGAACATCATTTGTAAAATAAATGTTGTATTTTTATGATTAAATGTACATAAATTAATAAATATATAGTTTTAAATGGTCAGTAATTCATTATTCCGCTAATCAGACTTCAATCACACCTCTCACTCCCTGAATGATAACAAGAGCAAGCGTGAATTTCAAGACCAGCATTCGCCTCTGGTAGACTGTACAAGAGGACAGCAATAGAAGGAATAAAAGGTAAGAAAAATTTGTTCTGTGTCAGAGTTGCAGGTGCGCGTGTTTCAATGGATTTAGCAGAGAGTGGAGGAATTACTGATGTCAGCTCACAGGAGCAATTACCATGGAAGTATTTACAGAAGAGCATGCAGGGAAACAATGATCTACATTTGGGAGAACTGGGGATGATTCCTCAAATCTGAGAACAGTCAATGTTAGGTGGATTTATGATTTGCATAGTGTAGTTGTTCTTGAGCGAAATCTTAATTTCTTAGATACCGAGGAGACAATGGTTGTAATATGTTTATGCCAAGGGAGGCTTGGTGTTAGAGTAATCCCAAGAAGCAAAATTATTATTATTACGTGACACCTCCAAGGAGTCCAAAGATTCATCGAGAGAGAGGGTACCTACTCTATAACTCTCCGTCTCCACCACTCAATCCACCAACTACCATCATCATCTACACCAACGTCACCATTAGTATATTCACAAACAATCACAAACATCTATGCCCATGGCGGGATTCGGATACGCTCACCACTCTGTAACCATTTAATCTTGTCTAGTAATTTGGATCTTGTCAAGAGCAAGATTCAAAACAAAAAAAAGTTCTTTTTATAGAAATAAGACACACCTGTGTTTTTGCCATCGCTGAAATTGACAAGGTTATCCGAACCTCATTGAAGGATGGATTAAAGATCATAATTATGGGCAGTGGAGATTGATGTATCTAGATTTTCGCGGTTTGTATAGTGGAAGGTTTGTCAAGTAAGATGGAGAAGTTCAGAATAAAGTCATCAGCAGAAGAGTATTAGGAAGAGGATGGGTAAGAGAAGCGATCCTTGCAATACTTCAGCATTAGTTGCATTGTTAGAAAATAAGGAACTCTCCTTCACCATGCTAGCGTGCGTCCAGTCAGGAGTGACAACCGGGATGGTGAGTCCACCATCCCGATTATTGGATGACTGAAGCGGCATTTTTTTTTTATTTCTACCTACGAAAGGTTTCAAACCTATAATGCATTTGTACTGCGTGTGTGGGCTAAGAATTTTTTTCTATTTTTATTACGTATATGTATTTGTAAGATGCTGAAGTCTTTAGAAAAAGATTTCCGCATAATCTAATCCTTAGCCATCATACTAATCCAAAAAGAAAGCAAAAAGTACTCTTTGATGCAACAATCTCCTTACATATGGCAATATAATCCGACCAACTACAACTCGCTTTTTTTACAGTACTCATTCACGTGTTCCCGTATATTTCTAAAGCATATGTAAAATATTCAAACTACGTTATTTTCTTAGAGATCTTTTTAAAAACCATCAAATCCTCTTTTGCGAAACCATATTATGACTTCGCTAATACAAACATCCCCCTGTTCCCCATTCCAACTATCTATCCTCTCTCTCTCTATTAACAGGAAATATTTTTATCCTACCTCATTTTATATACACAGTAATCCATATCTTATAATAAACTTCGTCTACAAGCTGCCTTCATTTCCATTACTTTCCTTAAATATTCAAGAATGTATCATCAAAAACACTACTTAACTATTCTAACTTGTTTCTAGATGCTTTTCAACACTCTTTACTTTCCTATGCTTACTAAAGAATCTTTTAAAGCCAGTCTGGTTGCTATGACAACAGACAGATCGAGTTTTTTTTTAGCCTCTTGTTTATCATAGTTTGTGTCATGTTCAGGTCTGTAAAAATAATTATAAATTTAAAAATTATAAGCATTTTTCAAATGCTTAGCAGACTAATGACGTGCCCGTGTCAAGCTAATCTTGTGGTATTCTATGAAATTGTGTGTATCAAGTTACGCCTTTAGATGTATGAAAATAGAGAAAGCACAATATAAATTGATTTTTTTTTTTAATGTCATGAATAAGCCTGCCGTACAATAAACTGAAACTATGGCGTGCGACAAATGAAAAGGTCAAACTTAGCTCTTCACTTCGTAGAACAAACGACACAGTGGGTGGATTTAGTGGACAAAGGGGGTACAGTTAAGGGAGTGTTTTCTTAAACAGACGCTGTTCACAGGTGGTTTTTGTTTTGGATACGGGCGAAGAAGCAGTAATTTTTACCGAAGTAATGATTCGACATGGGGTGGGGTTAAAGATAACCTTGTCTAGCCTTTTCGCACCCTCCTGGTATCCTGTTTGACGAATCTGTGGTTTTAAGACGTCTCTAAAATAGGATTATTGTCTTTGAAGCCTTCAAGTCAAGTGTGGATGGACTTGTTTAATTGCATTTCCAGCAGGCAGAACCTTGGGGAGGGAGAGGGTAGCGTTGATGGTGGTCAGTTGACTTTGTTCACCACAGTTGAGTGTGTAGAATACCAGAAAGGAGTGTGAGGGGAGGGGAAAACGCGTTTTAGTATCCCCCTAAAATCTTCGGATTAACTAGAAACAGGTATTATAGGGCACACCTTACGTATCTGAATACAGGTGTGTACAAATACGTGTGTGGTAGACACTGCAGACGAAATCCGAAAAGTCATAGTGATTACCACAGACTTCGTATAGAACTATTTATTTTAAAAGATTTTATGAGTTTGTAATATCCTCTGGATATATATACATACGTCTTTAGAGCATGATTATTGGGGCATTCTTGTGAGCAATTGTTAGTGATGGTGATGTATGGTTTATAATTATCTACGGGATTTACAGAAAATAATCAATTATTTAGGTGATGAAGAGTCGGCGCTTTCCTAGGTTAAAAGCGACAGAATACTCGCTTCAGACTATGACATTCAGGCCTGGCTGCTAATTAATCTGGTTAGCGATGTGCAAAAACAGAATTAATTTTATTTCAATGATGACATTACCCCCCCCCCCCCATTTTCTCTCTCTCTCTCTCTCTCTCTCTCTCCACTGGAAGCTTATTAATCGAGTAAGAGCCTCTTATTAGTTTTCATGCTATCCTGAGTTCGATTATACAAACTAACCACACAAGCGAACTGGCTGCTGCTTTGTTTTTTTAATGATTTTTTTAAAATTTTTTCCTCTCTCTCTCCGTTATCGGTCCAATACCAGCTTGCAATTATCTCTTAAAAAAAGGACAAAACTCTTTTGACCTTTGACCCCTTCTAAACATCGCCTTATCGTCGTGCGAAATACGACAGGTGGTTTTACCCCCCCCCCATTTCTTTCCCTACCCGTTTTGTTGGAGGGGGGGGGGAGATATACTAATGTATACGAAAAAAAATCTCTTCAAGCAGTTCAAACGTCCTTCTAGAACGGTAAGATAAATGAAGAGCTCCTTACTTTCATTAAAAATCTTCTGAAAACAGTGCACAAAGATAATGACAGCCATCCTGCCATTAATTATGTTCTTGTAATTTATTGTACTAAGTGCTTAGCAACATTCACATAAGCCTGACGATAGAAGACCGTCTAAACAGTCCGTTGATGTCATTTTATTCATTCTTTATCCCCCCCTCCTATCCCCCTCTCTATTTTAGTTGCTCCATCTTCCTCATCCCCTTTAATACTTTCCTTTCGTTTTTAGCGTATTTTTTCTCCTTCTTTTCCTAACCCGCTGCACCTACCTATGATCAATCGAAAGTCTTAGTGTAAATCACCAAATCCACCTTTAAAGAACTTCTCTGAAGACTTCTTTGATTTTTTTTAATTATAAAAGTTAACAGAAAGCTCTTGAATTTTAAAAGGGATTCCAAGAGATGTATTAAAGAGCAAAAGTGAGTGCAATCCCCCCCCCTTCATCTAATGACTGTCACATCCAGATTAACTTTTTTTTTTTTATTCGATCAAGTCTTCAGTATTTTTAATTAACTGCTTCTTGTAAATTTTAGCCACTTTTAGTTTGTGGATACTTGTAAACCCTTTTTTTTTTCTTTTGTGTGTGTGTGTGTTTTACCAGGCTTCATTCACCTTGTTTTCCCTTTAATTAAGTTACCATCTCTTCTGGTTTTAATGTTTTCAGTAAGTTGCTTTCTTTCAACATATTCATTTTTCTCCCCCCCCGTTCAATTCTCCAAAAACATTCTCGAAAACATTTAAATAGATTTTTTTTTTCTTATCCTATTGAATTCTTTCCACGAAATATTTATTTCGTTTAATCTGATTACTTGTTTCATTATTGTAGTTGGGCACATGGGAAAGTGCATGTTGTACAACGTAACACGAGAATCGAATACAATAAAAATGCAGTACATTGTTAGAAATTGTCAACAATACTTTGTTATTGATGACTTGAACAATTCTAAACCCTAAACAGTATTGTACAGGTTGATAACAAGATTTTTTTTTTTAAATCGGATTGTCAGACAAGACGTTTTTTTTTTAAACGCCAAACATACATCCTAGATGATAATAAGAGGACGAATCAAACTAGTTGACGTATCTTTTGTTATCAGCTAGCTCTTCTGAAGATCATGTCCAGTTCTCTTATAACCAAATAGTATTAGATGAATAGCTGTTTTGAACATTGAATATCTATCCCTCTATATTGCAATACTTCTTTCCTTTTGTTCCCATAACAAATACAATATTATTTTGACTTGGTATGATAGCGATCAAACATTGACAACAACGCTTCTGAAGCTAACACTACCTACAGAAAGCAGACAAAATGAAAAATTCCAAGCCGTCTTTGGGAAATACTTCCTATTTATTGATACGATAGATCCGGAAAAGAAAATTTAAAACAATGCCTAAGAAAGCCATTGAAAAAGGTATAAGGTAGACAGTTATGGCATAGCTGACAGTGATCGAATATGAACAGTCACGTGATAGCATCGTATATTTGAATAGAAACGAGAGAATAGCATACATTCCTTTTTAGCAGATAGTATGACGTGGTAATAGTTAGTACAGAACGATTTGGGAAGAAAACAACCTACCAGATAAGCCAAAACAAATTGATCAAAGGTGGCTTAAACCTGTGATTTGACTTGTTTGATTGGATTTTTTTTTTTTTTTTTTTTTTTTTGTTCGCGTATTCCAGTTTTCTTTATTTTATTCTTTCACAACCAGCTATTGAAAACCAATGGATTCAGGTTAACACCGACCTGATAGCTATAGTTTAAGACTAAGCATTTTCTTCAAACATTTGAAAGCAGGTAGCACGTCCAAAAAAGCACATACGCGCACACACCTGTGTCAATAAAGAGAAGTGACTGTCGCGTTGATGTTTACAGAGACTAGAACGCTCTGGCATGCACGTGTCAGACATGTTCTCCTTCAACTGAGCTAGTTTCGTCTGATTTGTAGATGTCATGAAGGTAAAGGGGAAGAAGAAGAAAAAAAGAGAAATATTAGTTCTCTGTAGAATGACTTAGTTGGTGGTTTTGACCGCTGTTTGCCTCTGGCTAACCTCAGAAACCTTGGTGTTATTGTATTGACTTGGTTTTAACCTTGTTTGAAGACGGACTTAGCAACAGTAGCAAGTCAAAATAGAAACGAGAAACGAATGATAAAGAAAGAATTAAAATATAAGACAAACACCCAATAGAATATTGTTAAGCGAGAAATAAAGTGACAAAATTTATATAAAAATACCAAAAATACCAAAAACAGAGAAATATTCAAAAAACATTTAATCCTTATAGTCATTATAAGGATTAAATATTTAATATAAGGATCCATTACCCTCCAAGGGTATGGTATTATTCTCCTCCAAAAAAAAAAAAAAAACACCAGTGATATTTCTCAAGTCTATTAATAATTTTTACATATGAAAATAAAAATTAGGTGTTCTAGTAAGATTTTATTTTTCAATATCTTTGTTAAATATTTTGTTAAAATATGTATTTTTAATTTTTTACTAAAATTCAAGAATTAATTTTTTTAATTTAGAATATGATTTAACACAATAGTATCTGTAAATTAATTTTATTTAATTTTGGAGAAGTAAGTATATTGGTGAAGGCATTGAATGAACAGTGACGCACGAAATCGCATCTTTTGTTATTTTACTCGATACACGTGAAAATCTTCATTTGATTTGTTTGAGTTGCATTAAAATTAACTTCAAAAACTGCCTGCAATTTGGCATTAGTGGATATGCACTCCGGCTGGGCTTTCTGTTTTCCAAGATGGAAAACTCCTTGAGGAAAAACCCGGATAACTCACATTCTGCTGTGAACAGCCTTCAAAAAAAAAAGTTCTTAGTAAAAATTCGTAATAAACGTAATAGACTGCTTAAATTCAGAGACAAATGGCTTTAATTTATCATAAGTAAGATATCGAATGCTGAATATTATTGATCCAACAATATTTTATAGCCAAATATTAGAAAAATCAAAAACATTTACCGATAAGAACAAACATTAGAAAAATTCGAAACAGCTATCAGACCAGTGAAATTTAAAACAATAATAAACACATACAGCATCCTCAGCGGAGCTTTCAAGCAGTGCAAACCAAGTCTAATCTGATGATGCTATAATCAAACGTTTTTAAAGATTCTATATTTGGATATAAAATTCAATTGGACCCATAATATTTTCCATTATAAAATATTAAAATTTCTTTTAAACTTTATTTCTGTTGAGAATGAGGTTAAGTAGCTGTCAAGGTGAAGCTAATACCACAAAATCATGGTGATGTCAATTTTATTAATTGTTACGAACAGTAATCATAATCATTTCAGGGAGTGAATCGATCGACCGTGAGATGCGGTCGATTGGTTCATTAATGCCCTTGGGGGTGATGGATAGCAACGCAAAGCTGTACCAATGAAGTTTAACTGAGGTTCGGCTGTTGCTGCTACCCCTTTGGGCGAGGAGTTTTTGAGTCCGCTCTCTTCAGGTTTTTACCTTAAGGGAGCACTTTGAGTCTCCGGGGAAAGTGTTCTCCGGCACGGCCCGCTGAGGGGCTTTGTCGGTGAATTATTTTCCTCGGAATTTGAGCGGTTCTGCTCAGTGGTCGGGGAGCCCGTCACTGAGTAGAACCAACGCTGAGATTTGGACGGTCTTTCGCCCACGAATGAGTGGCCTAGAGATCGTCCATATTTTTGAGATAGAACCTTTACTTACATAGTCGGTGATTGATTCATTAATGCCCTTGGTGGTGATGGATAGCAACGCAAAGCTGTACCAATGAAGTTTAACTGAGGTTCGGCTGTTGCTCTTACCCACTTGGGCGATGAGTTTTTGAGTTCGCTCTCTTGGGGTTTTTGCCTTAAGGGAGCACTTTGAGTCTCCGGGGAAGGTGTTCTCCGGCACGGCCCGCTGAGGGGCTTTGTCGGTGAATTATGTTCCTCGGAATTTGAGCGGTTCTGCTCAGTGGTCGGGGAGCCCGTCACTGAGTGGAACCAACGCTGAGATTTGGACGGTCTTTCGCCCACGAATGAGTGGCCTAGAGATCGTCCGTATTTTTGAGATTGAACCTTTACTTACATAGTCCTTGATTTCATATGAGATGCCCATATAGGGTAACGGATGGCAATGCTGAACCAATGAAGTTTAACTGAGGTTCGGCTGTTGCTGTTATCCTGGGTAAATGAGTTCGCTCTCTTAGGTTTTGACCTAAGGGAGCACTTTGAGTTACCGGGGAAAGTGTTCTCCGTCGCGGCCCGCTGAGGGGTACGTGCCGGTGAATTATTTTCTTCGGAATGAGCGGTTCTGCTCGGTACTCGAGTTTCACTGAGTAGAACCAACGCTGAGATTTGGACGGTCTTTCGCCCACGAATGAGTGGCCTAGAGATCGTCCGATATTTTTGAGATATCACCTTTACTTACACATACGGTGCTTGATTCATTCAATCCAATACCCTTGGAGGGTAATGGATAGCAATGCTGTAGCCAATGAAGGTCTAACTGAGGCTCGGCTATTGCTGTTACCCTCCTGCCATGATCAGAGCTTTAATAATAGCTCAATAATGCTCAATGTCCGCTACAGATAACGGGGAATATGAAAAGCATTCTTGCTTCGCCCCTTTAAGCCAGTCCTTATAAGGACATAATCATATTTCTCAGCCGGTATCTCACTAAAAATGGTTCATCTAATCCGTTCATATCTTCAGAATAGATCAATCCAAGTTAAAATTAACGGTTCTACATCGTCCCAGCGCCATATATCTTTGCTGGAGTGCCGCAGGGATCTCTACTGGCTCCATTGCTGTCAGACATCCCACACAATCCGATGACTTCCATTTTAGCACTGTATGCGGACGATACGTCAATACTAACCAGATCTCTCAGACCCCACTTCGTTACCAGAAAGCTTCAAGAAAATCTTCTAAAGCTGGAGGGTTGGTTCTCCAAGTGGAGATTGGAAGTCAACCCCCTGAAAAGCTAAGCGGTTCTCTTCTCAAAACGACCAATGTCTCCTGCAGGAGATGTGTTACTATTCAATACTAAAATTCCCTGGCAGAAAGAAACAAATTACCTGGGTGTGATTCTCGACAAAAAACTATCTTTCAACCAACATATCAAGTCTGCATGTGCAAAAGCATCTAAAGCCATAGCTCAGATCTACCCGCTAATTAATAGAAATAGCAAACTCAGCAACAGAATCAAATTGCAGCTATACCAGATGACGATTCGTCCTATAATCACCTATGCCTCTCCAGCCTGGAGCCACACCTCTAATACTAACATTATTAAGATACAGCGAGTGCAGAACAAGTGCTTGAGAATGATTTTGAACGCCCCGTGGTATGTTAGAAACAATCAACTCCACAGAGACACAAATATTCCCTATATTCTCTCTTATCTACAATCCTTAGCTTCCAAATTTTTTCTAAAGACGTCCACACATCCCAACGATTTGGTTCAACAAGCTGCAGCATACGAGCCAACGGACATATTTAAATATAGAAGACCAAAAACTATATTAGCCTCCTATAGCGATACATAATCTCCATGCCCATTCAGGGCGAGCAAACTGCTCGTAAATTTTACCCTCACTGTAACCACGACAGATAGCGGGGAATATGAAAAGCATTTTGCTTCACCCTTAAAGAATAAATGTCAATTGTCATAATCATATCATCCAAGATTTGGTGAGATGCGGTGATTGATTCATTCAATCCAATACCCTTGGAGGGTAATGGATGGCAATGCTGTAGCCAATGAAGTTCTAACTGAGGCTCGGCTATTGCTTTTACCCTCCTGCCGTGATCAGAGCTTTAATAGCTCAATAACACCTTATCCCTACACTGTCCTCTACAGATAACGGGGAAGATGAAAAGCATTCTTGCTTCGCCCCTTTAAGCCAGTCCTTATAAGGACGCACAAGATTTTATTTCAACTGTAGAAGTTCGATTGAATGCCTCCATTATTTTGTTTTTACAATAAATTTGAGCTACTGGCTTGAAAAAGGATCGCTTAATAAATCTTTTCCCCACTTATTATTTGTCAGATATGGGCCTAACATCGAAGGCCAATAATTAAACAATAAAATCATTATTTGGCAGAGTAGAATGACCAAAATAACGATTAGAGTTATCGCTATATGAAAAGAGAATTGGTGTGTAGAATTGTTCGTATCAGACAGATAAAATACCTCCTCTAGTTCTTTGTTTGCCTTTTTTTTTTTTTTTTGTCCAACAAAGGATTAAAAGAAAAACTCGTCAATTTTTCCTTCAAGACAGCGTACCTGAAAACAAGACAAAGCCCTTAATGGAACACACAAGAATTGCTCTTCCATACCGAAAGAGGTAAGAATTCGCTTGGGTAAGGAGAAGAAAAAAAAAAAATTGAAAGGGAATAAAGAAGAAAAAAAAAAGTTCTTCTAAAGTCCGTGTACTTTGTTGTATACTTTCTTGCTTGGTTGAGAAAATGATCAAGTCGCGCGCTTTTCCACCTTCTGCTGTACAAGGAATGGGTGTGACCCGCGCGCTGCACTTTCTGCACTGTTCCATCAATAACTGTCTCGCGACCTAATGCCGGCATCACGACGAAGTGACGGGGAACACAAGGAGAATCTTTGTAGCTCGGATCTTGAAATATTTACTCGATGCTTGTGGCTGCCCTACTGTAGCAAAGTCAGTTTATCAAACCTTTGTTCGTTAGGTGGCAGCACTAACTTAAGTGAGCCCGGAGTCCTTGTTGGTAAACGTTCGAGTTTAATTTGAGTTATTTTCCAAGGCACCGTGGGGTTAATAGGGTCTGGTGGGTAATCAGTTCTCGATGCCAATAATGCTAGAGGGTTAGTGTTATAAAGAATAACTTCCAAAGCAGGTTACCACTTATTAGTTTTAAAAATGACTTCTTGTCATTAGCACGTGTCATTAAGTATACATTGTTTGGGATGTTCTATTTTTTTTTTTTTTATATGAAATTGCAAAACTTCTGAAATTCGACTGAAAAAAAAAAAAAGCATACGCTAAAGGGAACAGAGGAGCTCGAACAAAGGTTGACCGTTTAGAGCAAGATATTTTCTACTCTCCAGCACGTGAATTGATTCAACCTTGGTATCTTACTGGGTCTGTTTTCCACTAATAAGACCTCGATACAGGTCGAAACTAGTCTGGATAGTGACTCTTCCCTTAAAAGCAGAACAAACTACACATTCGAAAGGCGGTGTGCATTGCATTATGGGATATTGAAGCAATTGATGGGAAGTCATTAGCATCTATACACTAGTAGTCCAGTCACGAAGATACTTCATACTTACTTGGACTTATACTTGGATAGAGGATGAAACTAAGAATATCATTTATTAGCATCTTTAATTTGTAGCATAACTAAGTGGAAAATCTTTCAACATCTTTCTCTAATCCAGAGTATTTTACTAATAAGTTATAGCACCTTTTGTTTACTTATATATGGAAATATGACTTCTCTATTATTTCAACCTTGATATCACTTCTGGGTCTGGCTCCCACTGACGAAACCTCAAAAAATGTCGAAACCGGTTCGGGTCTGGTTCCGAGAGGGTCTGCTTAGAGGTAGGTTTTTGCCTGTCTTTGAGTGGGGCCACCGCTGAGATTATTGGCTCTGCTCGGTGGCGGGGTGAGCCTGCCACGGGATAGAACCAACGCCGAGAGTTCTTCTTCGTGATAGGGTGAGCCTGTTACTGACGGGAACAACGCTAAGTTTTTGATCCTACGGACATTCAGTATTATCCCCATTCTGTTGCCACTGTGGTTCAACGTCTGAATAAGTCTTGTATTCTTTTCTGCAAGCCTTTTTCGTTGATGTGTTTCAAAAGTTGACGAGGTTTCTGTCGAAGTGATTCGATAGTGGGGAAGATTTTTCTCATGGAGTGGTTCTTGCACCTTAGTAAAAAGATCGAAGTTTGTAGGACTCCTGTCAGATCTACACAAAGCTGGGGGAAAGGGATCCGATTGCCAGTCATAATTTTCCATAGTGTGAGATTCTTTCTCCATTTTTAAGTTCTATTTAGAAAAGCAAGCACTGTATGTTAATAATTCAGTCTGCTTATAACTAACATAAAGGTAGATTTTATTACGTCATTCTCCACCGTTCACGCATGCGCATGTGAAGTAAATTTGAAACGAATCCTCATATGTTGATCACTATACGCCTAAGTGACCCTACTCCCTAAAAACGCTACTCCACAATGATTTGTGCCCTTGAGATCATTAGATATTTCTCTTTTAAGTCACGTGAATTCTCTCCATCCCTTTTTGACAGTACCAGATAAAACACAGATTACAAAGG
Organism: Typopeltis vanoorti; assembly: GCF_054136105.1. Taxonomy (NCBI): domain Eukaryota; kingdom Metazoa; phylum Arthropoda; class Arachnida; order Uropygi; family Thelyphonidae; genus Typopeltis; species Typopeltis vanoorti. Next base: position 27,386,727 of record NC_143570.1, read on the forward strand.
GTGTGAGATGTGGGAGGGTTTGTGTGGAGTCGTAAACAAGTGGTGGGGGACAACTTGAGTGCGAGTATTTGAATCTGTTGTGGTGAAAAACGAAGTTCTGTTCAACCCCACCCATCGGACTTGCCAGTCCCTTGATCGGTGTGTAATTTGCTGGTTTCTGTAAAGTGTCACAGCATGCAGTCTAGCTATTAACGTCGTTGGAAAACTCCCTCGGGATTTCGAGTTTGGTGTCTGGAATTGACACGTAGTTATCGGGTGTGTTTAAAGAATGAAAAGGGGCCGAACATTCATACGGAGTTTTAAATGCTAGAAAGACAATTAACATTCTAAAAGCTATCATACGTATATATGATAGCTTTTAAGCTTTTTAAGTTTAAGATTAAATCATAAACTATGGAATCCGACAGGTATATCACCTTTCAACAACTCTTTCTAATATTTATTTAAATGAAATAATAATAAAATGAATAAAAATTTCCATCAAGTTAACTTTCTCCTACTGCAAACTTACTCATTCTCCTTTTTGATGATGATCACGTAATAAATATAAATTCTGAAGATAACTTACGAAAAGATATTTTAAATAAGATAGTAACAGAAAAATCAAAAACTATGGCCTTTAAAGGACAAGATCCAGTAAGAACTAAAGTAGTAATAGATAATAATAATAATATTTTCTTAAAAGAACTGGGCGATGGACTGAGTCCTTGACTCTTTATCCCGTCATCTGAATGAATTAAATCTGTGTGGATGGAGTGTTATTGAGCTAAAAAGCTCTAGTCATGGCTGGGTAACGGCAATAGCCGAGCCTCAGTTAAAACTTCATGGGCTACAATGCCATTTGTTACCCTGGAAGTCCTGATTAGTAAGTAAAGGGTAAAATCTCAAAAAATCGGACGATCTCTAGGCCACTCCATAGTGGGCGAAAGACCGTCCATGTCTCAGCGTTGGTTCCACTCATTGACGGGCTCCCCGTTTAAGCAGAACCGCTCAGCGTTGGTTCCACTCAGTGTCGGCCGCCCCATCCTAGCACCCCGATGGGCTCCCCGACTCCTGAGCAGAACCGCTCAAATTCCGAGGAAAATAATTTAATTCACCGACAAGAACCCCTCAGCGGGCCCTGCCGGAGAACACCTTCCCCGGAGACTCAAGGTGCTCCCTTAAGGCAAAAACCCTAAGGGAGCAAACTCAAAAACTCACACCCAGGATAACAGCAACAGCCGAACCTCAGTTTACTTCCTCGGTTCAGCATTGCTATTTGTTACCCTGATTAGTAAGTAAAGGGTAAAATCTCAAAAAATCGGACGATCTCTAGGCCACTCCATAGTGGGCGAAAGACCGTCCATGTCTCAGCGTTGGTTCCACTTAGTGACGGCCGCCCCGTCCAAGCACCCCGACGGGCTCCCCGTTTAAGCAGAACCGCTCAGCGTTGGTTCCACTCAGTGTCGGCCGCCCCGTTCAAGCACCCCAACGGGCTCCCCGACTCCTGAGCAGAACCGTTCAAATTCCGAGGAAAATAATTCACCGACAAGAACCCCTCAGCGGGCCCTGCCGGAGAACACCTTTCCCGGAGACTCAAGGTGCTCCCTTAAGGCAAAAACCCTAAGGGAGCGAACTCAAAAACTCACACCCAGGATAACAGCAACAGCCGAACCTCAGTTTACTTCCTCGGTTCAGCATTGCTAATTGTTACCCTGGAAGTCCTAAAAAGGACTCACTTAAATAGATAAAAATAAGCCATAATAATATTTTAGAACAGGTGAATTCATTTAACTACCTAGGATGTACGATTACATATGGTGTATTCAACTCTATATTTAAACCAAAAACCTAGTACAAAAACAAAGCGGACTAAAAGTATACTTTAGCACTACCAGCCCTATTGTATGGAAGTGAAATCTGGACAATAAAACAAAAAGACAAACGAAGATTAACAACACCAGAAATGAAGTTCATGAGAACAACTACAAAGTATACTCTGTTCGATTACAAAAGAAATTATGAAAGAATTAAAACAGGAATCAGTATCAGGGAAAATAAATAAACATAAATGGATGGAACACGTTAAAAGAAGGAAAACAGAAAGATTACCAAAACAAGCCTTAAATTACAAACCATTAGGAAAAAGAAAACCAGGACATCCTCTTAAGAGATTGAACGATGACTTCTAAGGCCGGAGCAGGCCATGCTAGGCCTAAATCCTTGATACGCATGATGATGATTAGTTTAAATTTTATAAAATTTAATATTCGGAATCTTTATTAAACATCTGTTATCTAAATTTTGTGTACTTTTTAATGGCAAAGGATACTCTACGAGTCAAAAACACCTCTAGATTAACTGCCTTGATAATAAATGATCCCACTACATAAGAATGTAATTGTACCTGTTTATATGTTATTATTTCGTTGTTTCAATTATCATTATTTAAGTCAAATTTTTATACGATTTCAAGTTAAAAACGTAGACAGTCAGTTTTTCAATTGTTTCGTCACTTCAGACCTCGACAGAAAGCAAAGTAATCGCACGCAAAGTGCAGGAAGGACATTATACCATCCGAACGTACAATGAATTCATTAAAAAAAAGCATCCCCGACATTATTCTAATGAATTTATTGGTTTTCTTTAAATTCAGATAAAAGCAATTAGGATGGGTCGATACTGCTAACAAAGATTTTTTTTTTTTAAATCAAAGTTGCTCAGCAACCATTTAATCGGCATTCTACCATTTTTTTCATTACCATCAAAGATTACCATTAGAAGTGGCGTTTAAAGTTTCCATTCTTTCGCAAAGAGTCAGCAGAAATGGATTTAAAGTGTGAATACGGTCCCTGAGCAGGGAAGGTGAATACTTGGTGGTCTACGTGTACTCATCTCACTCCGTTTTTATTTATATTTCCTTATCAAAATTCTTCCGCTCATTCCCCTATTCCTCCTTAAATATTGCTTCCCGACATCAAATTTAAAAGAGGAGGGAAAAAGGATCTTTATCAATGTCAACAGACGTACATCATTATCCACCTGTGTCCTCAAAAGACCGCAGCTTCCGCCGTGCTGTTGCCACCACCCAAAAGGGGCGGAGACGGCGGCGGTACAGAGGGAAGGAAGAAGCATTCTGTATCCATTACTACAGAAATATTAATATTAAGCCAACTTCCAGACGGCACCAATGTGTGTAGGGAGAAGAATAAGGTTCCCCCTTTCCCCATCATAAAGTAATATAAAAAGTGAATTCGTTTTCCATTAAAATGATCTAAATGTTGCGCTGAAAGGATAGATACCACGTACGTTTGATAAAAGAGAAAAAAATTGGATCGTCCGTGGTGCTCCAGTTAGAATTTTTTTTTTAAGGATTAGATTTGCGAATTTTGTTTTCGAAAAATGCACCTTTAAAAAATGTTGGATCGATTCTGGTAAATAGATGCACAAATAAAGAAATGTTGTATTGATTCTGGTAAATAGATGCATAAATGAAGGCAGATTGGATTGATTCTGGTAAATAGATGCATAAATGAAGACAGATTGGATTGATTCTGGTAAATAGATGCACAAATAAAGAAATGTTGTATTGATTCTGGTAAATAGATGCATAAATGAAGGCAGATTGGATTGATTCTGGTAAATAAATAAGATGCATAAATTAAGAAAGGTTGGACTGATTTTAGTAAATAAATGCATAAAGGAATCTTGGATAACTTTTGGAAAAGGAATAATTAAAGAAAAAAAGATTAGTTTTGGTAATGGATAGCTTACTTTGAAAAGGAGATACTGCATTGATGTCTCTAAATAAGATCTTAGAAAGCAGTGTTGTATAAATTAAAATCAATTACTGTGTGGTTTCGCAATTGTTAGCTTTCACCTTAATATAACCCAAAATTGCAAAATAAGTTACAAAATTCCATTTCTGTTGACTGCTTAACTTCGAGAAGAGATGAATTCGTAGCATGATCACACAATCGTTATTTCACAATCAATTTATCATCGCTGACAGAGCCACTTGATTAATTATCATCCCACAACCTTCGAAGGCCAATATAAAATCTGTGGATAAAACGGATTGCTTTATAATGTTATAAATGGCTGTTCACAGATATGAAAACGTAATGTTCGACTGTAAATGCCAGAACTTTGTCATTCCAATGCTGGGAGGAATAAAACTGCATTGTTATGCGCAGGAAAAACTGGACAATGAGGCGACCGCTACTTGCCCCCAATGTCGATCATCGTATTGAGTATTTTTGGATTATTTCTTATCACAGCAAGGAGCTCCATTAAATCTCTTCTTATTCTTGCCATTGCAGTTCTTATTTCATGAGAGAAAAAAAATCAGGCTTCGATATCGATTCTATACGAACATTAACGGGGAGTGTGAGTATGACAGAAATATGCAGAGCATTAGGAATTATATCGGATGTGTTGTATTGATCTGTGAGGCTACTTCATCAGCTTGCCCAACAATGAGCAATCCATCACCCCAAGTCAGAGAATTTTTATTAATCATCCTCTCCCAGTGCTCTACTCAGCTACTTCTACTTAATACGAGAGATATAAGAAATGGTCGATTTGTCTTTTAAATAGTTCTTTCTTCTATTGGCCTCTCATCTTTGTATTCATAAGAGTTTTATCTCCGTTCAGACAGCTGACGGAAAGCAACCCAACACTTGACTGATAAAGGTTTGTATGGTGCAAAACAATAAAGAGTTCGATTATTTGATTTGCTTCCTCTTGGAGTGGAAGAATAAAAGAGGGTTCTTCGGTTGATGTTACAGACCAAGTGTAAACTGCCTGCTCAAATTATTGGTGACATCCATAATTGACCCATTTTATGTCAATTAGTGGATCAATCGCTGAGTAATTAAAGGAAGTAAGATCTTTAAGATACGCTGTCTCAAGTGGAAGACAGTCATGAAATGATTGAAATAAGGAAGATTGTTAATTACCCTTAGATGAAATAATCGTGCATAGAAAGCTGTGGACCCAAATCTGTTCTTTTATTTATTTATTTTTTATTTTTTTGTTTGAGCAGGTTCCATAAAAAAAAAACAAAAAAACTAAGTAAATATATTTAGTTAGTAATTACTAAAATAAAGAGCCAAAAAGGCTTCAGTTCGGCAATGCAAAATTACTTAAGCAAAGTGGATATTAGATCCAACATTATTTCAAAGCCGAATATTTGTTTAAAGTTTCCTAAAATTGACCTGAGAACTTACGAGAGTAAAATCCCCGGCATCGGAGTTGCCTTAGTATGCACTACTTACAAGACATGAGGCTGACCAAGCGTTCATATATTCGCCTTTTATTAGTCCATTTGATAAAGGTTTAACTCGCTTGACAGCCGTTTTGAACGGGTTGGTTCTCTTCAGAGACCAGGCAAAAACATTGAGTGAAAACTCTCATTCAGTACATTACTTTTACGCACCGACCGAGAGTTCACTTACGAAGAATACATTTCTCTGACGTTTGATTTCCTTATTACTGAACAAGAGCTTTTGCTCTCTTAAGGTTTCCACCCGATCTCTAAAGAGAACCAACCAGTTCGAAACAGCTGTGAGGTCAGTGAAACTTTAACAAAATGCACTATGCAAATATGTATATGTATATTTGCGTGATACCGTTTTAAGAGCGTATTATTATTACTGCGCCCTCTATTTAGTTTCCTCTTTCCTTCCATTTGAAAACTTATCAATAGCACATAGCACACGCATATAGCCTATATTATATCTATTTTATCTTATCACAAGTGCAACCACTTTGTGTACATGCGCATTATTACATGTAATATGATAGAAAAAAATTAATGGTGTATTTCATATTTTTAGAAATTTCAACAATATTTAAATCAATTTAAAATTCTTTTTAAACTATTTAACTATAATAAAGTTTGCTTTCTTGTTTCAGATAAATCAAAATTTATTTTAAATATTAAACAAGTTCGCATAACCTTACACCCTCGCAAACAAATTTTTATAAACAGAAGGAAAACGAAGATATTTAAAAAAAACAAAAAAAACAAAAAGGGTACGTTGGATTAGAAATAGACTGGATGAATTACGTAATATAAAGAGAAAGGCATAACACTGAAGAAGAATTTAGAAGTGTAGGACCACATAATCGGGAAAAGATGAATAATGTGAATTAAATGGGAGATGGATAAGCAAACAAAGGAATGATTAAATAGAAAGACAGAAAGTGAGAATAGAAACCTGATTAACAGAAAGAGGAGAGGGAAATGGAGTATTTAGAAAACATATCGAAGGAAAGATCATAGAAAAACAAGTTTGTTTTTCGAAGTTCAAAGTTAGGAGAATATGATTGGTGGACCGAACGGGCATGCGCAATATATACCTCATAAACACACTCCATATGAAAATCTCTAATTCATGAACAATCACCTACAGAGCGTTATAAGAGCGAAGGAAAACTCGGTTGCAGAGCGAACTGCTACTCTTGGCGACACCGCTGATGGGATGGGTGGGGATCACGAGTTTCTAACTGACACCTACCTCTTCCTAGGGAAAAACACTCGCGTCAAGTTTCACTCATTCGCATAATTCATGGCCAGTGCTTGGTTTCGACGTCACGCATACACACCTTTTAATCATATGCCGCACTAGCGCCCCCTGGGGCGAACACTAAAGTAAATTTCATTAATATTCAGACCTCGTAGATGTTTTAGACAGCGAGATAATGATGCATTATACCACGACTAAATACCGAACAACACCACCCTCGTGCTCTGAAGGGATCTTGGTTGGAAAAATTTAATTAACGGCTACAGTTCGCAGCAAACCCACGCTGTTTATGACATTATTTGCACTGTCAGACGGAGAGCCACCCCCGGTGTGCTCATGGAGGAGTGAGAATTTCGTATGACCGTTCGTAGGATTAGGTGTTTGGCAAAACGACAACTGCACTGCGAGCAAGACAAAGGGTTGTACAGATTCGGTAATTTATAGTCCGGCTAGTGTGGCCGCTGTTGCGTGTTAGAGGACTAATTAAGACATCTGCAGCGTCCTACGCACACAAACTCTTGGTGCTATTTAAAGAAAAAAGTGGACGGGAGGTTCTTCTTTTATCTTGAAATAGTTTTGCTCACTTTGATCTTCCAAACTCCTTTATTTTTTTAATCGTACGATTTAAAAAAATAATAATAAAGACGTTTTTTTTATTTTGTCGATGAAATACCTTGAGTTTCCAGGAGAAAACCCTCTGCTTCAGTATGAGACTGATTAAACTCACCTTCAGATGAAAAGTCCAAATAAAGGGGCTTCGAGCACTAGATGGGATTCGAAACCAACTGAGTTACGAAGGCTCTCTATTACAATTACTTTATTATTATTTATAATTAAAATTGACATAAAATAATTCATAGGTATATCGGTGATAGAAGACCTAATTGTGAAAATTTGTTGATACAGTTTAGAAAGAAGAGTTTTAAGGAAATCTTTATCTAAAACTACAATAAATTAAAATAAAGTTAAAATAAAATATTTAAAATAAATAATAATTTAAAATTTGTTCTTTAATTATAAAGGTATATATATGTGTATGTTACTTCATTGTGTTTAATAAATGAATATACTTCATCCACCATATAAAGTATTGCTTAATTTTATATATAAGACTTGGAGTAACCAAAAACTACCGAGAGCCAGATGCGGTGATTGATTCATTCAATCCAGTACCCTTGTAGGGTAATGGATGGCAATACTGCAGCCAATGAAGTTGTAACTGAGGATCGGCTATTGCTGTTACCCTCCTGCCATGATCAGAGCTTTAATAGCTCAATAACACCTTATCCCTACACTGTCCTCTACAGATAACGGGGAAGATGAAAAGCATTCTTGCTTTGCCCCTTTAAGCCAGTCCTTATAAGGACTATATATATATATATATATATATATAGTTTATATATATAAACTACTAAAAACGGAAAAAAATTCCTTGCGTTCTTTTCAATTTGTAATTTTTAAGCAAAATAAAATAAAATAAACGTATTAATTAAAGAAAATAAAAAAAAAGAAATTAAGTTTAAATAAATAAATTAATGTTAATTTAATTAGGATAGCATATTACAAAGCTTTTTGCAACTCAGCAAAAATGACGACACACACCTAAAGAAGATGAAATTAAGCGGAAACCTGATGTTTTCCCCGTGTGGTGGCCGGGATAAGAATAGCTCCACTGCAGCCCATGCATGTCGTACGAGGCTACTAAAATGGGTAGCCAGGGAGGGTAATGAATGGCAGTGCTGTAGCCAATGAAGTTCTGAGGCTCAGCTATTTCTGTTACCCTCCTGCCATTATCAGAGCTTTAATTGCTCAATAATACCTTATCCTTACATTGTTCTCTACAGATAACAGGGAATATGAAAAGCATTCTTGCTTCGCCCATCTAGCCAAAAAAAAAAAAAAAAAAAATTTTTTTTAAGCTACTGAATACTAGCTCCGATTCTGTTTTCCAAATACGTGGCTGATATCCCGCACAATCCATTGTCATTCGTCATGGCCCTCTACGCCAGTGCTTCCCAAACTTCTGGATGTCAGAGTCCCCTTTGCAAAAATTAAAATATTTCACGGCCCCCTTCGAAAAAAAAATCGTAATAGAGAGATATATTATTATAATATTTATTGTATTTATATTCAATACAAAACATACACAGCGAATATTGCAAAAATCAAATGCATATATTACATTTTTTGCCTCTTACCGTTTGCTTCTGAAGACGATGCGGGCTGTTCTGGTAAAATATGAAATACTCCTTTTTTTTTTGAGTCTGTTTCTGCTTCTTCTGATTGTTCGCGGGAATTTTTTTTTAATTTTTATCAGCCACTTATCCATTTCAGGGTCAGATTTTTTAACGTAGAATAGATCAAATAATATCACCACTTACCGATACTGGCACACCACTAACTGATAATGAAATTAGTGAATATTACCTGAATAAGGGAATCCCAGGACCAGGAACATTTTTCTCTTTTGTGACTTTTCTCCCTTTACGGTAATTAAGCCTAATGCGAAACAGACAGCAAAGACAGGTTATTAAAACGTGCATATGATTGGTGCGGTATTAACAAAAGATCGCGCAACCGAAAGATAAAAGCACAGCTGACAATTGAGTTGAAATGCTAACTCTCTTCAACCGAATTCCATATGTGAAACTGCCATAACATTCATTATATATATTACTTAATTTTAACACTTTTACGAATTTAACACGTTCGGTTGAATTTTATTGCTGCCTTGGGAAATCGAACTCGCACACATCTAATTAATAACAATAGTTTTTAGTTAGTACTGTATTTGCCCATGCAACATATGGTTTTGTTTCAGTCTATACAGCATAGTTTCTGTATGAGGGGACATGTGATTCATTAATTAGTGTGTTTTTATCCCAGTTGTGTCTAATTGCACTATTTGTTGAGAAATATATTACACAGACTCCTCATACCTTATTCACTGGCATAATAAAAGTACTTGTTTTTATTGCCTCTGAAATATAGTGGCTGTTAGGGAGGGCGTGTTGTTTACCACTGCAAGCGAGTTACTATCTCCCCACGCGAACTTGTTTAAGCTTTTTTTCATGTGTGAAGTATATGCGAAACTTTTATTGGTAACAGAAAACTAGCTCGGATGACAGTGATAATATAAAATGAGCTTTGATATGTATATAAAGTCAATATCAACAGTCCCTGATTACGAAGCCCGATGAAAGGGACAAGAAGATTTGGAGCTTCCTTGGAGTGCATTCGAAGTAAATACAATTAACCACTGCTTTGAAATGAAACATATGAATAAGCAATATTTACTAATATTCATTAAGCGCCGAAATATGCAGGAAGCAAAGTTTGTGAACCAACACCAATGTGTAAATTTTTCCATTAAAATATAAAAAATAACAAAAAAAGAAATAATAAATAATAAAAGTTAAATACGTTTCTTTTAAAATAAAAAAAATCTACTTAGTCTTAAAACATTTTAAATTTGTTTTCATTATTTCACTACCACCCTCAACAAAACCTACGGCCCCCAAGAGGGTTGAGGTCCACAGTTTGGGAAGCGCTGCTCTACGCGGCTGATACAGCAATATTAGCCAGATTTCTACAACCACATCTTGCCATCAAAAAACTTTAAGAAAACCTACTACGGATTCAGAAATGGTTCTCCAAATGGAAACTGAAAGTAAACTCCCAGAAGAGCATAGCTATTCTATTCACCAGAAGACCGATGCTTCCTAAAGGGGACATCTTCCTGTTTAACATAGAAATCCTGTGCAAACAGAAGTCAAATACCTTGGTGTACTACTGGACAGAAGGCTAACTTTCAGCTGCCATACCAAGGCTCTCTGTGTAAAGGCATCAAAAGTCATTGCTCAACTCGATCCTCTAATCAACTTGAACAGTAAACTAAACACCAGAAGCAAACTGTTTATCTACAAACTGATGGTTCGTCCTATACTCACTTACGCTTCTCAGCCGTGGAGCCATACCGCTGATACTAATATTCTCAAGTTACAACGAGCGCAAAATAAGTGTCTACGTATTATCCTAAACGCTCCATGGTTCGTAAGAAATGTTCAACTCCATCGGGACACAGATGTCCCCTACATATACACTTTCTTACAAATTATAGCAACAAAGTTCTTTTCAAAAGCATCTGCACACCCCAACAAATTGGTTCAACTAGCTGTAAATTACGAAGCAAACGGATTTCTTCAAACATAAAAGACCAAACCATCTTAAATTCCAATTCTGATGTTTAATCTCCAAGCCCGCTCCGGGCGAGCAATTGACTCATAAATTTTTCCACTCACTATTTCCCTATCAGACAGTGAGGAGTATGAAAAGCATTTTACTTCACCCTTTATGTCAGAAATGTTAATCGTTAAAAAAAAAAAAAAAAAGCTACTGAATGATGGATGTAGTCTTTCATTCTTAAGTGATGCTATTTATCTCAGTTTTTATGATTATTAATTATTCTCGATGTACAAATCGAAGATTTGTTTAAATCTCATTAAACGGGTATAAAACCATCCGAAAATTTTTTCTTAACGTTATTTAAGGACTTATGATTTGTATTTGGTGGCTTTAAATTAAAGCTAATTGGAAGGTATTAACAGTATGGGAATTGTGCACTCAAAACACACGTATTGAAATCATGACTCGCGGCCAACGAAGACGCACGGCATTGATGCTGTAACCGTTAACATCCTTCTCTCTGTACAGAAATATTTGAAAAATTTATTTTCGAAATGCATTTTCAATTCCCCCCCCCGCCATACTTGCCGTGGATGTGACGTCATTTTCAATAAATGTTCTTTTTTGTGTTTCGTTTATTTGCTAATAGCAAGTCAATTACTTTATTTTTGCAGTTGTTTAGGTGTCAGCGTGTCTTTTTAGGGTGAGGATCGCCTGTTGAATATGAGATATTTTATAAATGATAATAAATTGCAGGAAATTTCCCATAATGCTGGAAATCGGTTTCGACCCGCTCTCGAATGCATGTCGTGTATGTGCCACTAATTGTATGTGCAGCGTATTTGCAGGCACTATTTTTAGCGTCACACAAGAACCCTCGATGTCACCACAGCGGACAGTCTTGAAAGTCACCTCAATAAGTGAAGTGGAACTCGATTGCCTGCTGTCTTTAATGGGTGAATTGTCACGAGACAGCGAATTGCTCACTAAAATTAGTAAGACAGCGGAAAGAATAATAACTTATCACAATGATTTAAGACGTTTTGGATGCATGAATGAAAAACACACACGACTGGTTCCGTTAGAACAGGATTTCATCTTTCTCTCTCTCCGCAATGTCGTCCGAAAGTGTTGTTCGGATAAGGTCGACTAACTTTTCTTCCAACTCGACAAAGAACTTCGTTTAAGAACTATTATTAAGATTGTTTTAAGAACTATCATTGAGATGCAAACCATAAATTTATTTCATAAGCAGAAATGAGTTGTTCATTTACTGTAAGATGACTTCCGAGACTATTCCATTGTTCTTTTAGGGGTGTCAGGCTGTATTAGGCGATGGGAAGAAACAGTGATTGGTTCCGCGTTTTTTTTCTTCTTTTTTTTCATGCTTTTAACGTGATTATAAGTATTAGCCTTGATCATTGTCAACTTGTAAACATGATATATATTTATGATTTTTTTAAAATTAATTCTCAAAAAATTATGCCTTCTCCCCTACCCAGAAAATATGGACTGTTCCTGCCAATTTTGACTACAATTGAAATCGTTAGCATAAAAGATCACATTTATTGAATGAACATGTAAAATTCAACATTAATTAACGAAGTACAGTTACCAATCCCATCGAATATTTGTAAAAAATACCAAAAAAAAAGAAAAAAAAAGGAAATCCGTTTTAGCTGAATAACAAAAAAGTCAGTAATTCACTCTTGACGAATTAATGCAATAGGAAGGTCGTCGCATTACATCCTGCCACATGCATATACTTCATCAAGCGTGTTTTCCCAGGGTCACTTGGTCCTGTTGAGAGCGATGGGGGTGTAGCGGAATTTAGAGCCTTGGGTAATAATGAGTAACTACAGTTTCCGGTTTGGATACTTTCCGTAGACTCCGGTAGTGCCCTGCAATGAAAAATTCAGTCATTTTTTTAAATTTCTTTCTTCTTTCAATGTGAATTTATCTCTAACTAAAAGCTTTATTGGTACATTCGGTATTCGAATTAGTGATATTAGCAAATTTATATAAATTAGCATCAGATGACGTAACTTCCTTTAAGATGTCCACATTGTTTATCTCTTGTTAATATCGAATGTACCAATAAAGCTTTTAGTACAAGTTATTAGTTTTCTCCTGTTGGTTTATGTATAAATGTCTCATTATGCATTAATAATGATATAATCTTTAAAATGTAAATACTGTTTTTAAGCATCTTCATTCAAATAATTGCGATAGAAGAGGGGATCAAATTTTCGGAATGACCACCAGATGACACTACTGTAGTTAATATAAATTTCCTCCGCTAGTTGTAGAGTAAAATGTGTTGGGAAATTCGCTGTTTATTTCAAACTTGCATTTCCATCTGAAAATTGCATATCATAAAAAAAAAAAAAAACTATGTATAAAATTCTACTTCCGATCTGCCCTAGAAACTCCCCGCCCCCATTATCACATTAGCTTTTGGAGAGGATACAATGAGTAGGACTCAAATATCGGATTGGTTTTTCAAGTTCAAAATGAAGTGATGTTTCTTAATAAACATTGACGTCGTCTATTGATTTGCAAAACGAATAAAAATTTGGTGGTGTTCAAAGAACTCTTCGTCCATGAAAACATCGCTATCCGTAAAACGAGGCTACCCCAAATCATATGCGGAAGGAATTCTCCTCAGAAGGTCGATTTACTTTATGAACCCAATTATATTATTATTAGATATGTCAATATTATCTATCACTGTAAAGATATGACAGAGATCCTCTACCGGAACACGCAAGACGTTACTGTCTAAGGGTGAAGCAAAATGCTTTTATAATCCCTGCTATCTGATAAGGTTGCTGTGTAGGAAGAAGTTTATGAGCTAAGTGCTCTGCCCAGGTGGGTGCGAGTTAAAGATCATCATTAGGAATTAGGATGGCCTTAGGTCTCCTATATTTGAAGAAATCTGATTCATCATAATTTGCTGCTTGTTGCACTAATTCATCTGGATGTGAAGAGGATGCTGAGAAGAACTTTACTGCTGAAGACTGCAGGAAAGAGTAGATGTAGGGGATATTTGTATCCCGGTGGAATTGAACATTTCTGACATACCATGGTGCGTTTAAGATCATGCGGAGACATTTGTTTTGCACGCTCTGTAGTTTGAGGATATTTGTACTCGAGGTGTGGCTCCGGGCTGGGGATGCATAAGTAATAATGGGTCGAATCATCAACTGATAAAGGAGCAGTTTTATTTTGGTATCCAGCTTGCTATTCCTATTGATAAGTGGGTAAAGCTGTGCAATGACTCTTGATGCTTTTGTACGTGAGGCTTTTATATGTGAACTGAAGGTTAGTTTTCTGTCCAGCAGTACACCCAGATATTTGGCTTCTGCTTTCCAGGAAATCTTGATATTAAATAGGAAGATGTAATCTTTGGGAGATATTGAGTTTTTAGTGACGAGCATGGCGATACTCTTCTGAGGGTTTCCTTGCAGTCTCCATTCCGAGAACCAGTGCTCTAATCTCTGCTGGTTTCCTTGCAGTTTCTTGGTGACAAGGTGCGGTTTAATAGATCTGGTTAGTATAGCTGTGTCGTCTGCGTATAGGGCAATGATAGATGACATTGGATTGTGCTGAATGTTCGCCATGTAAATCGTGAAAAGTATCGGTGCCAGTAGGGACCGTTGAGGCACTCCTGCCAGGATTCGTCGCTGGGTGGATAATATATCATTTAGTTTGACTTGTTCGTCTGCCACTAAGAAATGACTTTATAATTTGGACTAGATCGAATGGAATGCCAGCTAAAATTAACTTGTATAGTAGTCCAAAGTGCCATAATTTGTCGAACGCCTTTTCTAAGTCGAGAAAAACTGTTCAGGTGTATTGGTGCCAATTGTAACTTTTGGTAATGAATTCGATTAGTCTATGAATTTGTTGGGTGGCACTGTGAAACTGGCGAAAACCAAACTGTTCTGAAGGAAGGATGTTTAATTTTTTTTACTGAAAGTTGAATTCTGGAAAGGATAGCTTTTTCTGCTATTTTGCCCAAATTAGAAATCAGCCTTATGGGACGATAACTTTGAGGCTGCTGAGGATCCTTTCCAGGCTTGTATATAGGAACTACGTCTGCCAACTTCCATACAGAGGGAAAGTACTTAAACCTGAACATAGCATTTATTATTGTTGTAAGATGTACGATGGCCTTTCGGGGTAGCAGTTTAATAACTTTGTTGGATATGCCGTTAGACCCTGGTGCTTTTTTATTCTTTAAGTTCTTTATAATGTCATAAATTTCAGCTGGAGAAGTAGGTGTGAGTTGGCTGGTATAGGTATCAGGCCGTTTTAACACGTGTCTGACATGGCGGTGGACTTTGTAAATATGATCGAAATTTAGATTATCATAAGAAGGGCTACACTGTTTTTCTAAATTTTTAGCTATAGTTTCGGCTTTTTCTACATCTGTGTAAACAATGTTCAGGACAGATTTGAGAGGAGGAAGAGATTTATTTTTGTTTTTGACGTTTCTCAGGAACTTCCAGACGGTTTGATCACCAGGTGATATGGAGGCTAATTGGTCTTCCCATAGTTTGTTTCTGTGGGATTTAAGTGCATCTCTCACTGCACTGTTCATTTTGTTGAGATATTATTTGTCATGGGGTGCTCTGTTGTTGTGGTATCTTTTTCTTGCTTTATTTTTTTCCCTGATTAAGTTCATTATGTCATCTGATAGTCATTTAGGCTTGAAAGCAATTGAATTTGAGGTGATAGATGCTATGACTGTGTTGATTTGATCAGTAAGTTTATTGACTGTAGAATCAATTTCTTCCTTGGAATTAATATGAGGAACGGGATCAATGTAGTTTGGATGCATTTTGGATAGTTTTTCCCAGGGAATGAAGGTGTGAGGCGAAGGGGGAAAGTCCCTCTGAGAACTCAATTGGAGCAGAATAGGATTGTGGTCTGATGATAATTCATTCAATGATTCCAGGGTGTATTTCAGGTTGACATTCTGAAGGGCAGCTATATCCAAGACGTCGGATGAGCCAGTCGGACTGTGGTGAGTTGGCACTGAGGGGCCAGCCACAGCTGTGCAATTTGAGCTTTAGTTAAAGAGGATGCGGCCATTCCTATTTATAGACCTACTGCTCCAGGCGTGATGTTTTGCGTTTCAATCTCCGGCGATAATAAGCGGTAGTTTAACTCTGAGGATAGCATCCAGATCTGTGGTCAGCAATGTTTTTGATGGTGGGTTATAAGCAGCATAGATTTTTATGTTTCCGACAGAGTTTGTTATGACATTGACTTCGAGATTAGTGGTTGTAGGAATGGCTACAGCATGATGGTTGATGTGATTTTTGATGAGGATGGCTGTACCACCACCTCTATAATCTAGCCTATCATCCCTGTAAAGTTGATATCCTTTGAATTTAGGATTGTCAGCAGGTCTCGGGTGAGTTTCATTAATTAATAATATATCCGAATTATATCTGTTATTGAATTCCTGCACTTCTAGTATTTTATTTTTAAGGCCGTTGGGCATTCCATGCAATAATCATTAGAGAATCTGGGGTGAGTTTTTTCCTATGCATTGGAGAGTGCAGATAAAATGGACTATGTTTGCTGCAAGAAACTTTTTGTAGTGCTTAGTGATAGATTTGCATTACTGAAATCCTGTAACATACTTACAAGAGAAGAGGTGATGATGACTGTTATATTTGAATGTGGATTTGGCATATTCTGGTCATGGACTGCTTTTTTGGGGGATGGCCACGTCGTCATATGTTCTTGTTTAGTGCTGAAGATTTATTTTCTTGGGGCTCAGTTGATGGTGGGTGAACACCTGTCATCTTGTTCAAACTAATAGAAGCCTGATGAACTTGAGCTTCTGGGGCTCTCGTTTCTGATAATGAGGTAGATTGATTAACTCAGTTTGCCTGTTTGTTGGGTGGCAAATGCACCCTCTGTAATTTGCAGGGTGGGGGACACCACAATTAGCGCACTTAGCCGGGGTGGTTTTTGGCTTGGAGTAGGTATGTGTGTGGGGTGGGTGTCACCACATTTTAAACATCTGTATTGAGCTTTTCACAACTTCTGGGCATGACCACATTTTTGGCATATATGGCACTGTCCAGAAAGGCCCTCTTCCTAAGTGGCTCCGGTGAGACCGTAAGCCCACAGATTGTCTTCAAATTATAAATATCTTTATAGATATTGTGTATTTCCACCAATACCAGAGGCATAGGGGTCTCGTTTGATCTGTACATTCTGCTGACTTTTATGGGAGGCAGATCTTGCATGTTGAGGTCAGCAGCTATTTCAGCTGTTTCAGTGTCTCTGATACTCCTCGGAGTACCACTTTAAAATTTTTTTCCGAGGTAAGTGTGAAGATATGGTTTTGTATACCTCTTACATCCAACTCCTTGGTTAGATTTCTATAGTCAGTCACTGTAGCGGGCTGAATTTTGATGCCCTCCTCTGTGTTCTTGGCAGTGGAGTAATTTATCTGCAGGTTGGCCATGGTGGTTCTTAAGGCTGTCCATCTCTGCTTTTCCCTAAGAATGACTGGAGGCACCTTTTCATTTGTGATACATAAGTAAAGCCAATCTCTAAAAATTAAGACGATCCCTAGGCCACTCAATAGTGGCCGAAACACCATCCATCTCAGCGTTGGCTCCACTCAATGATGACCTTCCACCTACCACCACCACCACCCGCAGAGCAGAACCGCTCATATTCCGAAGAAAAGCATTCACCGACAAAGCCCCTCAGCGGGCCGTGCCGGAGAACACTTTCCCCGGAGACTCAAATTGTTCCCTTAAGGCAAAAACCTTAAGAGAGCGAACTCAAAACTCTCGAATCTCAGCGCCCCTGGGGGGTAACAGCAACTGCCGAACCTCAGTTAAACCTCATTGGTACAGCATTGCCATCCATTACCCTCCAAGGCACCTTTTCATTGGTGGAGACAGAGGAATCTGTGTTGGGGGCATTTTCTCTACCGGAACAGTCCTTATAAGGACTGGTTTAAAGGGGCGAAGCAAGAATGCTTTTCAATGTCCTCTACAGATAACGGGAAGTGTAGGGATAAGGTGTTATTGAGCTATTAAAGCTCTGATCATGGTAGGAGGGTAACAGCAATAGCCGAGCCTCAGAACTTCATTGGCTACAGCATTGCCATCCATTACCCTCCAAGGGTATTAATCACCGCATATCACGGTCATCCAGAATATAACCCATTGACTACCGGAACAGTTCTTAAAAAAACTGGGCGATGGACTGAGTCCTTGACTCTTTATCCCGTCATCTGAATGAAGAGAATCTGTGTGGATGGAATGTTATCGAGCTAAAAGCTCCAGTCATGGCTGGGTAACGGGCAATAAATAGCCAAGCCACAGTTAAAACTTCATTGGCTACAGCATTGCCATTCGTTAACCTGGAAGTCCTAAAAAGGATTTAACTTCCTCGCTCATCTCGACTACCGGAACAGATACACACATCCAATTAATATAGATATTGAATATGCAAAATAGAGTGGTGTTGGAATTATATACCTTCTACTTTCTTAGTTTTCTTTCTTTGCTTTTAGGAAAATCTGATCAATAATAATAAATGCACACTTTTTTTAATTGAAAGATATTTAGTTCTTTGTAAAAACAATACTTAAGGAGTAACACAATGTTTTGTAGACACATCATGTATATTTTAACGTTATGTTTCTCATAAGACTTTGATTTATACAATTCTGCCATAACTGCCGATCTTTCCGTATAATTAGGGAATCCCTTAGGCGTGTAACTAGCAATGTAATGACTCAAAGCTACACTGGTTGTTAACAGCATATTGTACAGCTTCAATTCTCAGACTATTAATATCCGAAGTAAGAAATTGCTTTCAATTCACTCTAGAATGCCCATGAGAATACATGAAGTCAAAACTCCTAAAGGAAACCGCCAGGTCGTTGATTTAAATAGTTCAGATTGCGAAATAACCATTATATATACTCATGAGCCAAAATATTGTGATCACTTAATTAGAAGCGTGTTGGGCCTCCTTTGTCCGAGATAACCGCTTGTACCCGTTTTGGTAGTGATTCCACTAGACCAAGAAAGATGTCCTGAAGTATTCTAGACCAAGTAGGCAAAATAACCTCCCGGATGTCAGTAAAAAGGGTGGTACTAGGATTAAGTAGCATATGCTGTGTTCCACATCATTCCACACAGATTTTTGATGGGATTCAAATCAGAAGAATTAGGCGGCTAAGGAAGCACACGAAATGCTAAACTATGCTCTTCTAACCTTACTTACGTAATACGAGCCTTGTGGCTTGAAATGTCGTCTTGATGGAAGAGTTCAGATCCATCGGGCCACATTGTCACCCTGTACTGCATTATCCGGTCCGAAACAACCCTTAAGAATTAGTGGCGATGGTATGTTTAATGCAGATGAGTGGAATCGGTGATTTTCATGATCCAACCGGAGAACCCGGTTGCTTCCATGACTGCTGAATTTCTACTTTAGAAAAAATAAAATAAAGAACACAGTAAAAGCAAACATTGGTTGAGGGTATAAACAGAAACAATTCTTGTCTTTTTTGAACTTGTTAATTATCAGTTATTCGAACTTTTACTGTCCTTAATCTCCGACCTTTTCTCTTCCTCGACGTCGTTCTTTTACTCGCTTTCAAAATTACAAAACGACTCCACTTAAAGTGGGGAAAACCGGCTTAATTTGACTCTTGTCATTGGTGCCAAGTTGTCTACTTAAACCGTGCTTATAAATGATTGAAAAGCAACTTGAAAATGTAATATCATCACCAATAAAACCTCTTTTATTTTACTTAAATATTTTGCTTGCATCTTTAAAGGTATGGCGTCAACGAATTTTGCCGACTCACTATTTCTTTCAAAAATTCTCAAGAAGCTAAAACGTCTTAAGATTTAACAACCCACTTTTATTAAGAACCGTAGTACACGATCGCTTTGTTATTGCTTCAGGGCGTTTGCAGAAGTTCTCTGGATGTCCAAAATTCCTAAGATGGGAAGGCAGATGCTGTGCATTACTTCTCATTACAACTATTAATATGTCCAATGATAAATTGGATAAAATAACAGACTTCCCCTCGGGGGAAGTGCATCGTTTCCAGCCGTGTTACTTATACGAGAAACCACTTCTCGATTTAAGAGGAATCTAATCAGAACTGGTATGATGCGATGTGGAGGTGGGGGGGGGGGGGAACTGGGTGGGATGCCGAAGAACTTGCTTAGAAGTGTCTTAAGGCTGCAAGTCATGTCGACATCCCTTAGATTATTTCCATCTTCTTAGATAGTCACGTTTCTTTGTCCGCGTTTAAATGATTTTGAGCTAGGAAAGCGATGCAGTATTTAAATATTAATTTTACAATGTCAATATCGTTTCTGTCGAAATACTTTTATTTAATGCTCTACCATTCTTTGCTCATCCTTTGTGCTTTTATTAAGCCTCGATGCTCTTTACGTAGCCATATTTCACTCATTTATATTGAGGTTGGTTAAAACAATGCCCAAAGGTTATGGCGGGGTTATAAGGCTTTAACGAGTACAATAAATGTTTCTCTCTCTAGTTAGCTCATCATATGTTACATCCGTGTTTCTTCGGAGATAGAAATTTATAAACATATCCACACACAATTCGACTTCAAACATACTTTTCAACAGAAGGTTGAGTTAACTGGTCTCATACGTAGGTGGTAGAAATTTTCATCCCCCCGAAAAATAAGTAAACAGTAATATTATACATAATACTAAGCCTCACAGGTTTGATTGCTTTAGTTTATTATAACCAAACCAATCTCCATCTTTCTTTCTCTTTATGGTCTGACACTTCGTTCCTCAAGGACTACAACATTCAGCTGTTCAAAGAGAACAGTTAGTGTCGTCTGTTTTCAACTCCCCCCTCCTGAATTTCAAGCGGTAATAATGTACTATTGGTCATGAGGCTTCTTTTGTGTGTGTGCGCGCGCGCTGCTGATATAAATGAATTACATCAATTCCTCGATTAATGCGCTCCCGATTAGTGCGCCTCTAAAATTCGATTAGTGCGCCTATATAAATCTTAAAAATAAATGTTACAGATTTAAAAATTTTTTCGATCTATATATTTTTTATGGCTAACTATTTTAAAAAATCACTCACCAGAATGAAATAAATTAGTTACCGATTTGAAACATTTTACAAAGTTATTTTTAATGGCATGCTACACTATTTCCATGTACGCTATGTTCCAAATTTACCGCCAAAATTTATGTCGTCTGCTTTTACGTATCATTTTGCTGATCATATCTCGTGCAATTGTTTTTCTTACGTTTTTATTTGAAATTATTTTTCTAACCTTTAATCATGAAGGTTAAAATGATTCGAAAAGTAATCTGATTCTTGGAAGAAAAACTTGAAATCATGAAGAAAAATGAACAAGGCGAGTCCAGAGCAAAGATAGGACAAGAACACAAAAATGGGTGAATCAACTGCTGAATACAAAGAGAACGGTAAGGCTGCTTCAAGTTCATCATGCATGCACTCGAAATCAAAGTATTATAATGATTGAATTTGAGAGACGTCTTTTTACATGGATCGAAGATTGTAACCAAAAACGGATCCCGCTAAACACCGGTCTTATTAAATCTAAAGCATTGTCTCTTTTGTAACCTGGAAAGAAGGACTATCAATGATGGAAAAGAAGAAGAATTCCACGTTAGTGATGGGTGATTTGAGCTTTTCAAAAAGAGAAATAGTCTACATAATGTTTTAATCACAGGCGAAGCTGCAAGTGCAGATAAGGAGATATCCAGAGATTTTGAAGAAAATTGTGTAAGAAGGGGACTATTGTGATCAACAAATATTTATTGTCGACGAAACCGGCCTTTTTTTTTTTTTTTTTTTTTTTTTTGGAAGCTAATGCCTTCCAAGTCTTTTCTAGTTAAATCAGAGAAATCTCAGCCTGGTTATAAAGTCGCAAAGTCGAATGAAATACTGCTAGCAATCTGCGAGCCGTTTGGAAGCACATTCTTCCACATTGTGCAAATGATCTTAGAGGCTTTTAAAATGAATCTAAGCTAATTAAATCTCATTCTGAGAAGTTGAGTGATTCCGACCTGCTAAATTTAGATGCACAGCGGGAAGATCCTCAAGAATATGAAGAAAATTTAATCATTGACAAGCCCAAAGAGGTTTCACAGAAACAATTTGAAAATATTTTTCGTACAATCGAAGTTTTTGAGCAACAACACTTAGAGACTGACCCTGGTGAAGAGAGAAGCAGTAAAATTTGCAGAAGTCAGTTGTATGAAAAAAAAAAGAAACAGAATGCCAGCCAAACTACGTTAGCTCAATTCTTTGTTAAGAAGTAGAATAATAAAATTTATATTCTAAATATGTTTTGTTATCTTTCAGCTTCTTGGTTTTCCTTTAACTAGGCTCCGAGACATACCCTAATTCTCTTATAAAAAAATTAATGGTCAAAAAAGAAACCTGAGGAACATTTTCCCATAGGTTGGTATATTCGATTAGTGCGTTTTCGATTAATGCGCCTGCTTTAAAGAGCGCATTAATCGAGGGATTGCTGTATAATGGTGTAAACACGTCCTCTCTATGCGCCTAGCAATTTCACCTTCTGAGTGTCAAAACCTCATCCAAGCGAATTGGACATTTTCATAAATTTACATCTGAAATTATACCTTTGAGTCAGCAACTTTGGGAAAAACATGAGTTGGTTGAAACAACTCTTAACGGTTGAAAGAAGTCGAAATGGAGTTCGAACTCAATTTCAACTTCTTGCATGAAAATGCGGTCTCTTTTTATTTATTTATTTATTTTGGTGGGAGGAGAAATGGCTTCCAGTTTTTTTCCATTTTCTTAAGTTGAGGCAATGATTCAGATCTCGTATTTTTCCTTCCAAAACATCTTGATTATTGGGAAAACAGGAGATGTACGTCACTTATTCCTTGAAAACATTCCGGAGGTCGCTAGAAGCGATTTTGTTTTATTATTATTATTATTACCCGACACCTTTAAGGAGTCCAAAAACATCGAGAGAGGGCACCTACTCTACAACTCTCCGCCTCCACCACTGAATCCACTATCTATAACGAATCGTAACTACACCAACGCCATCTACCGACCACCACTCGTATTTCCACAGACAATCACAAACGTCCATGCCCACGGCGGGATTCGAACCCGCAGCCTTTTGGCTGGAG
Source organism: Typopeltis vanoorti (assembly GCF_054136105.1). NCBI lineage: Eukaryota > Metazoa > Arthropoda > Arachnida > Uropygi > Thelyphonidae > Typopeltis > Typopeltis vanoorti. The sequence continues at coordinate 27,409,626 of NC_143570.1, forward strand.
AGCGGATACGCTAACCACTCGGCCAACCAGGGCGGTATTTTATTACTGAATTTATGAGAGAATCCACAAAATTTTTCTTACACTTCCGTATATCGTTGAACTTGAGCTCTAGACGTCGTCTAACTATCCCTTTATTCGTAAGATATCAAAAGTAGTCTCAAATGCTATTTTTAAACGAATATGTAATCGCTATCTTTCAAGGCTATTCGAAAATATTGAAATGCTATGAAAAACTGTTTGCTTCCATAAACATTAACCACAGACGACTTTAAGCATTTCACGAGTCTGTGCTGGTTCTTTAATTTTTTTTTTTTTTAAACAAGTCTTATTATCAACCCACAAATTGTTGATTGGAACAGCAGGTATACACTAGCCAATCGGCCAACAGATCCTACAAAATGTCCTCAAGTTGACCTCCTAAAGGGGTATGTCGAAATACAGGACCGAACGTAACTAGCTTAAAAAAAAAATAATAATAATAACGCACAACTCATTACAGGTAAATTAACTCAACCTATTACTATTTCTGACAAATAGCACGTCTAAGTTTTTTTTTTTTTTAATATATGTATATATCCAGCATATTAATAGCGTAGGTGAGGTAAGATTTTTTTTTTAAATATATTTTTAAAACTTTATTTTTACATAATCTGAAACACGGAAGGTAAGGCATTACACCAGACGGCGCAAATCATTTCTCGCATAATGAATTAAGGGGTAGATATAACTAGAAACTTGATCAAGTTTCTAGTTTCTAAGGCAGTGTTTCCCAACGTTTTTGAATCATGGATCATGCCCCGCCTCAAAGATTTTGACCCCCCCCCCCCAGCATAATAGTCAGCCAAGTTCTGAAAAAGTATAATATAAATATGTACTTTAAATAAAAAAGGAACATAAGTAAAGCTGTTTTTAATTTGACTTTCTTCAATGAATATAAATTTTATATTACACTTTGTATATTATAAAACATAAATCGAACTGAACTCGGGAAAATAAAATCCAAGTTAATGCGATCCTGGAGCTTGATGTCTGCTGCAAAGAGTTTTTATTTGAGGTACTAATTTAGTCATTTTCAATCTCAAATCCCCATGGTTTGTGATATCCAGCTGATTTCTCTTTTTCATTAGCAAGTCATTTACAGCACTAAAGCCACTTTCAACTAAATATGACGACGGGAAGGGCAACTAATTTTTTTGCAAAACTGGTTGAATTTCGGTATTTCGTTTCTGCCTCGTCAGAAAGCAATGCCATTGTTCCTTTTATATTAAATAAAGTTCTAATAGACTCATCATTTTGCTTTTCTGAGAGTTGTTGATACTGTATTTATGTTGACTGCTGCACTAGTGACGTCAGCTTTTTTTCTCGGAAAGTCAGGGTTGCAACATCGACAATTTATCGCCGACATTTGTGGAGGTAGTGTAGATTTTTTCTCTCCATCCCCAAACTATATTTAACCACCAGAAGTGCTACTACCAAATGTGTAAATTAAAACGAACAAGTATTTCTCAAATTAATTTTCTTTATCGCACACTCTTTTCAGCATTCACTCCATCAAATTGTAATCTCAGCCAAGGCAGTAATAATTATCGATTTGGTCCGTCAAAATCAAGGTGTGTGTATGCATCACCCCGATGAGCCTTCTATCACGTGACCAAGGTTATTCGGGATCGTTATCTGTAAATAATGCATTCACACCCAGATCTATTTAACGTGATTATCTGTTTCAGTTATTCTGCCGCGATTGGCAAATGAGACCAACGAGGTATTTTGAGCCCTTTCCTTCTTCAGTGTTTCTTTTTTTTGGAACACACGCACATACATACGAAACTAACCCATTCTTATCTTAATTTACCAAGACAGAAATCACACTAGTTTATACTTGCCCAGCCAAGAAACTAATGACGCACGAAAATGACAGGAATCAGCAAAGCTGCAAAACCGATAACAAGGCCCCCGCTTTTCAAATTGGCACGCAGCTTAATATCGCTCGTAGCTGGAAGAGTAATTGTTGCGTAAAAATTACTGCACGCCCAGCACACTCTCCGTGGCTGATGTAATACAGACAAGATATTCTCGAGCTGAAAGTTGCAAGAAAAAAAAAAAAAAAACGTAACAGTTAATGAGGCTGCAGCTAGAATGAACTACATAATAAGTCTATCATCATTCTATAAAGTCTTCACCATCTTCCCTCTACGATCAACTACACGATGACCAAATCCGAAAATTAAGCGTAAAATACTACCAACATGTATCCAATACCACAAACACTGCAATATTTTTGCAGTGTTTGTACACCATGCATCAGAAATTATGGTACACTCATTATAGTTCACCTAACCTCAGTTGTACGGGTGCACTACAGTACAAGAAACTTTTCATCTCACTTCTACCAGTATTTGTATGCATTTAAGCTAACCATTAGAGTTAATTAAAAGAAATAAAATTTAATCACATTAAATTAAAAGAAGCATTGGAAAATGCAGAAGAAGGAATAAAGATTGGAGGTAGACAGATATTTGCAATAAGATACGCAGATGACGAGGCATTATTATCAAACACTGAGGAAGGATTACAACATCTGCTGAATAGATTACTGTAATCCTGTATCAATTATGGTATGAAAATTAACACAAGCAAAACAAAAGTAATGAAAGGAAAGAGACTGTTATGAATCTAAGAATAAATGGAAAAAAATTGAATCAAGTAAGGAACATTTAAATATTTAGGAAGTGTAATTAGCAGCGATGGAAGATGTACAAGTGATATAAAAGCAAGAATAGCAATGGGAAGAGATGCCTTTAAAATTCAGATGTAAAATGGATAGAAATTTAAAGAAAATACTAATAAAATGTTATGTGTGGAGTGGTGTCCTCTATGCAGCTGAAACTTGGACATGGAAGAAAGAAGAAATTCAAATTTTGGAAGCGTTGAGATGTCGATTTGGAGAAAAGGATGGAAAAAATCAAATGTACAGATACTAATGAAGAGGTCTAATAGAAAAAGGGGAAACTTCTTTAAAGGGGAAAAAAGAAGAAAGGGAAACTGGATCAGTCATATTCTGAGAGGGAATGGAATCATCAGAGATGCCATCGAAGGAAAAATAGACGGAAAAAGACCCGCAGGAAGAGTAAGGAAAACAATGCTAGAAGACATGCTCAATGGAGACAGGTTCACAACCTTGAAAGAGAAGGCTCAGAACAGAAGAGAGTGGAAGGAAATTTTTGCTACTAAGAGAAGAACCTGCTCAATTGCAGAATACTTAAGAAGCTCAGAAGTTATTGGTATACCAGAAATTATTATAGTTAATCTAAACCCCGCTGTACCAGCATTTGCAAAATTATGGTTCATCGAATTGTAATACCAGAACTTGTGGTTCCCTACCCTCCCATGTACTGTTGCAGCAGAATTTATGGTACATCCAGTTAGTTTATCAGAGGTTATTATGGTTCCGCTGAGCTCCACTGTGCCAGTATTTGTGTGCACTATAACACCAGAAGTTATGGTTCACTCAACTCGGATGTAGTAAATGTTAAGATGTGTATGTATCGAATTTATAGTTCAGCATTTGCCAAACGAGTGAATTTCTAGTAATAATTCACATAATAACATCATCTTATGAGAAGAAATATTAATACATAAATGTCATGCACTATAAGGGAAGTTACGGGCCCCGTTCTTATGTAAAAAAAAAAAAAAATAGTACCTAATAATTCCGCTGTTAATGATAATATATCTGCTTAAAATATTACGTATCGATGAATCTCTTCACTGATGTATGAAGTTAAAGTAGTTTTCATAATAATTCATGTGATACAAATAAATTATATGTTTAGAATAAAAATTAATTAATTTGATTGTGTATTGATTGCAGTATTAGAAAAGAAGTTATTATACACCCATCTTTATATAGCATAAGGAAATAATAAAAAAATAATTAAGTTTTATAGTTATGTGTTGAAATATGATACTAATGTTACAGGATTTTCCCTTGTTTTAATCATTGCCCAAGTTTCATTTCTGTGAGAAGGATGCTGTCAACATCATCTTAGATAATGTAAGGGGGGACTAGCGATGGTATGTTTTGTTCCAAATGTCCGAATAATTAAAACCGGAAAACAACCAAAAAAGGAATAAACACGACTCAGGAATGTTTTGCAGTTGAGGGGAAAATATTAAGAAAGCTCTTTACTTAAGATACAAGATTAGTGATCGATTAATTACGTCTGGAACACCGCGAAGAACGCCTGGAATTGACAACAGCACATTAGGGCTACTTACCAAACAGTAGAACATGCGGCATCTCCAATGTAGCGTTTGGTAGTGAGAAAGAAGGAAGAAAAAGAAAAAAATCAAAAGGCATTTCCAGACTATTGCAAAGTCTTCTTAATTACCCTACTTGGGAAACAAAAGTATTCAGAATATTTGCACTAATTAGGGTAGAAGATGCGTAATTACCATTCTTTATAACAAACAGGCTTTCGCCGGACAGATAAAGCCTTGGAGAATTAAATCAAGGAAACATAGATGCGGACAAACATACGGGAATTTCGTTTCTTTTGTGATGTTTTAAGAGGGATAAAAACGCTTCTAAACACAAGACAAAAAGCCGGCGTCATCAATGGTGACATTACGATCACTATGAGATATGAACGGACTTTTCTAATTTTTTTTTTTTATTCCCAAAGATCGGATATTAATTAAAACAATCTTAATGGGATCTACATCCATTGCATTAGCTACCCGCAAATAGAAAAGTGTTTTTTTTTTTGTTGGAAACAAATTAAAACTTACATTATTAAAAACTATTTAATTAATGACCAATACTTTTTTGTTTTAGAAATGTTAGGAATGGATGGTCCCATTAATTTTTTTTTTCTTGGTATGAGTTTTATATCTGAAGTTTTTTTTTTCTGCCCTCTGTTTGTTAGGGACTAACAAGTTGTTTGCTAGAACTGTCTATTTTAATCTGAATTTGAATATATGTAAAGAGTTTCCTAATGCAGTTAATTAATTTTTACCCTGTTCTAATGCCGAGCAGGATAGCATATTCTTTTAACAACCAACAGATTCTAGCTTTGAATTCTACCTTCTGCATTGATGTTTATGATTGTAGATTGGTAGAAAAATATTTCATGCCTAGTTTTTAGAGTGAGATTTCTGATACTATATAAAAATTAACAAAACTCGAAAAAGTCTTAATCCATCCACGGTATTAATATACTTTATCATTATAACGTTTCGTGGTTGGTAGTCGCATAAGAAAACTTAAAAAAAAAAAAAAAACAGTGTGGTCCTTAAATGACTCAAGGTTCTGTAGAAGGCTTTTGAGATCCTAAAATTCTCAAAAAAATAAAAATTCCCAACTAAAATTTCTGAATATTTTAAGAACTCCATTTTTAAAATGTCTCAACTGCTTAGGAATTTTGTCCTTATCAGGACTGGCTTAAAGGGGCGAAGCAGGAATGCTTTTCATCTTCCCCGTTATCTGTAGAGGACAGTGTAGGGATAGGATGTTATTGAGCTATTAAATTAAAGCTCTGATCATGGCAAGAGGGTAACAGCAATAGCCGAGCCTCAGTTAGAACTTCATTGGCTACAGCATTGCCATCCATTACCCTCCAAGGGTATTGGATTGAATGAATCGACTATGTAAGTAAAGGTTCAATCTCAAAAATATCGGACGATCTCTAGGCCACTCATTCGTGGGCGAAAGACCGTCCAAATCTCAGCGTTGGTTCTACTCAGTGAAACTCGATTACCGAGCAGAACCGCTCAAATTCCGAGGAAAATAATTCACCGACAAAGCCCCTCAGCGGGCCGTGCCGGAGAACACTTTCCCCGGAGACTCAAAGTGCTCCCTTAAGGCAAAAACCTTAAGAGAGCGAACTCAAAAACTCGTCGCCCAAGTGGGTAAGAGCAACAGCCGAACCTCAGTTAAACTTCATTGGTACAGCTTTGCGTTGCTATCCATCACCCCCAAGGGCATTAATGAACCAATCACCGCATCTCACGGTCGATGGGTCCTTCTTAGGAATTTTAGCGAAAGTAATGGTTATTAGATGTAATTTATGTAAAAATAATTTAGGTGTATTCAGAAAATACAAATTTTTATTAAATTAACTTATTTTTAGATAATATAAATTACTTTATTATTTGTAGTATTATATTTCATATGTTTTATTTAAAATATTTTATAGATAACGGTTAACTATCCTATTTTATTTCCACTTTTATGAAAATTTTCATAGATTTTTGGCGAAAACAAATTGTGTTCCATACGTACAAAACGTTCTAGATCCTTAATTTACCCAGAATAGTATTCCTGGAAAGAGTACACATCAACATAACTTCAAATAACACTGAAGAAGTAGCCATTCTACCCCGGAGCCCGTCTACTTCCTCCCCCTCTACGAACAAGACAAGTGGAGACAGAGGGGTGTGATGTAAGAAGTCACAACACTTTTTCCTTTCCCCCACTTCCGAGAACGGAACAATTAAGTCCCAATTACACAAGAGAAAAAGGGAAGATTATCTAAGTTGTACGAGTGGTGAGATAACTGCCCGCTGGGTTGTTTACGACTGTGCGACTCCTCCCGTACTCCACCCCTGGGTATTCGTTTGTCTTTTCTTTGTAAGACAGACTCCAATAGATTGAGACATGACATATTAGAGAGAGAGAGAGAGAGAGAAAGAATTAGTGTACACATACAAGGGGAACAAACAATGAACAGAACCCCGCTTGTATGCCGTACTAGAATGGGATGGTTTATTACATGTCCCCTTCATTGACCTTAGCTGTGTGACAGGACACTGACGGAATGAATGTTGAGCGGAAAAAAAAAAAAAATAAATACCAGAATAATTCCTTTGGTTTATTTTGGGCATGCGCTGTAAGATGAAATGCTATGAAGCGCTATACTTCCTTGTTCTATTGTACTGGTGTCGTATTTTTAAAATATAATGAACAAATAGGCAGAGATGAATAGCAATACACAATGAATGGATAATAATACACAAAGAGAATATCACCACACAATGATAATATGATGTCGTTATTGAGCCAATGTAATAATGTGAGTATTTTTAACGAAGGGATAACATAACAATGCTAACAAGTCTTTACTATTATGATTCGAAATCGCACATAAAAATGAACGATAGATTAAAAATAGCAAATAATAGAAGCGTAAAATAGTGATGGTTTTTTATTAAGTTGTTTGAAAAATCTATAAAAAAAATCTTCTCATAGTTATTCAGAATTGGGTTTGTGTTAGTCAACAATTGAAAACCAACAACAAAAACTAACAATGGCTACTAGCTGTGTACTTTGTTGGAATGACTATCAGTGAGACTTTCGTCTGCCTTTAAAGGTTTAAACAAGAACTTTTATGACCCATTAGTATAACAAATGGCCTGTTATCAAGTACCGTAAAAATCTCTCATTAGGACTAGTTCCGTCATCTTGACTTGGACATTGGTGTACTCGCCAGACCGGTATGAATATAGAAGTTGCCATTATAAACAAACGAACCTATTTATTGTGGGGTAAGTTGAAAACGGAATATTTTGCTTGCTAAAATATTATTTTTTTTTACAGTGTTTCATCGTCTAGGGCAAGGATTCTCAACCTATGGTACGCGTACCACTGCCTTACTGGTACATCTAATATCTTGAATTAAATATAGTGGTACGCCACTGGAAAAGGTTGAGAACCCCTGGTCTAGGGGATTGTGGACATTCCTTCGCTTTTTTTTTTCAATTTTATTTTATTATTTTGTCTATTTGACTTTTATCTTATTGTTTCTTCGATCTACCCGATTCATCGGAGATTAGCAATAAGCAACCAATGTTTATCTTTAGGAAACCCGGGTGTGTGTAAGGAGGGGGGATAAGTAAAGGGGGGATGAGCCCATCACTTTTTCTCTTTAGGTGGGGTGATCGTAATGTCGGATTTGACGTGCTCGTTAGGAATCAGGAAGCGGCATGAGTGACGGCAGACGAAGAGCCTTATCCGATCACCCTGGCGGTGCTCTGACACTCGTAAATCCTTTAATTCTGTCTGTTTCCTCCGACATTCAGTCAGTCCACTGACGGGAAGATTGGCCAGGTATCGCCTTCTTTAGACTACTCAGGGGTTTGACCTTCTTTGTGGCTTACAAATGTCCCGAGGAGATCACCGGGAGAAAAGAGAATTAGTACGCGAACGCAGGGAATCGTCAGCCTCTTTCCTAACCCCCCCCCCTTTACTCGCTTTGTGCCACTTCAGATGCTTCGCACAGCGGGAACCCCCCTTTCCTTAAAGGCACCCCTCTCCTGTCGTACTTAGTGTGCGAATGACGCGCGAGATGCAGACCCACCCTGGGTGTGGATAATGTCATCTGGAGGCACCTAAGTCAACAGATAACAGAGACCTTTTCCTTGACCTTCTACTTTAGCACAGCCTTCTGTGCATACCTGACTACACCTGGACGCTATTTCGCTGACCACTGAAAGAGTTTTTTTTTTTTCTCTCTCTTCTTTTCATTCTCCCCCCCCCCCATAGAATGGAAAGATATGCCAGGGACGTCGTTTAACAAAAGGAAGACGCTAGTATCACCTAAAGGGAACGTTGACATTGGGGGGGGGGGGGAAGTAGACATCAGGAGAATACAGAATACTGACTATCCCCAAAGCTTTCTTTTCCCCACCATACTTAAACAAGCACAGTCAAAACCGAGTCACGTGATCTATTTACATTCACCTAAGAATTTATTTTCGATATGTTTTTGAGTATTTGCATAAGAAATTGTGAATCCATCTCAAGTTACTAATGATACAGCACCAATAATAAAAGTTAAAAACAAATAAAAAATATAAGGATACTGCAATGTGTAATAAATACATCATACTAAATATAATATCCCTTAGATATTTATATGCCTATAGGGTACTATTATTCATAAAGACAAAGGAGAATCCAGAGGGTAACAGATGGCAATGCTGTAGCCAATTAAACTTTAACTTAGGCTTGGCTATTGCCGTTACCCCGCATTGACCAGAGCTTATAGCTGAATAACCTATCCATACATTTTCTTCTATAGATAACGGCGAATATGAAAAACATTCTTGCTTTACCCATCTAACCAAAAAAAAAATAATAATAATAATAATAAATTATTCATAAAAAACGACAACGAATACGTAACTATCAAACAAGAAGCTTTCCTTAGTAGACAAGGGCCTAAAATATTTAGTTCTTAAAGCAAATAAAGAAGCAATACACAAACATTATACTTATTTAGCGCCAAAAATATTCAACGCTACCTTTAACAATAAGAAATGAAACTAACCCAAACAAATGCAAAACTCGAATAAAAGAATATTTATTTTCACACAAAAATGAGGAAGCTCTGTTCAGAATAATAACATAAATGATTGGTTTTTGCATATTGGTATTAAAAAAGATCCTTTTGCGAGTGTAAAATGCAAAAAAAATTAAATGCTATTTAACTACTTTTTTGTTGTTGTCCCTAATTCATGTTATTCAACTTTCTCTGTACATATTAGCATGTCTCCTGCGATCTTATTATGTTATTATATTATAATAATATATAATATGTATATTATATTGGATGTACATATGTGTATATAATGAAAATGCATTACATAACTTTGCGTAACTTTATGCATGTCGTAACCTGGATGAGCTGTTGCTCTTAGACTACACATATGATTGTTGAACATTTTGTATTATAATACGAAGCTTACAAATGAAAATATGAAATCAAATAATAAAATTCATTCATAAATTAAGTGTTATTCTGAAGTGGATTGGTTAAATCTTCTATTTTAGATTCTGCGATCTAACCCCCTGTAACACAACCAAAGCCGAATATTATTCATATAATCTCAAAAGAAATATATTAGTCAATTTATTTTTCGTCGCGAATTATAATGAAGAACTTCTGCACTTTATGAATGACTGGACATTTCTATGATACACATTTTTACTTCTTTAAAAAGCCACCCTTTTTATTCCTACAACCTGCTATTGGCGCCTATGCTAGCTATTCTCCAGTTGGAACACTTTAGATTCTTAGAAGAAGGTACTCTTTCGTTTGAAAACAAAGGAGCGTTATATAATAAATTGCCAACACTTCGAGGCTCATATTGTGACAGCTCGAAGACAGTTAAGTGGCCAATCATTCTTTGTTCTGTAACACAAAGCACTTTTTCTTCTAGATAACTGAATAGCGGGAGTAATGGGTAGAAAGAGTTTGGCCAATTCAGAAAGAAACGGCCGATTCAACAATGGAATATTGACAAAGCTAAATTATTTATTTTATTTTATTTAAAGGATGATTTAAGAGTTTTATGAGCTTTATTTTTTATCAGTCATTTCGAGGCTATTTAAAAAGAATGGAAAACATTCTATTTTTAGCAAATAAACCTAAAGGAAAAACACTATCGTTACTTAAGACTTACGTTCGTCGGAATTCTTAATGTTGCTGTGTTTTACGAGTTAAATAAACATACTCAATAATTACCCAAGAGTAATTATTGATACTTAGTCTGTAATCTTAGATCCTGATATTTATGCTCTCCCTTATAATGGGATTGGCTTCATGATTTGACTTTGGATTTTCATCGGGTGTTTTATTCCTCGCCAATCAATGGCTTACTACGGAGCACTCCATTGAAAGCCTCACCTAAAGGGAAATAATCTAATAGCATTAAATCCCGAGGTTGGAAGCCAACCACATTTGAACAGATTAAGATATTGAATTACCAAGTCATGTAAAAGAGCTTCTTGTACATTTTTTTATTGTTTCGTTGTCTGGGAGACCGCAATCAGTAGATGTACTTTAAATCACAGTTTTAAATCTGTGAACTATCAGTGAAGGAGATATTTAATAGTTAAATGCTATTAATAACAAACAGAATGGCGAAATATTTCTAATTTACGTTGTCAAGTAAAAGCTACTAGAATGTCTTAGATGTAGCATTCTTACCCAATATTGTGCTGTTTCTATGGCGACGCTGTTACAGAATGGTGATTTTGATATCCTATTAACAGAGTTAACCGTTTCGAAGTAAATGGATAGGCTTTTAAATAGAAGGAAAGAAATGCAAATAACTTAATTTCTGGAATGTGTTCCCTGTAAATATTTATTCGTCATTTAGAAAGACATGAAAGGATTAGATTCCAAAATTTATTGCTCGAATAAATCGATTTATATTTGAATTTGCCCAGCCTTTTGCCTAAAATTAATAATAGAGAAAAGAAGAGATAAAATTTAGAAGCACATGTTGTATTTATTGACTTTGAAAAAGCATTTGACAAAGTTAAAAGAAGCGTTTTATTTAACATTTTAAAAGAAAGACAAATGCCAAATAATATCCTAAATGCTATCACAAGTATATATGAAAATAATCAACAAATAAGATTAAATCATGAGCTATCATATACAAGAGAGATAAACCAAGGAGTCCGACAGGGATGTCCCCTCTTATCAACTCTTTTTAATATCTACTTAAATGAAATAATAATAAAATGGAATAAAAATTTACATCAAGGAATTAAACTTTCTCCTACAGTAAACTTAAACACTCTCATCTTTGCCGACGACCAAATAATAATTACAAATTCCGAAGATAAACTACAGAAAGCTATTTTAGATCTAAACGAGATATCCAAAGATTATGGTATGATAATACCAACAGAAAAATCAAAAACTATGGCCTTTAAAGGACAAGATCCAGCAAGAACTAAAATAGTAATAGATAACAAGATCTTAGAACAGGTGAATTCATTTAACTGCCTAGGATGTATGATCACATATGAAAAAGATATAAACGTAAAAATCGCAAAATATTTAAAAATAGGTGTAATTAACTCTATATTTAAACCAAACCTAGTTCAAAAACAAACCAGACTAAAAGTATACAATACATTAGCCCTACCAGTCTTAATGTATGGAAGCGAAATCTGGACAATAAAACAAAAAGACAAACAAAGATTAACAACAGCAGAAATGAAGTTTATGAGAAAAACTGCAAAGTATACCCTATTTGATCATAAAAGAAATGAAGATATTATGAAAGAATTAAACCAAGAATCAGTAATAGAAAAAAATAAAAATATATAAACATAAATGGATGGAACACGTTCAAAGATTGAAAATAGAAAGATTACCAAACAAGCCTTAAAGTACACCATTAGGAAAAAGAAAACCAGGACGTCCTCTTAAAAGATTCAACAATGACTTCTAAGGCCGGAACAGGCCATGCTAGGCCTAAATCCTTGATATGCATGATGATGAATTGAATTTACGAGCAAAAATGTATTAAAAGGCTTGACAAGTCAAATATGTTTGGGATAGTTCTGTAAAAATGGCTTCACTGCAATGCATGATTAGTGGTGCTGAAACTGGCATCTTCGTGGTAAAATTTTATATATTGGATGCTGGGATTGTTGCATCCTAAGTGGTCTTTTAAATGAAACAGAACGCTGCCTAACAATCTCTGTCTTTGTGTCTTGTATGTTGATAAAAAGACAGCTGTTATTATATTTCAAATGATGCTAATAATTGTTTAGAGGTTTTATATTTGACAGTGCTAATACCTAAGAATCTTTGACATTCATTCTTTCAATTGTTTTTCGCATCCGATGTCTTAGCATCGGCGTTAAAATCCCTTCACAACCAAATGTGCAGTCAGTAGTTTCAGATCCATTAAAAAATTACATGGTCTGGTGATCTAAACGCTTGAGGTGCATAACCAAACAGGCCCCATTTTAATTTTATCTTTTATTCTCTTTTAATCAGGTATGTAGTCTTATGCTAATGTTCCTTTACATTCCTAGCGTCGCATTTTGCATTTTCTTATCGGGGTCTAAAAGACAGCAGGTGTCACTGGTGTTGTGTGATGTCCTAAGATTAATGGCCTATAGCCCAGTGTAACTTTTGAAAATTAAATACTGCTAAGACAAGGGCAAGTGATGAATGTTCGGAACAAAAGAGGGACAATGATGAAGCCAGACAAGTCGAGATTGCTGGGCCAAATAGCTGCATTGGGAACGAGAAAAGTTCATTTTCCTCGATACATGCACCACTTCTAAAAAAAAAAAAAAAAAAAAAAAAAAATCTGAATGAGCGTACACTGCCTCTTCAAAAGTTAGGGAGCGTCACACAGTAAAGATACTGATATTTTGCATGTTTTATTTCTTATTCCCGACTAGAGAGGCTATCAGATAAGCTATAGAATGTAAATAGTTGGCCCATTCCCTACTTTGAAGAATGAGTTTTATAGCAGGATTGTGCATCTCAACAACTCAAAGATAGAAAGTATTTTGTTTGTAACGTGCCTCCAGTTACAATTATCATGTTGACGTGTACGGTAATATATTTGTATTCTAAGCAGTGAACAGATGTTCTCTTAGCTCATTTTTGGAAGTCGAGATGACATAACCACCCATTTATATAAGAGGTCGCCAAATGTGACAGTTTCCATTAATCAGATTACATCGGTGGTGTTTAGCTAGACTAATAAATCTTCTCCGGGAAGATTCTAGCTGTCAGAAGTTAGAATGAAGGTATTTAAAGTATAAGTTCTGAGTGAATGTTCTACTCTGTTTTTATTGTGTCTGTAAATAATTGCTCTTCGAACGTTCTGTCAATTTCTGGTAACTATTGCGTAGCAACCAACACACGTGCCTGGTTTCATTGTTGTGCTTACACTGTATTGTTGCTCAACTAAATTCATTAATAACAAAAAAAAAATTAAAAAAAAATCGCGTGGTAGCAGACGTTGCTTAGCAACTTATAGAATATTTTTTTTTTCTTTGCTTTTATATCAATCCATTGTTGGATACAGAGCTACAGCGCTTCACTTGTAGGCGTGTATATTCTGCTTTATTTTTCTTTTTAATTTTGTTTGAAGGTTGTTTGTTGTTAGACAAACAAAACCCACGCCTCTTGAGTATTCTTGATTAGCAGCTCAGACTTGACTCGTGTTTCATTAAAGAGTAAAAATTATTGTCTAGACGTCGCATTTTTTTTTTTTTTTGTATTTTAATACATAGCCTACTGTGTTTATTTATGTATTTATTTGCTGTGTATCTTTGTTGATTAGAACCAGAATTTGTTGAGATATAATAGCATGGCTTTTGTAATACATGAAAACACACTATTCTTTATCCAGACTAACTTTTACAATAAATATTTTGCATGTTTATATTATGTATAAGTCAGTGAATTCTTAACAACTTCATTGTAATTAATTCACACGCACATAAAAAAATTAATTAAAAATCAGTTTGTTTTCAACCAGATTAGGGTTCCTTCATGTGCTTATGTAATTCCTTTCAGATAATATGATGCACTTTATAAAATAGTTTAATCTCATAACTCATATAATCGCATCAAAAGTGTGCATTTATTTGGATAAACTGCTTCTCAATTTTGCACATTTCTAGTATTTACTAAACGTGCGATCCCCATAATCCTCCTCCTCCTTATACGTATATTAGGCCTAGTGGCTTGTTACGTTCGTATTGGAGATGACCTGTTACGATTTGAAATCGCGACCTCCTCGCGGATAAGTTCTATGCCTTCCCGGTGTGTCCTATGTCTGTAGATGCGCGTGTTCATGGGGCTGGTTTGCCTGTTTTGGGGGGAAGAAAAACCCGAGTTTTCTGGAGAAAAATTCCTTACCTTCGCATGACACCGGTTAACTCACCTTTAGTCGAAAGAGAGAAGATAAAGATTTCTCACGACGGGAATCGAACCCAGATGTTTCCGAACTAAAAGGCTTCGTCTATACTGACTGAGCTACGGAGGCTACATCCCCATAATACCTACGTGTTAAAACCACCCTAACAATGATACGTTTCAACTCTCCTCCTCCTCCTCCTCGGTTATGTTTTCACGCATTCTTCTCCCGCTTATTTTTGATTCTTCTTTTATCCTTTCAGGAGTGACAGAACAATCTCCATTAACTCATTTTTTGAGTGAAACTTCGTGTAGACTTTGGCTATTGGTTGCCACCGCACTTTTAAAGCAATTAATTAATATTTGTAATAGGTTAAGTAAGAATATACGTTTATTTAATATTATTTTTTTTTATTAACCGAATTTTGGAGCATGGACTACTTAAACTTCGATTACGAGAATTTGAAAAACATTTCAAAAGAAACAAACAACCAAACTCGAAACTAAGGAATCACATTTCTTGTTTCAAGATCTGGCTGTGATTCGAAGGTAAGTAGGATTGAAAGAGAATTTTTGGCTTTTGAGATTTGACTAGCACTGCCTTAAGCAGTAATTTGTTCAGGATGGAAGATTCGGTCAAATCGTCCGCAGATTGACATCTGAGAAGTTGTGATAGATATTCTAGTTTTGTTGCCTCATTCTGAACAGGGATAACTTTTAACTTATTAAAAAAAAAAAAAAAATTAAAAAAAAAATGCACGAGGGCCACAGAAGGTAACATTTTAGATTCTATTAAATGAATGGGAGATCCGACAAAAGCCAATTTTCCTCCCAATGATTAGTTAAATAAATTTTGCTAAATGGGAAATTGGAGTACTTTCATTAACAAAACAGGAAGGTTAATTTTTGCCGTTAATGGATGGGGGATAGTCGAGGGAATTCCGTATATCAGTGATATTGTTTCTGTGAAAGGAATATTAATAGGTGTGGTTTGTTAATCTCGCTGTGTCGTAATGGTGAAGTTCCAGCTTCACTGACATATTTCGATCGCTTTTTCATGTCCAGTATTCGAGGATATATTTTAAAAGATGCGAGTACCAATCTAAGTTTTTTTTTGTTTGTCGTTGTTTGGAAATAAAAGAAAACAACTTAATCTTTATCACTTGTATGTAGAAATGGAGAGAACAACTGCTGGAGAGGAGACCATCTGCCAACCGATTTAAAAATAAACAAATAAAAAATTGGTGCTGTCTACTTCTTTTATGGAATGAAAATACGTTAGAGGATTTTTTTTTTATTCTATTTTGGATAAAGCGTCATACTGGAATAAACAAATATTTGAGATCCTGCGAATATAGTCCTCTTTTACTTTGAACTAGAGAACGTAAAGTAAAATAATGGTTGAAGCGATCATGAAATGGATTTCTACCTGACCCCCCCCCCCAAAAAATGGAAACGATATGAATTCAGTGGAATCTTAAAAATAAATATTAATAAAGGAGGAATATATTCGCTATATATATATATATACACACACACACACACACACACACACACACACACACACACACACACGAGTATTTTAAAATAAAATCCGATAGAATCTGCAAAAGATAGCTCTAACAGCGCATAGAGTATTTGGGAAATTTTAAAAAATCCACATATTAATCCTAAAGTTAAAGAAAACAAATCACTCCAGGTTTCGGTGATTTTAAAATATTTAAGATTTTTAACATTTTAGCAATTATTTGTCTGTATTTTGTTTTAAAATGAGACCGGGGGGAACAAAGGATTATTTATTTAATTAAAAAATTCTTCTGTGTCATTGACTACTTGAAGACCAAAACATTTTTTTTTCTTCGCTTGTTCCCTCTCAAATGGCCTATTGCGATAATATTTCTTACCATGGTTGTTGATTCTGATAGCACTTAATATATTTCGGAATTCGATCTTCTGGTTATGTAAATATAACCCATATATAATATGCAAATAGAATTCTTGGTGTTATTTATGACTCTACAAAGAGATAAGCTGATATTATCCGTTTATCTATTGCTGTTGTTTCTAAATCCAATATTATCGGCAGTTGTTTTTCAATAATTGTTGAACCAAGTATTGTTGTACTACGGAAATAGAAATAAGTCTTGAAACAATGTATTTGGAGCCACACAAAAATCAAAAAGACAACAGTTAAATATAGATTATTGCCGTATCAATTGTTACACGATTCTACAAACTCTCAACATTGCGTACAGCTGAGAGACAAACAATGGAATTTTTTTTGCTCTCCATAACAATATTATTGTGGAGAACGCTTTGGAATTTTAAGTCCATTTATTCCCTTGCCAACTAGTAAAGTAAATCTATTTCCTATCTACCATTTATTTTCGATGTAGTGGAACGTTATCTGAGAATGGAATCGAATCCAACATTTATTTAAGCACGTGTGTCCTTTTATATCCAGAGACATTTATCAAGAATAATTTTACAAATAACCTACTAATTTAAGCTGATGGTTAAAGTCGTTGTAGAATTTTATTATTATTATTATTTTTATTTTTCTTGCCTTCTTTACAATAATCGAAGTGCTATCTTAGTGACAAACAAATGAAAACTGGGAAAAAAAAAAAAAAAAAAGAGACACAGAAACACGCGATTTATTTCCATTTTAAAAACCAGTTGTTTTCAGTATTGACTTTTCAACAATGGCTCGTTTATTTTCCAACAAACGCTCAACACTTCAGTGAACCAACCACGTTTGCGCACGAGCACAAAAGAGAACTATGTTGCAAGCGGGAAATCAATATAGGGTTATTGGCTTTAATGTGGAGATGACATACCAGGCTATTCTCCATGCACGAAGCAGATGAGTTGATTAGATTAGGGCTAGGAGTGTGTTTAGAAGGAGGGGGGGGGGCAGAGCAAAATGAACGAACGAGGGGAAGGCAACAGAGTAATGAGGAACTTCTATATAATTAGGGATGAGGCATCCCGTATTTGGCTCGGTATTACTGATCATCACAACTAATATACATCCATAGTAAACCGATTAATTCGATCGTCTACGTATGACGTCATCACACCAGGCTTTTAGTGATAAAGTTATTGATTGGTGCATTTTTAATAAATTAGACCACATCTCGAGGTTTTTTTTTTTAATATTTTTTTCCGATTTCTTTTTTTTTTTAGCTTCCTATTCAGGACTTGTCTTTTATAGTCATATATGTTTTTGTTCATCGCAATTTCAACTCTTGTTAGAAAGAAGACTCATTTAGAAAGAAAACTTAATAAATTCTAGTTTGGGATGATAAAAAGATGACTACGAAAAAAAAATTATTGACCTGGCGTTTCTTCAATCACTGGAATGGAGAATGGTACAGCCATTTCATTTTTTTTTTTTTTTTCTTTCACTGGGATTTTATAGATACTTCAACAATAAAGAATACGTTTGTTGGAAACTATAGCATTTTTTGTTTTCAAAAGATCTTAATTGTTGTTATTCAAAATTCATTATCTTTCGAAGTTTTAATATAAGATAGTCCAGTTTTTTAGTCTTGCTTTA
This sequence comes from Typopeltis vanoorti, assembly GCF_054136105.1. Classification (NCBI taxonomy): domain Eukaryota; kingdom Metazoa; phylum Arthropoda; class Arachnida; order Uropygi; family Thelyphonidae; genus Typopeltis; species Typopeltis vanoorti. The sequence goes on from NC_143570.1 coordinate 27,427,878, forward strand.
TAACATATTAAAATTAATAAAATATATAAAATCTTATAGTAAATTATATTTAAATCTATATTTTATAGAAATATTTAAAATTAAAGAAATTAAAAAAATATTTCTTAACATTTTTAAATGCACCTTTTATTTATTAATATATAATATTTTATAATGATGGGAGAAAATATGTTTTTTTAGTGGTGAAGCAATATAACCATTTTGTTCACTTCATTAACTTCAACTTCAGTTAACACAAGTTGACTGTGTTTACACTGGTTTATTTTATAGTACTATTAATTTTAATATTCTTCTTATCTGTTTACTATTGTTAATATTGTTAATGTTAATTTTTTTTTCCTTTAAAAAGTGAAAAGTCAACGACTGTTTTAGAAGTACCTGATTAGTCAACAGCTAAACCTGTCAAATGAGGCCTCTTTCTCTCCTCTAATTATTAGAGGAGTTAAATATAACATAACACTATTTAACTCTATCTTTCTCTCTGCTGAATCTCAAAAGGCCAATGATGAGAGACTTGAACTCAAAAATTATTCATATAATTATGTATATGAGACCTATTCGTGGTTAAAATATTTTGCATGGATTAGCCTAATTTTTTACTCATAATAATATGAAAATTTTCATATGGATTCCACGATAAAGAATATTATGTATAATTTCGCAGTCTCAACAAGTTTAAGAACACACTGAGATAGCCATTCTCGAATGATAAAATTTAGTGTTGAAAATTTCGATTAAAATAAAAAATATATCCATGGATAGAAGGTCTTAAGATCGGATTGACCTATTTCCACAACGAAAAGTCACCACATAAATTCCATCAACATTGAACAGGAAAAATAAATGAAATATTTAAAGGAGGACCAACCACTGATGATTTGAACATTCCAATTTCTGCACGTAGTTAATTTGGGATTAATGTTGAAGTAACCCTGAGGCATGTCAGGATCCAGTTTGTTTGAAATATATGAAGCTCTACCGTAAATATGAGATGGAGCTGTGGATGATAAAATGTGGGTTCAACAGCTAATTTCTCTGTGCATAAAGAAATAGCGAATTGTCTGTGATATGGGTTAGATTTATTCCATTAGGCAAAAAAAGAGATGTGTGCATCTATAATGGTCACCATCGTACAGTGTTGACCTGTGCAAGTTACACCATTCGAAGGCAGGCAGGCAGACTAATTAAGTCAAATGGAAAACTGGCCTTCACACTGACATTTCAATACATTACTTCCACCCCCCTTCCCTCATATTTTATTTGATATTCCATCTCTGCAAAGCAATTCTTTCACTCGGACAGACAGTCGAGTTCTACAGAGTAATTAAGGCGAAGAATTCTCGTAATAGGAAGCAGAACAAATGGAGCCAAATGAACAAGAGAGGAAACATAAAACCGACTTCGCCCTGGTTACTGGCCTTATCGCTTTTCACCAGAACCACCCTGCGGTCGTCACTCTTAATTATGTCACCTTCCTGATATGCTAATAGCCAGTAATTTTGCAGCTACAGGGATCGGTTAATGACACCAGTCCAATCACGTGACTCGTCCTTGCTTTTCCAAAATGAAATGTGGTTATAGGTGGTTTCCGTGTACGTGTCATTAGAGATTTGCAGACGATGCTAATGCAAAATGGACGGCGGGGGGGAGGGGAGAGAAACGAGATGTGGTTTTCTCTACTAACTATCCTCACGCGAAATCAAGGAAGTTTGAAAAAGAGAGATTTCGTCTGCTATTTCTTTTTTTTTTTTCGTTGCCATGGAAATCGCACAACAATGGTTTAAATTATCCATATGCAGTGGGGAAAGCAGTCCGAGAAATGAATGTTCGTACCGTTAATGTGAACAGTTAATCTGATTTGGGATTTCTTTCTTTTTTCTTTTTTTTTCTGTGGCACGTTCGTGTTTGTTTAGGAACATTCATACGATTAATTTCAACAATAGAAATATGACAACAGTGAAACACTGGTGACATAATCGGCCATTCTACAGATATAGAAGTAGTTTTCTATGAAAGTTTGTGTTTATTTACAAAAGAAAGCACAATCAGCTGATCAAAAGCGACTGATATGACATCAGTTGTGTGATGGGCAGTATCATGATGTTTATTGTGCTAAACATTCCAGCGATTCAAAAATCACCTTGAGTTGCTGACTTTAAATTGGATGGTATTTATAAACCTTATTAAAATCAGAAAATATTTTTTTCTGCATTTTTTTTCCCCCTGTGTATATCGCATATTCTTCTGGCTGGTTTATGCTTGTTTTGCGGAATTAAAAACAAAATTTTCAGGAGAAAAAAAAATTCCACCTTCGTTTTGAGAATTTCAAAAGATCTTAATTGTTGTTATTCAAAATTCGTTATCTTTCGAAGTATTAATATAAGATAGTCCAGTTTTTAGTCTTGCTTTATATCAAATTAAAATTAATAAAATATATAAAATCATAAAGCAAATTATATTTAAATTAATATTTTATAGAAATATTTAAAATTTAGGAAGTTAAAAAAATTATTTCTTAACATTTTTAAATGCACCTTTTATTTATTAATATGTAATGTTCTATAATAATGGAAAAACATGGTTTTTTTTTTTTTTTTACATTTAAACGAGTTTTGATAAAGTTTCCTTCATTCGATTTAAATGAGTGTTTCTTTGCCTAGACGAGATTTGATAAGGCTTTCTCTCCAAAGGACATCATCAAAAAACCGACAGCATCTTCCTTGGTAAAATTGTTTTAACCCGTTGCTAATTCCTGACAACACGAATTTGTGAAGAATCCGTCTTTGTCAGTGGATTCCTGAGGATGAAAATAATGTGTCAGGCTTTCGATGAAGAATGAACCTTTCATCCGTGATGAGTCTCGCAGTCATCGCGATCTTGTCTTCTTTTTGTTGTTGACTACAATGGAGAAGATTATCAACAGTCAACTTCTTCAACACCTCCAGAACTGCTGTGTAATTAGTGACCACCAGTATGGATTTCGCCACTCTAGATCCACAGGAGATCTGTGGCTTACGTCACTCACACTTGAAGAAACGTATGCTGTTGCTCTTGAGGTCCAAGATTTTTAATAGTCTGTCATCGCGGGCTTCTGAACAAGTTACCGTCATTTGGACGACCTTCGTCCTTGTGCAAATGGTTTTCTCTCAGATCGATCCCTACTGTAATAGTAGATGGTGTTCTCTCCTCAGAGTTTACTGTCAGTGTCGGTATCCCTCAGGGCTCTGTCATTTCACTCACCCTTTTCCTGATTTATATACATGGCCTGCTGACGACAACACACTCCACTCGTCCTACTCATATGATAAGCTTATAGTGCTCAACATCTCATGCTTCAAGGTCATCTATAATAAGTTCCCTGAACACTCATCTCCACAGTATCCTTGACTGAGGTAACCCAACATAGTCAACAGTTTTGCGTAGTTTCTCGTTTTTTTTTTTTAAAAACCCAGATCTTCTCCACTTACATTTGATAATGCTCAGCTCAACAGTTAAGACTAAATCTCTCTTGTGGAACTGATTCTTACTCCAAACTTTTCCTGGCACAATCTTGTCACTTCTATAGAAAAACTTGGCATCCCTTTTCTGTCAAGACAGTAGATCTCCGCCGAACAGTTACTTACTCTGTACAAATCGTACCAATCTTGGAATACTCATGTTTGGGGAGGTGTATCCAAGTCCTCCATAAAAATTCTTACTGCTTTCAGAAAAGGACTATCCGGTTGGATAAATGACTCATCTCTAACAGATTCTCTTCAGCCACTTTCCCACAGAAAATCAGCTTTTGCATTGTGTCTTTCCTACAGATATCTCCATGGCTGCTGTTCAGCAGAACTAGCATCCATTATGCCTTCCATTTCTTATTCGGGCAACAGCTGCTCAATATCCCTTTACATTTGAACTGTATACTCACCGAACCTGCTACTCCCAGTCATCTTTCATTCCTTGCACCTCAATTCTGTGGAACAGCCTTTCTCATGAAGCATTACCTGCACAGGGCATTGATTTGCAATGGGCTCTTCTGCTTTTTGTGTGTGTGTGTGGGAGAAATATATAAAATTCTGGGTAGTGTGTCACCGTGTGCGGTATAAGAGTTCCTGCAAGCAAGGCCGTTTCTTGTTATCCTGAAATATGAAGTTTTCACAAAGAAAGTGGACACCGATTTAAGTGCAGTGTACGTTACACTGTCGAAGGATAACGTTACGGTACTAAAGCAGTATACAAGAATCATATTGAGAAAAGTGTTCGCATTTCAGACAAATGAACAGCAAGAATTTTTAGATAGCATGAATAATATTGAGTTAAAATGGTGATAGATTTTTTAAAATTTTTTTTAGAGGAGATGTGTAAATTAAATAGAAATACTCACCTATATGTAGGTAGTTTTATGTTCATTGTTGTCATATTACGGAAAGCGCCATGGGATACTATAAACTTTAGAAAATTTTTGCAAAAACTAAATTACGTTTTTTAATAAAAGAAATAAATTTTTTATTTATTATTTTAATACCAGTATTTGTTTACTTCTCAAGCTATATTTCCCTGTTGTTCCCGATAGATCAAGATTTTTTTTTTTCCCCTAGCAAAAAGGAGCAATCAAAAATAGATAGAATTCAATTCTTTCGCCGGTATTTGTTGATAAAGGGTTTTCTTGTCAGAGGGCAAGTTCAGATAGCTGAAAACGCACACCGGCTTTTATCCCCGATGAAAAATCGTTCGCTTCTTTGAGAGTGTCGGTGCGGTGAGTGACGTCATTGGAAGGTATGCCCGGCTTCGTAAGAGAGTGCTGCCTATTCACGGTTGAGTATAAAACGCTTTCTTTATTACCGTACGAACGAAATAAAATAACCTTCAACTTCAGCAACAAAATGTCTGTTTTAGCTCGGGCACTAAAACCAGCCCATACTTTCCACTCGCTTGCAATGGAGACACTTATTTGCACCGGCAGTAAAATAAAATTTTTACCGTTACCAATGAAACTTCCTTTCCAAAGCGATGTGCCATAAACATTATATTTCTTCACGCAGTTCGTTGGCAAGTTGTGAAAACTATTGCCTTTTTTTTTTTTTTAAATGCTATTCCGGTATTTTGTGGAAATGCTTTGTCTATAGTCAATACAAAGCAAAATAAGCATAATGGGTATAATTGTTTAATGATCTGTTAACATTTCCTCATGTTTTTTGCTATTGAATTTATCAAACAATATAACCAGTAACTAAATTAAAAGCAAATATCACTGGACTTCGTATACCGCTATCTGTGCAAAGTCCGTGTCTTTTAAGTAGCACAATCCAAGGCAACTCCGATACCAAAGATTATATTCGAATAATTTCTCTAGTAAATTTAGAAATTTTCTATTTTTTGCTATAAAATAAAATTGGATCTATTATATTCTTCTTAATATAGTCTTAATTTTTTTAATTAAAAAAAATTAGCCTTGAATTTTAGTATTTAGTTAGGCACCTATCAAGGGTTCACTTATGATGAATTTAACTATTTAATGCAGGATATTTGAGCGTAATTAATTAAGTTAATTAATTGAGCGTAAGTAATTTTTTTTAAATTTTTAAATAGTGCATCCCTAAGTTTATAAACACCATAAGTTTCTTTCATAAACTTCGAGACTTTTTTTTAAATTTCCATCTTTGTCAATAAAATATCTTTGTATATAAAATATTAATGGATCCATAATTATATAATATATACTCTGTTACAATGGGATATGGAGAAGAAAAAACACTGATTATAATATTCGCATCAGCGGTACCAAGTAAGATATATTACCTGTACTACCAAATTGAAGCCATTTTGACTCTACACTTTATAGTTCATTGTTAGATTTCTCAATGTTCATTGTTGGCAATAGCGCATTGATAAACAATACTGCCATTGTTGATCACCCGATAAAAATCCACATTAGCGCCACGCTGTGTTTTCATTCCATTGTTCTTTAAGGTTATATAACATACTGGAACGTGCTAATTAGAGAAAAATAAATTACCATCAATGCAACTACACTTTTGCACATCTGTTATTTCTACCTGATGAATACGAAATAGAGAGAAGGAAAAAAAACAACAAAAAAAAACAGAAAATATAGTCTCACCAAACATCATTATGGGTTAATTTAGTATAAATCATGCAGGTGTGTTTCTTGAACAAAAAAGAAAGAGGGAAAAAAAAAAAAATAAATAAAGTGCATCCTTGAACTTATCCAGTTTCTTAAAGCAAGGTTATTGAACAAGAAACTTATAATGATACCGTGTGCATGTAGGAGAGATAAAAAGAAATTTTTCCAATGAAATCATGGATGCGTGAACAAGGAAGGGGGGTGTATGCTCGGCATATTTAATTGAAAGCAAGGTTATTGTACGGATAGCACGGTTTTTAAAACACAAATTCTGTCTGCAACTTCGTGCTGTGCTTGTAGCTTGATCCACAAGAAAAAGAATTAGCAGGAACAATAAAATTTGACCGAGAGAAGTTTGTAATGGGTATGATTAGGACTACTTTATCTTTAAAATTTCAAGGTCATTATTGTAATGACTTGGAAAACTTCAAAAAGGAGGGATGTTGGGCCTTTTACATAATGAGACGTGCATGCCTTATTATGAAAATTGGGAAAGATCAGACAATAACCGAGTGTTGATATTCGTATAAAAGAATGTTTTTTCTTAATTGATTTCATTGCTTTGCTATCCATACGGATTGTTACTGTTTTTCTAGACCGTATTTCTTAGAACAATAAGCCTTAAGGGGGGTGATGAAATGCACTCGAAGGTCGATAATCTATATCGTGACATCCCTTACCCAGTGGGGAGATCATAGTTCATTCTTCAATAATCGACTCTGGCATTTCCTTTCTCCAGGGGAGGTCGCTAGTGGAGGCCTCATATTACTAATCAATCTCGTATAAACCGGAAACCTCTGACCACCTGCAAAGGGCGCCTTTTTTTTTTATTACTTCCTGGGTCTCTCACCCATCACCCTGCGAGGAAATCAAAATATGTAAACAATGTTATAGGATAGCTCCGACTAAAACAATGGATATTATTCATTGTTATAATCGGTGTTTCGTCATAATTTCAGACAGTACATTTAAAGAAAAAAAAAGTCAGGATTCTCTAAATAATGAACCGGAAGTGATGTGCTAGTAACGGATTTCGTTTTGTTGCTGAGAAGGATTTAATACCTGGCAAAAATGAACGTTTCGAAATATGTTGATGTCATATCGAACCCAATGCCATCTGGCGGACTTTAGTTGAACTATATCAGGTTGGGATTTTTTGAGCATTGTCTTAACGAAAGATAAGGTTTATATTAAATATTTTATTGTTTTATTTTTTAAAAGATAGAACAGTCCTAAACCGTAGATTAAGGGCTACTTCTTTCTTTGCATTCCATGCTTGGTTCTTTTGTTAAATAGCTCATGCTTTGCTATCTTTCTTGGGTACTTTTTGGGTTGTGTGTGTGTGTACGTGCATGGATATCGTTTTAAACAGTTATAATTTTCCGTACTGGCTGAGAGCTCTCTCGACAAGAATGTGCCTTAATCTGCTCTTTTATGCGACTCTATAAAAATTGTTTCCCCCCTCTTCTAACCCCCCCTCAACTATAAACAGTTTTCATCTCCCATTTCATGTACGGCCTTCGAGACTAACTTTACCCCTCATTAAACTTTGTAGTGGCTGTGCGCACGTGGAATGCGCATTGCGTCATAAACTTTTAGGTGTTCGAGTGCATCGCAGCGGAAACTGTTACATTATGTGTCAACAGTGGGAAATAACTCCGTTTATGGCAAGTACTTTTATAGACTCGCACACGTTGACACACAAATCACCTCCGACACACACCAAGTAAGGAAATATTATTTTTTTATTTATTTATTTCCTCCTCTAACCGTTTCGACTGCTGTTAATAGTTACACATTTGCTTTTATGTTTCCCTTAACCACACTAGAAAGTTTGCCAAACGACTCATTGAACACACGTGCAAGGAGAATGCCTGGAACTCCTTAATTGATATCAGTCATGTCGAAATAAACGGACCATCGACGGTAAAATCAATGCTATCGAAAAACACGCTGCGAACAATCAGTTTCTTTAAATGGCATTCTACCTTCCAGTTACATCTTAAGCGTTGATTACCTCACCCCCCTTTCTCATCCCCCCAAGGCCATAGACCACCCTGGTATTAGGGGTCTTGCCCACTATGTTTTTCACCTCCTATTCTTGTGTCCGCTTGCAACTGGGTGCTGAACCCATCAACTATGTATCGTAGCCCCTATTATTATAGACAACACAACCTTTAGCAATGCTGGAATATTCTTTGTCATTCTTACAGATTAGCATTACCGATGGAATGCCGACACCCCATCAAAGATACCGACTCGTAGAGGATAACACTTACTTAAGTATAATTCCAAAGACAGGGAGGGGTTCATATAAAAATAAAATCAGAAAAAAAAAAAAAAAAAAGAAACGGCACACCTTTAGCTGCGAGGTAAAATAACACACTTCTACGTCTGTGTTCGTATTCATTGTTTGATTGGTTCTTTAAAAGATCATTGACGGCGTCTACTTACATGAATAATTGTTGACTGGGCCTGTTAAAGCAATCATTTAACAGATACTTATCTTGAGAAGGAATCTTAAATTATCCTATTGTGAGGAACACCTCCAATGTACCCAGCATTTATCCACAAATCATCCCCTTTTAAAATGAGGGACTGTTTTAATATAAAAAAAAAAGTGGTCCTATCAGCACATTAGAGACGTTTTTATTAGAGCAATGATCTTTGAAGTTACGATTCAACACCCTTTTGCGAAGCTAGAACATGTTTCACCCCATCCTATCCCCCATTATTTCTATATAAGCAATTAAATCAGTTCATTCGTGGATTGGAATTAGCTTGAATTACATACTTGATGTGAAAGAGGTATCAGGGGATGTCATACCAATTCGAGTACGAACGCCATCTGGTGGGCATTCATCGAACTACATAAATTAGGGTTGTCTTTCTGGGGACCCTGCCTTTATAACAAGTGGATGATCAAGGTTTAATATTTCGTTTAAATGGGATGTTCTGTGTTCATTTTGTTCAAGTCTGCTTTTCGGCACTGGAATTGTACGTAATAACCGGTTGAAACCATTACTGTGTCCATTTCCACATCTTCTGATGTGGTTTCGCTTTTATGTGCGAGTGGAAAATTTCAGATCGTTTTGCGTATTCTTGCAGTCATTTTCCTTCTAATTTTCCAGACGTGTGTCAAGTATAATTCTAAGGTGGTAGAAGTGACTGACGGCAGTTTGGTTTAATCAATATTAATTTGCAGACCGCACTTCGTAGGGTACACCATATCAGTTTCACTAAAACGAAAATATGTCGGAGTTTATTTGAATTACGATGTCTGGAACACAAGCGAGTTCTGTGGTTTAAGATTCGCATTGGTCTTTCGTTTCTGCTTTATTGTTGGGCAAAGAAATGCATGGATAGACAGAAAAAGTAACGGTTCCATTTTCTTTCACTTCCTTCCCCCCCCACACACAAGGAATCACTGTGAACTTGAAAGGATTGATATTTGCCAGGAACTTCAATTTATAAGAGCTTAGATTGAAAGGAATGGACTCGTGGAAGAGGGGAGGAGTCCCCAACTATGGGAGGATTATCCCATCACAACATAGAGTAAATATCGTATATCTGATCGGATTTGAGTGAACAAAAATCGTATACACAATATTTTCGATGAAACCTCCCTTCACAAAGACAAACTGGCCTTGGAACACATTTTGCAGATCACAAACATGAATCAAAATGGAGGATACGAATCATGGGATATTGTAAGCTCCTAAATACGTTCGTCATGCCTTTTTTATATACAAAACTTTTAATAAAGATATCAAACCTAATCCCTTGGATTAGATATCGTATATGCTAATTTGCTCGGAAGGGGTTTTTCAACATTGCTTTTCTTTCTCTTAAGTACAAAGACATTTGGTTTCTTTTCAGCAATATCTTTATTCATAATTTGTTCCCAAGTTCTTTTATTATTATATTCTTAGAAATACTTCTGTTCTGTGTTTGTATTTTTTCACTTTTTTAACTGCATATTGGTTCGGCGCTTAATTTTTTCTTTTTTTTTTTTTTGGATTCAATTTTCATTGATATTGTTCTTAATTATTTATTTTAGAAATATATTATCCATATTCCCTCCCCCCCCCTTTCAGTTTATGTTGGATTTCACAGAAGTACAGAGGAAATTTTGATTCTTTTCCCACTCTCTTAAAATAATCCCAATCCACTCTTGGAATATTTCTTGATCTCGTATTCAATCTCTCTCCGTGTACTCCTAGCTCAATTGGTTGACTACTTCTGCCTAGTTTTCCGTATGGTTAACTGAACGGCTAGCCATACAGAACTCTAGCTTTACGAAATAACTTTCGCGGGTGAGACAAAAAAAAAAAAAAAAATGCTGACACTCTTTACATAAGTTTATGCTACTAAATAATGCCTTTACAATACTTCTTGAAATATTCAAATGAATACGTTTTCTGTGAATGTTCATGATGTTCTGTTCACGAGATAACTAAGAAAACAGATTTTGAGAATTTGCCAAAATCTCTCTCAGTAAACTTCGAAGGAAAAAAAAAAAACTATTCAGTTGTCCTAATCATCTGGTACGCGCGCGCGCCTAAACACGTTCTTTGAAACGACGTGTGTAAGTCTTTTGTGGCACCCCACAGACTACGCATTCTCATTGGCTACATGATTCTAGCACGAGTTCCTAGACCATTGTTGCGTGACGGTTGATGTATCACGCAAATACCGTAGATTCAAGCTCTTTCTAGTGTGTGTGTGTGTGTGTGTGTGTGTCCTTATCTGAGGTACGTTATTGTCGGACATATTAAAGAACATGGGTTCATGACAGCCGAGAAGAATTTTTGATTCTCGGGCGCGGAAAAAAACACTCTAATATCCATTTTTTTAAAAAAGATAGGGTCCCTTTTACTCCCCCTTTCTTTACCCACCCCGTCAGTTATGATGGCAACCAAAAAAGCGTGACGCACGAAGTTGCAGTAAAATATTCCAAGAGTGGGAGACAACCAGAGAAAGAGAGATAAGTTGACCACTACTTTCATCGTCCTATTTGAAAGATCCTCGGAAGATACACTGGCTAAAGCCTTCTTCTGCCTGTGAAGAGCGGAGCTAGTAATTGCTAGCAGGATGAAAGACACGCTATATGATAGAGGATCTTAATGTTTTGGTCTGGTAGCGTGGCTTTGTTTTCATTCTAAAGATTTTTTTTTTAAGTGTAAAATTGAGTTCAGACTTGAAAGTTTTGGCTTTATTATGAACATTTCTTCTTATCATTTTAAGATACTGAGCACACGATAGAAACAAGTGGTCAGCTTTTTGTGTCAACATTTTAGTTGTTACTTTCTGTTTATTTGATAGGAAAAGTAGGAGATCGTAGTGTTAAATTGCTGTAGTTGAAAGAAAGAAAAAAAAAACTTTTGTTAAGAAAAATATAGACGTACTGACCTGTAATATTACATTCCACTATTCTTTGTTTCTTTGCCTTTGTTTCCCAATAGATGCGAAGAACGATCTCTGGTAGCCTTCATAGGCTTAGTTAACTCGTTTCAGTCTAAGTTGCTGCTTTTAGTGAGGGAAAAAAAAAAACGGTCCCGAGAACAGTTTATTGAGAAGCTAAAGATTGTTTTCAAACTCCCTCACTTCGTTGGACACCGTCTAGGTATAATTTAATCTATGAGCAATCCTAATGCTGATCATGTTTAGCTATTCATCAGGCTACTTCTTCGTGCTCATCATAAACATGATTGTAATCCTTATTGCTAATCAGACATTTTCTACTGTCAGTAAATATCATGATTAGCATTAAGTATACCTTACGGCTAATCGTATGTGTTTGGTTGTTCATAAACACGATAATAATTTAGTCTTACGATTAGCCGTTCAGAAATATATCTTAAGACTAATAATCATTGTGCTTATGAACAACTGAAAACATACAATTAGCTTTTTTTAGTCATTAACATGACTGAAGGCAAACTATAATTTTGTTTCATGAACATGCCTCAAGGCCCACGTATGATTTAGTAAATAAACTCGCCTTAAAGTTAACGCACGGTTTAGTTAATAAACGTGTATTAAGGCTAACGCAAGATAAAAATTTATAAACAGATATTAAGGCTAATAGATGGTAAAGTTCATAAACACGATTTAAGGCTAACACGAGACTAGTTCAAAACAAGATTTAAGGCTGACTTATGTCTAGTTAAAAACACGCTTTAAGGCTAACACGTGCCTAGTTTAAAATATGATTTAAGGCTAACATATGCCAATTAAAAAAACGCGATTCAAGGCTAACGTGTAGTCATTACATAAACGTGGTTTAAGGCTAACACACGTTTAGTTCATAAACACACTTTAAGGCTAATAGGTTTTATCTCTTCATGCCATAAAGCTAACGTATGCTTTTTAACTTTCCATAAACATGCATTAAGGCTAACCTATGTTTTCAGTTCTCATAAACATAATTATTATTCACGGTACTGCTAAACATAGCAACACTAGCGCTGATCATGCCAACTCGCTTAAATTGCAATACATAAATACTTAATTATGGATGAATACGAATTTCCTTTTTAAATTTTGCACCAAAGTACAAAACTCTTTTCCTCAATTTCATTTCGTTCTCCCTTCGGATAGGTTATATATTCGAGACTCAAGCATATTCACTTAACACAAAATGTGCTGCTGATGTGTTAGGTGAAGGTCCAACCTCCCTCTAGTGTACATAAGAATCATAAAGGCTTTATGATATGATTACGTAGCTGGAAGTAAAACTTTTCACTTGTCACCTCTGTTTATAGAACCATTTTGCATGTCATTAATGATAATAAGCTGCCTTCATTAACAATGCGAGATTGCTGTGGGACTCGACAATACTACAATCGCACTCCCTTCGCAACAGTATGTTACCTCTCCTTAAAACAAACCGTAACTAACTCCTTTATCAGTTACTTAAACTTTAATTAGGCCGTAATCAAACCAATTAAATGCATTGATAGAAAGTCTCATTTCTGACAATTGCTTACTACGCCATCTGACGAAGAGCGATTGAACCTCTTGTCAAATTTATTACATTTTATTTTTACAGTTTTTTTTTTTTTTTGCACATTTTTATATTTTTTTTTAGCTGATTGTGAAATTCAGAAATAAAAAGTATTCAGAGTCGTAATTTCTTGAAGAATAACTGCTATAAATCCCTTCACAAATGCTTCTACTTTGTCCGAGATTTTCAGGGATGAAAAACCACTTTGGCGAGTATTTGAACCATCGGAATGTTGTCAAACACTTGAGAGGGCAATCCTTATCACCTGTGTGATTTCCCCTCCGACCCCCCCCCCTTAGTAGGGAGAAATGGGTGGGAGGGGATAGTATAAGAGTGTCAAGACGGGAGATGCTCGCGCTATCAGTTCAACTGCCTGCTGTCATGCAAGGGCCCGACCCCTTAGAAGAAGTCTGGAAAAAAAAAAAGTAGAGTGGCAGTCCGATCTTGAAGGTCGACATGAGCGCCGTTTAGCGGTCACGGTAGCAGTGAACGCAATCCATCAAAGATGACCGTCCAATCCTCCGTCTCTTACGGTAAGTGCTAGGGCTTTTGTGTATCTGTCATGTTAGTGGAGAGAAGTAGCTGGGGTGGGGGGAGGAGAAGTGGGGGAATGAATCTCACGTTCATTTCGGTGAGGGGGTGTCTAGAAGGTGCACGAGGGTCTAGATCTTATCGCTACATCGTCTTAAAAACTGGCAGAATTTGTTGTAGTGGGCGTGGGCTGGTTAAAATCGTTAAGTAAAGAAAGAAAAAACCCGACTTTGAAAAATGGTGTGGGCGTTCATTGGAGGAGGAGGGGGGGGGAAAGAACTGGCCGACACACCTGCGTACAAGATCCCAGTTCCTACGAGAATGCTCTTTTAAATTTATCTGCCAAACATCTGATACCTTTCCCCGCCTGCGGAACATTCATTTTCTTAGTACAAATATCTACGTATATTGTTTGTCTTTATCTCTCCCTCTTTACCGCCCCCCCTTTTTTTTTGACGTATCTTGACGATCTTGTTTTCAAAACATCTTAAGAACCCACACAATAGAAACAGAGACAGATCTAGTTGCTTCTCTTTTGTTATTAATGGAGCTAAATGAAAGATGATTTAAGAACATCCAAAAATATCCAAGATTCTAAGAAGATTTGCGATATCGTGTTTCACATGTTTAATGGGATTGTTAAGCCTATAAAACATAATAGACTCGCGAACACTCAGCAGAATTTTCAGATAGGAAATTTACATGAAACCAACAATTCATTTCCACGTGTCACTATCGTTTGGCTTGCAATTTCACTTATTGTTGATTTCATTGTCGACTCGCATGGCAATCTACATGGCTGTTTAAACAAAGCTCTTTAAAATGTGATTGCAGTTTTCTTTTGTTCAATTCGCCATTGTTTTATTATTATTATCAAAATAAATACGTAACGATGCATCTCTTTTATCGTTCTTTCTTCTCCGCTTCCTAGTCGAAACCAACTGTAGTCTGCGAGAGCAACGGTCTCTTGAGTAGTATTAATCTAACAGCACACACAGCAAAATAAAAACTTCTCTTGACAGCTTAATCTATTTAAATTTTGAAACATTTGCCATTTTATATATATTTTTCTGTTGTAATTAGTCTTTTTATTTTATTTTTAAAAGGAAGCCTTAGAGTTTCGAAGACCAATGGTACGCAATGCGGAAAAAACACAGGCACGTCTGTTCTTTTTTGAAGAAAGCATTTAATTGATCGAAAAAAAATCTTTTTTTAAAAATCTGTCAAGTAAAAATATTGAGAGAATACGGGAATTTTTGTATATGTGCGTTCTTGTATTTCTTCCCCTTTGTGGGGGGTTTTAAAGGGGGAAGAACTGTCGCCAAACACTGGCCTCCCCATCTCATTCCCTCATGTTGCGAGCTTTACAGATGGGCCCTTAAAGGAATGGTTTATTGCTACTATTTGGCCACCACCACCTAAGCAATATAAGAGTCCAATTACTAGTGAAAAGAAACACAGTTGGTCACCAAAATTTCGAACACGTGTGTTGGATGCAGCTGTTTGTTGAGCGGGGAAAGCCTACCCCCCCCCACCTCCACTGGTTCCGGTTGGTTTAATTGATCCGAGCAATTAGAATCCCATAAAAAGTGGCGAAGACTACCTTCAACAACTTTGTCCCTAATTGCTAGCATTTGTTATCTATTGCGGCCTTACCCTTGCAATTTACTTAGCAGGACATCGCGATTGGTCCCTTCGGTTAGTACTTAACTTCAGGGAGTTTTTCCAGAAGGGGGAAACATCGTTTTTTTTTTTTTTTTGCCCACGTAAGAATTACCTCAGTACACTCCCCCAGTCTTATTCAACCTACAATGCGCTTGTTACCAAGTGGTTGTGCGGTCAACTCCCCTAGTTTTCCCGCCCACAAAGAACCTTGAGTAGAGTTAGTTCTGACCAGCACTTGACATTATCCACAAGCTCGTGGAGAGCAAAACTAAATAAGAGAAAGTTGGATTCTCCCCTCCCCCCCATACCCCTTAATAAAACCATTTTAGTAGGTTTATAGAGGTGTATTGCAATCAAAATACGATGGGGGCGGTTGGTTTCTGCTAGTTTCAAAACGTTTTTAGTTCAACCGTGGTTTAAACTCACGTCCATTTATCAGTTGAATCTCCAAGCTGTCTTGAGTAAGGGTGGAACTGGTTTCCGAGTGTTTTTGAAGGACATCTAATATTATTAAGAAATATTTCTGTGATGAAAAGGAGATAGAGGAGCAAGTCAGTCACGATGGTGATTTTTAAGTGAAGTAATTATACCGACTGTAATCATTAAGGCTTTGTAAAGTCGACTTGCTTTAACTTCAGTCGAAGCTTTTTTTTTTTTTTTTTTTTTTTTTTTTTTTTTTTTTTTTTTGTCATCGGTGACTTCTCCCCCGTCAATAATGATCGACAAAGTCAGTTGGAGATTCCGTGACATCTTTGAGGCTATTAAGTCTATTTCCTGTAAGATCCGTCGTTCTATACGTGAAAAGCGGCTACTTGGCTGACATTATTGTTTTAATTGTTGAGAATGGAAATTCCTCTTGAAATTCTAGCAGCACCAAAAACAGCAAAGCAACATTGTCCCGAATAGTGTGCGAACGTTCTCGTTTTTTTTTTTTTAATTTAATTAAAAAAAAATTTTTTTTCGATATTTTTTTTCTTTTAAGGAGGTAAACTCATTTTCCTCTTTATTGATAAAAAAAAAAAAAAGAAGAACACTTTGGACAATTTTTCTCTGTTTATTATGGTATTTTGTCTTGTATTTTTGTAATCCCAGATTATTTCAATCTATATCCGTAGAGAAGTATTCACTGTATTACTCATTTAAATAACCTGATATTCATTGGTTGAAGTATCGTAGGAAAGAGCAACTGACTCCATAGTGTGGTCGAGGGTTGCGCCAATTACCCTCTCAGCTGGAGGTGGGATTAATCGTAAAATTTCTTGAAGACATATTAGATTTTACTTCTACTCCTCGGAACCTTGGAATTTTTGAATCAGCGGTCTGTTTTTAATTCCAAAAGCACTGCACTATATCATTTATCATAAATTTAAAAGATTTTTTTTTTCCCTGAAGTGATTCTCCACGAAATGAACCAAAAAGAGGAATTTTTGATTCTAAACAATAGAATCAAACATCCTGTACAATTATATCCTCCTTTTTGAAGATTTTTATTTTTCAGCAAACTTCTGTATTTCCTCTAGATTTCTCTAATAAATTAGACAAAGTTTAAACTGTTATACACCCTCAGTCCAAAAAAGAAACCGAACTTTTCGAAAAATAGAAGAAACTAGTGGCGCCACCTGTTGCATCTTTTTGTTGTCGAAAGCGGCAACCTTCATTAGTGTTGTGTCAACTGTTTTATGACATTTGTTTCATTAGAAGCAGAGTTATAGTACCAAGAGTGACAGTGTGTTTTGACAAACGGTCGGAAAATGAGTTTCAAACTCATTGAAAGCTGCGATTGACTTTTGTGTTAAACTTGGTAAAAGTTTCATTGAAATGCATCAAATGCTTCAAAAAGCATACGGTGATGAATGCGTAGCCCGTACTCAAGTTTACGAGTGGTTTAAGTGATTTATTTCCAAGTGGCCGTGAGACGCTTGAGGACGACGAAACGCCGGCCGGTCAAAAACTAGACTGAGCCAAGTTAACATCCAAAAAGTGCGTGATTTCATCAAAGAAAACCCGAAATCGTCCTTGAGATTGATTGAAGATGAATTGAGGATTCCAAAATCAACTGTGCACAACATTTTGATCGAGAGTTTGGGCCTTCGAATTTGCGACTTTTTTGAATTCGCGATTTGCACCATCTCATCGTTCGAACATTGTGAGACAGTTTTTTTGAGAAAAAATCAAGTTTGTATTTTGGATCACGCGCCGTATTCACCTGATTTAGCACCCTGTAACTTCTTTCTCTTCCCCACCCCCCCGACTTCATTTGCCGATGAAAGGAAAGCGATACGACACCATTGAAAACGTTCAACCAGCAGTAACCACGACCCTCCACAGTATCTCAAAAACCGATATAAAAAACTCATTTAATGAATTAATTGACCGTGCCAAACGCTGTATCGAAGCTGAGGGAGAGTATATTGATTGAAATAAATGATTCGAATAATTATAATTGGTCTGTGCTTTATTTTCTATCAAGAGTTCGGTTTCTTTTTGGACAGAGGGTGTAGATTCATCACTTTAGTTATTACTCCAGAATATATTTTAGACATGGCGGCCTCTAAATCTAAAATGTACATAACGAGAATATAAATGCTACTACAACAGAAATATCTCGAATTGAAAATGACTTCATCTTTTAATACCAAAGCTAGCCTTAATTGTAACAAACTTCGTATTAATTTGGAATCTAAAACTCAACAAAATAATGCGTTTAGAATGATTGTTGCATTTTCTCCTTTGTTAGAGCAACAATGACTATTTGTTTATAAATCTTTATGCTTCTCTCTTTTAAACCAGTTCTGCCTTATAACAAAAAAAAAAAAAAAAAGAAATGCATTTACATATCTTCATAATTTCCTCAATACTTGAAAACCTTGAAATATTTAATTACAGGAAATGAACAACAAAAAAAAAACACTTTCGTTTTGTGTTTGCATTTTTTTTTAAAGGAGGGTGAATGACTTGTAAACAGGGAAAGAGGTGGTTGTTAAGGGGATAAGATACCTTCTTAAAACACACGTTCTTTCATGTACTGATTGGTGTTGCTTCTTTTGTAGTGGCTCGAGAGGTATAAGTTAGTCATTTGCGGGCTTACAATACTTCAGATAATCCTCGAGGTTCTGTCGGACATGATTCTAGGGGTCGAATTTGCTGTTTACCTGCCAGATAATCGTCTTCCTAAACAGAGTATTGTGTGGCGCGTTGTTCTTTTTTAAATAGCCTTACTAATGATAGCCTACACCCGACTTTTAATGGCATTACACAAAGCGCCATCTCTTTGCCCATAAGGTGGAGGTAGGTTCAACTCGTAAGGTGAGTTTTTTTTCCCCTTCTCGCTCTCTTTTTGAGATATGATACTGACTTGTTTTGTTCGCCGTATTTCCGTATGCGTGACCATAAAATTTCTCGGCCAGTTTACCTAAAATTGAAATGACAAGTCGTGCGAAGAAAAGTCTGGGTGAGGAAGAATTTTGACGAACGTGTTGCTTTTAAAACCGTGCTGTTTTGATGTTGCTGTAGTTGAATGTTTGGGGGGGGGGTTTGAAAGTGCACGTTGAGGTCACTGCTCTCACACTTCCGTCGACGACAATGAATGAAGGTGTTCGTCTTGCGCGGTAAGATTCTGAGATTTTTTTTTTCCCCCCTAAGGTCAAATATTTCACAATGAATCTCCCTCCTATCCCACCTACAGCGAAAGAAATGATTCTATTACTTAACATTGGACTTATTCGTTCCCGGCTAGTAAGACAGGATATTTGCTCATTCACATAAACCCATACTTTAATAAGAACGCAAATATTTATTGAAGTAAAAAAAATAAATGAACAAATCTTTTGGTATTCTGTGAAAAGTGATGAAAGCACGCGCTCAACAATGCGTAGATGTAATTGAACTGGGCGGTAATTCCATTGTTGTATGACGTGTATTGCGAGCTGATTGGCTGTCATAAATGAAGTATCGTGAAGATGCAGGTTTTTTTTTTTTTTTTAAATCTTTCTGAGGAGAAAACCGGAGGTCCCCACAGATGGAAAGGAGCAGCGGATGAACCAATATACTGACTAAATCACCAATGCGTGACTCAAATTGATATGCTACCGATTCACTTCACAGCGTATATTCACTCAATTTCTTATTCATTCTCTCACTTTTGCTTCTGTTTCATACATATTTATTCTCAAACACCCAATAATACCGATATATTCAACACGGCCAAATCGAAAGATAATTATTATAACTAATCTTTCTTTTAGTAGTAACAAATATCTATATTAGTTACATAAAATCATCCAAAGATGAAGGCCATTCCACATTTTCTACCCTCATAGGAAGTGATGAACGTTGTATATTTGTTCTTAATTGTCTTTTCCACTATCGTTTTATTCTGCCCTCTAGTAGAGCTTGGTCCTGTCAAATGCAGAAAACTATCTTAGGAGTATCTCGAATCTAACTTATAAACTTCGAAATCTCATCTCCGTCTGTTGTTAGATAAATTCATTAGATTACAAGTAACCAATCGATTCTCCCGATGACACTCTTCTCTGACTACCCTCAGTTTTCTCGATTTATTAAAAACCTTGGCAAATAAAGTTGGGAGTTATAATCGAATATTGGCCTGACTGTTGATTTATACGAACCCGTCCATTCACCTTGCATCCATCCACGTAAAATATTTTTTTCTGAATCGGATATACTTGCATGCGTTAGTTACATTTTAATCCCCAATTTTCCTTTTACTCTTCTTGTTTTTCAGGATCATCCTGCTAAGATCATCCGAACAACTATGTCCATCTTTACATTATCAGCAAAGTGAGAAATTATAATCTTAATATTTGACCCTAAATCATTTATAAGTATATTAAAACAACAAAAGTTCTGACGCTGTACTTACGCGCATAACAACCTTACTGTTTGAAGACTTCTGTAAACATCACTTCCTGTCGTCTATCAGCCAATCAATTTCCCATCCATCTCAATAGATGATCAACAATATCCATCTGGTGCATCTTAACCAGCAGGTCCTGAAGTGAAACGCTTTCAAAGGCTTTGTTAAAATAACATAAAATACATAATTTCTCTGTTTCTATTGGGACTCAGAATAAAAGAAAAGCAGATTAGCCATAGATAATCTGCTTTTATCTATGGCTTTTGATAATCTAAGTAGCTCAGTTGGTTTCCACAAAGTCCTTTGGTTGGAAAGGATTTGGATTTCGTCTGTGGACTTTTCAATTGAAAGTGAGTTAGCCCAACATTCGGAGGTTAAGGGTTTCTCCCTTCAAAAAAGTGATCCCTCTCAAGAATATCCTTTATACAATTCCTGATTAATGTGTTTCCATTACTTTGTTTCTAATCCCAACAAATTACACTGAAAGTAATCAAGAGTCAAATTAACCCTGCCATACATCGGTTTTATCAGGAAACATAAGTCATCTTGAGCTGCAGTTTTATCAGCTGCCAAGTGATCTAAGATATCGAAAAGTTCCTTCATCTACATTATGTCATTATGTTCTATTTGTTGTGTGCGTGTGTCTGTTCAGTTGTGTTAATCAATGATGTCACTACACAAGAATGCTATTGCAACACACACCCTTTTATGATAATCTTCAATCAGTTCCTGACTTGAATTCTTAAAGACTTTAGTTGACTTTATTATAACCCCTTCCCCTCATTTCATAATATAGCGTAATCGATACATAAAGTTAATTTTAAATAATATACAAAACAAACCTTTTCTTAAGGTGAATTAAAAAGTTTAATAAAGAAAACAATACTCGTGTCAGTCTAATCTCCCTATAATAGTATTTCCAAGTACATTAATATTTTTCTTTTCTTTTTTATTTATTATTCTATAACCCAGACGAGCATGACACGAGTTTTTCCAATTTTTAATAGCAACCTGTGTATTTTATTACTTCACTTATAGGTGGCGCTTTTTTGTCCAGAAAAATTTATATTTTAAATTTATGTATGCGTATGAAGATGTATGATATTTCGCAGCTTTATCCATAGATGACACTGGAGTTTTTATCTGGGAGATTCACTTGTTTGTATTATCATTATTACGTAGATCAGTATCGTCTGCTTCTGAATCATAGTAGTATTGTTTAAGGTGGATGTGACATTATTAGGAAAGAGTTTTTTTATTTATATTGCCATTAAACAATGTTATGAGATAGGCCATATTGGATTGCATTAGCATTCACTAGTTGTGTTTGTCCATGCTTGGTTTTTTTTCGTTGACATTTTTCTGACCACCATTCCGTCTACAGTATTCGATGTTAAGGGAAGAAAAAATGATTTATATGTCACTTAAATCTCTGTTAATGGAACAAATTGATCGTCTGGACTTCTCGGAGCCTTCTGGTTCTAAAAAGACGCCTGCTTTTTACTTTTCCAATTGCCAGTATGCCATGCAGAGAGAAAGATCAGTAATTAAAACCTACTCTACAATAATTTAACGCAAAATAGTCCTATAAATCTATCGACAGAATTGTTGCATTTATCCCTGGAGTCACATTTACTCTTGAGAGTTCTTCTTCCCCTCCCCTCTGGAATGCCTTGAATTTATATTTCACCCAACATTCGCGCCTGTGCGGGTATTAAGTGTACATCCAGGCTAGTGTCCTGCAGAAAGGTACGGATGGGACACCAGCTGCAGGCCGCTCTACATCGGCCATTATTTTGTCATCACCGGGTGTACATATGTTACCCACAAGTGGGGGAGAATCCACCTGGCACGAACAGACAACTAAGCTTTTATTTATAAATAAAATCCTGTTGAGTAATATTTTTTTTTTTTTTTTTTAAAAAACATTGGATGTGAAAGAATTTTTGGCACAAGTTTAAAGAAACACGAGCTTTATTTGAAGTGTATTCTACATTTCAAATGTAGAATTGTGCGAGTTGGAATGCAAAGGTACAAAAATGGATGGTAAAACTTAGCAAGAGGGAAAAAGAAGAAAAAATTTAAAACTCTTTTTCAAAAGTATTAAAAATAACTATGCAATTAAAATAATAAAAAGGAAAATTGTAGTAAAGTTATTTTTAATACTTTTGAAAAAAAGTTTTAAATTTTTTCTTCTTTTTCCCTCTTGCTATATAAATTTAAAACATATTTAAAATTATTAGTAATTTTTAAATGTACCTAAATTTTATAAATATAAAATAAAATGATATCAAATGTAAAAATATTAAAAATAATATAATATAACAAGTGAGATGCGGTGATGGATTCATTCAACCCAATACCCTTGCAGGGTAATGGATGGCAATGCTGTAGCTAATGAAGTTCTAACTGAGGCTCGGCTATTGCTGTTACCCTCCTGCCATGATCAGAGCTTTAATAGCTCAATAACACCTTATCCCCACACTGTCCTCTACAGATAACGGGGAAGATGAAAAGCATTCTTGCTTCGCCCCTTTAAGCCAGTCCTTATAAGGATAAAAATAATAAATAATAAAGTAGCGCTACTGCCTTTATCTTAAAAAAAATAATAAAGTAGTGCTACTACCTTTATCAGAAGAGGAAAAAAATGCAAAGAAAATGACTGAGAAGAAATAAAGTAAAAAGAAAAAAAAACAGCAAAAGAAGAAAAATATTCAGAATGAAATACTGTGTCAGATACAATGTACGACTAAACAGATATGAATATTTTTCTGCATATGTAAGGCTATTTGAGAAAATCTCTTGGGAGGATAAAGAAAGAAACAATGTGGTTGGAGTTTTAGAAGACACCAATCTATCTCAAGCACCGCGAAAACAGCCAGGAAAAATCACTTCACACTTCTTGTATCACTCTACAGAACCCCTTAAATTACTCGCGTCTCCACCTCCATATTTCACACTTTTTTCCCCTTCTTTACGCACCAACCAAATAAATGAAAACATTTTATTTCTCAAATCTTTTTTTTTTTTCTTCAAAGGACCAAGAAGAACAAGACAAAGACCTATTGTCTCAGTGTGTTGGCTGTGATAATAATATTAGATAGAGAAGAAACGTGTGTGTGTGTGCGCGCGCGTTGCGAAGATATACAGTACTTCAAAATAAACACGTCAGAGAAAGAACTAAATAAATGAAAAATGTATAATTTAAACTCGACTCTTAAGGTATTTTGAAAAGGAGAAAAAAAAAAAATGACGTGATGTGCCGGCATATTACTCTCCTTGTGCAATAACCCTGCACGGAAAAATGGTTGGGGGGGGGGGGCAGTAGTAAGCGTTTGGGGTCGATTGTGGCATCGGCTTTTAAGGTTATGTGGCAATTGAGAGGACTTGTTTAGCTCCATTTCTTCTTCTTTTTTAGCTGACTCTGATAGAAAGAAAAACAGATTCTCCGCTCCCGTAATATATATTACCCGACATTTACGATAGAGAGAGGATTAAACAGAAAATAGTGTGCTTTTATAAAAAAAAAAAAAAAAAAAAAAAAAAGAAACGACAAAAAAAAATCACAAAATGCTTCGCGGACTTTTTTAAAAGAAAAAAAAAAGTTTTTTTTTTTATCTCCACTAATCTGCAACCAAAAGGGTTTTAATGAGGCTATGACAATTAGTTCTGTAAATTAATTAATTAATGTTCCATAAACTTTCTCTTTTTAATTGAATCCGGAATTTTAAAGTGTCAAAACGATGCAGTCATCTGAAATTCAGCGAACTTACTGCGTATAATTTTCGTTAATCATTATAATTGAAGTACAGATAATCTCCGTTACCATGGAGACCAGAAATTTACAAGCGCGTGCTAATGCGGAAAACATAGACTTGCATTTTTTTTTTTCTTTCTTTCTTTCTTTTTCCTGTCTTTGTGTGTCTCCTATAACAATACTTGCATTAAACTAAAGAAATAATAATCTGGCATTAAGAGTGTCACGTTCTGACCTCTGGCGGAGACTTTTGACATCACTTGAATCAGTGCTAGTGGAGATCTTCAGAACCATCTGTTTCTTTGAGCCGTGCTTGGAATCGAATTTGAATTGTTGAATATTGTTGGGAGCCTGGAAGTGAAGGTGGGGGGGGGGGGAATGCCTTGCCGATCAAGTAGTATTTTTCTTTCGTATCCGATAACTTATCAAAATTTCTTTGTATATAAATTATATCAAGGTTTACTCAAAGATGGCTTCTTTGCTAAGGTCATACATATATAAACTAGACATTATTCTAGTATCCCATAATCCCAATGGAAGAAAGACATTATAAATATCCAATTTAAAATGTTTAATTGTTATTAATTTGGAGAAATATAGCTGTATAATGATTTTAAAGTCTGTTAGTTTTTATCTACTTTTTTCTTAAAAATATTAAAGATATTATAAAAATATTAGAATAGTCTTAGATTCAAAAATAATTAAAAAGAAAATTGTATTAAAATGATTAAATTTAAAATATTATTAAAATTATTAGCGATTTTCAAAGACACCTAAATTTTATAAATATAAAAGAATGTTAAAATAAAATATATCAAATATCAAATGTACTAACATTGGAGTTGGTTCGAGAGACGAACCATCCAATACCTTGGAGGGTAATGGATGGCAAAATACTGTAGTCAGTGAAGTTCTAACTGAGGCTCGGCTATTGCTGTTACCCTCTTGCCATGATCAGAGCTTTAATAGCTCAATACCACCTTATTCCTACACTGTCCTCTACAGATAACGGGGAAGATGAAAAGCATTCTTGCTTAGCCCCTTTAAGCCAGTCCTTATAAGGATTACTAACATTGGAAATATTGAAAATAATAAAGAAAACGACTGAGAAGAAATAAAGTCCGATAAAATGAAAAGAAAAAGATGCAGAAAGAAATACTGTTTCAGGTACAATGTAGGACTGAACAGAAATTAATTTCCGGAATAATAATTATTGGTAAAATAAGAGTACATAAAGACGTCTAATTTGTATTTCCTGCAAAAATATTTGAAATCCCACAAGAGTTTATATATAGTGAGTGTAGACTAGGATGCTAGAAGCAAATATTGCCCAATAAAAGAAAGATAATGATGTCCACGACAATCCATACATAGTCCTAGTGGTCATTCAAAAATTGAACGCAAATCCCTCCCTTCCGTAGGGCATTGTTAGCCAATAACTCCCGTTTGCTTATTATGTGTGTCTGTAAGAGATGAGTCACTGAACTTCAAACCCTCATACATTTATTCCTTCCCTCCTATTCAGTGGTCCACAGGATTACGTATAATATACGAAGGAAATGGACCTACACAAATGGCCTGCTTTCCACGTGTCTGTATTATTGGTCTATAAACACAAATGAGTGTTTCTCAGAATAAACATTCGTTGTAATTATTAAAATATTGGAAAATGTCAGGATATACAGTTCTTGTATAGTTTTTCTTACTCGTTAGTGATATAGTGTTGCATTCGATACAGAAGAGAGTCCAAAAGACATTTGTTAAATACCTAGTGTCAAACAATAGACTTGAAATAAACTAAAGTGTATGTTTGATAATATTGAAGGATTTCGTTACCATAGCAACGGTTGCATCGGAAATTGACATTCTCATCTTGATTATACTAATTGTAATAAAGGAATCGTAAGGCCTTCACACGACGTACTGTCATATGAAAGCCTTAAGACGCATTTATTATATATTCGAAAGACATCCGTGATTAAAAAGAATTATCTCATCCTAAAATAAGATCTTGCATTACATCGAGTTAAAAGACATACCTTTCTGAGTTATGTATGAACCTACTTGTGTTGTTGCAATCTTGATTGGAGACTCTAGTTTTTTTTTTTTTTTTAAATTCCTTTCTAGTTTCTTGGACTCAGTTTCCTGTCCGATCCTAACACATTCTTTTATTCTATCATCATTATTTGATTTCGAACTTCCCAAACTCCTCTTTCTCAGCCTTCAAATCATTTTTTTTTTTTTTTATTTCGGTCGCCGGTCCAGACACTTATAGAGTTGTTTTTCATCCGTTCTTTAGGTCTCGTTAGCTAGCTCAAGACTTATCTGCTATTCTAGTCTGGTTTTAAAAAGAAGTCTGTTGGAATTCATCCATATAGTTTCCCCCTCTAAGGCAAACCCCTCGGATCTTGTTGTCATTTCTCCATCGCACAAGTAGCCACCTCCTTTGAGATTACTTCTACAAACCTTCTCTTGGCGTGTCCTACACGTTTGGATATCCATGTATAATGCAGTCGGGCCGACGCTTCATATATATCTTCGGTGACCCATACATGCTAGAGAAGGGGACGCATCGGAGTCGAATATCAACTAGCTCGCGCTTCGGGAAGAAGTGGGAGAAAAAAAAAAAAAAAAAAGTGCACGCGTTTCTTGTTAATGCATCCGCAAAACTGGTTGTCAGAAATGAGTCGGGAGATTCTATAAAGTCGTAGAAATGGACGACGGATCGAATAGGGGCGGGGGGGAGAGGTTAAAAAAGATATAAACTGTCTTTCGCAAGTAAACAGGTTGCTTAAGATCTGAGAAATTCGTTTCGAGATGCGAAACTGTAGCCTTTTATGGAGTTCAGAGAGAAACAGATACTTCGGTTCCTCTAAGGTTCTCCGATTTAGGTTTTCTATTTATTTTATCTATTCGAGAAGGAAATAGATACGTCAACTGATTCAATCGGATGGTTCTAAGATTTAGTTCCAAGTTTCAAAATGGAGAAAAAGGAAATACTGCTACTATTTAAACTAACTCTTTATAAATTGCAGTTTGTTTTTGAAGTGTTTCATTGTTGTGAATACGTGGTTGTTTTCGATTAATTCATTAGCTGAAATTGTCTATTACATTCTAAGTTTACAACTAAATACACGATCTGCAAATCATTATTAAATATAAAGAATTATACCATACGAGTTGAGAGTACAGTTCATTGCAATAAAATTTGAAATATAAATATATTTAGCTTAATCTGAATTTGATCTGAGAGTTTTATAAATTGGAGAATTTCTTAGAACTGAACTTTGAACGGTCCCAGAATAATATAACATGCAAAGTTTGTATGAATCAATGCACTTTTATGATGTCCATCCATTGCCTTGATGAAAATTCAAATCGCAGACACATGCTTGCGAAACAATCCTTATAAGGACTGGCTTAAAGGGGCGAAGCAAGAATGCTTTTCATCTTCTCCGTTATCTGTAGAGGACAGTGTAGGAATAAAGTGTTATTGAGCTGTTAAAGCTCTGATCATGGCAAGAGGGTAACAGCAATAGCCGAGCCTCAGTTAGAACTTCGTTGGCTACAGCATTGCCATCCATTACCCTTCAAGGGTATTAATCACCGCATCACACGGTCTACTTTCTTAATCGTAATTCTTAAAAGAGCTGGGCGATGGACTGAGTGTGCTATTGAGCTAAAAAAGCTCTAGTCGTGGCTGGGTAACGGCAATAGCCGAGCCTCAGTTAAAGCTTCATTGGCTACAGCATTGCTATTTATGTTCTAAAATGAAAAACAATGAGAAGTTAAATCAATTTATATTACTTTATATACAAAAAATAAAATGGTATTTTAATATTATTTAAAAAAAATAGACTATATTAAAGATAGTTACAGAAATTTTTAATTTTTTTTCAAGTAAATTTAAAAAAACAAATAATTATATTTCTTTTTTACTCTTTATCCAAATATAAGGAAATATAATTCAAGCATAAAATATATTCACAACCACTTGTATATAGATTGTTGACTTCATATCAGTTGCCTTAGTATCCCATAATGCAAAGCACACTTCCTTTTGGAAGTATAGTAACTGGTCTAGGATTGTTTACGATTCTGACATTGTGGAAGATAAACTGAAAAAAAAAAAAAAATCTGGTCAGAAACGCTCTAAACATTTTATTCTTTTGCTATACAAAATGTTTTAATTTAATAATCCAAATCAAACCTTATTAAATTAGCAATCCCAGTTAGGAATTGCTTAGCGCACTAAGGGTAACACAAATTCAGCTTGTAAAAAAAAAAAAAAAAAAAAAAATATATCAGTTGCCTTAGTATCCCATAATGCAAAGCACACTTCCTTTTGGAAGTATAGTAACTGGTCTAGGATTGTTTACGATTCTGACATTGTGGAAGATAAACTGAAAAAAAAAAAAAAATCTGGTCAGAAACGCTCTAAACATTTTATTCTTTTGCTATACAAAATGTTTTAATTTAATAATCCAAATCAAACCTTATTAAATTAGCAATCCCAGTTAGGAATTGCTTAGCGCACTAAGGGTAACACAAATTCAGCTTGTAAAAAAAAAAAAAAAAAAAAAAAAAAAAAACGGAAAAAATCTCGACATGGACGAAATGTTCTAGAGATTAAATCTATGAAATTTCGAGCGTACATTTCGTTTTTATAATGACTACTTTAATCTAATATTGCAATTTGTTGAAATGCCTTTTTTTATAATCTCATTTCTAAGACCTTAAAAAAAAATTAAGATGATTAGCAAAATTACTAGAATATGTCACCCGATTTTTTTCTGTAATAAAGTTAATGTCTTTAAAAAGAATTTATTAATATTCAAATATCGAAAAAAACTTCTTTAATTCAAAGTAGGCAGCCATCAAGTAAGAAAAAAATTCAGATTTTTTTTTTACGAAAAAAAAAAAAATTGCGTTTTCTATCATTCGTTTTTCTACTTTCTTTTCATATTGTGTGTGTCTTGGTTGTATTGAAAGTTTTTCCTTCTTCCCAACAAAATGTCTCGCCACAGTAGCAATGTCTGTAATAATGACACGGATTTAACGAACGCTAGACCGGAGATTCATCGATGCAAAGAAGTTTAATCCACGAGTCGTCCGTAATTGAGTCATCCTGCAACCCTTCCATTAAGCGGACAGTTTACAGACCACTTCACCGCAACTTCGGAGTAACCGGTCTTGTTAAGTGCGCGATCAGCTCCTTGGCAGTCATCCTTCTATTATGTGCACCTTTACCTCGTAGAGCAGCAAGCTAGGCCTAAGACTTAATCACGTTAGCAGGTTATT
Organism: Typopeltis vanoorti; assembly: GCF_054136105.1. Classification (NCBI taxonomy): domain Eukaryota; kingdom Metazoa; phylum Arthropoda; class Arachnida; order Uropygi; family Thelyphonidae; genus Typopeltis; species Typopeltis vanoorti. Next base: position 27,457,147 of record NC_143570.1, read on the forward strand.
AGACTGGCGCCTTGCTTCGGGTTCTTCTTCGGAAAATCAAACGCCCTGCTAGACAGTGAGCCGTTCTGATTTTGCTTGTGGTCATGATTCATCCCCGGAAAAAAAAAAAAAAAAAAAAAAAAAAGTCAGGGAGAGTTGTAAGGGAGTAAACCAATGAAGATGTAGGGCTGACCTGTAATGATCAGTCAGAAGTTTTTCTGTAAACGCATATTAGATGACTGCACCAGCAAACGAAATATCAATTGCAATTAAGTTTGTCCGGTAGAGGACACTGCTTTTGATGGTGATTTACTTGATTGTTGTATACATTTTCTCTGTAATACTATCAGCGTGGTACTGGGAGCATTGTTGGCAGAAAGTGACTAAAATACTTGGAATAATGAGACTGGGGGGGGGGGGTGATGAGTGAGGCATTCTTCGTGGATAGACAGAAAAGAGAATTAAAGAACTATACGGTTATATCCGTGTATCTGCATATATAATACTCCTCCCTGTACATAAATGAATTCACGTATTGTCACTGTATAGACACGCATCTTAGCATACATACGCACACTTCATATAGGTATACACACACACACACACACACACACACACACACACACAGTACCGTCGACAGGGGGTAGCATAGAGGCAGCCTGCCTCATAGCGAAGCTTAATAAGGGCGTTCGTTCAGCCATATTGCGGTAGACGCCGTCGCTACGCTAACAGGAATTGTTGTTAGCGGAACAAGTGCGGAAAGAAGTTTTTTCAAGCTTAAACTGATTAAAAATTATTTGCGAACAGCAATGACCCAAGAAAGATTGGTTGGTCTAGTAAACTATATCGATAGAGGCGGGCATATAATTTAAATTCAGAAAAGCTTATAAACAGTTTTATTGTGTGCGATATCCCCGTAGAGCAAACATTTAATTATTATTATTATGTAATGGTTTTGCATTAATGTTTCTCTTGTAATAAAAACAAAATAGCAATTGGAGATTTTTTTTTTTTTTGTCTTATAATCCATCAGGGGCGATATTTAATTGTTTGCCTCAGGGCGCTATCTAATCTGGCGACGGCCCTGTACACACATCACTATGTGTAGCTAATGAAGGTGTATGTAGATTATACGATGTGTTACCAAAAAATTCCTATTCAGAAATGGATTAATATCGGTCCATGATGTTGACATATAGTATTTGTACATGTATAAACTTAGCCATTACGGCTGCCCAAAAGGGGCTATTAAAATGAAATAAAACTATTTAATCCTCTTGCTTCTAGAGGGCGCTGAGGACGTATCAATTTCAGTTATCTATTAATTAGTCCAATGTGTACACAGAACATGAACTTTTTTTTTTTGCATTTTTAAAAATCTTTTTTTTTTAGATGTATCTAAAAATGGCATTTATTGTTTCACACGTGTATTGTTTGGGCGGAGATGAAGTCCAAAATAAATACGATTTTTCTCTCCTAAAGAAACGGATCACTAAGACAAATGTCTATTATTAGCAGAAACCAGGAGCGACATTCCAGTCTGGTTTTATCAATGGCTTTAATTTGAAGGAACGAATGCACGCATGGATATATGAAAAACAAATAGCCCCAGAAAAAAAAATAATCTCTTCGTAATAATTTGTTCAAGTTTCTTTAAGTCATTACGAGAAAAATGTCTCCATAATTCTTCTTATGCGTTTATGAGCTTAGAAGAGTCCCAAGGGTCCACTGAAACCAATCATCTCATGCTTGGTCGATTTGTCTCTGTTTAGCGGCAGGCATCATCCGCTTTTGAAATTTGTTACATTGTTTTATTTCATGCGGAACGCCTTTGGTGTATCGACAACGCTTACTACTACCCCCCCCCACTCCCCTTCACCCATCCTTGTCTTCCACCCTCTCGCTCCTGTGGAAGGAGGGGAAAAAAATGTAATATTTCTTCAGCACTGATACATCTTATGGCAAGTTCTTGGTGACGAAAAACAAGGCGTCGTGGAATGATAACAGCATTGGCAAGAGGAAGCGGTTTCGTATGTCTTGGGAATTGGCAAACTTGCAGCTTCAGCGCTTTCGACTAGCACGCGCCATGTATGTGCACTTCTTCTACACACGCGCGCGCGCTCGCACGCATTTTCAGCAGGCGTGCTTGTAAACTATGACTGCAACACAACCGACAATGCCAAGAAGTTCCAGACTGGTTCTCTCGCTAACATTTTATAAATATATTTTAGCACTGATAACGTTTAAGGGGGGTTGGGGGTAGGGATGGACGTGTGATCGGCAAGTGAGAAACGAATATTTGCTGAGATAATCACTTTTTTTCAAACTTTTCCTAATATTCGATTCTAAACAACTTTTGATTTTTTTTTTTTTTTTTTTTTTGCGAGTAAGCCTAATATATTACTAAATTTTTTTTTTAGTTTTTTTTTTTTTTTTTGGTTAAAAAAGTCCCTATAAGGAAAGAGATCACCCGAGGAGAATTCTTTAAATCTGTCTTTATTTAAGGTGAAATGATAACCAACTTTAAGAAAGAAAATAAATGAGAATTTTAATTTGAGATATGCAGATAATGTAATTATTTGCAAGGCTGATAATCTTAAAACAGGAAAACGACAGAGAAAAGTATAGTCATTGCAAAAGAAACTGTAAATTGGGACTAAATAGAAAAATATTACAACAGGTAAAAATATTAGAAAAATGTAAGACCGATCGTATTCCAAATGACGTTTGTGTGTGGAAAAATATTCAGCGACTGTTCAACGGATGACATAATAGCTTAATTTTTTCACCATTTAATGATTTAAATAAATCGCTTATATTTTATTTTATTTTCAATATTTAATTGAAAGATCTTATTTTATTATTCGGAATTAAATTTAGTGAAGACTGCGCACTAAGACCATTTTTATAGTCCTTATAAGGACTGGCTTAAAGGGGCGAAGCAAGAATGCTTTTCATCTTCCCCGTTATCTGTAGAGGACAGTGTAGGGATAAGGTGTTATTGAGCTATTAATTAAAGCTCTGATCATGGCAGGAGGGTAACAGCAATAACTGAGCCTCAGTTAGAACTTCATTGGCTACAGCATTGCCATCCATTACCCTCCAAGGGGGAAAAAACCCCATTTTCATAATTGTTTGTCAAAGCTAATTATAATATTATGATATAAAAAATTTAAAGGTGTGTTTGTGTTGCATTGCATTATATTATATTATCTCAAAAAAGAAAGGCTTAAAAGCTATGACATATCAGTTTCATGTTAATTCTAAAGGATATTTCTTAAAATCAACTTATACTTCTTAAAATATAATAAGTTTTTGGGAAAGCATTTTTTTTTTGTAGTATTGCATGTCTGTATAATATTCAAATGATTAATATATGCAAGAGGGATGGCAATAAGGAAAATATAATTGTCTGATGTCGTATATTCTGTCGTTTGCTTACATAGAAATGGAGAGATAAAATTTATTTAGCTTTTTGATGTGACTGCATTTTACTCTTTGTGTCGTATTGAATTGCATCAGAAGTCTGGCTGAAGCACCAGAACAAATGCCTTGTGTATAGTTAAAAAAAAAAAATTAAAAATAGCAATTACATAAAGAAATGTTTTGTCAGGTAGCGTAGTTTTGCAATATTTGTTTTTAAATGCATCTGATTTTTTAAGTACTTCTAGAAGTATCCTTTCAGTTTTAAATATAATTATTGCGATTGTTGAGGAAATCTAATATCTGAAGTTATTCATTCCATTTCTGAAGAAATGGACTTTATGTATTCTCAGCGCTACATTTCATTTATTTGTTTTTCAACTTTACTACGTTCGTAAGCCTTTTAACATTATCTTATTATAAATTTAGTTTCTTAACTACATTGCTTTTATTTTATTTTTTAATGAAATCCTTATTTTATTATTCAGAATTAAATTTACCAGAGTGTGCTGTAGTTAAGACCATTTTCTTAAATCGTTTGTCAAAGTTAATTATAATATTATGATATAAAACATTTAAAGGTGCGTTTGTATTGTGTTGCATTATATTACATCTTCTTATATTATCTCAAATAAAATAAAGCTGAAAAGCTATAACATATCAGTTCCATGTTAATTCTAGAGGATATTTCTTAAACAACTTGAGATTATATTAAACAGAGGTAAGTGGAACCAGCAGATGTGTGTTTTGTTATGTCTAAAGGAAAGCTAAGAAATGATGGAGGACAGTTAAGAACATATCCGTGAAGAGACAGAACATATGATTGTAGGAGTTTGCAAGAGAGGGGGGGGGGGAAACTAGCTACTGTGAGTAGACTAAGTGTGAAGTTGGAGGTTTTGTCCTCAACAATTTAGGGTATTCTGATTTTTTTTTTTTTTTCAACGGCCTTGTCATACTATTTGGTTTAAGTGGTGGGATTCTTGAGATGGACTTCACAGCAAGAATCATTACAGTTATTTGGTCCAAGCAGGTTTTTGGATCAGGATAGCCGAAACAATTAATCCATGGAAAGGAGGGGCAGTAATTGAGCAGGGGTCATCCGATTTGGTTATTCCAAAGCACATTATGAGAGGGGATGGGAAAAAGACGATGCAGGAAAAAGAATACGCAGTGATGACCTGTCTTTGGTTAAAAGGAGAGCTGACATGTTTGGAAGAAAGGTTAGTTAGGGAGAAGTGAGGTCCAGCGTGTTAAGGATGGTGAGGATTATCAATATTATGATGGTTAGATGGACAATTTACATTCAGTTATCACTAACAGCAAATAATCCACATCCTGTAGCTTGATCGGTGCGAAGAGAAGGCAGTTTGAGTTTAGAACTTAAAGTCCTCAAGGATGGGAGTTTGGACTCAATCGATTTTAGAAATAAATAAAGCGGTGTTAGGGGCTCTCAGATTTTGGAAAGCGATAAAAGCAGTAAATGAATGCAACTGAATTGGGGCCATGAAATTTTGAGCCACGTTACATCGGAAATAGAAGATTCGATGGTTTGGCATTTTCCAACATGTGCATTCATCAGATTGATGTCTTGAATCTTGTGACGAAAACAGTGATGCTGAGTGCGGTTGTTGAATTTTGTAATTTTTTTTTTTTTGTTTGTTATTTTAGGTAGTTTTGTTGGTCCGTAGTGATACTGCAATTAATGTGATGCCTTTCACGGTAGGCAACAGAGAAACGGTAGAATGGAAACATGGATCGTGAAAAGGTTTCTCGACACTCAAACTGTTCGATTCACTGTGGAAGAACAAATTTCTTACCCCTTTCTTAACCGCGAACAAAACTTAACTTCATGGATGTCCCCTGTTCTCTCCCCACCTTCAACATATCCTATAACACTCATTCAGACGTTTCAATACTTCTGTCATAAGAGGACTTGACCCTCTTTCTCCTATCTATCGATGTAAAGTCCACATGCTACTCCCAATCTATACGTAATTCACATTCCACGATCCGATCCCGATATCACCTTTTCTTTTGCGCAGCTTTTTTTTTTTTTTTTTTTTTTTTTTAATATCCCGTCAGACTCCAGGAGAAGACAGTGCGGTTGTTTCTAGGCTTAGTAAAAAAAAAAAAAAAAAAAAAAGAGTGAAATGATTTTCTTATTTTTGCATATCAAAGTTCGTTTCAACATCGCAATTATCCTTTGTGTTGCAGTTTTTGCTGTGTGACCTTTGAACTTCAAATTCCTATCCACGTAACTCTAAGATCTATAACCTCGTCAGTTATCTCCGCAATTCCACCAGTATAATATGCCACATTACCGAGATATTTTAACAGAATGATTCAGAAATATATTCAGAAGTACTTTTTTATATAAATTTATTTATTTGATTCTATAATGAGCACTGCCATAGGTTGGCCACACGCAATGAGAAGAGTTCTCCTTTTTTTGTGTATTACTAAATGTAAGTTAAAGATCTCAATCTTCCTCAAATATTGCCTGTCTAGAGGTTTTTCCAACATGTTATTTGCCGGAGAAACCTTTCAATTTTCCCGTCTACCATTATTTTTGGTGACTAAATTCATCAAAATTCCATCCTCATGCGTCTTCATGTGAACAGAAGCTCAGACGTTGGATCAATTGTAGTTAATGAAAGATTTTTCCGAAAATAAGTCACGATATATGCTATTATTTATGCTAGAGCTTGTTTATATCCCGTAGGACTTTTCCTGATGAATATTTAATATTTGTCTAGTCTGGTAGTTTAACCAAAAATAACTATTTTGCTTCGAATATTGGGCTTGCCGTGTTTACTTATTACTATTTTATTTATTTATTTATTTGAAGGAAATCTATAGAAAAACTCTTTTGGTACATCTTTTACCTGCCAATTAACTCTCTATCTCGTTCAGTTTAAGAGTGGCGCACTTGTATCTGTATTAGCGTATAATTTTTACGTAGCAATACCCACGATACCGTGGCGTACTGCAAATGTTTAACTGGTCGTCGCCTCCGTGAAGCGTTAAATGGCTTAGCCTTTTTTAGTTTTTTTCCCATGCATTTTGAAACAAGACAGAGCCACACACGGGAATACCATGCAAGAGCTCCGTTTGCAAAGTAAGTTACTCAAATCCTTATATTTGGCTTCTTAATCCCGTTTACAGTGTGAGATGACGATACATAATTTAGTATTTTGTCTGTTTTTAATCAAGTCTCTCACTGTCATGGCATTACTCGAATAGACTGACGTTAAATTAACATTTTTCTCACTTTACCGATCTTATCTTAGGTCTCTTGTTTTTTTTTTCCCCACGGAGAGAACCTTTTTCACTTCGATTTTGTTTTTATGTCAGTTTGGAAAAAGAGTTTTTGGGAAGCTAGCAAATGATCTTGAAAGATCGCAACATTGACGCGTGTTATCGCCTACGTTAATTTGTAAACTCATCGTGGTTGGTTTGCGAAATAGCTACCGGATGGATGGTTAATAAAATTTTTTACTGCGTGTGTGCTGCATATACGCAAAAAAGTCGTACACTTTCTTGTTATCAGTAGAGAGCTATGACTAGGATATGTTAGTTCATCGTTTGGCCGGTAGGTGGCATCATATTCTTCTTTATATACATTGTGTTACCGTACTTGCTATTTGGTAAGTAGAGATAAATAGTTAAATGCCATCAGAGTAAGTGAAAGGGGAGTCTCCGAATTTTTTTTTTTTTTAAGAATTTTTCAGATGGAAGTATAGCAACTTAATGTATTTTAAAAAGATTACTGAATACGTTTTATTATTATAATGAGATTCCTATCCATGAAAAGTTGTAAACATTTGGGATAGTCTAAGGTTGTTTATTATTTTTTTATGTATTATTCCGGTTTATATATAAAAAAATTAATATCAAAGCTTGTCTACTTAGTATTCCATTTCTACTACCAACCTCGTAATGCTACTTCTTAAAATCCATAAAATGAACGTATATAACCTGAACTTATGAAAAAAAAAAAATGCTTTCCTGAATAGTAGGATGAATGATGGCTGAAGAAAGACTTAAGTTCGATTATTTTTTCTGAATATTTCTCTGAAAGAATAGACTTCTCAGCTGAAGGTGAATTTGCCCATCTCGTCCAGAAAAGATATTCATCCCCTCCGAGGTAACCGGAGTTTTTTTTCGTCCCCACCCATTGAAGTGGGACAAGATCTGGTTCTTATAAGGGGTGAGCTACAGGTGACCTGAAGGTGGGATTAGGCGTAGTATAAATATAGGAGACTTAGATTTGTGCTGGGATTGTAATCTTTCCTTTATCCCATCGGAATGAAAAATAATTTCCAAAAAAAAAAAAAAAAAGAAGTCTGGATCCATCTTTAACACATTTGTAGTGCGTGTGTAACTGAATCATACGATTTTTTTTTTATTTACATCTTTAATAAAATGATTCAATGCATTACTTACGGTGAAGAAACAGCTTGTATTAATTCTCATTCCTTTTCTTAAAGATATCCCCACTCAACCTCTTCCTTAATATTCCATTATTTCTTATATACTGCCTTGAATACCCAGCTTGAATAGTACACCTTCATTAGTTAAGATTAAGAAAATGAAGTCTTCGTTGCTGACATAAATACGAATGGATTTTTCTTACTTTAGTGACTGATTTCAAAACAGCCAGTTCAGAATAACACGTGAATTTCATTTTTTTTTTTTTTTTTTTAAATTCACGAGCCGTGTTGTTTTAAACAATGCGAATTCATTGTTAACGAATGCTGCACGCAGCAACATTTAAAAAATAAGCCGTTGATGGTGAAAGAAACCAACTACAATGGATGACTCAGATTACATAAAACATCGGTCTCTTTGAACAGATTAAATCTGGAACTTTTTTGTTTTTGCGGGACATTCTTTTATCGCAGTCTGACGGAATTTTGATATCTTGTTCATTATAATAATGAGGTTTTGTTTGTTTCCTAAGCTTGTCTATATTTAGGTTGGGTTTAATAAGGGGCCATTGTTTTTAATATTCGAAGTTAGTCCAAGTGTGGATATTAGATTATAATTTAAATAATTGATGTTATTGTATTAATGAATAATTTGGATTCTTTTTTCGGTTTGTTGTAAGCTGAGAATTTTTTAAAGTAAAATTTGTTTTTGGTGATTAGAACTTTGTTCATCTTTGGTTTTTATTTTCAAATGAGTTTTAAGTAAAAAAAAAATCTTCAGAAGGGTCGGAGGAATATGTCTTCTAAAAAATTAAGGGAATGCTTTTGATACAATTACAATTTAAATTAATTCCTGGCTCCACAATGACGCAGCATCAGTTTGGGGATTAAAAAAAAAAAAAAAAAAAAAAAAACATATATTCAGCAATTTTAAATGTTAAAAGAATTTTTTTTTCAGATCTTCGTTTACATTAAAAATAAACCAATTTGATGGTAGTCATTATAAAAAATTGAACTGATCAAATGTAGTTCTATTTCAAAATTTTAAAATTACATAGTCTTTTTTATTTTATTTATTATTCCCAAATCTTTCCATTTACTATTGTGTTGAGTTTATTGTTATCCAGATATATTAAGTTTTTCCTGGAATTTTACTACTCAGTAGAATAATTTTTCGATTTTAAACTGTTCAATATTAATTAAATCTTGCCGACACACGTTTATTGTATTATAGGTCTTGTGACTTCTCGAGTGGGGATATATAAAAGCCAGTCTCAGATGAAAAAATTTAAGTCTGACGAAACCCTCGTTCTTCATGACTAAATGTCCTTCCCAATACTTTAATATCCACTAAAATTCAGACATAAAACGTTTAATTTCGTGACCATTATCACGGATAAGTTTAAGAATAACAAACCCGACACTGACCTGCGACACGCTGCTATTTACCGGAGCCCAGTCCAGGACATAACGATTCGTTACTATCAATATACTAATTAGACCGAAGTATATACAGTAGACCAAAAGAAAAAATAATAGACTAAACCTATTTAATAGAAGAATCCTATTCGTGGATACCTCCATAACACACACCAATGAGATACCTACTGCATCTCTTCTCAAGCAATTGAAAATGTATATTTCTTAATACATAATAGAATTTCATCGAATTGTATTCTGTGAAGATGTTACTTATTGTTAAATTTTTATTACATCGGGTTATGATCTTGAGGTTAGTTATCCTCCGGGTACTCCTGTTTTTCCTTCAAAAATAAAAAACACTGACTTCGAATATATTTTTAGTTTTATCCATTAACATCATGGGAAACTATCGTAAGGTAGTATTAGCGTGATTCTTTTCATAAAAAACGCTAATACTACATTTTATAATAATGTAAGGAACCAGCAAGTATAGATGAGTTTGTTTTTCTTCTTCATTGCAAAACGTAGCTACCATTTGTCATCGGGGGGGAGGGGGGGGGTAATGAAGAACTCTATCTCACAATGAATATTTTTAAGTATGCTTTGAACCTATTTAACTCAAGATTCAGGTGTTTTACTGTAATCTACTAATGCACATTTAAACACTCTGAACTATTACGCTAAAGTCAAAAAAAAAAAAAAAAACTTTCTTAAATTTATACGTTTCCACTATGTGATGTCACTTCGTAGAAACATACGAATGGCATATTCGTGTAATGGCTTGCGCATGCAATAAAATATATTTCGGGAATATTATCGCTTTTCATATTGTCAGTAGAGTAACATCATTTGTCTTTGAACCTTTTAAGAAGGTCGTACCATTCGAACTGCTTCCAGATGCAATAGAATATACGAAAATAATAATCCACATACTTTCCATTAAGTTGAACACAGCTGTGAATCTAGTAAAAGCCGCGTGCTTGCTCAATTTCTGGGAGAACCAAGAGAAAATAACCATTACGAATAAGTGATGTGGGGCCAAGATAAATTTTCTCCATTGTTTCCTAAAGCACACACACATACAGCCTTTGGTGATTTATTTTCTCACACTTAACTCAACATCGCACGTGAAATTTATATAGAAACGCTTCTGCATCTAACGGCACGCTTCATTATGCGAACGTCACAGTTGAAAATAGCATCAAACATGGCTACATCGATCTGTAGCCGACACTGGACATTTTGCACACTCCAAGAGCCCACCCATGACTAGTTAACAGGCAAATACTCTTGCAGTTTGACTTATTTCCGGTAGATGGCGTGTTCAAACCAAGTGACAAGCAGTTTAGATTTTTGACAGTGTAATATAACTCCATTACTTGGGATATATATGTTGTTCCGGTTTGATATAGGTGTAATGTAATAAGTTAAAGAACTTGTTATTAAACTCGTTCTCTTAATGCGTATGTATTTCAAAAAAGGAATGCCCAGTGGGCGTATCCTTTTTGTAGTATCGATAGATCCATAACTTGGACGACAAATTCATTTCGCACAATTTAATGATATGGTAAAGAACGTTAGGCTTAGCGCTTACCTACTTATCCCTATTTCAGGTCGAAAGACTTGATTTTTATGATTTTTATTTGTGATAAACCCACATTCGATTAAAAAACCATTTCAAATAAAAGAAAACCAACCAATAAAGTGTATTATATACCGGTATATATATATATATATATATATACTTTAAATGATTCTCTTCTTTAAATAATAAATCTTCTCTTTCCCATCATCTATTTGAATGATGATGAAGCCTAATATTGGTTTTGTTTTCAGGTCCTCTTTTATTTTGTCTATGCTTTAAATAATTAGCTGTTCTTAAAAAGACTAAGAATTTTTCAAAAAAGCTTTAAAATATACAATTTTTTTCATTAAATTAAGAATTATATTATACTTGACAATAAATTATATTTATTTTTTCTTTTTAAATTTAATATAAGTTAACAAAAAAGTTTGAACATGTAACTTTATGACCTTTACTTCCATCTAAATCATTGAATGAATTGTATTCATTCGTTTCAGGTATACTGTACAGTGTAAATCTATAATGGCGATACGAGAATAGGATTGTGACTATGGGATGGTGGAATTTAGGTAATTGGAATCACAACAAATGCTGATTTTTTTTCTTCTTCTTCTCCTTTTGGGATTATGTAGAGAAGTTGCAATATTACTTTAGGTGCAAATACATTTTACAATTTATGAACGTTTTTGCCGCCGTAGGTAACGTACAAGCAAGCTGAATCCCGTAGCTGGGAATGCGATAAGCACTAGCACTTTACCGTAAAGACAAAAGACCGTACGAGAAGCAATTTAGATCGTGCTTAAAAACGGGGGGATGTTTGAAGTGCGTGCCGCGTTTTATCGTTATGCGGGTAATGTCGCTTTGGCAGAATTTTTTTTTTTTGCTATTTTAGTGTTTTTTTTTTTTTTTTTTTTCCCGTCCTCCTCTGTCATTGTGATCAGGGGGGTAGGAATTTCTATTGATGACGATGCTTATGTATGAAGATTTATTTTTAGAGGAAGGGGAAAGAGTGGAGGGTATTGCATGGCAAAAATTCATTTGTGTCTAAAGAAAAATTGGATTCTATGATAGTAACAGTCTTCTAAGAGAATTGACGAAGTTTTATATTCTCTTGGGTTTAAACGTAGGATCCTAATTCAGTTTTCTTTGCAAAGAGAGGGACGATGTATCCGAGGGGGAAGTGGGAAGGGTTTTCTCTCACTCATAAAAATGCGTCTCTGCTTTTTATCTGACACCTTAATATCAATTATCAATGACAACCTTCCCAAAGAAAGGAAGGTAATATATTTATATAGAAAAAAAACAGATAATAGAAAGAAAAAAAATAGCAAAGCTTAGTAGGTAATGGAGCTGCCCCGCATCTTCAACCAGAGGCTAAATTAAAAGACTAATATAAAATTTTAATGAATACGGAAAAGTATTCTTTCCAACACTGTTTTTATTGATTTGCATCGCTTATTGGGACACAACAACCAAAGTCGAATATGAATTTGTTTCTATATTGTACATATATACAAATCTGTACTGAATATGTACATATTTCGTTCACCTCTGATTGCATACACGTTTTTCTTAAAAACAGATGATAGTTTTTGCTTTAAGCTAGCTTAATCAGCATAGCAAGCATATTTCAGATATGAAATTGTATGTAATTTTAAAATCTAAAAGATTAAATGTATGAAACACATTTTTTTTTATATATATACTTAAATGGATTGAGTTAGATTGTCTGAGAATTAGCGACTCGCCTCATGAGGAGAGTGGATCTAAAAAACGTGCTCACTTTCATCTGAGACTAACTCACTCGGTTTTAGGTGAACACGCCCTCAAAGTGTTTCTCGCATCCTTGAAGGAATTTTAACTCCGATCTTTTCCAGTTACGCTGTACCTTTATATTTAAAAAATACAAATGCGGGATTTAAATAAAGAAATGAGGACCTCCACACGATCATCTATGATTTATTAAATTGTATATTAATGATGCGCGGAGTTCATCAGTAAAATATTAAGTGATGCCATTGGAATCATATATAAAATCCGTTTTTGCCGAAAGCTGTTGGAGCTTCAATGACTGGACGTTAACTGTTGGTTTCCAGAAGGTGCTCAATTTGTCGAATGTATGTCGGGGGAACGGAAATCGAAGAGCGCTTAATGGAAACTACAACAACTTAAATGCTTCTACTTTTAGAGTGTCCTTTTATTTCTTAGATCTAATAAGAACTTAGTGGTACAAATTGAAAACTATCGAAAAGCTATTTCAACTGCGTACATTTGAAGATTTTCTGTAATATTTGAAATGCAAAATCTACTTATCATTAGGCTCATCAGTCTTAGTTCACAGATTTAAAAAAAAAAATACAATTTCATATGCTTTTCTTAAAAAAAAAAAACTTTATTCAGAACTAAGAAACACGTTACATAAAAAATCTGACTAACATTTTATAGATAAAGGGTATTATTTGAAAAAATAATATAAAAACGACGTAACTGTGAATTCATTCCATGATTTTTGATGCAATTATGGCCTTAAAATCAGTTACCACACAAACTGTTTTAAATTGACTTTAAATATTTAGTTGAGTCGGCGTGATCCAATTATGCAGTATCGGCTATTATCACCAGCAGTAAGGTGTCACATTATGGAAGACGTAATTCAAATCGTCGGCTAAAAGCTTTTATTTATGACATGTTGACGCTAGTATCCGTTGAAATATTTTAGAAGTATTCACGCACCTGTCTCCACCCCCAAAAGAACGTTTCGTGTAAGATTGCCGCCTCTTCTGTAACAAGATGCTATTTTTATTCTCAACATCTTCATCGGAATGTTTTATTGGGCACAATTTATTCTGGTAAATTCCTGGAAAAAAAAAAAAGATTAGTCAATTTTTTTTTTCTTTTCTTTCAGATTACAGAAATAAAAAAAAAAAGTTATTTCAAAGGAAAAGAGACAATTGCAGCAGTACGGAAAACTACAACGCCAATGTAATAACTAGAAACGGGAAAAACTCCGCATACACAAAGAACCACAATAATTAACAGTTAATTCTGTCACGCAATTTGCCAGAGCTTGCACGATACACGAACATTTGCTGTGGATAGCGCAAGACTTGTTGGCATGTCTCGAGATTGTTCATTTCCATTGTTAAGAATTATGTTTCATTTCATGTGTGTGTGTAATGTACATTTCGAGTTTGGGCTGCCTTTAAAAATAGAACTGATGATTAATAGTTTTTATCAGACTCCAAGCTCATTAATATTTGGACATTAGGATTCTCATTAAGCATACGTAAACCGATTAAGTTTATTCTACGTATTTGCATATGTCAAACAGAAAACGTGTTTCTGCTTGGATGAAAAAGGAAGGTGGGCGCACACGTATCAAATTGCTTTGTGTATTTAAATATAAAACTTTTTTTATTTATTTAGAAATTAGTACATTAAATCACCGCATGTCTTATAATATATGTGATGGATTATCCCATGTTCATAAGATAACTTGGAATAACAACAAAATTCCAACCAGATTTTCAATTGTATATTTTCTTATAAATGAGTGTATTACATGTATTGAAAAATTAAGTAACAATTTTTAACTCATATAAAACTATTGCATATAAAATTTTAAATAATAAATAGTAATAATAATATATTAAATTTTGTATTATAAAATTCTATTTGATTTTTCGTTAATATACCTTTTATAATTAGTAATGATATAAGTTCTTATACTAATTGCCTTTATTTTTTCTAATTGCTAGAGTTAAAAATAGTCAACCATGTTCCTAAGCGAGCGCACACATCAAATATATGCTAATTTTAAATGCAGTGTCAAATATGAGTCAAGTTTTTGCTTCCGTGAATTTTTCAGAAATTTTCCAATGCAGTGTCAAATTCTTGCTTCCTTGAATTTTTCAGAAAGAAAAAAAAGGCAACACAGTATTAACTTTTAATACGTAATAAAAATTTGCAACACAGTTGAAAAATTGTGTGTGGAAAATAACATAAAAATATTTATGTATATGTTTTTATATAATATAAAAATATTTAATATTTGTAAAAAAAATAAAAGTTTCGTACGGAATTTAAAATAAACTTTTGACAAAATTATTTGAAAAAATTAAAAACATAATTTTTTACCTTATTTAAGCTTTTGTTAGTACACCTTTTATATTTATTAATATATTGGTTATATTAAAACCGTATTCCACGAATACTAGCAACACGGTACAACATGGTTCTTTGTACCGTGCTTTTTCATTATTATTATTATATTATATAGGGATTCAGGTAATGTTGCTTTGTGTATGATCGAATAAAATAACATATAGAAAGTTTTTCACCTTGGTATAAATTATGTTAAAGATACCAAGCAATTTTATAAGCTAGGTTTTTTAATCATTTTTCCCAAGTAAGCAAACAGTCAAGTTTGCGGCTGCACTTAGTGCAACACTGGGCAGCTCGTGGTAAAGGTGGAGCAGCTCTGATCATTTTCCTTAGAATTTTCCCCTAATGCAAAGCACATTTCCTTGCGGAAATGTATGATGCTATGCATTAAGGTAATGGTCACTACCCATACCGGTTTCGAACTGGTGACGAGACCTTAATAAAGGTCTCGTTAGTGGAAGCTAGACCTAAAAAATGCCAATGGTGAAGTAATACAGAGCTTATAAATATTTCACCAAATATTTACATAAATATATATAAATATTTTACATTTCCGCAAGGAAATGTGCTTTGCATTAGGGGAAAATTCTAAGGAAAGTGATCAGAGCTTACTCCACCTTTACCACGAGTTGCCTAGTGTTGCACTACGTGCAGGCGCAAACTTGACTTACTTGTCTGTTTGCTTACTTGGGAAAAAGGATTAAAAAACCTAGCTTATAAAATTGCTTGGTATCTTTAACAAAATAATATATGTTATGTTACATAACAAGCTTTAAAAGCGCAAATTTTGTTTAGCGAGAATTGAGCAAAGTCTCTTCACCCACATTAGCTCCAATGATTTAAGTAAACTGTTTTTCAGACACTTGTTGTGAGTTTATAAGCTTCCAAAGACTGCTTAGCAAAACGTCAAGACCCTTAGAAACATTCCCAATAATGAAACTTAGTGATTTACTTGATTGATGTAGCTTACCTTCCTCAGTGCCTTATTACAGGCAGTCTGTTGCTAAGCAATGCATGGTTATTAAAGCCCTGCTGGTTTCCGGGATAGTTACAGACATCCGGCACTACCAGGCGCCGTATTTAATGAGATTGAAAATGCCACCGCAAAGGTTCCTTTCTTCCGTTGACGATGTAGCTATATTTATGCCGCTTAATACTCGGTCCTGCACTGCAAATTATCACTCGCTTTTCTTCTTAATGCCACCTCTACTTTACATCAACGGGGTACGGAAGTTTTGAGAGCATCATTCCAGAAAGACTAGTAGCACGGACTTGAGTAGTTGGGGAGATTTGTTAGCATCACCTGGAAACCGATAGAGGCGAATAGGTATTTCTAACATGATGGGATACTAATGAGCCTATATATATATATATATATATATATACACACACACACATACACACACACAGTATAAACATAAATGTTTAATTTGAATAAAGTTATTAATTCGTTTTCGTAACTTTTTTGTTGTTACACTCGGTAAATGTTCGCATTTTTTTAACTATTAAACCAGTTATCCTACTTCGTGTGTCTATTATATTGTAATATATGTTGTACTTTTCTATGATGCCAACTATAAAGTTTTACTGGCAACATAGGATTGTCAGAGTTGGCAACATTACCGGGAAATCTCTAGGATTTTTTTCTTTATTTTTTCCATCACAAAATAAGGCTATTTTGGAAAACATTGATAGTATTTCATGACTGGAATGACTTTTAATGGGATTATATTGATCAAGTGCATATAATAAACAACTATGTTATACCAACTAGTTTCACCAACTGCATCTTCAGGGTACATAACTGATATAAGGCACTAAAAAGTAAAAAACTGTTACAAACTCTAATCAACCGATTCCAATTGTATTAAACAAAGAACAAAGCATGTACAATACATGCATAGAGCGTGCATGATATCACTTGTTGTTATTTAGGAGCGTTCTATAGTTGGCACTATAATTCAGTTCTGGCGAGTTGAAGGATCTGATAAGGGTCTTCCAGATCACGGGCAAGATTAGTCCTTGGTTCCTGTTAAGGTTTTGTATACAGCGGGCAACTGTTGTGGCCTCCTTAAAAATTCGGGAGCGGAAGTCCTCCTCCATGTAAGGAATTGTGCTTCTATCCCACTCTATGGTATGGTTCCTTCTTGAGAAATGAAAAGCTAACCCCGATTTTTCTTCTCTGTTATTATTGACGTCAGCTATGTGTTCTTTTTGCCTAATTTCAAGGCTCCTTGAAGTTTGGCCGATGTAATTCAAGCCGCACGAGCAGGTTATGTTATAAACTACAGCATGTTTGGAGAAAGGATGGCTATCTTTTGGAGATCTTAAGAATTGTCTAATCGTTTCTGTAGGCCACTCTTATTTTATGTGGTCTAAGGAGTCTAGCAATCTTATTGGAAACTGTCCCCAAGTATGGAATGACGATGGTAGAAATATAACGTACATCATCTTATTGTCTTTGTCGGGATTCAGAGAAAAGTATCTTGTGGATGAGTCTTCGAGGAAATCCATTCATGGTAAGGTTGGTGGATATCAGGGATAGTTCTTCCTGGAGGTCTTGTTGATCTGTTGTAAGGAGAGAGGCACGGGTCTTCAACATGCATGTGTACAATACTAAGTTTCTGAGAAATGTGGTGGCAGGAAGTGAAATGTAAATAACGTCCTGTATTGGTAGGTTTGCGGTAAACTGAGAGGTTGGAAGCTTCTTAATTAAAGTGCCCAGAAATGATAATTGGTTATCTTTTTCAAGTTCTAGAGTCAATTTGATTGTGTGGTGTAGAGAGTTGATTTTGTTAAGAAAGTCGAACAGGTCCTTTTTTGTATGGTTCCAAACGATAAAGATATTGTTAACGTATCTCCACCATACTCTGGGTTTAGGGTCTGTTTGAGTTAATATTTTACTTTCAAAATCCTCCATAAAGAGATCAGCACAAGATGGAGAGAGGGGCTACCCATTGCAAGGCCAGTCAATTGCTGATATATGGTTTTATTCCATAAGAAAAAGTTTGATGTTAAACAATGACGGAACAGAGAAGGGAGCAAACTTCCTAAAATGTCGATGACTTCCTCCACAGGGATGTTAGTGAATAGAGATGTAACATCCAGGCTGGCGAGTAAATCCGTATTGGAGATAGCGATGTTGTTCAGTTTCTCAACGAAATGTTGCGAATTTCGTATATAAGTATCCGAATTATGGATGTGGGGTTTGAGGAAGTCTGCTAGGTGTTTAGATAACAGATAAGTTGGCGAATCGATTCCATCCACAATCGGGCGTAGTGGTATTCCATTTTTGTGTACCTTAGGAGCGCCATATAGTCTTGGTGTTGGTGGATGCATGGATTTCAATTTTCGTTTTAGTAGACCAGTTCACCATGTGACGTATTAAATCGTTGGTATCATTGTGATTCTTTAGTGTTGGGTCTGTGACTAGGACACGGCAGGTTGATGTATAAGCTGTTAATCTTATCTTCGTAATCACTGATGTTTAAAATTACTGTTGAATTTCCCTTATCTGCCTTCAATATGATAATGTCTTTCTTTTTCTTCAAACTATACAATGTTCTTTTTTCCAGAGTAGTGATGTTTTTGTTAGGAGTTCTGGAAGATGAGAGGATGATACTACTTTTTAATCTAAATCATTAGCTATGGGTTCCGGTAACGACGAGACTGCCTTTTCTATATTACAAATGATATCCACTTTAGGGACATGATGAGGTGTTATCGCAAAATTGAAACCTTTTTTAAGTATATTGATCTCTGGTTTTGTTAATACATGATCCGATAAATTAAAAATAACTTTGCTGTCTGGTAGAGAAGGTTTTGACTTAAAACGTTTTGTATAAAGATCGTTAAAGTTTTTGATTTGGTTTCGTTTGCTTGTTGTAAAAGCTTTATCATAGCTAATAGTGACCCTTCCGTCCAAATGCGACCACATATCTTGGTCTACTAGATACTAGAAATATCGTCATAAATCTGATAACAGTCTAAATCTATTTGGCTTAAAAGAAATCTGGTATGCTGTATCCGTTCACGTAGAAGTGCCAAAGATGGTTTAAAATAAATATGTTTCGCTCGTCTTTTTAAGGAGGCCACAACAGTTGCCCGCTGTATACAAAACCTTAACAGGAACCAAGGACTAATCTTGCCCGTGATCTGGAAGACCCTTATCAGATCCTTCAACTCGCCAGAACTGAATTATAGTGCCAACTATAGAACGTTCCTAAATAACAACAAGTGAGATCATCCACGCTCTATGAATGTATTGTACGTGCTCTGTTCTTTGTTTAATATAATTGGAATCGGTTGATTATAGTTTGTAACAGTTTTTTACTTCTTAGTGCCTTACATCAGTTATGTACCCTGAGGATGCTAACTGCCTTAGTTGGTGAAACTAGTTGGTATAACATAGTTGTTTATTATATGCACTTGATCAATATAATCCCATTAAAAGTCTTTCCAGACCTTTTTGGTCAAGAAAATTAAACGTTTTTTAACAGTATTTCATGACTGTTTTATATCTAGGAAATATTTCAATGAATAGATGATATTTAAATATTTGGTTTTAGATAATTGTGAGAGCCTCCGTAGCTCAGTCGGTATAGACGAGGCCTTTTGGTCAGAAACACCTGGGTTCGATTCCCGTCGTGAGGAACCTTTATCTGACTAAAGGTGAGTTAGCCGGTCTCATACGAGGGTAGGAGTTTTTTCACTCGGAAACTCGGGGTTTTTTGTCCCCCAGAACAGGCAAACCGGTCCCGTGAACACACACACGGATTACAGACATGAATACGTCTCAGCCATTTGTCCGTCCCGAACCCGGATAAAATTGGGGGTGGGGAGCAACGGTGAACTACTCTGTAAAAAATCTCACCAGGAATACTTTCTGAGCAATGCCTACAAAGTCACCTTTGTAGGCATTGCTCAGAAAGCGCAGGCGACTGAAAGGGTAAATCAGACAGATAATTGTGTACTAGATGACACGGAAAGGGCGCCACCTGGAGGGATTAATTTTTAAACAGTGATAATGATTTTAACATTCAAGTAAATATATTCTTCAATTGCATTTATATCAAAAGATCATCGGTTTACGATCTTTTCATATAAATTAAGAATTCTTTTTAGTAGCATAAATTGGAAACTTAATTAAATGGCCTTATTTGACACACGTTGAATAGTAAGGCGAATATTGTACTTGCTATGTTAAGAAAGTGAATACTGTATATTCATTATGTTCAACATCTAAGATGCACCGTACATCTAAACAGCAAGTCAGTTAAATGCTTTTTCTTTTTTTATTATTATGAACTCTAGGATCCCAGTGGATCTTATTCGCCAATGTACTTATCATTTATCATCTTTGTGTTATATTATTGCATTGTAAGTACGATAACCATCTACTTTTTCGTTGTTCCTTTGAAAGAAGAATATAGATGACGTTTTTCTTTCAGCTTCCGACATTTCATTTTATGAAGCTAATAAATAAAACCGATCTCCTAGACAGAAGAATATACAGTCTACCTACTTACAAAACCCCCATTCTTTTTCATATCTTCATCTATCTTCTATTTCGAACATCTGCTGATGTTTGAATAGGGAGAACAGAACATGGTACTGTTATTTGCTTTGACTATAATAAAAACCGGTCAATTTTTGTTATCAGCTTTTTACGTAATTTACGAAATATCTTGAGGGGTTTCTTGGTAACGATATATTTGGGGTGGAACAAGTGGTTTGCTTTATATCTAGGATGAAATGAAGGATTCAGTGGGTGACGGTATTTGAATATGCCCATATATTGTACGTCGAAAATTTTAGGCTTAGATAAATTGCATTTATTTTGTTTAGTCGATCGCTATCTGGATAAGCAGTCTCTGTAGCTCAGCAGTTAGCCCACTTCAGCCTGAATTCAAGGAAAAAAGAGAGCCGAATAAAGCACAAAAAGAAATAGGAGGGTAAAAAAAGAGAGGAGGGGTGCCTGCTGAGCGTGAGCTAGAGTTTAAATATGTACTCTCTGGTATTCAATAGATGGAGGGATGGGAAGGTCTGTTGTTATAGCGGAGGCTGCAGATGTTGCCAGACAAGTTATCTCTGTCGGAGAATCCTTACTGCTTATAGAACATCAGGTTAGTCTTTAGGGCACTACAAGGGAACCGAGAAGGGGGGGGGAGTTCAGGGGTTAACGCATAAGAGAAGGATATTCTCTCTCATAAGGGGATGGTTGTAAAGCTGTTTTCGTAGACAGAAAGATTATGTGTATAGAAACCGGAAATATGACCTCACATCTTGAAGCAAGGAAGGACAGGAGAGATGAGGTGAGCGAAAAGAAGAGGGGGGGGGGGTCCTGATACACCGTGAAAAACAGAAGGGATTTTTAGGACTGAGAGATAGAATGGGATGCTTTTTCATATTCCCGTCGTCATGACAAACGATTATTTGCGTCCGTCAAATAGAAGCCACTGGGCAAACAAAGGTTAAGGCCACCGGTTAGAAAACAAACTAAAAAACGCCATCTATCGACGTTTTGTTGACAGTAGCAAAGTTAGTAGACGAATGATTTTTTTTTTTCTCTTTATTCTGTCTGTAAGGTTTACGACAGCTGCTCTCTGGATTATTTCTTTGCGAATGTTCAGTACCGCGGATACAACGCATCGTAGAAAGAGACGAGCTGTACCAGATGAATTTTTTTTTTTTTTTTTTTTTTTTTTTTTTTTTTTTTTTTTTTTTAATACTGTAGTTTAGAGTCCAAGTTTTAAACAAAGTCAGGGTCGGCGCTATACTATTCTATCCCAAGGATAACCAAACACTTTTAGCCATTTTTCCGTTTCAAAATTAATTTCTTTGTTAAAGTTAAATTTTTGTCAGTCGACGGATTTTTAAAATTACTTTTTTTATATAAATGGATGCTCCTCCTTTTTTACGGGGGGGGGGTTGGGGAACCCATTCACTCATCTCTATCGTCAGCCGAATAATGTTTCGATATAAAGGATTCATATAATTGGCGTTGCAGTGCGATCATATAATTTTTGAAAGAAGTAAAAATACACGCTGTATTTATATCATTAAAATTAAGGACAAAATTTTTAGTAATAAATTGTCCTTAATCTAACAAAAAAAAAAATTGAAAATAGAAGAAAAATACGAACATATCTATTTAGTGACAGTCAAACCACTCAAATGAATATATATAAAAGGTAAGGGCCTCTGACCCTACAACTTAAAGTGTGTAGCTAACAAGGAATAAATATCATGCCTAGTGAAATGGCCGTTTTAATACACGCTCTGGTTGCTACGCTCCTAGTAACTAAGGGAGAAATCTGGTCACCATAGCAACGCAGGTGTCCATTGCTCACGATTTTTTTGCTCGCTTACCTCTCAACAGTTGATGTTATCTGCCAGTTACGGGAATGGAACTAGTGTTGTTGTATCATCAAGTATATCCCACTCAACACCCCCTTACTCTCTTTCTGTCTCCATGTTGTATTTGTGGAGTGAGGCCAAGCAGGTTCAGTGTTATTCCCTTCTATTCATTAACAAGGGCACCTACTACAGTCCTCCACTTATCTCTGGTTGTGCCTTGGTGTCTATTGGAGGTATCGGGCGTGCATACCATTTTTCTTGTCTCGACTGCGGTAGTCCGTCACCCATCTTATCCCTCCTCCCTCACGGTATCAGCCCTGCACTACATGTATGAATGACTAGAGGCAAAGAAGAAATTACCCCAATCTTGGTGTTTTATCAGCGAGACTGACCGCTTGCCTTTCTTCAACCGGCGATCACTAGTACGTAATAGGCAGTCTCGAAGCGTCCCGGAGAACAAAAACTACCTTGATAACCGCAAGGTGTGTTGTTGTTCTTCTTGTTTCCCTCCCCAACTTCGTCCCACCCTTACACATCCTTACATCTCTTCATCCTTCCTTTCTCCAGAGCCACACTCGCATCGCGCCACAATTTATCGACACATCGCAAGCCCACGGGAAGGTCAAGAATCTTCGGAGTAGGTTCGTGATATTCTACTGTAATCAACCCTCTTTGGTCCGGATCTTATTTGACGAGTGATTTATCCTTGTCTAGGGAACTTTTATTTTTTTTTTTTATTATTTTTTTAAATTGCTAGGCTTAGGGGATTATAGGACGATGTAAAAATTTCCAACAGATCAGCATGATCATGGAAAATTCTTGTTGGACAACTCTTCACCGTTGAATTATGGGATAGACGATTATAGTAATATCTATAGTGTAATCTCCCGCTTCACACAATGGCGTTTTAGTAAACAATGCTTAGTTTCCCATTGGACTGTACTATGCCAAAACTTTGATAAGACCTTACGCTTTTATAGCCGCTCACGAAACATGTTTTTCTCTGATATCAAGAGATACATGTAAGTACAGCTCTTGTTTTGTTGATAGAAACCTGTGGAGAACAATAGAAGTGCTGTAAAAGTTGATAAAAGAACTTGTGGTTCGATATCTGTAATAACGTTCACCTTCGTGTGTGGCACTATTTCAATATATCGATATTATTGACTCTTAAATATCTCCTGGTCCTCTATTTTGGATCATTTTATGCCTACCAGAAAATTACTTTCGGCTTATCAGCTTCAACAGTAGCTCTTCAATAATAATTTATGACAAATTACCTAGCAACCAAGAGAACTGGGATGCCTTAAAAGCTAAGTTGGTAGCTTTCATAGCTTCGAACTAATCATGATTTAAATACAGTTTTTAATAAAAAAAAAAAATTGAAATCCCAGTCACGTGGTTCATTTAATTGGTTTTTTTTTGTTGTAATTGTTGAAAGACTTGTTCATTTATAGCGCTAATTATTAATAAAGATAAATATATCTGGAATCCATTGTTTGGTACCAACAATTGGAATTGGTGCTACAAGGGGAAGTGCTATCTACAGGGGAAACGACACATTTTAGTATTTATTTATGTATATTTATGAATGGGCCACATGCTAACAACAAAGTTTGATAACTTTGAACATTAGTGATTAATACATCATCCATAGTAGTCTTTTCTCGAATCCAAAGGGACGTTTGTCACAATCATCGACTTAGGACAGCTATTTCAACTCGGTCGATAGTACGTCACAATGAAGTCCAATAATGTAAAAATCAAGAAATAAAAAAAAAAAAAAAAAAATTATAATGAAATTCCTAGAAGGGGGTTTTCAATAATGACTATCCAAACGCTTTGCGAACTCAAAGATTGTTGGAAATTGTCGTACCATTTAGAATGTCAACAGCACTTCGTAAGCTTTGCTTCTTACAACAAACATTACCGAACAAGGCAATTGAATTTTTCATCGGGAAAAATCATTTCTGGAATAAACCGGAACTGTTTATTGAGGACCTAACGAACGTCGGCGTTGTTTTAAAATTTTAAATGTTGTTTATGTTTTGAAAAAAAAAAACGCCTAAGACTCACGAAACGCTTAGAAAATGCAACCTTGTTCAACTAGGCTGGAATGTAGTTAAATACGACAGTGTCGCCTTCCTGTAGTTAGCGAATCGCGTATGCCTCTCCCCCCCTCCCGTCTCATCATCCGAAGTAGAATAAATAAACCGTCTGCTACTCAACACACTACGATAAGTCTAAACCGCTTGGAACTCCCTCTACCGTCCCCCTCTATCCATCAGTCTCACAACCGCATACAGATAATCCGAAAAAAAAAGTATTTTGGAGAGACGAAAATGTAAAATAAACACTGACTTCACTATGTAATGATAAACGGTGTGCTAGCAGAAGGCAGCCGTAGGCCATCAATCTTGTGTGGGTTGTGTCAAGCCTTAACTATATCTGCCATGCCGGTAATTACAATGAACAAGACTATGTTATTGAGTCAAGTATCCGAACATAAAACACTTGGGAATATCACGCTATGGGAACCAGAAATTCCTACGTTGGACTAGTCGTCCCGCCACCTGCCGGCTAATAAATATAATCTCGTATAAGGTAGATGATTTTTTTTTTGTGTGTGTGGGGGGAGGGGGGGGCGTTTGGGGTCAGTCCAATAATTAGAAGTATTTAATAGAATAGTAATAATGCCAAAACAAACAAAAAAAAAAGAAGTAGAATTGAAATTGAAATTATTTAGAATACAGGTGATTTTCCTTGTCCAGTGAGAGATCATCAACCTCCACAAAAGAGGCCTAAAATAGCTTGAAAGACTTCCATGTTTGTTCTTAGAGCAGGGTTTCTGGATTATCACATTTTAACTTATCTAAAGCAGTGAAAATACTATAGAATTAACTATTTCGTTGAGGCATGTCATTTCTGCTCTTTAACTTAGCTGTGTTTGAGATGTATATGACGTCATGCCTACGTATGTTGCATTATTTTACTGCTACCTACATCTAGACTATTGTTCAAAGAACGTGTTTTTCCATTTTGAATTTTTACTTCGCATTCTTTGTAATAATGGAGTCTCTTTAGTAATGGGAATTGCATCGTTATTATCTCATTGTTATGACTTTTGTAAAGTAGCTGTGTTAAGAACCGATAATTTTGGGAAAAAGTAACTTGTTGCTAAATTGCTTTTTTTTTTTTTTTGTATTTATTTGACGTATTAATGCCGTTTATCCTTTTTGATGTGCTTTAATTAGTATTTACTGAATTGGTACGACAATAGTTTTGAAAATGCAGCACAGTTAGGATGTCCGGTTGTACTGTCAATCTTTTCGTGAACCAAAAAAAAAAAAAATTTGACTGTATGAGAGAGAGAGATTTGCCTTCAGAGAAGGAAACTATTTAATTCACGGGTTCGAACCCACTCTAGGAAGAGAAACCATTCGCTGTCTAGATGACATTTGAATCCATTGTCGTATGGATGTCTTAAATTGTATTTAAAAAAAAAAAATAGTCATGTATTACATAAGATCAATACAGGCTCGCTATTAATGTTTATTTTTTTTTAAATTTTGGATAACAATATTTGCAAACTTTTAATATATAGTGACTTTAAAAACAACAAAAAAGTGAATGACGATGAAGAACGTATACTCCCCGGACTCAGAACTGTGCCAGCATCATTTTCACTGTTGTCCAAGATTTATACATCATCATCAATACTCTCAGGTACTTTTTATAATTAAAAATAATTAATTTGCACGATAAATTAAACAGAATCGTAATAAGAATTAATAGTTATTGCTCCACTCACATAATAAATACGTCAACTTAGCAACTAAACTAAAACAAAAAAAAGCAACTAAAGTTTTAAGGCATTTAAAAATTGCAACTTCGAAGTTCAAGTTATTTTTTAGTCTTAAATTTTTTTTATTTCTTCCTAAAGGCCTCGTCAGTCTCTGCAATTCTTTTCTGCAGTATATAATGGTATAAAATCGAACGTTCCTACTGCTGTACAATCTAAATCTGTCATTATGGAAAAACTGTTCGTTTGTCATTGCAATCAATCGCCTTACTGTTCTTGGCCTTTTGCAGTCAGGTCTTAGAAGAAATTTTCCTCTCTCGCATTTTGTGCATATTTGAAACATTTTTGCGAATATATTTTTAATCTTCATTTATAACCAGCTAGGAAAATTATACATTAACTAAAAGTTCAATTGCAATTAATTCTCACTGGAGGGTTGCAACCTTTCGTGAGTGGATTGTAACCCTATAGTACATATAAAAAATTAAAATCAACGATCTGACAAATAGCAAACCAATTTAAGAGAAAGTCGTTAGGAAATTTCAGTTGCGTTGGAGTATCCTATTATTCTAAAACAATCGTAACCTGATTGATTAAGTCAAAGTTAAGTGGATGCATATTTTAAGTGTCTGCTTTCTGGCATTGATAGCAAAGAAGCTTTTCATATTAAGTAACATTCACTCAAGATGCTAAATAAACCAGAGAATTTCATAAAGACACAGCATACTTTGTTAAACATCCGTAGTTAATAATTAGACTTTTCAGTGTCTGCTAATAAGCTAGTATGTCATGTAGAACAAAAGATGACAGGCAATTTCACAACAGGCTGTTGCCAAAATGTCATCTCTCAATACAATATCATCTGTTCTTCTTGACAACTTATTTTAGCGTACTAAATGGAGTGGTTTAATTGTTTCAACCTGGCATTTCAAGAAGAGGGAAGAAGAAAACGACATCACCTCTATGACAATTGACAATTGACATTTATGTCTTTAAGGGTGAAGCAAGATGCTTTTCATATTCCCCGCTATCTGTCGTGGTTACAGTGAGGGTAAAATTTACGAGCAGTTTGCTCGCCCTGAATGGGCATGGAGATTATGCATCGTTATAGGAGGCTAATATAGTTTTTGGTCTTCTATATTTGAATATGTCCGTTGGCTCATATGCTGCAGCTTGTTGAATCAAATCATTGGGGTGTGTGGACGTCTTTAGAAAAAACTTGGAAGCTAAGGATTGTAGATAAGAGAGAATATATGGAATATTTGTGTCTCTATGGAGCTGGCTGTTTCTAACATACCACGGGGCGTTCAGAATCATTCTCAAGCACTTGTTCTGCACACGCTGAATCTTGATAATGTTAGCGTTAGAGGTGTGGCTCCAGGCTGGAGAGGCATAGGTGATTATGGGACGAATCGTCATCTGGTAAAGTTGCAATTTGATTCTGTTGCTGAGCTTGCTATTTCTATTAATTAGCGGGTAAATCTGAGCTATGGCTTTAGATGCTTTTGCACATGCAGACTTGATATGTTGGTTGAAAGATAGCTTTTTGTCGAGAATTACACCCAGGTAATTTGTTTCTGTCTGCCAGGGAATTTTAGTATTGAATAGTAACACATCTCCTGCAGGAGACATTGGCCTTTTTGAGAAAAGAACCGCTGAGCTTTTCAGGGGGTTGACTTCCAATCTCCACCTAGAGAACCAACCCTCCAGCTTTAGAATGTTTTCTTGAAGCTTTCTAGTAACGAAGTGGGGTCTGAGGGATCTGGTTAGTATTGCCGTATCGTCCGCATACAGCGCTAAAATGGAAGTCATCGGATTGTGAGGGATGTCTGACATGTATACAGAAAACAGCAATGGAGCCAGTAGAGATCCCTGTGGCACTCCAGCAAAGATATGGCGCTGGGACGATATAGAACCGTTAATTTTAACTTGCATTGTTCTATTCTGAAGATATGAACGGATTAGATGAACCATTTTTAGTGAGATGCCGGCTGAGATAAGTTTGTGCAGGAGTCCAAAATGCCAGATTTTATCAAATGCTTTAGATAGGTCTAGGAAAACAGCTCCTGTGTACTGGCGCCAGTTGTAGCTGGTGATGATATATTCCACAATTCTATGGATTTGCTGGGTAGTACTATGGTGTTGCCGAAAACCAAACTGTTCTTTAGGGAGGATGTTTAGGTCATTTATTGAGGTTTGGAGTCGTGAGAGGATGACCTTCTCTGCAATCTTACCCAGGTTGGAGATGAGACTGATTGGACGATAATTCTGCGGTAAGTGTGGGTCTTTGCCTGGCTTATGTATAGGAATCACATCAGCCAGTTTCCAGGTGGAAGGAAAATAGTGAAGTCTTAAGATTGCATTTATTATACTGGTCAGATGCACTATAGCTTTTCGAGGCAGCAGCTTGATCACCCTGTTTGAGATGCTGTCTGGTCCAGGAGCTTTATTGTTCTTAAGTTTTTTAATAATATCATATAATTCAACAGGTGATGCGGGTGCAATATGATCAGCACTGGTATCCGGGAGGTTTAGTGCATGTCTAACCTGTCTGTGGATTTTATACAGATGATTGAAATCAATGTTGTTATAAGATGGTTTGCACTGATCCTCAAGATTTTTAAGTATGGCTTCTGCCTTATCTGCATCTGTGTGGATTAGGCCCTGGTTTGAGATTATAGGGGGGAGGGATCTGTTTTTGTTTTTGATGTTTCTCAGTAGGCCCCAGATAGAGTGATCAATAGGTGAGATAGAGGCTAACTTTTTATCCCAAACTTCGTTTCTATGCGTTTTAAGTGCATCTCTTACTGCTCCATTCAATCTATTAAGCACTGTCTTATCCTGAGGAGCGCGAGTGTTACGAAATCTCTTCCTAGCTCTGTTCTTCTCTCTGATCAGGTCCATAATGTCCTCAGGCAAACGATCAGGCTTGGGAACAGGTTTCTGGAAGGTTGCAACCATTATAGCGGACTTAATCTGTTGGGTGAGGCTAGTCACTGCAGAATCCACATCTTCTGGTGTGCATATGTGTGGGACGGGTCCTATTTGATCCCGAAGTGCTTTAGACAATCTCTCCCACGATATGCCTGAATGAGGAGGAGACAGGCATTCTTGTTCTCCCAATTGCAGTAGAATTGGGTTGTGATCCGACGACAGCTCGTTTAGTGATGTAAGGCTGTACTGTAGTTTAATGTCTTGCAGGATGGCTATATCCAAGATGTCAGCAGTGCCAGATGTACTGAGATGAGTTGGTTCGGTAGGTCCAGCCACAACAGCATGGTTTAATCCTGTGTAGCTAGAAAGGATACGACCATTTTTGTTAGTGGATTTACTGTTCCAAGCAGGATGCTTTGCATTGAGGTCTCCAGCGATGATGATCGGTCCTTTTACTCCAAGGATGGCATCCAGATCTGAGGTCAATAATGTCTTTAATGGAGGGTTGTAAGCAGAAAAAATTTTGAGGTTCCCAATTGAGTTTGTGAGAACATTGATTCCTGTGATTTCGAGGTTGGTGGTAGTAGGGTTGGTTATTGAGTGATGATTGATATAGCTTTTGATAAGAGTGGCTGTACCTCCACCTCTATACCCAAGCCTGTCGTTTCTGTAAATCTGATACCCTCTGATTTTCAGGGTGTCAGCAGGCCTCAGGTGAGTTTCATTAATTAGCAGTATATCTGGGTTGTATCTATTATTAAATTCCTGGATTTCTAATAGTTTGTTTTTTATACCGTTGGCATTCCAACCGATAATCCTAAGAGAGTTTGGGACGATTTTTTTCCTATGCATCAGAGAGTGCAGATAATATGGATTGGGTTTGCTGTAGGAATCTTTTTGTGACACTTAAGGATGGATTTGAGTTGCTGAAATCCTGGAGCATGTTTGCAAGAGAAGAGGTGATAACAGCTGATAGATTTGAGTGTGGAGTATTCCGGTTCTGGGTTTGTACTATCTGTTTGGAGCGGGCCACATCAGCATATGTTCTTACTTGATGTTGAAGATTCGTTTTCTTAAGGGGCTCAGTTAATGATGGGCGAGCACCAGTTGTCATGTTCTCACTCTTGGAGAACTGAGTAGCCTGAGCTTCAGGAACTCTCGCATTAGATGACGAGGTAGATTGATGACTGGGATCATTCCATCTGTTTTTGGGATGATGCATACACCCTCTATAATTAGCAGGGTGGGGACCCCCACAATTAGCGCACTTAGCCGGGGTGGTTTTTGGCTTGGCGCAGGTGTTTGTGGGGTGATTCTCGCCACATTTTACGCATCTGAACTGAGCTTTGCATAGCTTCTGGGCATGGCCAAATTTTTGGCACCGGTGGCACTGCCCAGAAGATGATTTCTTTCTCAATGGTTCTGTGGTGATTTTGAGTCCACAGATTGATTTTAAATTATAAATGTCTTTGTAGATGTTATGAATTTCTACTAAGACTAAAGGCATAGGTGTCTTATTTGATCTAAACATTCTAGTGACTTTTATGGGGGGTAGTTCCTGTAGGTTAAGGTCAGTAACTATTTCATCTGTGTCAATATCCTCAGAGACTCCTCGTAAGACTACTTTCAGATTTTTTTCAGAGGCAAGTGAAAATGTGTGATATTGGGTTCCTCTAGTATCCAGTTCCTTTGTAAGGTTTCTATAGTCAGCCACCGTGGTGGGCTGAATTCGTATTCCCTCGTCTGCATTTTTAGCAGACGTGTAATGAATTTGTGAATTTGCCATGATGGTTCTGAGTGTTGTCCATCTCTGCTTTTCCCTTAGGATAATCGGTGGCACCTTTTCATTGTGGGAAACAGAGGGATCTGAAATGGGAACATCCTCTTCCATACCAACAACATTTGTTGATTCAGCAGCAAGAATTTTTCTCTTCTTACGTGCGTGAGTTTCTTCTTGATCAGAAGGATTAGAGGTAGAGACAACTAGATTGAGTTTTTCCTCCACTTGTGGGGAGTCTTCATTTTCCTCAACTTCAACTTCAGGTGAGGAATACAAATTTAAGTAGCCGGGCCAATCCCGTTCAAACTTTTTGAGGAGCTTTTTAATAAAACTGAGTGCTAGCTTTTTATCGAGTGACTCAATAATAGTGTCGGGGTCAATCATGCTAGTAGGCCATGTCAACTTGAACTTCTTTTGTAGTTTATCAATGAGTTCAAGAGCTGGCTCTCTTTCGAGCAGATCAGCAAATACGTCCAGGTCAGGCACGCTCATATCGATTTAGTTGCGTATGTGCGTTAATAAAATATCCCGCAGGTCTAAAGACCTGCCAGCAGAAGTTTTTGTAAAATATCCCGCAGCCGCAAAGGACTACCAGCAATATCAAGCATAGGCGCGTCAACTAGCAACAAGATGTTAAAATACAACAACGACACTAATGGCAGTAGGCCTAGCGTATCGCCTTTGCGAAGTCAGTTGACTTACCTTGTATGGGAAATAAAATGTAAAATGCCTGTTTATTGCGGCAAGCAAATAACTGATATTACTAATGAATATAAGCATAAATCTCTGAAAACTTATCAGTCAAATACACAATTCACCATCAATAACACACGACACAAAACACTAACACGCGAGCCGCCATTTTTCCACTCAGTCTCACATCACCTCTACTTCAAATACACTATCTTATATAAAAATGTTTGTGAAAAATAAAAAGGTGTATTTGGATATTTTTGAGTATTGCTAAAAATTTTTAAAATAATATATAATATAATAAAAAATTTAAATATTTATTATAATTTAAATACTATATTATAAAGTTATAGAAATAAAAAATCTTCATAATAGAATTCTGTATATAAATCAAAGGGGAGGGATGAACGCAATGAAGGCAGGTCTGGATCGAGACTGAAATATGCTGCATAGCCTGAATTTGGAGAAGGCGAGTGAACCTTTGTGTTTTTTCGGTTACAGCAGAAGATTTTGAGTCATTTTCTTAATTAATAAAAGAAAAAGGTTGTAATTATAAGAGTTTACATCAAAAACTGCACATAGTCTACCATGTATACGTTTTTTTTTTTTTTTTTTTAGTGTGGAATGTTACAGCATCTTTCCTTTTGCTCCCTTAGCTATTTGTGCTTCCTGGTGTGTTTCAACTTTCTATTGATAGCGTCTCTGAGTATGGAAAGCGAAAAAAAAAAAAAGAAAAATGAAACTCGATTCTTTTGGTTTTTCGGTGCCATCGGCAGAGCAGCGGCAGTCCTTGTAAGATAAGGCAAGAAAGAACCTATCTCCATCTTCTGTTCAAGTTTACTTCGCGGACCCTAGAGGGTAGATTCGCTTTGATGCTAGAAGAAAGGAATAAAACGATTATAGCAGAAAGAATGTCGTCATCTGTTTCAACTAAGTATGAAGGAAAAAGGGCATTCAATTTGCGCTGCTCTTTTCAATCCATGCAAAATTAAAAATAGTAACAAAAAATAACCCCACACATAAATAAAGTTGACTAAAGTTTTTTTAGAAAAAAAAAAGTGATATATCATACTAACAATGCCATTTCAGGCTTGCTGGCGTAATAGAGGAAAATTTATGGTGTGACGTGACAATGCAATTGCCGAACAGATAATTGTTACGTCACATAGTCAAACAATTAATTATGCTGCAATATCAAAAAAGAAATCGACCAAAAAAAGCTACTGTATACCAATAAACCTTTCATTTTCATAGTTGAATATTGTTATAGTTAATTATGTATATTTCACTCGTTTGCACGCGCTTGAGTTCACGTGTTTATGACATTCAAAGTAGCAATTGTGACGTCATGAAATATCACCTAGTTAATGCGTTGTTTTTATTGTGTTTTTTATAAATAAAAAATAAACTTATGGAATACTTTATTCGATTTATATTTAAAACAGTCGCGATTTTTAATATTTAAAGATTAAGTTGACTTAAAAGTGAACTAAGGATTTCGTTTGGTGTTATTCTTACGAATTCTCATCAAAATAAAGTTAGAGATCAGTCATTCGGCAAAGAATTTTTTTTTCTTTCTCCCCAAACTTCCATTTACTTCTCTGCCACTAGATTGCGAGTCGAGTTTCTTTTTGCAGCCTTCTGCTGTTGCATACAGATTTCCTGGAAAGATCATTCACCGCACCAAAATGTCAAAACCACAGTGAGTTTGAGGGGCCACGTGAATTATTTATTGCAGAAACATTTGCCTTAAACCCTCAGTACGAAGCAAACGGGTTCGTTCACAGATCGATAGAAAATCGGACCGACGTAATACAACATTATGATAACATCTTAGTTGCCAACGCAGAGAAAAAAAAAGTTACTGCCATTGGGGACGGATATGCTGATGAGGTCTCCCCAAGTATACTTACGTATACAGATCGGGGTATTTGTTTAGAAAATTATTGATATTCTCTAGTGAATGGCAATAGCTTATGGGCTCTGTGTAGGCATTTGCTGTGTGAATCAATTGATTTCATTTCAATTTTCCTTCTATTTTACTATTTTTCGGGGGAAAGTAATATTTTAACTAATACGTTAGTATGGGCGCGTGTTTTCTGGAGTAGATACAAGTTAGGGTTAATTGGTAACCATGACAACACAATCAACTGATAAAGAACGTAACGAAAGAGGAAAGATGAAATAAAAATGAGCGCGTGAGCGATTTATTCTAGATGAATGTATTTAGCTCTTAAAAGGAAGACATCTTTTCATCTATAGTACATAAAAAACGATTTAAATTGATTGTATAATAAATAATCCTTTATTTAGCGGTAAGCGGTGTCAAGTTTTTTTTTTTTTTTTTTTTTAGGAGTGCTGGATCCAGGGTCGTCCGTAGAAGGGGGGAGGACAACCAACGGGTAATTCCTCCCCCCAGATCTACTTGTGAAAAAATCCCAAAAATTAAATAAATAAAAATTTATTGATGTAATTATTTGTCTCCAAGCTTTGCCTCCCCCCCCCACCCGGAAAATTTCCTGCGGACGCTCATGGCTGGGTCTCTCCTTTTTTTTTTTTTTTTTTCATCCTTCAGTATTGGCATTGGTGTCCTAGTTTCCAGAAGAAGTTATTCCAGTGAATAACTTCTTCACTTTCCTACCAGGGGGCTGAGAGATTGAGTTCCACTGTATATGAATGTTTGTTACTTGTTTCAGTTTATAAATGCAAGACGTGATAAATGATTTTCATTTGCTGGTGTGATGAATTTCTCTAGTCTCGAAATTTGCTTTTCCTGGAAAGACCTAGGTTCGAGTCCCGGCTGAGAAGTAAAAAAAAAAAAAAAGGAAAAAAAAAAAAAGAAGAGTTAATCAGTCTCGTATATAGGTGGAGTTTTTCGTCCAGCAAAAAAAAATCTTTATTATGATTTTTTTCAACTAAAGGTGAGTCACTCGGTCTTATATGGATATGGAGAGTTTCATCTTCAGTTTTTCATTCATCAAAACATGCCCAGTGGCGGCTCGTGGCTTGAAATCGTGGGGGTGCTGCAACTTTCGAAATATACATACATACTGTAAGTACAGTGTGTACGTGTTTGAATAAAATATCAAAATTATGGTAAAAATTAAACATGAAAAAAGATTGTTTATTATCGATAAAATTATACAGTTTAGTATAATTAAAAATTACCTAAAAATAAAAATAAAATAAAAGAATTTAAAATTTTTGGACATTATAATTAAATCCTTTAATTGTAATGTCCAAATATTTAAAGAGACGGAGTAAACACGATAAGCACTACGAACACTCTACTACTGGTGCAAACTGCATATAAAAAAAAAAAAAAAAAACACTGGAACTGCGCGATGGACAGTGCTGCATTACGCTAATAGCTCGCATCTCACTAGGACGTGCATATGCTTGCGCGCGTAGCAATATGACACTGGTAAAAACAGTGCTGCTAGCGTCCTTCGCCTTCCTAAGGCTACAAGATGGATTTTTATTATTTTTTATACAAAATAAGAGAATTGTATAGGACTGTTGAAGATAAAATTAAATATTACGCGCAAATATAAATTAATTAATAAATATATTTATATATCGAGAAAAAATTGGGGGTGTTGCATTTCCACAGTGCCTATGCACGAGCCGCCCTTGCCCTGATATGCTTGACCTGTAAATCCCAATCAATCTTCCCTCAAAACAGGAAATGTAGTTCAAGAACTCATAGACCAACATGTATAGAAATGCTACTACAAGTGATTATATGTATAGAATGCTATTAAAATCACAATCAACCCACTGAAGTGTAAAACGACTTAGGAAAGATAAGATATATGAATAATTTATTTTTGAGCTTTTTAAAAATGTACTGAGATTTGTGTTATTCCTGTAATCGGCTATTGAGATGGCAAACTCGTTGAGACAATGTTGTTCTTTCTATTTTAATTTCTCTCAAAAAAGATCGTCCTTAATAATAGGAATAAAAATTATTGTTGACTATAAATAATTAGAATACAGTAGCATCGTACTGACGAACGAAGACAAAGTTGACAAGATTATGAGCACGTGGATTTAAAATGGGCAGAAAATATTGGGTTAGAAGTTAAGAGTGTGTCAGAAGTTATAAACCGTCTGCTTTATCTCCAAAATAAATATCTTAATGTTAGGTTGGCCCCGCAGTGTTAAACAAACTAAACATAGCGTAATAAAAGCTTTAAGAACAACCCACCCTCTAGCGGTGAAAATAGATGTGAACCGAATAAAGCACCAAGAAAGACTTAGAGATGATGAAGTCATAAATCACTTGGAGCTGGCAAAGATCCGGATTTGCTTCAAGGGAGGAAAAGAGCTAAAGGTAGTCTTAATCTGCACATCTGCTACAGATGAAAGAAGCAGCGTCGATTAGAAGATGGATAGATGGCCAAAGGCTTTCAGCGATAACGTATTGGTATCTAGGTTCCTTTGCAGTCCCTACCCACAGGGCAGTTTATGATCATCGCTTAAAAATAGGGAAATCTGAACTAATTTTTAGATATTAACACTTACTTCTATAGGTTTTTTTTAACACCCATTTCTCTCTCTTTCACGATTTATCAGATAGAGTGAAAGGTAGGCCAATAGGTATAATTTTTCTTTTTGCCTTTCATAAAAACTCGGCAATGGATGAGCAAAAGAAATTCCTTCAATATGGTGAAATCGATCACTCCTGTTTTTTTTTTGTTTTTTTTATTTAATAGAAGATCCCGGATGTTGAATCTAAAATGAAAACAAAAAGTAGCCTAATACAAGTTTCTTCTTGAACGAACAGGAAATAATAAGAGCCCTTCTCTGATACGGACAAATTTATTTTCGTCTCAAATATACATCTGGAAAAATAATTGTGGAGGTTCATGGGACGATAATTGTAGAGTGTGGTTGGGTGTGGCAGTAGAGCAACTTCAATTAATCGCTTCTACGGTGATATGTGTGAGATTAGAGATGGATAATAAATGCGGTGACGGAATGCGAGAAGGGTCACACACGTCGACTTTGTATCATCTTCTATGCCGTAAGTGCTTGAAAAATATGACCTGGTCGTGGTAATTGATATGAGTTGAATCGGAAACTATTTATTCGGCAGGATTGTTGATGAAGCCCAAGAAAAACATAGAGCGAGAGAGAGAGAGAGAAAGATGGAATATTTTGTTGGTGTCCTTTTCCATATTTATAATTTTTTGTTGCACGTGCTCACGAACCCACACAAGTCTCTCATGCCGTCTAAAGTTTCATTGTGTAGTATGCACATACTGATTGATACCCGAGGAATAGAAGAATGGTAGACACATGGAGGGAGGGATGCGAGAAGTGAGGTGCCTAATTGGGCAAAACAGGTTTAGTGACGAAATCCATTTCCTTTGAAATATACGCTTGGACTAGCACGTTTTCCTTCCTGTGGCAATTCTGTTTTGTCATTAGCGTATTTTTTCATACTTTTATTAATTGTAGCCATCAACAAGAATTCCTTTATGTGATGGCACATTTTTAACTACAACAGATTCACTTGCCAGAGAGTTTATCGTTATGAGACCCTCAGATCGAAATAGATGAGCCCACCGACACAAACCTGTGGTTCAATTCTTTAACTAAGTTTATAGGAATGTTGACAATCCAGGATTGCAGATTGAAATTTAATCATGTGTTGCAACCACTAATTGTCTCGGAGAACCCAATAGATATGAATACGATTTTCGCAATCTTTTTCACGGGCTCCTTTTCTGATGGCTTCCTTCCGATAATATTTGAATATTGAGATCCATTTCATCATCGTTATAGTTCATGAAGGCAAAGAGTCTGTAAATAGGCAAATAACCATGTGATTCAGGGCAGCATACATACATATGAGTATTAAAACAAACGTCACACCAGTTACTTAGGCTTAGGTTGATTTGAAATACGAGGTCATTGTTCCTTATAAATGTTCCTAGCTGGGTCTTTAGTATGGCTAAAATCGGTAGATTAGCTTGCATTTTTCACTCCGAATTCTTTGATTAAAGAATTAGAACCGATATTATAATACTTGCGTTCCTATACATCTGCTTCATAAATTTTACTTTCATTATATTCTACACACGATATTTTTACGTTTTGCGTTGTTGGTTGACAGAAATTAATTATTAATTATAATAACACATTGGAAAAGGTCGTTTTCCCGGTTTTTTTTTTTCCACGATAAACAGTAGAAAAAGAAAATCACACGCACATTGCAACGTAAACATATTTACATAATCTGCGCGTTTGTGAAAATCCTACTACCCTGCAAAGTTGAATATCACTCGGTGACGCAAATGAAATAATCACAGCAGCATTATTTGTTATACTCTTAATAGTTATTATATCTTTATTATTATTAATTGAGGTCCACTAATGATGCCCATAATAATGTTAGTTCTGTCTCCGCATGCATGCACCACGAACAGAATCTAGTCACAGATGGTTAATAACTAACTCAGCGCATCTAAACTCGGTTAAGACAAAGTTAATAACAAACCTCAAATCCACACCCACTCAGCAAACAACTCGCTGACACGATATCTTACAATTTCATCGCAGATATTCTCTATATAAGGCACGGCACAGTATTCAATAAAGAAACTCCTATCACGGGAAAGTACACACAAATCTTGGAATTAACAGAAAGTATCTACACAAACTTCGAATAATAAAGTAACTTAAAATGATTAAAAATTCTTCTCTTATATATATTTATATTAAAATTATTCTTTAAATTATAAATATCCTAAGATACAGTAAGATTTAAAATGAAATTTGAAAAGCAAAGTTTATAAAATATAAAACGTTTTGACACCAATAATTTTTATATATAGCAGAAATTGAATAGTAGCCGAGCCGATAAGATTAGGGCCTGTGAGCCAGCTGACCACTAATAGCGCTAGTGGTCGGTTTTCTATTAAGTCTAGGAAGCTCTTTGTTCTGGAGTTAAATTCTACAATATCTGTGACTTACTTTTAGCGCTAGTGGTCGGTCTTCTATTAAGTCTAGGAAGCTCTTTGTTCTGGAGTTAAATTCTACAATATCTGTGACTTACTTTTCATCGCGATTTTCAAAGGAAGAATTGACATCGTTCACGTTCAAATTTAAGTCCAAAGTGGTAGGGATGCTTTCATGACACCGGAGTCATCTGCAAAATCAGAAGTGCATGTGAGATAGTTAATGTTATTCGGTGGTTGTTTTAAACAAGATGCAGCCGTGTTGCATCTTGAAGTTAAAATTCTCTCACCATGATTGCACAAAGATTATCCAAAACGTTTTGTACTGTGACCAGTGATAAGGTGGACGATCCTTTCTTGAATCACAAAACCGGATGTTACTTACTTCACTGAAAAGAGTGACTAATGCCACACTGTTAGTTTTATATTTTTAATATTTGTTTTTATTGCCGGTAATTTCATATTTCACTGTATTAATTTTATCTTCAACAACCCTATACAATTCTCCTA
This sequence comes from Typopeltis vanoorti, assembly GCF_054136105.1. NCBI lineage: Eukaryota > Metazoa > Arthropoda > Arachnida > Uropygi > Thelyphonidae > Typopeltis > Typopeltis vanoorti. The sequence goes on from NC_143570.1 coordinate 27,496,196, forward strand.
TTTTGTATAAAAAAATAATAAAAATCCATCTTGTAGTACTTAGGAGGGCGAAGGACGCTAGCAGCACTGTGTTTTCCACAGTGTCATATTGCTTGGCGCGCAAGCATATGCACGTCATAGTGAGATGCGAGCTATTAGCGTAATGCGGCACTGTCCGTCGCGCAGTTCCACTGTTGTTTATATGCAGTTTGCGCCAGTAGTAGAGTATTCGTAGTGCTTATCATGTTCACTCCTTCTCTTTAAATATTTAGACATGTCTAAATATTTAAAGAGAAATTGTAAATCCATTCCTTTAATTACAATTAAAGGAATGGATTTTATTTTTAAATAATTTTGAATTGTACCAAACTGTATAATTTAATCGATAATAAACAATATTGTTTCTTGGTTAATTTTTTTTTTATTTTTACCATAATTTTGATATTTTAGCCAAACACGTATACACTGTACTTACAGTGTGTATGTATATTTTGAAAGTTGCAGCACCCTCACGATTTCAAGCCACGAGCCGCCACTGGTGCAATAGACAATAAAACACAACTCAAGCCAGTATTTTGACTGGGGTAGTGACGAAGGCGAAGATGTATTGATATCAAAAATTCCATTGATAGCAACTGATATGCCTTTCTAATTCAAAAGATTACAATCCCATGTTCGCCTACTACGCGCTTTGTCAGTCCATACAGCACAAGGGCATACACCCAAAGCTTTACTGATCTGAACTTGAGATTTGATTGCTTTGGCCATGGTCAGGTAGCTACGAGAGTTAGAATTGACAAGATATTTGTGCTTTCAACTGCACGAGCCAAAAAAACGTTGTATATGTACAGACACTATTGTAAACTAGATGCAACAGACTCTTATATAACCTTTCCGTTGTTATGGATTCTACTGGAATATTTATGAAGCTTCCTTGCTACTAGGAAGGAAATAGATTATTGATGTTATTTTCTGGTTTTATATTAGGAATAATTGTTGAATTTAAAAACAGTGATTTTCTTTCAGGAAGCTGCCAGCTGCACAAGATTTGCTAGAAAAAAATTACGCTATAAAATCAATAAAACATCGAAATATTTTAAACTATGTTCCTTTAAACTAAATATTCAATACGTGACCTGCTATTTTCTTCTGATTGTTCTCGTAACTAAATGTTGCTTCAAAAATTCTCTAAGAAGAAATTGTACTTTTGTCAGTTGAGGATATTTTAAGAAATGGTAAACAGCTTGAGCAGAGGTGATCGGTGTGTTTGTGCATTGCGACTCTCTAGAGATTTTTGTCCATCAAAGATGCTCTTTCTTCTTCAAAAAAGGACTTGTGGGGAAAGAGAGAGAGGTAATGCTCCTGTCGGCTAAAAAAAAAAAAAAAAAGAAAAAAGAAAAAAAGCACCCCGTCTTCTGGTTCATTCCTATTGGTCAAGATAGCCTTCTCGCATAGAAAAAAAAAGGCTATGGAGGAAGTGCCTGTGCAGTCTACTCAGAAGACCAATAGTGTACGCTAGGAACCGTTATATTATAAGGGGTTTGCAACTGAGGATGAGTTAGCTAATCTCATGCGGAGGTTGCATTTTTTTTGACCTTTCTAGAAACCTGCAACAGTTGGAATAAACTCTAATATGAAAGGCATTAATGTGAAGTTGGTCTGCTCTTTGCTGCTATAGCAGCCTTTAATCTTCTAGGAAGGCCCCCCCCCCCCCTTCCATTAGATTTTGGTAAGTCTGCAGAAAATTCTCGTCCATTTTTCCAGAAAAGCATTATTCAAGGGCGAATAGCGTTCCAATTCATTCCAAAGGTGTTCGGTACAAGCCAGTCCAGTTCTTCAACATAAAACATTCCTACACAGACTTCTTTTTGCGGACGGGACCATTCTGGATGGAAGGCCACATCGTGAAAACCAACTCCAGACCGCGATGTCTCCTTCACCAAACTTTACATTTGCCACAACACATCCAGCCAAATGGTGTTCTCCTAGCCTCCGCCAAACCCAAACTCTTCCGTCGTACTGCCAGATAGTGAAGCATGATTCATCCCTCCAGAGAACGCGTTTCCACTTCTCCAGATTTCAATGATGGCCACACCTCTCCTGTCGACGCTTGGCATTGTTGATGTATTCTTCTTTGTGGCCATGGAAACTTGTGTTCATCTCCTGACGAACAGTTGTGGTTCTGGCGTTGCTTGCAGAGGAGTTTCGGAACTTAGTAGCGAAGTGTTTCCGCCAAAGACAGCACTCGGTAGTTACACTCAGGTTTGTGACCTACCAGGTCGCCTCTGTGCTGTTGTTGATCTTAGGAGTTTCCAATTCCCAATAACATTACTTCCAGTTGGTCCGGGCAGCCACGGTAGGGCAGAAGTTTCCTGAACTGAGTTATTGCAAAAGTGACCTCCTTTGCCGGTGTCACGCCGAAAATCACTGAGCTCTTCCGTACATCCCACTTTACTGTTTATCTATGAAGATTGCAAGACTGCATGCCTCCTTTTATACCTGCATGAAGCCATAGTTGTGATGTATGTACCCATATAAACTACTACTGTTGGGTGTCCGGATGTTTTTGATCAGATAGTGTATGTCAATAGGATTAACTGCATCGTCATTATTTATTAGGTTTATAAGAAGCTAAGTTAATTGATGGTAACTGCCATTTGGCCCATACGTTAATAGAAAAACATTTCAGCTACTTAGGCACGATTTTTAGTGAAGATGGTGAATTAAATATGGAAATAGACAACAGAATCAGCAAAGCTGGTATGGTAGGCAGTCAATTGAATAAATTTATATGGAATAAGAGAGAAATTAGTCAGAACACTAAATTAGCTGTATACAAGACAGTGTTCAAATCAGTTTTAACTTATGGATCTGAGAGCTGGGTCAGAAGTAAAACACTTGAACAAAGACTAGAGACCGCAGATATGAGAGTTCTGAGAAAGATTAGAGGCGTGAACAGATGGCATCAATGGCAATATCATATTAAAAACGAGGATATTAGGAAAGAACTTGACATTGTCAGCATCCAGGAATGCATTATCAGAGCTAATCTCAGGTGGTATGGTTACCTAAACAGAATGGGCGAGGAAAGATTAGCAAAACAAGTGTTCTCTGCCAGGTTGGCAGGAAAATGACCCAGAGGAAGACCAAGATATAGGTGCCTTAGAAGATGATAGAAATATAAGATCTGGTAATGTTGGAGTCTTGACAAGTAACAGACTAATTTGGAGGAAAAGTGTAGATAGGAAGTTAGTAATAATGTAGGTTTTTCACGTAGCACTATCATATCTGTACATCCCTTGAGGGTACATGGCAGGAATTTGATAATGATGATGTTAATAGAATGGATAGGAATAATACATATTTGAAATAAACAGAATGAAACAGTATGAGAAAGGAAAAAGAAAACACGCTGGAAATTATAGTTGGTTAACAAAAGAGAAAGTAATTCCATTTATCCCTCTTCTTAGCACGATTTCTTATATGAATGCATCCATGACGAAAAGAACATCTCGCATCAAATCATTAACTTCAACATTGGATTTACAAAAAACTTTGTACCGACTGAATTTTATAGGAAAACAATTAATGCTACTGACTAGTAAGCAATGCCTCTTAGCTTCAAAACTTGCTAAAAAAATTCTTGACTTATATAAAATAAAAACCTTCTGTACATCAACTTATGCAGACAGGAATGTCTTTGTTCGTAGTGAAGACGTTCTCTTTATCTCCTCGTTTGTCGTATAGAACATGCGATGAGCATCCAATGCACATTATTCCCGGTGAGTGAATAAATGCATTACACCGAAAAACATCAAGTTGGACTACTAGTAATGAAAGAAACAAGTTTTCAGTTGCTTTTAGCGGCCTATTAACGCTCCATTACACATGATATTAGCATGCAAAGAATTTCGCAAGTTTTAGTCTAAATGGATAAATGTATTCTCGTTCTAGAGTATTTAAATGGGTCTTCTCCCTTCCTTCTCTCCTAGATAATTTTCTTCTTAAGGAGAATCGGATTGATGAAATTTATTCACCAAATTTTCGTATTCATGTTCTTAGAGCTGTGATGTCTTCGATTTTTCTTAGACTTATTTGATTATGGATTTTTTTTTTTTTTTTTTTTAAATTTAAGCCGGCAACTGCCAACAATCCATCACTACGAAAGAGCATGGCGCTGTTTTCTACCGAAGGCTATGATAGTGTCTGAAAATCCGACTATCATTTGTCATCTGAAGCGGAAAATAAAAGGAAAAAAAAAATTGTTTGGACGAAAATGTGCCTGAGAAAACCATTTATGATAGCTACAGCATCCTTTGAGTAAGAATATCTCGTGACTAGGAGGAAAAGGGGGATGGTAAAAGCGCACAGTTTTGCTCCTTAATGATTGAATAACTACAAATAGATTAGAGTCGGTTTCAAATTGCCTTCTTCCATTTTCTTCATTAATGTCTGTTAGAGGACTGATAGTGAGATTTCCGATTGTCCATCTATTCGGAAGAAATGAGATCAATAATATTCTTCTTTCTCTTCTGCAGGCTCTGATTTATTCTGTCTAATATTGTAAGGGATCTGAGATCATTACATTGGTGTTAGCACTAGAAGAATGAAGCTATTCAAATTTAAAAAAAAAATTAATAATTCATGGTAGTCGGAGAATTTTTATGTATTAGACAAAGACTGTCATCTATTATTAGTTCGTTTATTTATTACGTTTTGCTCCTTAAATTACATTTAACACAACTGATGTCTTTTTATTTTATTTATTTATTTTTTTTTTTTGGGTGGGGGGGAACTAAAGGTTTTATACCCGTGAAGTCTGATTTTTAGTTGTATAAACTGTTAACACTTATTTACGTTTGATGGTTGGATCACTCTAAAATACTGCTAGAGGGCGCTTTTCAATTATTCTATATTCAACTGGAAAACTAAAATCAAAACAGATACAATCGCAGTTGTATATTATTTATAAAGGCAGTTAAGGAAAACAAAAGCTTTAAAAGGACTTTATTTAGAATTAAAACATTAGAAAAGTAACTTTTTGTTAGTAATTGAAAGTTTTGAAAAGTGATCGAACTACTTAACAGGAACGACCTCTGTAGATTCTGTATTTTAGTATTAGTTCTTTAACTGATAGTTCTACTACCTGGCTCGACTATTTCGAACTATTAATCGTGCACGAACTTCCAAAGTAATCTGGTTAATTATTATACCGATCCATTTCCACTACTTTTTTTTTTTTTTGAAGAAAACTTAGAAAAATTTCGAACATTTACTTAATAAGATCCAATAGGAAGAACAATAGTGAGTATTGTTGACTATTGTTCTTTCTCCAGGAAAAAAAAAAATTCCCCACATTGAGACCGGCAAACTCGCCATTTGATTGGAAGCACCCAGTCAAGTTTTTCACGTCATAGACGGAATTCGAACCCGAATCTTCCTAGCCAAAGGGCTCGTCTATACCAACTGAGCTGCGGAGATTCTAGTTTAGTATGGGAGTGACTTATGTAAAAAATAAATTAAAATTAAAATTTGTAAAAAAAAATACGTAATAATGATTGAGGAAATTTTTTTTTCGAAATCAGTTCTATTTTTTAGAACCAAAACTGTTTAAGTTTAAATTGTTAGAACTGTATTTATATACACAACAGTGTATGTTGTATATAATATTACATATAACATTGTATATAACATTATACACAACATGTGTATAATGGATGTATAATCTCGCATATTATTACACCATGATCGATGCTGTCACAACTGCCAAAAAAAATTAAGTTATCAAACTTTTATAGTAAAATTATATATTTCATTTATATAAAAAATATAATAAAGCTATATACTAAATATATTAATTTTTAATATTTTAATATTTTTTTAATTTTAAATCATAAAATGTAAGATATAAAAATACACCTTTTATTTATTAGTATGAGTTTTCTAATATTCTGTATTGCTTGAGAAATTTGTATTTATATTTATATTTATATTTTTAGATACAGCGAGCGGCTAACAAGTCGCTTCTCGGCCTTTTGGCTTAGATCAAGCGTTAGTGTCTGTAGTATGGTTAGCGTGTAGTTCATTTTTTGTGAACTTTCCCCATAAGTGATTAGCAAATTGTTTAGCTAAGCGCAAATTATAGTATATGTTAGCTCAGTTATTATCGGCAAAGCGTCTCATAGAGACACTTGATAATAAACTACAGCAGCAGATACAGAATAAACCCCAGACTGGGGCAACAATAACACACTCGGTGGTAGGAATAGCTTAGGCCTCACCAGCATGGCTTTGCCGCGTACGCGGACCCTTGGAATCGAAGTGAAAGCTGATGTACGACCTCGATGTTTGGCCAAAGCCCTCATCGAAAGCGTCGGTGCTGAGCAGATTTTTGGGTTTACTCCCTTTGGTGGTGGCCGCTTCCAAGTAGTAGTAAGGAGTGAGCAAACAAGAGACAAACTACTTGCAGGATTCGAATGTAATGGAAAAACAATAGTTCCATTTTTGGTAGGGAGTATTACCAAATTACTTAGAATCCCCAGATTCCCTTTAGAATATATTGAAACGGATGTAAAGATCATCCACGAAATATTCGGGAAATTCGGCGTTATACACAAGGTGGAAGTCCTAAATGACGCAGAAAACCCCAAATGGAAGTCGGGTGAAGTCCACATCTCCCTCGAGATGAAAACGCCCGTTCACAACTTCATTTTTATTGGATCCGCCAGAGTAATGATAAATTACCCTGGTGTTAAAAAACAATGTTTTAGATGTGGTGCTTTCACTCACCTTGGGGCAGACTGTCCTAGAGTGAAATGTAAAAACTGCCTCAAAGCAGGCCACAACCAAGACAACTGTGAGTCAGCTTGCTTGAAATGTGGGGTAATTGACCACAAAGTGGACACATGCCCATCCAGAACCCTTGCTGAGAGGATGGGTGGTGCAATCACGCCAGCAACTCCACCAAGCAATGAAAATGACACACCACAGGAAGCTTCTCCTCCTTTCGAGGCTGCTCCTGATCCTGATATAACAGAAATCCATACCTCCACTTCTAAGAAAAACCGAAAGGGGAAAAAAACTTCCACAAGCAGTAAAATCCAACAAGAAGAAACAGTGGCTATTGAAACCATCAATACCAATATAGATACTAATACAGATGAAATAGATACAGAAGAAGGAAAGATGGAGGTGAACATCAACACCTCCAAACGGCCATTAAGCCCACAGGAAGAAGAGTTGGTAACGCCAAAAACAGCAAAAGTATCTGAGACCGCTCACCCAGAAGTTCCTCATGCAAAAGCAGGGGAGACTCTAATCCATCTTATTAGAGGTATCCCTGGGGTGGCGGATAAATTCAAAGAAGCGATGGCAAAATTAGGAGAACCTGAACTCCTCCTTACAGGGAAGCATGGACCTGATGTTGTCAGTGCAAAATGGGGTGACCTTTTCGTGGATGACATCAGCAAAATCAGCCCTGATCAAGTAGAGGTAGCTATGGATTTAGATGAGGAGGCAGTTTCGGCGTTTTTTATAGCTCTCTGCAAACTGGACATGGTCAAGGGAAGTGAAGTAGCCAAGAGAATATTAACAGCCCACAACAAAAGAAAGACACAGTAACCACTTTGTGGGTTTACTGTACTCAGCTTCACTGGTTTTTAGCTCCCACAGGTGGGGGAGGACCTGAGAACCCGAGCGGCGAAGGCTTACAGCGAGGCGGTGCAGTTCCTTGTGAGCTGCATCACTCGGGCCAGATCCATCCTCCACCTCTAAGTTTAGCTTTCAATTTTTGCTTTTCTGTGTACCTTTTTGTTTTTGTTTTGTTGCATGTTTCCTTTTTAGGATTTTTCCTTTTTTTGTAAAGTGAAAAATCAACGACCGTTTTAGAAACGCCCCTGGGGAGCAAACAGCTAAAACAGGTCAACTGAGGCCTCTTTCACCTACTCTACCACTATGCACTGTATCTTTATTTCCTCTCCTACTATCTGCTGACTCTCAGCCTATCTTACTCTACAGGCCGATGATGAAGATTTGTTGAACTCACAAATTATTTATTACAAGTGCTTGAGAATGATTTTGAACGCCCCGTGGTATGTTAGAAACAGCCAACTCCACAGAGACACAAATATTCCCTATATTCTCTCTTATCTACAATCCGTGGCTTCCAAATTTTTTCTAAAGACGTCCACACATCCTAACGATTTGGTTCAACAAGCTGCAGCATACGAGCCAACGGACATATTTAAATATAGAAGACCAAAAACTATATTAGCCTCCTATAGCGATACATAATCTCCATGCCCATTCAGGGCGAGCAAACTGCTCGTAAATTTTACCCTCACTGTAACCACGACAGATAGCGGGGAATATGAAAAGCATTTTGCTTCACCCTTAAAGAATAAATGTCAATTGTCAATTTGTATTTTTATGTAAAGTAAAATTCTGTATATAAAATTCTATTCAGAATTTCAGCGATATGTATATTCTATTTTATTCTATAATATAATATTCTATTCTGTATTTCGACATTATAAAATCTTTTAAAAATAAGAGGATGCAGAAATAAAATAATTTTTTTATTTACAAATGACTAAGTTAGGATTGAATTACGATAGGTCTCATCGATTCATGCTTCACTCAACCATTTTGTAATGAAAACTTTTTGCAGAAATTTCGATTTGTTTTTAACAGCGAATTGTTGCTAAAAATTTCTGGAAAGAATCGAAACAGTGAACTTCTTTATGTATTTAAACTACCCATTCATTAGACCAGTTATCTGTTGCGAAATCTAACAGTACTGCTACGATTGTCCCTGGATTATAGCAGCGTAAATGGGGAAGTGCGAGGAGACAATCATGCAAAGACCCACACAAACAATTGCAGAGATTATCACCCCCGTAACCATCCATCATATAATCCGAACTTCTCTTCCTGAAATAGAAGACATATTTTGGAGGACACTCCTTGTTTTCCATTAAAGAGATATTAAATTCTCTCAGGAGAGACTAATGAAGCCACCTGAACGTTGGTGGAAGTCTGGCTGCAGAAGTGATTATAAATACACAGTCCACGTATAATGACTACCTCTCATTATTTTACAATCGGGAGGTCGTAATGTTTTTACTAGACAGTGTATGTTGTATAGATTGCAAAATAAATTTTAAGGAAAGTATATCTATATTCATTTCCATAAAATTTGACAATCCGTTAACGATAAAAGTTTTCAGCAGCAAGTAATAATTTAAAGTTTTATAATAATATTTTACAGAATGTCTTAGTATATTTTCCTTATGGATGCTTTATTTTGTTTTTTATTTATTATCAATGTTTATAAGTTACAAAGGTTTTCTTTTGTTAAACTTGAATTTATTTCCAACACCTTTAAATATAAAAGCAACTCTTATTATTTGTTTGGTGAGACCGTGAGATGTGGTGATTAATACCCTTGGAGGGTTAATGGATGGCAATGCTGTACCAATGAAGTTTAACTAAGGCTCGGCTGTTGCTGTTACCCCCCTGGGGCGCAGAGGTTCGAGAGTTTGAGTTCGTTCTCTTAAGGTTTTTGCCTTAAGGGAGCAAAATTTGAGTCTCCGGGGAGAGTGTTCTCCGGCACGGCCCGCTGAGGGACTTTGTCGGTGAATGCTTTTCTTCGGAATATGAGCTGTTCTGCTCGGTGTGGGTGGAGCCAACGCTGAGATGGACGGTCTTTCGCCCACGATTGAGTGGCCTACGGATCATCCGAATTTTTAGAGACGGCTTTACTTTTACATATGGCAATGCTGAGCCAATGAAGTTCTAACTGAGGCTCGGCTGTTGCTGTTACCCTCTGCCACGATCAGAGCTTTAATAGCTCAATAACACCTTATCCTTATACTGTCCTCTACAGACAACGGGAAATATGAAAAACATTCTTGCTTCGCCCCTTTAAGCCAGTCCTTATAAGGACGATCGTTTGTCTGATGTTTCATGCACTTCAGTTCGTTCGTTCTTTTATGCCTGTTGTTTTATCCACATAAATAAATATAAACAGAAAGCGGTTTTTTTTCGAGATGAGGAAGTTTAGAACCTGCTAACTGTTGCTAAATGAAATGCACAATTTCATCCAAAAAATTCTCAGTATTCATTTCTAGATAAAGAAATATAATATTACGCCAACAGAATATTAAATAATGAATGGAATCAATATGAAGCATATATGAAATACGACCTTAAAGAAGTCGGTATAATTCTCTCTCGTGTTTTCAAATTCCCTTTAGCGTAATATATTACGGATTCCAGACAGTCTTATTTAGCTTCTCTCGCACATTTATTGAGAACCATCTGCATAACAATCAACCATTTACATAATTGATATGCACCTTAAAATACAAATAAAGAGCTATTAATATTCTCTTGAGACATAATGCAAATACCACTCGCAACCGTGCTCTTAATATTTGCTTTCTAGTAAATAGGATATTAAAATAAAAGGAGCAAGTTATTTGTAGGTGGATATTTATTCGCCATATGATTCAAAAAAAAAAAAAATCAAACGAATCCTCCGAAGAAAAGGATGGCTGGAAGGAGACAGACACAGAGAGAAAGAAAGAGGATAAACCATATTATCATCTCAAAGATGGTATTTTAAATATTTCGAAGCAATCTTGGGTTAGACATCATTCTGTAGGACTGTAACATCTGAAATGTCCTCAAGCCAGAGGTGTGAATCAGATTGTGTGAAAGGAGGGATTTCAGAGAATATATTTTCCAATTCTTATTGAAAATATCAATGACGCCATATGGTGTCATTGATGTGTGTGTCGAAGAGATGTTATTAGAAGATTTAAATTTCTTTCTGCTAATGAAGTATTATTTATAAGTTTTAAAATGCTCAAGAAGTCATGAAAAAACAAAATAAAGAACTGGTGGTGATATTAGCTGGAATTGACTCCATTGGATCCCAACATGAATTCTGAATTTACTTGGCTCTAATAATAAAATTGAAAGTTTGATTATTTCGATCGCCAGCAGATGGCGTTATTTCATTTACAAAATATATAAAGATATGATTTCCTCTGCACCTCAATAAGACTAATTATATTTTATAATTATATATATATATATTTATTTTATTTTATTTTATATTTTTTTTCGAATCGTCGGTATTATTTAGTCAAAAAAATCATTTTAGATGAAAAAATGTGGGAATAAAACCGTAAAAATGCAGACAGGTTGAACAGTAGCGCCACCTGCAATAATTATTTTTAGAAATGATTCACATAAATATTAATAAAGATTAATATTCAGATATTATCTGAATAAATCGCATTTATCTCTTCAGTCTGAAGCTTGTTGAATGGGAATGCTTAGTAAACTGAATTGCGAATTTTTTTTTTAAAAAAAAGCCTCTTTTTTGCGCAGTCAAATCGAGAACGAACTAACAAAGAGCTGGTAAGAATCTTTTGGTTCGATATTTAATCACCATGTTTCCCTGTGCGGAATAATACGAGGAAGTCTCGATGAGGAAGTTGGTTCAATTTGTTAACCAGCTAGTGTGGAAGAAAACTGCATTTAAGTTGAAGTGTGTTTCTGCTAAACATTTTTGACTTCTAGTTCCCTGTCGAGAACATAAATCAGTTAATTAAAATAGAACAGAGTTAGAATAATGGAGCGTATTTAATGTATTTTACTAGACTGGGAAAAGATACACCACAAAGAAAATAATACACACCAGCTACTTAATAATACATAATTTTGTGTTAATTAGTGCTCTGGTTGTAAGAATTATATTTTGAGTTAAATAAGTCTGTCCGTAATTATTAATACAACATAAATATCAGTCTTGTTATAGGTGACGTATATATAACTTTTTATAACTTTTTTTTTTCTACTAGTAATCCTGCAACTATTTTTTTGAGGAAGATTGGTTTTCTTTAGAAATGGAATTGGTGTCTCGTGTTTCAAAAAATATTTTTTCAACAAAGCATTCCAAGATGTAAAAAAAAAAAAGGGAGAGAGAGAGAGCGATATGCCGTCTTCCAATAAAAAAAAAGTAGAACGATATTGGTTGCCGAGAAGTACAAAATAAGATAAAGGAATATCACAACAAGAACTCAAGAAAAATGTGACTGAATAAATGGCCAGCGAGAACGGCTTAGCACAAGTGAGCCCAAGGACTGACTTGTACCGAAAACGAATTGACCTGTCGCTATACGTAGAAAAAATAACTAGTAACACTAGAATAGTGGTTTATTTAGGATAAAAATCCTCTCTGTTTATGCTAAAACTAAAAATTTTTTTGGTTCTTTTAGAGGTATACTTATTCGTAAGACATCGCCAAAGTGTTGTCTTACAACCAAGTATAAACTTGGAATTTAAAAATTAATTTTTATTACGATAGTGTAGTTTATCCAACTGTGTCTTGCAATGGTGCAGGTTCTCCGGCGAATTTGTGTTCTACAAACAGGAGAACCCTTCTAACAAAGAACACGTGCTTCTTTCTTCTGATTCCACACCAAGGAAGACCAAAATGTTTTTACTGCTAAATCTAATGAAATTTAAATTGACAATAAAGAATATATTTATTTGTACATAGAACAAATATTGGCTGACGCTTGGAGAGTGACTCATTAAAAGTGTTCGGATGAGTTCATGTGACTAAGTGTTAGCCACTTGAATCCTGATGCATGAACTTTTCGCTGTGGGTAGGCAGAATCAAGGGCGAATCCTCTAACGCAGTTTAGGTGACTCAATAGCAGTGGATTAGTCCCTAGAAAACAACAGGCGAAAAAAGAAATTGAAAAAAATCATTAAAAAAACAACAACAGAATCTACGATCGTCTTGGAGGAGAGAACTCGCATAGTAATATATATTCAAGAGATGAAGGGGGGGTTACATTTCTAGTTATTTATTATGCAGAATAATTATGACAGTACTCTTTAAGAATAGCAATATCCTCTCCAGTCCAATGCATTTATAAATTGTCAATTAACATGTCAAGTTATCTTTTTAAAATCTAAATCCCTGATCTAGATCCTTGTAACTTTCACTTAAGTAGCTTGTTATAATGAAAGCAACGAACATTTTCATTTACGCTTAACTTCTATGTTATCACTAAAGACACTGTTACCTAAGTTTAACTTAGGTGTGCAACGCCTCTGCATTTGAAATAGCTATTGGCTCGTCTCTGTAATAGAAATACTCCGTTCCCAAATGTTAACAGTGCTTTTAATGTCAGCAGTGGTAATCTAGCAAGGAGGATTTCATATAATAAAGCTGATGGACGCCATGGAATGAGATCCCTACTGGTTTCTCATTTCAGTTTTATTTGTATAATAGTGACTCGGCTAGATTGCCACCTAGCGGACTACTAACCTCATCCTTTAGAAGCAAGAGGTGCCATTAACAGAGCAGATCGAAAATGTTACTTCATTGGCAACAGTAATAAAGCTTTACAATTTCCCGCGGGAGGTCTCCACTGTTCCAGGTTTGCTTCATTAGCATAGCACCATGTATCATAATTAGAATTCCCGGATCTACTTAGATAATTAAATTAGTGTCCGCCATGTGGCGCCGTGGGAGTGCTGAAAGCTGGGCTGCTTTCTCATCATGTTTGAAACAAGAATAGGCAAAGCGAATAGTAGTGAGGATGCGTGACGTCACTTCCGCTCCCATCAGTGCATACTTTGGTTCCGGTCCGTTTTTTTTTATTTTTTTTTTAAACCCGATCTGCATATTAATAGGAAGGAGGAGGAGGAAGAGTGTTTGACCTTTTATTTACAACGTAGATGACCCGGATGACCTAAAGGTGATTCGTCACACTGTTGGGAAATAAAAAAGCAATTTTTTCCCCTCTGCTTCCTATTCGGGAGGTCACGTGTTTCGCTGAATTGGTAGCTAACGATGGGTCTGCAAAGTAACACCACTTAGAAGCTGTGTTTTCTAGCCGATCATTAATTTTCAGTAGTCAGAGTTTCTCTGGAAGTAAAGACTCGTTCGGAGACTTAGAAAGAAAGGGTAGGGTTTGGGAATGAGTAAAGTACGTAAAAAAAAGTGTCCTTTGACCGCTAAAATGAAAATAAATGATTATCAGTGAAAATATTGCAATCGGCTTAAGTAACTGTGAAGAGTGTGCTCTGATAGAGGTTGTTTAATTTTCCGAAAGGGATCTCCAGATAATTAGTTAATTCGGGTCACATACAGCTCAGAAATGGCATTTTGATAAACGTGTTGGTCCCCCCTTCTCATGTCACTGGTTCGGGAACGCATGCTTCCCCCCCCCTTGTGATGTTGCCTATTTATCAGGGAGGGAAATACGCTGTAATTTTTAAAACTTTTTTTATTATTTCGAAATTAAATCTAATAATAGCATTAAGGAATATATTGGACTTAATGCTATTATTAGATTTAATTTCGAAATAATAAAAAAAGTTTTAAAAATCCCTTTGTTTTTGTTTGTTTGTTTCTCACCTCCAAATATAGCCATTGTTGTTAACGATATGGTCTCAGTGAACTGACACGTAGTTTGATATCCTTTGTAAAGCATTTCAGTATTTAGCCATGAAAATCTTCCCGAGTCTCGAAAACATAGTTTATTTCTTGCTAGTTTTATTTCCACATCATAATTTTACGCCTGAATTACAATCCAAGGAACGTACAGCATCGAAATACGAGTGTAACAGGAATTCATGAAAGTTGGGAATTAAACTATTGAAGTGGGTATATTTTCATTGTTAAAAGCATACGATTTCGAGTGGCACAAAATGGATTGGTTGGAATTACTGAAAAGACAATAAAACTACGAAATATGTCGGCTTTTGGAAGTAATAACTCGAGTCACTGAAAGCTTCCGTATAAAACCAACAATTATACATTTATTTGTTGAGAGGTGTCCGGATATTACACTATAAATTACATAATAGCAGTGTGTAATTTTCACGCTGAAAATTACACGTTTCTTGACTATACTGAATTGTAATTGTCCTTACATTTCAGAAATGATTTTTTTTTTTTTTACAAATGTTGGTAAAAAGAAAAACAAAAGACAGAATTTAAAATATAATAAAATATTTTATATAAAATACAAAATGATCTGAATCTTTATAGTAAATAAAATTGATTTCATAAATTTAGTTACGATTTTTATAATTATATAATAATAATTTCATATACATCTTTTATTTATTCATATATTAATAATTTAAAATAAATTTAATGATCGGAGCTACTAGCATGCTTTGTAAGTTTTTTCATTTTTTCGGGTAGACGACAACTGGGAGATGGCCACGTAATTCATTCCTAATTATAATCTGTATCTGTACGCATCTTTTTATCTCGGTGATAAAAGCGAATATCTTATTCTAACTTTTTCTCGAATCATAGTATTGCTTCAAACAAAAGCAGACTTGTCTAATACTAACATTAAAATCATTTAACGTTATAGTATCATTTAAGCTTTACCAACTTTTGGACAAACACATGCATTTGTACAAAGAGGTCGCATTTTGTTTTATTCACATAGATACACCATTGCACACTAGAATTACATTCTAGCATTTATAAAACTTGTTAGAAGGCAGTCTTTTTCTGGGAAATCCATGTTTTCTTTCGGTGGATTAAGCTATCCCCCTAATACTCCCCCCGTATTAGGAATTTGGCTACATTTGTGATCATTAGATGGAATTAAGATATTTTCATGTTTTTTTTTAGTGCTTGCTTTCCGGTAATAGCAAACCAAGTTATCGTATTCCTCTGTAAGCCCCCCCTTTTCTTCCTCCCAATGGACACACATCAGTAACAGACACAGCGTAAAGGATTTCAGCCGACAATTAATATTTATTTCCTTGCACGGAGTTGTTAAGCGATACGTCGCTTCTCTTTCTCCCTACCATTTACAGAGAACTAGATTTTCTTGTTGTTGCGATGGTTCCTAATGTTTCGGTACGATAATTGTTTCTTTTTAGTTGGAATACACTTTCCATTTAATGGCATCGAGGCAAAATTAAGTTTTGTAAAAGTTTCCACACATAAATTATTGCTATGTTTTAGGAATCACTCAGGCTTGTTGTGCACCACACTACATTCAACCCAAAAGGAAATTTTTGTGCCTTCCTTACAAGAGACAGCACGGTTCAGTAGATTGCAGAGTGTAATTTGGAAGGGGGGGGGGTTTCCTGGAATTCTTTCAAGAATATTCGAGAGATTTAATAGTCAATGACATGTTTAGGAAAAGTGATAATTAGGAGAAAGAGGTTGAAATGGCTTGTAATTCTTAGATGTTTTCTAGTAATAGTTATGTTTCATTTAAAAATGACTTCAAAGATCTTAGTTGGAATTCTTAGATCTTTGTAATAGAAAGGCAACATTATTTTACTCGCTTACAGTCGCGATGACTCCGTAGTTTTACTCAATTTCCTTTTATTATATTAAAGACTGTGTTAGAAATTAATCCTTTATGTCATAATAATTTCTGTTCGCTGACTCGCTTCTTATAAGGTAGATATTTTCTCCTTTTACGAGTTTATGGACACTCTTCTCCATCGTTTTCGATAATTAAGAAATGGGCTGCCGAGTTTAAACGTGGCCGTACCAGCCTTGATGATGATCCACGTGAAGGGCGTCCAAAAAGTGTAAGAACACGAGAAGTCATTGATCAAATGAACGATATGGTATTGGATGACCGGCGAGTCAAAGTGCGTGAAATTGCTGAGACTATAGGCATTTCAAAAGAACGTGCAGGATATATTTTGCTCGAAGAATTGCAAATGAAAAAGCTTTGCCAAGATGGATGCAGATCAAAAACGCACTCGACTCACATGAAAATCTCTGAACAGTGCTTGGAGCGTTTTAACAAGAATGAAACTGATTTGTGGCGTCGATTTATTACTATGGATGAAATTTGGATTCACCATTACACACCAGAATCCAAAAAGCAGTCAAAACAGTGGACAGAAGCCGGTTGTTCAGCGCCAAAGAAGACAAGGTCATGGCATCGGTGTTTTGGGATGCTAAAGGCATTTTGTTTATTAATTATCTTGAAAAGGGTAAAACAATAACCGGTGAATATTATGCCGATGTTTTAACCAGACTAGACGAAAAAATTCGTGAGAAAAGAACAGGTTTGCAGAAGAAAAAATCATCTTCCATCAAGACAATGTACCTCCCCACAAAGGTGTTTTGGCAATGGGAAAATTAAGGGATCTGCACTATGAATTGTTGGAACATCCACTCTATTCCCCAGATTTGGTTCCCTCTGACTTCTGTCTCTTCCCAAAACTAAAAATCCTCCTCGCTGGTCAGCGTTTTTCTTCGAATCAAAAGGTGATTGCATCTGTAGAGGGGTATTTTGCAGATCTTACTGAGAACCACTACAGGAGCGGGATAATGGCCCTGGAGCATCGCTGGAATAAATGTATTAGTCTTAAGGGAGATTATGTTGAAAAATAAAAATAATTTTGAAATTATAAATTCCTTTTTTTCATTGTTAGGTCGAGAACGTTTCAGACCACCCTCGTACCATCCTAAATTTTGTTTCGCAAGAGTGCAGTATTATTTGAAAAGAATTGTATCTTATTACATTATCAGTATATTTAGAAACGGCAAATATTCGTATTAAAGAATGAGTTACTTGTTTTGCTTAATGCTGTAACAAGTATGACGTCACACGTTACGCTTGCTGCAGCAACAACAATGTTTTTTAACTCAATTTTATTGAACTACTAATCACGTCTTCCTCATTGTCTATTCTATTCATTTTTGTTTGCTTTCCGATTCTTGTTTCTAATTACTCATAAGACAATTTTGATAGTGAAAATAATAAAAGGACTTGGGAAATATTGAAAACACACTTCCGATAAATTTGGTGTTTATGAGAAATGGGTGGGAAGAACCCCTCAAGTTCTTAAAAGAGAATAATATCGGCATAGAACGAGAAATGAGATCTAGCAAAAATTCACCGACGATAAAAATAGAAAGAAAAAAAAAGCGGGGAATACATAAAGAAAAGATTGCATTTTATTTGATTCGCCAAAGGAAAAACTACGGAACAGCAGCAGCTATTCGAGGTCTGTAAAAATATTTCCTCTTTTCACAGTTTTTGTATGTTTCCCCCTTTTTTTCCTCTCGTGCGTGAGAATCAAGAAAGGCGCACACATGAAGAGCGCGCAGGCAAGCCAAAGAAACAGTTGAATACCCTACTGTGATCCCCGTAAATGACACGAACATCCGAAGCGCCTCTCTGACTTCGAACTGTGACCCATACATCATGTCGGACACTTTCAAAACGAACAAGCTATAACGGTGTAAGGGTGAAAAGAGAATCCCTTTCATATACGCGAAGAGAGAGAGAAAGTGGTAGTGGTGGTGCCATCGGTGTTAAGGAATGTCTTATAAAGCTCACTGTTATGGTCTGGCAAGCTTTAGCTTTCCATTTGTGTAAACTCCAATGCATTTCACTCACTGGATTTAATACGCAAATTCCAAACAAGGAGGATTATCTAGCGATGCTAATAGTTGCACGCAAACAGTGCCACGTTTCTGAAACACCGGACGCGAAGTTGACATTAAAACGGATGCCTCCAGTCTTTAATGACGTCATAATGACGTCACGCAGCCAGAGAATTTCTCTAACCCGAGATTATGTGAAGTGGCAAAGTTTGTTACGACTTAGTTTGTTAAAGTGTCTTACGCTGTTTCCAAATGAGCAAAGATGGTTAAAGGGGGGGGGGGGATCATTTAAATCAGTGGATGGGGAGGGAAAGGCGTAAAGAGTGTATTGTATAAATAAGAAAAGTTAATTAAAAAGACTAACATTTGCTTTTGTAATGTTCTCGTTTTGCCCGTTATTTCTCATGTACTTTGGGCCAAGCATGCACATTACCCACAACATAATCTTTCTCTGACACAACCTGCGTGAGTTTCTGTGCAGTTGTTTGTACTTGCGAGTAGGTGAGCTTGTGAGATGGATGGTTCTTTTGCGAACTTTTGTCCACACTTGTTAAATCTCGGTGTTTGGAACCAAACGTACGAAGCATAACAAACGTGAGCCTAAACAGTACTCAAGTTGTCAACAAGGGTGGAGACTGTCGTCAACAGAACGCAAGAATAATTCGTTCTACTTTGGCGTGTCCAAATGGGGGAGAGAATTCGGTACGTTTGTTTTCTCGCGTGGGCTACGAAAGCCACTGATAGATTGGAAAAGCTTTGTTATTCTCTTAAGTCATGTAAAGAAGTTATTTTTCTCTCAAGCACCCACCAATTTTGTTTGCTTCCTTAATTTATTTTTTCTTTTATTCATTTATCAAACTTTTAAGGGGCTTTTTCTCTATTTGCCATCTCCTCGTTCAATTTTTGGATTCGTAAATATAAAATATTTTGCGGTAGTTCGCCAACGGATCGATAGGTGGCGCTTGGGTTTTCTTCCGGGTTTGAAATTTTTCTTTTTTGTATTATAGATTTTTACGCTTGTAGATTTCCTTTAATTCGTATTATTACTGCAATGTTGTGAATATGATTAAAAACAGTGGAATCGAGAAAAATGTATAAAAGCATCTGAAACAAAGAATTCAATACAACGAAAGACAAGGCCTTGTATTGGGACAAGAAATTAGCTTTTAAGAGATCGAAGTGATGAAAATCAGGGCGATTATTTGTCTGTGTGAAGTATATGACACGTGTCGTGGAGTTATAGTGTGATAAATGCTGATTGGTTAGCAGAGAAAACGGATTGAGCCAGAGGGAAGTCCCAATTATATTTGAAAGCGCGCTAGACGAGATTTGAAATATGAATGGTGGGGGGATGCTCGCTTCAGGCAACCCCGATGTCCTTATTTGGAGAGGCTAACGCGTTTTCAAGCACATGAGCGCTGTGAACAATGATAATGTGTTCACCCCAAGGACCTATCCGAATTCGTATCTTTAAGGTTTGTGTTTCTGCTACCCTCTTCGTTCATTAAATAAACCCCTTTATTCTATTTTCGCCTAACGAAGTTACGTTGCAACTAACAGCGCAAAAATCTCCCGTTGCAATCTCAGAACAATGAGTTTGGTCAGAAAAAATAGTCTGTCAACTATTTTGCTGATCTCTTAGATAGCGCCATCTGTCTTTCTTGGGATGAATGACATGGCAATCACGAAAAATGTCAGTGCGGTTCTGCTTCTCCCAAACTTCCTCTTCATCATAAGAGAATGGCAGAGGGCGCGTTCGCTAGGGAGAACGAAAAATGACTATTGACAAGACCACCTGCGAGAACCAAGAATTCATCACCAACTCTGCAACAACAAATTTCGCATTAGTTGATCGGAGCTTGGTCTGTTTGTCCGGAAAAAAATAAACAGCAGACGATGGAGAATATAAACAGTGTCACAATTTGTACAAGTGTGGAATAGATTATGATGGTATAAAAGTTAAATGATTGTGAATTTTAAAAGAAATTATTTTTTAAAAATAAAGAAACTACTTTATTAAATTTTGAAATTCTAAATTATCCCTAAAATTTTGATTAAATTACTAATTTCTTTTTAAATACAATCATACTTATATTTTGACTAAAATAAATTAGAAAATTTCTTTTATGATTATCTTTTAAAATCATTGACTTTTAATTTATATTCAAACTTATAAAATCATTGATTGTTAATTTATATTTATATATATATATATTTATAAACTTATTTACAAACTAATACCGAAAGAAGACATTACGACAAAAGATTCTTTACAAAACTTTATAGTCCTTATAAGGACTGGCTTAAAGGGGCGAAGCAAGAATGCTTTCATCTTCCCCGTTATCTGTAGAGGACAGTGTAAAGTGTTATTGAGCTATTAAATTAAAGCTCTGATCATGGCAGGCGGGTAACAGTAACCCTTTATCTGTGATGAGAGTTGTTTGTGAATGGGAATTCTTTACAAAACAAATTGTCACAGTTAATTACAAAACCAATTGTCACAGTTTTATTATAGCAACATTATATAAAAATTTTAAAGGTGTATTATATATTTTCAGAATTTTAGAGAAAAATTTCAGTAATTTAAAATATTAAAAATTATTTAAAAAACTATTTTATATTTACAGAAATATATTAAACTCTTAAATCATATAAAAATAAACAGAATGAATGACATGACAGCCTTTAATTGTATACAATTACATAATAAACTGTATAGATTTAATTGTATAAATTAAATATATAAATTGTATTTAAATATAT
Source organism: Typopeltis vanoorti (assembly GCF_054136105.1). Lineage (NCBI taxonomy): Eukaryota > Metazoa > Arthropoda > Arachnida > Uropygi > Thelyphonidae > Typopeltis > Typopeltis vanoorti. Next base: position 27,517,362 of record NC_143570.1, read on the forward strand.
ATATATAAATATATATATATATATATATATATATATATATATATATTGAAACAGAAGGTAAACGATTAGCTCTCGATTTAGGACTAGGTTGATACTTTATTTCAAACAGATATTTTCATTTTCTCTCTCTCTGGGAAAGATATCATTGGAAATATCTTTTACATGTTCCATGATTGTTTTTAAAGCTTTCTTGAAGTCTTTCCAAGGCCCTCATTATTAGTAATTTTAACTGCACTATTTTATTATCGTAGTTACTTTTTATCTGAGGTTTGTTTTGATGGCGATAGGATAACATCCGCCGCTGTTTTTGCTGTAGGTTATAATATATCTTTTATAAACAGGGAAGTTGAATTAGTCCCATGCTGAAAGATTGGTTAGTCGTAAAAGTGCTTTACTCATACAATGAACACAGTATTAACTACTTAGCCTGAAGCACTTTTTCATACACATAAATAAATATTATTAAAATGTGCGTGACGTATTTGAACAGCAAAAAAACAGGCAATGTAATTTATTGTTCTTAGAAGTCATATACAATCCTTAGGTTTAATGTCAAACATCTGTCGTATAGAGAAAGAGAGAGACGGCTCAAAACACTCGAAAATACGTCCAACCTTTTAACAATCTCACTGTTATATTCTCATCACTATTGTTATTCATAACATTACTTAGAGCTTAATATTTAGAAAGAAATTACGTAAGTGATGAGAACAAAACTGGTTTTTAAAATAATGGTGAATATTTCCTGTTGCATTAGCAATTTAATTCCAAAAATATAAGCGTTAGGATCGTAAAATAGGGAAAATTATTTGTCTATTTATTGTTAATTGCTTTAACAAGGAAGTGACGTCATGCCTACCACTTTTGTCAACAATGCATAACGAGAAGAGATTTTCTGTTACCAGTATTTTAATACATATTTCATATTCATAACAGAACATAATTATATTACTTTATTGTTCTGTGTTGCTAACTCTTATCCCTTCCATTCAATTTTGCTCTGTATTTTCCGTATTATGCTTAATTTAATTTTTTAATACTGAATTTTGGTCTAATTTCCCTTTCAGAAATTAAACTACATCATTATACAAAATTAGCATCATACATCTCTTCAAGAATGTTCAGGTGTGTTTTAATAAGTCTAATATACCTCCAAAATCAACTTGAATTAAACTTGGCTAACGAGTGTGATCGAGTAGCTCTTTTTCTTATAATTCTATGCTTATGTATTCAGTATATATAACTTCCTGAACTTTAGGTTTTCCAATTTAAAAAAAAAATATTTTTTCTTAGATATAAACATGAAACTTATATTTTCCTTATAATTACTGTTTAATTAAAGAAATTTTCTGAAATTCTAAAAAATATTGCAAATATCTTCGTAAACCTTAAAGTTTTTTGTATTATAATATTACAATCAAATAATTGAAAATTTGGTTGCCGGGGTGGAATCAATCGACCGTGAGATGCGGTGATTGATTATTCAATCCAATACCCTTGGAGAGTAATGGATGGCAATGCTGTAGCCAATGAAGTTCTAACTGAGGCTCGGCTATTGCTGTTACCCTCCTGCAATGATCAGAGCCTTAATTAATTGCTCAATAACACCTTATCCCTACACTGTCCTCTACAGATAACGGGGAAGATGAAAAGCATTTTTGCTTCGCCCCTTTAAGCCAGTCCTTATAAGAACTATAAGGTTGCCGGGGTAGGCGTAGGTAGGTTGAAATCAATCGACCGTGAGATGCGGTGATTGATTCATTCAATCCAATACCCTTGGAGGGTAATGGATGGCAATGCTGTAGCTAATGAAGTTCTAACTGAGGCTCGGCTATTGCTGTTACCCTCCTGCCATGATCAGAGCTTTAATAGCTCAATAACACCTTATCCTTACACTGTCCTCTACAGTTAACGGGGAAGATGAAAAGCATTCTTGCTTCGCCCCTTTAAGCCAGTCCTTATAAGGATTAAGGTTGCCGGGGTAAGAATAGTACCAATGTAGCTAATGCATGTCGTACGAGGCGACTAAAATTGGTACCCAGGGAGGGTAATGGATGGCAATACTGTACCAGGTTTTCGGCTGTTGCTGTTACCCCTGGAGCGCTGAGATTCGAGAGTTATGAGTTCGCTCTCTTAAGGTTTTGCCTTAAGGGAGCAATTTGAGTCTCCGGGGAAGGTGTTTTCCGGCACGGCCCGCTGAGGGGCTTTGTCGGCGAATGTTTTTCTTCGGAATTTGAGCCGTTCTGCTCGGTAGTCGTGGTGGAGGGAAGGCCAACGCTGAGTGAGACGGTCTTTCGACCACTATGGAGTGGTCTAGGAATCGTCTTAAATTTTTAGAGTTGGCTTTACTTACACATCCCCAATGTAGCTCATGCATGTCGTACGAGGCGACTAAAATGGGTATCCAGGGAGGATAATGGATGGCAATGCTATAGGCAATGAAGTTCTGAGACTCGGCTATTGCTGTTGCCCTCTTGATCAGAGCTTTCTATAGCTCAATAACACCTTATCCTTACACTGTCCTCTTCAGATAACGGGGAATATGAAAAGCATTCTTGCTTCGCCCATCTAGCCAGTCCTTTTAAGGACTTGTCTACTTTCAATGTCTGCTCTCTAAAACTTGCGAAGTTTTTTCTTTATCTTTATTTTTTATGTAATCCTGAAACCTGCTTAGAGATCATGAAAGTGACTTGGAAAGAGTTCGAACATAATATACATAATATAATAATATACTCTTAATTTATATATCCAATATTAGCGATATATATTTGTTAGATTCATCTATCAATTAAGATAAAATTATTAAAATATATTTAAGACAATGGATTTACTATTGAAATGGCATATTATGTTGAAAGTATTTTTCTTGACTACGTCATTAATGCGATTAGTTAAGAACATTCTTAAAATCACCGAAGCTCCAATTAACCAATGATAGTAATCATCATTACTTCCGGAACTTAATACTGTTTAGAATGTAGCTGGGGTCATGTATTAATTAAGGAAGCTGCGATTTTTCTCCGTCTCTTAGAAAGGTTTAAAAAAAAAAAAAAATTGAAACCCAAATCCCTTTCGCGTGTACTTTGAATTCAAAGACAGACTTAATTCGGATGATATCAAATATACTCTAAATTATTCTTACTTTAATGTTTTTATTAACAATGCCATTATTGTAGATAATAATTACTTTTTTTTTTCTTTTGCTAAAGTGTTTGTTACAAGTTCGACTTTACTCAGACATCTTTGTTATTATTCATTTTTATTTATTTATTTTTTTGGTACGAACATAATCTTTGGGTTTCCTTTAAACTAAAAGATGATGAAGAGTGTCAGCGAAATATATGATTTTTTAAAAAAATCTAATAAATGTTCTGATTACTAATCCTATCTTTCTGTGTTGGTTTCTTCTATTGTCGGATTGTTAATGTTCTCCCAACTGAGAGAAGATTAGCAAACCTCTTTACAAACATTTATTTATAGCCTCATGGAGGAGAATAAACACTGCGATTGTCTTTCTTTAACGCAATCAGCCTGGAATCACAAACACGAGCTTCTCAAATGTATCCCTCCATGTCTCTGTTTATTCTTCACCGCCTCCTATTTTTATTTATTTATTTATTTTACTCGTATGCCCATGCGCCGTGCATTCCCGAAGCTATTTACTTTTGGACGAACTAAGAACCGTGATATTCACTTCTCTAATTTCATTTTTAAATCGAAGATTAATTAGAATCAAAATGGCGTCGTCAGTAGAATGATTTTTTTTACAAAACTACCGTCTGTTTATTCTTCATAATTTAACGAACTTATATTAAATTGCAATTTGATGCGAGTTTGTTAATTAAATTTTGACAGATGGCGATTTATATGCAAATCACTGGCTCTTCACTGAGGTTGCTTTGACTAAAGAAGTTAACCTTTCTTCTTAAGTACTTTTGCGAGGATGCAAGGAATAAATATTTTCCACTTTTTTGGGTTTGTGCTTCTTTATCGTTTTCATCCAGCTTTACTTTTTTCAAGCCAATCCGAAATCCTTTTTTAAAAGAGAAATCTGGGGGCTTTCCAATGGTATAGGCGTTGGCCATACCACCAAAAAAAAAGGACTGAGTTTATCATAAACGGACAAATCCACAAACCAAAATCCTCTACCTTGAATAGGAGAAAAAGAAACGGAAGATAGACTGAAAATCTTATAAAAGCAGTCAAATCTCTAAATCTAAAAACCTTGCAAAATGCAAGAAGCCATCACTTGCATGACTGACTTCAAATGCAGTGGAAAAGTGTAAAAATATCTTCCCCGGTCGGCATTTCATCATCAAAGTCATTTCAAAAGGCACGTTCATAACTTGATTTGAAAAGGCAAGAGTGTTATTAAGAGAGAGAAGCTATTCCATTTAGCTCTTCTGCCCCCCCCCCCCCCCACCATTTCTTGATTATTTAAAATTTACATTTTTTTTTTATCAGCAATTCCTCAGTGTGAAGAAATAAAAGAGGGATATCCATTTAATTCTCTTCCTACAGTATGCATTTCCATTTCCATTATTTCTTTCTCGCGTGGGCCACATTTGAATACTTGCAAGGCAATACATCTTAACACACTTTTCATCATCTTATACTTCATTCGCTCGCTTCTTCCCCTTCTCATCAGCACAAGCAATCCCGAAATACAACCTATATTGCTCTTTTCAACTCCCCACATCTCTCCCATCCTCTCTCTTTCTACCCCTTTATTTCCTATCCCCCCCTTCACTCCCTCGAGCACCCCCCCGCAATCTCAGATAACTATTCGACTTTCAGATGGATGAAAAGCTTTCTACAAAAGAATGCAAGCGACCAACACGCACCAGAAAATTTAAATATTCGAGACTCGGAAGAGATGATAAAGAAAAGATCCTGTACTTCTCATCTTCTTCTGTAACTCCCCCCCCCCCCCCATCAGGTTACGAAAAAGAACTTATCGTATAGATTTCATACTCCATTTCCTACTAGAGCTATATCGATTGCGTCTACGAGGCAATGTTTTTTACTCTCTTTCCTTCTTATTTACGATTGGTGTCGCCGTTTCTCACTATTGTGATTGCCCTCAACAATAAGTAGGAGGATAAATTGTCCAATAAATTTAGATCACATGAAAAGCGGTTTACGGCCTTGGAATCCAGCGAGTCATTCACAATATTACGTGTACTTGGATGCGATTGTCGGTGGTATGTCGCTACCTTCTTCGCTGTACAGACAACGTCAATCATGGAACTTTATCTGGGCACACAAAAACGTTTATTCACCATCTACTATCCTCCCCAACAGGTTCATCTCTAGCTTACCTCGGTGCGCGTGTGTGCGCGCGCGCGCGAACACCAATTGGAATTACACCTGCAGTGGTTCAAGTTATTAAATATCGTTGGCAAATTGCCAACCCTTTCAACGTCCATCCCTCTTCCCTACTCCTGTTTGCTGCTACTCTCCAAGGAGAAAGAATGAAGATTATATTTCTGTTACTCGCAACAACATCTATGATGTTATTCGAATTTATAAGCGCTCTTAGATTTCAGCGTGGGATCTTTCGGGCGCCATATGTTAAGATAATAATCAGATAGTACTCTATCTCCACAACAGGATACCACTAAGCTATTAAATGTTTTTTTTTTTTTTTTTTTTTTTTTTTTTTTTTTTTTTTTGTAAACAGTTGACTGTGGCGTATTTGACGCACTTAAGGGATATAGAATGTTTTTAAGTTTTCGATGTGACATTACGTATTATGTTAAAAAGAAAATTATTTATGTGGTTTGATGTTTAAATTGGGTACAGGATTAACGAGGATGGCGATAACCTAACATTTAATGAGTTCATTTTCAAAATATCCGTATTTTTATTGCAATGTACTTTGGTAACTTTAGAAAAAGAACAAATATATAAAATTGTTATTATGGATATTCTGTTATTATGGATAACGAAACCGCATTAAAATGCTTCATTTGATATTAAATCTTGGTCAAGAAAAAAAAAAGATTAGTCGAACTAATCTTGATGTTATTAAAAAAATTCGAAAAGTGCCCTAAATAGACTTCGGTAACTTTTGACATACTGAGTTTGCATTGTTGCTTCTCTTCGTTTGTATTTGTATTATTTATTTTATAATATGACTTACGGGAACTTAAATATTTCGGATTTCTACCTTCCCTTTAAAGGGTAGGTAGAATTTTTTTTTATTAATTAAAAAAAAAATTAAATATGTCGATAATACGGACTCTTAGGAATATGTCTCTAGTAACAACACGAAGCCAATTTATGCGTCTCTATTGTTAATTGGGATACACCTTTTCGATAGAGGAAGTGTTAGGTTGAGTATTTGGCTGTGTCTTTATCATTTCCTTTAATACTCTGTTTTTCATTCCAGGGCACTCCTTTAGTCCTAACGAAATCGATAAGTAGCCTCTACATCTCTACCCATCGCTGAGGTTGAGCGCATTCATACAGCGTGCTAGGTAAGAGGCGAAGTTCCTAATTCTAAACTTTCTTTACTATTAGGTACTAGTGTATGTTTTTATGGAAAAATTTTACCATACGTTGTAGAATTTAAAAAAGTTGATTCCTAAATAGAAACGATACTCGACTGCATCCAAAGATCGACTAAGTATAGAATTGGTTGGAGGAGGGATTAGAATTATCCTCCGCTAGAGAAATTGATGCACTTGCGTATTCATTTGAAGCCATTCCTTAGCGATGACGTCCTTCGAATGGGATGGTTCAGATTGTAATGCTAGAGGAACTTATAATAAGCAACTCCACTAAGATGGAAGTAGCCAATCTTGTACGAAGGCTGAGGTCAAATAATCAACAAAAAATTTCATCCAACAAAAGCCTTATCTTAATTACCTTACTTTTAATCCACCTAAATTATCTTGTAAGCCAAAATTAAAATCTAAACACAAAAATACAAAAATGAAGGATTTATTCCAACTGGTGATTTTCTCCCTGTTTACTGTATTTTGAAGACGGTGTCCTAAACTGCTCAACTAGTAGCAAACACCATTTTTAAATGCACGCATTTTAATCGTCTTCTAAGGCCATATCTAGACAGAAGTTGTTTTTCATACGGCTTTATACAATGCAAAAATTGATGTCTTAATTTAAAACCCGTTAAAGGTCATCCATCTTTTGTAAATCTTTTATCTCTACTTCTAGAGCCAAATGCTAACAAGAAAAATAATGAACACATCGCTTTTAAGCTTCGAATAGCGAAGTGAATTATTTCTATCAACAAGTAATATTTGTTTACTTGACCAACAATGAATTCGATAAATCCATCGAGAAATTAATCATATCTCTTATAATAGCAAATGAGTAAAAAATAATAGTACTTTACTATTAGGATGAAACTTTTATTAGTTCCACAAAACTTGGAGTGGATTAAGCAGATGTCTTTTTTCTTATTAAATTAAGCACTGGATTAGTGAAGTTGCGATTTCAACACTTTTTAGTGTATGCAGATTAGGCACTTAAAATGAACAATCTGTGATAGATGGCGTACCCTTTTATAATTGTTGGCTTTGTGCGAACTAACAAAACTGAACAATAGACTAGACATCTTCTTGAAAGAGTGAGATATTATGGTTCAAAAGATCGTATAATCTCAGAATTAAGAGAATATTTTCAAAATACTAATAGTTCGGAAGAACTAAAAATGCTACGAGTTCTGAAGAATTAAAAAAAAAAAAAATACCGAGTTCTGAGGAACTAAAACTTTTATGAATTTAAAACTAAGGCTAACTTAAAACTAAGAGTGACGAATTGCAACTGACACGTGCAGAGCAAAAAACTAAAGAATTAGAAGAAATCAGAAACTAATGTTTTAGAATTTGTAAAGCAATTCGGGTCTTTGAGAACTGAAATGGAATAGGGAAAAAAACTCTAAGAGATACTCATTATCACTACGATAATGATAATAAAGTTGTTTTAATTACAGGTGGATAATCCATTTATAGAACGCACAAAGAGTTTGATTTCTAGATGTAATTTGTGTTTACTGATAAAGCTAACGTGTGTTTAGATGCACAATAATATTTGGTACGTCAAAGTGTTCTAGACCAGCGCTTCCCAAACTGTGGGTTAGTTTTGTTGAGGGGACCGTGAAAGAATGAAAATAAATTTAAAATGTTTTAAGACTAAGCGTGCCATGTCAAATGTGTATGTAAATGCTAAAAATGTAATATTTGCATTTGATTTTGGCAATATTCGCTGTGTATGTTTTGTATTGAATATAAATACAATAAATATTATAATAATATCTCTCTCTATTACGATTTTTTTTTTTTATTTTTATGAGGGCGGTGAAATATTTTAATTTTTTCAAAGGGGCTTTTACATCCATAAGTTTGGGCACTGGTCTAGTATAACATACGAAATTGCTTAAAAAAAAAAAAAAAAAAAAAAAATGGTTGTTCAAAGTTTTCATGTTGTGAAAGAATTCCAAATTGGCCGGAGTTTCTAACATAACTAAACAACAGGAAGAGAAGATATAAAGACGAGAGGCAGGAAATAGCGTAAACATAATGGAATGCCATCAATAAATGGATGGTACTAAACAAACAAAAAAAAAAAAACAGAGTTGAATGGAAAACGGAAATGACAACAGAGTAGCGAAAGTTATAAAAGGATTAAAATGAAAACCAGATTAAAAAAAGGGGGAGGAATGTAACAAAACAAGACTCATAAGAACAAAACAGTGAAGGCAGGAAGAGCAGTGAATAGAGCGTGCTGATAACATAAAAGGCTAGCGGGATATCTGAGTAGATGGCAGTTTTCTTGCACTCCTTATCTGGTCATGTATTTTCGTATGCACGAGTCCAATTCCCCTTTGTACCCTTAAAATGAACCACAGCTTCGGCAAGGGAATGCCGATAATGCATCGCAAAGATAACAGGGAAGCAATACACTGCTGCTGCCGACCTATCTCCAGTTGATTAAGGAGTTTCCTCGCTCTGTTACAGACTTTGATATTCATTCATTAAATCGGAGACTCCCCAGACAGAGGTAACCACATCCTATCACCTGCCGTCATTAAAAACGCGTTTCAAAACCATTACGATAAGATAACTCTTTTCTGGTGAAAACTGTTCAAATCCCAGAGGTGGCCGCCACGAGTCCCCGGATGTACTTGTGTTTTATTATTTATTGCAGAAGGCAAGTTGAAGCACCTGGAGAATAAGATGAAACAAAAGTATTCGACCACGGCTAATATAATTATTTATTGGCTAATTAGTTAGTGAAAGGGAGAGAACAGGTGACGCATTTCATTTGTCCATTCGTCCATTTTGTCCTCTTTATGTTACGCTTCGGAAGGTGTCTCATTTGGGATTAAAAAAAAAAAAATTGAATGAACGAAGAAACAAGGTAATTTACATCTACACCTTCTGTCCAAAGAAAAACCGAATTTTTCGGAAATAGAAGAAACTAGTGGCGCCACCTGATGTATATTTTTGTTGTGTCAACTGTTTATGACATTTGTTTCATTAGAAGCCGAGTTATAGTGCCAGGAGTGACAGCGTGTTTTGACGAACGGTCGGACGTCACGATATTCATACCGTACGCAATGAATTCTCGCTATCAATTACTTCAAAACTTCGAGATAAAACTCACCATTGAGTTTGGCCAGGCGGAACGAATTCTTTGTGGATAATGCCCTTGGAATCGTAGAAACAAATCAGCATTGTCTTTACTTCTGACTTCTCCAAGCGACTTTCTTTCGGATGCCTCTCTTCTGGTGGTCTCCACTCAGCACTCTGGCGCTTTGTTTCGGGCTCATACTCAAAACATCACGTTTCGTCACCAGTAACTTCGTTTCAAGGAAGTTTGAGTCCTTACGAGCGGTTTTAACGAGGTCCTTGCAGTGTTCAATTCGATACCCTTTTTGGTCGTCGGTCAACTTGCGGGAACAAATCGCGAATTCGATTTACGAAGGCACAAACTCTCGGTCAAAATGTTGTGCACAGTTGATTTTGGAATCCCCAATTCATCTTCAATCAATCTCACATACGATTTCGGGTTTTCTTTGATGAAATCACGCACTTTTTGGATGTTAACTTCGCTTAATCCAGTTTTTGAACGGCCGGCGTTTCGTCGTCCTCAAGCGTCTCACGACCACTTTGAAATCGCTTCAACCACTCGTAAACTTGGGTACGGGATAAGCATTCATCACCGTATGCTTTCTGAAGCATTTGATGCGTTTCGGTAAAACTTTTACCAAGTTTAACACAAAAGTCAATCGCAGCTCTCTGTTTGAAACTCATTTTCCGACCGTTCGTTGACGTTTGAAACAGTTAACACAACACTAATGAAGGTTGCCGCTTTCGACAACAAAAAGATGCAACAGGTGACGCCAATAGTTTCTTCTATTTTCGAAAAGTTCGGTTTCTTTTTGCACAGAGGGTGTAGTAATTCCAGCACTATAATTTAGTTTTACCATCAAAGTTAAATTTAGTGAATGTTTTATTTTTTCAACTAACCTTATAAGGGCTAACTGTATCTGCTACAGTATTTGATTGCGAGGAACATGATGCAGTTAATTCAACAGTTGAATATAAAGCCTTTCATGGCCAACTAACTTGGCTTCCGTATGTCCTAACACTTCAATAGGGTGGTTAATCGTTGCAAAGTCTTTAAGTGTTCTGATGCCCAGTTTGTCCTATGAAATGAAAAAACTCTGCTATCTCCAAATGAGATCCACTAACTCGTATTTAGTAGAAAAGCTTTTACACGGGATTCGAACCCAGGACTTTACATCCAAAGGACATTATCGTTAACAACGTTATGGAGGCTTTTACAATGTATTCAAAACATAATTTTATCTTTCTTGCCATTGAAGCCAAAATTTTAATGATTCTAAATACGAATTCATTCAGCCAGAACACAGTTTATGAGTATACACAAAAGCAAATTGATTGAAAATTTGTGTCACAAACATTATACAAAAGTACTTAAACTCTCCGGGTGATGACTAGCTAGAGCCTCCGTAGCTCAGTCAGTATAGACGAAGCCCTTTGGTCGAAAAGACCTGGGTTCGATTCCCTTCCGTGACGTGAGGAACCTTCATCTGGTCTCTTTCGACTAAAGGTGAGTTAGCCGGTCTCATAGGGTTTTTTTCGTCTCCCAGAACAGGCAAACCGGCCCGTGAACACACACACGGATTACAGTCAGGAATACCTAAGACCCAGCCATAGGCTTGATTCGTCAGCTATGCCTGTACCGAGTCCGGATGAAATTAGGGAGGATTGAGATGGTGCCGTATTTACTGTGAAAAAAAAAAAAAAGAAAAAAAAAGACCCCTCATCATATGCAAGATCATCATATGCAAAATAATAATGATGGCTAGCTATAAAATACTCGATCCGGATTTAAAAAAATTGTACTTATACATTACACTAGCAACCCTCTGTCAAATGTTACAAATATATATATATATATATATATATATTTTTTTTTTTTTTTTTTTTTTTTTTCTCCCTCATTTATATTAATAGGATTATTTGCGCTTGTATTTCAGTTGCCACAAATCTCATTGCCGGTAATTCTTGCAGATTTCCCTCCCTCTTTCTCATTTATTTATTTATTTTTATTTGTATACGTTTATTGACTTGATGCAAAAGATTTAAGATAAAAAAATAGCAAAAGATAATAGTCAGTTTTAACATTGCATAAATTTCAGATTCCTTTCATTTTTCACTTGAACTCAAACTTACAGACCATTAAATCCTTTACAATTTGTCCTAACTAAATCGTAAAGGCGTCTTTTCCTACAACTGAGGATGAAAAAAAAAAAGAAGAAGCATTACCCCTCGTACACAAACAATTTTGTTCCATAATGGCCTTTGGTTTCTGTTTCCCTCTGTAAGATCTTCTCACATCGTAAGATATGAGGGTTAAAAAAAAAAAAGAGGAAATCTAGGAATTTAGAAGGCTGTAAGACAAGTAATTCTTTCTGTTGAGAGCCGCGGGTTGCCATGTATTCTAGTGACAGGTGTTTAAAAACTGTGATGGATGCGCAGCAAACAAAACCGATCTCATAGCAAAACTTTCCGGTGTACAGACTCGTGTCTGTTCTCTTTTTTTATGTGGATTTATTTGGTATAAAATGTTGTAAAAAAATTAAGGCGTATGTGTGAGTAGAATATGCTTAAATAATTGTAATAGATGTTATATAGTAATTAAACAAGAGAGAAATAAACGATTGTAGTATTCATTTGTAACAATTGATCTTAACAATGAAAGATATTAACAATCACTAGTGCGTGTGCCACAACAATTGACTATGGTTCAAGAAATTTACACGCCAACTAGTGCATTTGGTCTTTTGGAATCCGTTAACAGTGCAGTTTGTTAGTGAATATGTAAATATCTGACAACAAAGTGGAAATGGTTATTATTATGTACTTAGAACGTAATTCTTTTAAGGGGTCACTCATACTGGAACAGTATAAATATACAAATTACTATGCCATCTAAATATATAATTTTCTCTCATTTGAAATCGCCACAGGACTCTCCTTGTTACTAGATGGCGCTGCAGCATCTACTTTAATATATTAACTCCTTATACTGTTGACTTTTTTTTAGAAGTTATACAACTTAAAAAATAATCCGTTTCTCTTTTTCGACTGTAAATTCGCCCAACTTAACTCCTCTTGATTATCCCCAAGGATTTCTTGTCATTGCTACGCCAGTGCCTAACAAATTTGCACTTGAATTCATTTCCGGTTTGTTATATATCTTATGGGAATTCTTTCTTTTTCTTATGGTTGGAGATAACGGTGCACATGAAGGAAATTCTTGGTGATAACGAATGGCCCCACTTACAAATTCGACGACTTAAAGTGCAGCTGTGATCACCCTCCAATGGCCGTATAATTGGCAACATCATGTGCTATTAGCGAAATCAGAAATGCTCATAAATTGTGTGGCTTGTAATAGAGGATGCGGATCTGATTTCCATCAAAAGTTGTCAAACCAGTACGTTTGCCTAGAAACAATTTTGGAAAACTAAAACGAGCAATTTCAAGTCCTCCACCAAATAATTATTTTTTTTCTTAAGTACGCTTTAATTGTATTTTTTTTCCGATAACGAATCGATTAAAAAAAGTAAGAATACAATCTTTGATTTTTTTGAAAACTGAAAGCATTAAAATTACGTCATTAGAATCGTATTCCAGTTATTTATTTATTTATTTATTTGTTATTCGATGCGCTTTTAATAATTTCGAATTTTCAGGATTCGATACAAATTTTGATTTTTTTTTCAATCCAGGATTCGATGCAAATTTTGGTTTCTTTTCAACTCAGGATTTGATACAAATTTTGATTTCTTTTCAACTCAGGATTTGATTTCTTTTCAACTCAAGATTTGATGCAAATTTTGATTTCTTTTCAACTCAGGATTCGATTCAAATTTAGATTTTTTTTCAACTCAGGATTTGATGCAAATTTTGATTTCTTTTCAACTCAAGATTTGATGCAAATTTTGATTTTTTTCAACTCAGGATTCGATACAGTTATGCTGTTTCAGGATTCAATATCGAGTTGATTTTCCCCCCTTAGAATTCGATGCATATTCTGAATTTTCCAGTTTTGAGGATTTGATACAAGACTCACTTTTTCCCCAGTTCCTGAATTCAATGCAGTTTGGATTTTTCAGCTCTTTCAGAATTCAATGCAGTTCTGCCTTTTTACAATGTTTCAAGGATTCAATATCAATTCTGATGTTTTTCAGGATTCGATACAGTACTCAATTTTTTCCCAGCGTTTTCAGGATGCGATATCCACCGTGATTTTACAGGATTGCTATATTTCTAATACTTGGATGTTTTCATGATTTGATGCATTGCTAACAGCCCAACAGTTTTCAAGATTGAAATCTTGAAAAAAAAATAATTGAAGCCATATGCAGTAAAATTAAAAGACATTTGAACTAAAATGATGCGAATTTTATTACATTTTTAAAATCATGTCAATGAACGAATCCTAAAGCAATTGTGCCATTCCACTGTAAGCCCTTACAAAGTTTTTCTTTTATCAATTACAGAGCCTCCTAGATTACTCATTTTTACAAAGACGGTTAAAATTTATGTTCTAAAAACCACAAAACAAATATTAATTTCTCTGAACGAATCTTCTTTAGTAGAGAAGCATTTCAATGCACACACTAGATTCTTCTAAAGTAAATACATTATTGGAGTTTATTTCCATTACAACGCCATAAAAATGAACATTTGGCAATAATTGTGTTATCTTGGGCAATTATAGCGTACTCTTCTATGGGCTATTAAACGTAATGGTTCCAATCAAAGCATTTCTGTGTTTATCTTAAGTATCGGACGAAAAACTATTATGACCCAAATTATACGGAAGAGAAAAAATCATTTGGGAACCGGCAATTCACGTACAATGCTTAGAATATCTTGTTTTCTTCACTGCTATCGATTGCTTGGTAACATATGGATAACCTATTTGGATGTTCGACCTTCCACTTATTTTCAATGTGAGAGAACCGATCAATATTCCTTTAATATTTTTTTTTCTCTTCATATCCATCCACTGATCAAATTATAAAACAAAAAGAGCAAGACTTCAAAGATACAATTGAATTTTTAATTTTAAAACAATGCTGATATAATATTTGCGGTTATATTTTAATTTTCCAAACATGCACTAAGCTTTTTTTTTTTTTTTTTTTACTTTTTTTTTTTTTTTCAATAACTCCTAAATTAAAATCTGGCACACAAAACATCCCCACCCTTCCATTGCTCATTCGATTTTGAACAAAATCCCCTTAGGATAGATTGGGGACTAAGAAACAGTGTACGTTTAAAAAAAATGCAAGAAAAACGTTCTTATTCAAGTCTGTTTAAATGAATAGAAAAAGTTATTTAATCAAAAAAAAAATGTGAGGGGCAAATCTAAATGAAGTAAGCTATTTTTCGTATATATTAGCAATTTATATTTTAGTTAGATTCTTTTTTTTTTTTTGTGAATGAGCAAGACAAATGCATAAAAAAAATTGAACCGTGCGTGATAGATACCGTTGCTATGGAATTCTATTGTTGCTTAATGCGTTACGGATTGGTGAACGCATGCGCTGTTGTACGCAATTGTCAATTTTAATTTTGCAAACGAAAAGATACAAATATGGTGAAATCTACTAGAACTGGGTGATGAAAAGTTCATTGTTGGGTCATGGATTGTTGAGTAGTTAATTGTTAACGATAAATACGTGCGTTAACATGAAATATAAACATTAGTAATATTTTAGAAGTAGGGCTAACTCATAATTTTAGCCACGTAATACAATAGCCAACAAAGTTGACATGATATGCATTCGAAATTGGTTCAGACAGTATATATTTGATACACCTGTTACTTTTCATGAGTTATTTGGTTTTGTACTATTCAAAAAAAAAAAAAAAAAAAAAAACGTGATAGTGTTTCCCTTTACATTTGTGCTTCTTTCTATGACTTCTTTGACTGAACAGTTTGTTTTGAAGTTTTTTGAAGTTAAATCAATTATAAGCAGTTCGTATATTCGCTATTAATTGAAGATTCAATACATTATGTGGCTTATGGCTGCATCATAGTCATTATAAACAACTAAATATTTTAGAGAAAACTTAAAAAGCCTTCTTGTCTAAGAAATTACATTGCAAAATGGAATATGAATGGTTTTTATTTTTTTATTTTTATTCGTATATACATATTCAATTCTCATTATAGATATAAGTTAAATATCAATTACATTGCTTTTATTTTATATTGTTTTTTTTTTTATTTATATTCCAACAATGGCATTCGTCAATTATTACGAAAGTGAAATCCACTTAGAGTTGTTATACATTGTTGAAAATTTCCACTTTTCTCGATTGTTGTGACCCAACAATACTTGCGTACAAACAATAAATGATAAACGTGTCTTCTGCTATAAATAGAATTCTAACAAATACAGTAGCTAATACACATTGCCTGGAGTTGACAAATTATGTTCTAAACTAAATATTCTTAAATCTGATTGAAAATACAGATTATAGAGGAGGGTAATTTTTTTTTTCGCTTTTCAAAGATAGAACAAATTTAAATGACTTAAAATATCTTAACAGAATTTGATTGCAGTTTGTTTATTTACAACAATCACTTGTCGTAAGCATGAGTTTCACTTATATCTATAATGAGAATTGAAAATGTTCGGAAATATAACTGTAAACAGTCCAATGCTTACATAAATGTCAAGGCAAGTTGGTGAAGAATTTATTACGAGGCAAAAAAAAAAAAAAAAACCAGAAAAAGAAAAAAATTAATTAGATGTACTACACAAAAAGGCTAGTTCCCGAACTAGACGAAACAGTCATGTAGACTGGTAGCGAGATTAAATTAAAATCGTCTATTTACATGAAATCTATCTGAATAGTGACTCTACTTCATTTACAACAAATAACTTCATTAGAATAACTTGACAGGTGTGAAGAAGAAATTCCATTAAAGTGAGTAGACGGCGTCTTCTCTTGGGAATGGTGGCACCTTTAGTTGTTTTCCCTGGTCCAAAAGATTGCAGTTTTCGTAATGAAGCGTCGACGCTGCGACACGGTTACAAATAGCATCCTTATTAACATCATTTCCAGACGGAGTTCGCAAACGATCGAGACACTGGCAAGCAATTTCTCCATGTCTGTTGAAGTATTAAATGTCAAGCAACAGGAATGCTCATTAAATATTCAATCCTCTTCTATTTACTCGTTAAAAGTATTGCCGCAAGTGGCAGTAGAGTGAAATGTCGTGAAGACATTTGAATACTTGCTCAAAATTGACAGTTCTTTTGGCTATGGGGAAATTGGAAAAATAGCTCTAACGAAACAGTTCAATCATCCATCATGTAAGAGATTTATTTAACGTGTTTATGTTATTTATGCGTCAGTTAGTTTATTATATGCTAATAAATCTTTTAACGTGTTTGCTTTTATGACTAGTGTACATTCAAAAGTAATTTGATTCCTAATGTGAAATCGGCATCCTAGTTCTTCCCCTGTAAACGTATCTTGACTGCAAAACACCAACAGCAGATAATTTATGTATTAATTCATCTGAAATATATGTTTAGTCAGTAGCGATTGTTGGAACCTTTATCAGAGCTTTTCAGTTAAAAGTGAGTTTACCGGTCTTATACGGGAGTGGTAGGATTTTTTTAACCTAGAAACCGGCGGGGACGAAACATACGCTGTTGACAGACAATACATTAGCTTCGTGGCGTTAGTTGCTTCGCTCGCAAATCTTCCCCCTCCCCCTCCCCAGAAAAAAAAAAAACACTGAAAGATCATATTTTTAAATAGAAAAATTCGGGATAATCCCTCGCGTATGATTAACAGAGCTTTCACTAGAATCGCAAGCATTTGCGTATGGTCACAGAATTATCTGAACAGTCTTTGCAAGAGTAGCCTTGCAGCATTACAAATGACATAAGTTACTCATGAAAATATTTGTAATGTATTAACTTTAAGATATATTCTTCTTCTACGTGTTACAGAGCTAACTTAAGCCCTTGTAAGTCGTACCCGTCCAGAGAATAAGGTGACTAGCCCTATGCCTCTCGGTATATTCTACGGCTGTAGCTGTGTATGTTCAAGAAGCCTGCTTGCTGGATGAAAACCCCCCAGATAAACCGGGGAGAAAAACGCTGCTGTCCACGCCCAAGACCCGCTAACTTGTCTGTGTCTGAGAAAGATCCTTCAGCTCATGTCGGCGACAGGAATCGAGCCCAGAACACTCCTTTCCCAAGCATAAGGTTGCGAAGCGCATAGCCACTCGGCTAACCGCGCGCGGACTTTATATTTTGTGTTATTAAGGATGTACACGACTTTATCATCAAACCACAGCGTCTTTCTTCGTCAGCAGTGAAGTTAAAGCTGTTATCCAGCCGTGCATGTCATTAAAAGTCAGGATCTCAACGTTTTATTTGGAGTAATTAAATAGTTCCCAAAAATTATCTTCATTTATTCTGAATAAACAATGATACATTATTTTTCATTTCTCTTGTCTCTCTAGCCTATTGTTTTCTTAAAGAGAAATAAAGCCACCAGTTTTGTCCTTTACACATCGCCAACAACACAGCTAAACAGTTTTTTTTTTATTATTATTCTTTTCCCTTTTGCATCCTTTATAAGCCTATAAACCACGCAACAAACCATGATCTATAAAAGCTTGACGAATATCTAACCCACTTATCTTACCAACGTGATTTCTGAAAGAAGGGTAAAGTCTAAGCCATGTTAGTAGGTATGAAAAGCAGATCTGGTACCATGTCTAAAAAAAAAAAATATCTTTTAGCTTTATTTCACAGCCCTATCCGCCAAGTCCAGTAGCGCCTTTTAAAGAAAATAAAGTTAAAAAAAAAAAAAAACGGTTAACCAACACATTTTAAGAGCAGATTAAAGAAAGAGAATCACGTGCCAAAATTCGATGATCCTTAAACTACTCTCAAATCTTCTTCTTTTCAGTCTTAACGTCAAAAAGGCACGGCCGTCAAAGGGTTTTATAGTTCGCTTTCAACACCGAGCTACGCCACTTTCTTATCTCGCCTTGTTCCTCACACAGAAATTTCACTGCTCAAGAGGAAATTGGAAGATTGACGGCTTCTCAATGCGCCTTCTTGCAATTCAGAATTTTCTCCCCATCCCCCCCCCCCTTTCCAATACAAAGTACTGCAAAAATAAAAGGAATTTATTTGTAAAGAGATTTGTACATTCAGAATGCCTCCAAACTTAACGCTGCACGATTTAGTTTTTTTCTTTTTTTCCTGGGATTACCCCAAAAAGTCAATAAAAATTCAAAGAACTGAACAACATGCGTATCTTTATGTCCATATTGTAGACACACAGTCATTGGAAAATGATAAAATGAAAAGGAAAAATCTATAATAGTTCGGTTTTCTCTATCCTCCCAGATATGTCTCCAAAAGAAGCAATTCTAATATTCTATTTCAGAAAAATCTACAAGAATACGTAGGCTTGTATTTACTTTCAACAATAGCCAGCATGTTTCCGATTGTTGTTCCCGCGTGCTAGGATTTACTGTTGCTATTGTGACTCATTGTTAAGAGTAAAATATTTTTATCTTTTGAATGCTATTTATTAAAGATTGCGTTTATTTTGTGTTTTTAACGTTTGCATTCGATAAAGTCCAATTCAGTGATTGATTGGTTACTGTTTGGATTACGCCCCCTAGGGGAAATGTTTGAAACGTTAGTAAAATATATTTTTTATTCAACTTCATTGAGTTGAAAGTTAAAAGAGTCTAGTCGTGAAGATAATTCCGAAAACTTTTATTTGCATACTTTTCAGTATTACATTAAAAATGTATATAATTTTTTATGGTTTATAATTTACTTTATAATATAATAAAATATTTTTATATAGCTCTTTTTATTCTTGAAAATTTAATAATATTATAATACATCAATTTTTTTATTGTATACTAGAAATATGTTAATTATGCATTTTAATATTAGACCATTAATGAAGTTTAACTGAGGTTCGGCTGTTGCTGTTACCCTCCTGCCATGATCAGAGCTGTAATAGCTCAATAACACCTTATCCCTACACTGTCCGCTACAGATAACGGGGAAGATGAAAAGCATTCTTGCTTCGCCCCTTTAAGCCAGTCCTTATAAGGATTAGACCATTAATATATAAGGATTAGACCATTAATATTTTTATTATACTTTTTATTAATCTTACTAATTTCATTAAATTATTATTTTCATTTTATAGAATAAATATAGAACATAATCTTTTAACTGAATTATTCCCCTGTTTTTGTGTAATCCTTTGTCTTTCTCGCTTTATTGAAGTCCATTTATCATTTTTTCTGTTGTACTTACACCGATTTTTTAATAACTCATAATTCACGACTTCCGTCAACTAAATATTAAAATACTTTTTTCTTTTACACTATACGTTTTTAAATATTTATCTGACAAATGTTCTTATGAGCTACAAACGCAATTTATCTAATGTAGACATATTTTCCTCTCAAAACAAATAAAGACTCGCAATGATTGGATGATGTTTAACCTTGGCGACAGTTGAAGCTAGCAATACTCTCACGGAAGCAGAAGATTAATCGTGTCACGAAAGAAAACATCTTAATTATTTCTTCCATAAAAGGGGTCTAATAATGAATAAAAGTTGATTCATCAAACAGTAGCTTGTTGATTTCAGCTGCAATTGTTGAGCGCGCGCGAGTTTTTTTTTTTTTTTTTTTAATTAAACTTATCGTCTCTTGTTTGATTTTAATTTTCTCAATGAAATTTTTTTTTCTTCTCATTTTGCATTAATTCCCGAAAGACATGAAACACTTGTAGTATTCATTCTCCAGTCTTGAGAGTCATGCATTTATTAAAAGGCTACTGGAATTTATTATTATTTTTAGCGGTGTTCGCCCATACTAAGGTAATGTGGTAGTAGTACAATATTTTGACATTAATTTCCGATCAGCCGTCCATAAAAAAAAAAAAAAAAAAAAAAAAAAAAAAAATTATATTTAACATTTTCATCGCTGAAGTGATAATAAATGCATCCTATTTTGGTCTGAGACATTTTTTTTAAGCTTTATTTCTTACGTGTAATCTTGCAAGGAAAAATAACATGATTTAGATATATAAACATCGACACTACATCATAGCTAAAAATGATTTTCTTAATCAGTAGTTGCATTTTTTTTTCTGTTACAAACAAACATCGTCAGTATTGAACTTATAGAGATTTTGAATTGCAGTAGATTTTCTCTTACACAAATAATGCTGTTTATTGTAAATCTGTTTTACGCTTACGTATAGACCTACATTCATACTATGCACACATTCGAAACCGATGGAATCGAATGATTTATTCTTATTCCTGTAGTCCCCTGAGTCTGTATATCGCCTGTGTTGTTCTTCTGGCCTGTTTTGTGGAGATGCAAAACCCGAGTTGCCGGGGAAAAAAAAAAAAAAAAAAAGTCATCCTCGTATGAGACCGGCTGACTTGCGTTTACATAAAAGTCCTAATAAAAGTTCTTTGGGTCAACCGAATTGACATCATTGAAACCCACTGAATTCCGAAGGCTCGCTGAGATGGCATATTCTGCATACGCTACCACTGAAAATCAATTAAAAATAATAAAATTAATATCAATTTTATAGACGCAATGGTAGCCGAAACACTATTTCAAACATGCCTTTGAACACAGTACTGTAAAATCAGAAATTGAAAACAGGAGTTTGCTAGCGTCTTGGAAATAATCATGTATACATAAAGAAATGTTCCCAGTAGGTGTAGAAATTAGTCAAGAACACCTAATCAGTTTTAACTATACATTGGATTCCTAGTAATGAAGATTCATGCATTAAATTTCGGGTTGGCGCTTTAATTCGCTCGCTTAATTTGGAAACGATCTTCAAACCATTGAAATTACATTTAAAAGGTGGCTAACGATATGTAAATGACAAAAGAATTTTTGTTTCTCGTGCAAACTTTACGTCGAGACGCTACCATGTTAGTTTCGTAATCACATTCATTTAAGAAAACGTCAACTTTGTACGACGTGCTTAGCTCTCTTTCCAAAGCCAGAAACGCCATTTCCTCCTCCGAACTAGAAACAGTAATCAGCCACAACGCCAAAGTTACCCAAGAGTCGAAACTTTATAACCAACACTCATTAACTGTAGGAAGACGCATTTCCATACCTAATTCACACACACTAGCAAAGATGAAGGTCAGTTTGTGATTACACACCTTTAATTATGCGACTTTCAACAATGTCAGATCATTGTCATCTAATCTCGTTAACAATGCACTCCAGAGACTTAACACGCGCATTCCTTTTACTCATATCTACAGCGTGTGAGTTAGATGGAGGCTTGCATTAGTTAAAGGGGGGATGGAAAAGAAGGGGGGAGGGTAAGAGAGAAAGGGGGGAAGGCGAATAAAGAGGGTGGATGATGAATTAGCTGGATAATGAACAGAATTTGTAGCCGTGATAAGAAGGAACGCTACAGAAACCTTTTAATTCACTTACACAACTCGTTTTGGCTGATGCGACACTGTGTCGCCAAAAGAGTGGCAAAGGCGAGAAGTTATTTTCCAAATTGTTGCTCTCTTTTAAGCTAACAAAAGGCCGCCTTGAAGGTAAGCTAATAATAATATAGCAGGTGAAGTTAAAAACATTGATGTGTGTGTGTGTGTCGTAGCGTGGATCGCACTGGATGCTGCATAATTACAAGAATAAGGATGGAAATTTAATAGACGACATCCACAAATGATGCGCACAGCTAACTGAAAAATTAATTATCCACCTTAAAGCACAAGGGATGAAACGTCACTAAGAGATAACATTATGCTTGGGGTAAGTAGCGTAACAGGAAACTCACAGCTACTTGGATAAGAATGAATTTAGAATACTGAGCATGCGCCAAAGAGGTGGAATCAAATATTTATTTTTTATTTATTCACAAATTTTAATAGAATTTATATGAATCCCACTTCCTTTTGTAATATTTTAGTCATTTCTCCATTTTTTTTTTTTCCCCCGATGATATTGATTTGAATAGAAATGAGAAAAGAGGGTTGGTGTTAGGGGATGGAATCGGATTTTGCAGCTGTTTTCAATGGTTGAGGGGGTGGATGGGAAGCCATGCTGTTTACCTACTCAGAACAGGGACTGACGCCGGGGTGGTTTTAGGTACTGGGCGGTTTTTGTGGCTAACAGACACAGGTGCTGTGAATCTCTGAAAAGGCGCTCGCGCCAACGAAATTCGACCCTCCTGTGACTAATGACGTTCAACAGAAAACGTCGTGTGTTGCGTATTCGCCATTTGCAGGAACTTGGACTTAAAGCTTGTGCGTCAGTGATTGATGGATTATGTGGGTCTAGATCCGACCCCCCCTCTACCCACCCCATATTCTTTTCCTCTCTATATCGCTAACTAGGGTGGTCTTCCTATCTTTGTTAAACATCCGCTTCTGTTTGAGAAGATCCGATAACCCCTCCTCTTCCCCTCTTAGCATTCTTTACTTCCGTACCCCCCCTTAATCCCACCGTATAAGTTTTCAGTCAGTTTCGGAGAGGATGAAGATTGGGTTACAGGGAATATTATAGCCACTAGGATAATCTATCCACAATTACGCTCAAACACCCCCTACAATGGAGGGAAAAGTGGGGAGGGGGATCTTTCCGATACAGATGCAACTGACAGTAAGATAAATATGCAAACGTGTTAAAATAGAATTCGTCATTTCCTAATTTCCAGTCACATGACTATGGAAACGAATTTTTATCACTTCAGGAGTTTTTACTTATCAAAATCTTGTTTCCAAGTCTTTTACGACCTGGAACCAAACATTATTCAACCTAGGGGACATTCCTTTCGTTTTTCTATCGTTATAAAAACACCGGATGTTTTTAGAAAACAGTTTCTCTTGATTTCAATGTATAATTATACTTCCTAAGACATTATATTCCTATTTTAATCCTATAATCAAGCTTAAAGAAAACGTGAAGTATCTTTCTTCATTTACTAGGCTACTTGTACTGTATATAGAGGTTGACTTCACATCAATTGCCTAAGGATCACAGAATGAAAAAACATCGAAACTGTCGTGAAGTTACTTCATGGTTATGATTAAGTTTAGGTAAAGAAAATAGAAAAATAAGATTAAAACAATTATTTTTTTTCTTAAATGTAATGTACAATATAAAAAAGAACTTTCAAAATATCCCTCTCATCCAGAGTATCTAATAATCAGATTTAACATCTTTTTTAAACTTATATACAAAAAAATATGAATTTTACATTGACTTAACTGTGATAGTGGATCAATGCTGAATCGACCGTGAGATGCGGTGATTAATACCCTTGGAGGGTAATGGATGGCAATGCTGTAGCCAATGAAGTTCTGAGGCTCGGCTGTTGCTGTTACCCTCTTGCCATGATCAGAGCTTTAATAGCTCAATAACACCTTATCCCTACACTGTCCTCTACAGATAACGGGGAAGATGAAAAGCATTCTTGCTTCGCCCCTTTAAGCCAGTCCTTATAAGGACTGTGATAGTGGAATTAACAGCCGGAAATAGAATCCTTTTTAGGACTTCCAGGGTAACGAATGGCAATGCTGTAGCCAATGAAGTTTTAACTGAGGCTCGGTTATTGCCGATACCCAGCCATGACTAGAGCTTTTTAGCTCAATAACACCCCAACCACACATTTTCTTCAATGAGATGAAGGGATAAAGAGTCAAGGACTCACTCCATCCCCCCCCCCCAAAAAAAAAAAAACTACGATAAGTTTTTCGGTGTGGATCTCACTTTTGAGATCTCTGAATCAAGGTTTTCCACAGCTGAGTACTGATAATAATATTACGTTGTATAACTTACTGAAGTTCCAAGGATAGTCTAACGGGGGGGGGGGGGGATCTTACTTGAAGAATTGTACGTGGTCGCCTTCCATCAAATGGCGGTGCTTCAATATCTGGGGAGATCGGTTACAGATTGGAAACAGCATTAAATGCATTCTACAGCTGTCCTCTTGCCCTGTGGAATAGATGATGTAATGTGTTGGGCATTCCTGTACAGAGTACTCCCTTTTTCGAGGGCCCCCCCCCTATCGACTATGTGGAAAAGAATTTTGATTTTTATAATTAATGAATTAAAATACCATTTATGGAGGATTAGAAAGAAACATGGATTTGAAAACCAGCAATATGACAATACAAATGCTTTGCATTGTATTGTGGAAATTTTATTGTTCAGTCAGACCATTTTTGCATTTAGAAAGAAGCATTCTGGGAGAAATGAAATGTTTGACTCGGTGGTGTAGAGCACCCACATTATGCAATATTTAACAGGGGAGGTTTTTTAAATAGTTCCGTCGTCTTATTTCGATGTGATCTTATAGTCAATTGCAGGGATGACCGGAGAGCAATCCCAGGCAGAGAAGGCCATCCACCTGGCTGTTAGTCATCTATGCGCTTTATTTTCAATTGGTCGTTTATCTGCATGAGCCTGGTGAAAAAGGAAAAATGATAGCATTTGGCCACATGATGATGATATGAAAGAGTTGAGGCCGTTTCTCTATCTCTCATACCATCTGTATTTTCTTTTGGTGTGAGTGGTGACCCTTCCCAATAATAACTCCTTCGCCATAATACTTTTGCATCATGGGATACTAAGGCAACTGATGCGAAGTCAGCAGCCTCTATTATATTAAGTAGACTAGTTTTGAAGACACTTTGTGCTTACGTATGGAAAGGCTTAAAACACTAATATAATTTCTTGGCAAACATATTATTTAGAGATAGGTTCGCAATAAGGCGTCCATAATATACATAGCAGCAGATTTTGTAATGTATGTTAACGATGTAATATTTTTAATCTAATGCTTGTTGAGTTCATGTTTAGAGCCTTAAGTATTCTGTCCGATTTTCAAGACATCCCTCAATCCCGGAAATGGACTTATAAAGTGAAGTGGAATATTTTCCTCCGGGTACTCCGGTATTTTCATATCCGGACAAAGCAGCAATCACTGCATACCATCAGTTAACTTAGTATACCGAAAAGTCCCTGTCTTCTCCAAGCTTTAAATTAATTTCAACGGACGTCACGTGTGCTCTTTCGCAAATGGGGATTATATTACAACATAATGCGAATATTTCCATTCTTTTCAAGCAGAGGACGCGCTCTCGAGAGTTTATCTATAGTTTAAAGCAGCATTTACATAATTTCCAGTTTGTATTACATGCGCAGATCGATACTGTTGTCGGATGAAGTTCCAAACCGGAAAGCAGGGGCGGAGTTACTTCAGTAAGTCCCCCGTTGTTGACGAGCTCTGACGGATCTCATGTTCGTCCTATTCAACCCAACAGTTCCTTCGCGTGGTGATGTTCTTGGTCTATGAGTAGTTTGGGCAGAAATGATTTTCATAGGCTTGACCAATGTATTGTTACGTCTCCTCCTTGCGCGCCAGATGGGTGGCACGTGAAAGCAGCTGCTTTTGATCATGGGATGTGTTGTTGACTGCGCACTATTATTCCCTTAAGGTTTAGGCTTCAGTGGATGCTCTTTTTTTAGACACGTGTTTAAATCACAACACGAAAATAATATTTTTTCATTTAGACATTCTGAGATGTATTTAGCATTTAAATAAGACCATCTTATGAATGTTACAAATATTCGTCTAATTTCTAGATAACAGCCTGAATATCGGAAAACTTGAGTTTCGTTACAAATGCATTTAATCCTCTCATACTCTGAGATTCTATCAGAACACATTCACTATTCATTTCTTGTAGAATTCATGTCATTGTCATCACAACTACATTCTCCTTCTCTCTGGAAACCCCAGTTTTTAAAGCCAATTTTTGATCGTCGAAATCTTTAGACTTCTGCTATGTAAAATGAATCGATTCAAGCACCATTGTTGAAGTGTATGAAACAGAAGAACAGTTTACCACAATAATCAGTAATTGATTTCATATGAAATTAACACACAGGCTCAAGCGCGTGCGCCATTGTTGACGTGTACGAAACAAAAGAACAGTTTAGCACAATAATCAGTAATTGATTTCATATGAAATTAAAACACAGGCTCAAGAGCGTGCACCATTGTTGAAATGCACGAAACAGAAGAGTTTAGCACAATAATTAGTAATTAATTTCATATGAACTTCACACACAGGCTCAAGAGCGTGCACCATTGTTAAAATGTAGGAAACAAAAGAACAGTTTATCACAATAATCAGTAATTAATTTCATAAAATTAACACACAGGCTCAAGAACGTGCACCATTGTTGAAATGTAGGAAACAGAAGAAGAGTTTATCACAATAATCAGTAATTAATTTCATAAAATTAACACACAGGCTCAAGAAGGTGCACCATTGTTGAAATGTAGGAAACAGAAGAACAGTTTATCACAATAATCAGTAATTAATTTCATAAAATTAACACACAGGCTCAAGAACGTGCACCATTGTTGAAATGTAGGAAACAGAAGAAGAGTTTATCACAATAATCAGTAATTAATTTCATAAAATTAACACACAGGCTCAAGAAGGTGCACCATTGTTGAAATGTAGGAAACAGAAGAAGAGTTTATCACAATAATCAGTAATTAATTTCATAAAATTAACACACAGGCTCAAGAGCGTGCACCATTGTTAAAATGTAGGAAACAGAAGAACAGTTTATCACAATAATCAGTAATTAATTTCATAAAATTAACACACAGGCTCAAGAGCGTGCACCATTGTTAAAATGTAGGAAACAGAAGAACAGTTTATCACAATAATCAGTAATTAATTTCATAAAATTAACACACAGGCTCAAGAACGTGCACCATTGTTGAAATGTAGGAAACAGAAGAAGAGTTTATCACAATAATCAGTAATTAATTTCATAAAATTAACACACAGGCTCAAGAAGGTGCACCATTGTTGAAATGTAGGAAACAGAAGAACAGTTTAGCACAATAATCAGTAATTAATGTCATATGAAATTAACACACAGGCTCAAGTGCATGCGCCATTGTTGAAATGTATGAAACAGAAGAACAGTTTAGCACAATAATCAGTAATTAATTTCATATGAAATCAACACACAGGCTCATGCGCGTGCACCATTGTTGAAATGTAGGAAACAGAAGAACAGTTTAGCACAATAATCAGTAATTAATTTCATATGAAATTAACATACAAGCTCAAGCACGTGCACCATTGTTGAAATTCACGAAACAGAAGAGTTTAGCACAATAATTAGTAATTAATTTCATAAAATTAACACACAGGCTCAAGAGCGTGCACCATTGTTGAAATGCACGAAACAGAAGAGTTTAGCACAATAATTAGTAATTAATTTCATATGAACTTAACACACAGGCTCAAGAGCGTGCACCATTGTTGAAATGTAGGAAACAGAAGAACAGTTTATCACAATAATCAGTAATTAATTTCATAAAATTAACACACAGGCTCAAGAAGGTGCACCATTGTTGAAATGTAGGAAACAGAAGAACAGTTTAGCACAATAATCAGTAATTAATTTCATATGAAATTAACACACAGGCTCAAGTGCATGCGCCATTGTTGAAATGTATGAAACAGAAGAACAGTTTAGCACAATAATCAGTAATTAATTTCATATGAAATCAACACACAGGCTCATGCGCGTGCACCATTGTTGAAATGTAGGAAACAGTAGAACAGTTTAGCACAATAATCAGTAATTAATTTCATATGAAATTAACATACAAGCTCAAGCGCGTGCACCATTGTTGAAATGCACGAAACAGAAGAGTTTAGCACAATAATTAGTAATTAATTTCATATGAACTTAACACACAGGCTCAAGAGCGTGCACCATTGTTGAAATGTAGGAAACAGAAGAACAGTTTATCACAATAATCAGTAATTAATTTCATAAAATTAACACACAGGCTCAAGAACGTGCACCATTGTTGAAATGTAGGAAACAGAAGAACAGTTTAGCACAATAATCAGTAATTAATTTCATATGAAATTAACGCACAGGCTCAAGTGCATGCGCCATTGTTGAAATGTATGAAACAGAAGAACAGTTTAGCACAATAATCAGTAATTAATTTCATATGAAATCAACACACAGGCTCATGCGCGTGCACCATTGTTGAAATGTAGGAAACAGAAGAACAGTTTAGCACAATAATCAGTAATTAATTTCATATGAAATTAACACACTGGCTCAAGAGCGTGCACCATTTTTGAAATGTAGGAAACAGAAGAACAGTTTAGCACAATAATCAGTAATTAATTTCATATGAAATTAACACACTGGCTCAAGAGCGTGCACCATTTTTGAAATGTAGGAAACAGAAGAACAGTTTAGCACAATAATCAGTAATTAATTTCATATGAAATTAACACACAGGCTTAAGCGCGTGCGCCATTGTTGAAATGTATGAAAAAGAACAGTTGAACACAATAATTAGTAATCAATTTCATATGAAATTAACATACAAGCTCAAGCGCGTGCACCATTGTTGAAATGCACGAAACAGAAGAAGAGTTTATCACAATAATCAGTAATTAATTTCATAAAATTAACACACAGGTTCAAGAACGTGCACCATTGTTGAAATGTAGGAAACAGAAGAACAGTTTAGCACAATAATCAGTAATTAATTTCATATGAAATTAACACATAGGCTCAAGCGCGTGCGCCATTGTTGAAATGTGTGAAACAGAAATCAATTTTTAATCGTCGAAATATTTAGACTTCTGCTGTGTAAAATAAATTGATTCCGGTGCAGTCAGTTCCACCCTTGCAGCATCCTAGATCAATCCTCCCATCCATCAATGTTATTGCCATCCGAGTGAATTGTTTTCTATAATGGCAATTAGACCACGAGTATCACTGATACATTCTGTAGCTTTTGCGTGTCATTTGATGATAGTTCTTGAGTTAGGTTTGGTTCTTTTAATTAGCAGCCCTTTAATCAAGTAAAAACAGCATTTTCATATTGATTGATACGATATTTTTACATCCTTTGAGTTTTTCATATCTGAGTTCTTATAACATTTTGTAGGCAGTCTGTTGATGCCGTCTGGTTGTCGATATGTAGGTTCAAATCCCCTCTAAGACTTGAAAGATTGTTTTGTTTTCTTCAGTCAAAAAGGGAAATAACTGGTTTGGTAATGTACCAAGCTTTCCCGTACGGAAAAGGTCGCTTATATATATATATATATATATATATATATATATATATATATATATATATTATTATTATTATTATTTATCAATTATTTCTGTCTGAGTCTCTCTCTCTCTGTATAATTTCCATCCTCGCTTCAAAATTGTTTGTTCAACCTTTCCTATTCAGCATATGTGATCATGCGAGCTTAGTTTAACTCTGCTTACATAATTTTATACTAAACAATGTCTACTTTTTTTTTATATGAAAATTCTTCCTTCTCTCATAATGTTTTACTTCTAGTTTCTGTATGCTCTACTGACACGTTGAGCTTTGCATCAGTCATCTGCAATTTGATATTCTGACCAAGCTTTCTCAATTACACGGGGTAGTTGCTAAGAAATACATTTATACTTTCATTTTAAGTCTAATAACTACTCGAGTCATTTTCCCACACTTCCGGTTTTCAGTAACTTCCACCAGTACTGAAAATACTCATAAATGTATTCCTTTTAGATTTCAATGTTATCGTTGGTTACCACAATTAACAGTTTTCAGACTAGAATAGCTTCAGATTTTATATAATCAGCAGCATTGACTTTTGTGGTACTTCATTCTCTCTTTCTGAACTCTTCAACATTCTTCAAAACACTTAAACTGCTCTGTGATATTTCTCTTTCTGTTTTTTTTCAGTAATTTTTGTTTAGCTAACTTTACAAGTGACTGGATAGTGAGGCTTTTTTTTGTATTCTCTAAAGGCATATGTTGATTTACTTAGTATCAGGTTTCTGCCTATTTTATTTTATTTTTTCTCATGGACTTCACTTATCGTGGCCCTATTATATTCGAAATGCTATTAATCTACTAATATATTTACCGAGAATGTTATCAAATCGCTTTATAAAGTTTAGTGTTTTCAAATTAATTTTTTTATTTTAACCTTTGCATTTAAAATGTTTTGTACACTTTTCTTTTTAATGTGATATTCAATTTCATCGTGCTGAAAACTAGATTATCATTTACTTTCTAATTCTCTCTATTAATTTGTCCACATCTTTATGATGGGACATGGTAATTGTAACAACTAGATCTCCTTTTACTACTTGCCATCAATTAGACATGGCTGGCCTGGTTGACCGAGTGGTTAGCGTATCCACTCTCGAACCAACAGGCTGTGGGTTCACGTACCACTGTGGGGATGAATGGGAGATGACTTTACGATACTGAATATATACCAGTTGGTAACAATCTAGTGTTGCGACAAATGCAACATGTCTACTATTAACTAGTCATTTAATTTTGTGTAATAAAAAGAATTTCTAATAGGGAATAATAACTAACATTGTGAAAGAATGTAAAATGTGCATTATGGAACCTTTAATGTGCATTTATAACTCTTATCATTGATGACAGGCACGTTTCCATCGGATTTTAAGAAGGCTAGTTGTACCTATTTACAAAATGGGAGACAAAAATAACTTGAAAAGTTACAGACCGATCTCCCGTCTACCGGTCTTTTCGAAAATGTTAGAGAAATTGGTAAACATTAGACTCATGAAATGTTTGGACAAAAACAACTTCTTTTCAAAGCATCAATTTGGGTTCAGGCAAAAGTTTAGCACAAAACATGCTTTACTGAACTTCACAAACACAGTTTATATCTCCTTAGATGAACATAAACTAACATTAGTAGTATTTTTAGATATACACAATACTTTTGACACTGTGCCACATAAAATTTTAATAAAATTAGAAGTCATAATGAATATGAGGTACTACCCTAAACTGGTTCAAAAATTACTTCAATGCCAGATCACAAATTGTAAAAATAAACAACAGCTCCTAAACATTAGACTGTGGTGTACAACAGAGATCTGTCTTAGGACCAGTTTTATTTAATATTTATATCAATGACTTTTGAAATCTTAAACTAAACAGTAATTAAATACTTTTGCAGATGATACAGTACTAATTTTCTCTAGGGACACAGCCGAACAAATGCAAACCATAGTGAATGCTGATCTTTTAAAAGTAGCAAATTCGTTCCAGTCAAATGAACTCAGTCTTGAATGTCTCTCAAAAACCAAATATGTGAATTGTAATTGGCGAAATACAAGTAAAATAAACTTTACTGCACAATTATTTTTGCATGATTGGAATTGCAGGACAAATTCAAATTGCAAATGTGGGGAAATAGAAAAAACCAGTGTAATAACTTTCTTGGGATTAAAAATTGATAGGAACTTAAGTTGGAAACCACGTGTCACCAATGTTGTAAATGTTGTAAATATAAAGTGGGAATTATGTTAAACAGACTTGACATTTAAATAAATGTGTTATGTTAGCACACGTACACTCATATCATGATTTAATTGTAATACTTTGATGCAGAATATATAAAGGTATATTCTGTATTTTGAGAATTTCTTTGACTAATTTTGAATTTATAAAATTTTGAACAGTAAATTCAAAGAAAAATATAAGTTACATTATTATTTCAGATAAAAATACAATAATTTTTGCCGATAAGTAGTATAAAAGTAGTGCATGCCATTACATCTATTTGAAACTCTCATAAATGTGTTAACGATGGGTAAATTTACTATGCTACCTTTATACCACTTTTCGGTTTCCAATATTATAATTCATGTGATTACACCAGTAAAGTATCATCATTTTATTTAAATAAATAAATAAATAAATAAAAACATGCTTACTCTCAGAATACATTTACGAAATATATCTGTTTATATACAAAATGTATTAATACACTAATATATCAGTATGTCAAAAGCTTATTAGAACACTGCATATGCGTCTAACATAACACTGCTACACAGTACACAGAATGAGTTATAATATCGCTTGATGTCTTTGTGCTTCGAATTCAAAGGTTGGAAGTTGATACTGGAAGTATAAGATACCCACCATGTTTCAGCAATTTTTGAACTTTAAATATCGTCTAATACGCCGATATAGGTATATATAATATTAAACTGTTATAATTAAATATATACGGTAACTGTAATATGTGTGTGAATGTTATAATTAAACGGTGTGTGTACACACACATAAATAGGTTATGAAGAAATTGTATTGTGTAGAACAGCTTTCTTATTTTTTTGTTTTTACATGCACTGTTCTTAAAAGAACTGGGCGATGGACTGAGTCCTTGACTCTTTATCCCATCATCTGAATGAAGAAAATCTGTATGGATGGAGTGTTGTTGAGCTAAAAAGCTCTAGTCATGGCTGAGTAACGGCAATAGCCCAGCCTCGGTTAAAACTTCGTTGGTTACAGCATTGCCATTTGTTACCCTGGAAGTCCTAAAAAGGACTCTCACATTCAGTGTTTCTTATAAGGACTGGCTTAAAGGGGCGAAGCAAGAATGCTTTTCATCTTCCCCGTTATCTGTAGAGGACAGTGTGTGGATAAGGTGTTAAAGCTCTGATCGTGGCAGGAGGGTAACAGCAATAGCCGAGCCTCAGTTAGAACTTCATTGGCTACAGCATTGCCATCCATTACCCTCCAAGGAGTATTGGATTGAATGAATCAATCACCACATCTCACGGTCGATTGATTCCACATTCAGTGTTCACTGTAGCATCATTTATTTATAGTGCATTTATACAAATATATAAATGGTGTTGAATTACTATCTTCTATTACGAAATTAAATACTTATGAAAATTAATAAAAATTTATTTTTAATAATATTTTTATTCTTTGTCACTTTAATTATTAAAATCGTGAAAAATAAAAGTAAAATATAAACTTGGAAGATATTAAACAAAAGATAAACTTGCAATAGTTTTGGTAATCAAAAATGAAGTATTGTTAAAGGTGTTCTTTTAGAAACAATCATAAGATGCAATCCACCCACTCATCGATTTAAGTATTCTAAGGAATGACTTTTACCTTAATGAACAAATTTGACAGATCAGCTATAGAATATGGGAACCGAAGTGTGCTGAATCACTGCAGCGATGGGATACGGTTTGAGTACAAAAATCACACTTTTAGAAAAGAATACAAGAGGGGAAAATCCCGATCAACGAAACGGGAAATAGTCAATAATCCATCACGTGCTTATATACAGTAAG
Source organism: Typopeltis vanoorti (assembly GCF_054136105.1). Taxonomy (NCBI): domain Eukaryota; kingdom Metazoa; phylum Arthropoda; class Arachnida; order Uropygi; family Thelyphonidae; genus Typopeltis; species Typopeltis vanoorti. Next base: position 27,551,190 of record NC_143570.1, read on the forward strand.
GACGATTCTACGATCTACAGAAAAGTCCGTACTTTTAAATGTTCATCGCATACCTTTACAAACTTCATACAAACTTCGCAGTAATTACAGCAATTCAAACCGTTGTGTTTCTATTCTAATTGACGAGACCGTAGTTTCTCACATCTTGTTCGTACCGCGTAGATGTTCGGTCATAATTACAACTGGGAGGGGTGGAAATTTGACGCAACCGCTGATCAAGAGTAATGGATCAGGACAGCCATCAGAAACTAGCTGAGAGAAAGAGAGTACATCTTGTTTCGCCTTTCCCTAGTTTGAAGTCGTTTGGGGTTACCTTGTCACGAAGTGCATGGGTTGCGGGCTGAAATAATGATTATGATTTCCCCAGAGGGGGGGGGTGTTGTATGTTGTAATTTACTCTCTCTTTCTCTGTACAAGTTTCTCTCTACCGTATTGCTAACATGGAGATGATGTGTCAAATAGAAGACAAACTTGTCTGCTTAAGCATCTTACCGTGCATTAGATTCTCTTTGGAAGTTAATTTAGTTTAGAAAAACCTCGTAGACATTTTGTGAAATACAAAGGCGACTTAAGGGTTTTCAGTAAATACGACATAAAACAAAGAAAATGAAAATAAATGCTATTTCTGTTTATGGGATAACCTTAAAGCGAAATTTTCTTTTTCTTAGTTTAGTCATTTAGAAATTTTAATATATTAAAATACACGATTAAATATATATAGAAGGTAGGAAGAATGTTCAGTTTAGCCGTAGTTGCAGTTTTTTCCCACTAGGGGGAGCCACGATGATGTTAGCCTCAAACGTATTCTATAAATGCCTTTTTATTATTGTGATTTTCATTCGTATACATCCACACGACAGTTGCGCTCCTGGTGACGGTATATGACACTACATTTCTTTATAAGCATTTCGCTACAGTAACTTGTACTGGATTATATAATAAGCTTGTAATTTGCTGAGGATTTTAATGGATAAATTCCCGCTGTGAACACCTGTTTTAATAATGGTTTATTTGGATGGATTATAAAGTCCTTTTAGTACTAAACAGCTGAAGTCAAGTCTGAACTCTAACGAAATTATAAAGGTAGTGTTGATTCTCCAAGGAATTAATGTTCTTGGGAATAATGAGGCTATTAAGTGTAATCATATAAGATCACACAGAGTATTTTCCTGGTCGAGTACTGGAATAGAAATCACTAAAAGGAAATTTAATCCTGTTCGCATGTTTCCAGCACATCATATCGAATGCTAAAGTTTGCGTGCGTCTCTGTCTTAACCTGCGTTGTTAAATGTGATATTTCTATTGGACTGGCAGCTCTTAGCTTGGGCTTTTAATGGGATTTTCAGCCGTTGTCAGCAGGTTCGTGGTCTATTCCATAATAGTGTTCAGGTGAAATAGAGATCGCTAGTCGTAGAGAGTGAGTGAATGCAGTTAAAGTGGAGACAGTATTGGGCTCATAGAAACCATGCTTGAAATAATGGAACGTATTATTAAGAATTGCTAGATCAACTTCTCTTATACGAGGGTGTTCTGAAACGTACTCGGCCTATCAATGAAAAAACGAATTTAGAACTTCGAAATTATTTTAATTTTTTCAACATAATCTCCCTTAACACGAATACATTTATTCCAGCGATGCTCCAGCGCCATTATCCCGTTCCTGTTGTGGTTCTCAGTAAGTTTTACAAAATACCCCTCTACAGATGCAATCACCTCTTGATTCGAAGAAAAACGCTGACCAGCGAGGAAGCGTTTTAGTTTTGGGAAGAGATAGAGGGAGCCAAATCTGGGGAATAGGGTGGATGTTCCAACAATTCATAGTGCAGATCCCTTCATTTTCCCATTTGCAAAATGACTTTGTGGGCGAGGGCATTGTTCTGATGAAAGATGATTTTTTTTCTTCTGCAAACCGGGTCTTTGCTCATGAATTTTTTCGTCTAGTCTGGTTAAAAGATCGGAATGATATTCCCCGGTTATTGTTTTACCCTTTACAATATAATTAATAAACAAAATGTCTTTAGCTTCCGCTATGACCTTTCTGCTGATGGAACCGACTTTGTCTTCTTTGGCGCTGAACAACCGGCTTCTGTCCACTGTTTTGACTGCTGTTTGGATTCTGGCGTGTAATGGTGAATCCACGTCTCATCCATAGTAATAAATCGATGCACAAAATCAGTTTTATTCTGGTTAAAACGCTCCAAGCACTGTTCAGAGATTTTCATGCGAGTGCGTTTTTGATCTGCTATGAGCAAGCGCGGCATCCATCTCGCGCAAAGCTTTATCATTTGCAATTCTTCATACAAAATATATCCTACACGTTCTTTTGAAATGCCTATAGTCGTATAATGACAAATATGTGTCTTTTTCGTATGTAAATTTTCATCTCTGACACTAAACTGTGCATATGTCATTATTTAATGATAGCTTGTGTGGACTTTAAAGCTGATCTTCCCTCCGTGATCCGTATTGTTTCATTTATATCACGAGAATCATTTTGCCCTAGACGTATTTTTTTTTTTTTTTTTTTTTTTTTTTTTTTTTTCAGAAAGCATTGAATCCTTCCTCATCAAAATGTTGCCTATTCTATGCCAGTATCTTTATCGTTTTCAAAAATCATCAGTAAAAAAAAAATAAATAAATAAATAAATAAATTAAATCTGTCTGGTTTTTTCAGTTTTTACGACGACAGCTATCTAACTAAAATGAAACAAACCAACCACGTTCCAAAATACAAACATTTCGAACCCAAATGGAGCCAGTTGGCAGTTCTCTCATTAGCACGGCTTCTCCTTTGTTACTTTTTCCCACAGCAGCAAGTCACACTAATTCGTTCTAACATTCCACATGGCTGCAATTTGGACACTTTCCACTTCCCAAAGACTTATTGTTTCTGTGTTTTTCTATACGTATATAACGTTCAAATGTACCTTTTTTTTTTTTTTTCCGGGCACGCGAACGTAGCTAGGGTGTGTCCTCGTAGCAAAGGCCTCGGGAGAAAACTCGGAAGTCGGAGTCTTGGTACAGAGAGGCAGGTTCCAAGCACCCCCCCACATCTTACCCCCCCTCTTTCCTCATCAATCATTGCTACACTGTTTCTTCTCCATTTTGTCCGTGCGTGTGTTCGCTGTGAACAGTCTGCTGATACGCGGACTGTGATTGATCAGGCTTATCACAAAAATCAACGGAGACAGGCTGCTCCAACAAACCTGGAGATTGAACAGGCGGGGAAGAGGGGAGTCAAGGGAAAAATAAGTAAAGCCGACAACGCTGAGGTCCTGTTAAGATCCACATAACCACTCTTTTTCGGCCCAAGTTTCGTCTAATTATGTCTTTTGCTTTTACAAATCTCCAGAAGTACTTTGTCGTTTTCTTTTATATATTTTTTTTCGCCTCTTACTTTGATATGAAAGTACAGCAGCGCCGCTTAGCGGTAGCTAGTAAATTATAGGGTGTTGCTTCTAGAAGGTGATGACTTAAAATACAATTATAAAAGTCTTCGGTGAGGTTGATCAACTAGCTACGGTGATGCATCTCATTTAAAAGCACGTTGGTACACCGAACATGTGTTATGATCGTCATGGGAAAAAGCTGTAATTGACACCTTTAAAAAAATAATAACGTCTACGAGATTACGGTTAACAGCTTGAGCCGATAAATGTCATAGCCTATAATAGATCGGTGTTAGCGACCTCTGGTGGCCAGTTAAAATACAAATAAAAAAAATTACTTCGTTTTCGTTTAGTTTCAACTGTATGGAAGCGACCTCTAATGTCAGAAGAGTTTATTTTTGTTTTTTCCTCCGGCCGCTAGAGGTCAGGACGGGAACATCTTTGCACCACCCACTTATTTTCTGTCGATTGCAAGCAAAGAAAGGTAAAATTAGTTTTGTGATGTGGATAATTTAATTTTGAAATCTCTTTTGGAAGGCAGGTGATCCAAATACACCTGGGAAAGGGTGTTTGAAGTAAACGTTGCTCTCCTTTTCTTGTTTTCCCCCCTCCCACCTCCTCATCTTCTCGCACGCAATATATGTAAACTAAAAACACGAAAGTGTTCGGAAAATTTGAGACTAATGACATCCTTCGACATGTGGGAGTTGCCGTCAATCGGACTCAGACATCACGTGATGATCATTGTACGCTGCCCCACCTATAATATACCACACTGTTGAAGAATAAATAGCAGTCTAAGTGATCTGATCACGGACCCATTTATAGTTATTCCACCACTAACAATCAAATAATTTCAGGCAGAAGAAAATTGTCTGTTGCAACAATGGAATTATTTTAAACGACTGCTAATAGTTGAGCTCGCGAAACTCGTTTGTTGAAATGAAAGAGGAAACATGAAATGTACATTGTTGAAGACAAAAACACGTGACTCAATGCAATTGTGATGTATATTTTAACAATGTATAGACAGAATTTCGTTTAAATAAGTAATTTTGAGTGGATAAGACAGAGTCTAGCCCATTTTTTTTTTTCTTTTGATTTAGGTGTGACGTCACGGGTACTGAAAAACAGATTATAAGTGATCTTTTATTTATTTTTAATGCGTCGAATATTTTCCTACTTTTTTTTTGTCTTCTATTACACGTCCTTTCCGGACACTTTTTTTAAAATGTTCGAACCAATTTGAAAAATGGCGTTGTCAGTAATTTTTAAACTCCCATTCATTATCCAACCGTAATTGTCGCAATAATTAAAACGGAATTAACTCCCGATAGTTTGTAACACTAATGACTGTTACAATTTTATCTTAACCACCAAGATTACTTTACCAAACCAACGAATTAAAATCCCGTATTTTCACGGTTGCATAAATATTGGATGAAGAGAAATAAATATGCTGTCTACTAAAATTTAACACAAAGATGTGTTCTTCAATTAAGACTTATTTCTCTCCCGTTTCTCTTATCCAAGCTATGCTATCAGAGCTGTAACGTTAATGGGTATAATCAAATTACGTAATAATTACAAAGGGAAAGCGGCAAATTAATGAAGAGCAGAATAACGGGCCTCTGATACCATTGTGCCTACTATTTGTAGTGTACTTGAAGTGTAATTTATCGTAGCCCAGTTAGTTTAATTAGGAGCACGAGTGTCCATTGTTGTCTCCCATCTCTCGAGTCACTTTTCACGCGCTTCTGCTCGTGTTCGAGGTGTGTAATGTACATTTCTAGTGCGCACCAATTTCGCGCGTATTTTTCTTGCTTTTGCACATTTTTCTCCGATAACTAAGAGGGTATTTTAAAAACGAAATTTTTGAGATGATTAATGAACTGTAGTTTGTTGTTGCGACTATAGTTTTGAATATTAATTAGCCTCCTATACGTTACACTTTCTCTTCGCCTACGTATCGTGTTTATTGTCCTAGTTATTATCAATTACACTCCCTCTAACCTACTTTTATGTTATGAAGATAACGACTTGGGCTGCCTATTGTTTTACGGTAATTATACCTTTCCGGTTTTCGAATGGTGGAGTACAGATGGCGCTATCCGTTGATGTGTTCTTTTTTTTTTTTTTTTTTTTTTTAAGTTAATTGGATGTCTTATCGCATAACGATTATCGTATGCTGCTGTTTGAGGGCTGGACGATCGTTAAAACTGTATTTGGGACTCGTAATGTGACTACTGAGGTTGACGCTAACTTTTGCGGGTCATTAAAAAAAAAAAAAAAAAAAAGACCTACTTTACCAACTTTCAGAACTATAGGGATAATACCTAGAACTCCATAAGTATGCACAAATATTGACCCCGCACTCAAAAATCCCGGAGGTCTATTGAAATTAATGTTCTTTCAGAAAACTGTTTCCTATTAGCTGCTATAGACGTAGTAATCCCATGTTAGCATAAAAGACTAAAGTTGCTATAGAACAGTGGGAAACTTAGGCTGTGTGGGGAATCCCTCTTCGTGTACACAAAGGATAGGGGGGGGGAAACCAATCTTAGCAGTTTGCTTATTATAAAGCCGATGGGTTCTTATTTCTGATTAAAATCCAAACCACAGTCGATTCGTATGTCATTGTACTGTTTGCTTCGATATAGACCTAAAAATAATTAATTGATTTTTTTTATCTTATATACGATGCCAATAATGAAGCAGGCAGTAGGTAATCCAGAAGTGACTGGCTTCCGCTAATCCACCCTGATATTTGCTTTTTGTTATAGGCACTCGACACCATCTGGCCTATAGGAAGGCGATAATGATCTTGGATGCGGACGCGTGCACACTCTCCGAGCCACGAAACTCAGCTTGTCTGGTAAACAATATAATAATCCGTGTATTTACCCATTAGACGGGATCCTACAGTGCTATTATTTTAAAAACAATCTTATAGTATACTTTTTTTCTGTCATTTGAGACACAAACGCAAACTGAAAAAAAATAAATAAATAAAGAATTGTAGGCATAATTAACAAACCATATCTCTCGCCAAACAACGGTGTAGAAAACACTGTGAAATAACAAATCTAAATGATTCTATAGATAACAATCGGTAACTTTAAGTTAGGCAAAACAATGCCTGTTGGAACAGTGGAATTATTTTAAATGACTATTATCTTTATTATTGAGCGCGCTTGGCTCGTATGTGGAATTTATGAAATATACATTGTTGAAGGCAAAAGTAATCTGTTTCTCTATGACGTAACATTTTTATCAATTTATAATTGGATTTTTTAACTTCATCTATTTCTTAAAACTCTTTGTTCCCTTAACTCTTTTTTCTTTCATTCTTTCTTTTTCTGCTTATTTCTTCGTTCATTCTTCTACATTCCATTGCTTTAAACTTTTTTCTAATACCCCGTTTTTTCTTCGTTCACATTTTATCTTTGTCTTCTCTATATTAGCTGTCGAAAATCTTGACGCATGCAAAAAAAAGAGACCACAAAATCCTATTTCGGTTTACACACTTCATCGAAAGACAAGATTTTCCTTTCTCTGTGTACATCAGACACCAAGATTTACGAGGGAAATATCGATTCAGTTTAATTTTCCTAAATTCTCTTGCGTTTCGTTAGTCACCTCATTTTACTGTTCTGGAGCGGTTTAAACCTTGCAAAGACTTCCTGGAATGGCAACTTCCTACCCCCCCTCTAGTTCTACGACTTCCTGTGGAATGTCTATCGTAAAATGTGTGCGTAAAGCGAAACAATCATTTTAAGGCTTTAAATCAAAGGGAACAGGCCATGTTGGTGTTCCCACAAGCTAACGGCAGTGTCCACTCGATGTCAGACATGATCGCTCGCCCCCCTTTTACATGACCAAATCAACTCTAGAATTCCAAGATGGACTCTCCTGCATCATTACTGCATCCGAGATGGCACGCGCAGTGACACTACGGGGGGAAAGGAGGAGGAGTACCGAGTGTGGGGGGGAAGTAGCAAAGGCAAGTTGTCACGGCGGGTCTGGTGATCGTATTCTCGGCTAGGGTGTTTAGAAAAGTCACCGCCATTAATTTTCGGAGGTCTAAGGCTGGGGTTATTTATGCGGAGGCCGGAGATTTAGCGCCCAGATGGCCTGCTAGCGTTCATTGCCGCCGTTACAAATGTTACGGTCCCCTAAAAGTGTCGGAAGAGCGCAAGTGTCTCTTATTTACTTCCCAACCACCCCTGTCCCCTCTCGACCCCCCCCCCTTCGACTTCCTGGTGCTACTGTCCCTCCCAGTGCTCGCGCCGGTCAGCAGATCCTATTCACCCCGCTATAATAGTGGCTCGTCTTTTCAGCTCGTGGTTGTCATTTGTCCTGTGTCCTGATTAACCACATGAATTATGGATAGGCCTTGCACAGAGCCGTACAAGATCAGATCTGGCTCGCGCATAAAAGTGGCGGCACCACAGAACGTTCCCAAAGACAAGGGGGATGCTCCCAATAGCGGGATTACAGTTTTCTGGTAGAGCACTTCACTCTATGATTCATCTGATCCGGCTAGGCAGTGGACATTATTCCGGGTGTTTTGTTGTGTCGTATCCGCCTACAAATTGGTGGTCTGGTCGGGCAGTCTTCAAGATTCGGTCTTGTCTTTTTTTTCCCCCCTTCATGTCTTTGCAGCCTTTGTCAATCCCTCTCTCTCTCCATTGCGTCTTGTGCCGTCTATAATTGATTACATCTTCCTTCCTTTTTCTCTACTGCCGATATGCGACATGATCGCTGACTATTGTTCAGTTGTATGCGTGCGTGTTGCTATGGATTATTCTCATTTTCCCGCATTCTTTTTGACTTAATTCAAAATCAAATTATGAATTCTACCCGTTGGCATTCATGCGAACAGTGATGACAAAATGATTTGTTTGTTTCGGATGTCGATTTATTTGCAACGAATTTTCCGTGTTCTGTTCTATTCGCTTTGTATTTGCCGTTTGGTTTTCGAGCGGAAATGAAAAAATACTTGAATGAATTTACATATATGTAACATACATGTTCTTTTTATTTTTCAATCATAAAAATTCTATCAATGTAACAAATGTAGAAAACATGGACGTAAACAAGAATACATTAAGTCGACTTAGTTGAATAGAAACTTTATTATTCAGTCGGATAAAATAAAATATTTTTCTTTAGTACTATTGTATAATGCGGAACTAAAACTGGTTTTTCATATTAACAATGAAAAAAAAACTATGCATAATACTTGAAATCAACATGCAAACTCAACTCATTCGTGTGCACAATTGTTGAAATAGACGAAAACCTGAGATGATAATTTCATTCAATAATTAGTAATTAATTTCACAAGGTGTTGATTTCAACACGCTAGTTAGAGTTCGTGCATCATTGTCGAAACATACAAAAACAGAACAGTTCAGAGCAATAATGAGTTATTCATTTCATACGTGAAATCAACACGCAACCTCAAGGCATGCGCTATTGTTGAAATATAAGAAAACGGAAGAATGGTTTTAACTGAATAATTAGCAATGCATTATTGGTTTTACTTTAATTATACTCGAAAGTGAAATCGACACGCGAACTCAAGCGCGTGCGCCATTGTTGAAATGTATGAAAGCAGAAGAACAGTTGAACACAATAATTAGTAATTAATTTCATATGAAATTAACACAGAAGCTCAAGCGCGTGCACCATTGTTGAAATGTATGAAAACAGAAGAAGAGTTTAGCACAATAATCAGTAATTAATTTCATATGAAATTAACACACAAGCTCAAGCTCCATTGTTGAGATATGAAACAGAAGAACAGTTGAACACAATAATTAGTAATTAATTTCATATGAAATTAACACAGAAGCTCATACCGTTGTTGAAATATGAAACAGAAGAACAGTTGAGCACAATAATTAGCAATTAATTTCATATGAAATTATTAAATTAATTTCAACAATGGTGCACCATTGTTGAAATGTATGAAAACAGAAGAACAGTTGCGCACAATAATTAGTAATTTCATACTCTAATGGTATCGGGGAAAACAGTTACGCTTTTATTAACTAGAGGACAGTCCTAGAAACGATTACTCTTATTACCTTTTTGAACTTTGAAGTATTTAACAGAAGTTTGTGGACAGTGTAACATTTCGGGCATTGCGTCCATAGTGACCAAATTAAATTAGTTAATGGCTAAATATCAGTTCTGTATCAACAAAGTCAAGGAAATATATCTTCTCAGCAGGGTCAATCCGCTTTTGGGCTACAAAAGGAGTCATTATTTACATTTCGTCATCAGAATGTGGCACACTCTTTGTGTACGACTATCTCATTCCTTTGATACTAAAATCCAAACGGGTTAGAGCACCTCGAATGCAACATTCACCATCGTACAGGTGCATTATCGTAATATTGTTGTACTGGTAACTAACAGACATTATACTCGGTTCTCTTTAAATACACCTACATAAAACCGTCAGCAAGCTAGCAAGAATCGAGTTTGCTAGCAAGACGCGAAGACAAAAGCGTTTAACATTAGTTCACAAGGCAGCGCCAACAGCAGGTGCTTCATCTATTGTCACGATCCGCGGGAGGCAGCTAGTGAATCCACTAACTGTAGCGAAACAAAAGTCCAACTGTAGCCTTTGTTTTTGATGTCAAAAGCTTGGCATTGTTCTGTTCGCAGACTTGTGCCTTTGATAGAAAGCCTGCGTTCAATTGTTTGTGATGCGAAACTTTTAAACAATTAGCGGTTAATAGTGTTGGGCTATTTGCAACACGAGAACGTGTTAATTTGAGTCTTTAGCGCGCGACACGTGCTTAGCATATTCTTAACAATGTTTGTAGCTATCAGTTGCTTTTCATTGAAATAGTCTACTGATAACGGAAATTAGACTGTTAGTTATTAACGAACGACTTTGTTACACTAAATTGTCTATTACCCTACACCTGTTTTTTTTTTTTGCATGGATGTGTGCGTCCCTTACAATGATGCCCTTCTGGGGGACTTTCTACTGTACGTTAACGTTAATTAATAATTGTATAGTACCATTACTTTATTTTTTTGGATGAAAAATAATGTGGTGAATACTACGATGAGTTCTCCTTTGTGTGGCAAAGTATTAGACATTTGGATTCTTTCGGGTTATTATTTATTTCTTAATTTTGTTTGTGTGTGTGTGTGTGGGGGGGTCGTATATTTCTTTAGTCTTTTCAGTGATGTCTTTTACTTCATTGAAAAATTAACAAATGTTTGGGATATCTGCAACTGTCGCAACCGGCTTTGATATAACATACACTATCATACCCTTCTCAAAATGCCGAGATCATTTTTTTAAAATCATTTTCTACATGCTTTCTCGTTGAAGTGATACCAAAGTGCATGCGTTTTTTGGTTGCTCAAGTTTTAACATGTTAATTAGACAATGTATAATTATTGGTGTACTAGAGCTTCGGCGCGCGTAGTGTGCTAAGACAATGTGAGACATGAAAAACGATGGGTGATTTGCCAAAGGTGAATTAGCACCAAGTTAGTCAATATATAATACTTTATGTAATTACGTAATGTAGAACTGAATAAAGTAAATCAAGCAACACCCTAATTTACTTAATGAATTAAATACAAATACATTCATTTATGATATTTTTCGGACAACAGTGCACTACTCTAATACTCGGTAGACGCAAACAGGGTCTCTGTTTTCACTTAAAACATGGAAGCGACTAACAAGTTTCGTGTCTGATTCAGCATGGTTTCTTCTTAACACACACACACACTGAACATCATTATCGTTGTCAATACATTCTTCTAAAGTCGACTTCTGGATTTCACTGCTGGCACTTCTTCGAAAAAAAATATTTCCACGCATTAAACTGAAGTCTCGAGTCGCAACAATTTCTCCCATGCCAAGTCTCGGCGGACTACGAAATCATTTGAAGATGATGGATAAAGATGGAGCACCTTTATTTTTCTAGGCGATTAAGCCTCGCAACAATTCTCAATTTAATTACTTAAAATCTTAATTACATCCAACCAAATGCAGTCATTCATTTTCGCCTAAATAAATATTAGTTAATTGACAATCGTTAAATTCTCCATTATAAAGAACTCATTTTCATCTCCAGTTATAAAAAAAAAAAAAAAAAGTCATCGAGGAATCACTTATTAGCTAATTCCGATGTGATTTAACGAAATCTGAGAATGCAAGATGTTAAAGTATTATCACGACTGAAAAAAAAATCCTCATTGGATGACGTTACGCTTTTACGTTCACCTGAAATTCATCAATTCATGCGAATTTCCAAAGTTGGCTATTCATGGAAGCGCCTACTCACTCTTAAGATTCATCATAGTCATTTACATCCATAACAATCCAATACACATCAGTAAATTAAAAAAAAAAAAAAAAATCACGTGACAAAACCGACATTTATTGGTTCTCCTGGGAACATGTTGCTGACGTTGGCTTTTTGCCAATACTGACCCACTCTATCAACAGTAATTACTCTTGGTTAAAGACAATAATTAGCGACAGCCATGAACTTGCCGGAAGCCACAACTTGCAAGACCACAATTCACACAGAACAATGAATACAACTTCTTTAGAGCATGCGCAGTTGAAGCACACTAAATCTCGCACTCAACGTTGGCTTATGAATCTTGATAATGGGGTGAAAAGTACTCAGTTTAGAGACATTAATTGCATTCTCTCTATTCAGGGCAACAAAAGGAACTACACCAATCCGTAATGAGCATTTTTTGGGGGATGGGGGGGAGTCGAGGGATGCACTTGAAGCGCAAAATTATTCTGGTGATAAACATAACTTTAAAAACTTGCATAAAATAGAAAGAAGGGTGGGGGAAGAGTGAGTAATCCATTTTATGACGTCGTTTTAGTGACTTGAAGAAATGAAAGAAGGAGGAAATGGTAGCATGGGGTGGTCAACGTATTCCCTTTACACTATTCGTTATAGCATCGAGCGTTTATGCCCCGTCACACGGCGAATTCTGACTTCGTTTGGCCTGGAAAACCGGACAAGATATTTCAGGCACGTGAATCCTCCTTCTCCTACTTTCTCTCACTCACTGCTGAACGGATTTAAGGATAATTGTTATTGAGTTCTTGGCTACGGACCTTGCGTATTCGTCCACACTCCAATAAAAAAAAAAAAAACGCTACCGATCTAACTCAGGATATACTGCGGTACCCCCGATTTGATAAGAACGCCAACTTCCCTGTTAGGAGATGAGCGGAAAAAATGCTAGCTCACGTGCGAACTGTAATAAGCTGCTGGAAAAGGAAATAGTCCATCTAAAGTGGAATAATTCGGATGCGTCGCCATGGAAACGAACGTCAAAGGAGGCCTTTTTCGACGACAGATAGTCGAGTTGCCGCGATAGGAAATAACATTTTATTTTCGTCGCTATCTCGTCAACTCCCTCTTGCCTTTACCGCCCCCCCCCTCTTTCCCTACCTGTCTCTCGCTGATTGGACTAACTGTATCGTGTTTTTTATCTTCTGTCTCAATGGCCATTTGTTATTTCTTCTTTTCTTTTGCTTATTCCTATCTTTTCTATTGAGTTGTTTGTACTGTATCTCTGCTTCCTTCTGATTATCTCCCTTTCTCTGTCTATTATGTCATTCAAACGTTTCACATTATTCCTCTTTTGGATCTCATTTTTAGTTGGTCACGCACTTTGTTTATCTCTTTCGTTTCTTGTGTTTTATGGCTTTATTTTTCTTTTTTACTATTCAAGGTCGCGAGACGTTATGGTATTTCATTATCGGTGTTTGCTGAGTGGTATTTTCTATAAGGATTGCATTACGACAATTCCAAAAGATGTAAAAACTTTTACAGCTTAAAGATCAACCTGAGAAATGTAGGCCTATTTTCAGAATCGACCTACATTTCTCAGGTTGATCTTTAAACCACACACAAAATGTCACATGATTATGTTCAAAAATGCCTTTTGATCTTTCTCGTATTAATCGGAAGATATTCCTCTGACGAACATAAATATGTCTGGATTGTAGGAAGATTGGTTCAATGGTGTGCTTGTATTTAGTTCGTATTGTTAAGAACTCGTGCATATTTCGATATGTGCAAAAAAAAAATTAACTGTCTTCAAGTTACTAAAAACATAGAAGAAAAGAATAATATAAAACATATAAACAATTGGAAGTAAACAGAAAATATATTAAAGTGGTTAATTAGCTATTTGTTCGTCAACCAACTGGCTACGGGTTCGAATCCCACTGCGATGGTGGAAGATAATTTCATCGCCAGGTGTGCGATGCCACTGTCCTACTTACTGAAGTCGCTTGAAAAAAAGTATAATGCTTGGTCTTTACAACAGTTGTGGACTATGTAACAATAAATAAAAAAAATGTAATAAAAATGAATTTAAAAATATCTTGAGCATACTCACGGTACTAACATATTATAGGCTTACAAAAACAAAATTGAAAGGGGCAATCATGAAATATAAAGTGGAAACCGAACTACACTTCTCCGTAATAAAAATATGTAATTATGTATACATTTAAGTTGTTTTATCTGCTTAAGCAGTTCGATTGGAAACGTCTTGAAGAACCTGTCCAATCAGAGCTCATTCAAAACGAATGTTTTTTTTTTTTTTTTTTTTTTTGTTTCATGTCTAGCCAACTTCGGAATTTATAAAAGCAATGGAAACACAACAAAGAATTGACATCTATATAGAGATGACGCTGTCATCAAAAAAAAAAAGAAAAAAAGTTAAATATGGGCGTATGACTTTCTCGCCACATGATGGTGCAATTTTGTAATAGTTCATGCCCTGGAAGTAACTCATTTTTTAAGCATCTCGTGTGTGTGTGTTATTTCTTACAGTACCTATTTTTCGAACAGTGAGTCTATCCTGCATGTGTTTGCCATGTGTTACAGTTCGCTACACACCAGACTGCGGCCACCCGCAACGCGTTAGAGGTATGATTTATAAGAAGCCTGAAGAAAAACTAGTTTCTTGAAGGTAAGAGTGGAAAAACAAGAATGGATAGCAATTCTGAAAAATGCAAACTGCAGCTCTTGGATGGAGAGAAAGAGAGAATGAAAAAAAAAAAAATTGTATGCGTTGAAGACATAAACTGCACAAAGCATAGAAATAGTTATTTCGGTTTATTAGAAATGACTCAAAACCAGCTTGAGATGCGTCTTCAGTTCTAAAAGCTATCTGTCTTCTAGTAATCCTAACATCTAAGTTTTTTATTCTAAATTTCAGACTTCCTCATATTTCTTCCACTTCGACATTTGGCAAACTTCCGTTCAGAATTTCCGTCAACTTCGGGTGACTCTTTCAGTTCACCGTTTCTGCCCTCCCATTTTTGAATTATAACGCTATTATAAGTACACCTTAGTTTCACCTCCGCCCCCTTCTAATACGTATAACAACTTCACTTCTAAGGGAATGGAATTTATGATCTTTATATTTGTAATCTTCACCAAAATCACTTAAAACCCTTTCTTTAGGTTATGAGAACCTTTGTTTTGTAAATGGTCACCTATACAATAGTTGAATGTTTAACTATTTTAATGATAAATGTTTTAACTAAAGCATAAGAATTGTATTCGATTGTTTACTGGCTAAACTAATCTGCTATCTTCGCCAACAGTGTCTTTTAACACCGATCTCCTTGTCATTCTCAAATGGGGTAAGAATAACTTGGTACGTTTTAATGCTACCAAAATGAAAGAAAGATCATGCTTCACACCCCATAACTCATGACAATATTCTTCTTACCAAATAAGAGCAGTTTTCTCTTCTTAGGTTGACTTTCACACGTAACCTGCCCTGGTACAAGCATATCAGGTTTTTAAACTCTTCTTCTTCTTCTTCCAGCTTGGTATTCTTTTTCGTTCTAAACAGTACTTCTCTCATGCCCAACGTTTGACCCTTTATAAACCAGAAATCCGCCTAGTCTTAGAATATTGGTATCAATTTGGGGTGCTGCACTAAGGACTTCCCTCGGAATACTTGTAGTCTGAACAGAGAGCAAACCACTTCATTTGTTGACCGACTCTTTCCATTTGCTTTCCTATTGACCCACTGTTGTTGTATTGTTTTTTTTTTTTTTCTACAGGTATTTCCATAGACACACTGCTCCACCCAACTAGCCACTACCATCCCTCGACTTGCTGGGTAACACTCATGTTCAGTTCACCTCCAAAACTCAACCTCTGCCTTCATTTCATACATCATTACTCTCTGTAACACTTCCCCGATTATTATTCTCAGATCTTCAAGAAAAACATCAAAAAATTCCTTTTTTTTCTTTTAATCCCTTGCCCACATAAAGGTAACTAGACAGTGGCCAATAATGGAAGGACAGGTCAAATATAAAAATGCACTTCAATTTTTTAGCGATTCTCTCAGATTATTTCCATACTTGTTTCCTTTTATAGGTTCAGCATGTGTCTTACTTTGCTCTCATTAATCAAAATTAAATTAACTACAAAGAGTTAAAAAAGAAAAGAAATACAGGCGTTCTTCTACTTATCATCCCCATTTGTCCCCCACCCTAACTGATTTTATTTTTGCACATAAACTAATATTTGTTATTTGTCTCGGACGTAATTTTTCACCCAACTTAACAAGAAATTCCTGATTTAAACCAACGTCTCTACAGAAGATGGACACAGCGATCCCCCTCTCTTAATCCATGACTTCAAACTTGCAGGTGTCCAATGAAAGCGTTTCGCTTAACGAATGCGGGAAGGTAGTATTATTCAACAATCCTTTGGCGTACATAATTAATTATGTAAATGAGGTAGTAGACTTGACACTACCATAAATCATAACTCCATCTTGCAACCTGGCTTCGGGATAAATCTCCAGTTTATATCTGAAGGCAACAATGAACTATTATTCTTGAGGTGTCCGGAAAGGTTAGGTACAATGACTTTTCTAGACGGAGTTTATCAAACAGGGAACGCAAAAAGAAAAAGAGGGAATAAAAGCACGTTTCCCTCATCTGTAAAACTTTATTCTGCCTAGGAAACTAAGAAATAATGCTCTGTTCTCTGTCTTCTACACCATGACGGATTAATTAGATGGATTTAAACTACACACACCCATCTTGCTTAAGCCTGTATAATTCTGCATAACTGACAGTGTTGATAAATTAGTTGATAGCATTAAAGTTGTTAATTTTGAAGATTCGGGATCTATTCATACAGTCAACATACAATTATTTCTCTTTACGCAAATGAATTAGAAGAATTGCCTTTCCTAGTCGCTAGGTAGCGCTACTTTCCTCTTTGCCATTGGTTTCTTTTGTTTACCAGCTGTTTTTAGCGTTATACTTATTTGATGGATAGATTATTGGAGATAATGGATGCTGAAAAATCAGGTTATGGTCAACCCCCTGGGTTTCGTGGAACAGAAACACGTTGAAGCATAACTAATTTAATATTAGTACGGTATTAATTAGTACGTTATTAAGCATACAGCTGTACTATTGCAGTTCATTGATATTCTATCCTATTATTTTTCTTTAATGGTGTATTAATTTATCTCTGTTTTTTTTTCCTTTTTTCTAATTTATACAATTGTTTTCTAAACAGACAGGTTTAAGATTTAACATCTGTCCATCTTTATAATCTTAAGTCATCTTAACATGACATACTTTTTAATTATCAGACTAATTATGATTGATGCTATACTTCAGCCAATCAACGATTAGTTTTTATATCTTCAAAGAATTTAGGCCACGGATAAACAGCGTGGTAATTAAAGTCACACCTGCACAAACCATCTCTCTCTCTTTTAATTCCCGTTGTATTTTTTATTGATTCTAAGTTTTTACAGGATTTTTTAAGTCACAATAACCGTACTTGTTTGGATTTACATTAATCTTGTCTACAATAATATTTATCGATTGTCGCAAATGTAACATTTAATCAAAATCTTATAACGGAAGCTAGGAACAATACATTAAGAATAAATTATCTGTTTATTGGTTCAGTATATTTCACCATCGCTTTTCGATTGATTAACAATGCAAATCTTGTTCTGTCCAAGCATTGTTGAAGTCTAAATCGAAAAATAACAATAAAAATACTACAATAATATAGACAACAATAACGGAAACTAGTCGATATTGTTAAACAATACTCTACTCCAATTGTATTAGATATAATCCGTACTTGTCATAACTAGAAACAACGATGCCTATAAATTGCCTTCTTCAAATTATATGTAGATAAATATCAGCGCATGCGCTGTTCAGATCATTCTGAAAGAATTTCCGCTGACTGCATTTAGATTTAGTTTTCACTTGAATGCCAATAAACATAAATTTTATTCACGACATTAATATTATTTGATGTTCAGAATCATGGAAGCAATTAGATTTGGTGTATCAAAGTCTATCATCTTTATTGTTAAAGAGAAGGAATGTGCATGAATATTTATGTCCCTTATCTCCAGGAGAATATTCTAGCTTAGACCCATTGAAAGAAGGATAAAGATAACAGCCATGTTGTATTCATTTCACTGCGCACTTTGAAGTGGTTAGGTATTAAGGCGAACAAGAGAAGGATTTTGTGCGTCTCTCCTCTTTTATTTCTGTGTGTCTATCTTCGCATCTCTTTCTGTCTCTCTGAGAGCTTCGCTAACAGGAAATCTATGGAGATGAGACAGCTGAGTAATATCAGAAAGAGAATGGGTACTACGTGTCCACCTTATTGATATAAAAGCGAGACAGATAGTAGAAGGCATCTTTCGGAACGCCAAAAAACTTCCACTCATCATAAGCGACCTATTTATTCTGCAGTACGACATTAACGGGACAAGCAAAACACGTGATTCTTTTGAAGAAACGTTTCTTATGTGCGTGTGTGTGTGTGTGCGCGCGCGTTTGACTATTATGCATACATGAAGCAGTGGGTTTCGTTCTCCAAAGCATCTCATTGCAAGTGTTTGATATGGATATTCGTTGCGTGTAATTTGGTCTGATGATGTGGGGGAATGACATATTTAAGTGAAGACTTTGCGGTCCGTGTATGGAATCCAAAGTGAACAAATGGGAGTGGACTGAAAAAAATGTCTTTTTCTTTGTTTTCAATGATGCATAAAATGATGGCGATGCATCATATATCATCCACAGCTGGTGCACAGCGCATCTTCTTTCTCTTCACTGGTGATTATGTCTTATTTGCAATGTGGATTTTTTATAGTAAGACAGTCTTTCCCCTTCTTACATTTCTTATGAATAGATTTGAACAAAGCTTGGCGATATTGAACTTTTTTCATAACCATTGATCTTTAGTCGTGTTATGCGCTTACTAAAAATATTAAGGAAAATTATTCTTTCTATTAATAATGAGATTCTTCGAACAGTGTTAATGTACTCTTTTTTTTTTTGTTTAATCTTTCTTTCCGCTGTTTCTTTCGTTTTTTTTTTTTTTTCAACTATCTGAATTTTAAACGTTGAGATTTTATGGTGCACTTTATTATTCCCGTAATTTTTTTTATATTATTATACTCTTCTAAAATAAAACACAGCTTACAATATTTGATAATACAACATCGCCTATAAAAAAAAAAAAAACTTACTGTTACAAAACTCAGGTTGGAAACATTCAACCTAAATTTGCTATTTTATGTGGAAAATATTTTCATAAACTCATTAACATTAGAGCTGGTAAACATTTACGTTAAACTAAAAAAAAAAAAAAGTATCACCAAGAAAAAAAAAAACTTTACCTAATTTGCTGCTGAATAGTTGATGGCACTTCATTTATTCGAATCATAGCTTTGATCTCTTTCTCTCTCTCTTGGGATATCTTCGGTTAATAATCGCATAAAGATCACTACTTCTTATTCTGGATGATATTAAACTCCTTTGATGCATTCCTTAGCAAAGGACCACACCTTTATCGTCATGATAATGTACTTTAGTCGTCACTCCCAGAGGAATATCAACAAGCCTATAAATGTATTGAGGAAAGCAACAACAAATCTCCACATTATTAAGCGAAAACATTTATTTAGCGATAAAAATGCTTAATTTTTGACTTTGTATCTTTTCGTATTGCTTTCACAATGTAATTATATTTATATTTATATTTATTATACGCATACAGAAGCGCATGCGTAACGATTTCATTTCCAGTATCATTATATACGACACTAACTTATTGTTTTAGTATAATATCAAATATTAAAAGGTGTCTTATATTTTGTTCAATAATTTAAAAAAATTAATTATTTTTTAAATATTTAAAAATAATTATTTAAAGTATATATAAGTTCTATTATTATTTCTAATAAATATACTTAAAATATCTAAAAAACTATAACAACAAACGTGTTAAAGATTTTCTGCTAACACCTAATAGTATTGACCCTATTGTTTTATATGATATATTCATTCATTTATGCGTTAATAGTCATTTCTTAAAAGATTGTAAAATTCATATTTTTAGATCCATAGTAATTTTAGATTCAAATTCAAAATATTATGCTATATCAAGAACAACAGTTTATAAGCAACTCTCCATTGTAACTATTGTGATTATTTGAAAAGGCACAAATCGTCAAGAAGGGAGTCACCTAGCGCCCCCTTACGAGCATTCACAGAACTATCAATTATGAATACGTTTATAAGTTTTAACTTCTTTCCGAGATAGGGTTTAAGAAATTGGCCTAGAAATCTGGAGGAATTAGAAAATCAATTAAGCTGTCACTGAAAGGGCTTCAAGATGATACTTTAATTACCGGCGTTCATTGACATCCCTCCCACCCGCCATCTGACGACCCCGGTTAAGTCTTTAGCCGGAGCTTTTACCTCTCTCTCAATATAATGAACTTCTCAGTGAAACATTATATCATAAAAAAAAAAGAAGGAATTGGCTTAAACAGAGTGAACGATGAAGGGAAGAAATTTCTATCTGGGTGTTCTTTATTGTAGCTCCGATCTCATTCACGCGAACAAGTTATCAGCAACATCTGCTGCATCGTCGCCACGATGAGGGCTTTAGCAGCACCTGAATACTTCCACAAGAAGTGATTGTCAGTTCCTGCTACGAAAAAGCCTTTGCAACGTATGCACTTTTAATTTTGTGCGTAGCGATTGCTTAACCAAAAGATGGGAGAAAAAATATGAAGACAAGGAAATAAGAAATTTTCAGTTTTCCTTTGAAAACTTGATCGTCCGTTAGGTTAAAAAAAACCTGGAAAGATTGATGCATGCATTTCTTTCTAGATGATTTTACTAGCTATGGTTCGAATGTGCTGCTTAATATCTTTTAATTATTTGTATTTTAATTTGTATTTTGGAGCAATTTCTAATTTGACAC
The DNA here is from genome assembly GCF_054136105.1 of Typopeltis vanoorti. Lineage (NCBI taxonomy): Eukaryota > Metazoa > Arthropoda > Arachnida > Uropygi > Thelyphonidae > Typopeltis > Typopeltis vanoorti. The sequence continues at coordinate 27,571,912 of NC_143570.1, forward strand.
AAAAATATCTGTAAATGATCATCTTTTACGGTTTCCAAGTTCAAAGTAAGCTTTCTTGCTTGGGTTGAACGTATTATAAGCACGGCTGAACCCTACTAACATCCACAAAACACAAGGACATTTGCGGCCAGCTCTGTTTTTTGTCATTCTGGATTGTTTCTTTGAAGTCTCGTGGGAATTTGACAGGTCTTATTTGTAGTAATAATGCCTTACTTATGGGTATCGATCGAACTTTCCCATCTGCCAATTGCTCTCCGAAGAATTATCAGCTTTACTCAAGTGTTTCGGTACTACTTTATCTTCAGGAATTTTCTTACCCTCTAAGAGTCGCTACCTTCTCCACTTCACTTAGTTTTCACACTCTTGCACCATATTGATTCCCATTTCTCACATCATCCGAACTGGGAACACTGCCGAGATTACTTTGAACTCTGCTCTCATGATTCTGTTTACTGTTGATAGAATTTCGTTAACAATATTTGTCTAAAAGCACTTTTAACACTTAAAAGGAATTTAGAGTTACCATATTTTCCTTCTGAAGCTCCTTTCCATACGGAATAAACTTCATTTGCTAAAAGCTTATGAAACATTACTATTAAAACTAATATTTGAGCTATGGTGGTTAACAGATCATCTAAATAACTCCTGATCGTCAAATTACAGCAGTAGTTATTTCTCTAGGGCAAAATACCATCTTTTCAGGAGTTTGTGTGTGTGAGCGAGAGAGAGACAGACAGATGGTTGAGCAATGCACTGATTTACAGTAAGAAGCTTTGATTTTTATTACTTGTCATTATCCATTTCGCCATAAATCTGCTTTTTCTGAAAAATCTGAAGGCTTATTTTCTTATCTTTTCTGCTTATAAAATACAACAATCCAAACAAAACTTGGTTTCTCAAACTTCAACAAAAATACTTGTAAGATAAGAACAGCTAAGCTTATGACAAATGATCAGCCTAAACTACAGCCTAAACTACGCATGCGCCATCGCTCGACAGAGCAAATAGGAAATGACGTTTATTTGAAAGTGTAATAGTCAGTTTTGTTCCACTTACGAGCAGCAAGTCATAACAATAGAATGATATGTATATACTAATTATTTCGCTGTTCCAAGTTTTATAGATAGTAATTGCTGAAAGCTTATGAAACATTACTAATAACTGACGTAATATCGAAAAAAAGGAGATAGCAACATCGATAAATGCAACAAATAAGAATATTTGCAGCTTGTATAGCAACAGCTGTTATAGCGTATTTCTGGATTTGTTGATTGTTACATAACAATTTTTGCACTAAATCAACTTTGATTTTCTGAGATGTATATGATATAATATATGCTATTTTTGTAAAGTTTATCAATATAATTCATTTTTAATAGTAATAATAATATAAATTTAAAGTAAATATTTTAACAAACTTTTTAAAAATAATTTGTATACTTTAAAATCATTATACACCCTTAACTTTTTTAGATTATGTTATTTTAACTATTTTATGACAATCGATCAGGTTTCTTAATCTAATAAAAATTTCCTTTTTAACCTCATCTTTTAAAATATGGAAAAAAAAGTAGAAAAACAAGCATACAAAAAAAAAAGAAAAAAAAAAGAAGAGGTTTTCAGCTACGGTAATAAATGTTCCTAATCATCTTATATTGCTTTCAGTTCATTTTTTTTTTATCTATCTGTACATTCTCTATAACTTGTGTGTGTTTTTATGTTTTATTGATCTGTGCCACGTCTATCCGTCTTATTTTTAATTTTTTTTTCTTCTCCTGCCTTATTAGCTTTCCCCTTCGTCAGTTTCCATTTCCGTGATCTTAGGGTGATCAAAATACGTCATGAGAATGCTCCGTACAAGGAACACACACACACACACACACACACACACACACACACACACACACACACACACACACACACACACACACACACACAAACTTCTGATTAATTAGCTGTATCAACCAAAAGTCTGAATATATCTTACTGTTGGCTGCTTGAGTAATTGCCCTATAATACCAGTTGCCCTGACAGCGCCTGCAAGCTACGTGAGCGTGGTGTAACAGACCATGTTTATGCTAAACAAATGATCACCGTAGCACATAAATAAAAACATTATTCGTGGATCATTAACTTTTTCCATCGCTGAGCCACACCGAAGACAGATATTTATTTTACCGATATGTTCAAATGTTGATTTAATGTCGGGTAAGGATTACATACCGTATTAATCGTTGGAGCATTGACCCTTTTCCGTCATACAATTAACGAGACACTTCAATCCCTCAATTTTTTTGTATTTTATTTTGAGAGAGAAATTTTTTCCCTCTTCTCTTTGCTGATTGACCATCACAAAATAATTCAACAATATAGTGATGTTTGCATTGTTTTATACGGTTTCATCTAAACGTTCATGCTTGATTTTAACGTTTTAAATTCTATCTCAGCGCAATAAACAATGAAAACGAGAAAAACCATGTGACTGAAATACTGTTTATCTATCCAGACACTAGAGGTCGCACTTCTGCCATTCCGTTAAACGAATACAATGCTTTGATGTTTTTCTTTTATTCAGTGACGTCACTTCCTTTAAAAAAATCCATTTCATACACGAAATCAAAGTGACGATAATAATGTGAAATTTCCATCAGTTGGCTTACTCTGTTCAAATATTTCACATTTTTCGCAACTTTACTACAGAGATTAAGTTACATGACGCGAACAAGCGATTTACCGCTACAAAGTGACCAATGTTAAGACGCAGCGGAGCGTGATGGCAAAGTTTGTAAGCAGTTTTCATATGTCAAAACTTCCCCAACAAATCAACACACTTTGATATCACAGAGTTACGATTTAAAGTCTTATTTTTTCCCTCTTATTTCTATTGTTGTACATCTGTCAGAACACGTATTTGAAGAATACCTGCTTCTGTAGCTTTATTAAAAAAGTTGTTTAGGGATGTGATATTACGTATTCTAATTTAACATGTTTTGTATGATTTATTAATGTATTTTATCTTAGAAATAATAATGTAACTTTTTTTTCTTAAAATTTCATAAAATTCTTTAAATAATTAAAAATATTTCATAAATATTTAAGTATATTATGTACACTTTTTTTTATATATATATTTCATAATTTTACAATTAAGTGCGTTTAATGCATTTTATCTTTTGATACTCCGACTCCGTGCGGTGGCCGGGATAAGAATAGCCCCACTGTAGCCCATGCATGTAGTAAGAGGCGACTAAAATGGGACGAGTTTGGCTCTCTTAGGTTTCTTCCGAGATTTTTGCTCCCGGCGAGGATTAGATTTCTGGAGGTTTGCCCTGAGGGAGCACTTTGAGTCTCCTGGGAGGGTGTTTTTGGCGTGGCCAGTGTAGGCCTTGTCGGTGGATGCCCATCCCTGGAATATGAGCGGCTCTGCTCGGTGGTAGGGTGAGCTCGTCACTGGGTGGGCCAAACGCTGAGTTGGACGATCTTTCGGCCACTATGAAGTGGTCTAGGAATCGTTCTAATTTTTAAACAGGGCTTTAGTTAAAAATCGCCCGACTATAGCCCATGCATGTCGTACGAGGCGACCAAAATGGATACTCAGGGAGGGTAATGGATGGCAATATTGTAAGCAACGAAGTTTTAACTGAGGCTCGGCTATTGCTGTTACCCTCCTGCCATGATCAGAGCTTATAGCGCTATATTACTATATCCATACATTTCCTTTACAGATAACGGGGAATATGAAAAGCATTCTTGCTTCACTCATCTAGCAATATATATCTTTTGATTTCGCTATGATACATTTTTTCTATCGTACACAGACACTAAATGTATTCTCAAAATTCGCATAACAAAACAAAAAAAAAAATGATCTGTACAATAGAAATCTATACATAATACGATAAACAACAGTTTCACACCTACAGTGTCACACTTTTTTTGTCGTCTTAAAATTCGCGTTATAAAATATAATCTGCACAACTAAAAATTTAATAACACAATAAAACATATTACACTTTTGCACGATACGTTACATCAGCGTTTCCCAAAGTTTTCCTACGACGGAACACTTCACAAATCCTGAAATTTTCATGGAACACCTTGGTTATTTTGTAATGTATTAATTAATAATGAATTGTTAATTTAGCTGTTTTTTATTGTTAATTAATAATTAAACATAAATTAAACATAAACATCACGAAATTAATTTGTGCTGATTTTCATTGACATATCCCATTCTGATCACCACAAAAATTTATAATATTATAAGTACTTACGAGTGAATGCAGACTTTTTCTCCTGTGTGCTGGTTGTTTTCCCCCTCCTTTTGTACATTCTGGAGATCGCTTAGTATCTGTTGTGTCACAAACAACTCAATAAGAGATTTCTTAATACCAAAATTAAACAAAATCTGCAGGCCTAATACTTTTAAAAAATCAGCACTACGGTTTCGAAACTTTCATCCTACAATACGAACTTGTGAAGAAAGTATTCAGTCTTACTAGATTTGAGAACCGGATACAGACTACCTTGATCTTCAATTTTAGTGGAAAAATTTTCTTTATACTTGCATGCTGATTGGTCACTAACATTTGCAACACAGATGTTATTTCGTTCAGTTTTGAGAACAGAGGATACGCCACCCATTGTTATAATCCGCTTGCAGGCAATTTTTATGACCGGTCATAAACAGCGGCATTCCCTTTCCCAAATATTGAAAGGTTTCGATGTGTAAAAATTAACGATAATTCATGAATACTTCCATGTTTAAAAATACAAGGCTTGGTCACTAACATTTGCTACACAGATGTTATTAGGGGTTCTTGGGTCTGAGCTTTTCGACATATTCACGACTATTATTCTCCTGAGAATATTTCTACTAAAAAATATTTATTCATGAAAAATGCTTAGAAAACTAAAATGACAAATTCCAGGAGAACTTCTCGCGGAACACTTATTCACCTTCCGCGGAATAATTCACATGATCACATTCCTTGAGATTGTCCCTTGTCATATTACATTAATGTATTACGATACTAAGTCCTACAACAAATAATATATTTCTTATTACTGGATAGAATGGGATTTTAATAGTTAGATTCCGCATTGCTTCGTTGAAAAAGTGCATGTATTAATTCTTTGTCGTTGAACATTTCACCCCCCCCCTTAAAAAAAAAAAAAAGATCAACATAGTTGCCCAAACTTTCAACTGATCGGAAAAGTCTCCAAGGCGTCTTTAATCTTGGTCTATTACGCATAAAACAGGGATTTCGTCTTAAGATAGCAATCACGAAGGCTATCGTGCGAACAAGTAAGAAAGTGCTGTGGTACCTGCTACATAAATTCCCGTTTTTTCCTAAATAGAATCAATCTTTTAACAGTGGGGGACCATCCGGAACATTAATTGTTTGGTCGAGTGACGCAAGACAGGTTTGGAGCTCCAAAGAGATGGTGAAATCATGTCGAGGTGGCCACGTTTGGTCAGAGTAGGATCAACCTCACCCACATTGGGCAAGATTAAGCGAATGTGATTGCACTCGATTTAGAACAGAAACAAGAACAAAGAGGTATTTTGCGACAAATCGGCCATAAATCAAGTCAAACAGATTGCCAAAGACAGTGGAAATGGAGAAAAGATAAAAACACACACACACATAGAAAAAAAAAAAAAAAGTAAAAAGCTTTTGGGTTTTCCCATGATTCTCATTTATTGCTAGCTACGTCTGAGGTCCCTAGTTGCCTATAGAAATTAAATTAGGTGTATCAGAAGAATAGAAGGGAGTGTGAGGGCCAACCCCTTAGAGAATCGTGGAAAAATCAATCATTTTATTGAAGGTGATGTAAGATACAGGCCAAAAACTGCCACTGTTGGAAGATAAAAAAAAAGTTTTCTTGCTGTTTTTTATTTGTTTGTGAACAGTTAGAACCATCATTATCTTGTAAGACAAATGCCACATGGCTGGTTAGTTGGGCAAGGTAGCACTAACGATTACGGCCACGTATTTGGAGATAGTTACTGTCGTGGTGCAGCTTTTTAGTGTCGTTGTACGGAAGAACTTTTGTTGTTGTTGCTAAACTGTGTGCTTTCGAAATATCCGTTTTGTTAGAGTGGGAAAAAAATAGTGTTTTGGGGAATCGTGTAATTTATGGTTCTACTAAACTTTCCTTTCAACAGACAGCCACAATTGCCTTCTGGGGGTTTGTTTGAATCCATTCAGATAATACTTAATCAACCAACTGCATCAGAGATCTTCTAAATTATAATCAATGACTTTCTTTAATCTTTCAACTCGATGTCTTAAGAATGCGATTTGGTTTCTTTGGAGACTGTGAAAAACCCGAAGTAACATCAATCACCTTAAGTACTGTTTGAGAATGATAGTGAAAAACAAACATTTGAAAAAAAAAAAAATATATATATATATATATATATATATATATACAGTACACGAAATAAATTAATCTGTTCAGTTGATGAAGTAGCTGCTTTCAACTATCGATTGGTGACATTTTCGTTTCCAAAGTTTCGCCATTTACAGTAATACTAATTAATAGTATTAAAATTTTCGAAGATGCCACGTATTTATATTTAAATATACCACCACCTTATCCTTATAAGAACTGGCTTAAAGGGGCGAAGCAAGAATGCTTTTCATCTTCCCCGTTATCTGTAGAGGACAGTGTAGGGATAAGGTGTTATTGAGCTATTAAAGCTCTGATCTCGGCAGGAGGGTAACAGCAATAGCCGAGCCTCAGTTAGAACTTCATTGGCTACAGCATTGCCATCCATTATCCTCCAAGGTTATTGGATTGAATGAATCAATCACCGCATCTCACGGTCGATTGATTCTCTTCCCTACACCACTACTTATAGATCTTATAAGAACTGGGCGATGGACTGAGTCCGTGACTCTTTATCCCGTCATCTGAATGAAGTAAATCTGTGTGGATGGAGTGTTATTGAGCTAAAAAGCTGTAGTCATGGCTGGATAACGGCAATAGCCGAGCCTCAGTTAGAACTTCATTGGCTACAGCATTGCCATTTGTTAACCTGGAAGTCCTAAAAAGGACTTTTTTCATTCCTTATAAGGACTGGCTTAAAGGGGCAAAGCAAGAATGCTTTTCATATTCCCCGTTATCTGTAGAGGACAGTGTAGGGATAAGGTGTTATTGAGCTATTAATTAAAGCTCTGATCATGGCAGGAGGGTAACAGCAATAGCCGAGCCTCAGTTAGAACTTCATTGGCTACAGCATTGCTATCCATTACCCTCCAAGGGTATTGGATTGAAAATCAATCACCGCATCTCACGGTCGATTGATTCCTGCTTCTTTTTTTTTTTTTTTTTTTCATTCCATTATCTTGTTTCTATTATTATTATATTTTGATATGAAATATTTAATGGTGTATAATTATAATTTTAGAAACTGTTATATTTTTCAGATATTCTTATACAAGATCTATATTTCAGTTACATTTTATTTATAATTTTTAATTTTATATACTGTTTCATATTTCTTTCTAATTTATTTTATAAAAAAAAACAAAATTTTCGAAACTGTATATAGTATTCATGACGTCATTTCCTTTTTGTACTTTTTCATAGGCTACTAGATGGCGTTTGTAACTTCTTTTTTTTTTTTTTGACTGTATAATTATAAGTAAAAGATATTGTTAGTTTTATTTATAAAGCGATAAATATTGAAGTTTTACCAACTTTTAAAACAAGTTGGAATTTCTTCATGTTTCATCACGAAAAAAAATCATTAAAATTAACAAAGTAACTTAGAATTTACGTGAAAGATATCACATTTGACATTAAGGTAAAATATCAATACAAGTGAGCCTTATTTCATTACAGTTAGAATGTCTGAAAGCCGTTTGGGAATGCTTCGATCGACAGGTGTGGTCAAAATTGAAAACACAGTAAATGATATGTTTAATGAAGGAGCCGAACAACTACTTGCGTGCAAATATGACTCAGCGTCAAAGGTGGGGAGCAGGTTGAGGTAGGGGGGGGATATACACCAACACGTGTCTTGATAGCTATATGACAGGCTCGTGTTCAGCACAATGCATTAATAGCATTCCGCTGGGCGTATGGAAGTCGAAATACATCCGGTGTATGGTTCCACCCTGTTCGCTTTCGTTTGAAATATTTACAACGTCGTAAGGGGGGTTTATTAGAGGCGCGTGCTTCTAATAAATTCTCTCGCGGAAAGGTAGTTATGACAATCGTTTCTGCAAGTTTTAAGATTGCCAGTGACCTTAAACTGACATTTTTTTGGCTATAATAACTGAACCATCAACTTTGGACAGAAGCCTATTTGTTGATTTGTTTTTATTTATAGCAGGTTTTTCATCATTTCCAGCTAACCACGAGGGTTCAAGTACGAGGTGTTAAGGGAATGTCAGCGCAGCTACATCCAGTAGACATAGACCTAATGGCTTCAACACCTCATCTTCCGTGCATACAACCCACCACCTCAGTAAGTTCAGCAGTGATAAATAGCAGCTATTAGCTTCACGCGAAGCCTCATTGCCTCCATTACTTTGAACCTCTTCTCACAGCTGCGTTTTTCATGAGCTTGTACGAAGACCATACCGTAAGAAAAGGACGGTACCTTGTCTTGCGTGAGTGAGAAGGAACCCACTCGTTGCGTTTTCCCCCTTCTAGATTCTGTTTTCATGCGCGTAAATATCAGGATAAATGGTGACAAGCAAACCAGGTGTTGGTTTTCATCAATCTTTCTTAAGTCCTATTTATGGTGTTTATTTATTCGTTCACTTTCTTGTTTTTATATAATTATGCATTGAATATATAGACAACAGTTTTTTATCGGATATTTATTGACACGAGAATATTTCTCAATATAGTTAAATAATAGTTAGATAGGTCTGCAAGCGGAATTACCAAAACTGTATGCTTGAAGATCATTTGTGCAAGTAATCGCATAGATTTGAATGGAGGTCATTCACAAATCCTCGTGAAATTTCCTTCTGAATGTACTTACAATATGATAACTCTATCGATGTTTTATTTGAATAAACAAACTTAGAATAATTCTGATTGATCCTGATTCTGGATAAGTAGAATATAGACTTAAGTTGTAATAATGAATTGTTTTGAATTAGTAGAAGGCAGCTAAGACCATGGATGTGACGCATGTTCTCTAACCAGTTTGATATACTTTTGTCCGAGGTTAATCTTTGAAAGGGAGAACTCTTTCTCTTTTGTTTCTATGTGAGAAACAGAAGAAGAAAAAAACCATTCTGTTTTAGTCTCATACAGCCTAACTCATCTTCAATTAAAAAATATATATATATATATAAATCTTTCTCATTTTCTTCCCCCCCCCCCTCCAAAGATTTCGGAATTGTCTCAGTAGCGCAGATGGTGTATTTTAATTGAAGAGAACTGGTTTTGATTCCCATCATAGAATTAGAGTGACATAAGGGTTTTTTAGATAAAGATGAGTTAGCTGATTTCATACCGGGGGAGGGAGTGTACTTGCATTCCGGAATTTGATGTTTTCCTCTTACAAAGCAAAACACAGTTCACAAACATAATAAACTGGCTTCAAAACTCTAACGTAATCAAAAAACCTCGAGCTGATTTTTTAGTAAATCTGTACAAGTATTCTTTATGTTTGACTGAAGCGCCTCCTGACGAAAGATCCCATAACTGTAAACTCCATAAAGACGAGATACCGAATCAACTAATTTCGTATTACTAACCCTTTTAGATAGTATTACTTCAATGCGTGAATAGTGGGGGTGGCAGTATAAGAGATCTGAATACAGCACATTCTCAAAAGCAATATTGGAGATAAAAACCGGATAGTAAATGCATCCTAGAAGAACTATCCATAAAGCCTGTTTATATAGCAGTAGAAAGTCAAACTTCTTAGAGATTCGAATTAAAGGAGAAAAAAAAAAAAGAAGCGTTAGCAATAGAGGCAGCTTTTTCTTCGAAACTCCGCTCCCAAAATGAGATGATCTTGTTCTGTGCGTTGCTATATTTACTTCCTAAACCTAGATTACATTTAAAATAAGCTTGTGCATTCCGTATCTCTTTGCAGTCACACACGTCTCATTGACACAGTCTGTCTGCAGTCATTACCCCCTTCGCAATGCCAGTAAATAAATAAATAATAAAACACGGCCAAAATCCAAATGGATTTAGGACCAGAGCACGTTAAGCCTCCTCACTTCGTCTCGTCTCACATTCGAACGTAACAAGATATGTCGTCAGCTGCGTTCTTTGAGTGAAACTCGCGAGGATAGAAACGGTCCCTATGGGGAGGTAAAGACGGCTCGTGCCTCCTTCCTTAGAACTAGATTACTGCTGTCAGTGCAGCTGTTTTCGTCTTAGCACGTTTGACAGCGATAGCTAGAGCGCAAAATATTTCGTCGAATTTTTATGAGATACAGGGGTGTTACAAGATTAAGGATTGCTCTTGTCGTTAGGTCTGCCTTGGCAAATAGAGACATCTGGTGAGTTTGTCAGCTGCTACTAATCCCTTCTAAGAGACTGGACGGGACACAAGTGGATTATAAGGACACGAAAGATGTCAAGCTAATGAAGTCCGCTTTTCTCTTTCTTGCCAGAAATGGGTAGAGAAGCTGAAGATACGCAATTAAAGACCAGACTTAAGCTTTGAAGGAAAGAAAGTCACCAAAACAACAAAAAAAAGTGTTAAAAAAAGACAGACAATCAAACTGTTAATTCCATTTCTGTTTTCGCATCTTTATTTTTATTTATTTATTTTTTCTGGCATTGTAGCCTTTAAATAAAGCTGCAAAATTAGCGCAAATGTATTAGCGAACGTGCTTCCCATTGTTGATTTCCTTTTAGAATTAAAAATATTTGTTTTTGATATAGATGGCGCTCCGAGTGAGTGCATAATGAGCTAGAAAAAATCTTACTGCAAAATTAGCATAAAAGTATTAGAGAACGTGCTTCCCATTGGTTAGTTTGTTTTAGAAATCAACAATTAAAATTCAGAATGACGTAGCAATTTTTTTTTTTTGATATAGATGGCGCTTGGATTGGGAACATATATGAACTAGGAAAAATTGTAATAATGTGTGTATATATTGCGATTTTATTTTACAAAATCAAAGTATTTGGATTTAAATAAACATTTTTTTTGTTTGTTTAATCTTATTCATACATTGGCCGCTAGCTTTAACAGTAATTACTATTAGATTTTCTGATTAAGAGGTAAAAAAACTGCATCGCAAATAATATCTCGGCCTTCTGTCTACATTATAAAGACTTTTGTGTTCATTACGGTTTCACATCTGTCTACTTTGGAGAGATTATGAACATCCATCATGTTACACATTTTTTGTTCTGAAGTACTTGGTAATCTCAGTACACAGTTCTGACTATTACAATTAGCTTATTGACAATGTAATTATGCATCTTATCATAAAAGCTACTCGAATCTTTTCCCCCTTTTATATTGGAGCATCATATTGTGGTAATGAAGGTAATTTAATCGTTTCTACCATAATCTTCATTTTACTCTGCAACTTTTTTTAATCACAAAAAATAGTTCCCAGATAACACTGTGGTAATTGGAAGCTGATGGTGAATTTGCGAAATCGGTAGCAGCGTTTCAGTTTTTTAAGAATCTAGACTCTAGAAAATTCAGTTACAGAAGCAATGTACACTTACATATAAGAGTTTATGGTGTATTATGTCTGTTAACCGTGTATATGTGTATACTTCGGCTGGTTTGCCGATTTTTGAAGGAGAAAACCCTTTAATCTATGTATGAGACTAGGTAATTCATCTTCAGATACCAATAGATATAGATATGGTTCAGAGTGGGTGCGTATGAGGAAAAATGTAATTATTTTTGTGTATATGTACTACATATTTCTATTTTATTTTACAAATTAAAAGTTTTATAGGTTTCTCGAGTATTAATAGAATTCAAATCGAGGTTTGTATCTAATCAAAAGGAGAAATGGCACGTCGTCCTCAATTGAGCTACCGAGGCGCTCATGTAGGGTCTGATAATAACTTTTATTTCATTTCCATTGCTTATCAGACTAAAGAGTCATTAAGAGAGGAAGTGACTGTCGATTTTAGGCCGGAAAATTAGAAAAAAAAAGTGTGCTAAAACCAAATCACTATACTTAAAAAATATTTTTTTTATTATTAATTACTAAGTGTTGCACTATCCAGGTATTTGCTTACGCTTGGACTCGCCGAACTTTATATAGTTTCTATATTCGGCATGAAACTCTTTGAGTTTCTTATTCGGCTATGAAACGATATGGGATGTAATATCCCTTAACTTAAATATATATTTTATTTTTTTCAATAACAGCGCTTAGCTAGCAGCGCTGTTATTGATGCTGTAAGACTCAGTCATTTGGAAATGCTATGCATTAGTTTGTAATATAAACTCACTCCATGCCAAGATTTCAATTTAAATGCTTCCTGTAGTTTCTGTTTAATATTCAAACTTGAAAATAACAGCTTTATGTATTACGAGAGACAGAGGGGGAAATAGTCTAAATATTGGTTGTTATATAGGCTACTTTCACTCCCACACCTTCTCGCTTAACACATCCCAACAGTATGAGATTTTAAATTAATGTGATTGTTATTAAATAACTTTAATTGTTTTTTTTTCTTTTAAAATGTTTGAGACTTGATCGAATTATGCAGAACGCCTTAAATAAGTAGGTGTATAAATATCTTTTCAATGCAGATCTCCAAGGTTTCTATCCTTGTCTTCCTACAAAAGACAAAAGCTTCTAAGAGAAGATAATAATGACAAAATGTAGTTCGTTTAATTATCCGATAAATAAATATCATATTTTGATTTTTTTTTTAATTTACACGAGATTGGACTATTACATTACGATATATTGCTTCCCATCCTTTTTTTTTTTTTTTTTTTCTGTACTTGTGTTAGCTAGGTAAAGACCTACATAATAATCGGCCTGGCATCGTTAGTTTGATATCAGACTAGCATCAGTGTAATCCTTGATATTGTTATTGTTCTGTTATTATCTTAGCATCATAGGGTCTATTGGATTAATGTCTAGCAATGTTTGACAATAGTGACAGCAATACAAACACTGATACGGTTTATTATTAATACGTTTGAGTACACAGCAGTCGCTGTGGCAACAATATATCAACATCTAGCTATACATATTGGACTTATTTATTTATATAATACTTTATCTCCCCCTTATTACCGAGGTAGGAAGTTTAAGCTCTGAGCCCATCTCAAGTCAGAACGCATTTGTGTGTTGTGCACTTAGCTATCAGCGCTGTTATTGATGCCAGTAAGACTGAGTCATGGATATTTGATTCTCGAATTCGCTAATAAATTGGGAAAAGGTCTGATTGGCCTTTGAGGCACATTACACATGTATTTATTGCTTTATTCATTCGTAAATTGAATTTATTTATTGGAAAAAGAGTAGTGCACACATGATTGAACTGTGAATGGCCTAATAGAGCTGTATACCAAAGACTTCCAGAAAAAATGATATGTAAGATTAGTTAGTCATAGCTGAAATTTTTTTAAAAGTTCTCCCTTAAGATAAATGTTACTTTTGGAGGAAGAAAACTTCGATAAAATATTATAACTGACTCCTTTTATTAGAACCGTTTCTGATAACTCTGAGATTGAAAGGCAACGAAATAGAAAAAGAAATAAATTTATTTTAATGGTATTTTACTAAATTCAAATAACGCATTTTAAATTACTAATTCAAAGTACATAAAATACAATCTCCCAGAGATTTTCAATTATTTGATATTTAAAAATTTAAGTAGTTAGTGACCCACTGGAGAAGAGGGGGGATCACAACAGTGAAAAAGATAGCGAATTTTAATGTAGACGGGAATACATAATAGCTTAAGATACAGATGGATTGGGGGGGGGGAATAAAACTAATTTTGATTCAAGATTACTCATACTGTATTAGCTCGAAATATCGAGGAGGAGAGGTCCTCTTGCTTAATAAGTAAGAAATATTTATATGCTGAAAAGATGGTTTTATTGAGTTCCTTTTCAATGTCCTTTGACAACTCAAGATTCCTGCATTACAGGGAGGGGGGGGATAGATAGAGAGAGGGCTCAGAAAGACAGGAAATGTAATATAAAATGATGGGTAGTTTGGCAAAGGACAGAGCGGAAAGACACGAGGTAGCACGGAAAAGCAAAAAAAAAAAAAAAAAAGAAAGAAAAGAAAGTACCCAAGATAACAAGGGACCCATAAGGATGAAGCATAAACGAATGGGTTAGTTTTTCTCATTTCACATGTGGTGTGGCATACCATCTGGTAGTTGCATTACTCAGGAGGAAAGAAAGAAAAAACTCAACTACTCTGATATAGTGGCAGCTGTATTCCGATTCCTTAGGGACCTGGGCCAAGGGATGTGGGTCATGATAGAGCATCGTTGCTGTCGTGGGAAGAAAAATCCCATCAGTCCTGCGAATGTAGTCATTTTGTCAGTCGCTTGTCAATGAAATCGGCTACGTGAGAAGGGAAGATGCTATAAAACACTGCGACGTCTCCGAACGTCTCACCTTCCATTTGGCGTAGACAGATTCGTGTATCTCTAAGACGTCTTAAGCTCCCCCCCGATGGATCATCCTTAAGATGACAGCAGAATGACCTCGGGGGTCAAAGTTCGCTGGCCGAATAAGAATGCCGTGTTTACGGGGTCCTCTTTATGGAAACGAGAGCGAGGATAAGAATGTTTTGTTTTGTATAGAAAATCACCTCGTGCGACTGGTAACCCCCTTGTCGATATCAGAAAAGCATTTTTGTGTTATCTGTCAGCTTCTCTTTCAGTTTTTGTTTTGTTTTGGAGCCAGTAAAATGATTTTTATTATAATTTTAGGAATTTCATAGTTTTCGGTAGATGCTAACAGTTTTGAGTCGGAAATTCACTTTTTTTGTTATCAGAGAATCACTTTTTCTTTAAAAAAAAGTAAAAAAAATCTTAATAGTTTGATAGAAATAACGAACGCTATCCTGATGATGAAATGTAATCAAAGATTTTCTGACCTGACTGTCGATTGATATTTAGTACCAAAATTCTCCGCCAGGTGGCGTAGAATCGGATCATGGGCCATTTATTTCAAGTTGTACATTGTGTTATTTGAAAAATAATATCCTGTAAATTGCGACTTTAACGTGCTTGTTTCGATTTCTGCTTTATCAATCATCATGATGTTGCCATTGACTCTGCTTTTGTCTGGACAAGAATTTTTGGCGAAGAACGAATTAACCTCACGATTATTCTAATAAGAACTCAGCATCTAAGGAAAGAATGGATGACATTGCCAGCATTCTAAAAAAAAAAAAAAAATCTGCTTCTTTGTAGGGCTTCTTTGGAAAAGTGATTAGGGGTGTTTGTGGGAGAAGGATAATCTGTTAAGCGAAATACCCTCATGTTTTGAATGGCATCAACCACTCAAAATGTGAAAACAGTATTCTAAAGTTGGGAGGAATTGGTGAGCAGTTAATGTGAACGGAAGATTTATCAGTGATATTCGAGTTTATTGGCTGTCGTAGAATGCCAATAAGCTCGAAGCAGCATGTATTCCCAATGTAAGTTAATCCTCGCTGTAAAGATAATATTCCTCCATCTCAAGATGGCATTTAATGTCCTTGTCACAGACACTGTCTCAGACAAATCAAGAAAACATTTGCGAAGCATAATTCAATCTCAGTATTACGATTTCAATCTTATACTGAATTTTTCATATACCTATCAATTTTTTCATTTGGATATTTTTATAATAAGACATTCGTTTTTATAGCATATTAAAAATGAAATTCTTGTCTCAAAATCCAGTTCTTGTCAAAATAGCATTAGATTTAAATCTTTGGAATCAGAAAAATGCTATGCATTATAGTTAATGTATAGATCGTGAAAATAATGCATGGAAAAGGATTGAAGTTATCTATTTAGAATTGCATTACGTTCGCTTCTATTCCAAGACGAACGAAATAAAATAGCAGATAAATTATACAAGATGCTGTCTGTCTGAAATGTATAATCCCTGCGATTTTATATAAAATGCAAATTGAAGACGTCGATTCTCTAAATAAAGAACGTCTTAAAGAAGTTCTCTAAAGTTTAAAAACCAAGCATGATTATAAGTGAAAGTTGTAAGAGGGTTTTCACTGAACACATTTCGACTTGCTCAACTCCTTCGTATTTAGATGAGCTTTGGCTGTTCAGAAATATCCACATTTTGAGAATTAATAACAAAACAGGATTCGAAATTTGACCTTCTTAAAGTACGTCTCATCCTTCTCGAATAAATGCATTGAGAGGAGAGTATCGAATGCGTGCACTTTTTTTTTTTTTTTTTTTTGCATCAGGACCAGAAAAATCGAGTCGAGTCAAATTCAGCAACTATGGAGATTACCATTCTTGCAATATTCTGTTATTTTACCAAAAAAAAATGTAATAGATGCTTATTCAGTTGGTCGTGGTTGATATCTTTTAGTAGGGAAAAACCTTGGTTCGAATGCTGTCTAGTTAACAAAGAATTCCATGTAATGACTTTTCATTTGAAGGTAAGTTTAGCGGGTGTCATTGAGGTACCAAGTTTTTTCCTCCTGGAAACTCGTATGTTTCATCCCGCAAAAAAGACAAAACAGAGAGAAGAATATAATATGCAATTAAAAGATCACAATGCACTGGCAATACATTAGCGATTGTGCTGACATGGACCATGCTGAAACTCTATCTTCATGTTTGAATCGCTAATTATAACCGAGTCTCATTAGTCATAATTGAGTCTCATGTGCATCCTTGCACATGAAATTATCAATTATGACAAGTGAGAATAAAGACCATCAACTTTGAGAATATTAACGAAACGTTTATATTCTGAAAGTTGATGGTCTTTCAAATCGTCGATTACTCTTTAAGTATTTTTCTATTTTAAGTAAGTAATAGGATTATTTACATATATTTCTTATTTTTTGTATTTCTCGTTTATTTTTTATATAAAATTATATAATTTTCCCATAAAATTACTTCGTTAACGGTATTATGTAGAGGAAGAAATATTCGATTCCGATTAAAATCATCTCGTGGGAGTCTGGCTGTAGGAAATTGGTACGGTATGATTGCAGGCATTTAAAATTTATTTGAAATTAATATTAAAATATTGATTGCGTACTTGTTTATCATTAATTTATGATCTAAGAGCAATATGAGATAGAAAATCAGGTTACCTTCGAAGCAGACCAATTTATTCTGCAGTTTCTCTTCGTATATTCTCATTAAATATATATAGCATTATATTATATGACACTGGCATTAATAAAAAACGCCCACAGGAAAAGTTAACCATAAAAAGTGGTCTGGAGTTGCAGTTATATCGAAGACAAGACTACTGAAAGCTGTCTCGATTTCCCTCCCATCTTCTTAATTGATTTCTTTAATCTAAATTTTTTATCCTTTTTAACGAAATGTTTTTCACTATAACATTTGTTCTTTTGTGTTTTTATGTTTTCATTCGGCTTTTTTCTCCCAATTCCATCGTGCTTTAATTGCTGTATTTTCCTACTTTCGTTCTGCTGCACGTGTCTTTGGTTTCCACATGCCCGTAGTGATCTACGGTGCATTCCACCCATTTCCTTCCCATAGGAATGTAATTTCCTTTTTGTAAAGCACTGTCGACTTTGTACGCACGACACGATTTGGCTGGTAGGTGGCGTTTTCGGTGGGTATTTCCGATATCATTCATATCATGTTACGGTTTAATTATCCTAACGATGTGTCGGTCAGGTCAATTGACAAAAGCACTCCCAACTGTTATATTTCGTGCTCACCCCCACTTTTTTTCTCTTTTACCAGTCAAGATATTTTTATATTTGTCATCCCATAATAGATTGGCTAATTTTAGTAGCAAAAAATAAGCTCATTGTTACGTAATGTGGAATTATCTTGGATATTAGCATTCCTTTCACTACACTGTGTTATCTCATACGAAATGCTAAGATAGATGCAAAGATAACTAATTAATCATAATAAAAATAAAGCAGTCGTTGATATCTTAACTTTTTTTTATGTTACTCCCATCCCATCCACGTTCTTTATTTATTGATTAATTTTATACATTTTTTATTTTTATTTATTTTTATATAGTCCGGAAGCCCCGCTCATAGAGACCAAACATGGTACTTTTCCAAGCCATTTTAGGTCTCCAATAAACGAGACGGTGGTCTCACGGCCCGTGCGATGAAATTCACCTTTCACCTAAAGACAATCACAAACACTCATGCCCACAGGATTCGAATCCACAACCTATTGGTTGGTGAGCGGATACGCTAACTAATCACTCGGCCAACCAAGCCGGTAAGCTGGGTTATATATTGTATAAGTTGCTAAATGATTTCAGATTTTACCATAGTACAGATGCGCATGCGTTTTAAAGATGAACGACAACAATGTATTTGCTGGGAGCATATATCGTATTTGCATGGCAACAGTTTAAAGTTGTTATTGGAGTAACGAAAGATCTGTTTATTTGTAAACGCACCTGAAATAAAAGATGCAAGATGAACCTATTGTTGTCATGGAAACATGAAAGTATATCCATCACATCGCATTCGCCCTAATGGATTGAGAAATTAGATACCCTCTCTTCTCAGTTGAGCATAACCTGTATTCGACTGATGGAATCTCAACTCCTTCACACACAACACTTCCCAATGCTTTTATTTTATCCATTTCTGATGTCTCCTATAGGTGAACATAACCTTCGAGCATCCTTTGGAATGCTAGAAGTTATCTGGTGCAGTTAACTGCACTTCTGATTTATTTTTTGAGTTCTAAGTAATTGAGGAAAATAAATTTTGGAGTGCTGATACATTTTGAAATAAAATTTATTTAATGATCAAGTCACGACATACAACACAAAATGACTATTGTTCTAATTGTGAAGTACTCTATTATTACTATGCACCCGAAGTATCAATAATTGAAACATCATTAAAATAAAGGATGGAATTGATTCCTTAAAGGGAAATCATATTTCGATGCTATATTTGTTATAAAAGAAATAATTGAAAAAGCTTAATTATATAATAGCTATTTATAAACTGTATTAATACAGAATAGGTATTTAAAAGAATTACCTGCTTTAAATAATGTTTAAAAATTATTTTAAAATAAATACACCATTTAAAATTATACATGATTAGACATAAATAAAAAACGAAATTTAGCAATCTTTATTGTGATATTTATGTTCACCAAGTTCACAATACACCAAGTATTGTAATATTTATGTTCCAATGCGTTTTTAAAAACAAACTTATAATATAAAAGAAATGATAATAATAGAAAAAAGTTTAATTATATAATAGCTATTTATAAATTGCATTAATATAAAATAGGTCTTTAATATAATTACTTTAAATACTAGTTAAAATGCTTTTTAAATAAATACACCATTTAAAATTATACATCATTAGACATAAAAACGAATTTAACAAACAAACATCACAATGCAATAAATACCATTCTATAAGGAATGGAGTTATATTCTGACGCATTTTTAAAGCAAATATGTAATAATATAATAATATAATATAGAAAAAAAAGTAAGAGTATAATAAACAAATGCTGATGATTTTGATAGAATTACATTACAGTATGTTTTAAAAATGCTGCTTTAAGAAATACACCATTTCAAATGATCGAAAAGATTAAAAATAGGATTATAAAAACGAAATATCAATACAAATACGTAGATTTTTTTATATGTGTGCGTAAAAAAATGGTATTCCTATTACCCAAAGTTCCATTAAGATGCAAATTGAAACTCAACAGAAAGTATTAAGAATAAGATTCTTTTTTTCATTTCTGATGAATGTTATAAGACAGTCGTTTCAATATTTTTGTTTTTCCGAATCAATGATGCCTCTCCTTTCTTCATCAGTAAGATAAATACATCATTAGTAGAAGAAAGAGATTTTGTGTTATTAAAAGCAATAATTAAAAACAAAATAAAACATTAATCTTGCTTAGCTTAAAAAAAAAGAATAAATTCAAGTACTTGAACGAAACATGAACTCAAATAATTAAAGTAAATGAGCAAAAGTACTAAAACTAACTCATCAAATAAATACTTGAACATCCCATCAGTACCATTTTAAAAAGGTAACTGTCATAAATAATTAATTTACATAAAAAAAAAAGACGGTCTCACTTATGTGTATGGCTTCTTGATGTTATTCGGTGGCTAAAGTAACTTGGAATAAATTTAGTAATTATGGATTTAAAAAAAAAAAAAAGGAAGATTAAAAAAATGGAAGGGAACGACTGTGCATGTATCTAATCAATTTCTGTACGGGGATTCACTAATAAAGCGTCCCCTTCTATTCTGCTATGTAACATGAAATACTCAAGGAAGAAACCAGCGAATTAAAAATAAGATGGAATAGAAAACAGAGTTATTAGATTTGCTGTTGACATGAATTTGAAAGCCTCAGCAGAAAACCGACTCTCTCATGTAACTAATGAGATTTGATCCCAAATCTGAGAGAGCGTTCTCCCACAATTATGAGCAGTTTGAGAAAATTTTCAAAACCAGTTACCATTAATGAGATATCCGCACATAAATGGAATAAAGTGAAGCGAGGGGGGGGGCGGCTACAATTGTAATCAATTGAGGAACGTTCTGAAGAGTGCTTGATTTATGCCACGAAATGAAGCCCCCCATTGAAAGAAGGAAGAGGGAACGATAGTGAGGGGGAGGGAAAGAGAAGGAAACAACGGAGAGAATGATGAGAAGAAGAATAAGATTCGATGTGCGCGCGTGGTGGGGGAGGGGAAGAAACATGAGCAGATTAGTAAATGGTGGGTTCATTAAATCTTATCTTTGAGTACAAAGCTCCATAATGTATAAATGTAATTAAATGTGGTGGGGGGGGAGATGCGGGAGGGAAGCGGTGTCTGCAGAGATAAGAATTACTCCGCAGATTCCAACTCCGACTTGTGTTTGATGAACTGGGAACAACTCCACTCAGAAATGCTTGCAAATGAAAGATGATTAGCAGTCAGATAAGTTAATATAAACAACACCAGTTCAGCGTATGGTGTCGCTTTTGGTGGTGAATCTTATCTAACTAGGACCACAGGATAGCTTTGTGCTCAAGGCTTGTGTCACGAAAGTTGCTGCATTTGCAGGACACTCGATGTACACTGTCCTAATAAATGTCTAATGAATTCTGACCATCGCTTAACAAAGTACGAGTCGCCTAGCTAAGCTATTTTTGATCCATTTTAATTTATTCAATTAAAATTTATATGTATTATATATTCTATTATGATATGTTGAGGTTTTTTTCATATTATTCAAGTAAAATATATATAAACCAAAAATGCATCGACACAAATTAAATTAATAAATATAGTATGACTGATTCGTATTCATGATGGATTAGAAAAGGAGATGAGGAGGAATCGACCGTGAGATGCGGTGATTAATACCCTTCGAGGGTAATGGATGGCAGTGCTGTAGCCAATGAAGTTCTAACTGAGGCTCAGCTATTGCTGTTACCCTCCTGCCATGATCAGAGCTTTAATAGCTCAACAACGCCTTATCCCTACATTGTCCTCTACAGATAACGGGGAAGATGAAAAGCATTCTTGCTTCGCCCTTTTAAGCCAGTCCTTATGACTACTTTTAAAGGATATTTATGCATTGAATTCGTTTTAATCAAATAAATAAATCTATCTAAGGGAACAACGTTCTTTTTCTCCATTTTTTGTTGTATTAAGGAGATTTTATATAAATCTATCTAAGGGATCCATTTTTTTGTTGTATTAAGGAGATTTTATAGTTTTGTGCTGTTGGATCTTTCAACAAATCATTTTACAAAGAAATAAATTTGCACATTTGCCTGAATTCTGTTCTCTATTCATTCTAATTTTTTTGTTATGAATGAAGATTTTTATTTACTTCCCGATTTTGTTTTAACGATTCTTTAAAGTATACATTTGAAAAAAAATCGGATGTGAATTTTAACTACGCAAATAAATAAGATTCAAGGGTTGAACCATCCCTGTTAATATATTTTCACCCTGTTAGTATATTCTTTGTTCAACAGGAACTAAATGACACATATGATGAAAGATGCCTTTTATTGGCGCCCCGACCATATCATTACGAGGTTATACACATATACATACATTGATAATATTTATCAGTTTACGTAAAATGCAATTCAAATAGAATCCCGGTCTAGAGATTAAAAAAAAAACGGTACTCTTTCAATCCTTCCTGCCTACATATAAGCAGTTTTCTACTAAATTTCCAATTCCTTTTCGTGGGGGGAATTATAACAGAATAATTAATCAGAGCACTTATTTAGATATACTGTTCTTCTTAGACGAAGTACGAAAGAACAACAGCCAATGAAGAGTGTTTAAAATTCTGATTTTAACCTCTGTAATAGTTTAAGTATTTCTAGAGCCTCGTACTTTGATACAGAACTCTACTTAAAAGCCAAAACAAGTGCGTGACTAGTATTTCCCTTCCTTTATTCAATCCCTTTTACATAAATCGAAATACTGTTATCACGCAAGAGCATTTCCAGTTCCATCCACACCCATCCGTTCATTTTGTATTAATAAATTTCGATCTGCATCTGTGAAACATATCTAGTGATGTACAAATAGTATAAATATAAGATTTAATTAATTATCCGTCTCCATTAGACATTATATTTAAAGGACGATTGGCTAAAGATAAGTACTCTCTCACTTAGCTTCTCCGTCCCCCCATCCCCCCTCTGTTTATTCTTGTTTAGAAAAATGGCATTAAGGGAATTAGCATTAAATGTGGATAAATTTACCAGATTAATTAATTTGAATGGTTACCATACTAAACCGATGTTTGTAAGGAGTCTAAAGAAGATCTTTTCTCAATCTTAATAGGATAAGTAATCCCCACTTTGAGAGTATTGAAAAGAATTTAAGTCACATACATCGGTTTCATTTCCATTTTTAATCTTAATGCTGTAAATGTGCTCCGGACTTCAGTTTAGTGCTTAATTTTTTTCCCTTATGGTTAAACATAATTATTCAAACAGAACCGGAAATACACGTAGTCATTTAATAAAGAAACGAAGGTTTATTAAGAATTTCGAAAGAACGTAAAAATCAAGGTGCAGTAGTTGCTGAAGTAAGATGATGCGAACATCCCCTTTCATGAGATGAATATTTGGGACAGATATATATATATATATATTATTTATTTATTTATTTATTATTTTTTTATTTTTAAAGAGAAACTACTAATGGTATATCCAAATATTTCTCACCATCTCATGACGCCACCTGCCGGAAAAAGTGCCTACTATTGAATCCATTGCGAGCTAGTTAATCTAAAGTACAAGCACATTTTTGCCTCTTTCGCTATGTGAAAATTTGTCTTCAAGGAGAAATATTTGTGTACCAAGTTCTCATTAGCTAAGCCAGAAATAGACTAAGATTGGCTAGATAAGGAGGCAATGCTTATTATTTTCTTTGAACTGGAAGAATGGGTACAAGTTCATTTCTCAAGTCCAGATCATCAATCGGATGTTCTCAAATAATTCTTAAGTGCCTTCGTACTAAGTACACCAGTACTTCGTGCCATGCGATATAAGTGTCCAGGAATTCTGTGACGCACATCAACCCCCCCCCCCCTCAGACTTGTTTTCCTGCGATCTCTTCTTTAGTTTGAAAAGCATCCCAAAGAGTAAACAACTACATATAACACGATCACTGTAGATCATTCCCGAACAAGCCTATCAGAAATACATCCAATAACGGAAGAAATCTTTACATCCACCCAGGAGGACCGTACTTTAAAGTCATCACTCAACCTAACTTAAATGTTCTTAATTTCCCTCCATTTTTTCCCCTTTTATTTTGTCCTCAATATTTTAAACCAGTCCTTATAACTGCCGTAGTAGCATTCCCTTAGCGCTAACAGGTTTAAATCTATTTAAACAATGACCGACTGTATTCCCGCATGCATGCTTGCAAATTCATCCCTAAAACACTTCTAATCGAATAAATAATGCTACTCATGCACTTCACAGCTCACTGATGAGAAAACTAATCAAATGCCCGAAAATCAGAAATTGTCGCTGTAGACACTCATTCTGTGAATCATTAGCAATTGGAAGTATTTTGCTCGAAGAATAATTATTTTCTGTTCAGCTTTTGGGAGACGATGGCCTTTATAACTAACTTTAATTTTCCACTGAAATATCAATTACTTAAGTTATTCTTCTCCTTGAGAAAGGACTTACTGATGCGGAAGTGGGCGCTGCTAGGGTAGTGTGCATGACATACCCATGCCTTCTACAATTGGTCCAGTAATTGAAATCCTTTTCACTGCGTTTAGCCCGTAGAATGTTTATTGTGGATGGCGATTCCGCTGTAGTTTGTTTCGGGGGGGGGGTTTATTGTACGGAATAAAGAACGACGGTCTGCATTTGCATGCATTTGTGTGTTTGTGACTATCTTTTGTATGAAAAATAAACTGTGTTTATCGTGTAAAATGCAGTGTTTTGGAGTATGATTTTTTTTTCCTGTTAATATTTCGGGTTTTGTAGTTCGACTTAGAAAGATAATTATCAACTGTTTCTTTTATTATTATTTTTAATCGCGACCACGAAAGGGCTAATGGCCCGAAGTTGAACAATGACACGATCACTGCTATTAACTTATGACGTCAGTCCACGTGACCTGATAATTCAGTCCAGTAAACGACTAAAACTAATTACCGTATTTGGCAGGAAATAACCTTAAAATGTTCACTTTACCGAAAACCATAGCGTTGTTTTCTGTATAAAAAAAAAATGTATTTTTGGAATTATTTTCTGTTAAGTTTACTTCATATTTTTTTCCCTCACTTCTTTCTTTTTTTTGTCTTTTTCTTTTGATGTTTTCTTCAACTCCGTCACAGTCGTTAAACAGAGGACATTTTTCTTAATTAAATAAATTACTCCCATACAAAAATCTCGGGGTTTTTGGCACTCATTATTACTCCAAGAACGCCTAAGAAATAGTTACTCACAGCTCCGAACTTCCTATCTTGTCAGCTACAGATCCACGCTTCAGCGGTTGCTAGGATACGGTCTGCTAGTAAAGCGAGGCCAGCGCCCTCGCTCGACTGCTGATGTTTGCTTTGTTGAACATCGCTGCGAGACTATTGCGCTTGCCAGCATGGAGGTATCGCAATTGAAACAACATAAAAACTATAGTAGTGGAAGGGGGGGAGCAAATGTGACTTATATTATTCTAAGGCGTGAGGAAGCGATATAACCCCCCCCCCCTATTTCCCCTTTTCTTTCCTGCACCGATGTTGGCATGTCACGACCCATTACTCTCATCTTGAGACGCCACACAGGAGAAAAGACTATGTCAGCGCATCTACGAACGCAAAGTTTAATTAAGCGATACAGTTAATCAGAGAATGGCGGTAAATGGTGCAAACACAATGCTAATGTCGGAACAGAAGTGTTTGGCAGCAGGCAGCCAATAATAATTGTAATAGCTGCCCCCTAATGTATAAACTGACAATGGGATTTACTTAACAAATGATCGGTGCTGATAAAACTGCGCTAAACCGCATAAAGCTAATAGACAACCTGGTAATTCGGTTTGTAGTTAGTTTATTAAGCAAACAGTACCATAAATTAACGAACATGCTCTTGCTACAAACACCCTGGAATAATTATTGGCACTGGTTGTGAGGAAAAGATCATTAAAACAATGCTTCTGAGCTTGAACAGGTAGTGGATCTTAATCAGCATTATATTCATTAATACTCTTGACATCTATTAATAAACAGAATGCTGATTACAAAATTTCAAAATTAAAAAAAAAATTACTGTAATTATATTGATCGGAAATATGTTGAAATGTATGACTGTTTCGGCATTGTTATGATTAAGCCAATCTTGTCAACAATCCCAGCATGCTATTGGGCGATGTCAATAAATGTTGTAAAAGTAGATTGTTAATAGAGGCGCTGTAGTCGTATTAACAAGTACTCCGAAATTCTTCATGTTACCAAAAATTATTCCGAATAAACGAAAGTATTAATAGCATGAAAATTAGGCGGTCATTTCCTGTAATATTTTATATGAAATACATCATTCATTTACACGAATTAAAAATTATATTTTACTTTCTTAAAAGATTTTTAACGTTTTTCAGCAAACGATCGTGGCGTCATCTTACGTCACTAATATATTTAACTTAACATTTTAATGTTTAATTGACATTTGTGTCTTTAGGAGTGAAGCAAGATGCTTTTCATATTCCCCGCTATCTGTTGTGGTTGCAGTGAGGGTAAAATTTATGAGCAGTTTGCTCGCCCTGAATGGGCATGGAGATTATGCATCGCTATGGAATGCTAATATAGCTTTTGGTCTTCTATATTTGAATATGTCCGTTGGATCGTATGCTGCAGCTTGATGAACCAAATCGTTGGGATGTGTGGACATCTTTAAGAAAAACTTGGATGCTAAGGATTGTAGGAAAGACAGAATATAGGGAATATTTGTGTCTCTGTGGAGTTGGCTGTTTCTAACATACCACGGGACGTTCAGAATCATTCTCAAGCACTTGTTCTGCACTCGCTGTATTTTGATAATGTTAGCATTAGAGGTGTGGCTCCAGGCCGGAGAGGCATAGATGATTATAGGACGAATCGTCATCTGGTATAGTTGCAATTTGATTCTGTTGCTGAGCTTGCTATTTCTATTAATTAGCGGGTAGATCTGAGCTATGGCTTTAGATGCTTTTGCGCACGCAGACTTGATGTGTTGGTTAAAAGATAGCGTTTTGTCGAGAATTACACCCAGGTAATTTGTTTCTGTCTGTCAGGGAATTTTAGTATTGAATAGTAACACATCTCCTGCAGGAGATATTGGCCTTTTCGAGAAAAGAACAGCTGAGCTTTTCTGGGGGTTGACTTCCAATCTCCACTTAGAGAACCAACCCTCCAGCTTTAGAAGGTTTTCTTGAAGCTTTTGGGTAATGAAATGGTTTGGAGAGATCAGGTTTTAATTTTAATTCTCTTTCTCCTCATATTGAAGTATAAGCATCGTAATAAAGAAAGGGTGTATTATTAAACACCATATTAAAAAGTAAAAATAATTTATTTAAAAAATATTTTAATATAGTTCTATTTAGAATAAAATTTAACAATTTATTATATAAGTTTATGTAATAAATTTATTAATTCAATAGGATGTATAATAAATAAATATCATCTCTAAATTTATTCATTCAAACTCGAAAATTGTGGGATTTTGTCATTCGCTAAAGACTTGTTTGGAAATTATTTTGTCAAAAAAGTCTCATATTCATCATGAAAGTTTGATTTCTATCTCTTTCAACAACTATTATCTACTTTCTACTTTTGTATTATATATGAGATATCATATAGTATGCTTTCAACAATACCTTCTCACAATACTCTTTCTCTGGGTACACGTGCATAATACAAATATATGAGAGCTGAATCTTGCCCTTAAGGCAGACTGGGGAAGTGAGTTCAGTGTTTGCAGCAGAATAAAGATCTTCTGATTTTTCTATTTTCCATTGCACGCTTCAGAACACTAACTACGCTCCACTGAACATATTCCTTCGTCAATGCTTGTATTCAAATACTTTTGCAATATCTGAAAAACGATCAAGTTCCTAGACACAACGAAACGGGAGTAGATTTTTTTTTTCAAACCTAAAAACACAAGTCAGATGTTTTATTTACAATTTCAATGGAAGTTCCAAACTTTCAGTTACCATTCGTAAAGGAATATCTTAAGAATGTCTAAAGTTGAATTTACTATGAATTTGCGAGAATAGGCACGTGAAATATTCTTCATTCCATTTAATTGTTTAAAACACAAGAAAATATTGGATTTCCAATTGTCTACTGCTATGTAGCAATAGATTTCAAGTTCATTGTTGCAATCTATTTCTATGAAAGCATATTTTAAATGCTGCATTGTTGTAAATAACCAATGTAAATCAACGTGTCATGCGGGAAAGAAACTTTTACAGGGGAAGACGCCATTTTTTATCCACTGCTGATTGACTTATAAAAGAAATCACATGTAACCGAAGACCAACTGTAATTACTTCTTCTTTCTCCGTACTAAAGAATAAATCACATTTCTTTACTGAAGGCGGAAACCAACTAATGCACGTTTCTCGTCATTTACAGTCTATGGCCTACACATCACTCAAAGCGATGACAGATTCGTTTAAACTCAGACGACGTATCGCAGTACCGAAGATGACCAAAGGTCAAGAGAGATGTAATGGACGAAACCGATGAGTCTCACTTTCTCAACATTGATTGGCTTCTCTTAGGAGATGAAAAACGGGATAACATCATCGCAAGAGGAGGAGGAGGGGGAAAAGAGCATAAGGCTTGAAAAGTGAGGATATCAGTTGCATCTGTGCCAACGCATTTTGATGGGGTACTTGCGACGAACGATGGTGTGTGTGTGTCAGAGCTACATTAAAGAAGTCCGCCTTTTCTTGAAGGAATGACTACTCTCAGCTTACGCCGCTAAAAAGACAGGATGTCGTTGTGACGTCATTGGACGTGGTCGCAATTTCCGGTTAGGGAGTATACAGAAGGACTTCCAAATAATGGAGGTAGTGTAGATTTATTCCGTGGTCGTTGCAACCGGCTAAGAGGCTAAAAGCATTTATTCTCTAAGACAAATAAAAAAGGAACGTGTCGGATTACATACCCTTAGTGATTTCACATGTTGGTTGAACTTACCACAAGCCAGTCGCGAGGATTTAACATAGCAAAGAATTTGACCCTCTAAATCTTCACTTGTCCATGAACCAACCAGGATATTTCAGTAAAAGTTAATGACTCTTTGTGTTCTCTGAGAAATCTTCAACAGTTAGTACAGTCGTCAAAAGTTTGTATTAAAAAAAAAAAAAAAAAAAAAAAAAAAAAATGGCCGCCATCGGTAGTCGTTTGCAATTTTTTTTTAAATGTAATTAATTAGCAACATTTTGATTTTTTTTTTTAGATGGTTGATTTCATTCTTCAATCGAGTTTAAAACTGCAGCGCCCCCTACAGTTATTAGAAGATTCTGTTGTAAATAATATGAAAATGGAGACGTGAAAATATCTACTTCGTTTGATGCCCATGATGACTTTCAGTGAATTAAACTTCAAATACTCATTCTAGAGCTCATATTAATTATTTTAAATGTTATATTATTCGAAAGAAAGAATAAATACCCATCTAAAATTGCTTAACGTGAATTACTAAAACCTTTTATCCTTCAAATTGTGCCAAGCGTTTAAACAATTAAGATATAAAGGAACGATGTTTTAAGCAGTTAGATTTAAGAACATATTCTGCGCTTTCCTAATTATAAAAGCTAAACTAAAATATAAAAAAAAAATCGCAACACAACTCGCGCGCGCATTCTCGAAAATTAAATTTCTCCGTAACAATAGAGTTGTTAATGTGAGGTTCAGGAACCCCGACCACTTAAGCAATTTCTTCAAGACGTTGTTATCGCTAGCTACGAAATATTAGACGAATCCCTGCAAAGCGGTAATAATGTGTTCTTTTGTTTCCTTAGCTTGCACTTAAGCACGTAGCTTTAGCACGAACATTAAGGTCTGTGTAATGGCATCTAGTAAGCGATACTCCATCACCTTGTTAACGGTGGTAATTTGTAGCAAGACTAGCATTTTATGAAGACTTGGAAACTAGTAAAAAAAAATCGTTTAAAAATCCTGTAAGTTAAATAAGAACTAAAAATGGGAAAAGGAAAAAAATAGGTATTTTATAAACAGTTGTATTTATTATGTATTTCGTTATATATCTGTACATAAGATACTTTTAAATCGATGTTTGTCACTGCGATGTGGATGTCGAATGGTTTAGGTATCGCCACTATCCTCAGATATCGAGAACTGATGATTCGTTGATACTAGCAGCACCTAGCGGTGTTTGTAGAAGTAAAACAATTCAATCAACTAGTGTACACACATAAAAAGGAAAAATATAGGATCGGAGAAGGGAGAGTTCGATGACTGTCTTCCATCGCAAACAACAACCACATCCTACACGTGATAAAAGTATTTGTCGCCAGTAGGAGGACCTTTGTCGTCATCAGAGAGAGATGTAAACGCTATATTAAGGATATTTCCATCGGTTATGAGGTCCGTTGCACGAAGACAAGTCGGATAGCAACAATAAGAACTACAGCTGACAGTGATCTTAGCTGACGACGCAATTATTATGCGATGCAGTGGCGTTACACGAGAGCCACCATGCGGATAATGTGTAATCTAATAAATGTAAGAGTGTTCGCTCATTGATTCGATAGTGTCTCTTGGCCCGACTGTCCTTTTGTCACATAGAAACGAAAAAGAAATTAGATAAAAAGGGTTGCATCACCGCCTGATAACCCACTGATCTCAGACGTCCGGCTTCAATTAAAGGAGGTATACAAATAAATAAAAGAGATTTTCGCAGTTAAGAACATTTTAGGTGAGTGTCTAGACGTTGAATTATTGCCAACATACTAAACGATGTAAGGCTTTTTAGCATAACAATATTACAAACCTTTTTTACTGTAAATGTGGATTGGGCTCCTTTTGTGGAAATGTAATTACCAGATGTGCATAATATTAAAATATTGAAGTCCTGCTACGAAGGAAAATAAACGATGTGCCAAAATTTAGAGACGTAGCAATTCTTGTCAGTCTATAGAGACTGATGTAATATCTTGTGTTATTTTTAAAGAAAAATTTCTTTAAAATGTGATAAACAGGTTCCATTGTTATCTTTGACTGGTACTCAGTTATATGAATTGTAGAATAACTTAAAACTTCTTAATGTCTGGTTTTAGTAAAAGCACATTTATTCCCACCTGATCACGAAGTGCACAAGAATATAAAAATGTGCAAAACAAATACGGATAATGTTTTATGGAAGATAGAATTGAGGAAGCTATAATTTATTGAATTTTGAATTCTTTTTAATAATAAAGAAAATAAAACCATTAAGAATTTTAGTTTCAAGCTCCTAGTTGAGCCTCCTAGAAGAAAATACTTCCAAGTTCTTTCTTCTTCTTGGCTTCGCGTATTAGGCAATTGTTTGTCTGTAACGTTTCATGGGTTTAAAAAGTCTTCTGTCCATCTCCTCTTGGGCCTTCCTCTTGATCGGTGTCCCTTTTGGTTTATATTTCCAGGCAATATTTGGCTCTCTGTCCTCATTCATTCTTTCTATAGTTTATAATGTCTTCTGTTACGTTAATTATTTTCTTATTTCTTCATTTAACTTCCAAGTTAAGAATAGAAACGCAAATATTGTAAATATTATTGAGGACTTAATCTTATTCTTTTTATAGAGTTTGTCTTGTGTCAGCTATAGTTTATCTCACCTTGCCATTCTCAAATGCAAATTATGATTCTTCCAGTGCAATTGTTGTTCTACGTAACGCGTTTTTGTTCATTTATCATCTTCTGAAATAGCATTTACAAATTTGTAAATTTCATAATCGTTGATACCATTTTTTTTTACATGAACGCACTGTTTTTCGAAGGATTAGTTCTTTTTTTTTATTCGAATTTCCAAATATACATTCAGTAGTATTCACTTTTCCAAAAATATTTCGGTAGTGATTCGACAGTATCAAGAAAAGTCTTTATATACGAGATCAGCGTATTAATTTACATGTTTTATGTGGCTAGAAAGCTTATTATTATCTTTATGAAACATATAAATGCGTGAAATAGAAATTTTGAATATTAACAAATTTTATTTACATTCAGCTCAGTTCTTAGCATCTTCTCTGATTGGAATAATAGTTCGAAAGGTTGCCTCCAGCAAAATAGAAAAAAACAGCTGGAAAAACACGTGCAATTATCAAACCAGATGCTTGTTTTGTAGCTTTAGTTGCTTCGGAGCGAGTCAAAAAAAAAAAAGTAAAAAAACAAAACTCCTAAATAAGAACAGGGAAAGAAATAGCAAAACAAGAAGGTAAGTGAGAAGCAAGACGAATAGATAACTCGCATTCCAAGTATTCATTACCAAAGCGGAAAAAATCCTAGCTATGCATACTCTTTTATAACACATTATACGTTAACCTCTTCCCAATTCTCAAGTCCTTCTCATTATGCACATCATCCGCTTATGTCTGTTTGTCCAGCGTTGTAGTTTAAAAACAAATTGTATGCCGCTGCTCTCAAGCATCGTCATTACAACATGAAGACTTGTTTTTCGCGAGTTTTATTGTGTCTCTTTTATTACACAAGATTCCAACGTATAACTGGATGTTATGAACTCAAATATTCTTTCGCTTGAAGTGTGATTATCGGCTGTTATTTTATTCTTTCGCCTCCCCTCACCTCGACATCGCTTATTTCTGTTAACCCAACGCAAAAGACTGTTTAAGGTGAGTGACAGCTGCTCTTTTGTGGGGAGGGGGGGGGGTATAAAGAGCATTGTGTTCTTTCTAACGTATTGCAGGTCTGTAATGATTATTTCTTTTCGTGTGCCTGTAGGCTATAATCAATGGGACTCGAGGAATTCAGCACAGGAGTTGTTTCCTCTAGTTATCAATCTTCTCCACGAATTCCATCACTTGGTATTATTTGAACGTGTTTAGCTTTCATTTCTCCACATAAAGCGAGTCTTCTCTGTCTGTCCATATTGTCTCTTTGCCTCTGGCTGTTGCTTCCAAAAGTGTTGGTCTAAGGAACAACGTTTTGGATAGCCATTTCTGCGCACGCGCAGAAAATTTCTCCCCTCGTCAACACCGATGCTCAAATGTGATACAAGAAGTCTTTAGCACCATCACTCAATTTAACAAGATGGATAGATGGAGAGAAAAGAGATCTGAAAGGGAAAAAAACCCAATAAAATGCTGAAAGAAAGGCAGTAATAGATAGAGAGAGTAGATAGCAATGCAAGAAATGACGTTCTTAAGGATACGGCTGTTTTTTTTTTTTTTTTTTTTTTTTTTTTTTTTTTTTTTTTCGTAGCTCATGTTTCTCTAGTTGCGTTGCGCACCCCCCACCCCTGCCGTACAAAGTGTTGAAACGCTGACGATGGAAATCAACTGCTTGTTGCAACAATTTTGATAGACCGTTCATCGATTTGTTCGGTTGTAGCCTGTTACGCTAAGGGCAATAGACGACACTAGTCAAAATAAAAATATAAAAATAAAAAAAAAAGCTAGGCGTGAAGTTAAGCCCTAGTACCAACTCTATATAATTTAAAAAAAGGTGTAAATAAAAAAATACCATTAAAATACCTTTTTTAAATTTATTTTTCTTAAAAAAATCCAATTATTTGGATATGGCTTTTACTTTTCCATGTTAAAATATTATTAGAATAATAACACATTTATATATTTATGTACGAACAGTGCCAAGAATAACAAGTGATTTTTCCCATAAGTATTAATATTTTATGGCCAGGGAAGCATGCGCAATTAACATAAATATGGCTGCCTTAGTTCAGGTGTTTTGGTCTTATTTCCAACTAGTATGAATTTGCAGTAATGTGATAGCCTTATCAAACTCACAGTTTAAATATACAAAGATACAACGCCACCGCATCTCACAGTCGATTGATTCCTCCTTATAAGGACTGGCTTAAGGGGGCGAAGCAAGAATGCTTTTCATCTTCCCCGTTATCTGTATCGGACAGTGTAGGGATAGGGAGTTATTGAGCAATTAAAGCTCTGATCATGGCAGGAGGGTAACAGCAATAGCCGAGCCTCAGTTAGAACTTCATTAGCTACAGCATTGCCATCCGTTACCCTCCAAGGTTGTTGGATTGAATGAATCCACCTCTTGATTCCTCCTTATATCTTATAAGAACTGGGCGATGGACTGAGTCCTTGACTCTTTATCCCGTCATCTGAATGAAGAAAATCTGTGTGGATGGAGTGTTATTGAGCTAAAAAGCTCTAGTCATGGCTGGGTAACGGCAATAGCGGAGCCTCAGTTAAAACTTCATTGGCTACAGCATTGCCATTTGTTACCCTGATTAGTAAGTAAAGGGTAAAATCTCAAAAAATCGGACGATCTCTAGGCCACTTCTTAGTGGGCGAAAGACCGTCCATATCTCATCTCAGCGTTGGTTCCACTCAGCGACGGGCTCCCCGACCACTGAGCAGAACCGCTCAAATTCCGAGGAAAATAATTCACTGGCAAGAACCCCTCAGCGGGCCGTGCCGGAGAACACCTTCCCCGGAGACTCAAAGTGCTCCCTTAAGGCAAAAACCCTAATGGAGCAAACTCAAAAACTCACACCCAGGATAACAGCAACAGCCGAACCTCAGTTTACTTCCTCGGTTCAGCATTGCTATTTGTTACCCTGGAAGTCCTAAAAAGGACTTTTTCTATTTCATTTCCCATTTCACACCTTGATTCCTCCTTATATATAGTCCTTATAAGGACTGGCTTAAAGGGGCGAAGCAAGAATGCTTTTCATCTTCCCCGTTATCTGTAGCGGACAGTGTATGGATAAGGTGTTATTGAGCTATTAAATTAAAGCTCTGATCATGGCAGGAGGGTAACAGCAATAGCCGAGCCTCAGTTAGAACTTCATTGGCTACAGTATTGCCATCCACTACCCTCCAAGGGTATTGGATTGAATGAATCAATCACCGCATCTCACGGTCGATTGTTCACCTTGATTCCTCCTCTTAAGTTCTTAAAAGAACTGGGAGATGGACTGAGTCCTTGACTCTTTATCCCGTCATCTGAATGAAGTAAATCTGTATGGATGGAGTGTTGTTGAGCTAAAAAGCTCTAGTCATGGCTGGGTAACGGCAATTGATTCCTCCTATTCATATATGATTTAATTGTAATATTATGATATGCAATATTTAAAGGTGCATAAATATTTTTAGAATTTTAGATAAAATTTTAAATATCTTAAAGTAATCTTCATTTAGTTAAAACTATAATATAAATTACATTATTACTTCTGAAAGAAATAAAATTAGTTGCTTTAAATGATTCATCAGTGAACAGTTAGCATGCATAATTTTACACTATCTCAAACTATCGAAGATTATAAACACGTACTACAAGGAATCCTGCTTGCTGTAAACATTGAATAGAGCACATCTGTACTAATGTTAAGTGGTTACGTATGTTATTTAAATATAAATATTAAAACCATTGTACGTTAATATGCATATAAAAGGATGGTGAACCCGCACGCATTTCTCTAACTCTATAGAAATTATTGTTTGCAGATGCCATCACTTTGACAAGTTTGGCTTACAACTTTCTGAAGTATTTGACAAAACTTGCCGTCCTTTTCCATACCGTTTTCGAAAACGCAGCGGTCTGCGGAAGTCGGCTGGTGTTTAAGTTCTGGGGAATCGGTATAATAGATATTAGCACTTTAGGCTTATCGACACCCAACGATTCCCTGTGGAAAGAGAAGTATTCAAACACCAGTCCGCCAAACTGTGACGATTCCTGGCGCACACACACATGGAACCCCCTTACTTCCGGCTCGGTGAACGCTACAAGACTTCATGTTCTGGTGTGTAGATAGCCAATCCTCAGTGGCACATGGGGTCCTCGCTTTAATTCGATTTCTCATGCTCCAGCTATCGCACGCTGCCGGTAAGGTTCGGCACAAATTTGGCAGTCATTACAGCTCTCTGGGGGGAAAAGAAGACGAAAAGCTTCGCCAAGGAAGTGAGAGGACCAATTCCCCCCCCTGTAGCAGTGTCTCGCGCCTCCACATTTACCTGTCTTCCAGGGTCATCAATCACCGGGAGTCAGTGAATAGAAAAGGGGTGGGGGAGAAGGAATAGTACGACATCGCTGTTGTTAAGACTTGCTGGCGTGGAGAGAGAGAGAGAGAGAATATGACAGCGGAGACTTCAACGGTTCACTAGATCTTTCGGCAGCTGCTCCCCCTTGTTTCTTCTGCCCATAGAGACGCTCGCACTCGTAACGAATAACTGATATTGAGCACGTGCTGATACCACCCTCCTTTTATCATTCTTTTCTATTTGACACCTTTCCCCCCCCGTTCGTTTTCCCCCTTCGTTCTCGAAATTTTTGGCAGGTGGCGCTGTTAGCAAAGCGCTTATATTCGTTTGGGTAATTGTGACTCTTTCTGTTAACAAAGCCATGCTTTTCAGCAAAGAAGTGAAAAATTGTAAATAAAATACTAAAACTAAAGTAAAGTACGATTGGATAAGCCAAATGGATTATTTATCTAACTAAATACTTAATTTTAATAATTGAAAACCTTTTCAAAACAAATTTTATTTTTCTTTTCGTATAAACTAAACTTCGGTGGCCTGTTAGGGTCAAATAACTTCGCTTCTTGTGAAATCAATTATTTTTTAAATAATACAATCCGTCTGTCTTCTTCTAGACTATTTGATTATTTTGCGATAAGAAAAACCAGGGCTTCGTTAGAGAATCTCGCCACTAACACTCAACTCGTAAATGTTCCTTATTTCCTAAGCTGGGTTCAGCCTCAGTCTTTCGGATCAAAGTGAACAGTCGTTTATCCGGTTGTGCTAAAGGGAGGCACTTAGAAAAGCGATGACGGATGCTGTGTTTCATTGACTCAGCAGGAAGGGATCATAACCCATAGTAAATTAACGATTTTCGGGTATTTAACTCAGTTAAAGACCCGAAGTCGAATCCCATTTGGGATATGAGGAACTTCCGGTCTTATACGGTGGTAGAGTTCTATCTAAACCGAAGTTTTCTTGCTGCAAAATATCAAACCCAGCAGAAAACAGATGGGTTAATGGACATGGTAGACTGTGGAGAAAAGTTAATTGGCAAGTTCACAAGAAACTTTAAAAATGTAAAATATTTCCTACCCTAATTCTTGATAACAATTAGGGGACGTTACACTCAAACCAGTGAGCAGTCCGCCAAATGGGCGTCGTATGCCTACTACCCAAACCAGTAGTCTCCCAACTTTTTTGATCGCGTACCCCCAAGACAGAAAAAATAAATAGCGCGTACCTCCAATTGATTGAGCAAAAATCTATTGAAAAATGTAAGCAATTTTGATAATATTAATTCACTATTTCTAGTGTAAACGTAAAAGGAAGCACAAAAAGGAGTTGGAATTGCACAGAAACAATATATACTAAAAAATCGTTAAACTCACTACTAATAGTCAAATAATTAATACAACTGTGGGGTCATCTGTAGATAGCAGGATAACTAAGCAATTTTCCATCTCTAGTTGGGCTTGTCAACACTAGGATGCTCTGCAAACAATGGCAATGATAAGAAGTAAGAGATTTACTCCCTAGTTTTAAAAAACATGACAGCTTTGCCACGGAAGATTATGTGTGCAAAGTCGCCCAATGCGAGCTACTTGCAAATTTAAGTTTACAGGATCTTTATAACGTCTTTATCTATATTAGATATATGTTTAATTGATGAAAGAAAGTAACATTCTTTATCTTTAATTAATTACTTTATTTTTTTCCTATCAATCTAAAACTTTTTTTGACCTACCCCCACGTATCGACTCGCGTACCACCTGGGATACGCGTACCACTTTGGAGACCACTGACCTAAACAATTGAATTAGCAGTTAGGTTGATTGTCATCGTCTT
Source organism: Typopeltis vanoorti (assembly GCF_054136105.1). Lineage (NCBI taxonomy): Eukaryota > Metazoa > Arthropoda > Arachnida > Uropygi > Thelyphonidae > Typopeltis > Typopeltis vanoorti. The sequence goes on from NC_143570.1 coordinate 27,609,568, forward strand.
TTGTTGATTGTATTTTTTTAATCTTTTAACGATTCAGACAGTTAAATTCAGTTTTTATAAGTGAAATGGATGGTATAACAATTGAATCATTGTTTATGATCACTATTAATGATCCTCATTTAGTGAATCACTATAATATTTGTGATCCTCTGAGGAGCACTTTTAACATAATTTTAATAACTGACGTCATAGTTTGGCACATAGATTATGCAAGACAAAGTCCCTCTATATGAGCCAATTTGTTCTTTTAGTAATTAATTTTTCTTAATAATAGTCGTGCATAAATTATATTACTTCCAATTTTTTAAAATAATCAAAATTTTATTTAAAATAAAAATAAAAACTAGGTAAATTTTATTACACCATTTTATTTTTAATACTTAATTTAATAAAAAACACTTTAAAAGTAAACTTAAGTTATTCGTTAGGAAAAATGCTAACTTGTTTATTTACTTGTTTAAAGAGGGAAAAAAAAAACTAATTGCCGAGAAAAGTGGTGCTGATTAATGTGAAATTCTTTTCTTGTTCCTACTGATATATAATGCAGATGTTTTCGATTTGAATTAATGAAAATAGATGGTCTGTCTAAAATGGTGTCTTTAATGATATCCATCAGCTTCACTAGACGACTACAGACAAGATAAACTACACCAAGAATAAGAGATAATGGATCTGGTCCATTATTGAAATACTGGATCATAATAAGCAGTTCATGATTTGAAAGTTAGCAAAATGACAAAGAAAGCGAGAGACCAATTACCTTACTCCTTTTCCATCTCTTTCTTCCCACCCACTTCTCCCCCCCCCCGTTTTTTTAAATTACTTCGGCAACATTATTTTATTCAATAATGTATAGGCAAGTTATCCGATTTTAGATTTTCCTAAGTTTCCCCTAAAATAATAGATCGAGAAGTACTTGTCAGTTACTATTACATAACTATTAATTCGTAATAGTTATGTAATAGTAATAATCAGTTATTAAAATTATGTTAAAAGTGCTCCTCAGAGGATCACAAATATTATAGTGATCCACTAAATGAGGATCGTTATTAATGATCATAAAAATGATTCAATTAAATTCAACTGTTATACCATCCATCCCACTTATGTTAGCCACATTATATTAATGCTAAGGATATTCTTTTTAAATTTCCGTTAAATTTATTGGCGATTATGTAACTTGCAATGAATCCTAAACAATTTGAGATGTTTAGGATTCACTTGTAGCATAAAAGAACTGCTGACATAATTCTGTATTGTCTTACTTTGTTACTAATAGAAATCCGAAATATCTAATTTCAAACAGTCTCCATTTCATCAAAAAAAATTAATATACTTTTGAATCCTTTTATGGAGTCGTATACCAGGAAGCGGTTTGATTAAGCCAATGGAACAATTTTTGTGGACATTCTAAATATTGTACCATGCATCCAGTTCAATCACAGCGGATTTATCATTTTATGATTTCGAAATATTATGCCAAATTTCTTAAACAGGCCTAGTGAAAGGAAATATTGAGCTGGATAGACAATATTTTAAAGAGTTTCAATAAAAATCAGTTTATTCAAAAACTGAAAATGATATGAAAATGAAAACTTTATGCATATCGTAACCTAGACGAGCTGTTGCTCTTATGTTACACATAGGATTGTCAAAATTTTGCACTAGAATATGAAGCTTACAATAAAATAAAAAAATAAAAAAAACATGCGTACGGAAGGAGAAAATGCACTTCATATATTGCACTTTTTTTGTGAAAAGCATTCCAAAATACAAACTTAAGTCTGAACATTACACAAATTTTAAACTCTTGAATGTGGAGCTAACCAAAAAAAAAAAAAAAAAATTCTTTAAAAAAAAAAATTAAATGATTCTTATTAAAGAAACATTTAGCTCGGAGATGAACAGATCAGTTAAATGTAGGTTGATAACAAAAGGAATTCTTTTTAAGCTTTGGATCAGCACAAATGAGAATTCTGTCCACTTAGTAGAGAAGCAGGGGGGGGGGTTAAGAGAAGACAACATCGTTGTTCATGTGATAAAGAGCAGGAAAAGTGCAAGACGCCTGTAATGGCGAGAAAACAAGAAATAATGCATCGTTAAGCAGCAACTCCTTGGTTTTCTAAACTACATTAGATTTTTACTTGATAAGACACCCGCTCAATTCGACTCTGGGCCAGAGTTACAGAGCGTTTCCAAATTATCACGTCATTAGATTTCTCTAGAGTAAAGAGACGGAATTCGAGGGAATAGTGAACGTAAAGGGGGGTGGGTTAACGATAAGAAGGATGGGGGTAAGGGTAGGTACTTCTCACTATCGTCTCGGGGTATACTCTTACCTGCCTAGGCTGGTCATCAATCATGCTGCGCTAGGAAAGTGTGCTGGAGCTGTTAATGTTCTCTCATAGTGATGCCGAAAAGGATTATAGATTGCTTGTTTCTGGATATCAAGGCTCCTTTTTTTTTATTATAGATTTTTTCCCTCGCTTCTTCTGTTGCCGAGTTTTTGCTGTAGTGATCAGACAGCTGTATTGACATGGGAACCAAAGTGGCCCTTTGTTTCGCATTATTAAGCCTAACGTGCCTGTGGCAATGCAGAAACAAACATTTTTTTTTTTATTATTATTTTTTGTCATTAGAACGAATCGACTTTTGCTCGAAATGGTTTCCTTAAGTATATTATTAAAGTCGTTTATACCCTTTTGACGGATGAAATGAAGGTGACATTTCATCTAAAAGAATTTCCTTTAATGGTAGGAAGAGAAGGAAATTTAAAATATATTCTCTCCGATTAGAATGTGGAAATAAATATGAATTTATTCATAATTTAGTATGTAACAGCAATAATGGCCGAGATTGTTTTTAGTTCGGAAGATGACCACTAGGTGGATAACATGAAATGTGATTAAATTACGTAACACGAACCGTTCGCGCATGCTCACAAAGTTAACATTATTGTACTAAAAAACTTGAAAAACAAAATACCGACAGATATGTATTTTTTTTTTCCGGATAAAGTTATAATCAGAAAACTGGAATGTAACCAATACTGTAACTCATATTTTCTCATAGTACAACACTTTTTTTCGGTAATCTAAGCATCCAATTATCAGGTGTAGATTAGTGATCGCACTGCCTATCAGTGACCTGTTCATTTCTCTTAGCCGCTTCATATCGATCTTTTCAATGAATTATTTTTTCTTCCTTTCAATTTTAACAAAAAAAAAAAAAAAAAACTCCAGCAACTCGAGATGATATTTAATTATTTTCCTGAACATTTAACCCCCACAGTAATTTAGCCATTGCTATTAATACTTCAAGTCCAATCTCACGCTATGTAAAGGTGCAAGTATATCGAAGTACGTTCTATATTTTAATTGAGTTTTTCATTACGCATCTCTCTCTTTTTTTTTTGCATTGGAAGATAATAGAATTTGTTTGTGTTATTATGGCTATTTAATTTTAATCTCTTGGGAAAAAAAAAAAAGAGGTCTTCATTCAAATTGAAGTGTGATGCGTATCAGAACACGTGATTGTAAATAATCTATCACAGAATTCTTTTATGCTTTAGTTGTGTTGTAAATATATAAAAAAAGTCCATAGTTATTTGAGATTTCCTGAATATTAAAAAATTTTTAGTAAAATTTAAGCGAGGCTCTTTCCCTTTTATACACATAACTGAGAAAACCTATTTCGTTTATAGAGTTTCTATTACACAATATCACCATAGCAACTGACTTTGAGATCTTGTCTTTTTCATCGTGACAAATCGCCTTGAGTACTGTGGGGTCACTAACAGCTGTTTCCATTGGCCTAAATTCTTTTTATTGAGTATTCTTCTCATTAAGCTCTTTGTTTTCTCTGCCCAAAGATATTTTGTTTGTAAACGTAATTATTTGGATCGATTCCTTTAAGTTATGTAATCCGCTTCTGTCCGCTATTGTTAATAAAGTTGCTTGTTTGTATTTAATAACCAGGTATTATACAACTTTAGAATTTTTACCATTATTAGCTGACTAGTATAAAGCTAATGATTTATTTTTAGATATGATTCTTACCTTAGGATTTCACATTAAATCTCATAGGAAAGCTTTGTTATGTGCTAGTTTCATTTAGTATTTCGTTTTTAGAAATTTTATTTATGAAATTTATGATATTATTCATAAGCGTTTTTTTTTTAGCTCTGTATTTTCATATTCGTAACAAATAGAAAACTTTATTTTTATATATTCTAAAATATCTACATTTTTTTTCGTTAATATTTTTCTTAGAGGCTCAACTTTATTTTTACTATCCAAAAACCTCGAGACGACGACTGCTTATAATTGTTTATTTAAAAAAAATTAAATAAACTTTACCATTCCCTTTTCATTGCTTCTTTCTGATATGAAAGGTATCTCTTAAGACTTATACGCAATTGACAGTGGTCTCCCCCCCCCCTCTAAAATGTAGACTTTCCTATTAAGTATTTAATATCATACGCTCTTTATTAAGAATAAACAGACACAAAAGAAATACTTCGCATCGTTTCGAAATACGAAGTTTTAATTCGAATTTCTACATCAGAATTACCATAATGGAAATTTTTTACTAAAGTGAAAAAAAAAAAGCGAATAAATCAAATCTGACATTTAACCAAAAAATAAAAAAGTCAACTAAGCATGCGCAGCTCGTCCATTTTCATTTCTATGTTTCCATTATGAACAGAGGATCGTTTGAAATCAAAACCACCAAAGAAAACTAATTTTCCCTTGGATGTAACCACTTCACGTATCTTCAAGAAAGTCGACTTTTATCTATTCGTTCTCTCCATAATGAGATCCTATTAAACTTAAGAAATTACTCTAGCAAAAAAAATAAAAAAATAAAAAATAAAAAAAATCTAAACTTACTTTCGGTGACTTCTCCCCCTTCATATTGCTAAGATTAAATTAAAAGGCTATTTTTATTATTGGAAGAAGCTTATATTAAATTTCAGCCGTTCGATTACGTTCTTTTATTAAATTGTACTCTGAAGGGAGTAACAGTGTTTGTGGGCTATCACTTGAAGCAGTATTAAATAACATATTAGTGTGCAAAAGAAGATTGGAAGAAAATACGAGAACACAAAAATGCGATTATGTCTCATAAAAATGCGATATTTGTGGTTGGGATTGCTTGCTGTGATCCGGGTTCCTGGGGAGAATAATTTATAATTGGACAACCATATTAGTCAAAAGGATTCTGTGAAGATTAAACAATATCAAAATATTAGAAAATACATGAAAAATACAAATGTCAAAACAACCCTAGATCATTTTTAACTCTGCGTTTATTTATTTATTTTTACTGTCAACAAATTTCTCTATAATTTCTCTTATTATTTTCATTATAAAGATGTTTTCATTAGAAAATTACTTCTATAAATTAACTTGCAATAATGTTTTATAGCATTTGAATATTTAAATCTATAATTTTTGTTTACATTTCTAATTCATTAATATTTATTAAAATGATTGAATCATCAGGTTGTTTTGTATTAGCTTGCTGTGAAGAAAGATGTTAAATCGGAGAAACAAAGTAGAAAAAGCAACAGGATAACAAAATCTTATAGTTTTGTATTAAAATGAAATTAATCAATAAACATTATTTTTTAAATTAATATAGTTTTTAAATTTCAAATTTTTATTAGTGTTTCCTTGAACACCATTAAAAGAAGTATATAACTACACTTTATTTCAAGGGATTGCAAATCTTAGGACTTCCAGGGTAACAAATGGCAATGCTGTAGCCAATGAAGTTTTAACTGAGGCTCGGCTATTGCCGTTACCCAGCCATGACTACGAGCTTTTTAGCTCAATAACACCCCATCCACACAGATAATCTTCATTCAGATGACGGGATAAAGAGTCAAGGACTCAGTCCATCGCCCAGTTCTTTTAAGAACTTTAAGATTCGCGAGAATCCAAGATGGCGGAAGATGAATACCGGCATGATGGTTGTCAACAGTTATCAAAACAGTCCTAAAACCGATGTTACTGCACACCATTAACCTCACAAACACACAAGACAACGCCATTCACAAACATGTCACTGATTTTTTCTGGAACAACAGGAGGCACGAGGTGCGCAGGGCCTTTCTCCATCTTCCCCCCACACAAGGGGGATTCGCCCTGCCAATCCTCAAATACTGCCACCTAACCAACACTGCTCAGACCATACGGAAAGCACTGGCATCAAATCACCGTTCCGGCAATCTGATTAAATACTTCTTAGGATTTTTCCTACCCTACTTCGGGACCACTGGCCACGCCGGACCATGTGCGGAGACGGTGCCAGAGTGGTACTACACAATATGCAAACTTTTCAAAAAAATGGCAACGGATGGAGTTCGAGTGCTTCAGCTCAGCCCAAACAAGCTGTACTGGAAAATTTTTGACCACTTTGACTGGGAAAAGCCCGATCTGGGCACAAACGAAGAGGTGCTGTTCACCAACATAAAAAAACAGCTGGGTGCAACCATTTCACCGGGACTTAGCCTGGAGAATCGCCTACGGCAGACTCTCGGTGAAACTGGTAAAATCAGCCTCGCGACCGTGCAACCCCTTCTGCGACGTCTGCGGCGCGGTAGAAACTGTAGGGCACTTCTTCTTTCACTGCCCGCCAGTACAGCGTGTTTGGCACAGACTGGCTGAGGTGCTTACGATCCCAGCGCTCACATTCGCCGAAGTAGTTTTGCTACAGTTCCCTCCCCCAGTAACCAAAAACAAGAAACACCTGATTTTCCTAATAAATGTGATCAAACACCACATTTGGAAAATCAGGAAAAAACACCTTCTTAACGAGGAGGATCGCATCTATCTCCGTGTTAGGAACTGTCTCTCAGCCTACCTCCGCCGCTTCCTGAAGCAGGAAAGGTGCTTACGGGGTGAGGAGCGGTTCCTGAGGAGATGGTGCGACCCACCAACCATCTGCCAGATCATACAGGGGGGAATCCGGTTGTGTTTGCTCCTATAACACCTTCAAGTTGTAGGTGTTGACGCTATCTCGATCTTCCTTCCCGATCAGCGTTTAACCCGCAGGTATGTCTAGTCCTTTCGCAGTTGAAAGTTTTTCTGTCCCCAGGTTGGGGTTGACCTGAACAAACCCGGACTGCGAAGGCCAACATTGAGGTGGTCCCAAGCCCTTTTCAGGGCGGGTCTTCCGGGCCAGGTCATCTCCCTTCTTTTCCTGGTTATACTGTTCTGGGTTTGCTCGGCAAACTCATTCCTCTATAGAATTGTCTTCCACATAGTCTTTAGATTTATTTACACTTGTTAAATTTGCTTAGTCTCTCCTTTTTTTTCCTTTTCAGGATTTTTCCTTTTTTAAAAGTGAAAAATCAACGACCATTTTAGAAGCACCACTGGGGGGGTCAACAGCTAAAACAGGTCAGCTGAGGCCTCATTCATCTACTCTACTACTATGCACTCTATCTTTATTTCCTCTACTACTATCTGCTGAATCTCAGCCTATCTTACTCCACAGGCCAATGATGAGATACGTTGAACTCACAAATTATTATTATTATTATTACCGGCATGATGGTTGTTGTTGCGAAGAATGTTTTTGATTTCAGTGGTGATTAGTGAGATTTAGATATTGTGAATCTTCTTTGATAGCGGAATACAAGGTAACACTTTGGCTTTTGATACAATTTTCCGGCCATAGCCCGTTCTCTTCGCCATTATAAATATTTCATCCCTCATTGTACACAAGGATGGAGAATGTAAAAGATATCAAGGACGCCATTCAAGTTAAACAAAGATATGTCACTTGACATTCTCAAATTCATCCTAAAGAAATTTGAAACAGACTATCATTGTTGCTTGAATCTCCTCACTCAAGTAAATGACATTGAAAATGATGATTTGGACATCGAAGAGGACATTACTCCTGTTCCACCTACAAAGACTCCCCGACAGTTCGATTGTTCACAGGAGGAACAATCTAATAAAAGACACAGAACATCGGAAGGTGGAATGGAAGATGATGTAACAACTCAACAAAATCAGATCGCCCAAGATAGAAAAGAAAAGGTTCCTCCAGTTATCCTTCGAGATAAAGATAAATGGACCTCAGTCTCAAGATCCCTAGGAGAACAAAATATCAATTTCTCCTGGGCAAGAAATACTGAAGAGGGTGTAAAGATTCACCCTACCACTGTTACAGATTATCGCATGATGACGAAAATGCTGGATAACTCAAAATTGTCCTTCCACATCTTTGCCCTAGCAAGCGAAAAGAACTTAAAAGTAGTTCTAAGAGGTGTGGCTGAGGGCATCACAACTGATGAGATCACAGCTGACCTCATCAATCAAGGATTGACCCCCAATCAAAGTTGGTAGAATGTTGAGGTCATATAAAACACCAATGCAACTGGTGTTGGTCGAAATCTCCAACACACAAAAAAGAATCTATGAAGTTACCGACATTTGTAAGCTTAAAATTACAACCGAACCTCTAAGGAAGAAGGCATCGGCAGGGCAGTGCCACAGATGCCAGAGGTTCGGGCATGCCCAAAAACTGTGCAGAGCTGCCTACAGATGCCTAAAATGCGGTGAGGGTCACCAAACTAACTCCTGCACCTAGCCCAGATCCACACCTGCCTGCTGTGCCAATTGTAGAGGACCACATCCCTCTAATTACAAGGGATGCCTTTTCCATCCAAAAAACGTGGATCAACAAGAACTAACCACGCTCCTCCAAGCAATGACACAAACAACGAAACAGGTGCCCCTCCAGATCATAATACCTCACATTCGGCAACACAGGAAGGCACTCGACCTTCATCCATGTCGAAATCATATGCGGAAGCGGTAAGAACCCAGACTCCTTCATTGCAAGAGCGAAGACCGAACAAGCTATAATCTCACATTAGCTTTAACCTCGTCACTTGCAACAATGCTGCATGAATTCAGCAAAGCAAGCACCTCACCATCCTCCAGAAAAAGATTCTATCTAGAAACCCAATCCATATTAACAGCTCTCTATAATGTTTAAAAAATTTAAACCAAATTCTCTCATGATAACAGCATGGAATGCCAATGGCTTAACAAATAAAATTCTCGAGCTGCAAGAATTCGCAAAAAGAAACAATCCAGACATAATCGTGATCAGTGAATCCCACCTCAGACTATCAAACAACCCAAAACTAAGAGGTTATATTTTATATAGGACAGACAGACTTAACTCTAGTAGAGGCGGCACAGCCATTTTAATCAAACATTATTTAAGCCACAACTCGCTGACCAACCCCCAAACTCTAAACCTTGAGGTGACAGGTGTGGAGGTGCACACTAATAACGCAGGCAAACTCAAAATCTATGCAGCGTACAATTCTCCCAGCATTCCACTATTGACAGCAGACTTAGACTCCATCCTCGGCTCCACGGATTCCATAATTATAGCAGGAGACATAAACTCCAAACATACGGCCTGGTTCAGGTCGTCAATCAACTCCAAAGGCCGTACCTTATTCAACTACACGTTACTCAACTTCAATAGTAGCTGGACCCACTGAGCCGACCCACTACAGTCCATCAGGAAGTTCTGATGTATTAGACATAGTTATCCTCAGAAACATCAAATATCAATACCTGCTGGAGACAGTAGAAGAGCTTAACTCAGATCATAATCCCACCTGTTCAGGTTAGGACTTCAAGATCAGCTCTCTCCCCATCATTCTTTCTTACCATGGGACCAGCTCTCTAAGGTTCTCCCAGTCCACATCGGTCCACCCCCTGTCATTCGTAAAAAAGAAGGAATAGACCAAGCTGTAAGCAATTTAATTAGGCAAATCAACACAGCAATAGCATCAGTCACTCAAACCACTGTCTTCCACGCTCCTAACTGGATCTCAGAAGAGATAATGGACCTGATTAGGGCAAAAATAAAGCCAGAAAGCGATATCACAACACCAGAGCCCCGCAGGATAAATCAACCTTAAACACCTTGAACAGACAGGTTCGAGAAGCCCTCCAGATGCAGAGGAATTCCAAATGGGAATCCAAACTCGGGGAAATCAACACAGAAGATAATTCCATGTGGAAGTTTGTAAAATCTCTTCGTACAAAAAGACAACCACTTCCCCCTTTGAAGACCAATCTGGAATTGTACACTCAGATGAAGAAAAAATAGAAGCCCTAATTGATAATCTGGAAAATCAATGCAGCCCATCTTATGCAAACTTAAATATCAATGTTATTTACGAAGTTCATCGTATAGTTAGAAATGCACTAAGACAGCCTAAGGATTATTCAGAAACCATCACCCCCACATCTCCAACAGAAATAATAAATATTATTCCCCATCTGAAGAATAAAAAGGCCCCCGGCCCTGACGGCATTACCAATAGAATAATAAAGCTACTCCCACGGAAAGCCATAATTCATCTAGTTAATATTACCAATTCCATTTTAAGATTACAGTACTTTCCCACAGATTGGAAAATCGCGGACATTATACCTCTGAAAAAGCCTGGTAATAACCCATAACTTCCCCAGAGCTACAGGCCCATGAGTCTTCTTTCCTGTCTTGGCAAAGTAATAGAAAAGATCATCCTATCAAGACTACAATCAGCAGCGGACAAAGAGAAAATAATCCCAAATGAGCAATTTGGGTTTCGCAAAGCTCACAACACTGTGCAACAAATTCACCGACTAACAGAACATATCACTCATGGTTTTAACTGGCACCTTCATACTGCTGCTGTATTTTTGGATGTTGCCAAGCCTTTGATAAGTTCTGGCATCAAGGCCTTATCTTCAAATTAATTGAAAACAATATCCCAATTAAACTAGTGAAATTCATATATTCATGAAAGATACACGCAAGTAAAACTCAACGGAATTGTGTCATCAAGGCGCAAAATTCTGGCGGGAGTATCTCAGGGTTCTCTTCTGGCCCCAATACTTTTCACAACTTACATGGCAGATATTCCTCTCAATTCAAGAACAACTACTATGGCCCTTTATGCCGACGACACCGCTATTCTAGCTAGATCGCTCAGCTCTCGCCTAGCAATCACTAGACTCCAAGGAAGTATCAATGAGCTAGCAAACTGGTTCACCAACTGGAGGATTCAAGTGAACCCCCTCAAAAGCTCAGCCATGTTGTTTTCAAGAAGAAAGGTCTGCAACAAAGAAGACATCCTGCTCTCTGGTCATAAGATCCCATGGCATTCAGAGACCAAATATCTTGAGGTATTAATGGATAAGAAATTCCTTTTTAACAAGCGCATCAATCTCATTGGCTCCAAATCTTCCAAAGTAATACCACAGCTCTACCCATTGATCAAGAGCAAATTGAACCTACATAATAAATTGCTTCTTTACCGGATGGTAATACGTCCAGTCATTACCTACGCCTCACCAGCATGGAGTCACACTTCAAGATCAAACATTTCGAAATTACAGAGAATCCAAAACAAATGCCTTAGGATGATCCTGGATGCACCGTGGTTCGTCAGAAATTCACCGAGAAACCGGCACTCCATACATCTCCTCCCTTCTTCGTGATCTTGCAGAAAAATTCTTCGTGAAGTCAAGCTCACATTCAAACCCACTAATCGTGCAAGCTGTCAATTACAAGGAGACTGATTGCTACAAACACAAAAGACCGAAGGCTATTCTTCTCTCAACCGATCATAGCTAACACAACTGCCCTCAGAGGGCGAGCTTAACTGCTCACAAACCTTCCATTCCCAAACAACTCTCATTACAGATAAAGGGGAATATGAAAAGCACTAGTGCTTCACCTATCTGTCAGTAATGTTAATGGCTTTAAGATTCGAGGTATTTTTCCATATATTTTCTAATTTTTTGACGTTTGAGATTTGTTTGTATTCAGCGGAATCTGATGGGATTGCAAATTCATCTTACAAAGAGACTGGGAAGGTGTGTTTGGATATATAATGTATATATATTTGGATATATGTAAATTTTTTTATGTTTATGTATATATAAATATTTTTATGTGTATATATATATACACACACATTATGCGTGTGTAAACATTATATATACAGGGTGGTTCAAAATTCCACGTACAAACTTTGAGGGGAGGTAGAGAACATCAAAATCAGCCGTATTCACATAGGAAAGCATGACCGGAAACGCCACCAGAAAGTGATAGGTGGCGCTGTTCGCCAGCTGTCCAGGTGAGCAATTGGGGCTTCCGCATTCAAGCTTTCGACGTCGTACGAAGAACATGCGTCGTTTTACGAACGTTGAATGGCAGACACGCACTCGTTTACCATATTATGTATCCAACTACTATTGAACTGTTCAGTTACGCCTAATAAAGTTTTTTACACTACTTACTGCCTTGTGTTATTTCTGTATCTTTGTGTCTCTGTTAGTATCTTCCTGTGGATATTAACATAATAACATATTACGGTCATGCTTTCCTATGTGAATATGGTTGGTTGATTTTGATGTTATCTACCTCCCCTCAAAGTTTGTACGTGGAATTTTGAACCACCCTGTAAATATACAGGTTAGTTCATTAAAATGTTTACATATCTATAAACAATTTTAACGCAAAATGTATTGGATATTTTATTTAATCCTTTATATAAAAATATTTAAAAAAAATTGAAATTATTAGCAGTATTCATTGAACACAAGCAAAAGATGTATATATTTTTCATACTTTACGGGATTGTAAAAGTATATTAGATATTAGATATTTTCATACTGCTGCTGTATTTTTGGATGTTGCCAAGGCCTTTGATAAGGTCTGGCATCAAGGCCTTATCTTCAAACTAATTGAAAACAATATCCCAATTAAACTAGTGAAATTCATATATCAATGAAAGATACACGCAAGTAAAACTCAACGGAATTGTGTCATCAAGGCGCAAAATTCTGGCGGGAGTATCTCAGGGTTCTCCTCTGGCCCCAATACTTTTCACAACTTACATGGCAGATATTCCTCTCAATTCAAGAACAACTACTACGGCCCTTTATGCCGACGACACCGCTATTCTAGCTAGATCGCTCAGCTCTCGCCTAGCAATCACTAGACTCCAAGGAAGTATCAATGAGCTAGCAAACTGGTTCACCAACTGGAGGATTCAAGTGAACCCCCTCAAAAGCTCAGCCATGTTGTTTTCAAGAAGAAAGGTCTGCAACAAAGAAGACATCCTGCTCTCTGGTCAAAAGATCCCATGGCATTCAGAGACCAAATATCTTGGGGTATTGATGGATAAGAAACTCCTTTTCAACAAACACATCAATCTCGTTTGTTCCAAATCTTCCAAAGTCATAGCTCAGCTCTACCCATTGATCAACCGCAAGAGCAAATTGAACCTACATAATAAATTGCTTCTTTACCAGATGGTAATACGTCCAGTCATTACCTACGCCTCACCAGCATGGAATCACACTTCAAGATCAAACATTTCAAAATTACAGAGAATCCAAAGCAAATGCCTTAGGATGATCCTGGATGCACCGTGGTTCGTCAGAAATTCACAAATTCACCGAGAAACCGGCACTCCATACATCTCCTCTCTTCTTCGTGATCTTGCAGAAAAATTCTTCGTGAAGTCAAGTTCGCATTCAAACCCACTAATCGTGCAAGCTGTCAATTACAATGAGACTGATTACTACAAACACAAAAGACCGAAGGCTATTCTTCTCTCAACTTATCATAGCTAACACTACTGCCCTCAGAGGGCGAGCTTAATTGCTCACAAATCTCCCATTCCCAAATAACTCTCATTATAGATAAAGGGGAATATGAAAAGCACTTGTGCTTCACCCATCCTGTCAGTAACGTCAATGGTCAATATTAGATATTTTGGATTGGAACAATTGACCGTGAGATGCGGTGATTGATTCATTCAATCCAATACCCTTGGAGGGTAATGGATGGCAATGCTGTAGCCAATGAAGTTCTAACTGAGGCTCGGCTATTGCTGTTACCCTCCTGCCATGATCAGAGCTTTAATTGCTCAATAACACCTTATCCCTACACTGTCCTCTACGGATAACGGGGAATATGAAAAGCATTCTTGCTTCGCCCCTTTAAGCCAGTCCTTATAAGGACTATATTAGATATTTTGCCGGCAATACTGTAGCCAATGAAGTTTTAACTGAGGCTCAGCTATTGCTGTTACCCAGCTATGACAGAATATAATATATAGCTAAATAACATCCCATCCACACATTTTTTTCAATCAGTTGAAGGGATAAAGAGTCAAGAATTCGGTCCATCTTCTCCCCCCCCCCCCAATCGATATTTTGCCTTGTTTATTTATTTTTATTTATATTACGTATTAGATTTCAGTGATTTGTTTCTTGTTCCCCTGTACCATTTCCGGTTATGTATTGTTATGGACTGCGAGTGCTTCATAATGGTTCCAAAACTAGTACCTGCATTTAGGAAAACATATTTCAAGTACTTATTGCATTTTACGTATAATGACTTGTTTTAGAATAGTTGAGGGTGGTTCTATGTTATTATTGCATTTCTGTTTTTGGCTCCACACTTTAAGTTAGGTATTTCTGCATAAGAAACAAAAGCAACTCGAACGGTAATTCACTAGCAAGGATAACGCATGTCATCCTACATGGAAAGTTAAAACAGATGTCTTCCTATTGAAAGGTCATAGAGATAAAGTGACAACGCTCTCTGGTGATAACATCCATTGTATCTTCAGCTTTCCTATTAAACATTCATCTGGCTAAGCTGCGATGAGTTGAAAGGATGAAAAATGGTATTACTCCTCTCGACGCGACACAAGGAGATGCCGACAACAACACACAGACAGCTGTAAATCATCGTGAAACACATGAGATGTGATTTTTGTCGAAAATGGAGACAACCGAATGGAAATTTTAATGGATAAAGACACACCATGAGATGTTCTCTTTCCTGAAGGACGTAGATTATTGCAAAGTTATCTCCAAGCATGCGCCACTCATGTTTATTCTAAACTAAAGAAGTCTGGGGGGGGGTGGCAAAGTAATAAAGGTAGTAAGAATAAGTAAACAGCTCTCCTCACCACGTAATCCTGTTTTGATAAACACCTTCGTTGCGCACACACACACACTTTTTTTTTTAAATCCTTCAGTTATTTTTAAATTTATAATTACGTCTAAGAAAAGAACGTTTGCTAGCATTTCTTTTGTCTTTATGAAGCTAATTTGTGTAAATGATAACGTTTTAATTACCTTAAATTTTGAAGTGCAAAATTTCGTTTTTTTTTTTTTTTTTTTTTTGATAAAGAGAAAAAGATTGGCGTATTTGTGTGGCTATCATTCGACGCATATCACGGTTGAAAAAAAAAAAAAGTGTGATGACCTAGTAGTACTCTATTATTCACGATGATCTCTCTCTCTCTCTCTCATTACGTGCATAAATTTTGTGTGTGTGTGTGCACGTGCGTAATATTATTCTTTTGATTTTTCGTCAGTTACTTTTCGCGTGGTCTATCTGCACGCGATTTTTGGAAAAAGGAAACGGGAATTAACCAGCAGGAGGGAAAAAAAAAAAAAGTACCAACCCTCTAGTCTTTCCCTAATTAGGTAGAAGCATCAGCACGCGAGGCTCAATGTGCGATATTTTTACAGTTGTTCATCAGACGTAAAAGTGTAGTGTCGGGGAGAAAGCTGTCATCGAATGTTTCTCTGTGAGTAAAAACAGCGCATGACAAATAGCATATACAGACATCACGTTCTACATAAAATGGAAAAATTCTATCCAGCTTGCATTAAACATTTTTTTTCCCCCGTAGCTACTCCAATTTACAAAGAACTATTAATGAATGCAAAACACCTTTAGTTTCAACTTCTTTAAAATGTCTTAGTTCTAAAAAAAAAAAAAAATAATGACAAACAGCCGAAGTTCTCTATCAGTAAAACTACGGCAATTTAAGCTACTGGATTTGAAGCAATAAATGTATTCTGTCTTTAGTAAAGAAAGTGTGTAAAACACTTTTTTTTTTTTCTTTCAGTCTATAGTAGTACGTTGATGAGGAAACTACTTGTTAACATTAGATGTAAGAAGCTTGCAGGAAATACATAATAAAAGCGATAATTTCAAACAGAAGAAGAAGCAGCGAAGAAGATAGAACTGTTTGTGAGTTTCGAGGAGAAGTGTGAAGGGGTGGTGACTTGCTTTTACACGTGTCTTGACAAATATAAGAGGAGAGAGAGATGATGTCAGATTGGATGAACAATGACCATGGAAATATCTGTAGAAAATGCATTCAACGAAAAATGAACGTCAGAGAGCCGTGAATTGTTGGCAGACCGGTCATTAATCAACCTGTTCTCTTCTGTAGTGATGATCCTTAGGATGTCTTAGGACTCTACTCCAAATGGCAGAATACTATTCAATGGTCGGACGGATTTGTAATCCAAATGCCATCCTCTCTACCAGTGGCGGCCGGTAAGTTTAATAATAAAATTAAAACCAATAATTTTAATTAATAAAACTAGAATATAACAGCATTCTTCTCTTCGTTCATTTCTACAAAGATATAAATTAAATGCTAGTAAATGCACAATATTTACCTACGACAACAGTGTTGTTTGTGCGCGTGTAGTAGCAACGTATCTTGGGCTGCAATGCTACCAGCCCAAACTTCACTTAAATCACGTGTCATCCCCACTACGTTATCCCCACTAGGTAGCGGTTTGGTGTGGTCTGCATTGAATGCAGCTCCAGCGTTGAGTATACTAGCCAGTACTGATAATGGTCATAACCCGCACAGCACATTGACTATTGCAAAATGCAACTATTGCTACAAAATGAATTATATAAAATACTATTGAGCAGTATTGTATTACAAAGAAGAAAATAACGGTTTTTAGATAAATATATAAAAATTTAAGAACGGCGATAAGAAAACAGGAACTTTCATTTTATACTGGAGGAACTGCAGCCCTCGTGGACGAGCCGCCACTAGTCTCTGCTAAGATATGACATTGACTGTCCCAACACACATTCCTGACCAGAACACCAACTGCTCCTATTCTTATTTTTTTCTTTTGTAATAGTTTTTAAGTTGTTTTTTCCCCTAGTTTTTGCTTAGCGATTACATATATGAAATCAGAGGTCGCATAACCTTAATTATTTTGTTAAGTCATTCAAAAACCACAGCTAACTTTAATTATTATTTTTTTCTTGGATAAATATTTAAACCGCCCCCCTCTGATATTTTTTAAATTATATTACGTTTTCTTCTCTATAAGTTGTTCACATCTTTTCTCTTCTGTACCTTACCAACATCTTTTCATTTATTTTTCCCCCCTTTTCTTGTTTCCCAATCTTTGTCTTTCACTTCTGTCTCTTAATGCATTTCTTTCTGTTTTCCTTCTGCTTCACGTTTTTTCCTCCTACAGATGCGCGTGTGCCCACACCAGATAACATTCAGACTTTTAGACATGCAGAAAGAGAAAAGGAAGAAGAAAAAAAAAAAGCCGATAATACTTCTCTTTGCACTTAGCTTTGGTGTCAACAGTTCATTATCGTAGTTAATTGGTCATTAGCGTTCTTTAGCTTTTACTTATTTACTTCATCAGATCTTAAGAAAGCATGTTAATTTACCATCGACGTTCTTCCCGGTCATTAGGCATCGAAATTCTTCAAGAGAAACTCACTATTAAGAGTTGAAGTGCTTTCTATTTTGTAATCGTTCTTGTAGCATTTAAATAATTACAAAAAAAATCAACAGTTTTTAGGTTTTCATTGTTTAAATAAAGACTAAAAAATTCTCTGAAGTTCAATTTATATTACTGATCTTCAAAGATAATGTTGAAAGATGGCTTACCTATTGCAAACTGAATAAAAGAATTATACATTATTGTAATTAGTAGATCTAAGGCAAAGATAATTTAAAACATAATGCTTTATGAAAAATATCAATTCTAATGGATATTCAATAAAATTTAGAAGAATGTTGAATACACCTTAATTTATTTTGTAACTAATAAAATAATAAGTGTTATAGCAAAAATGTTCTTAAAGTAACTTGATTCTCTCGGATTTTTTAGATTTTAGATGTTTTTGTAAAATTATAAAACTAAGAAAATTAGCAAATGAAATCAGTTTAGTCCAAGTAACAAAAATTCCTGAAATGGATGAATTTAAAAAAACTAAAAGATCCTTTAGAATAAATTCAGGGAAATTGCCAGGATGATATTTCAAATGTACACATTTCTGTAAATGAACAAGTTAAAACACTAATTTCACACACGAACAAAATGAAAGACATTAGCATATATTATCCTCAAATGTATACATATGGGGATAATCTTTGAAACGAACGAAGTTCGATCTGGTTAAGAGGGAGAGTTTTGCTTCCGAATAACGTGCAACCCTGTTAGAGAATATATGCATTTTTAACAGACAAAACCACATTTAAACGCTGAGTAGGGTGAATTGAACCCATAAAAATGCCAGAATAATTTCCCAAGGGAATTCATTTTGTAAAATTAAAATTTTCGAATTAATAAATCGAAATTATGCGATTAACAGAAATGTTAGAAATATGTTAATAACAGAATTCGAAGAATAAATCTTAAGACTACAAATTGCTGCCTATGTAAGAAACTCTCCTTAGCTTACACACACACCCATACCGATAGATATCTTTTAAAAGCAAGGAAGTAAAGGCATGCTACTTAATCTTCAGAGAGAGATCTAACGAAATAATAATGTCATAAGGTTCCTTGCACTGTCATGATCGTTCTCTTATATTACAAAGATTACGATAACGGTAGGAAATAAACGAATCCCCATCAGAGAATCTGCAGTGTCATTTCTCTTCATATTTCGTAAGAATCTATTTACAATCGTTGAAGATCTTATATCCCTAGCTCCTCTCTACCCCCCCCCCTCTCCCCGTTTCAATCGGATGAAATAAATAGGATCACTCCTCTCAATTTAATTTTAAATAATGCTGTAACAGTTACTGTTGGATGCTATCGATTAAAGTACCATTCCCTTCTTGTTGTTCCTACCCCCCCCCCCTCACAGCCGTTCTTCGCATCCAAAAGGTTACATGGAGCTAAAGATATTGATTGAGCACATAAGCAAGCTGAGCCGACATAGGAACAAAGAAATGGGGTTGGAAAATGGAGAAAAAAAAGTGTATACGTAGAGACTTAAAGAGAGTAGGAAGAAGCTACTATTGTCACTGTATATCATGTGACAATAGTAGATAGAGCTTCGCCCGGAGAATAGTGAGAGACCGCGATGCTTGGTATAGAATTTCTTGTTCGCCACAACTACACTGATGAACCATTAGCTAATAGCTTGTTTAGATGAACATCTTTCTTTCTCTTTTTTTTTTTCTCTTCTTTCTACTGTGGTTTTAGATTTTTGCGATATGTTAGGGTTGGTGTATTGATCTGTAAAGTGAAAGAGGTTTTAAACAACTACTCGTTTCCTACTTTAATGGAACTTTCACGACCCGTTTTCTGTTTTTAATGACCTAATCCGATAATTGAGATGCATTTTTACTTGATCTGAACATCACTCTCAATTGTATGGCGTTATTATGAAAGATACACTTGGGAACCGTAATAAAATCTCTTTTTAGTGTATGTAATAATAATAAAGGATGAATTAAAGAGGTTATTATCGTTTTATTATTTAGAATTCTTTGGCATTTCATTTACGGCTCAATTTTTAATACTATAATGACAAACGCAAATCTTTAAAGGTTTTGATTATCAACAATCCTAGTTTAAAATAGCCATTGAACACACATAATTGAATGCAACTCATTAGATGGAAACCAAGTTCTAAAAAAAGAAAATCCGAATACGCAAGGCTAAGGAAGCAGAATAAACGGGTTGCTTCAACTATTAGCTTCGTCGCACTTCTATTATTTTCTGGGCATAACATTTTACTCTGTATTTATAAATGTACTTTATAATAAGTAATTAACTGTTGATGTTTTTAAGAAAAAGTTTAGTGGTTAGATATCCAATTTTCGATGAAGGTTTCATTCAAAATATTTCGTCAAGAACTAAGGACTTCACTGTCTTTTTGCTGACATTCATCAACCTCCCATTCGTTTATATTTTTAAACGAATTCCATCCATAAATGGATTTAAATCTATAGCACTTTAGCATTGTGGATGGACCAAGTTTAAATAATCCAAAAAGCGCATCTGTAGAAATTAGACATGCAAATTTTTATTCTATAATTACTTAGCTTAACAGGCTGTAGGTCGCATCTCGCCTTTATAAGTCCTTAAAAGGACTGGCTTAAAGGGGCGAAGCAAGAATGCTTTTTATATTCCCCGTTATCTGTAGAGGACAGTGTAAGGATAAGGTGTTATTGAGCTATTAAAGCTCTGATCATGGCAAGAGGGTAACAGCAATAGCCGAGCCTCAGTGAGAACTTCATTGGCTACAGCATTGCCATCCATTACACTCCAAGGATATTAATCACCGCATCTCACGGTCGATTCCATCTATCAGCATTCCAACCTAAATTTCTCGCATCTCGCCGTGGTCACGAATGTATTTTTATATGTCGTTGATGGATTTTCAATGGGTGTGAGAGCACTGCCTTGTTTATTGCAGACCCGGTGGCTTGGAAAACTTCCATATTGGTTGCTGGAGTGGAGCAGGGTTTTTATGTTATCTAATCCTTAACCCACTATGGTACTAATAGGAATGTATAGACTAGCAGCCTTTCGTGGGTGGAATGCACATTAAAAAAAAAATCAGGTTAAAGTTCAGGTTAAACAATCGATGGCGATACAAGTATCATCCCTGTCTCTATTGTGGTCATGTGACTTTCTGAGAAATGGGCTTCGTTTTTACTGTAGAATATCGTGGGAAATTTCCATTCATACGCTACCTTGGCATGTCGTCGTAAAAAACTGCATGTACTCTTATTAATATAATTTTTTGGTTCGAATTTTATAAAGATATAAAATTGTAAGCAATTTCTGGACAAATATACTCGCCTTGTTATCTGTGTATTAATTCTACATAAGCCTAACAAACTCGAATTATAGGGCACGTTTCTGTAATTTTGGGAATCTCGTTCATGTTGCCGCACTTGAGCAAGATTATTTTTAACCTCGAAGTGTAGCAGTTGTATGGTTATTTTTTTTTTTATCTTTTTCACATGAGAACAGCCAAGTTTTAAGCAGTTTCTCAAAAAAGTATGCACTGCTAATCCTAAGTGAACTGATGTAAAAATGTCCATCTTAATTGTAAGTTTTCCAGTGAACTCTGTTGACAGCCAGTTCTGTGACGCCACTTTATACAAATATTTTTTTCCTAGGATGGGAAGATCTTTGTAGCTTGTTCAAACAATTCAGTTTATTGAGCAAGATTTTTTTAAACTTCTTATAGATCCTAGTTTCGTACATAAGAGTGCTAATGTAAGTTACTTTTAGCTAACCACTAGCAACGTCGTGCCATTTTTATCTATCTGTGATGTGATTTGTATTACAGCGCCTTCTAGCGGTTTTTCTAAAACATTTTAAAACCTTAGTAATTTTTTGGCTGTAAAAAAAAATAACCTTCTCTAATCACTTATCAGTTTATTATGATAGTTAGAATTTCCTGTTTTAATAAGAAAAAATCGCAGAACAACAACAAAAAAAAAGTAATGGCAGTAGCGAGCGTGTGTTACTTGTTAAATATATATAAAAAAAACACTTTTCGATGTAACTTGAACTTACGTCTGATTTACTCAATGATCAATTGGATTTTATCTTTGCTAATGACAAATTGTTTTTATGCAATGCTTCATAATAAAGAATGATAGAAAACGATTCTTTTAATTAGTCGATCCTTTTATTATATAAAAAAAAGGAAAAGAAAAAACTAGATAGTATAAGGGTTTTTTGATCTTTTTAGTTTAAAAATTCCATCGTATATTAAGTTAAAACTGCAAAACCTTTATTTTTTATGTATGAATTTCATAGATAAGAATGCTTTACCGTGAGATGCGGTGATTGATTCATTCAATCCAATACCCTTGGAGGGTAATGGATGGCAATGCTGTAGCTAATGAAGTTCTAACTGAGGCTCGGCTATTGCTGTTACTCTCCTGCCATGATCAGAGCTTTAATTGCTCAATAACACCTTATCCCTACACTGTCCTCTACAGATAACGGGGAAGATGAAAAGCATTCTTGCTTCGCCCCTTTAAGCCAGTCCTTATAAGGATAATTGCATGTTGAGGAGTCGAATCAATCAACCGTGAGATGCGGTGACTGATTCATTCAATCCAATACCCTTGGAGGGTAATGGATGGCAATGCTGTAGCCAGTGAAGTTTTAACTGAGGCTCGGCTATATTGCTGTTACCCTCCTGCCATGATCAGAGCTTTAATTGCTCAATAACACCTTATCCCTACACTGTTCTCTACAGATAACGGGGAAGATGAAAAGCATTCTTGCTTCGCCTCTTTAAGCCAGTCCTTATAAGGAATTGCATGTTGAGTATTTCATATATATACAAATACTATACTATGTAACAGGGGAAAAAAACTTCCACAAGCAGTAAAATCCAACAAGAAGAAACAGTCGCTATTGAAACTATCAATACCAATATAGATACTAATACAGATGATATAGATAGGAAAGATGGAGGTGAACACCAATACCTCCAAACGGCCATTAAGCCCACAGGAAGAAGAGTTGGTAACGCCCAAAACAGCAAAATTATCTGAGACCGCCCACCCAGAAGTCCCTCACGCGAAAGCAGGGGAGACTCTCAGCCATCTCATCAGAGGTATCCCAGGGATGGCGGAAAAATTCAAAGAAGAGATAAAAAAAATAGGAGAACCTGAACTCCTCCTCACAGGAGAACATGGATCTGACATCGTCAGTGCAAAATGGGGTGACATTTTCGTTGATGACATCAGCAAAATCACCCCTGAGCAAGTAGAGGTAGCCCAGAATTTTGACGAGGAGGCAGCTTCGGCGTTCTTCATAGCTCTCTGCAAACTAGACATGGCCAAGGGAAGTGAGGTGGCCAAAAGAATAATAACTGCCCACAACAAAAGAAAGACACAGTAACCACCTTGTGGCATTTCTGTACACAGCTTCACCGGTTTCAGCTATCACAGGTGGGGGAGGACCTGAGAACCCGAGCGGCGAAGGCTTACAGCGAGGCGGTGCAGTTCCTTGTGAGCTGCATCACTCGGGCCAGATCCTTCCTCCACCTCTAAGTTTAATTTTCAATTTTTGCTTTTTTGTTTTTGTTTTGTTACATGTTTCCTTTTTAGGATTTTTCCTTTTTTGTAAAGTGAAAAATCAACGCCCCTGGGGGGCAAACAGCTAAAACAGGTCAACTGAGGCCTCTTTAACCTACTCTACCACTATGCACTCTATCTTTATTTTCCTCTCCTACTATCTGCTGACTCTCAGCCTATCTTACTCTACAGGCCGATGATGAAGATTTGTTGAACTCAGAAATTATTATTACTATGTAACAATGCCATCGCTAATATAATATTTGCTTCATCACTATTATTCTTATGTAAGGATTTCACAATTGAATTATATACATTATCTGCTAAATATTAAACGTTTATTTAGTATTTATATATCTACCTCATGTTATTTAGTATTTATATATTTATATATATCTACCTCATGTTATTTAGTATTTATATATATCTACCTCATGTTATATATATATATATGTAGAAAGTATTTTTACCTTGGGTATAAATATATATATATATATATATATATATATATGTAGAAAGTATTTTTACCTTGGGTATAAATATGTTAAAGATACCAAGCAATTTTAAACCTGGTTTTACTCCATTTCCCAAGTAAGCAAACAGACTAAAAGTCAAGTTTGCGCCTGCAATTGATGCAAGTCTAACTGATCCCACAGGTAGTGCAGGACCAGGGCAACTCGTGGCAAAGGTGGAACAAGCTCCGATCACTAATCTTAATATTTACCCTTAATGCCAAAACACATCTCCAAGAAGGGGATGTATGATATATATATATAAATACTCTATACACAGATTTGCATCTAATGTATCATGAAGGTTTCCTCCATATACCGTTTTTCATCCCAAAGCAAACAAAACCAGCCAAAAAGAACAAATGTAATCAATGCACCATAAGTCCACTGGCCTCATAAACTTCAGTTGTTTCATTTTTAAATCCAAAACATCAACCCATCTATCTAATGTTTTATTCTTATTGTATATCTACTTTTTTATTCAGAAAGACAGTTAAAATTTATGTTAAAACAGAATATATTTGCAGTTGACATTTTATTATACAGAATACCAAGAAATTTTTAGGAATCATCTATAGCTATACATAAATATAAATCCAGCTGGTGCTTAAGGATCAACTAAGTTTATGTATCATTTATTTATGCAGTATAATATTTTTTTTTCTAACTACTTCGTCATTCCCCACCACATCGCATGCGCTATTAACCACCATAAAATGCAGCTTTCTGTACCAAAAAACCGACCGACAAAAACAAGTTAAATTCTCTCTTATTGTCATAACTTGACAATTCCACCATCAATCAAACTGTTCCATTATTCCATCACATAATCTAGAACCTCCACAAACGATTGTAATTCAATGCAGTAAGTATTTTATAAGTTACCACACCGAGAAAAACGAATTTTGCAATTTTCCACTAGAATTATCTTAAAAAAATGCATAAAAAAAAGCAAATATCTTAAAATTCATTGGAGTATGATGGAATAAAACAGATTCTGATGAGATTCAATAGAGTTGTCATGCTATGTTTATTTGTTTGGTAATAGGGCTAGTAAACATATGCGCCTTTAACGCTTTGTTGACTAAAAAAATTAAAACCTAAGCGATACGAAAAACATTGCAGAGTATGCAAAAACAATATAAGAGGAGAGAATTAGGGTGTTAAATCTTTTCCCCCGTAAAATATCATGCTTACACGAACATTCAAATTATTTTTTGTACCATCTGTTTCTTTTCGTTTTTTTTTTTTTTTTTTTTTTTTTTTTGATTTCAGCTTCTTGATAACGTGGATACGATTCTTAGAACGAAGTTTTTGGCTTCTGTTCCTATATTTATTGGAGTGTATAATACATAACGGATCGCTCGACAAGTTTACATTGTGTTTTACGGCAATTTTCTTCCTTTTTAAGCTTCTTGTGAAATGTGTTGGAACAACTGAGATCCATGCATAAGAAGAGATGTAAAAAATGCGAAAACGTTGCAAGTATTATTCCCCCCCCTACCCCCCCGACCTGTTTTTCATAACCCTTTCATCCATAACTTCATGCTTTGGATCATTTCCAAAAAAAAAAAAAAAAAAAAAGCAAAAATTTGGGCTGATAAAGTCGATGCTAGACCCCCCCGTCTTGAATTCCCCCCTTAAGCTGTGTGGTGGGTGTTTTGCATTCATATTGTTCCACATACTTGCAGATTGCTTTGCATCTTTTCAAAACCGACGACTCAGGGTCTACTCACACACTCGAAATACTGTCTATGTGTGTCACGTGATCGGAATACAAAGGGCGAACAAATGTTACCAATGCACTCTCGGTTCTTCTTTTTTTCGTTTGAATTTACAAGCTTTCGTTTTCCCGTCTAGAATTATAATGTTTCTAGGAAGTTCCCGCACTGATTTACGAGACCAGATGTATCACTGGAGGATAGGAGAGGGGGCGGGGGCAAGAAAGCGTTCACTACCAAAAATATTTTCTACTGACGTTAACATCCTTGTACGTAGTTTATAGTTAACAACATTATGCGTCCGTGTCACCTGACGTTATAATCAATGACCTTCTTTAAAAAAAAAGTCGCACGTGCCTTGTAGATTTGCTAGGAAAATATTACTATTAAATTATTCATTTGAAAAAAAAAATGGTAATTCTGTTTTCAAATGTCTAAGAACTGTTTTGCGTATCGCAATTCCCTGTCCTTCTAGGTCTTGTTTGAAGACATAATTCATATGAGATTACGATTTACGATGGTAGATATCTTGTTATAGATGGAAGGCACAGAAATATTAAAAGTATGGAAAGAGACCAGACTTCAAAACCTGAAAGCTGTTGCTAAACCTGAAATCCAAGATAAGCTATTTATTACGTTAGGATGATGGTATTCATTTGTAAACTCCACGTCTACAGTCAGATAGAGGAGATTCATCTATTTGGGAATAAACATCGACTTACTATAAGATGAAGACAAAATTCTAGAGGCCCATAGGTTTTAAATTTCTTTGCTACTAATGCTCTTAAGAAAAAATTTTCATTCTCCAACATCCTATTGAATTTTATAAAGATGATTTTATTGTAATATTTTTATATTAAAAATTTAAGGGTGTGTTTGTTATTTTTAGAGTTTTAGAAAATAATTTAAAATATTTATAAATTAATTTATAAATTTTGATATATTATAAGTAATATTTTATTGTTTTTAGAAGAAATTTTAATATTTTAAAAAATTTCTTCTAAATTATAATATTTAGAAGAAATTTTATCTTATAATCAAACTTTCCTCTTCCATAACGAAAGCACTGCTTAGTTTATATACATTCTCGAGAATACAAAGGGGAGATAAATATATTGTACGTACTTTGCCCTCAGAGTTTGCGTGAGAAAGATGAGATTGTGCGTTGCCTTATGAGAGTGCTTATAAAGACCGACTCCGAGGAAGTTTCTGTTGAAGGTCTTGATCACTTCCTTGCTAATGGTCCTTTTCCACGTTGCAGTACATTAACGTATCTTCGCATCATTTCATGCCTCATGGAGTCGAACATGTAGCACCTCCCTTTTAGTTGTGTGCTTTCCGCGTGTTATGAGTTGTGATATAAGTTCAGATTTTGGTTTTTCTGTTCTAATTTGCGTCGAACTATGCCTGTAATCTTGTTGATCGCTTTTCATATTCTTTAAAAGGGTTTCCTTTTCATATGGAGGTAAGATATCATATATAGATTAGAATATATGTTTCGTATGGAAATAGCCAGCTATTAGTTAATCAATTGTCCTGGGATTATTGTTAACATTTCGATGCACGACGTATTAATGGATCTTAGAAATACCCATTTATTTATTATATTTATTACCAGCTATTCGAGTTGTTTTAATTGTAATATTTTTATATTAAAAATTTTAAGGTGTATTAATTCTATTAATTCTTTTTAGAGTTTTAAAAAATGATTTAAAATATTTATATAAATTTACAAATTTTGGTATATTATAAGTAATATTTTATGTTTTTAGAAGAAATTTTAATAATAAATCATGTAATGAAGTATACATGACGTCACATTTTAAACTGTCTTTCTACACATACACGCAGGTACGAATGTGTTTCTCATCTAACAATAGTTTCAATCAAACCTATCGAGATTGTGAATGATAGTAGGACTTTCAAAACTTTGTGTACTGTGTAGCCTAAGATGTGCGTGTGTGTGTGAACAGCAGCACGCGTTGCTTTATGATATAATCACCCGGTTTCACCCCTACGAACGAGTGCTAGTGAATGATTAATTGATCAAATTTCTCATTGGGAGGAGTAGAAAATGTAGACATTCATATTATTCCAATTTCCTGTCACGTGACAGAACTACTTCAGCCAAAAAAAAAAAAAATCCACTTTTGGCATTGAAGGTGAGTGCTCTCTGGTCGATAATAAAAGAAAAAAAAAGTGAATGGGTGATAAAAGAATTTTCTAAGTAGTTCTCATGTACTTAATTATTCTATGGAGGTTTTTTGAACATTTTAAAATGTCAAGTGTTATTGGATAATGAGATATTCGAATTTGATTAGTTGACTTTCTTAAAAAAAAAAAAATCGTGAGTACTCATTCGTGCAAATACGATGAATAGTTTAGTGATCCAAACTACCATTGCTAACTTGACTGTCTCACATAATTTACGGCTTACTCTTTCCACACTGAAATTTTATTACTTAAGTTAGCTATTTTGTCTTAGTGAAGGACGAACTTTCTTTTTTTACTATATAATGAAGATCCTGTAATTGAATTATAGTTGCAGTTGGAAGTAAATTAAATAGTCCTTCGCTCTTTCCCTCTATGTGTGTGTGTGTGTGTGTGTGTGTGTGTGTGTGTGTGTGTTTCTCTCTCTGATGAAGAAATTTTTTATGCAAGTATCTTAATGATGGATGCAACAGGAAAAGAATATTTTTTTTTGTATTTTACTTTCTTTTTACTCCAACTGCTATGGTTTAAAAGAAAGCCATAATCTTATCCTATCCCAGAAAACAGATTAATGCACTTAAATAGCATTAAAGTACTTAGGAAAGACTTGCTAGCAAATTTTAAAAAAAAAGAGTAACAGATAAAAATAGTATATCGAAGTTCATTAACTTACATCTCAAGGAGGCTGTTCAAAGAATGCTGCAGATTGTGACAACCCTATCCCAAACACTTTTACAATATTTAGAATCGATGTGCTAGATGATTATCAGCATAAAGGAGAGAGAGAGAGAGATTGTGTTATACATTAAGTTAATTATTGCTACTGGACAGACGCGAAAATACTTCACTCAGTGATTGCTGCAACTTTGCGAAAAAACTTGCCGTGTATTGAATGACACACCGTAAAAGAATCTTATGATTTTTATTGGTTCACACGGTCATAAAGAAACTCATTTGCTCTATCTTGATTGACTCAACTGCAAAGCTTCTGTTGCAAATTATTGATACAGCTAAGAACATCTTTTGTTATATACAGATTAACATAGCACCTGGAAAAGAACATCTTTTACTGTGTGTTGATATAAATAGCTGTCGAAAAAGCTTGAATATATATTAATTGACACATCTCTAGAAGAGCATCTGTTGCATAATCAGCATTACAGTTGTAGAATGAAATTTTTTTTCCCCGTATATTAACTGACACAATCCTAGAGCATCCTTTGATGTAGTATGTTATACAGTCAACATTGTAGAACAACAATTATGGTTATATGTTGTGATTAACACAGCTATATAATATATATATAAGCTGTGATTTGCTTGACACAGCTACTGGAGAAAATCCGTGGCTGTATACTGATTGAGACGACTGCAAAACATCATTTGATGTACACTGATTGTGAAATAGTTACAGAAGAAAATCTTCATATTATTATAAGCCTAAAAGTAGTAATTGCTTTTTAATCTTGAGATTCTATCATTCGTTTTCAGCGTGCCATCTTAAGAAAAAAAAAATAATCGTTTTTAATTACTTTTTTTGTCTAAAATTCCGCAGAAATCAATATATTCTCATGGAAACCTTTCCACTATATCAAATAGCAACCAAATTACCTCTTTTCGTCCTTAATTTTCACGAATACTTAATTTCCTCTAGTTTTTAATTCGTCTGGTAACACCACGCATTTTAATTAATCTGAAGAGAATCGTGTTGACCACTTAAGTTGGTGTTTACCTTGTAAATAATTAACTTGTCAGGTAAGCCTTAAGACACTAAGTAATTAATTGAAAGGAAAAGAATTTTCGTTTGAGTTAAGTAAGTTTATTATCGGTGGGGCTGTGAATAGATGGAGTGAATTTGTAGCGAAAGTGTTCTTCATGAAGTTTAAGTAGAAATTTACAGTTATCAAAGTTTGCAGAGGGCCCATAAATGTTTAATTTTCTTGCCATTATCTTTAATGGCTGTACTGAAGCTATTTAGCGGCGTCAAACACTCGTATTATCTTCCGGCTGGGGAAGAACTCGGTGGAAATAAAAACAGAGGAAAAATCATTAAAAAATAAAACACTGTAAAAGCAAGCAAAGTCTCTCTCATGCACTACAGTATATGGATTTGGTGAATATCGCGGGTCAACTCCGAAAAAATAATATGAACACACAGATACTTTAAGTGTATACGGACAGAAAGACATTTCTCTGGTCTTTCTGAAGAAATTAGTATTTTTATGTCTTTCAAAGAATCTTGAAAGTTTTTTTAAGAAATCCTGTCAAGAACAGGAATATTTGTAGGTCGATAACCGATTTTAGACGACCAGGGGTGGCTCGTGCATAGGCACTGCAGCACCCCAAATTTTTCTCGATATATAAATATATTTCTTAATTTATTTATATTTGTTTGTAATATTTACTTTTATTATCAACAATCCTCTACAATTCTCTTATTTTGTATAAAAAATAATAAAAATCCACATTGTAGCACTTAGGAGGGCGAAGGACGCTAGCAGCACTGTGTTTATCACAGTGTCATATTGCTACCTGCGCAAGCATATGCACGTCATAGTGCGATGCGAGCTATTAGCGTATTACGACACTGTGTGTCGCGCAGTTCCACTGTTGTTTATATGCAGTTTGCACCAGTAGTAGAGTGTTCGTAGTGCTTATCGTGTTTACACCGTCTCTTTAAATATTTGGACATTACAATTAAAGACATAACATTTGTTATAGTTTTTATTTTAGAACGTTATTGGGGTTATGATAATGGATTTTATTTTTAAGTAATTTTGAATTATACCAAACGGTATAATTTTATCGATAGTAAACAATATTTTTTCATTTTTCATTTCTTTTTTAATTTTTACCATAATTTTGATATTTTATCCAAACACATATACACTGTACTTACAGTGTGTGTATGTATATATATTTCGAAAGTTGCAGCACCCCCACGATTTTAAGCCACCACTGCAGACGACGCAGACGTAATTCACTTACATAGTCTCAGCCTTGGCTTTAATTCTAAGCAGCCCAATGGTCAGTTGTTTAATCCTAAAGAAATCCACTTAGGAGAATATTTCATTACCAAATTCTATATAGTGCATCTTACGAACGTGTACCAAAATACTAAAATTGATACTGTTTTGAAGAGGACAGTGCAGTTAATTTGATGTCTTGCGAACGCACACTTATTTTAATTTATTTCTGTTACTTTTTTATGTATTTTGTTATAGAACTTCCATAGATGTTGATTTACCAAACTGACTTCCATCATTCCTATAGGATTAGAAAATGTGAATAGATGCTAGTCAAATCCGTTCATAATCCACTTTTAAATCCACCGAACCAACTTATCTCCATCCTTCTCTGTTCTCTTTAACAGTCTATCCCCGTTAAGTGTTCCGTACGGATTATAATCTCCAGGTATGAACACATCAATACGTTCAGTCTTTCTTTCTTTTTTTTAGCATTTGCTTCTTTCTTCCACACACACACACACACACACACTGGATGCTACAGGTTCTACAATATGTAGCACGTGTGATTATATGCATATAAGAACTCAGCGCCTAATATTGACTTATTTATAAAAGTTCACGAACTGTTACTGGACACATTCGTTATTATTTTTCCTGCCTTCCCTGTGAGATTAATTTTATATGTCGTTAATAACACGTGCTTATTTGCGAAACTTTTTCATTTGATATTATTATGAAAAAACAAGTATAATATTTAACAACTTATTTTTAGCACTAGTTAATTATTTTTCCTGTAAAAAAAATAAATAAAAATAGGATTACGTTTTGAAATCCATACATTTGGGTTTATAAACTGCATATATCCTTAGCTGTATACAGGAACACTTATACAATGATCTGTATTAAGATGATATAAGAATCTTTAAACCTACAATTCCCATTTCATTGAGAAATAAATGCAGTTACTTAGAAAAGCTTTTATATTTTTCATATTAAATAATACAGTGTAGTTATAATATTTGAAATTTACTTTAATTCTAATCTTGTAAATATTGTTTTAAAGTTACAAACCATTTTAATGTTTCTACTTTTTGTGGTGTTCTGTTTAAAACGACTTCCCACACAACGCCATCGATGAAGATATAAATAACCAGCAAAAAAATCCCTCATAGTAGTATGACAGCAGAGTACATAAAAATACACCACCGACAAGAAAAATGCTATCTCTTTATTTCAAAACATTGCCAAATGAGCAAAAAATAACAAATTTTCGACCCACATTTTCCTGTCTCCAGAGTCGCATCTGTTTCACGATCCCTACTATGTGTGTCCCGGAGGTACCATGCACCAGGCTATAGTAATAAATCAAGGCAATGGCTGCAAAGACAGACAGCCTAGCACGTTCTTTAAGCATATATTTGCCATAGCATATCACATAAAAGAATTGGAGATTTGATTCATGAAATAATTGTAAACAAAACATGTTTTATTTTATATTTTAACAAAGAAAAAAGGGCCAACTTCTGCAAAACGTCAAAGCATCTTTAAACAAATACGTCCTTTATGGGAAATCTCTACTTTATTTTCTAAGAAAACGTTTTTTTTTTCCCTTTCCGTTTTTCTTGAAGAAATCACCTCCGATTCAAAAGGCCTGAAGATGGTATTGATCGAGGAAGTTGTTATCATTCGCAAGAATTTTTTTTTTTTTTTTTCTGTCTACTTGAAGCCATACGATGCACAACTTTGTATGTATAGGGGCGTCAGAAGATATACAGATGTCAAGAATAGTAACATCCCTCATTTGATGCATTGGAAGACGAAGAAATCGGAGATAAGCAAAGACAGATTTTTCTTCCAACCCACCCCTTTCATCTTTCTGTTCTCTGGGCTAAATTCTTATCTGATGTATATCGCTTTTTACCCGCATCTGCAAGCTGTTGGCTTTTCTTGTATCATTTCGCTTTCGTTTCATGTCTGCACTGCAGAAAACTGCATAAGAAGATCTTATAGCCTAACCGAAGACGTTTGCCAAGGCTAAATTGCATCCACTTTAACAAGTTTGCTGCGACAGAAATTGCTTTGATTTCTTTTCGGAGGTTGTAATGCACAAAAGAAACCTGTCGCATTGATATAATTGATGATAGCAGAAGCGACACACGTTGGTGAAATGTAGTAACAATTAAAAATATTGCTAAGCAATGGTAACTAAGCAACAGTTTCTCAGCAAATTATTCAGTTGTATATTGTCTCATCTAGAGACAGTCTCGTTAATTTTTTTCTATTTATTAATCTATTTTATTTTCTGAAAAATTCACAGAGAAAGATTTGTGGTTTTAATTTGTAAGTGTGTTTGTTTTGGATAAAATTTGTTTACTGGAAAAATATAAAATATTTCTTAATTATCAGCCTCTTAGACAACAGTAATTATTCTGTCAAGGTAAGAAATTGCATATTTTATCTTAATTACGCATTTTGTTTGAAAAAAAAAAACCAGTAAATCTGTTTATTTATTCTCTTTATCTAAGGACTTCAGGCACCATTCAATGAGTCTGGCTATGTATATTAGCATTTATGGACATCCAAACTTCTTTTTTTGAACCCTATTTAACAAAAAGTCGATTTTTCTTGAGATATAAAAGAATACTTGTGAAAGACAACATTAATGAGAGCTTTTTTTTTTCATTCTTTCCTTCCTTCCTGCTAGAGATAGGGTCATTCATTTCATTTTTAGATAAATTATTGTCGTTTATTTGAATTTAGTCAAACTAGAATTTAGTCAAAATTAGCTTTTTTTTAAAGAAAATTCCAGTTTTTAAAGTGGTAGCTATTTTCTTGTACAACAGGTGGAATTTTTTACGTCTAAAGCACGTGATTTCACTTGTTAGTGACGAATTCGTATGTACCTTTTACCTTTCTCCCCTTCAATATGAATTGACTCTTCTTGACAATCTGCCAGCCAGGGTTCTCGCATCTGTGATCGGACAATATTTGTACTCATGTGGCTCTAACGATGAATTATCGTAGGCAGACAAATTATTTATACTTATATATATATACACATTGATATATAGAACCAAATATTTTCTAATATATATCGAGTAGGTAGTTTCATTAACTTAAAACATATTTCTCAACTTGATCATTTAATATTCAACAGATAAAAAACAATAAAGATCTATT
The DNA here is from genome assembly GCF_054136105.1 of Typopeltis vanoorti. Lineage (NCBI taxonomy): Eukaryota > Metazoa > Arthropoda > Arachnida > Uropygi > Thelyphonidae > Typopeltis > Typopeltis vanoorti. Next base: position 27,643,367 of record NC_143570.1, read on the forward strand.
TGGAAATAGAAATGGGAACCCGATTTTCAAATGACTGCCTCATTTAATAACTAAATGTGAACATCACACTGAAAGATATTTTAAAATTTATTGTTATTTTAGACAATATTCACGAACCCGATTCCATCATATATGAATTGCAATAGATTTGCTGATGGTGCATAATACAAACAAAATGAAAGAAATGCAAGAGAATTCTCACATTATTACTTAATGCCATTTCATATTAAATATTCCATTACCAATAATCTTTTATGATTACTAGCCTTCTTTATTTTGGCGATCACTAGGTGTCACCAGTAGTTTACTATAGCACGTTGGAGACAAAAAAAAAAAAAATATATATATATATTTATCAAGACTATTGACAATTTAGTCTACTATTAAGTGGATCTTTGAATAAATAATAAACGCCTGAGGTACGCTAATAAGAAACCAATTTCAGAAATAATAATTCAAATTTGAATTTTAAATATTTACAACGTTATGATTATTATTTCAAAAATGATTTTTTCCCCCAAATCACCTGCTGTTTGTATTACTTTTAGTTAAATTAATATAATAAGATAGACACTTAAAATAAATAAAGATATTTTTGAATATATTATCATTTTTGGAAATATTACTGTTTTTATCAAAATAATCATTTCCACACCATTTTATAGTTTAAATAGCTTAAATAATTGTCACAAGCGTATTGTTCGTCGTTGTAGTCGAGATTATTGCACTTCTGCGTCAAACGTAAACTGCAATTGAAGAGGTTATTTTTATTATTTTGACCACATACTGGTGCAGAAAAGATGGCGAGTCCAAGATAGTACACTTTTAGCCACAATCCTAAAGATAAGCTGCAATTTGAAGTCAATGATTAATAGCTTGTAAGACTTCATTAATAATAATCATTCTTACCCTCCACTTAGTAAATGATGATGATAATAGGGGAAGATTCATGTTTCTCGTAGAAGCTAAAGATACGTTTTATTGATTGATTGATAGATTGCGTCTCATAGACAGGAAAACCAGTCTCAAGATCAAGAGGATTGGTCTATAAGTCTCCTCATCCATCAACAAAGGCAGCTCGACCTAGGCCTTTCGCCGAAGAACATCATATATCTCTTCTCCCACTTTATATATTTATAACGCAAATAAGCAATTTTAGTCTGGATTTGCTGGGCTTCCTTTTTTTTTCTTTATTCATTCTATTTCAATAGTACTATACAGAAGAAAAAAAGGCAATGAAGCATGTGGCCTCGAAAAATAAAAACTATAAATTACATTCGTTGAAAAAAAAAAAAAAACGCAAATTAAAATACCAGTATATTAGTTCGATAAAATATACCAACTTTTTTTTAAAAAAATGAGATGTTAATTTCATTAGTCGAATCATAGCGGGTTATTAATTATTGTATGTTTTTTTTCTTCATTGATCTAATGCTAATTATATTGTTTGATGAATAGCTCATTCTTGTATTGTAATCATTGTAGCGGATAATAGCACCAAATAGAAATCCCGACATGATACGCTAAAGGTCACTCGTGCTACTGATATTAAAAAAAAAAAAATAATAATAATAACAAAGGTTGTTCATGCTACTAGGGGGAAAAAAACTAATGTGGTTTTGCCATTGCCCATATTTCATGGTGTGGTGGCTGGCAGTAGTTAGTAGATGGCATCATAACTGATTCGTTTTCCATTGCAATAATTAAATTAATTGTATTTCATCTGGATTGTTTTAATTTTCATTATTTACTACGTTGATGCGAGTTGAGATACGAATAGCAGAAGTGAATATACGCCTATTTTTTCGTTATGAAGACGTGAATATTTCTTTGTAATTACAGGCGGCAAAAATTAACCCACATACGAAGATTGCATCACAAATGTCAACAAGGAAAAACAGATTCATTAGTAGGAATAAAAAAAAAGTGCAAAAAAATAGGATTGATAAGCTGTCAAAATGATGGATCATTTATTTGGATTCTGCATGTTTAGACAACTATTCCCCCCCCTTCCCCCAGCAATGCAGTTTCTAAAAAAAAAATAGAACTGATTTTTTTTTTATTTCACCATTTTCGTGTATTTCTAAGGAATATTTAAAGATCTTCGGAATACAACTTTTTTTTCTTCTTTCAACCCATGGTGGGCTATCCAGTAGCGTTTGATGTTTCGTATTTTGCGAACTATTGCTACCAATTTAACATGACGAATGGGAACGTAAGCTGTAATTAGATGAATAAAACTCACTACGGATTATACTTATCAAATAAGGTTTTTTTTTTTTTTTTTTTTTTTTTTTTTTTTTTAAGTACCGAATTTTCGACTAAGTATCTAAGCCATTTTTCGGTATGACTAAAATAAAACAAGTAAATCAGAAAACTCAAAAACGAAATCACGAAAGTACACGTACATCATTGAGAATGACACGATCTAACATACATTAAGGTCCTAAATATACAATTTTAAACAATATAATTAATATTTATTAATAATAATAATAAAATAATAATATTCAATTAATAATAATAATAATAAATTATTAATAATATTAAATTATCAATAATATTAAATTATTAATAATAATAATTTAAATTTGAATTTTAAATATTTACAAGGGTATGATTTTTGTTACAAAAATGATTTTTTTTCCAAATCACCTACTGTTTTGTGTTACTTTTATTTATATTAATATAATAAGATAGACACTTTAAAGAAATAAAAAATATCCTTAAATATATTATCTTTTTTAGAAATATTACTGTTTTTATTAAAATAATAATTTCCACACCATTTTGCAGTTTAAATAGCTCAAATAATTGTTTGGAAAAGTAATAAAATTACCAAAATAATAAAATTACCAAAATATAAAGGTAATGGATGGCAATGCTGTAGCCAATGAAGTTCTAAATGAGGCTCGGCTATTGTTGTTATACTCTTGTTATGATGTCATGATCAGAGCTTTAACAGCTCAATAACACCTTATCCCTACACTGTCCTCTACAGATAACGGGGAATATGAAAAGCATTCTTGCTTCCCCCCTTTAAGTCAGTCCTTATATAAGGACTATATTACCAAAATAGAGATAATTTCAGTCAATTGGTGTAGTTGGATTCATTTGATTTCATTCTTATGGATAACTACATGAAGAGTGCTTAGTATAATATAATATAATATGGCAAGGGTTGTGTGTGTGTACTTATAAAGTAGTTCTTTCGAGGCAAGAACGAAATGTCAAAGAGTCAGCAGTGTTCAGGAAGTGAAAGTTTATTTAAACCAACGTGTGTGTGTGTGTATATATATATATATATATATATATATATATATATATATATATATATATATATATATATATATATATATATATATATATATGAGTTTCTAATGAAGACCGTTTCTACAAAACACCTGAAGCCACTGTCGTCTTCCCGCATCTTCTCTGCAGTCCCTGCAGCCATACATTTCCTTACAGGCTCTTTTAATTACAAGAAAAGTCCTCGTGGGAAAGCACGCTCCGCTGACGTTAAGAGCTACTCATATGCTTGGTCAATTAAACTTCCAGTAACCCACCTTCTTACCCCTCCCCCCCCCCCCAACCTTTCGCTCCGCACTTCCCTCTCATATCCTCTGGAACTGATCGCTCGTTTCCAAGCAGCAATTTATAGACGTTTGCGTTCTCTCGTTTTTTTTTTTTTTTTTTTTTTCTTTGTTCGAACTTGAGTATTTTGAGGCCGTCAGGATTGGAAGAGTTTTACAGAAATTGAATGTTTTCTGCACGTAAATGATTTAAAGCAGTTCTTTTGGAAGTAGCTGAAAAGGGGGGATGGATGGAGGCAATTGCATATCTTCGGGCATGATTTCCAAGAAAAGTTTTAAGATATTGGGAAGTAGTGTGATCATCATTAGGTCGATGTAATTAGAAAGTCGGTGATGTTCTTCCTATTACGACTTCGGTACTTTACCGGACTGTTTACGGCTTGCCATCATCACTATTGCCGTCTCCTTGCTAAGCGTTTTTTTTTTTTTTTTTTTTTTTTTTTTTTTTTTTTTTTTTTAACTGAGCTTTCTCTCCCTCCCCCCTCCTCCCAGTCAGGTGGTTTCTTTGATATTTTTTCCAACTATTATTTTGTTTATTTTTTACTTTCTCCTTCATCTTCTCTTTTAATTTATCAGGCATTTCCCCATTCAATTTTTATTTCCTTTATTATTTCTGTTCATCTTTAGAAAAGGTAAACGTTTTTTTTGTTTTTTTTTTTCAACCCTCTTGTCATACAGGATTGTTCTAGAGGAAGTCCGTGATCTTTAACAACCTATCGAATTCGGAACTGACCTCCAATGTCATAACCGTGCTATATGAATTATTACAATATAAACATGACGTGTGCTTGACATTGTTGACATGTCTGTTCGCCAGCGTAAGTCTGGCTTCCCTGAAAAAAAAAACAAAAAACAAAGGGAAACAATTTTGTGGATGGATCGCGAAATTTAAATCAGTTGAAGGATTATTTGACATTTTCAGGGAATGTATTGTAAACAATCATTTTAGAGCGGAGAAAACATTACCGGCATAACTGAATTTTAATTTAGTTATGCCGGTAATGGCTTATGAAATAAGCCATGGGCGCCACCTATATAAGTAATTAGTTATTTTTAAAAGATTTTTGATGCAAACAGCTCATAGTGAGTGCCCTTTCAAGGGTAGAGATAGAAGCTCAGATGGAACTCTGTGATATTTTCCCAATGAAAGTCACCAGTGGATGCAGTTAAAAATCTTAATTACACACTGACGAAGAAAAACAACTAAATGACTACTCCACTTGCGCATGCGTAAATCGCTACAAAGAATCACCAAAATTTGGATAATGAAAATCTGTGCACAGATGGATCTCTCCAAGTGAGTGATGATATTTTGTCATGAGATGCATCGATGCTTACCCTTTGCAACTTGAAAACATCGTTCAAATAAATTCCATTGAATGGCATCGCTCTTTACATTTCAGTAACAAACGAATGGGAATTGAATTTTAATTTAATTTTTTTAACAGCATTAGTAGATTGAAATGCAGTAAGTGGTTGGTTTATTTGTATTCCTTTTCATAAAGTTTCTGGATATATAGTTAGAAAACACATTAAAATGTTTATGCTGAATGAATCTATGGACTCGAATACTAATATACGGAAGTGGACAGTTTAGACTTTTTTTACCGCCATAAAACAGAAAAATCATTCCAAGAACACGCGTACTCTAAATTCAAGCGATCGCAAACAACCATAGCAGTTGATTCGACAAATTCCAACTGCCTTCTTGAACGATCTTCAGAATTAAACTCCTGTTAACTACAAGCCTTCCTTCGGAAGGATTGATTGCCTAAGCAAGTCTCATATAAGAGGGATCCACGATACTCACTCGCAAGTGGATGTCGAGTTCATTATATTGACTGTACTAGTAAGAGTTTATCAGAAAGCTTAAATGAAGAAATGCCGTCCACTTTAGCATAATATGTATTGAGGTCTCCTTTTGTGAACAGAAATGTGCCAACGTTGCTCATAGAAAAATCAAAGAAGCACATAGATTGTCCTTATCTGACTTCATAAGTCTTCCAGAAGCTAAGCAATCCACTTATATTAAATCGAATCTTACTTTTGGTGAATTTAAAGACAAGTCAGCCGCTCCAGAACACCGACAACTGTATAAAAATGATAAAAATGACAGAACAAGGTGTTAGATTCTTTCCAGTACACTTTGTTTTGATAAACGGTGGTATCTTTAACATATATTATACCCAAGGTAAAAAACTTTCTATAAATATCTATGTTTGCTAAACGAATTTGCCCCCCCCCTCCAAATCTCTTTCCATAGAGGAACTAATACGACATTAATCTTCTCTGGCGAGTGTGTTAAAAGCACCAGGATATCCTTCCACTGGTGTAGGTTACTTACAGACTTATGGTAGATTCGTCCCCTTAGGGAGGTTAAGGGTTCTTTTATTATTAAGTGACATCTCCAGAGAGTTCAAAGACTCATCGAGATAGGACACCTACTCTACTCTCTTTCTTTCTCCACCACTCAATCCAACAACTACACCAACGCCATCTGCTGCCCGCCATCACCACTAGTATTTCCACAGACAAACACAATCGCACAGACTGGGATTCGAACCCGTAGCCTTTTGGGTGGAGAACGGATACGCTAACCGCTCTGCTAACCAGGCCAGCAATATAAAGTATTTCATATGATCCCAAAATCTCACTCTAAAGGCCAAACGTGGAACTTTTTTAGGCCACTCCAGTAAGTAGGATGGTGGTCTTGCACTGGGTGATAACATGCATTTCCTACAGAAAGTCACAAACATCCATCTCCACGGTGAGATTCGTACCCGCTACTTATTGGTCGGTCAGTGAGTACGCAAAGTACTTCGCAGTGTCTTATTCAGTTCGTTTGTGTATTTGTTTTAATGTATGTCCAGTAATGGAATACTAAAAATTAATTTTTTAACGAACAAAATTCGGAAATGTCTGGTGAATTAAAAGTTGAGAAAAAATAGCCGGCTCAACATAAAAATTTGAAAACAACGATGAGACTTTTGTTCAAGAGTTTTTTTTTTTTCATTAATATAGTTTTAAAACATTGATTCCATTTGGATTTACCGCCATAAAACAGAAAAATCATTCCAAGAACACGCGTACTCTAAATTCAAGCGATCGCAAACAACCATAGCAGTTGATTCGACAAATTCCAACTGCCTTCTTGAACGATCTTCAGAATTAAACTCCTGTTAACTACAAGCCTTCCTTCGGAAGGATTGATTGCCTAAGCAAGTCTCATATAAGAGGGATCCACGATACTCACTCGCAAGTGGATGTCGAGTTCATTATATTGACTGTACTAGTAAGAGTTTATCAGAAAGCTTAAATGAAGAAATGCCGTCCACTTTAGCATAATATGTATTGAGGTCTCCTTTTGTGAACAGAAATGTGCCAACGTTGCTCATAGAAAAATCAAAGAAGCACATAGATTGTCCTTATCTGACTTCATAAGTCTTCCAGAAGCTAAGCAATCCACTTATATTAAATCGAATCTTACTTTTGGTGAATTTAAAGACAAGTTTTAATTCCTCGAAAACAGAAGAATATTATTGCATATTCTTTGCCTTTCAACAAATTAGGCTAGTCGATGTTTAGCGCAAAAACAGAATGTTTTCTCAAGGGAATAAAAAAACTTGGTTGATTTGCAAGTTTTTTTATAGATTCTTAATCTCGTAAAAATCCTGTAAAGCATTTTATTCCTCAAAAGAAGTAAGCTGAGCTCCTTGAACCTTAATTTTTAGAAGACAAGGCAACAAATTCTCCATCATTCAGATCTTCACTGATAGTGAGTCAAAGTTAGTAGTGAATCAAGGCTTTTCAGGGAAACTATACGAGGACAGCGGTCGCCATTTCGCAGTTATAACACCCATATTACTGAGTTGTACTTTGGGGGAAGAGAGAGGAGGAGATGCGGGATTAAAAACCTGAAGGAAAACCTTACTTGCCATACTAAAAATAGACTAACTAGGGAACCTACTGAAGAAAGGTTTAGGAATGTTCCTCTGGTTGGCAATTAGATTCGAAGCTACAAGTCATTCTTCGGACAACCTCCACATTATATAATATTACAAAAATACAACTTCGGTACACGTTTCGCCAAAAAGTAATTAGTTTACTTTTATAGATAGTGGAGATAACACTGACTACCTGGTAGGCTCACCGGAAGCAATCAGTCTGACGGAAAAATAATAATTTACTGTCTGAGTCATTCAAACGCACAAAACTACGTTAGAGACGTCTGCCGTTAGATTAAACTCATGAAATTAATATATAGTTTGTCTTTTCTGCCATGGCGTATTTTTATTATCATTACAATCATGTCCGTGAAGATCACATTGAGATAAGAATTTCCCATTCGAATTTTTTTTTTTTTTTTTTTTTTTTTTTTTTTTTTTTTTTTTTTTTGTTTAAGTCTTCTATTGTGACATTGCATGCAAACTGGATATTTTTTTTTTTTTCTCTTCTGAATTCTGTAAGTTATGCACATACATTTTACCGACACAAATATCCACCTTCCTGTATACGCATACGATAAAAGTAGAGGGGAGAAGGGGAACCGCCCAGATACATCCTAGATAATAATGATGAATTTTTCTCTCTTAAACATTTTCCCATTTGCTTATTCTTTCATTTAAAATGACTTCAATACAAGAACAATACTATCATTAGTCGCAAACACATCGAAAACGTATTCGTATGCATAGCAACTACTTGTTTAGCATTCAATACGGGTCTGTGTTGTTAGAATCTAGCAGACACCGTCACCTTCCTTCCCCCTCCTCCTCCTCCCCATCTAAGGGTCTTTAATTAATTAATTACAAAATCTACGGAATGTGACAGCTCGATGTTAACCACACCCAAAATGTCTTCGAGTGTGTACCAAAACTTTTGGCGTTTGCTCTCTCAAGAGCTCTTGGCTTCATTGGACGATTTAAATAATGAAATATACATTGCCTTTAGCTCTACAAGGCACGTGTAAGACTCGAACGAAATCGCACGATCAGTCAAGAGTGAGTGCGCGCGCGCAAGCGTGTTAATTTTTGTCTGTTTATATCTTTTTTCCATTTAAAATGTAAACTAATAGACGAAGTTAAATACAATTAAGTGTGTTAGGTAAAAGCGAATAAAAACAAAAGCCAAAAAAGAGAGAGAAAAAAAAAATTCATTAATATTCCTTTTAACTGTTTTTTTTTTTTTTTTTTTTTTTTTTCCCCGTGAAGAAAGTTTGTTTATTTTAGTGTTGAAAGCCAACCGCCCAAAACTGATTATCAACTTTAATTATGGGTAGTTCAAGTGTACACTAAATACGTCGTTGGTTGTAAAACCTCTTAAGGTCAAATAATTAAACACACGATGTTTAAAGCAAAAAAGAAAACGAAGTAAAGATGTCTAAGAAAATTCGTCAAGATGGGTGTATAGAATAAAATATTCACTTCAATTATTACAGTAGTTTATTTTTAAAACGTAAGGGCTTTTAACTACCATTCTTGCCTAATGGAATTTATGGATATTCCTGTGTTAATCCGGGTACTCCGTGAGGTAAATCTCATTAGATTGTAATGATGCTTTAGCCATAAAGAAGTTTCTATTTACCTCGTAGCGTTTAAATGTTGTAAATAGCAGTTAACCCTCGAAACATGAAGAGACCAAAACACATTAAAGACAAGTTCGTTAAAAATATTATAGCTTAGGATTTTTATTACCTTCTTGGAATTTTCTCTGGTAAAGTCTAAGAACCTTTGTTTATTAGAAGTAATATATAAAAAAAGGGTTTATATATCCAACAGTGCACTTTTTTTTATTGAATGCCAAAAAAAGTATGACATCACTCTCAACTGTAATCATATCCATCTAGCTTGAGTAGGTCTAATGTTAGCCTTAACTACTTTTATCAGATCACACACAGGTAGTCTGTAATCTCCAATGTTTGACTGTACTGAAATCGTGCTTAGTTTATGTTCTACACACCACGAAACGAACTCTAAACAGAGGTAGCGGCTTGTAAATGATGATTGCCAAGAAGTTATAGACTAAAGCCTACATCTCAAGTTATCCGTGATTTTTTTTTTTTTACTTATTATTTTTTTTTTTTGCTTACGTAAGTTCATAAGCAGTGGTCTTCGCTATCTTCATCCCATCCCACATCATTAACAGGCACCTGGAGCTTGATGAAAGAGGGTGTACAAGTCGTTCAATTAAGGCCGAAAGATGGTGTTGGAGCATCGGTTTTTCTTCTCACTTTTTTTATTTATTTTTTTCTTTTGAAAAGCCTCCACTGAGAAACATAAATAAACTAGTGTGTGCTTGGCATTTTGAAGGAATGACCACAAAGAACTAGATTTCCCTATCAGTGTTAAAGGGAAGTAGAAGGTAAGGAGAGAGGGTAGGGGTGGGGGGGGGGGAAGAACTGACAGAAAAAAAAAAGCATCTTTTATGGTCTCGTTATCACGGAGAGCTCTCACACACACTCACTTTCTATCTATCCACCTCTTCACATTCTTTCTTTCTTTCTCACTTCGGTGCTTATCTCGTAGCTTGCCAGAGCAGCTATAAAATCTCGCCCGCGGAACTAGCCCTAATGATCGCTCTAGTCACGTTCTAGACGCCCTCGTGCGAAAAGGTTTTGTTTTCCCAACACCTTCCCATGGCTCACTACAAAGATTATAAATGTAACGTTGTCACTAAGTACGCTCCCTTAACTCATGCTAACCTCTCCATTCTCTCTCCCCCCCACCACCACCTTATCCTTACTCTGGATTCTTGTTATCTTCACGAGCCAAGTTATGTGTAGCTAATTTGTGTCCTGTTTTTATCGCCGACTTCTTACACTCTTTCTGACTTATATTTAGAAATTCCTTCAATTATTTATGAGGTTCTACGCTGCTTATCCGTGGATAGGATCGGCATAAGGAAATATCCCAACTAAGATGTTCATCTTTACCGACATTGTCACCTATTAGCTCTTATCAGACCAATAAGTTTTTTGGAATTTTTTTCTCCTTTGTGTTTTATACATATTAATGTAAAAAAGAGGTGCAGTGCTTGAATATTCTATTTCGTTTTAAAATATAATAAGGATTCGTTCACAACTATATTTTTCTGATTTTTATAATCTTTGTTCCTGACACAATACAGTTTCCAAGTCTACGGTTGTAAAAGGTAGACTCCTGTCCAGCCCTCCACCTTACATTATTTATGAAGGCATACTTATAATTTTATAACTGGGCTCACTGGTATACTGTTTTTTTTTCCCCCCTCCAAACCTAACAAAAGAATTTTGTTACGTATCTGTATTCTAAAGTCACTTACAAGAGAGTCCTTTACAGTGACAATTTAGATGCGATACTACATTAATTTTTAGGTAGAAATAACTTCAGAAACATTTGTTGTATTAAGTCCAGCAAGCAATATGTGTGTGTGTTAATAGGGGAAAGCTGAATTTTTTTTTTTTTTTTTGTGAATGCAAGATACACCCTGTTGTACACTATAATACCGTAGATAGGCGAAGGGTTAAATCTAGTAACCCTACTTTAGACAGACCGACAAAAACGTGTCACCTTTTTAAGCCAGTTGAGTTCATTTACCATCGGAAATTCATTGACCAACAGGATGTTCACAAGCCCCGTGAATCGAACCTACTACTATGGCCTAGGAGTTGGCAAGTACAAGCTCTTGTCCGTTTGGCCAACGCCGACATGTATTAAGCAAGATATTCGCATCTTCTTTCACTACGCGTTATTCCCACTTCCTAGGGTCCGCGTGTTACTTAGATGCGACTACTTGTTAGTACCACTCCCTATCGTCCAGTCTGCCGCTGGAGGGGATATATTTTTGGCTGTAGAGGCGTATGTTCACGGAGCCGGTTTGCCCGCTTGCGGGATGAAAAACGCCAGATAAACTGCCGGAAAAAACCTTACTGCCTGCGCCCAAGGCCGTCTAACTTGGCTATGCCTCAGGAAGATCCTCAAGTTCCTTCGACGGGAATCGAACCTGGGATACTCGTTCCCCAGGCATATGGTTGCAAAGCCACTACGCTAACCGCGCGGACAAGCAAGATATTCGCATAAATTATTATATTAGTTTTTTTTTTGAGAAAAAAAAATATTTTGGACCTCACAAATTTCTGTTATATAGTCTTTGTGGATTGTTATAGATATATAATGAACATATCTCTATAGGACATATATGAAATACGACCATGTTCAAAACAAGTTAGGAGCATAGATAATTAAAAATTAAACTTTTCTGTATAAATATTAAGTTTATCATTTCTTAAACTAACAAGCTCAAATATATAAACACTCACATTAACCAAATGAAGGGACATGGATACATTTTCTAGTTTATCAGCACAAACAGTTTTTTTTGCATCTAAATCGTATCTAACACGAAAAATATTTGATTCTAGAAATCAGACTTTGCAAATACTCACAGCACCTTATAACTTGAGAATTTGTGAAGCCGAAACGAACTCAAACTATCAGATAAACCGAATTCCCTCCTTCCCCATATAGAGGCTGTGTATTGATTTTGCTGTTGTTTTTCAGCATTTGTAACGGGAAAGGATCCTTGGGGGATATTTCAGGATTATTGGCGGATCGAGTGGGACAATAATTCGTGGTCACTGCTTTCCGAGGGGAATATTTCCCTGTGTAATTACAGAGAAAATAGGATGGAAAGAGAGAAAGACAGTGTAGTCTGATTCTAATCTTCATAAATCAGACCTTATATATTCAAAATAAATATAGTATTATTTTAACCAAGTAACGTTTTAAGATCTTCAAGAAACATTGCTCCATCTTCATATTAAATTAAGAAAAATTTAAAAAAAAACGTTAATTTCAATGCCTTAGATAATATTTAAATTTACTACTCGCTGTGAGTTAATTAAAGACTGTTTATTCTGGGAGTGTCGAATTGGCAGAATTCATCTACGTGTAATTGCGTAATGAATACAACGGCATTAAACTGTTTTTCAACTGGGAACTAATTACAATAACAAACCCATGTGACAAATACATTAAAAGAAAAATATTTTATTTGAATTATCTATGTCACAACAGACTTTTCAATGAACGTCTAACCATCTGTTTTCTCTAGAAACATCTTGGCCATCTCTGCTAAAGGCGCCCACACACACACACACACATTCCGAGAGAGAGATGAAAGCTATGAGACAGATTATAATGTGGACTTAATGTCTTAGCGAGGTAGCGTCACTTTAAGTAATTACGCAAAAGGTGATGGAATGAGAGGCTGCTAAGTTAATTTATTGGCGTAAGGCCGTGCCAGGTAAACAAGTTGCACTTTTAAACAAACCTCATTTGGAGACTAAATTAAATGTCTAATTTGGACCTCGAACTTAATGCCATTGTTATAGAAATGTAGCGTTCAATACACGGGAGTCAACATCATTAAAATAGTCTAAATGAGAAAACATTGATCAAAAGAAGTATTTTAAAACAAGTTAATTATTTCTAGAGCGTGCGCAGTTGTTATGTTAAGCTGCATAAATTTTAAAAATTGTCTTTTCTCAATAAGATCAACCACAAAATGGAGAGAAACTAAAAAGATATTAACAAATAATGAGGGAACTTATATTTTATAAACATTATTTAATTTAAATTTTAAATAAACTTTAAATTTCTTAAAAAAGTTGAAAAGTAAAGCATACATATTAAAATATTCCATATCAGAATATTACAACTAAATTATTAAACGGTGTTTTTTTATATTTTAAATAAACAGTTTATTAATTCCTAGAGTAATAAAACTATTAACATGCTATTATTATATTAACATAGAAGTACTTAAAATTTTTGTCCATTTCAATTAAAATTACCGCTTTTTATATATATAATTTAGTTTATAATAAGCTTATCAGCGCAGTTATTACATTAAGCTGTTTCAGTTTTATAAATTGTCATTTCTATACAAGGCAAACAGCAGTTGTAAGCAACGAAAAACATTTTCTGATTGTGTAATCTCTACATTATAAGTTTAGCTATGTTTAACTTTAAAAGAAGTGCGTCACTCATTCAGAGATGTAACATTCATGGGTATATGTTAATTTTCTAAGAAATAATAATATAAATTATATTTTGGTTGAAATACCTATTTTAAATGTTGAATAAATTTAAAATATCTTGGAAAGATTCAAAAAATATTATACACACCTTTAAGTATTCTATATTAGAACACTACAACTAAGTTTAACATTTTATGTGGGACCACCATGCCCTTGGAGGGTAATGGATGGCAATGCTGTACTCGACTATTGCTGTTACCCTCCTGCCATGATCAGAGTTTTAATAGCTCAATAACACCTTATCCCTACACTGTCCTCTACAGCTAACGGGGAAGATGAAAAGCATTCTTGCTTCGCCCCTTTAAGCCAGTCCTTATAAGGATAAGGAAAAATATATTGAGAATTTTAAATGTCATCTCACTAAAAAGATCTTATTTTGGTACTTGCCTACGATGACAGCTGTTATTAAAACAAATGTTTAATTATTAGAGATTATTCGGTGCTTTGAAAAGGACAAATGCAAAAAAAGCTAATTTACTAAACCACCTTACATTTCTAAAGAGATGCAGAGATTTTTCTATCATCCCGAATTTCTTAGTTATTAAAGGATATAAAATCTGCAACAGCCAAAAGAATTTACTACAAGACTTCGTTAGAGTCTCCCAAGCAAAAAAGTCATTTTCAATTTATCTGATTACAGTCTTTCTAATCACGAATCTGAAATTCTTAAAAATGGTTTCAACTTTTCTATCACCCCAAAGTACATTCCAAAAATGGATTTCATATGTGGGATAGAAAAAAGTCTTTATCATCTTCCAAAGGCCACAACCAATGCCATCAGATTCAACAGTACGATTATTTTTGCTTCGGCGAAACCACCAGTACCTAACACTACTCCATATGATAAAAAGGCAATTTACGGAACAACAAAGATATTATAATCACAAAAGCGGATAAAGGGAATTCAACAGTCATTCTAAACTCGAAAGATTACTTCGATAAGATCAACTTGTTACTATCGGACAGTGCCACTTACCAAGTCTTAGATAAGAATCCTATCATGAGTAATCATCTGGAGACAAACACTTTTATCCGGAACATGACCAGTTGGTCGGAAGAACTAAGACAACTCAAATCCTTACACCCCATTACTTTATGGCGCGCCAAAGATTCACAAAACAAACGTACCGCTTCATCCAATTGTGGATGGAAGATCATCACCTACCTACTTACTAGCAAAACATCTTGCAAATTTAATGAAAGGACACATCAGACAAACAGAGACCTATTAAGACGGTCACAATTTCACAAACTGACATTATGGCAAGTCTAGATGTTGTGTCCCTATTCACCAATGTTTCGGTCGATGAGGTGGTCAACATTCTAAAGTATCTCTTCCCTCAGGACATCACACATTTGTTCCATCATTTCCTGAAATCAAATTTCTTCAAAGTAAATAACATTGTATACAAACAAGCAGAAGGTAGTCCTCCTGTCACCACCATGCGCAGACCTATTTATGGAAAAACTTGAAAAAAGATATTTTTTCCAACATTTCACCTATACCTTCGATATGGTGGAGATATGTCGATGACTTGTTCATCATATGGAAAGATACTATGGAAAACCTTCCAGTGTTTCTTAATAAAATCAACAGACTACACAATAAGATCAAATTTACTATGGAACTAGAGAAGAACAATGAACTACCTTTTCTTGACATACTAGTGAAGAGAGAAGATAACAATGTCCAACTGTCCATTTACAAGAAATCCACAGATACAGGAAGATATCTACATTATTCGTCAAACCATCATCGATCACAAAAACACAGCATCATTCATATGCTCCGCAATAGAGCCTTGAAGTTTATTTCAAAAGAAGATGATTTACGGTTAGAACTGTCGCAAATAGCTGACTCTATCTCTGAATGGATAGCCCACCAACATTTTAAATAAAATTCTATTCAAAGACAACACCGAACAAGGTGTAACGGACTCCCAATATGTGTCCACAGCAGTGATTCCATATATTAGTTCAGTATCCACAAAATTAGCTAGAATGTTAAAAGCTCATAACATCAGAGTGGTTTTTAAACTACTACGATCAGACAGGTCTTAAGATCACCTAAAGACAAAGTCCCATTCTTCAAACATCCTGGAGTATATATAATTCCATGCACGTGTGGCCTATCGTACATTGGACAGACCACTCGAAGTCTTGAAATAAGACAGAAAGAACATGTGGGAGACGTAAATCGCAACAGAATTATTACGTCCGGTTCAGCTCACCATTTTTCGACATCCAATCACGTTATACACTGGAAAAACAGCTCTATGCCTTACATCGATGATGACTACAGACACAGAACTTTTAAAGAATCAGCAGTGGTGCTACGCACAGGCAGTAATTTAAATAGAAATCAGGGTGCTATTCTTAAAGACATATGGAAAAATCTCATCAATTCTCTCAGCTCAACAAAACTACAATACGCGAAAAACCACACAATACGTAGTCATGTACCGGATTCTGACTAACGCATTCGCACGTCCAAACGAGAATGATCAAATGTAACGGCCTAATTAGTACTAACGATTCTTTATTCATGTAACTTGGTGCATTTGTTTTTTACACCAGTACAGCCTTGATAATGCTAGACAGTAGCTAGTGAAACTGGTAGGCAATTTGTATTTTATTCATTAAATAGTATGATCTCTTATTAACGAAGTTTTCAGAGATTATGTTTATTTATATTAGAATTTATTTATTAAAACAAATGTTTAATTATTAGAGATTATATTTATTTATATTTATATAAGAATTTAAGGAATTTTATATATTAAATTAAAATAGCTTTTTTTGTTATTACGTCTTTTACTACAATTATATATTTATTATATTTAAGATTTTAAAAATTACTAAAGATGCTAATATGCGAGTTGTAGAACTCAAAAATAAATAAATCATAATAATAAAAAAAAAACTTTTATCGCTTGTGCCTTGAGACCTTTGACCCGATACAAAAGTTATTTAGTCAGAAACAACTCATGCAGCAAACAAACAAAAAATGTGCATTTGTTTGAATGTTTATGTCAACAATATAAAACAATATGCAGCGTTATCAGTGATAATTAGGGTAATTATGTTAAGCGCAAAAGAAAAAAAATCCGTGGTGGGCTCATTATAACGTAGCCAAAGCAATACATATTAGTCATGGGTGCTGACAAATGAAAAGTTCTGGCTAATTAGCAGACTGATAAACAGTGAACTAAAAGGTACTGTTCATCCTGATTAATTTTTTTCTTTCTTTCTTTCTACGAAAAATCTTGCCGGTCTTAAAATGGGAAGTAATGAGCTCATTAGGGTATTTTTATCTTGGTCCAAGGACTGTGATGTTTAGTGTTAGAGGATCCTATCCGATGACTCTACCGAGGGCCTACTGTTTGCATGTATCTTCGAACTTTTCTTTCCACAACGTCTCCTCTTGGCTTTTAAAAATACTTG
Organism: Typopeltis vanoorti; assembly: GCF_054136105.1. Taxonomy (NCBI): domain Eukaryota; kingdom Metazoa; phylum Arthropoda; class Arachnida; order Uropygi; family Thelyphonidae; genus Typopeltis; species Typopeltis vanoorti. The sequence continues at coordinate 27,660,482 of NC_143570.1, forward strand.
AACATGGAACGTTCCCATCTTTGAGGACCCTTGGAAATCTCTAAGTGATCATTTGCGTCGTTAGTAAAATTCCCAATTAGGTATCCCCAATGCACAAATGGCTATGCGACATACTCCACGAGCTTTGAGAGCCTCCACCCATGTTGATCATATGAATGGTAAACTAAGAGAGCGAATAAATAGTCGATGGGAACTAAACCGGACGTCTCTCTTTCCCATTGCGCGTGTGTTGTTGTTGTTTTTCGGGTAAATTGGATGCAGTAGTCGAAAGCTAATTTAATTTCGTATTATTTAAAATATCAAAGGTTGATAGAATATAAATTTGTTTTCACTAATAAATGTGTAAGAAATAAAATATTTTAATAAAGAATTAAAGTGGATTGATTTTTAGATATTCTCATTTCATAATATAATTTTATTAATAAAAATGAATTCACTATTTTTTCGCATTTTATAAAAATCCGTATAGAAAAGTTTTAAAGATGTTTTTACGATTTAAAATTAATTCTCCTTGATAGTTTTTAAAGTGTAAAATAAGTTTTTATTCTTAATCAGAAGTCTTCAACCTTTTTTTTTTTTTTTTTTTTTTTTTTTTAAACTAAGGGTTTTAATTTTTTCTTCTCGAGGGCATTATTAGTAAATTTCATGAAAGATGGCGCCACGATCGATTTAAAATGATTGGGGGGGGGGAACGATCGTTTATTTTGCACATTTTTGTTTTATGCAAACACAGTCCAAAGTAATATCTTAAATCGCAGTTGAAGGTTTTAAATTTTCTTTTTAAGGTTCTCTGATAAACTGAAATTTTGACGAAATCTTTCATGTAAATGACATTTATGAATAAACGGACCACACAGAATCTACATATTCCTAAACAACGTGTATTAGTACTACGCTGCAAAGTAAATATGGGATGTTATTTGGACATTATCATGCTTCATAGGAATACTACACAATTTGTAAAATACTTTATCTAAACAGTATTTTTAAATTAATTTTTATTCAGATAACATATATATAAAATTATATAGTACTGAAATTTACTGTATAATGATTTATTAATATTAAATTTCGAACAATATCAGAAATTTTATGAATACACCTTTCTTTCTTATTCATATATAGCTTATATAAGATGGAGGAGAAACATTAACGAATAAATAAAAATAAATTGGGTTCTATACTTGATTTAAAGTTCAAGGAGGATATTAGTTTAAACAAGGTTCATCGAGAGTTGTCTTTTTCCAGTGGAAAAAAAAAAAAAAGCGTCTTCCTTCACCTCGTATCCCCTACGTATTACTAGGAGCTAATTGGGGAAAGATCAAAAATAATTCGCCCTTCTTTTTGATTCTTCTGGACATTGTCTAGTTGTGCCATAATCTAACCTTTCTTAAGGATATCTAGTTACATCCACCGCATCAACAGATAATTTTTACACCTAGAATCAATAAAGACGAATTATTTATTAAGAGTTACGATGTTCTAGCTTGGCGTTAAATTAATAACTCCCACACAATTTTATTGAAACATATGTACAAGTGAATCCACATCACTGTGATAAAATTTAAAGGAGTATTTTATATCTCAAAACCAATGAAAAGGTTCCACTAAATATGAATCCAGAAACCATGCATTTCTGAGCTACAACCCTTTGTAATTGTTGTAGCATGAACGCTGACATCATGCAAAAGCAGATGGATCACGTGATTGTAATCTGAATCGCATGAACGACACTTGGAGTTGTGTTTAAGTAGGTTCGGCTTGAGCAAGTGAAAATTGCTATTTGTTTCATTGGTTCTAAGTCATACCGTTTGTGTTTGCAATAGAGAGCGAGTTAATTTTTTTTTTTACTTAATTGGCTGATATACACTTTTATTATGGACGTGGCAACAGAAATGCGCCTGAAGCACGTTATCTTTTATCAAGAAGTTTTCCCAGGTCTTAGAATTCCATATTGCTGAACATTCATCATCACCGGAGGATCCATACCATATCCAGAGGATTGAAGTCTTTTTACCAGACGATCGTCTCCGTCAGTTGGTATTTTTTATTTGTTTATTTATCAGTGATAAGTACCGCAACATACGGGGAAGTGGATTTTTATTTATGAGTCCATTTGAAATCTTTGGTGTGCCCTGCTCCAATGGGGTATGTTCATGAATATGCACGTACTGCCATCACACCCCAGCCAAAGATTTTTTGAGCGTGTGAGGTTGTTATCGGTGAGACAACTCAATTGTTGCGGCGGCCATTTCAATGTACACTTCTGCCTCAGAAAGATTTTCCTTCTAAAATGATTCTGTTTAATCGGAAATAGGGAGATCTTGAAGAATGATGGATATTTTTGTTGTTTTTCACTATGTGATCTTAGACTTGAGCAGCCGTGATTTAATGGGGAAGATTACAGTTTAGATTAAGTTATTTAGCTAAATATCACATTACATTACAGGAATGTCGCTGAAATCAAAGGGTCAGAAATTTGTGATATTTATAACCATTCTCCCCCTTCTTTGTTCTGCAAGTAGTATACTGAACAAGCTATTATGACTCATTTGCAGCGGTAGTGAAGAAAAAAGACGAGAACACACACACTATTCCTTTATTCACATTTCGAAGAATGTCTTTTTTTTTTTTTATCGTTCTATGTTTTTTTTTTTTTTTTATGTTTAGCAGCCGATGATATGAGATCCGACTAACTTAGGTGTCGCTCTTAATAAATTGTAAGAACTTTAGAAGGAATGTAATAATACAAACTTCAACCAGAAGAAAGCAAACAAATGATTTTTTTGAACAAAACCAGAGTTTCTATAGTTAATGTTCACGGGTTTGCTTACCTTTTATTCAAATATGCTTGTAACTTGGTCGATATCTTTCATTCTTGAAAAATGCAATTCCTGCAAATCGATTTTAGCAAAAGTTAAAATCTTTATCGTTCTTATAAGGATAAGGACTGGCTTAAAGGGGCGAAGCAATAATGCTTTTCATCTTCCCCGTTATCTGTAGAGGACAGTGTAGGGATAAGGTGTTACTCAGCTATTAAAGCTCTGATCATGGCAGGAGGGTAACAGCAATAGCCGAGCCTCAGTTAGAACTTCATTGGCTACAGCATTGCCATCCATTACCCTCCAAGGGTATTATTCCGGCTCTTACCATCCATCTTTATATTTATCGTTCTTAAGTTCTTAAAAGAACTGGGCGATGGACTGAGTCCTTGACTCTTTATCCCGTCATCTGAATGAAGAAAATCTGTGTGGATGGAGTGTTATTGAGCTAAAGGCTCTGGTCATGGCTGGGTAACGGCAATAGCCGAGCCTCAGTTAAAACTTCATTGGCTACAGCATTGCCATTTGCTACCCTGGAAGTCCTGAAAAGGACTTCTGGTTGTGTGGATTTATATATTCATCATTCTAAACTTTATTATTAAGGTGTATTAGAATAAATTAAAAACATTTTTTGTTCTTAGAGAATTTTTGATAATAATTTCCAAAATAATGTAAAAAAATCAAATACAAGATTTTTATTTATAACTAATCCTAAGTTATTAAAATTAATTTAGACAAATCTTTGATTTCTTCCAGTACTTATATAAAAATTAGTATTTAATGGTTTCATAGTCAAACATTTAAATTTAAAAAAATTATTATTATTATTTTTTTTTTCATGAGAAAACTCATCCCTGCTCAGTGGCTATGGCAAAGACGTTACTGTATTATGTCTGAAAATTTCGCGTGGTTTATGGGGGGAATTTTTCTTCCTACAAAAAAAAAAAGTAATAATCCTTTCTAATAATGACTGGATGCGAACCTAGGTGCTTCCGAAGTCAATACTAACAGGATACTTTTTTTTTTTTTTAAATTACCACAATTCCGGAGCTTGGCCGTTCAGTAGTATTGAAGCGGGAGTTAAGGCAAAGCTGGCTGTCTTCAATACAGTCTATGTCCCCATCCTCACCTATGGTCATGAGAGTTGGGTAATGACCGAAAGAATGCGGACACGAATCCAAGCGGCTGAAATGAGGTTCCTTCGAGGGGTTGCGGGGCTGACAAAACTCGACAGAGTCAGAAGCTCTGCAATTCGGGAAACCCTCAATACTCAACCGCTGCTTCTCCGTGTTGAGAGATCACAGTTACGCTGGTACGGGCACCTGGTCAGAATGCCACAAGAGAGGCTCCCTCAGCAGGCCCTCTTTGCCAAGCCAGAGGGTGGGAGGCCACGTGGAAGGCCAAGGACTCGCTGGATAGATTATATCCAAAACCTTGGGTGGACACGTTTGGGAATCCCACCAGAACACCTGAACTTGGTGGCAGAGGATCGTGACGATTGGAAGTTCCTCTTGCAGCTTTTGCCCCCACAACCCAATTAGGAAGAGTGGGCCTTGAAGATGTATGTATGTATTACCACAATTCCATCAAACCTCCTTTAGCATCGTATAAAATAGAATTATTATTATTAAATACTGTATAAAGCATTTTAGGATTAAAGAATATTATAAGAAAAGTTATATTAATAAAATAAAATATTAAATGCGATCATAAAATTGTGTAAGTGCTATAATTAATTAAAGGCATGTCAAAATTAAGAAGATAACTGCAGTAAATGGAATGCCTGGCAGAAAAAAAAAAGGGGGGGGGGACAAAAGTATTTGGACACCTAGTTGGGTTATAAAAAAAAGCTTTTTAATTACATTTCTAGTACTGAGTGGGACCACTTTTGGCCTGAATGACAGCAAACTTTTGCTGTCATTCAGAAGAATGTAACATTTAGATGAGGGTTTCGTCGTTCCACAGAACCATTTTCCAATCATCTACGTCCAGGAACGGTGTGCAAGACACCAGTCCGAACGTCGTTTGGCGTTGAGCCGGTGGGTGTTGTTCGTAAACAGCTCAACTGTGGTAACCTAAGGCATGCAACTCTCTGTGGGCAGTTCTAGTGCGGATAGATGTCCTCATCGCTTTTTCCAGTTTGACTGCGAGCTCCACTAATGACTTGCGGGATGCTCGAACATTCCCAAACAGAGATCGTCGATCTCGGTCAGTAAGTGTTGTTGACCTCCCAGGGCGTTTTCCTGCTGTGGTAGCACCATCAACTTTCCATCTACGAATGACTTTAGCATCGATGGATTTCGGTATACTAAGATACGGGTATACGGGCAACAATGTCACTGACAAAAAGATCACTGATATGACACCCAACTACCATCCTACGTTGGAAGTCTGTCTGTTCAACTGAACGTGGTATCTTGACATCGAGTACAGTGAAAAACATATAGTATATCCCACATTTTATTACCAGACTCACCTAGACACTCCTTGAATATTTGCACCTGGTGGGATCCGAAATTTGCATGGCACGTAAGGTGTCCAAATACTTTTGTCAACATAGTGTATAAATGGTTGATATTGAGTTCGAGTTCTCTCACTTAATGATTCTCTGTGGATGTTTTGAAGTCCTCTAATCAATCATAACGTGTATACTTAAGACATTTATGAAAACAAAATGTCACCATCAGAAAACGTCAGAACAATTATGTTTTACGCATTGTATATTTTTATAGATCTATTTATGAAATTTCTTGATTGTTTGTTTGGCTGAGTGGATAGAGCTTCCACAATCCAATCAGATGGGCATTGATAGGTAGTTTCGTGCAATTTGGTGGGAATTTAAGGAGGAAAGGTAGTAGCAACAAGGTTTTTTGGCCAGTAAGATGTTCGTACTCACCTGCAGTCCAAAAAATCTCTTGACAAACTCTTACGTATAATTTCATACAACTTATGCCGTTTTTGCAACAAATATCTCACTTTGGGTTATAGCTTAGATGGCTGAATAGACGAGTAATAGCATTGTGTGCACTACTGCACCCTGTGGAAAATCATATCGTAAAACGTTGGTTCATTCGACGTCTTTCGTATTTAATATCGGCTCCTTCTGTTTTGGACTACTAGATAACCGTTCCCTACTTTTACTTGAATACTGAGGTCTTGTAATTAGAAATATTGTTGCGTAATATCACTTATGCAAAGCACAAGAATCGTGCTTCCATAATACAGATCGATCGCATGCACATTTCCCGATTCGACATTAGTTTTGCTACCAATATTTTCCTCTTCATACGCATTTTAAGTGTTAATTGACTATTTATGATCTGTTAGTAATCGAGAAACAGCTATGTTATTCAAATATAAACCAAAATATATAAAAGATATCATACAATTAATAAAACTTGCTCTTAAAAACGCTAACGAGGGTTGTATACTGTATCCAAGAGCAACTGCCTACGACAGATTTTAATAAACGCTTATCTGTTTCTGAACATGTTGGTATATCATTTAAAAATGTTTAAGATAATTTTATTTTATTATAATAAAACTAAAACGTTAAAATAATATTTTTTTTATGTCAGAGCAGTGTATATAAAATCACTGTATTTTAGGTTTAGATGATTTTCACCAACTATATGTGACCGCTACCTACCCTTTACATATCCTGAAATGGTTTGGAGGATTCTTGGATTATGGACCATCGACGGTCCTATGTTTTCAGCATTCTGTGGGTAGTATTATGATTTTAAAAATCTGTAAATGGAGAAAATGGTCCTTTGAAAAATAGTGTCTTGATTTCAACTAGTAAGTTTAAAATCAGTCGAAAAAATCTGATCTTGTAGTAGAAAATAAACTCGTTTTTTTTTTTCCAAGAAATTTTGCAGCCATCAAATACATTTTTTCCCAGATGCGTTTTCGAGTTCTTTGAGAAAAGCTGACCCCCTCCCCACCATATCCGGAATTCGGGTTATCTACATTTATTTCCCGAATTATTTGAAATGGAAGAAGCGATGACATTTCAAAATAAAATTGAGTTTCACTATTTCGTCCAAATTGTCTACAGAATCGAGAAAATTCCTGCAATCATGTTTTCTTCTGTACAAAGTCGATCTTCTATGATCTAAAGTCTATGATTGGAAAGGGAAAAAAAAAAAGAAGAAGTGTTCGAACGCCGTCTTCGTACAACTTCTACGGAATCCTGATGGAACACACCATACCAGAAGAAGAAGAAAAAAAAAAAAATCTAGAAGTTAGAGAGAGGTAACAAGCAAAGGCGCAGAACTGATCGGTTTAGTTTCGTGAGAAGTGACAATAAATGGCCATTGATCTTTCTTTATCTACCGGCGACACCTACGGTGGATTCATTACGTAGCTTCTATTACATCACTACGGTCATTTTCCTGCCTCTCCCTCCTCGTCTAGCTTCCAAGAGCACTGGAGGAGCTCAGATTAGGTGTTAGGCCTAATTAGAGGGTTAGTTCGGAGGTGTCGAAGTAGGACTATTTCCCTGGCGCGTTTCGCGTGCGCCTTTTCTTTCTAAGCGGACGTCGGTCAGTCCCTAGAGAGAGAGAGAGAGAGAGAGTTCGGGGGGAGGGGCGGGGGGAATAAAAGAGTCTGAGTCAGCATCGTGTGATTTTCCTGAGCTAGACGGGCATTTTTCCCCTAGCGCAAATGCAGCAGAAATTTGCGCGGAACAATCCAAATCGTAGGAATAAATTAACCATTTCATGAAAAGAATAGGGAAGAGGGCCTTCCAACTGGGAAGTCCATCTCTCTCTGGTGTTGCAGCGGTGATTAGTGGAGGATTGAGTTGGGATTGCTGTTCATGGGATTGTCTCGGCGGGCAATCAGCTTCACAAAATTGCAAGAGATTAGAGCGATGAGGTTAGCGGTGCATTCAGCCGTACGAACATGGGTAATAATATATCTTTATTGAGAGGATGGCCAGAATTTATTAGTAGCAATATGATTTAGGATACCCTAAGATTTACTTCTTTGTAAGGGGGGGGGGGTGATGTAGATCTTCCCTCTGCTCCTCCGTCGACCACCATTAACTTTATTGAGCCTTTTTTACGATGCCGCCACTAAAATTGTCGGGAGGCTGCTAGCGAAAGTGAATCGGGGCATCGATCATTAAATTTATAACGCTTAAACAACGGTAAAAACCACAAAGAAATTTTAGCAGCGTCCGATGTTTGACATCATTATTTTACAGCTGTCTTTAGGCTTCTGTGCTGTGACTCCTACTTTGTTAAATGAAATTGCTATTACGCAGGGCGGGGGTTGGTCTAAGGGACTTATTTGCCAAGGGCGTTTCTTATCTTTAGGACAAAAACTCACGCATGGAAGGGGATTATTTATTCCTAATATTCCTATTCATGTGCTGTTGAACTTGACTTAGTTCAAGGACCGCAGCCTTGCCGTTTTGATTCAGAATAATTAATATCATATGATGAATAATATACGTGACGACCTTATATAAAGTCATTACGTCATTTCAAATTTAAATTTATCTTGCAGCCGCCGTCCAAGCAGCAATAAATTAAATGCATTTTGAGTAAAAAAAAAAAAACAATTTGAACAAAAACAGGAAAAATACCAAAAAAGTAAATATTTTATATATAATATATTGTTATGTTTTATATTAAATGTTACATTTTAAAAAATTAAATTGAAACTTAAAAATTTAAAGAAAAAAATAAGTTTTATAAAAGCTACCTCTTTTAATTAAAGATTTATTTATTATAAGATAACACCAAATGAAGATAGTAGGTTTCCTGATCTTGGGCAATGTGATTCTGCTCTATGAATGAGGTTGCTTTCGTAGATAGATAGAGATAGATATAAAAATAAAATAAATAAAAATCGTTCAAGAATTATGCTGGTACCCACAGTCATTGCATATTTCATTGATTCGTTTAATGCAAAAGTTTTATATTCATCGAGTAAATTGAAAGCAATCAAATACGTCTAGACAGGAATTAACATGCTAAGTGGGAAGGATTGTTCAACGTGACTATAACTACTGTGTTGAGGCGTAGTTTACTAGTAAGGGCGAATCAATAAGGAAGAGAAACTTAGGACGTTTGCTCTCAAGGAATCAAAACAAATCAGTCAACCTTCATTTCTCAAAATAGAAAGCTGTTTATATGCATTTTTGAATTACAATACAAGTCAACATTTTGAATGAACTAAGGTCAAATTTAAATTTATTTTTATAAAACAGAAAATGCTAAGGAAAAAAAAAACTTCGTACCTCCTAGTTCTTCAGTACTGTATAATTTTTGGAATATTGATAGTGAATATGGCCTTAAGTCACAAAAGAAACGTATCCCTTCATCATGACAGATACAGGAAGTCAGGATTGGAAACTCGTTTGGATTTGTTTTAATAATTTCTGTTAAAATAGTTCTCTAAATATTATTTCATAACATGAAATTTATTTGGAAATTGGAGCTACGTGTTAAAAGGCCACAGATGATCCTCACATTAAAAGGACACGGCTTCAAACGCTGACACTCGCTAACCATGCCATCCAGTAGTATAAAACGTAATTACTTTATTTCCTGTAGCAAAATAAATAAATAAAAACTCCATTTTTTGGCATCTTTCGGTGACAGAGATAAAAACTGTTTGTTCACTGTAAAAAGTACATTTATCTCGAGGAAGTATGACGTCACATCCGTTTTAGTTAGTAACAAACGAAATTATTTTATTAGATATATAGACTCTACGATTTTATATAAAAAAACTCAAACGTTAATATTTTACACATTTTAGGATTTCTCAAACATCGGAGTCCTGAATGCTTCGTATTCTTTACCATTTAATAGCACTTCTTGCTCTAAATCTCAGAGGGTGGTTGGTTGGTAAGCAAGTTAAGAATAAATCGATGCCATTTGTACTCTGTAGGGAACAAAAGGATGGCACCGATTGCTACGTTTGCTTAACTAATGCAATGGACAGAAAGGTAAGCAAAGGAAAAATATTGAGTATCCAAACTTCCCATTTGCTATGAAAACAAAGTACCACGGAGAAGGATTTTCGGCGTTCAAATCTCCGGACAGTTGGTCGTCGAATGAAAATGAATAAATGGAATCAGGAGAAAGCTGTTTCAGATTTCGGCCTTCTAAATTTAGCAGAAAGACTTGCTGAATCAATCAATTGTGGACCTTACATTTATTCTTTCAAGTTTAAAATAATAATAAATCACCTACAATTATTCATTCCCCAAAGGAAATAAGTAGCGTGTCTGTTGATAACTTCTTGGAGGCAACAGGCTTGGTCATGAATGAAATTTTACCATCTGGTGTTCCTAATCCTAATTAGTATAACTGCATAGCAACTTCTAAGTTGAATTTTTTTATTAACCATGTAAAATTTACGTCTGGCGGAAAAAACTATTTCATGTTAGCTTTATATTGGCGATGTTTAAGTAAAGCCAACTCTAAAAATTAGGACGATCCCTAGACCACTCCATAATGGTCTAAAGACCGTCCAACTCAGTGCTGGTTCCACTCAGTGACGGACTCCCCCATCACCGAGCAGAACCGCTCATATTCCGGGGAAAAGCATCCACCGACACAGCCCCTCACCGGACCATGCCGGAGAACACCCTCCCTGGAGACTCAAAATGCTCTCTCAGGCAAAACCGCCATCCAGAGAACCTGCTACCCTTATTTGGTGTTTATTATAATAAATAAATCTTTAATTAAAAAAAAGGTAGTTTTTATAAAAGTTATTTAAATTTATAAACTTTAATCTTTTGAAATTTAACTTTAATTAAACAAGACAATATATTCTATATAAAATATTTAATTTTTTCGTATTTTTTCCTGTTTCTTTTTCAAAATCGTGTGTTATATTTTACCGAAAATGCATTTAATTTATTGCAGCTTGTACGGCGGTTGCAAGATAAATTTAAATTTGAAATTTTCATGAAAGAAAGGATATTTCATGTTAGATATATTTTTCTAATTTAATTAAAACTTCGCAATATTATTTTTCTGATTTTTTTGAAAGGAGAGATGATTGTCCCTATGTTCTTATCCCTCCTCCGGATCCAGTCTCTCCCCTTCTGCATCCTAAAATATCTTCTTTTTTTTTTCCTAATTAAAATAGCGTTAATGACACTGAACTAGAATTTCTTGCCTACGTCATTCTTGACAAAACATATAAGCCGTTATTCCACTTAGATAAAAGCTATTGTTGCCATGGAAACCCTACGTCACATCCATTTCACTGAGGTATCTTTCATTTATACAGAGAGAGATAATAAGAGAAAATATTGATAGCCGAGTGTTTCACATATAAATTTTTAAACTGGGTAATTCTTATAATAGTCGTTGAGAGTTTATAAATAATAGTAAAATAGGTTTCCATAAAAGAAAAAAAAAAACGACGAAAAATCCCCCACTAATAAATGTTCCTTGTAATATATAATAGCTCAGTTATTACAAACTTTATTTCCTGTCTGTATACTTAAATGGCCATTTTATGAGGGAGCTGAGATTGAAAATTCGGCTATTAATAAATTTCCTGTTTATATCCCAAGAAAAATTTCCCCTCTAAGACTTGAAAAGGGTTATCCTTATTTAAATAAATCCCCAAGGTGATCAACAATTGGATTTTATTATTTCTTCTGTCCGTTCTCTCATTAATAGCTTTCCTGGAAACTTTATTGGGTTAGAAAACATAAATCGCTCAGTAAAGAATGTGATTACTTTAATAATGAGATAGTTATTGGTAGCAACAATGGGCTACCACTGAGGTCGCACAACAATGGAAGCGCGCGCCTATTTGGATATTGTTATCCTCGCTAAACTACGAGAAAGTGTTGATGATATAAAAGATTCAGTAGGCTCTCGGAAAATGCTTACTTTACATTAATTATTTAGGATTACTCCTTAAGAACACAGAAAGATTACAGGAACTCTTACGGTATTTTTCATAAATAACAGGAAGAATAATGAAATATTCATCAGGGGGAGTTTAATATTTCGAAAACCATTATAAATTCATTACCGAAATATGTTCAGATGGAATACCAACGCAGAAATTCGAATTATGGAAAGATAAATGGGACCGGGGAAAAATTGTAACACCTTTTATGAGTATCTCTCTTACCTAAGTATGAGCAATTGGTTTAAAATCTTTTGTGAGGTGGAAGAGAGCGAGCATGCTTGCTTGGATGTTGCAGTCCATTTAAATAATGTATTATTTCAGGTAGTTTAACTCGCCGTGTATGATATAGCCTTATGAGAGTAAGGTTTGCAATATATGGATCAAATGTTTGGATACTGAATAGTGTTCATCGAGGAATTATATTTGTGTGCTGTAAAATGCGATACCGGCTGTCTGATTAAAGACATGCATACATCAGATGATAAACCAATTCTTAGACATCTTAAATACTTGCATTCTATTGGATGATGCTCTCTCTCTGACCCGTACTATGTAGGCTTTCAAAACCAGATCCAATGGAATAGATTAGCTAATCTTTATTCTCTTAGTGTGGAATGCTTGGCATTCGTGGCTAGCGCGTTTATGACCTACGGGATGAATCGCCTATTTCGTTCTTGACAGCGCATCTCTACAGCTGATAGCAAAAATGCACTGCGTCCTTGCATGCAGAATCGGTTGTTGGCAAAGAACTAAATAAATCCTAAAATATCTGTAAAGCTTTTTTTTTTTTCCAAGTACAAAATACGGAAGATGTGTGGGCTTGATGTCAATACATCATTGTTTATTGCTCTTCGTGTGAACTAAACCGGATGTGACATCATAGAAAAAATATGGCGTTACCCAAAGTACCAAACAAAATTTTTGTACTGTATATTGCCAATTATCAATCTTCTAATATTTATATCAGAATTGTTGAGCTGAGTGAATCCAATAGTTCGATTATTTATTTGACCTATCTCGATTTTTTTCACAAACTTCCTTTCTTGTTCGATTATATTTTAACATAAACATCCAACTACATCACCTTTACAATTCCGAACCAATCTCTCATTCCAGTTCACCTCTAGTTATAACGTTTCCTATGTATGGCCACAGCTTTGAGATAGATTCTCGGCTTCCTTTCCTTCACGTATGAATTCAAACAAACCTATTGTAATAGGAAATATCCCTTTTCTGTATAACGAGTGTAATATCATAGTAACACTGCAGTAGAAGAACAATAGGATTAACGCTTCCATCATGTATTGGAACCTTTGAATGTTTGTATTAGATTAACATATCCGCTAAATTTCAAGTTGTCTTCGGGTCTGTTTACGTTATAATGGGCATGAATAGATGGTTGGTAAACTTGTGTACTTGCTAGAACAGCGGTAATATATTTGTTAACATCTTTATGTAAATATTAGTGATGGATTGTTCAGTGTTGAAGGTTACGCTGTAATTCCATTTGCAAACAGTATTGGGAAGTCGTAAAGATTATCGTAGGTCAGAGGTGGAAAGACTACATGGAAATAACGAAAAAAATGAATTAAACTGTGCGCCGAGTATTTACGATAGATATACTGAGTCACGTATAGATCTAATATTTTTTGGATAAACGGAGTACCCGGAACTAAACTGGTTGGTTTGGAATTGTTTCAAAACGTTGACTTCTCAGTGGTCATTTTTGTTAAATCGCCATGGAAACAGACCTCTTCTCCCCCCCCCCCCCCGCAAATCCAGTGACCCACGTTGTTATAAATGGGCTGTCCGACATGTCAGAAGGACTATCATCGAATGAGCCCGAAGACAAATATCCATTCCTCAAGGGCACGCTCCACTTTCTCCGCCGTTCACCACTTGAGGAAACCCTAACGTCGTCTTCGAACTTATGACCCCAAGAGGTGCCAAGGAGGCTACTCTACTTGTTAAGCTCGCGCCACGAGAAAGAACCGACCAACCGTGAGGCTTTCATTTTTTTTTCTTGTCTCCCCCCCCCTCTCCCCTTTATGTATTTCTCCCCGCAACTGTTTGCAGCTACCCAGGCGTATCGTCTCGAGTGACATTTTGTCCTTAGGCCGGCGTCTTCTTTGAAAACCGCCTTCTCCGTCACAGAACAGGCGCTGGACAGCAGCGGCAGGGAAAAAGAAATATGGGGGGGTGGGGGTGGGGGAACCCAAAAGTTGTCGACGTTGGAAAATGCATTGTGGACGGCAAGATAGAGACAGCAGGATGTGTTTTCACCAATGGCGACTGCACCCTGCCGAGCATATTATTTATTGGGCTTACTGATAGCGCCAAGGACGTTAAATGCTATCTGTTGAGCTCAATCGGGGGGTTAAATTATAACAAATGGCCTCCTTCCTTCGTCCCCCCCCACCATCTTAAGACGTTAGTCTTCATGCTCGGCTGTATGGAATTTCCAGCGAGACTTGAGATTCTTCTTTTGTGCTGGTGTCTTCCCTCTCGCTAAAAGAAGTTGTACAATGCGTGTTTCTTACTTGGCTGACTTCTCATAGTCTGTTGGACATGGAAATGCTCACTCTTACAGAAAAATAGCTTCAAGTAGCTTCTGTATCACGCGCATATACTGCTTTTTCCTCTCTGCACTTTCGGGCTTCTTTCCTCCCTCCCTTCTCACGCTTTCCTCCTGCATTTATTTGTTTTTTTTTTATTTCTATCTTCATCTTTATGCTCTCTCTTTTAATTTTTTAATTTTAAATCATTTTGTCCGTCTGTACGCAGGCATCCTATTCCTTAACTCTAAGTGTGAACTGGCTTTTATTAAAATAGGGGGATTGGGAATATTTATTTAAAAAAAAAATTCTGCAATAGTTTTGGTTTCAATCGAATTATTTGGCGCGTGTTTTTTCATTTTTTTTCTCATTTTCATTATTATTTATGTTTTCATGTTTTTTCCTTCCTAATCCCCATCAGGAATATTAAAGGTCTTCTTAATTATTAAAGGACAGTAGTTATACTACTGCTTATATAACAATCTACGGAGTAATCCCTAAATCAAGGACCCTATTCTATTGTGTCTATTGGACAGCAAAGCACACTTCTAAAATTAGTTTTTCTTATGTTAAATTGATCAAAATTCTTATATAGAAACTTTTATGCGTAAGTTGACCTCGGGTGATGCGAAATTTTAGAATATTATTGTACCGTTCGCTATTTCTATTCTATTTTAAATAATTTTTGTCTCTTCTTAGAGGTCACATCGCACTGAACTAAGCAATTGATTCCACACACCTTTTTAGACGCAACAAACGGCTGCTGCTGAATAGACATGCTTAGGATCTGCTAACTACCCCTCTAGATGACAAGGGCTGTGAAGTGTGTATTGTCACTCGAGCACCTCGTAGGGAAAAATGTAGTAGTCTGAAAGGCTCCTTCTCTACAACAAAATACATCACCTTCTTTAGAGACCTGATCTTTCATCGTATGTGAATAGAAACTGCATCAGGTGGGTCCATCACCATCTGTTCAGGGACACTTAGGGTAGGACTAAATGTTCTTCAACAGCTTCTTCAGGTACGAATTGTAGTGAATGGAACAATTCACCTGTGACCTTTACACCAAGTTTCATTGTTATCCTCCTCAAAGGGTAAACTGCGATTACGCTCGTGCTGTATTGTTGCCATAATTCACAACTCGCTATTCGCAACACCGGAAACATGTGGTCGATAAGGCTATTTGCACCTCTCTCCATAGCTATTCAATTTCAACAACCCGTTTTTCCCCTTCATTTGCAGATAGGTGTCGCTGTGTGCAACTATGAATGCTTACGATAATTTATCGCCGGATACTCCAGATTTTTAGATTTCAATCGCATGCCCACAGTCATGTGATTGAAATATACGAGAAGAATACAGAAAAGAAACCGATCAGAACCCCCCCCCCCCCGATTTAATGACATTAATATGTCTATGCGCGCATTAGGTCTAATTTTTTTGTTTCATGTACTGTTTCTCACTCTTTCCGCTAGGTGTCTCTACTTGTCACTAAGACGGATGATTAATACACATCCAATTTGAAGTTGATTATTTCTTTCTAACGATGGTAACCCAAAGCAAAATCGTTCGTTTGGTCACTGTCTGTTATGAAATCTGCAAATCCTGGCGGGCGATGGGCGTCCAGTGGAGCACTTGCTTAG
Source organism: Typopeltis vanoorti (assembly GCF_054136105.1). Lineage (NCBI taxonomy): Eukaryota > Metazoa > Arthropoda > Arachnida > Uropygi > Thelyphonidae > Typopeltis > Typopeltis vanoorti. The sequence goes on from NC_143570.1 coordinate 27,676,403, forward strand.
CTAAGTGCTCGCTAGACAGCGTTAGGAGCTAGGTTTACCAATTAGAGTGGGATTAAATGAGAGGAGATGGAACGCTGCAACCACGTCATTAACACTTGAAAAGGTCATGTGCTTCAAGTATATTGCCCTGGCAGTCCTCGAGACCCTAAATGACCCCGCATTACAAACAGGCTGGTTTATCTAAAACGAAAAGTCATGTTATGCTAGAGGTGAACATCGTACATGCGCTGTATACATATTTGATGCATGTAGGCCGCCAGAGGGCGGTACTTAATGAATTGCATTTGCATTTAACTGAATATAGGGTTACGATCAAAGTGTAGCAGTCTTCCTTCACACTTCTTCTCCCCCCCCCCACCCATTTTTCTCTCGATCTAAGAGTCGAACCGTCTCATATTTTATTTCTTTATGAAGCTGCTTATTTAATTGAATAAGAAAATATTGATTTAATCAAAGTGATTGCATGTCAGTGGTGTATGTCAGTCTTTTAACGTGTAAATCTCTCCGGAATACTTAAACTTTTTGTGGTGCACTAAGAAAAAGGAAGTTGGGAGAAGAGCATGAATTAACTAAGCAGAATTAAAAGATGAATTTTATTTAATTTATTTCCATCAATTAAGTTTAAATAAAATGAATAAAAATAAAATATTTTCATAATAAGTTAACACACCTTTTTATTATTTGTATATGTGAAATATATATAAAGTCTGTATTCAATAAATGGGGATATAAGGAGATGGCTTGCTGATTAATGGTCATTGTAGCTCTTTGATTTGGCTTAGATCAAGTGTGTAGTTCATGTAGTTCATTTTTGTGAACTTTCCCCTATATATATATATAAGTGATTAGCAAATTGTTTAGCTAAGCGCAAATTGTAGTATAGTATATGTTAGCTCAGTTATTATCGGCAAAGCGTCTCATAGAGGCACTTGATAATTGATAATAAACTACAGCAGCAGATACAGAATAAACCCCAGACTGGGGCAAGAACAACACACTCGGTGGTGGAAATAGCTTAGGCCCCCCCCCTCACCAGCATGGCTTTGCCGCGTACGCGGACCCTTGGAATCGAAGTGGAAGCTGATCTACGACCTCGATGTTTGGCAAAAGCCCTCATCGAAAGCGTCGGCGCTGAGCAGATTTTTGGGTTTACTCCCTTTGGTGGTGGCCGCTTCCAAGTAGTAGTAAGGAGTGAGCAAACAAGAGACAAACTACTTGCAGGATTCGAATGTAATGGAAAAACAATAGTTCCATTTTTGGTAGGGAGCATTACCAAACTACTTAGAATCCCCAGATTCACTTTAGAATATATTGAAACGGATGTAAAGATCATCCACGAAATATTCGGGAAATGGGGCATTATACACAAGGTGGAAGTCCTAAATGACGCAGAAAACCCCAAAGGGAAGTCGGGTGAAGTCCACATCTCCCTCGAGATGAAAACGCCCGTTCCCAACTTCATTCTTATTGGATCCGCCAGAGTAATGATAAATTACCCTGGTGTAAAAAAACAATGTTTTAGATGTGGTGCCTTCACTCACCTTGGGGCAGACTGTCCTAGAGTGAAATGTAAAAACTGCCTCAAAGCAGGCCACAACCAAGAAAACTCTGAGTCAGCTTGCCTGAAATGTGGGGTCATTGACCACAAAGTGGACACATGCCCATCCAGAACCCTTGCTGAGAGGATGGGTGGTGCAATCACGCCAGCAACTCCACCAAGCAATGGAAATGACACACCACAGGAAGCTTCTCCTCCTTTCGAGGCTGCTCCTGATGTAACAGAAATCCATACCTCCACGTCTAAGAAAAACCGAAAGGGGAAAAAAACTTCCACAAGCAGTAAAATCCAACAAGAAGAAACAGTCGCTATTGAAACCAGAATAAACTTAACCAGAATAAAGATAGGGAAGAAGGAAAGATGGAGGTGAACACCAACACCTCCAAACGGCCATTAAGCCCACAGGAAGAAGAGTTGGTAACGCCCAAAACAGCAAAAGTATCTGAGATCGCCCACCCAGATATCCCTCACGCGAAAGCAGGGGAGACTCACAGCCATCTCATCAGAGGTATCCCAGGGATGGCGGAAAAATTCAAAGAAGCGATAAAAAAAATAGGAGAACCTGAACTCCTCCTCACAGGAGAACATGGATCTGACATCGTCAGTGCAAAATGGGGTGACATTTTCGTTGATGACATCCGCAAAATCACCCCTGAGCAAGTAGAGGTAGCCCAGGATTTAGACGAGGAGGCAGCTTCGGCGTTCTTCATAGCTCTCTGCAAACTAGACATGGCCAAGGGAAGTGAGGTGGCCAAAAGAATAATAACAGCCCACAACAAAAGAAAGACACAGTAACCACCTTGTGGGGTTTCTGTACACAGCTTCACCGGTTTCAGCTATCACAGGTGGGGGAGGACCTGAGAACCCGAGCGGCGAAGGCTTACAGCGAGGCGGTGCAGTTCCTTGTGAGCTGCATCACTCGGGCCAGATCCTTCCTCCACCTCTAAGTTTAACTTTCAATTTTTGCTTTTCTGTGTACTTTTTTGTTTTTGTTTTGTTAGATGTTTCCTTTTTAGGATTTTTCCTTTTTTGTAAAGTGAAAAATCAACGACCGTTTTAGAAACGCCCCTGGGGGGGCAAACAGCTAAAACAGGTCAACCGAGGCCTTTTTAACCTACCCTACCACTATGCACTCTATCTTTATTTCCTCTCCTACTATCTGCTGACTGTCAGCCTATCTTACTCTACAGGCCGATGATGAAGATTTGTTGAACTCACAAATTATTTTTATCTAAAGTCCTTTTTAGGACTTCCAGGGTGACAATGCTGTAGCCAATGAAGTTTTAACTGAGGCTCGGCTATTGCCGTTACCCAGCCATGACTAGAGCTTTTAGCTCAATAACACCCCATCCACACAGATTTTCTTCATTCAGATGACGGGATAAAGAGTCAAGGACTCAGTCCATCGCCCAGTTCTTTTAAGAACTTAAGAACTTAATTGTATCAGGTGGTGATTGATTCATTCAATCCAATACCCTTGGAGGGTAATGGATGGCAATGCTGTAGCCAATGAAGTTCTAACTGAGGCTCGGCTATTGCTGTTACCCTCCTGCCATGATCAGAGCTTTAATAATAGCTCAATAACACCTTATCCCTACACTGTCCTCTACAGATAACGGGGAAGATGAAAAGCATTCTTGCTTCGCCCCTTCAAGCCAGTCCTTATAAGGACTTGATTGTATCAGTACCCCGTGTGGTTGTCGGGTTAAGAATAGCACCAATGTAGCTAATGCATGTCGTACGAGGCGACTAAAATTGGTACCCAGGGAGGGTAATGGATGGCAATGCCGTAGCCAATGAAGTTCTTACTGAGGCTCGGCAATTGCTGTTACTCTCTTGCCATGATCAGAGCTTTCTAGCTCAATAACACCTTACTTATACTTATATCCTTACACTGTCCTCTACAGACAACGGGGAATATGAAAAGCAATCTTGCTTCGCCCCTTTAAGCCAGTCCTTATAAGGACTATAATAATTGTATCAGTGTGGCTCCCATTGATCATTGTAGACTTCAGGATGTTTGCGATATGGGGTATTGGGGCAATTGATGATGTGAAGTCAACAGGGGCGAATGCTGGTTTTGAAATTCACGCATGCTCTTGTTATCATTTAGGGTTGTGAGAGATGTGATTGAAGTCTGATTAATGAATTGCTGACCATTTAAAACTATGTACAGGTAACCCTCGTATATAACGCGGATGTTAAGTTCCACAGAAATGGCGCGTTATATAAATCGCGTTATGCGAGTCTCAGATCACATAGAAAAAGTAGGGTTATGTTCCGAAATCGTTTTTTTTTTTTTTTTTTTTTTTGTATTATATAAACAACAATGACATATCCACAAATTTTTTTTATTTTTATTTAATTCAGATAATTCATGTAAGTTAACAAAACATATAAACTATGAAACAAATACATAGTATAAAAATTAGAAATTGCAAAAACATTTTTGCATTGCACATAATGCATAAATGTTTTAGGCAAAATAAAATAGTGCATATTTTAATCTTTCATAGCACGAGGATTTGCGGATTAGTTAATAAACACTGGTTTTTATTAACCAATTTTATTTGTCATGTAATCACCTGATGCATTACTACAAAACCGTAGAGTAATTCTATCTTTGGAAACTTTGAATCCAGGAGCTGATCTTTCATTTTTCGAAATATAGGTGCGTTTTTGCACTTTTTTCCAATATAACCCGGATTCATCCCCATTGAATACCTGGTCTGCACTATAAATGTTTATCAACTTTGAGAGTTTTTTGTTTAATAAGATTTCCATTCATAGGAATTTTCTTTTGAGGTGCAATCTTCTATCGAAATCGTTAGAGATTTCTCCATTTTTCCATTAGAATATCACGTACACGAGCAATCCGCTTTGCACTTATCGTTGACCCAGCAATAAACACTTTCTCGGATTTTATGTTCATTTTATTTGATTATTCGAATTGATGATTCATTTAAATTCAAAGTCCCTGCAAAAACTCCTGGTTTTTCTCCATTTTTCAACCGATCCAAGATTTTGAATATTTTTCTTCGAGAGAAATTAATTTTGTTTTCAATGTTGGTTTTCCCCTTTCGTTGCAGTTTGTGGCCATTACTATAAAAATAATTTTTTTACACAAAAAAAATCAAGCATTACATATTGTATATAACTCACCAGAAAATAAAGTGCTCAGCTTGAGATGAACACACTTATGATTTTTAATTCACTTTCCTGGCAGAAACGAGGACAATTTTCAACAACAAACGTTTTATACGGTAAACAATTGAGGTATATGTGTGCTAAAGGGTATTTCCCCTAATATAAATTCGCTACTTATAATTACATGCGGGATATAGGCAGACACAACTTTAACGAAAATAAAATTTGATTTTTATGTTCGCGGTGAAAAACATATGAAAAGATAAAGGGCTACTACAATTTGTAGACCGTGTTTTTATCGGAACCGTGTTGTATAAGTACCGCGTTCAACAAGGGTTACTACAATTTTAGACCGCGTTATATCGAAACTGGGGTGCTTAAGGGTCAAAGCTGTATAACTGAGAGGAGACCTCCACATAGCCTTTAAAGGAATGCGGAGAACCGACCAGGGCTTCTGACCTAATGTCCAATCCTCACCTTCTCGTGGTGCACCCTGTTGGGTATCTACTTTGATACTGAACGAACGAGGATGGGCTGGCAATTTGGGATTTAACCGACCAAATTGTATTCTTATTGGTTAAACCAAAATAAAAAATGATGGTACAACATGACAAAATTTCATGCCTGCTGGGGCGTCGCCCTGTTAAACAAGGCCCCCGTTGTTTTCGCCAGGGAACCAGGGCGAACAGCGAAAAGTCAGCTACTGGAACAAATCTGAAAACAAACCCCAACTCAACATCACCAGAGTTAAAGATCGGTACTATCAACGTAAGAAGCCTGAATGGCAAAGAAATGGAGCTAGCTGAGGAATTAGATAAGTATCAGATCGACATAATAGGGGTGACTGAAACAAAAAAGACCAAAACTGGTGAGATCTTTCTGAGCAATAAATACCAAATGTTATATTCAGGCAATGACAATCAAGGAAAAGAAGGAGTAGCCATAGTATTCAACACAAAATACGAGGCTAATCTTCTTGAATGGCAGTCAGTCTCAAGTAGAGTAATGTGGGCAAATATGAGAATGGGGAACTGGACAATGAGACCTATTTGTGCCTATGGTCCCACAGAAGGTTCTACTAAGGTAGAAGTGGAGGAATTTTTTGACGCTTTAGAAAAAGCAACTGACACAATGAAAAAGGAAAAGTTGGTCCTTGTTGGGGATCTAAATAGCAGAGTAGGAAATGATTGTGAGACATACAGAAATATTTTGGGAAAATTTGGAGAAAAGAGCAAAGCTAATAATAATGGCAAATACCTGTTGAATTTCTGCTCAGGACATGGACTGGTTATTACTAACACCATATTCCAACATAAAAATGTGCACAAATTCACATGGAGAGAAGAGGCTAGGAATAAGAAAAGTCTCATTGACTATGTTATTGTTGATAGTGATGTTTTCTCCCTGGTGCAGGACACCAGAGTGTACAGAGGATTTGAAATTGGAAGCGATCACTATTTAGTCTTGAGCAGGATAAAATTGAATTTCATATTCAAAAGAATAACATGTAAGAAAGTTTTAAAGCGAATAAAAGTTGAGCAGCTCTCAGATGTGAACTGTAGACTAAAATACAGAAAGATTATTGAAAAGAAAATGAAAGAGTTTGAGAACAGGAATCAAACCTTGGAGATTCAGTGGCAAACTCTGAAGAAAACATTGATTCTGCCAGAGAGGCATGTGGTGAGGTTGTGTGCAAGGATAAAAAAATCAGAACTCCCTGGTGGACACAGGAAGTTAAAGAGGCAGTGAAGGAAAAGAAGAAAGCATATCAAAAGTTCCTGGCAAATAAGTCAGCTTAAAAGCTGACTTATTTGCCAGGAACTTACAGAATACAGAGACAAATGCAAGAATGCTAAACACTGTGTAAAACTAGCTAAACAAAAGTCATGGGAGGACTTTGGCAAGAATATAGAAAATAAATATCAAGAAGGTGGCAAAATATTCTGGAGGTTGTTGAAGAAGCTTAGGAATGGAGGAAAGAGTGCTGTAAAAGGAGTTAGAGATGATAAAGGTGACATGAAAACAGTAGAAAAAGATATCCTTGAAGTATGGAGTAATTACTTTGAAAAACTGCTAAATGAAACAAGCAGTGATGACAGCACAGTGGTAAAAAAACACTGACCAGGCATGCAGTCAGGAATACATATCCATACTTGAAGTAGAAAAAGCCATCAAAGGCTTGAAATGTGGAAAGGCAGCAGGAGTAGATGATATTCGACCAGAAATGCTGAAGTATGGTGGTATAAAAGTCTTACAGTGGCTGCACTGCATAGTTCAGAAAGCCTGGACTGAGGGACAAATTCCCGATGATTGGAGTAGAGCTCTCATAGTACCCATATATAAAAAGGGAAATAAAACTGAATGTGAGAATTACAGAGGTATTTCCCTACTGAGTGTTCCTGGCAAGATCTATGCAAGTATACTTGAGAAACGGTTGAGAAGAATTGTGGAAGAAAAGCTTGGTGAAGAACAAGCTGGATTCAGGCCAAATAGAGGCTGTCAGGATCAGATCTTCACTTTACGACAAATAGTCGAGAAAGCATGGGAATATAACAAAGATCTGTATTTAAGTTTTGTCGATTTGGAAAAGGCATATGACAAGGTGCCAAGAGAGAAGCTATTCAATACGCTGCAGTTATATGGTGTCAATGGGGTATTATATCAAGCAATACTTAGTCTTTATTTGAGTTGTAAGTCAGCAGTTAGAATTGAAGGAAGTACAGGAAGATGGTTTAATATTAAATCTGGTGTGAGACAAGGATGTACATTATCCCCTCTGTTATTCATTATCTATATGGATCACATTATGAAGGAAAGTGGTATTAAACATGATATCAAAATTGGAGATGTTAATGTCAGCTCTTTGCTTTATGCGGATGATGTTATACTTCTAAATAAATCCGCTAAATGTCTGCAAGATTCTCTGACTAAATTGAATAGCTGTTGTAATAGATATGGTATGAAGGTCAGCAATAAAAAGACAAAGACAATGAAAATAGGCAGAATCATTGAAAATGTCAACTGTGTTGTGAATGGAGAACCTGTGGAACAAGTAAAACATTTCAGTTACTTAGGCACGATTTTTACTGAAGATGGTAAATTAAATATGGAAATAGACAACAGAATCAGCAAAGCTGGTATGGTGGGAAGTCAATTGAATAAATTCATATGGAATAAGAGAGAAATCAGTCGGAACACTAAATTAGCTGTGTGCAAGACAGTGTTCAAACCAATTTTAACTTATGGATCTGAGAGCTGGGTCAGAAGTAAAACACTTGACCAAAGACTAGAGACCGCAGATATGAGAGTCCTGAGAAAGATTAGAGGCGTGAACAGGTGGCATCAATGGCAATATCATATTAAAAATGAGGATATTAGGAAAGAACTTGACATTGTCAGCATCCAGGAATACGTTAGCAGAGCTAATCTCAGGTGGTATGGTCACTTAAATAGAATGGGAGAGGAAAGATTAGCAAAACAAGTGTTCTCTGCCAGGTTGGCAGGAAAACGACCCAGAGGAAGACCAAGATATAGGTGGATTGATACGATAGAAATATAAGATCTGATAATGTTGGAGTCTTGACAAGTAACAGACTGATTTGGAGGAAAATTGTAGATAGGAAGTTAGTAATGATGTAAATTTTTCATGTAGTACTGTCATATCCTGTACACCCCTTGAGGGTACATGGCAGGAATTTGATGATGATGATGATGATATATCGAAACTGCGTTGTATAAGTACCGCGTTATACGAGGGTTACCTGTATTTAGAAATTTATGTACATTTAATCATAAAAATACAACATTTATTTTACAAATGATATTCTATCTTTTTCAATTTAGCTACTTGAATACAAATTCTACCCTCCTCGGTTCTTCTTTATGAGCTGGTCAATAACATCGTCATAAAAAGTTGGTTGTACCTTAATTTTCCCAAGCAACACGCACACTTGTAAAGGCTGGTTGAAGCTCACTGGCGAGAGCTACTTTGACTGCGTATGGCCCGTGTGTAAGCAACAGGGTGAGATGACGTGGAAGGAGCGGAAATGGCTATGGAAATCACAGTGCTGAAGCGAGGACCTGGATGCTCCCACAACCGAGCAAGCCAAGGTAGCTTTGACTAGACGAGCAAGCATCGGCCTTCGACATACAACGCAAAGCTCGAGACGTCTTCTGTCTACAAAAATAAAAGCCTAAATGGCATGCTTATAAATGCATGCATTTATTAACAAATAAATAGTACTTCTTTCTCAATTAATGAGCTTGCGCAGCAAGCATGGAGAATTCGCCACTGGAAGTCAACAGCTTCCTTATCCATACGTACATGGAAGTTATAAGCGAGAAATTCTGCTCGCTTATAGTTGAATAAAGAACTAAACAAGAATATTTTTTTTTTGACAAGTTTAAGTGAAATAAATTTTAATCTAACTAGCCTTAAACACACATTTTAAGAAGTTTGCGATCCCCTCGCTTATTGTAGATCAAGCCATCAATATCGAAAGAACTTTGGTTTCTGTATAGATAGGTAATCGGCATTATTTAAAATACGATACTGATATTGGAAAAATAACGGGTATACAATAGCATTTAAATGATTTGAAGATTGTCTTTAAAGTGATTGAAATCCAAAGGTCAAAATAAAACTAAATCATTCGGTTGTACTGTTGTTAACACGATTGACAATTCTCTGCAGTTTACTGCGTGTAAAGATGGAACTTTGAATGGTTTAGGTTAAAATTCATTTATTCTTGTTATTGTATTAATTATCAAGCAGTTATTCTGTATCCTTTTGTTAAATGAAATAGGAAGATAGTGAATGGTTGAGTTTATTTTGATTATCTTGTCAATTGTATGTTTTAGAAATTTTATCGTCTTTCAAAAGGATGAAATTTGCTGTAACGGTTCTATTTACGCTATCAATAGCACAATTTCCATATACTTTTCTCACAATTCTAGTTATTGGTTGATACTTCACGCATGCGCACTTCATGTATGCTTGTCGTTCATTATTTTTATAGCCAAAGTTAACAATGACTTTAATACTTTTCTCACAATTCTAGTTATTGGTTGATACTTCACGCATGCGCACTTCATGTATGCTTGGAGTTCATTATTTTTATAGCCAAAGTTAACAATGACTTTAATTATCATCGATTATAGATTGAAGCAGAAAAATTATTTTTCATTTAGGTCAGGTACTTTTCATTGTCATTCGTCATTTTTGTTTTCTTTAAAGTTCATATAAAAAAAAAAGCGCTTTAGATCATGTATTTTAGTAAGAGTAACAGACCTCAAATTTTGCATTGCAGTCTCTTTAAAATATATTCTAAAAATGAATCCGATATGTTGTCTATTAAGCAGTAAGAGTGCATTTATTCCTCTAACTTAGAATATTCATAGTAAAAAAAAAAAAAAAAAAAATGTAATTATCATTCAGTAGACTATTTTTTATTTATTTATTATTATTTTTTTGTGTTCGTTTAAACTCATCTTACCTTCATCACATCCACTTAGGATATCGGCGGTGTTTATTGTCATATCCTATGGGAAGCTAACCTTATTACCGTAATTCAATTTCAAAAACCGTGCTAAAATAAGTTCTTAATCTTAAAGCTATTATGTTGATTAGCTAACGAAATCAGAGTTACACTCGCTGGAATTGAATAAGTTTCTGTAGTTAGCGGACAATAAGCAGGCCTATTTAGTGAGATAAACAGTATGATGTATGCATATCGTAATATAATCTATGAAGATTCTTAAGAATTATTTCTACATAGCATTAACCAGATTGATATGCGAAAAGCTAAATTACAAAATTATATGCGTTCAGCGGTGATTTTTACTTTTTTTTATTAATGTGAACGTCTTCATAAATTACTAATAAATAAAAAAACAAGATATTAATTCTTGACTTTTAATATTATTGTTAACAATGAATATTTTTAGTTACTTTCAACAATGAAAGAATTACCATTCAACTAACCTTAGAGTTACACGACAAACCACACTTGTTAAACATTGTTACGTAACAATGGGCTATTTAATATGCCATTCGTAAATCGTTCGTTAGCATACGAACTAGTATGAATAGCGTCAAACAAGGGAGGTGGTGGAGAAGAACGAAATGCTCAACTTCCAAACCTTTTTATTGGATTTTTTTATGCTCATTTCAAGTTAGATATCTTCGCGTTTAGTAGTAACCATTCTTTGAACTTACTGACAATGCGGGCTCAGCATTCACAACAGCCACACGTGTGCAGAAGGCTGAAACATGACTAGGCATACAAAAACGTAGCAGGAAACCAGAGAATGGAGGCATACCGGAAAATGACATTGTATATCGCGCAGCCTTGGTGTTCGGGGGTGGCTTCGTCGATGTCACTGTCGTAGACCACCTAATGGAGTGGAACAAATGTTCCAAGTGTTGAAGAAGCCATTCTTGTCTGCTGCACAAGTAAGTTTTGTGCGTCAGTAAGCTTTTTTCCCACCCTTCTACCACTTGAAAGAATGGAACAGATAGAAATGGGAAAATCTAAGGTCAGATTATCTTTGTGGATAATGCTAGTATTTTTTTAAGACAACAAAAATAAATTATTTATATTTTTATTAGCGAAATGATAGATAAACAAAGACGAAATCAGAATATCCTCCTTCTGTTTTTTTTCTTCGCTTTTTCCAGACACTAGTGGTGAGAACAAACACGTATTTTAACATCGCTGATTGATTAATTCTTCTGGGGGGGAGGGGGGGAAAGAGGAAAGTCCAATCACCGTAAGCCGAGATCCGGAAACTGGGCTATTATTCATTAACGAGGCTTTGGAATCAAAGGGTTAAGCAGCCGTAGAGAAAGGGTTTTAGAAGGATTGGGGGGGGGGGGGTTACTGTTCAAGGGGGAGTGGTACAATCAATCAAAAACTGTGTCATCTGCGAATGACGGGTTAGAAGCTAGCAGGGGGTCCACGGATTATTATTTACAGGAAAGCCGTCATAAATCGAGAAACGTGAAGTTGGGGGGTTTGTGTAATGGGGGGAGTGGATTAATTAGGTTTCATTCACAGGCTGATATTTATTATACAACTAGAACACCAGTGAACTTTTTTTTGTTGTTTCCGGTGTCAAGTGGATATAGGGCGTAGATAGTTCCTTTCTCGCACACCAGGTGGCCACATACTGCCGATAATGGCGTGGGACCACCGCGAAAAGAATGAAAGGATTTACTTATACATGGTCTATTCACAATTCATCATTTCTATCAGGTCTCTGTAGACTTCCTTTAGTTGACGCCAGATGGCAGCATTGAGTAACGCTTTGAATTTCGTTTTCGACAACAAAGAATGTACTGATGGTGTAATATCTCGTTATACTTGTCGACTGCTTCCTTTAAAAATTCTTTTCAAGATTGAATGGTTTTTAAAGTACATAATGGTTGTTTGGGAATACTCAAACGGTGTCGAAGCGTGTTTTCCGATGTCGCTAGTAAAGATAATTGCCTTCAGTACTGCGAAAGAGACTACAAGTACCAATCCCTGTTGACACAAGTTTGGTTTTATTCCATCAACCCCCAACAATTCTCCAATTTCTTGTCATAGGCTGACATCTGTGTGCAAAAACTTCCGCAAGACAAAAGAACTACAGAAGCCTCGGGCTTCAACTACACCAGACAAGAGAAAAGGGAAAATCCCAAGAGACAATGCCATTGTTTCCTCCTTCGTACTTTCTCTACAGGGACAGAGAAAAAATGAACCGGGCAGGTCAAAGGAGAGAAAAAGATTTTCAGTCGCACCCATTTATCTTTCTCCTTGGGACAGCCAGTGTAGTTCGCTTGTTATGTGATCTAAGTGCGATCTCTGAACTTGAAAATACCTTTATCGTTCACAAGATAAATGAATGTATACATCAAAATGGCTGCGATCTGAAAACAAAGTAATTCGCACATAGCACATCCTAGTTCTTTAATTTCTAAATTAAAGATATAAATTAATTGACAAATTTCATACTATTCCCATGAAGTCACCTATAATAACCACATTAATAAGAAAAAAAGGTGTACTTTTTTAAAACTAATTGTAGCATTTAAAATTTCTTAAAATAATTATAACATTTTGAATATTATATTTAATTTTTATGTGTATTTATTTTGCATAAATAATATATTTAATTTCGCAAAATTAATTTTTTTTTTTACAATCCTTTCAAAACAGATCGTGGCGCCATCTTCACTATACTAAATTTCCTACAGAAAATCGAGTCCAGTGTTATATTTCAATAACGTTGGAAGAAAATCATATCTGGAGTCTCCTTAAAATTGTACTGGTGGTATTATAAGAAGTAGGTGAGTGATAATCATATTTATAAGTATTCTGTGTAGCGTGGGAATTTTCTAATATTAAATAATTCATAACTTTGAGTTGCTGTTTAAATTTCATTTCAGGTTTAATTACTTATTTGTATTTTATCAATGTTTGATTCTCATCCAAACACAATTTTGAACACGATGGGTAGTCAATCTGCATAATAATGCTGTTATTATAAAAGAGTGGTAAGGAATGATATATAGATAGCCATTAATTATACTGATCAATGTTAAGATCGACTGATGGTATGAGACAAATGCATAATTTACAATGTTTTTGCATATATTTTTATGTAATTTAATATATTTATCTAGAAAAGATAAATATCATTTATTTTTTAATTTATTATATAGAAATTAACCTTTATTTAGCTAAAGTTATTCTTCAAGATGATGAAAATATTATACACCTTTCAATATTTTATATCCTAATACTACAATTAATTTATGTAATGTTTATGTTTTAATTTTGAACGGTCCGAGGGAATCAATCGACCGTGAGATGCGGTGAGATGATTCATTCAATCCAATATCCTTGGAAGGTAATGGATGGCAATGCTTAGCTAATGAAGTTCTAACTGAGGCTCGGCTATTGCTGTTACCCTCCGGCCATGATCAGAGCTTTAATAGCTCAATAACACCTTATACCTACACTGTCCTCTACAGATAACGGGGAAGATGAAAAGCATTCTTGCTTCGCCCCTTTAAGCCAGTCCTTATAAGGATAAGGATGTTTTAATTTTGGTGGTTGGAACAATCGACCGTGAGATGCGGTCGATTGGTTCATTAATGCCCTTGGGGGTGATGGATAGCAACGCAAAGCTGTACCAATGAAGTTTAACTGAGGTTCGGCTGTTGCTGTTACCCACTTGGGCGATGAGTTTTTGAGTTCGCTCTCTTAAGGTTTTTGCTTTAAGGGAGCACTTTGAGTCTCCGGGGAAGGTGTTCTCCGGCACGGCCCGCTGAGGGGCTTTGTCGGTGAATTATTTTCCTCGGAATATGAGCGGTTCTGCTCGGTACTCGAGTTTCACTGAGTAGAACCAACGCTGAGATTTGGACGGTCTTTCGCCCACGAATGAGTGGCCTAGAGATCGTCCGATATATATATATATATATATATATATATATTTGAGATATCACCTTTACTTACACATACGGTGATTGATTCATTCAATCCAATACTCTTGGAGGGTAATGGATGGCAATGCTGTAGCCAATGAAGTTCTAACTGAGGCTCGGTTATTGCTGTTACCCTCTTGCCATGATCAGAGCTTTAATAGCTCAATAACACCTTGTTCCTACACTGTCCTCTACAGATAACGGGGAAGATGAAAAGCATTCTTGCTTCGCCCCTTTAAGCCAGTCCTTATAAGGACTATGTTTTATTTTTATAAAAATGAAAAAAAATGTGCGAACAGGACTAGATTAAATTTTGTGGTAATAAATAAAACTGAAAATAGTCAGCATCAATTGCATTCTTAATGGTGAAGCTTTATAAATCGGCTATTTAGGCATTTGATGTACTGTTTAGGTGTATTAAAATAAAGATGATAAATTACATAAAGAAATAGATAAAGGATAAGACATTAGAAGTGTTACTTAATCCTGTTGATTAAATTTATGCGCAACGGGGTGGAAATAAGTGAAAAGAATAAGCTAGCAAGCATACAAGGCGGAGTTTAAAAACCAGTATTAACATATGGATTGGAAATTTTGATTAAGAATAGTTCATCAAAGACTAGAGACCATTAATATAAATCGTATAACTATATTAAAAACAAAAATGATTTCAACCATATTAGATAATGAAATATATTCATTGTAAATTCCAAGAATATAATTTGTCTGTTATCTTGTGACCAAGTGTGTGTGTGGGGAGTCAAGTATTTCTGAAATGGACACTTTCTATCTAAAAGGTCTTTACATGGAAACCAATTCAGTTTTCGTTTATATCTTTGACATGTTCCAACATTAATTTGAGCGTGATCGACTTCTGCTGCCATCTAGTGGTTCTTAAAAGAGTTACTAGAATCAACCAAAATCCGTGTTATTGATGATAGAAAAGATATGACTTTTCATTAAACTAGGTAAAGTAGTTAAAACTTTTCTTGTATATCTGTATACATTTAGAAAGGTGGCCAAAGACCTAAAATAAATTTACTACTAGATGTTACCATGGCCTAGAAGGCAATGGCGACATCTAGTAGCCATCCTAGTAAATAAGTTTTGAAATACCATGCAATATAAAGCAATAAATAAATTTATATTAAATCTACTTTTATTGTAATTTTAATTTCATTTGTGTTTTTTACTTACCCAAGTGCACATTTCAAATGACTTATTTAGCACAAACTCTCTCTCATATATTCTTTTAAAAAAAATCAACAGATTTAGCAGCAATCAGCACTTATAGAAACTAACAATTAACGTTCCGTGACGTCACACTGCAATCTATGACAATAAAAAAAAAACGTAGCTTGCTTTTTATAAATAGCGAATGAAAACCAATTTACCATTTCATTCAATAGAACTGCGAAAAACTAAAAAAAAAAAAAAAAAAACTTAAAAGCATTAAATTTTTTTTTTCCTCCCTCGAGCAAGCGATAGCTTTCCCATAACGGGAGAACCGAAAGGCACGAAAAGATAATTAGAAGGACCGCAATAATCATTCCATGGGAAAAGGTGCTCTAACAATTAAAAATAACCACACTTAATAAGTTTATTATGATTGCGCCAAAGTTAGGAATTCCCACGTGCTTCCGGTTGTGCAAACAAACGCGAATAAAAGGTAGAGAGACTTTTCTCTTCGATAACGAATGACTACAAGGTAATTGATTTTATCCGTCAACATTCCTTCTCCTTTGGCAACTTCGAATCAAGAGATGTGGAAAATTTCATGAGACAAACTTCGAGGTCAACGGGAAGGTAAGTCAACACGTCTGCTGACGTCAAATTCTTTGAAAAGTTCGTCCAAAAATAAAAGCGACCTTCCCTCTATTCTACCTTAATTCTTTACCCCCCCCCACCCCGCCTCGCGTACATTTCCTCCCATCACGTCTTTAGATTTTGCTACTACCAAACGTTCGAAAGTAGTATGAGATGATTCTTCGAAAACTCTTACCATGTCTTACTTAAAAGATTCTGTTTGTCTTCCGTGCACTGGGAATACTCTAGTCCCCAGAAAGTACCGGACAAAAGTAATGAATATTTACTTTTGTCCAGAGTAAACTTCGATAGCGTCCAATAAGGATGTTTGCACCTGTACTCTTTTAATCGCAACTCCCGACAAACAGTGGCAAGCGGGAAAAAAAAAAAAAAAAAAAAGAGCTATTATTCGATGGAAGCGATCTTGTCTGATAAATTTGCATAATTTTTAATTTGAAAGGTTTTTTTTTTATGTGAGTGCGCGAGTTTGGCGTGTTGATTTCACGTTTTACTTGAGGGCGCTTATCACGTGCTGCTTTGATATTATATTGTTGACGTCATACGTCATGAATCTAATTGGCTTTCGAGTGTTTAATGGAATATTTCTTATTGGCTCAAGTATTTCGATTGAGTTTTTTTTTTTTTTTTTTAATTATATAAATTTTTCGTTTTTATAAGCTGTCCATTAGGAATTAAATGTAATGGAGTAATATATATATATATATATATATATATTTACAAATTTGTATGTAGGTTTATTGAAAGGCGTACTTTATAACAATGAAATAATTAATCTGCAAGGAACAAACAACACAAAAGAAAAACAAACCGAACAGTGGATGTAACTATAGTTAGAATAAGGTTGTTATTTTTGTTCCAGGATTAAACTATAACATTTTAAAAGTTTGAACTCGGGAGCTCCAAATTTATTTTAGTAATTCAATTTATTTTCAATAGATATTAAGTAATGAAAAAAAAATAGCTAGGGTAATTCATTCTTCATAATAAATACACCATATGTTTGTATTTTTAAAGCTTTAAAAAGTTGCTTTGCTTAAATAATTATTATTTAGTATAATATATTAATGGATATTTAATATTGTTACTTATTTTAAATTTTTTTATGAAAATATCAAACTTTCGTTTATTAATAAAGTATAATGTTATACACCTATAATTTTTTTACCTACAAAGATACATAAGATTCAGACAAAGTTCAGCAATCTCATGCAGTCCTTATGAGGATAAGGACAGCAATCTCATAATTCACTCTTACCTCAGAGAAATACATCAGAGACAGATACATGCAAGTCAAAATAAATAAATGAAACTGTATCAACCAGAAGCAAGGTTCTGGCGGGAGTACCGCAGGGTACTCTTGGCCCCCTTGCTGTTTTCTATCTATTTTCTATCTATATTGCTGATGACACTGCATTATATTAGCAAAATCTCTCAGCCCAAAACTGGCTATTAAGAGACTCCAAAGCAGCATTCACACGCTGGAAAGATGGTTTATGGACTGGAGAGTTCAAACCAATCCACGGAAGAGCTCAGCCATACTGTTCACTAGAAAAAAGCCTCAAATCAAGGAAGATATACATTTACTAGGTGTTAAAGTCCCATGGCAGAATACAGTCAAATATCTTGGAGTAATTCTGGATAAAAAACTACAATTCACCAACCATATAGAACACATAAGTTCAAAGACGTCTAAAGCAATAGCGCAGTTCTACCCCATGATCAACAGAAAAAGTAAATTAGATACTCAGAACAAGCTACTCATATACAAGATGGTAATACGCCCAGTCATAACTTATGCATCTCCTGCGTGGAGTCACACTTCGAAGACAAATATTCAGAAGCTGCAGAGAATACAAAACAAATGTCTGAGAATGAGTTTAGATGCTCCATGGTTTATCAGAAACTCCCAAATTCACAGAGACGTCAGCATTCCCTACATCACAACTCTTCTTCACGACCTAGCTGAAAAGTTCTTCAATAAGACAATTAATCATCCGAACCCACTGATCAAGCAAGCTTCAGACTATAATGAAGCAGATTTCTGCAAATACAAGAGACCCAAGTCAATTCAATGCTCAGCTGAACAGAGTTAACCTCACTGCCCTATCAGGGCGAGCTTAAAGCTCAATAATTCTCCACCCAAAGAACTTTCCTTTTCAGATGGAGGGGAATATGAAAAGCATTTATGCTTCACCCATGAAGTCAGTACCGTTATGCAGCTATCTCGTAGATAGAGGGTAATGGATGGCAATGCTGTAGCCAATGAAGTTCTGAGGCTCGGCTATTGCTGTTACCCTCCTGCCATGATCAGAACTTTAATTGCTCAATAACACCTTATCCCTACACTGTCCTCTACAGATAACGGGGAAGATGAAAAGCATTCTTGCTTCGCCCCTTTAAGCCAGTCCTTATAAGGACTATATAAGCTATCTCGTAGGAGGGGTGGAGGGAGAGAGAGATGCGGTGATTAATATCCTTGGAGGGTAATGGATGGCAATGCTGTAGCCAATGAAGTTCTAACTGAGGCTCGGCTATTGCTGTTACCCTCCTGCCATGATCAGAGCTTTAATAGCTTAATAACACCTTATCCCTACACTGTCCTCTACAGATAACGGGGAAGATGAAAAGCATTCTTGCTTCGCCTCTTTAAGCCAGTCCTTATATGCTATCTTGTAATTTAGTCAGATATATATCTGATTAAATGAGTACTACATATGGAAGATTCATAAAAAACATCTTACTGAGGAGTATTCAGGAAGGTCGCATCTATCAAAGAATTTGGAGCTGGCTCTCGACTTACCTCCGTCGGTTCTGGGAGCTGGAAAGGTACCTTATAAGCGAAGAGCAGTTCCTAAGGAGATGGTGCAGGCCACCGACTATATGCTAAATCATATAAGAGGAATTCAAGTGTGTGTGTGTGTACACTTGTAACACCACTGCCGCTAGAGCCTTCTAATCCAGCATTTATTTGGTATCACAATTTAAGTTCCTTACCCCTATTTCAAGGTTTCTCAATTCCAAGGTAGGGGTTGACTTGAACAAACCCGGACTGCGAAGGCCAACATCGAGGTGGTCCCAATCCCTTTACAGGCGGGGTCTTCCTGGCCAGGTCCTTCCCTTTTTTGTTTTTCTGTAAATTTATTATATTCTAGAGATGTCTACCTTCATAGACCTGCTGATATATTTACTCAGGTTAAGTTTTTCCTAGTTTCTTATATTTTTCCTTTTTAAAAATGAAAAGTTAACGACCGTTTTAGAAGTACCCCGTTGGGGGGGGGAAGGGGTCAACAACTAAAACTGATTAGCCGAGGCCTCTTTCTCTCTTCTAACACTATACATCTCTATCTTTTATCTTTCTCTCCTACTACCCGCTGAATCTCAGCATTTTTTACTCCAAAGGCCAATGAATTGAGAGTCTTGGATTAACTCACAAATGGATTATAACTGATCTGATTGTTGTGATGTATGAAAATAAGTAATGGACATCCATCAGCCACTAGAAATGAAGCAAGTGAAGAGAGTACTTGAATAAAGTGCTAAACTGTGATGAGAATTTTAAACTGAATACTTTTCATGTTTGTTACTACCCAGATTCATTTAAACTCTCACTTGTCGAAGTAGAAGAAGTTGCAAATGAGATCAAAGACAACAAGGCGCTTACGATGGTAGCCAAACTCCTAAAATACGGTGGGAGTGAATTAATTAGACTGGTAATTTTAATATGTGGGGGGGGGAAAGGAAGAGGAGATATCCACAGAATGGAATGAATCGTTAATCATTCCAATATATAAAAAGGGAAGCAAAAATAATTACAGATTTTTGCGATATTATGCTGAAGAAAATATAAGTGAATATCAGACAGGATTAAAAAAAAAAGTCTTTAGTTGATCAGATTTTTATAATAAGAGTTTAATCAGCTGGTTCATATTTTATATGCAGTACTTTAGAAAAGCGTGCGATAGCATTTATACAAAAGGCCTTTTGGGAGAACCTCATACGATAATATTTGCACCAAAATTGAATCAAAATTGCACCAGCTGAAGCATGGTATTAGCTAATGGAATTAGATCGGAACCTTTTGATGTTTAAGACAGCGTTGAAGCAAGGCGATGCCCGTTCGCCCATCCTATTTAAATTTAGCTTCAGAAAAAATGTATTCGAGAAACTGTAAAAGAGAACCTATGTACGCCTTGTTGGAGAAAATGCCGAAGACATTAAAACAGGTTTACTCAAAATTGCTGTTGAAAAACTAGGATTACAAATCACCCAGGATAAAATTGAATATCTAAACGATAAAGAAATAATATTCAAGGGGTGGGGGATGATCAGTAGCCCATCAATAACCTAAAATTTAAAAGTGGCTCTTTCTTCAGTTATCTTGGAACCTTGATTACGCGACATAACAAGATTAGTACAGAAATACAAGCTGGTATGCGTGCCTCTGATAGATCTTATCATTCACGACATTTATTATCTTCCAAAATTCTATCAGGCGGAGTAAAAACGAAATATACAAGACGATCCTTAGATCTATTGTTTCGTACGGAGCAGAGCTAGAACAGGATTAGTAATATAAAAGGTTGGTATGAAAATATGCACTTATAATATAGTTTCTAATAATCAAATATTATTAGAAACAATAAGTCATCGCGCAATTATAGGAACGGATGTCGCAGTAGAAGGTGTTTGTTGAAGAATTTCATAAGTTTGTTGCAAGATATGAGATAAAATTAGCCCAAATGAACTTGAATGCAAGAATACGTAACGAGGCAGTGCAATCTTCATTGGGAAGATGTGGAGAAGACTCTTGATGGCAAACGCTTAACAGGCTTCGCAACAGCTTAAAATAACGCATAGCAAGGCATAAAGATGCTTATAAATTTACCTGGGCAAGCTATAGGTCGAAAATCAATAACTAATATACTATTTAAAGAAAAAACTTAACATATTTAAAATACACACCATGGGATTAAGAAATAGAAGAATGGAAACATCCTGATAATAATCTAAAAAAAAAAACAGCAGAAAAACTGGAAAGAAAACAAAACTCAGAATAGGAAATAATGAAATAAAGAAAGCAGTAGGGGCACTTCTGACCAGATCAAGATAACATAAGGAATCGTGACGTGATTGGTTGTACATCTGATGACACCATTGTGTTTGTGACGTCATGGGTTTAGAATGTTTGGAATTTCCCTGTGGGTATACGTGTCAATGGCTTCAGTTCTTGTGTTTTGGTTCGCGTATGGAATTATGGGTGATGATAGAGGTAAGGATTCGTGTTGTGATTGGTGGGGCACTTCTGACCAGATGAAGATCAAGATAAGATAAGGGATCGTGACGTGAATATTTGTTGTTATAAGATGTAGATAAGTGACGTCATTTGTTAGTTGTAAATAAGTGACGTTATTGTTTTGAATGGAAAAGGGAGATATATTAGTTGATAAGGAATCATGTCGTGATTGGTGGGACACTTTTAACCAGATAAAGATAAGATAAGGAATCGTGATGTGGATGTGTATTATTATAGATTTTGGAATGTTTGGAATTTCGCTGGGGACCCCCTTCTGTCAGGGACATCACGTGGCGTTGGGTTCGCTTAATGCATTGTGGGTGATATTTAGAGATAAGAATCGTGACGTTATGTGTTTGGAAATTTCTGGAGAACGTCTCTCTGTGATATCACATGGTGTTTTGGTTTGCCTATGGAATTGTGGGCGATGTTTTTGAGATAAGATATCTTGGAATTTCCCCAGGGTGACACACATCTGTCATTGTCGTCATGTTTTGTCTGGTTGTCTAAGGATGGATGTACTAATTTCCAATACATTATGGGGTATTTCTGTTAAAGGGTGAAAATTCTTAGAGTAGAGTCGTGAGGGCGGCAGTGATTAGGTTTTTCTGAATAATTTAATTATATGCTGGTGTCCCTCAAACATACACTTTTTTTTTGCTCCGAAGTTTTCATTATCAGTTGGAGTTGACATCACTAAAAGATTATTGGCAAATGACAACCTCTTTTCGAATTAACGTTATCTTGTTTACTAATGTTTGGGTAATGGTGTTTTTTTATATGAAGAGAAACAACCAAACGACATTTTAAAAAATAAATTAAAACTAAACGGAGACTTAAAAGCCTACAATAACTTTTTGTATGTAGTCTAGAAATTCTAATGATAATTTAAATTTACTTACAGTTTTCCAGAATGATTCTTCTTAATGCAAATAGATATTCCAAAATAGTTGAATTTTTATTCACACCACAACACACAAAAACACAATCTTGAAAGAACGAAATTTCTGTAATAACCTGAAAAGCTATTTGACTTTTGTTCCTTAGATTTCTGTCCGTTTGGTACACTGTTAACTCCTTAGCATTGGGCATACTATGTTGTTATTCCCAAGGTGGTGAGTGTAACTGCAAACTGCCTTTTCCTGACTAATATATCCGCCAGCTATCGGTAAACGCTCACACAGAACAATATTTCTGTAAATAACCAGAAAATATAGTTGACTACATCGTTTAGTTTTCCACCCGTTTGGTTTTCCGTTCGTTTTCTTATAGATGACTCATTAATTTCTGCTCTTAGTTTTCGACCTCTATCACACTATTGAACTGTTTGTATTAATCACATCCTGTAATATATGAGTTGCCGTATTGTTCAAAAGGTATCATTTTCCCACGGTTGGATGTTTCTCAAACACTTACATATGACTAAGTGATTAGCATTCACATGATTGTGATGACACATGTCCTAAAATTATTCATTCCTGATTAAGGATTTTATACACTTATTGTTTACAAGTAGATGGCTTGTTTGTTTACATTTTGTGTAGCTAGGAAACTGGAATTTATTTCAAATGAATATTAGCTCTGTAATATATATTTTGTTAATTTTTATGTTACCATTTATTTGACTGTAATATTATTAACAAATTGTATTTACTGAATCTAACATACAGAAATTAAATAAAGTAAAAAAACAGTATTTTTTTCTTATTCTCCTGATTTAACATTTGCGCTGATGTTCATAGTGTATGATTTGCCACTGGTGTTTACGTGTAATTTATGTGATTTTTCTCCATGTCACTTTTCAAAACAAGTTGAACTATGGTTTTTGCATAGTTCAACTATGTAAAACTCATTTCCGTTAGTCCCAATTGAGTGTTGTCCTCTCAGCCGGACATTTATTTCACAGTAGGGATATTTATATATATATATTAACACAATTATTATATTAGATATTCTTTCGAATACAAATAAATAATTATTTATTCTTATTTCAAATGAAAATTATCTCAGAAAGAATGAAAAATTGTAAAGAAAAAAAAATGTTTACCCTCAAATAAATATTTACGATCACAGCAAACAAGAAATTCATCAGCTTTTTCAAAGTTTTGAAATTCATGCACATATTATTTTCATCATTTGGTATCATTTAAATGAAGAACGGGTCTGGCTATTAAGTTCGTTAATGTTTTTTGATTTTTCTCTTCCAATGGCGAGTATTTTTTGATATACGCATGTTGATTCACTTGTTATCTGCATGCTACAATACCTTTTTATTTTTTGTCACTTTTCAAGTGAAATATTCTCCACTGAAATTCTACCTATTAATTTAATACCCATTTCCTTTTGCTTCCAAGAGTTGACACAGTTTCACTGAGCGGATTTTCAAAAAAAAAAAAAAAAAGTGTCTCTGGTTAGTTTGTGGCATGAAATTTCACAAGGGAAAAAAAAAAAAAAAATATATATATATATATATATATATATATATATATTATGGTCTTACTTAAATTTGTGTAAAACATCAAGGACACCCAATTTGTTCATTTCAATTTACACATTTTATTTGAATGAAATATTATTTACAAATTGTATTTACTGAACGTAACATACAGAAAATAAAGTGAAAAATACAATCTATTTTTTGTTCCTTAATCTTCTTATTGTTAAATTTGCATTGTTGTTCAAAGGTTCTTCCCATTCTTGTGGAATTGCCATCATGTGGTTTTTGACAGTGTGACTCTCATCTGAAAGTTAATTTTCATTTGGTGATCGTTGGGAATTTATTACTGTAGTAAAATTAAGAGTTGCATATTTATTTTTTGAAATAAATATGCAACAAAACCAGTACATATATTTCTGAGCATTATTAAAAGCACAGAATCTTTCGTTATGTTTCCAAAAGCATTTAAAAGTACACATTATGTTTTCACGTTTTGGGCATCCAATTTCATTTAAATCAAGAACAGGCCTCCCTATTAACTTCGTTAATGTTTTTGATTTTTCTCTTCCTTTGGCGAGTAATATATGATATTTGCATGTTGATTCTATCATCCAATCTCTTAGTTTGTCCAAAGCTAGTGAACCAATTTCCCACTTCAGCTGATGGTTATATTTTATTAACCAAGAATTCTGTTTTTTTTTTAACTCTTTCAAGTAATTCTTTCCAACTACAAGGTGATTTTGTCAATGTATATCTTATGATCAATGCATATCATTGAATGGGTGAGACGGGAAAGCCAAAAGTCCTTTTTAGGACTTCCAGGATAACAAATGGCAATGCTGTAGCCAATGAAGTTTTAACTGAGGCTCGGCTATTGCCGTTACCCAGCCATGACTAGAGCTTTTTAGCTCAATAACAGCCCATCCACACAGGTATTCTTCATTCAGATGACGGGATAAAGAGTCAAGGACTCAGTCCATCGCCCAGTTCTTTTAAGCACTTAAGATGTGCAAACAACGATGGACAGATTTTGAGAAAATTTAACTGATAATGCTCTTCCAATCATGCATTAAAAGAACTAAAAAAATAAAAAAAAACAGCAAATAACCAGGAGAAGATAAAATCCAAACAGAATAAAATATGTACAGTATGTGCATTAATCAATTGATTGATGTATTTGACATTCATATTCATATATCATAAAAGCTTTTGACAACACAAACATAAACTCTTGGATATACTAAAACCCGCTTAACCATAAATTTATTAAAACCACTCTTCAGCCTGTATGAGAAATCAATGAGTATAAAAAGAGGTGAGAACAAAACCAAAACATTGAAGTAACAGGAGGTTTTAGACAAGGATAACCACTCTTTCCCCCAGTATTATTTGGAATGTGTACGAATATGATAAAGAATAAACAGTAAAAAAGGAATCCGAATAGAAAAATGTTTAATTTGATAGAGTATGCAGTCGACCAAGTGACATTTGGAACCACGGAGGACACTTTACACAATGCTGTATATAAACTGAATGTAATAACAAAACAACCGATGTCAATCTTTCAAGAAAAAGAACTAAAACTGTGGCATTCAAAGGAAAAAATGCTCGTCTCAACTGAAATGGAGAACTAAGCAATTGAACAAGCCGATAATCGTTTGGGATATAAAATAAGTTGCAATGAAGATTTAGATATTTTCAATGAAATTAACAAATTCTCTAAAGAAAATCAAAAATAAACAAAAAATTAAAACGGAATGTTATCAAGACTAACATTATTGTATGGAAGGGAAGCATGCACAATAAGGGACGGAGAATCGCTGCTGCGGACATAAAATCTATAAGAAGACATCAGCAAGTCTTAATATAAGACAGATAAGAAATGAAAACATACAAAAAAAAAAAAAACTAACCAACATCGATAATGGACACATTCATAATCTAAATCCCATAATCCGGATATAATCTTTGTAACTCTTCTTCTCACCCTTTCCACAGCTGCTTATCCCACACCCCCTGAATCTGGGACACCAAATCTGCACACAGTAGTCTAGGTGCGGGCTTATCAAAGCATTATAAAGAGGCAAGATGACTTTCTTATCCTTAAATGTCAAGGTTCGCTTCAACATACCCATTATCCTCTGAGTTGTATTTGCAATTTTTCCTATGTGACCTTTAAACTCCAGTTTCACATCTACCATAATCCCTTGCTTCCTCGGTTTCTTGAAGCATAATCCATCGATATAATACGACACTAGAAATCTCAACACACAAAAATTATATAACTTTACACTTACTAATATTAAACATTCTATTTAAATCATTTTGTAATTGCTGAAAATCAATAGCATCCCTGATTTCCTAGCCTATCTTTGCATCATTAGCTACGTTGATCTTACTAATCTCCCCCCCCCCCATAAACTACTTTCTAGTATTGTCCATCAGCTTATCCAAGTCAATAGATTATGTTCCAATCCCATATTCTCCAGTTTACGCAACAGCCTATCGTGTGGTATCCTATCAAATGCCTTAGAAAAATCCAACATTATCCTAGTGTATCCATTTCCTTTATCCAACTCGGCCGTAACATTGTTATAAAATATGAGCAAATTGCTAAAGCAACTTCCATGACCTTCCGTCAGTAAACCTGCTCTGTTCTTTGAAAGAATAGCCTTTCTGTCAATCCATTTCTGTATGCAAGCCCTAACCAACTTCTCAAAAATCTTCACTACACACCAGCGATACTGATAGGTCGGTAGTTAGACACATCCGTTTATGCACCATCCGTGTACAATGGAACTATATTCCATTCCTGTGGTATCATTCCTGAGCTGACTCAAGTTATATAAATGTGTGAAAGGCCTAGCCAATTCGGCTGAACATTCCTTTAGCAAACGGGCTGATATTCCATCTGTCCCTATTGACAAATTCTTATCCAGGTTATGCAAAAGCTCTTCAATCTCATTTTCATGAACTTCTAACTCTTCATCCAACGTAGCAGTTTACACCATGCTACATACACCTGGTTGATATATCTTAGCACTCATTAACTGAACAATCTCCTTAGCTTCCGACACTCGAGTACCATCTGCATTCAATAAAGTTATTCTTCCACATTCATTCTTTCTTTTGCTTGCAGCATAACGATAAAATTCTTTCGGATTGATTTTAGCTTGCATGGCCAGTTTCTTTTCATACTCCATTTTAGCTTTTCTCACAATACTCGTTACTTTTCTGGCCTGAGCTTTATATATTTCATAACTCCTCTCACTCTTAATCTCACGATATTCTTTCCACATCATCTCTTTCTTGTAGATCTCTTACTTATTAAGGTTGCACATCCATTTCACTCTCAGCTTGTGGCGGCTCGTGGCTTGAAATCGTGGGGTTCTGCAACTTTCGAAATATACATACGCACGCATTGTAAGTACAGTGTATACGTGTTTGGATACAATATCAAAGTTATGGAAAAATTTTTAAAAATTTAAACATGAAAAAATATTATTTATTATGACAAAATTATACAGTTTGGTATAATTCAAAATTACTTAAAATTAAAATCCGTTATCATAACCCCAATAATGTTCTGAAATAAAAACTATAACAAATGTTATGTCTTTAATTGTAATGTCCAAATATTTATAGAGACGGAGTAAACACGATAAGCACTACGAACACTCTACTACTGGCGCAAACTGCATATAAACAACAGTGGAACTGCGCGACGGACAGTGCCGCATTACGCTAATAGCTCGCATCTCACTATGATGTGCTTGCGCGCGTAGCAATATGACACTGTGGTAAACACAGTGCTACTAGCGCCCTCCCAAGTGCTACAAGATGGATTTTATTATTTTTTTATAGAAAATAAGAGACTTGTATAGGATTGTTGATGATAAAATTAAATATTACAAGCAAATATAAATTAATTAATAAATATATTTATATATATCGAGAAAAATTGGGAGTGCTGCAGTTCCGTAGTGCCTATGCACGAGCCAACCCTGCTCCCAGCCTCTTTATTCTTCGAACACTAGGGATACATTCAGATACCACTTCATTTAAGCATTTTTTTTCCCTTCAAAACTTTCCACATTGCTGATATTGTTTCTGTACCGTAACAACACAGTATTCTTCTGAGTTTGTCACACTGTTGAGCATATAATCTGTCCTGGATGGAACATCCATTTACGTAACTACATCGCAGGTCGGTATGGCTCGATCAATCTCACCAACTGGTGGCAAACACAGTCGCATCCTTTACTAATACACCTGCTAACACTCTGATCAAATCCAACGCTCTTTGACCTCGAGTTCCTTCTTTCACATGCTGCTGGAGAAAGTTGTCTCGCAACAGCACATTTCCTTCATTTTTATCATGAGATTTCTCTTCTACCCGATCAATGTTTGGATATAAATTACCCATTATGATTACTCGCTTATTACCCATCAGGGTAATTTACGAATAAATTTCATTACCCTCAGGAACTGCTAGCAATAAATGCAATCTCACAGATCGAAGCATCAAATGTTCAAGAAATCTTCCAACAAATGGAAGAGTTCTTAAACTTTGGTGAGGTTATTCGTTTTTTCTTTTTCTTTTATAAAGTTAATTTATAATTTCAGTTAACCAAAATTAGCCAGCAAAGGTTGGTCGATTGGTAGAACCTCTGCTACTAATGGCTCAGCAAAAAGGTAAGCAAGTTTGAGCGCGGTTAGTAGTAGGAAGGGGTCAAATCGTTCGATGCTGTTGGCACACTCTCCCTCGATGAGTCTTTGGACTCCCTGGAGTTGTCACATAATAATAATAAAATATTTGTACAGTAATTTGAACGTCCCTCGAGAGATGGAGCCACTGTATCGACATATAATATAATATAATGCGTTAAAATATTTGTCTCTAAGCAATTTCTCAATGAGAAATTTTCCCGGAGCATTCACTGCTCTTAAATACTAATGAATATAGTAATTAATTTGGAATCGAACATTAATTTCGACCCTATGGAGCAACAGTTCAAAATTATCAGTTCAGTACATTATTTGATAAAAAAAAAAAACTCTGCCACAAATCAGAATAAGATTAAGAGATTTTGCTAATTATAATTGTAGTTTAATATTATTTATTTCAATACAACAATTAATCGTAACAGAATTGCACTAATTTTTTAAAAAAAATCCAAACTTACTTTGTTTAAGCATTGTTGTCTAAAGTAAGTTCGGATTTTTGAAAAAAAAATAGTACAAAGCAGATAAACAAAGGAGCTGTATAGTATCGCCATCTGTTGTTCGATAAACGAAATTGACGCAAAACTTGTTATTTTAGAATTCAAAATACATTTGGCAAAAACTTAATTTTGTCACCATCAAGAAATTGATCTTCATGTATTGTGTTGAATTCGGTCGCTATTCCTTCCTTTTCTTAATCATTATTGCCTGAATAGAACATCCTATACTTATTATTTAGTAAGATATCGGCTGATTTTGTTCAAGCAACAAAGGTTACAGGTTTTATGTGGATTTTTTCACACTGGTTATAGAAGTTTTGATAAGAAAGCTTTTCAGCCATCACACGCACTCTACGACCATACAGGAGAGTGAAAAAAAAAAAAAAAAAAAAACTCTAATTCGAAATGTACAAAACACCGGTCATTAAGATACATCTTAAATGTCTTCTTATCAAATAACTCGTCTTATGTCTGTCATTTTCTAAAGTTGAATCTATAGAAACAAGGTATATTCTTCTACTCTCTCTATAAGATAAATACCAATAAAATTAGAGATGTTCAGAGACCAACAGAACGCAAAACAATTTGTAGCAGCCCCTTCCAAATCATAAGGAATGCCATCAAAAACAATTTTGTTGATAACTTTGAACTTAATTGGTTGATGGACTGAGTCCTTGACTCTTTATCCCTTCATCTGGAGTTTAGATTGTGGATGATGAGATTATTGTGGGTAATTTACCCGCCCATTATGAGCATTGAGGCTGTATCAGCTTTCTCTGCGATGGAGGATTTCGGTTTTTTATGTTTGAAATGATCTGAGTTTTGTTGATAGTCCTTATAAGGACAAGCTTAAAGAGGCGAAGCAAGAATGTTTTTCATATTCCCCGTTATCTGTAGAGGACAGTGTAGGGATAAGGTGTTATTGAGCTATTAAAGCTCTGATCATGGCAGGAGGGCAACAGCAATAGCCGAGCCTCAGTTAGAACTTCATTGGCATCCATTGAACAGCATTGCCATCCATTACCCTCCAAGGGTATTAATCACCGCATCTCACGGTCGATCCTGGATCCATCGTTTTGTTGATATCTTAAGTTCTTAAAAGAACTGGGCGATGGACTGAGTCCTTGACTCTTCATCCCGTCATCTGAAGGAAGAAAATCTGTGTGGATGGAGTGTTATTGAGCTAAAAAGCTCTAGTCATGGCTGGGTAACGGCAATAGCCGAGCCTCAGTTAAAACTTCATTGGCTACAGCATTGCTATTTGTTACCCTGGAAGTCCTAAAAAGGACTTTTTGTTGATATCCTTATAGTCCTTATAAGGACTGGCTTAAAGGGAAGCAAGAATGCTTTTCATCTTCCCCGTTATCTGTAGTGTAGGGATAAGGTGTTATTGAGCTATTAAAGCTCTGATCATGGAAGGAGGGTAACAGCAATAGTCGAGCCTCAGTTAGAACTTCATTGGCTACAGCATTGCCATCCATTACCCTCTAAGGGAGGTGATTGATATTGGAAGTTAAAATTGCTTGAATATTTTACATCCTTAATAAAGGTGTTTTAAGAATATGAAACACAGTTTAAATAAAGAAATATTTTACACAGATTTATATATATTTTTGATAGCAAGTACAAATGTACCATTTATTTAAATAGAAAAATTTTGATTATTTTTAAAAGCTTAGTGCTATCGTATTGAAATGTATTTAAACACAGACGTAATGCTTAAACTGCATATAGATTTTTTCCAAATAAAATAATCAATTATTGGTACAAACGTAGATCACGAGGCCAAGGTTACCATGGCACCAAAGAAGCATGTGTTGCCAGTGCGTGTATCTTCCATAAGCATACACATAATGATTTGTTTGTGCGATGATGTATTCATAAATGTTTACCATAAAAAAGATATTTTTCATATTTTCGTTTCCTTGAAGAAACAAATTCTTATTTAATACTAAGCGAATCTTTCTGTTTTTGTGACATCAGTAAGCAAAAGTAAAATATTTCTGGTTCACTAGAATTAACCAAAATCATTTATAATTAATGAATAATCCATTAATATATTACGCCTACGTGGAGAAAGCGTAGCTTTTTTGTTTAATGTTTGCTTTTTTTTTTAATTTCATACATTCAAGATTCTTGAATCAACAAAGGGCAACTAACTGCAGGCCACTCGCAACGACCCAAGAAACAATCTTCTTACAACAAGTAATTATGCAACTTAGTACATTGTGCCATGAAACAATGGGTGTCAGTATTTACATCTGCGTGGGATGCATCATTCACTTTAATTATACTTTGTAAATTGGCACTGAAGACAAATGTTTGTTTATTTAGGGGACAAGCATGTAATCACTGAGCTCCTGTTTTTCTTTTATATACAGGTAACTCTCGTATAACACGGTATTTATACAACACGGTCTACAAATTGTAGTAACCCTTCATCTTTTCATATATTTTTCACCGCGCGACTTAAAAATGAAATTTTATCTTCGTTAAATTTGCGTCTGCCCGTATCGCGCATGTAGTTATAAGCAGCGAATTTATATTAGGGGAAATACCCTTTAGCACACATGTACGTCAATTGTTTACCGTATAAAGTGTTTAATGTTAAAAATGGTCTTCGTTTACTGCCAGGAAAGCGCATTAAAAATCATAAGAGTGTTCATCTCAAGCTGAGCACTTCATTTTCTGGTGAGTGGGCTTTTGCGATATGGTTGAAAACAAAATTAGTGAACTAATTGATGGGGAAATTGATTTAAATGAGGAGGAACTGGTACAATTAATAGATGACGTCGAACCAAAATGGCGGAGAAAGTCCTGCCGAAGATTCTGATTGTGAATCCGTTAAAGAATTCAGTTTAAAGAAATTAGCAGGATTGAACTTGGCAAGAAAGTTATTTTACGGATAATGATCCCTCGATGGAGCGCTCCAGAAAATTCACGAGACAATTGGATATTTGCTTGGCTCCATATTATGAACTTAATAAAAAGATCGCAGCAGAGTGGTAAGCAAGATCTTATTTCTGACTTCTTGATAACTAAACCAGCCGAAGTATGCAATGAGAATTATACAAATGATGTCCAAGAGATTTCAGGTGATAAGAACGTTCGACCACTCGTAAATAAAGAACATCTAAGAAATATTAGTTTTGAAGAGAGTGATGACGATTAAAATATGCATTTGATTTTATTTTGCCTAAAACATTTATGCATTCTGTGCAAAAGTTTACGTACAATTTGTAATTTTATACTACGTATTTGTCTCATAGTTTGTTTTCTTAACTTACATGAATTACCTGAATTAAATAAAAATATATTTTTGTTGGATATGTCATTGTTATTTATATAATTAAAAAAAAAACGATTTTTTTAATTTCTGTGTGATCTGAGACTCGCATAACGCGATTTATATAACGCGGTATTTCTATGGAACCTAACATCCGCGTTATACGAGGGTTACTGTAATTTATAAAACTGGTTTTAATTATTTCCATAAAAGATTTCCGATAATATCTCAGAAACCTTCGAAAACATTTTATATTTCCGATACCGTATGCGAATCGAATTTTAATTCCTACTAAACAATATTTGTTTATATTGGTTTGGTAGCATTTTAGTAAAGAACTGATTGGTTTTTAATACGTTGTTAAAGATTAAAAAAGACCCCTTTGTGTATATACAATTTCGATAAACACTTCCAAATAAATTCAAACATTTTATTTCTTACATGTACACATCTTTTTGTCGTGTAATAAGTAACGGCTTAGAATAATACTTATCACAGAAATATTGTGATTTATGTCACTCTATCAAAAAAAGAAAACAATCTTATAGTGCGTTAATATCGTGGATAAATGAATATAAACATCTAAATGAATATTTTGTTCTTTATGCTAATTACGGTATTCTAAGTGGGCGCACTTCCCCAGGAATATCTCCAACTGGGTCTGGAAATTCACCTTTTATTGTTTATCACTGTACGTAAATGCATTCCTTCCAAATACGTAGGATAATTTCTTATTTATTCAATTCTTTCTTTAGAATTGAATAAATTGGATATGAAAGGATAAGAGATTGGATATGAAAAGAATCAATCGACCGTGAGATGCGGTGATTGATTCATTAATGCTCTTGGGGGTAACGGATGGCAATAATGCAATGCTGTACCAATGAAGTTTAACTGAGGTTCGGCTGTTGCTGTTACCCCCTTGGGCGACGAGTTTTTGAGGTCGCTCTCTTAAGGTTTTTGCCTTAAGGGAGCACTTTGAGTCTCCGGGGAAGGTGTTCTCCGGCACGGCCCGCTGAGGGGCTTTGTCGGTGAATTATTTTCCTCGGATTTTGAGCGGTTCTGCTCGGTGGTCGGGGAGCCCGTCACTGAGTGGAACCAACGCTGAGATATGGACGGTCTTTCGCCCACTACGGAGTGGCCTAGAGATCGTCCGTATTTTTGAGATTTCACCTTTACTTACACAGTCGGTAGGAGAGGAAATAAAGATAGAGTGCATAGTGCTAGAGTAGGTTAAAGAGGCCTCAGTTGACCTGTTTTAGCTGTTTGCCCCTCAGGGGCGTTTCTAAAACGGTCGTTGATTTTTTCCTTTTTGTAAAGTGAAAAATCAACGACCGTTTTAGAAACGCCCCTGGGGGGCAAACAGGTCAACTGAGGCCTCTTTAACCTATTCTACCGCTATGCACTCTATCTTTATTTCCTCTCCTACTATCTGCTGACTCTCAGCCTATCTTACTCTACAGGCCGATGATGAAGATTTGTTGAACTCACAAATTATTGTAAGTCCGGTAACGCTTAGGGGAGAAATGAAGTAGCTTCAAGAAATTCCATGCTTAGTCTGAGGAGCAAGGTTTCCTGCAATGCAAAATATAAAATTAATTTAAGATTAAGGGAAAAAAATCATGTTTATTTTTATTTGAGGCGTAGAATTAAAACTCGTGTTGCAAAAGAAAAAAAAAAGCCATTTCCACTGGGCCATACTGGCACATATTGACAGAACAGAAAATTGATAAAAGGTGTACTCTTTTCCACGCCACCTCAGGGGTAGAGTACTAGGCGCGTTTTTTTAACGTGATATCCCCAGTAGGCCTAATCCACGACTTGTATTAAAAAACACAAACCTGTATTAAATTTAAAACTTTATCAGTTTACTTTGGGACAAAAGAACTGAATATCATTTTTCACATCAAGCAAAAAAATGATGTTATTAATATAAAGACTGAATGGCAATGGACCAAGGGCAGATTCCTGGCGTACACCGATGGTCACCTTAAATCTTGGAGACTCACATTCCCCCTACACCTCTTTCTGATATCTCTCACAGAACCATCCTCTTATCCAATATTTTATTCAAATGAACGTTTTATAATTATTTGAAATGAGACGTTTGGGTCTGTAGTTGCTTATGTTTGCTCTATCACCCTTCTTATGAAGCAACATTATTTCTATTTAATCACTGCCTTGTATGTACGATGTGCCAATGTACAATTTGAGAAGTTCTGGAAATAGTTCTACGAGTCCTATTTTGAAGAATTCTGCTGGAATTTGATCACCGCCCTGTGCTTTCCATTTTTCATTTGTTTGACTTGCCTGTTCTATTTCTTCTTCGGATGTTGTCTTGTCCTTTGAAGAGTCTTAGATGTTTCCGTGTGCTCCTTGTACTACTTTCGCTATGTCGATGATTTTGTTTGCATAGAGCTGTTGTTCAGGATTAGGATCTATTTCTTGCAAGGCTGCTGTAATTACTGGACAGGTAAAGATGTGAGTGGGTGTCAGTTCAGTATTGGGGAAGTTGTTACAGTTTCTATATGTTATCGTATCATCTGTATTGATCTTCATTCCTCTATAATGTCCTGTTCTTCTTCGGTGATTTCCAAGATGGGATCATCACACGTTCTATTTGTTTGGTTGTCTGTTAGAATATTTGCTTGAATATAATTCTTGGTAGAATTTTGTTGCTATTTGAGAATTTCGGATCTTTTATTTGTTTTATGACCAAATTCATCTACTAAAGAAGGGATCCAGGATTCGCCATTTTTCCAATTTCTCTTTTAACTCATTTGTTTAGTTCAATGAACTCTATTTTGTTTTGTATTGATTGGAACCTTTGTTTTCCTTTAGTGATTCTCTATGTTTTATTGATTTCGGTATTATCAGTTATTTTTGACTTTATTTCTCTTGTTGACTCAGTGGTTGGTATGCGAGCTTCGTTGCTTCCTCCATATTATCGCAAAGCTTTCGAGTATTATTTAATCTAGTTGATTTTCGAGTTGTTAATATGTTTAAGTTGTCTTAAACATAAGTTGTCTCTAAATTTCTTTCTGGTTTCTTTGTAGATCTTGAACTCCTGATTGTCTATTTCGGAACCAATTATTCCTTTTTTTTTTTTTTTGAACCAGAAGCTTCCTCTCATTAATCTATGATCTGAATTAAAGAGTTGAAATTATTGAGGATTTCAAAGTTATATAGACGAAGTGAATCTTTTAATAGTCTATTTCATTTCTTTTTTGTGAAAGCCATGTCCATCTTCTTTTTTCTCTTTTCCTAAAGAAGGAATTTCCAGCTGGTGGTTAAAGACGAATTATAAGAATAGCCTTCTTCTTTCGTTCCTTTTCTGGCTGCCATGGTTTCCAAGAACTAAATCTTCTGCCTTTTGTTGCTTAGTGCCTACTTGGGCATTAAAATCTCCCATTACAATGGCCTAGGAGTTGTAGGGATGTTATTGCTAGTGTAAGTTCATCATAGAATTCCTCCTATTTTTTTTTTCTTCTGATTTTTCTGTTTATTTCTGATCATACTTGTGGTGGGAGCACAAACCTGTATTATTGTTAGTGATTTGTTTTTTTATAATTCTAACTTTAAGGAGGCGATTCTGCTTGTATAACTTTTAGATTCTGCGATATGCTTTTTTTCCCCATTTGCTCTAGGAATTGTCTATTTCTATTTTACCCAGAGAAATTGTCTCTTGATTTTTTTTTTTTTTCGTCTCACCTCTGAAAGTCCAGTGATGTCCCAGTTGATTTTTTTCTGGGCTTCTTCTAGTTCTACTACTCTATCCTCTGATTGTTACGTACGGACATTCAATGAGGCGATTTTTATTGTATACATTTGAGTGGCAGATTTAGTTATAGTTTTAGTAGAAGTTTTCGTGATGGTTTTCCCAGTTCTTTTATCAGAGGCGGACCTCGCTTCAGGGTTTGAGTCATTCACCTGGGAGAGATTCGTCAAAATCGATAAATGTCCTTTTCGGCCTTGGACACTGTGACCTTTCTTTTTTTCTCTTTGCCATGAAACGTGTCTTGTGCAATTGGATTGTTATATTATTATTACGGGTCACCTCCAAGGTACTACACAAGCATCTCACCATCTTCTTTACTACGTAATTCTCCAAAAACAACGACACGCCTACTACCATTAACACTATCTACCGTCCATCACCATAAACCACAGTATTTTCCCAGCAAATTGCGAGTGTATTCATGGTCGATTTGCTTGTACGCGCGATGAAAAACCCGTGTTTGGAAAAATGAAACCTTGCTATCTCCTTATCCGATCGGCCAACTCATCTTCAATTGTAAAAGTCCATATAAAGAATCTTACATTATCATACATTCTGTCAATCCCTGATACAATTGGATTATCGTATATTCCCTTCTGCTGAGATTCAAATTATACAGCCAGGTGAGCATCCGTGCTCATATATTCCATCAATCCCTATTGCCGAATTTGTATTCCATTTATGCGAAAGCTCTATGACGTCATCCTCATATACCTGAATTACTTCCTTCAGTGTAGAGGTAGCTGTGAGGTCAATATTGCACACACCAGCTTGAAACCATTTATCAAAATGACACTCATTAGCTGAGCAACTTTTTCTGCATCAACCAGCTGCACATCATCTGAATTGAGGGGAGTTATTCTTTCACATTCATTTTTTGTTACTTGCAACATAAGGATAGAATTCTTTGGGAGTGTTTAAGCTTGCAGAGCCAGTTTAATTTCATTGCCACCGTTTAGTTTTTCGTACAACAGTTGTCATCTTTTGACCTGAGCCTTAGAATTTTCATTTCTGACATATGAAATGCCTAGGGTATTATTTCCACATTATCTTTTTTTTTTCAAGAATTTCTTCCTTAATAAGATGCCGTGTCCATTTACGCTCAATACCAGTTAACATATCTGCATTTGTGAGCCATTTCTGACCAATGCTAACAATGTTAGGCCCCACCGTATTAAGGCAACAACCTCTACCCCTTTGTTTCTGATATTTCAGGCATTTGTGCGCAGCCATAATAAGTTACGTCCATCCTTTTTTCTTTCTTTTTTGTGTACTTTCCTCTATAGTGTGTATGACCAAGTAGGGCACCTTTCAGATTCCTGTTCATATATCACGCTTCCTTTTTCAGGCATCCTAGAATGTATTTATGAGATCCGAACCTGACCAATACGCATTCATCTTTTCATCATAATAACCTCAGTCGTTGATCATAATTATATTTATTATATTAACTATTTTAACTTTCTCTAATTTTAATTTTAATTTTAATAGTTAATATAATTATAATTATATTAACTATTTTACCTTTCTCATTCTTCACTTTCGTTTCTTCGAGTAGTTAAGTGATCATTTCGGATCCTCTCTCTATCATTAGACAAAGCAGAAGAACTACTGTAAAGGTAGAAGTACTGAGACTTGGTGTCGAGAATACGAGTATACGCAGTCTCAGTTCTAACCATAAAGATGTTCACTTCCACTTCCGGTCTGGTCTTTTTTTTTTGACTCCTTTCCTCTAGTCCAGATTTGTTTCCTTGTTTTTATCGTTTTATCCATGTATTAGCGTTTACAGATTTTTATTCTTCATTGTACTGGTTTTTATAAGATTTTTAATGTTCTCCTTTTTATTATTGTTTACTACTGTTAAGGTTTTAGGTATTTCCGCTTATGTAACTACTTTAATGAGATAAACGTCTGATTTCCATTTTTTTAAGAATTGTTTTTAAAACTATTATCAAATTATTTGTAGGACTAAATATTTTTAGGTATTTAGAAATTTCTTTAAACAATTTTATAAAAAAAAATAATACTTACCTCAAACCAATTTTTTTTTTTGCATAAACTTCTCGAAATTATTTCCTACAAAAAAAAAAAAAAAAAAAAAAAAAAAAAAAAAAAAAAAAAAAAAATCATTTGTCATGAGAGGGCGCTGGTGCGTAATGGCGGTTGCCAAGTGTTTATATATGTGATCAGTGATTTAAATAGTTGTTATGATTTTCTAAAGAAAAGTTTATTTTGTAAAATATTTGCTACTGATGCTGGTAGATCGATTTGATCTACGGGATATTTATATATAGAGGTAAGTGTTCTTCATTCTGTGAAACATTTACTACCTTTGCTGGTAGATCGACTTGATCTACGGGATATTTACATTGGGCTCTAGGTCCCACTTCTCAAACTTTATTTTAATAGAGTTGTTGCCTTCTGTTAATCATGACAAAACCTCTCAATGAAGGCATATTTGAAGAAGTTTACAAAGAATTCCTAAGATTAGGAAAACTTTTGAGCGACAACTGGCCAGGGAAAGTAAAGCTCTTAGATACATTCCCCCCTACAGCAGTCACAGAAGATAGGATGGTTGATTCTAATGAAGGAAGTATGTTGACTGAACCAGAATCAAGTCACTCCACGAATACAGAGAATGCTGCATCTCAGGAGAATACTCCGCAGTTTGTGAAAACCAACACAGAATTTCAAACAGTCAAAAAGAAAAGGAAAATCTCCTCTACTGCAGATACACCCAAAACAGTGGAGATAGAACCAGATAATGTAATTAAAGAAAGGGTACCCCCAGTCGTCCTAAGGGCCAAGGAGCACTGGACGTCCGTTGCATCCACACTGAAATCTTCAGATATCACCTTCATTAAAGCCACAAACACAGAAGAAGGGATTCGCATACAACCTAAAACATCATCAGATTACAGAAAAATGACCAAATTTCTAGACAACAACAACTTGCCATATCACACTTTTGCACTCAACAGTGAAAAAAATTTAAAAGTAGTGTTAAGGGGAGTAACTGAAACATTACAAATAGAAGACCTCACTGCAGACCTCCAACTTAAGGGATTTAGCCCAATTAAAGTCAGCCGAATGCGGAGGGCTGATAAAACACCCTATCCTCTAATTCTAGTGGAAATAAGCAAAGACCAAAATCATATATACAATCTCCAAACCATCTGTGATCTAGTCATAAAAGTTGAGGCATTGAAACACAAATCAACTACAACCCAGTGCCATAGATGCCAGAAGATTGGGCATGCCCAACGATGCTGCAAGGCTGAATTTCGTTGCGTTAAATGTGGTGGCAAACATGCATCAAATGAATGCCATAAACCTCGTACACTTCCAGCAAAGTGTGCAAACTGCGGAGGACCACACCCTGCAAACTATAGGGGCTGTATAGCATTTCCTCAAAACCAAAAATTACAACTCAAAACCAGTAAACCTCTTCAAGAACAAGCGTCTTCCCATCAAACCATAGTCTCCACAACGGATGGAAGATCGTATGCTGAAGTTACAAGATCAACCTTCCAAAAAGACCCAAAACCAAAGCAGTCACAGCAAACCAACAAACCTATCCTACTGAACATAACAAGCCACTTAGGTGAAATGCTTGCTGAACTCCAACAAACCAACCCAACTCAAGAAGCCAAAGATATCATCTTAAGGCATACACAATCACTCTTTATGGAAATTCTTAATGGATAAATCTAAAAGAAAACCGAAATCATTACAAATTGTTTCATGGAATGCAAATGGTTTATCTATCAAATTACAGGAGCTGCAGGAGTTTGCAGCAGAAACTCAAGCAGACATCATCCTCATAAATGAAACACATCTTCGTTCAAGTGACAAAATCAGAATCAATAGTTATAGCACTTACCGAACAGACAGATGCTTTGCTAGAGGTGGAGGCACTGCCATCTTTGTGAAAAGTAACATAAAACATAATTCAATAGCAGAACCCCAAACAGAACACATGGAAACTACAGGAATAGAAATACATATGGAAAATACAAGCAGCATTACGATATATGCAGCCTACAACCCCCCAAATAAAAAACTCCTTGAATCTGACTTAGAGGTGATACTAAATACAGGCAGAGCAGTGATTATAGCCGGAGATCTTAATGCCAAACACTCAGTCTGGAATAGCAGAAACTCAAATATTAATGGAAGAATACTCAACTCTTACACCACTTCAAGAAATATAACAGTAATAGGACCCACTGAACCCACACATTATGGAGCTACCGGTCGTCCTGATGTACTAGATATAGCTATATTAAAAAACATAGCGCACAGCTATCAGATACAAGCAATCAACGACTTAAGTTCTGATCATAACCCCATCATATTACAACTAGGCACCATACAAGATATAACAGAAAACACCACCGCATTTATAAATTGGAAACAACTTCCCTCAGCCTTCCAGGAAAACCTTGGTCCAATACCGCATATAACATCTGCTGAAGATGTAGAAAAAGCAGTGAAGACTCTTGAAAAACAACTGCTGACAGCTATAACGCAGGTAACAAATATAACCAAATGTACACCATCAAATAAACTTCCACAGGATATAAAACGTCTTATCCAAGAGAAAAACAGATTAAGAAGACAATATCAGAGAACAATGGACCCAGCGGATAAACAAGCAGTCAATAGAGCAACAAACCAGGTTCGATATGCCCTAAAGGACCACCGTAACCAACTCTGGAATAACAAAATTCTCCAATTAAACACAGAGGATCAATCAATATGGAAAACGATGAAATCACTCCGTTCAAAGCGTTTTACATTTCCTCCAATCCAAGGTGAATCTAATGTTGTCTACAACGACGAGGAAAAAGCTGAAGCATTTGCTGACAGTTTAGAAAAACAATGCAGCCCCAATTATATCAATACAGATATAAATTTCATAAGTAAAATTCACACCCAAGTGCGTAAAATAACTCAAAATGCCTCATTCCAATCCAATAACAAATCCGTATCACCAACAGAAGTATATGAGATTTTAAGAAAACTAAATAACAAAAAGGCTCCAGGTCCAGATGGAATAACAAATAAGGTACTCAAGTTACTTCCTCGCAAAGGGGTTATGCATCTAGTAGCCATCAATAATGCCATCTTCCGGCTAAATTATTTCCCACAACGATGGAAAATTGCCGACGTTTTCCTAATTCCCAAACCTGGGAAAAATACACAGTTCCCTG
Organism: Typopeltis vanoorti; assembly: GCF_054136105.1. Taxonomy (NCBI): domain Eukaryota; kingdom Metazoa; phylum Arthropoda; class Arachnida; order Uropygi; family Thelyphonidae; genus Typopeltis; species Typopeltis vanoorti. The sequence continues at coordinate 27,717,642 of NC_143570.1, forward strand.
TAAATTACAGACCAATCAGCCTTCTTTCATGCATAGGTAAGATAGCCGAACGTGCTATTCTCACACGGCTTCAAGAGGCAACAGATATCAACCATATAATTCAAGATGAACAATTCGGCTTTAGGAAATATCACTCCACAACGCTACAAATTTATAGAGTTATCGAACATATAACCCAAGGGTATGAATGGCACCAACACACTGGCGCAGTTTTTCTAGACATCACTCAAGCATTTGATAGAGTATGGCATCATGGACTAATTTTTAAACTACACGAAGTTGGTATTCCATTGCCACTAGTGCTACTTATCAAATCATATCTACACAACAGAAAATTTAAAATAAAACTCAACGGTATCAGATCCACGGAGAGGAGAATCACGGCCGGAGTACCTCAAGGCTCTCTACTATCTCCCCTACTCTTCTCCATATACATGGCAGATCTCCCCAAACTGTCTCCAGCTATCACCGCTCTGTATGCCGACGATACAATCATTATAGCCAGATCTCTCCGTCCACACCTGGCCACAATCAAGCTGCAGAGAGCAGTCAATGAATTGGAGGATTGGTACACCAAGTGGCGTATCGCAATTAATCCAAACAAAAGCTCTGCAGTACTTTTCACCAGACGTAAGGCAGAACCGAATACAAGCATACAAATGTTTGGTAAAATCATCCCTTGGCGCAATTCTACCAAATATCTGGGAATTCATCTTGATAGACGTCTAAACTTCAAGTCACATATGGATAGTGTTACCACTAAGGCAAGTCAGACTATAGCACAGCTATATCCACTTTTGAACAGGAACAGCTTCCTAAGCATAAGCAACAAAATCTTACTTTTCAAATCGGTAATCAGACCGCAACTAACTTATGCCTCTCCAACCTGGGGTCACACGACTAAAAGCAACATCAACAGACTTCAGATAATACAGAATAAATGCCTAAGAATGGCATTTAATGCCCCATGGTTCATCAGAAACATCCAGTTACATCAAGAAACCAATCTTCCAGATATTAAGACCTACATGACAAACATTGCAGAGAAATTCTTCACAATCACGGATAATCACCCAAATCAGTTAGTTCGACAGGCAGCGGACTACAAGCCCTCAGATCGTTTCAAACATAAAAAACCGAAATCCTCCATCGCAAGAGAAAGCTGATACAGCCTCAATGCTCACAATGAGCGGGTAAATTACCCACAATAATCTCATCACCCACAATATAAAATCCAGATGAAGGGATAAAGAGTCAAGGACTCAGTCCATCAACCAATTAAGTTCAAGTTCAAGTTCATCATTTGTCATATTCCAGCGTGCGTGTTATGGTACTATAAACCATTCTTGGCCTTTTGGCTTAGATCAAGTGTGTAGTATAGTTCGCGTTTTTTCGTGAAACAAACTGAGCATCTGTTCATAACCGTTGATATCGGTACGAGTCCCATCGGGCCTCACGATATATTTAACGGAGATTTACAGATCTTCCTAAACCCCGGATCGGGGTAATAATAAACACTTGGGGGTGGGAATAGCTAGGCCCCCCCCCTCGCCAGCTATGGCCAATGTTTTGCCGCGCACGCGGACTCTCGGCATCGAGACTGACGCTGATCTGAGACCTCGACTTTTGGCTAAAGCCCTGATTGACTGCGTTGGTGCGGACCAGATATTTGGATTCACTCCTTTCGGTAATGGCAGATACCAGGTTGTAGTTAGGAGCGCAGAGACTAGGGACAAGTTGCTCAAAGGCTTTCAATGTAACGGAAAGGAAATTTTTCCGTTCATGGTGGGGAGCATTATCAAACTGCTCAAAATCTCCAGATTCCCCTTGGAATATATACAATGTGATGAAAAAATAATCCACGAAGTGTTTGGGAAATGGGGTGTTGTTCGAAACATACAAATCTTAAACGATGCAGACAACCCCCAATGGAAGTCAGGGGAAGTAAACATCTCGCTCGAGATGAAAACAGCGGTTCCAAACTTCGTCAACATCGGATCCGCTAGGGTAATGGTAAACTACCCTGGCGTTAAGAAGCAATGCTTCCGATGTGGATCCTTCGACCATCTAGGAGCGAACTGCCCAAAACTGACATGCAAAAACTGCCTAACGACAAGTCACTCACTGGACAAATGTCTCATGGCTTGCCTCAAATGCGGGTCCAAAGACCACAAAGTTAACACCTGCCCATCAAGAACGCATGCAGAAAGGATGGGAGGTGCTATTATACCAGTCACAGTCTCCTCAGTAGAGAAGCCTACAGAACAAGAGTCGGAAAACATGGATTTTTCCAACTATAAACGAGGCATACGGCAAAATAACGGCTATAGAAGAAAAGGCAGCCGCCACAGAAACCATAGCCTGCACACCCAAGAAAGAGAAGAAGCGAGAAACAGCCAATAAACAAGCTCTGTCACATGATGAAATCACTGCAGAAGGAAAAGTAAATAAAACAGAAAACATGGAGGCAAGCAGCGCCCCCTTCAAAAGACCTCTGAGTCCAGAGGAAAAAGAGATGAAAAAAATAAAACCAACAGAAACAGAAGAATTGGAGACTCCTCATGCAAAAGCAGAGGAGACTCTAAAGCATCTAGTTAAAGGTATCCCTGGGGTGGCAGAAAAATTTCAAGACGCAATAGTGAGAATAGGGGAACCTGAGCTCCTCCTCACTGGGAAATATAGTCCAAACGTAGTTAGTGCAAAATGGGGTGATTTATTTGTTGAAGACATCAGCCAAATCACCCCTGAGCAAGTACAGGTAGCCATGGACATAGACGAGGAGGCGGCATCGGCGTTCTTCATAGCTCTCTCCAAATTAGACATGGCCAAGGGAAGTGAGGTGGCTAAAAGAATAATGACTGCCCACAAAAAGCGACAGTCACAATAACCATCCCATGTTTTCCTGTCCACAGCAATAGCTCTCTAGTTCCAACAGGTGGGGAAGGGCCTGAGAACCTGAGCAGCGAGGCGGTGCAGCTTCTTGAGAGCTGCATCACTTAGGCCAGACCCTTTTCCCCCATCTTTTTTTTTTTGGTTTTCCAGTTCTTTCTATATAGTTTTATTTTCTCTGTACTTCATGTTTTTGTTTTTGTTCCATGTTTCCTTTTTAGGATTTTTCCTTTTTCTTCTAAAGTGAAAAATCAACGACCGTTTTAGAATCGCCCCTGGGGGGGCAAACAGCTTAAACAGGTCAACTGAGGCCTCTTTTACCTACTCTACCACTGTGCATTCTATCTTTATTTCCTCTCCTACTATCTGCTGACTCTCAGTCTATCTTACTCTACAGGCCGATGATGAAGTTTGTTGAACTCACAAATTATTTATCATTCAACATTTCTGAGCAAGAATTTCTCCGATTATATTTCCAACAAAATAAATGTTTTAATCTTATATACGTTTTTTTTTTTCATTATATAAGTTGTTTTAAATGTGTGGAATGAATATTTGATGGAAGGAAGGATTTCAATAAGTTGGACGGCTTACATTTGAATGGATTTCGAGTCAAAAGAGGGTTTCAAGATAATATCTCCAAAAATGTGTGTCACATGTTATATATATATATATATATATATAAGTAAGCGACTAAGTATATTGTTACCATTGATAGGGTAAGAAAATTTACAATATCAAAATTTTTAAAAAATTGAGGTCTCCTACTTAGATACCACACCAAGGTTTTAGTGATACAGAGCATTATCAACTTTACCTATAGAAGTTGGTGCAAGGTGTTTTTATTTTTAATAAGAATCTCTGGAGAAGATAAAGATATAATTAATTTTTTTACTTGGAGATACTATATATTAGGGTTACCAAGTAATTTTATAAGCTTAATTATTTAGGAGACCTCAAAAAAGGTTGAAACCTGTCTGGGTAGTGACCCCACCCATAATGTATTGAAGTATACATCTTTTAGTGAGATGTGCTTTACATTATGGGAAAATACTAAGAATAGTGATCAGAGCTTTACCCACCTTAACAATGAGTTGCCCTGGTGTTTGTACCATCTTTAGACTTGAACTATGTTTCAGGCGCAAACTTAATTGTTTGTATACTTGGGATTAGGGGTTAAATAACCAAGCTTATAAAATTACTCGGTAACCCCAATGTTGGTGCAAGTTGAGAAAAAGCACAGCAGGAATGAGTGAAAGTGTGAGAGTTAGGATCGGATTTTGAATTGCAATTCATTAATAAGGGGAGTGTTTGAGGGGAGTGTGAAGAAATCGCGTTTTCCTGGTGCGAAGATTAAGGACAGTAGTGATGATGTAAGGATGCAGAGAATGAAGGTGAATAAGATGTTTATTTTGGACGAAAAGATATTAAAGAGTTGCTGGTACATGCGAAAAAGAAGAGCGAGAAAGTAAACGGTGTGAGTCTGTTGCTATGGGATGATAGAATTAGACGGCACATGGTGTGGACTTTGTGGGAAAACACGAAAATATTGTCTGGAAACATATAAAAGTAACTTGAGTATTATTATTTTTTGATCCCTTCGGAGAAAATGTACATTTTCTCCGAAGGGATCAAAAAATAATAATACTCAAGTTATTAATTTCTTACTCATAATAAAATAATAATAATAATGGAAAAACATAAGTCATTGAGATATTCAGAAAAAGAAATACTGCGAAAAACACTTCAAGTATATACGAATAATATATACTATATTATATTATATTATTATAATTATTATTCGTATATACTTGATGTAAACTTTACATCATTGATGTTAAAAACTTAACACCTATTCAGGAGAGTGACAGTTTTAATGTCAACTATAATGACACAATCACAAACGCAATGCGCATGTCCAGACTGGTATATTTTTGGATTATATTCAGTAGTTGACGTCATTGACTGGCAGCATTTTAGCTTCCATTTTACACGAAAGAAGCTTCTTTTACTGAATAAGAGTTGCGTTTGCAATAGAAAGTTATATTTTTTTTATCACTAAAATGTTCGAAAGAGATTTCTTCGGAAACGTTTGATAAAAACTGGTAAGAAATAATTCAAAACGTATAGCTGAGTTGCTTTAATTCATGAAGAAACCATAAACTATAACATACGTGTGTTTTAAATGTGTGTTATAAATATGTGTTAAAATTATTTGTATTTTAAATATTTTTCAACAAATTTTAAACTAAATCGTAAATAAATTTAAAATAAGAATTTTTATAATTTGAATAATTTTAATAATTAAAATTTTAATTAAAATTTTGGCATAGATATAATACACCTATTCATAAAATGAATAGATATTCAAGACATAGGAAATACCCAGTGTGTCCAGATATCCCAACGATTTGGGTCAACAAGCTGCAGCATACGAGCCCGGACATACAACGGACATATTTAAATATAGAAGACCAAAAACTATATTAGTCTCCTATAGCGATACATAATCTCCATGCCCATTTAGGGCGAGCAAATTGCTCGTAAATTTTACCCTCACTGTAACCACGACAGATAGCGGGGAATATGAAAAGCATTTTGCTTCACCCTTAAAGAATAAATGTCAATTGTCAATGATGGTTGGAATAAGAATATCCCTAATGTACCATATGCATGTCGTAAACTTAAACTATGGAAAATGTTGATACTGATGACTTAATCCAAACGTCTGGACAAAAATCTAGCACTCGGACAATGGGGATATAAAGCGTTACGATTCACTCTTTTGCGACAATATCGTTATGCAGTTCCGAAATATATTAAGATGTTATATCGACGCACAAAATCAGTTTTATTCTTGTTAAAACGGATTTTCATGCGAGTGAGTTTTTGAGCAAGCGCGACACCCCATCTTTGCACATAAATTGCGCAAAGCTTTTTCATTTGCAATTCTTCATGCAAAATATATCCTACACGTTCTTTTGAAATGCCTATAGTCTCAGCAATTTCGCGCACTTTGACTCGCCGCTCATCCAATACCATATCGTGCACTTGATCAATTATTTCTGGTGGTGTTACACTCGTTGGATGTCCTTCAGGTGGATCATCTTCAAGGCTGGTACGGCCACGTTTAAACTCGTCAGCACATTTTTTAATTGTCGAAAACGAAGGAGAAGAGTGCTCATAAACTTTTATGAACTTCGAACGAATTTTGTTTGGCGTTAAACCTTCTTATACAAAGAATTTTGTATCCGCACGATACTCAATTTTATCCATTTCAAGGGATACAGACAAAACACTTTTGCTTCAGACAGCTGTATAAAACAAACTACTTGATAGAATGACTTGCAATTTCACATGGATGCTTATGACAGATGTACCAACTTCGAAAAAAAATCGTGCCGATAGTGTTGCCATCTAAGGTCGAGGCCGAGAACTTTTCAGATCACCCTCGTATATATTATATTATATTACATAAAAAAATAGAATAATGAATAAATAGCTCAGTCAGTATAGACGAAGCCATTTGGTCGGAAAGACCTGGGTTCGATCCCCGTCAGTGACGCGAGGAGCTTAATTTATTTATGTGGTCTCTTTCGACGAAAGGTGGGTTGGCCGGTCTCATACGGAAGTAGGGTTTTTCCACCCAGAAACACTGGTTTTTAGTCCCCCCAGAACAGCAAACTAGCCCCGTGAACACACGCTTCTACTGACATAGGATACTTCCAGGAATAAGGAGTAACCAACCTATTCCGTAGGATTTCGGTTCCGAAAGCCTACACGGTAAAAAGTGTAGGTGTACGCGTGAGCATAATTAGGATAGGATATATAATATAATTGCACCATTATATTTAAATACAAATAAAATAAAATTACATTATACATAAATATAAAATAAAACATAATTGTATTTATGTATTTCGGAAAGCTAATCAGAGATAGCTGGCTCAAAACTACCACTAATCTTAACGGCAACCGATAAAGAGACTGGCAGAGAAGTGCTGCTATGTCTTGGTACCAACCCTAACAGGATATATTGTCAAAAATAGTGCGGGAAGTGATTAAATTATACAAAGAAAAATTAAAATTCTATTTCATTAAATAAAAAGAATCTATTTTTTATAATTAAAATAAATTTAGAAAAAGAGATAAACTGACAACGCTTTTGTGTATTTCTAATGCTAACTCTAGCGATGTCAGTGTTTTTGCATAGCTGTGGCCAATCACAACTTTTCGTAACAATACACAGTCGCGCCATCTAGTGACGAGAAAACACGGGAAATTGCTGGGTTGTTTTAGTTAGCGATGGAAATAGAAATGCAAACTATAAGCATATATTATTACGGTATAACAATTCTAAACATCCTATTATATAAAATTAATTTTCTTAAATCTATTATAATGTCGACATTATTTTATAATAGACTTAAGATTAACATTTATTTTTATAGATTTAACATTACTTCAACTGTTCCAATTAAGCCAATTAAGTGATTATATGCATTATTGTAAAGTTAATTGCTTAATTCCCGTTATGACCACAGCAGTAATTCAAATAAGTTCGTTATAGTTAACAAAGATAAATAAAATTTAATGTACTAGAGTAGTTAGCGGGAAGGATTTGTTACTGTAGATATTTCCTTTCTTTGGTCCAGATAGATATTTATATTTATGCTCTTATAGTTAAGAATTAAAATTAGAGATATATAAAAAAAAAGTCTTATCATCATTATATGGTATCATTTTTGTCAGTGTAAACGAATAAAGTACCAAGCATTCTCTACTGGATGTTAAAAATAAATGAAGACTAATAAAAAATCTTACACTGAATTGTAATACCGTTTACTTTGTTAGAAGTTAAATTCTAACAAAAAAAATGAATTATAAGAATAGCTCGTTTACAGAGATCTATCTACTGCAGGCAATTCAGAAACCAAATCCAAAATTCGCAAAAATAAAAAATCAAATGTTTATTAAATAAATAAATATTTTAATAAAAATAACTTTAATTAAAATGCATTATATAATATATGCCAATTCATGATCAGTTTTTAATGTATTTGCAAATAAACATTTCCTACACCCTTTCAAAATAAGAATGTACATAGTATTTACTGAAGAAAAAACCAGTGGGTGAGCCAAGGATTGATTCATTCAATCCAATATATATATATATACCCTTGGAGGGTATATTGGATTGAATGGGCGGGGTCTTTTTCAGGGCGGGGTCTTCCGGGCCAGGTCATCTCCCTTCTTTTCCTGGTTATACTGTTCTGGGTTTGCTCGGCAAACTCATTCCTCTATAGAATTGTCTTCCACATAGTCTTTAGATTTATTTACACTTGTTAAGTTTGCCTAGTCTCTCCTTTTTTTTCCTTTTCAGGATTTTTCCTTTTTAAAAGTGAAAAATCAACGACCGTTTTAGAAGCACCCCTGGGGGGTCAACAGCTAAAACAGGTCAGCTGAGGCCTCATTCATCTACTCTATCTTTATTTCCTCTCCTACTATCTGCTGAATCTCAGCCTATCTTACTCCACAGGCCAATGATGAGATACGTTGAACTCACAAATTATTATTTTTATTATTATTAATGGGTGGCAATGCTGTAGCTAATGAAGTTCTAACTGAGGCTCGGCTATTGCTGTTACCCTCCTGCCATGATCAGAGTTTTAATTGCTCAATGAATCATTTAATCGACCGTTAGATGAGGTGATCATTCATTCACTTTCAATTTGCCTGTCAACTGAAATACAAAAGCACCGAGTGGGAATAATGTAAGCGAAGAGGAAATATAATATAATAATATAATTAATAAAATTAATAACAAGATTGAGTTAAATACCATTAAAGTTTATTTGAAAGGATTTGATGTAATTTTCAATGACAAATAATAATAATTTGTGAGTTCAAGTCTCTCATCATCGGCCTTTGGAGTAAAAGATGCTGAGATTCAGCAGATAGTAGGAGAGGAAGATAAAAAGATAGAAGTAGAGTAGGTAAAAGAGGCCTCAGCTGACCAGCTTTAGCCATTGACCCCCCCCTCCCCAAGGGCGCTTCTAAAACGGTCGTTGACCTTTCACTTTCAAAAAGGAAAATCTTAAAAGGAAAAATATAACAAACTAAGCAAACCAAGAGTAAATATAAATCTGAAGGACTATGCAGAGACATTTCTAGAGTAGAAATAGATTTGCAGAGGAACAAAAAAAAAGAACAGTAAGACCGGGAACAAGATGGGAGACGACCTGGCCCGGAAGACCCCGCCCCTGAAAAGGGCTTGGGAGCACTTCGATGTTGGCCTTCGCAGTCTGGGTTTTGTTCAGGTCAACCCCAACTTAGGGACCGAGAAACCTTCAACTGGGAGTAGAGAACTAGGAAGGTATGACATAAATGCTGGTTTAGAGGGAGGGTACGGAAGCGTGTGTACACCCATAACACGAAAGCGCTATAAGTGCGCGCGCGCACACACACACACACCCTGTGTTATCTGGCAAATGGTTGGTGGCCGTACCACCTCCTCAGGAACCGCTTTTCGCCCAGCAGGTACCTTTCCTGCTACAGGAATCGGCGGAGAGACAGTTTCTAACACGAAGATAAATGCGGTCCTCCTCAGTAAGATGTTTTTTCCTGATTTTCCAAATGTGATGTTTATCACGTTTATTAGGAGAATCAGGTATTTCTTGTTTTTGGTTACCGGGGGGGGGTACTGTAGTAAGACTACTTTGGCGTTTGTGAACACCGGGACCGCAAGCACCCCAGCCAGTCTTCGCCAAACACGCTGTATTGGGGGGGGGGGCAATGGTAGAAGAGGTACCCTACGGTTTCCACTGCGCGGAAGACGTCGCGAAAGGGACTGCATGGTCGCGAACTGTAACCGGATTTCACCAATTTCACCGGGAGTCTGCCGTAGGCGATTCTCCATGCTAAGTTCTGTTGGAAGGGCTGTCCCCAGATGTTTTTTATATTGGAGAAGAGCACCTATTAATTTGCGCCCAGATTGGGCTTTTCCTAGTTAAAGGTATCGAATATTGTCCAGTACAGTTTGTTTGGGCTAAGCTGAAGCATGTACTCCGAACTCCATCCGTTGTCAATTTTTTAAAGAGTTGGCTAATTGTGTAATACCACTCCGGCACCATCTCCGCACATGGTCCGGCGTGGCCAGTGGTCCCCGAAGTAGGGTAGGAAATATCCTATGAAGTATTTAATTAGGTTGCCAGAAGAGTGGTTTGATGCGAGTGCTTTCCGTATGGTCTGAACAGTATTTGAGGATTGGCAGGGCGAACCCCCCTTTGTGTGTGTGTGTGTGGGGGGGGAGATGGAGAAAGTTGTTCCAAAAGAAATTGGCGATATATCTGTAAATGGCGTTGTCGTGTGTGTGTGTGTGTGTGTGTGTGTGTGTGTGTGTGATTTTTGTTAAGTTGAAGGTGTGTAGCAGCATTGGTTTCAGGATGGTTTTGATGACGGTCGCTCTACCTTCGAATGATAGGTAGTTAGGACGGAAAGGGATGAGTTTTTCGTGACAAGATTCTATTAATTTTTGTGTTTGTAGCACCGGGATCGCTAGGAAGGGAATTCCTAGTATCGTTAAGGGGCCGGTTGTGGGTTTCAAACCATACGGAAGACTGGTAGGGCCGAATTTCCCATAAATTTTGATTCTCGTTTTATCGGGATTACCGTGAAGACTACTGAGCACGCTAAACTGTCGCAGTATGCCGAAGAAGATGAAAATGGAATCGGAATCCCGGAGGGTTCCGACAATGTCATCGGCACATGCGACAGTCTTGCTCTGTTTGGAGCCTAAGGGCAGCGGTATTCCTGTCACTGCGCGCGTCTCATCAATTTTTTTTAGAAGAGGCTCTAGTACTAAAGAGAAAAGAAGGGGACTAAGAGGGGCAGCCTTGCCGAACCCCTCTGCGTATGGGAATGGGTTCTGAAAGAAACCCATTAATCGCAATTTGCGTTGTTGTTTTCCCGTACATGCTTTTGATTGCTTCCTTTACGCAGGCCGCCACTCCGACTTTCTCTAGGATATCGTGCAGGAAGTTGTGCTTTACACAGTTCGAACGCTTTTTCCAAGTCTACTGACACGAGTGCGAGTGGGAGTTCCTTGTTCGTCACAAGACGAATACGGCCCCTTATCAAGAAGAGGTTGAGCTCCATCGATCTTACCGGAACTCCGTATACTTGGGTGCTGGTAAGCACATTCCCAATGCCCAACTTCAGACGGTTACAAATCACTCTTGCGAATAACTTGTAGTCCGTGTTGGTGAAGGAAATGGGCCTCCAGCTACCCATGCTATTCAGGTCTCTCCCTTTTTTCGGGATGAAGATCGTGTACCCACTGACGAAGTCAGCAGGCACGAATAAGAATGCGTTGAATGTCGAGACCAGGATAGGCAAGATGAAGTTTTGCCCGCTGACGTGGATTTGCCGAACCGTTTTCTCGTCTTGCGCTGCCGGTTGTATAAGGCGGCCGACGGTGTTTCCGCTTGCTGGAGAAACAGCCTTGTGCGAAGAGGGTCTCGAGTTCGATTCCCAGGGCTTTAATCAGCGAATCACTGGGAGTGCAGTTTCTCTGGTTTGCACGGTACCACCCTAGCTCTCGATACAGCTCTCTCATTTTTTCCCTTTGCGCGTGAGCTCTTTCTCTCGAGATGTTTCGAAAGAGCGCTTTTGCCTCGGTTTTGAACCGGCCCCACGCGTCCCAATCCCAGTCGGCGTTTTTCCAATTTTCACATAGCAGCTGTAAATCCTTGTTATAAATTTTAAGGAAGCTTGGAGGCATTTTCCAAGGTCCACTCCATGTTTCTACGACCTCGGGTAGTTCGATGTTTAACAGAACCATTTTGTGGTCTGGTATTGAACTGCCAACCGCTATATGCCTTACTGAAATAACTCGTGGATCTAAGTTCCTGGAGATGTAAAGGCGGTCGAGTCTCGTTGCGGCTCCTCCTCGCGCCTGGATTATGCTCCCTCCAGATGTCAATGAGGTCGACGTTATCGCAGCACAGTTGCAGTTCCCTAGAGCCACCGGGACCGGAGCAATCTTGTCGTAACTGACGTCTGCGATGCAGTTCCATTCCCCCCCCCCCCGTGATGATATAAATAGGATTCCAGGGACGTGAAGAACCTGCTTCGCTGGTGGGTGTTGTTAGGGGCATACACATTAAGGAAGCGGACTTCTATTACATTTACTTTAGAATTTATTTCTGTAACACGTTACTGCACGCATATTGAGATTCCATTGTAAGCATGCACCCTAACTGCCATGTTATTCCTAGTATTGTTTGAATTACTGTACTGATGATGTCCCAAGATATATTACATTTACTTTAGAATTTATTTCTGTAACACGTTACTGCACGCATATTGAGATTCCATTGTAAGCATGCACCCTAACTGCCATGTTATTCCTAGTATTGTTTGAATTACTGTACTGATGATGTCCCAAGATATTTGGGATGTAATATTTACGTATTATTAAAACCACTGTGGTTAATGATAGTTAATGATAATCCCTATTCTCAAGACATAAAAGGCCGATTTTTTTAAATTATTTATATGATCATTAATCAATAAGAAAAAAGGTGTTTTAGATTACTAATAATATTCATTAATTATTTAAATATATTAAACTATTTATTGAAAATTTAAATGCGTATTAATCTATTAAATATGATTTTTAATATTTTTTGAGCTTCAAGATTAACAACATTTTGGAGTTTCTACATGACAAGTGCATCGATTTCAAACTGACATATGCTTCTATTATAGATTAAAGCTGGTATGGCAGGAAGTCAGTTGAATAAATTTATATGGAATTAGTGTTTTTAGTCAAAACACTAAATTAGCTGTATACAAGACTGTGTTCAAACCAGTTTTAACTTATGGATCTGAGAGCTGGGTCAGATGTAAAACACTTGACCAAAGACTAGAGACCGCAGATATGAGAGTTCTGAGAAAGATTAGAGGCGTGAACAGATGGCATCAATGGCAATATCATATTAAAAACGAGGATATTAGGAAAGAACTTGACATTGTCAGCATCCAGGAATGCGTTAGCAGAGCTAATCTCAGGTGGTATTGTCACTTAAACAGAATGGGCAAGGAAAGATTAGCAAAACAAGTGTTCTCTGCCGGGTTGGCAGGAAAACGACCCAGAGGAAGACCAAGATATAGGTGGATTGATACAGTAAAAAGTGCCTTAGACGATAGAAATATAAGATCTGATAATGATAATATTGGAGTCTTGACAAGTAACAGACTGATTTGGAGGAAAATTGTAGATAGGAAGTTAGTAATGATGTACATTTTTCATGGTGTACTACCATATCCTGTACACCCCTTGAGGGTACACGGCAGGAATTTGATGATGATGATATTCCTGGACTTTGCAAAGGCATTTGAGAGAATAGTGCATGATAAACTATTACAAAAGTTGGAGCAAATGGGAATGTAAATGAAGCTGATAACGTGAATAGTGGGGTGGATGACAGACAGACATTAGAGCACGTTATATAGGGAAGTGGAATCTAGGGCCACTACTCTTTAATTTGTATATTAATGATATAGAGAAAGATTTAAACAGGGAGGTTAATATCCTTAATATCCCTCTTTATAAAGCTGTGATTTGGCCTAATTGTGACTACTATGCACAGATTTGGTCACCTGGATTTCTTGGGGATCAGGAGGTGGCAGAGAGGATTCAGAGACGACCGATCAAGCTGGTGACAGGTCTGTGGAATGCTGCCTCTGATGATAGGTTGAAGGTGTGTGGATCACAAAAGTTAGTTCATTTGCATAAAGGAGGGGATATGATAGAAACTTATAAATTATTAAAGGAGTTCTGTAAGTTGATACAAAGGAACGTTTTTCAGTTTTTCAATACATAACAAATAGAGAACTAGTGGTCAGCTGTGGAAGAGTGTGGATTACATTTTTTTCATGGAGAGTGATGAGTGAGTGGAATGGATTGTCAGAATTATTTGTGAGTGTCCTGACAGCGAATGAGTTTAAGGTATAGGTAGATTGATATGGTAAAAAGTGCCTTTCAAGATAGAAATATAAGATCTGGTAATGTTGGAGTCTTGACAAGTAACAGACTGATTTGAAGGAAACTTGTAGATAGGAAGTTAGTAATGATGTACATTTTTCATGGTGTACTACCATATTCTGTACACCCCTTGAGGGTGCACGGCAGGAATTTGATGATGAATTTGATGAATTTTGATAATAATAATCCCACCAACAAAATTTTGGTTCTATAGTTTGCTAGTACACTAGGTGGCCAACAGTAGATAATTGAGGTTGTCTAGGCTCATCCTAACTACAATACCTGTCATACTTCGGGAGGGGGAGATCACATGCTGTTTACTATATTGATGGAACTGAAATGCAAGAAGTTGACGAGGCAAGGGATTTGGGAGTTGTTGTGGACAGAGAACTTAAGTTTAAAGGGCATATTGCAAAGATTGGCAAAACATTACATCAAATTACATGGCTGTTGAGCAGGGATAAGGAAGTTATTATTCCACTTTATAAGGCATTAATAAGACCCCATTTGGACTATTGCACATAGATATAGTCACCTGGATTTCTCAGTGATGAAGAAATGGTGGAGAGGATTCAGAGGCGAGTTACAAAGATTGTTGCAGGTCTGTGAGATGTTCCCTACGAGGATAGATTGAAGATCCATGGGCTCCAAAAACTAGCTGATAGACGTAGGAGAGGAGATATGATCGAAGCATATAAATTATTAAAAGGATTTTATAGGATTGATACTGATGACATTTTAAGACTAGTGCAGGAAGGGAGAGAATGAGGGACCATCCCTGGAGATTATGTAAGAGTGTGGTTAACAAGGGTGCTAGGTCTAGATTTTTTGCTTGGAGGGTTGTGAATAGGTGGAATGCGTTGCCAGCGGTGGTTGTGAGTGCTTCATCTGTGAATAGGTTTAAGGAAAAGTATGATGGGTATTGTGTAAATAATGGTTAGTGTGTCAATGTGGGGGTCTCCCGCATTGATACACTAACCATTATTTACGTAATAATAATAATAATAATAATACTTATGCTCACTGAACAGTGCAATCAACTCCTCTGGTAATCCACATATTCAGACTTCTCCAATTGTTTACATCCTTGCTAATACTCACATTCTTATTTAATTTCTATTGATAATCCGCTGCTCCTTCTCTTCCCTCCTTATTCATCTCTGCTCATCTCCACTTCTTCCTTATCCCGGTGATGCAATGACAATCCACTTCAGTGCTGTAATGTGGTATTCTGGCTGATAGATGGACAATTTGTGGTGGATCATTCGTTCCTGATTTACGCTCACGATAGACCCACATATCACTAAACTGAAATCCAATATGTGCTCAAAACGAAGCATAGAATTAGTTGTTGTTTATTAACAACAACTGCGGACCTTGGTATCGCAGCGTTAGTTGCTTCGACCATAATTCTTGTTAGTGATTTTGATTTTGAATTTGAATAGTAGACGTATAGAAACTTTTTTGGAAAAATTTGAAGAAAAGAGTAAAGCTGAAAAATAATGTTATCTGCTATTTGAGATATGGGAATAATCATTACTAACACCCCATTCAACAAATAAATAAAAATAAATAAACATACGCATACATTTGCGTGGTAAGAAGAAAGGAGATTCAAGTATCATGGACTATTTTATTGTTGGGTGTGATTCTCCTTAGGCTTTTTCAAGATACAAAAGCATCCAGGAGATTTGAAATGGAAAGTAGTAGTTTAGTTTTAAGTAGGATCGCAATCAGGAATGCGATTAGAAGCACGTATCAGTACCTGAGGTGGAAAAGCAGTTGGAGTGGACGGTATCCAACCGGAAATGTTCAAATATGGAGGTATGAAAGTTTGCTGGTGGCTACGCTGCGTATTCAGAAGATTGAATTTCAGATGAATCGATCAGAACTGTGATGGTTTCCATCTTTAAAAAAGAAATAAAGCCGAATATGACATTTTACAGAAGAATTTCTCTCCTAAGTATCTAGTGGGCAAGCATACATATTCTTGCTTAAAGAGGCTCAGAAAAATCTGTGCAATTTTACTTTAAGACGAATATCTGAGAAATCCTGGGAATATAACAACGATAGGTGCTTAAGTTTTTTAAATTTGGGAAAAAACATACGAGAAGGCGCCAAGAGAAGAGCTGTTCAAAACACTACAATTATATCATGTAAATAAAACATTATATCGACCACAGTGCAGCCTATACTTACGAGGAGGGGACTAGAAAGTTCTGATAAATACCTAAGAAGAAAAATGTTTTTCATAATTTTTTTTCGTATAATTTTTTTTTTCAGAAAATGTCTTTTAGGATATATAAAAAGACATAAAATTAATTATTTTTTGTTCTAGTGGCTTATCAGAATTTTGCATACTCCCCCCATCGTAAGTTGTAAGTGAGCAGTTTGAATGGAATGATGTGCAGGATGATGGAGGAATGCAAAATCAAGTGTATGCCTGCTTGTCGTATACCTGATCCCACCATTCTTCACCAATACTCATCACATTATGAAAAGCATCGAACTTTATATCAAAATTAGAGATACTAAATTCTGTTATTTATTTTATGCACTTTGCATATCACTGGACGGGGTTGTTATTCTTTAACTAAACCGAATGGTTGCTGCAACAGGATTGGCATGAAGATCGTAAGTTAAAATACAAACATGAAAATAAGCAGAAATATGGAAAATATCAACTGTATTCTCAGCGGAAAACATAATCTATAGAATCAGTAAACTATTTCAGCTATTTAAGCACAATATTTAGGGAAGATGGAAAATTGAATACGGAAATTGATAATTGAGTAAGCAAAGCCTTTCATGGCGAGTGGTTAGTGGGGGGGGGGGCTGTATTTACTCAGAATAACCTACTATTTTAAGACGTAACTTACAGAAATAGCTCCATCGCTTACTTTAAAGAAGAGGAATAATAGTTCCTCCCTTTCCAATATGGCATATATCAAACTATTATATCGCATGGAATCCTTTGCTGTGGAATATTTGAATAAATTTGGTCATTTTTTCTTTGATTCCATTCAAGTCCATTCTTCAAACGAAAGCGTATCGAGTAATTCATCTTCTCATCGGCAGATGGAACCACTGTGACACTTCCAATGAAGTAGATTATGGGTGCACGTGGTGGACACGATAGCTAATAGGAAAATAGTTTTTAATTATATTTTAAAACGTGTCTCGTTTTTATTTATTTATTTTTACCAATCCGACGAATTTAGTTAAATTACGCAGTATGTTAACTAAGCAGATCACGTGCGCCTCGGGTTGAAAGTGATTTTTTTTTCTTTCCAGTGAAATGTATTTTTTTAACTGAAATCATTTTTGTTGATAATTAGTTTCAAAAAATAAATCTATAAACATGGAAGGTTTTCAGATAAAAATCACAATATTTATTGATAAAAACATTTTATGGAATTTTGAGAATTTTCCACTTTCCTCTTACATATTTATGTCTGCGTGTAGACGACTCTCGAACTTCCATAATTATTGCTGTCGCTTAACCCATTGGGTCCCAACTATTTTAATAGAAAGAACACCCAGTAAAAAAAAAAAATCGATTCTTCATAAAATAATCAGAGAATATGTTTATCCTAATACGCATTTTATTCAATTAAAGATTAATTACCCTTAAAAACTGATAATGTGAACATTAATTTTAAAGTATTATATTATATATGGAAACTTTTACAATATGTACGTTTCTATTGCCATCTAGGATTAGAAATCTCACTGTGGCACAGAAGTTTGCGAATGTATTCAATATTCAAAGCGAAGCTGATTTTTCAAATGTCAGAAAAATCTAGGCTGGACGCGCATAAAATATGAAATTAAAGAGTTAGAAAAAAATTGTATTAATATGCTTACCTACACAGGTAGGGGCATCATTCACTGGGGTTGGCATCTGGGTTCAGTTTTTCCTTGGTTTCCTCGTCGGCTGCTAGTTATGCCCTCTGGAATAATGTAAACAAATTGAACACGTTGACGTCTTCCATCTGTTGCCATTTTGAAATCTATAACTTGAACAGATCAAACGAATCTAGTGTTGGACACGACAATCAACCAACCAGAAAGAAAGTGAATAGCCACAATTACTCTAGCTTCATAGCTTTAGTTAACGTCTACCAAAATGCTAATCAAACAAAGCCATGCCACGCTCTCCGAGAGATCTTTCTGGGAACAAGCGTCAAAGGTGTTCTTTCCAATGCTGGTTAACTTCTGAAGTTTAGAGAAGGGATGGGGGGAAGCTAACACAGCCAACCCACTCTATACTCCTGTCTAACCCATTTTTCTAGCTTCCCCCCACATCCACCCTCCCCTTCTCTTAACTTCAGAAGTTAACCAACATTGGAAAGAACACCTTTGACGCTTGTTCCCAGAAAGATCTCTCGGAGAGCGTGGCATGGCTTTGGTTGATTAGCATTTTGGTAAACGCTAACTAAAGCTATGAAGCTAGGGTAATTGTGGCTATTCACTTTCTTTCTGGTTGGTTGATTGTCGTGTCCAACACTAGATTCCAACTAAGACTTTCTTACCACCGGATAAACGACACATGGTCCTCGCGACTTTGCTACTTCTCAGAGAGCAGACCAGTATTTAAGTTAACAGTATTAAGGCTGATGGGTTGTTCACATTATAACCAAGCAACTAACGATGTCAGCTCTTTATATTATAATTGCAAATGTCCGTGTGTTCCATGGGGAAAAAATATTAAAAAAACTAGACCTGAGTATATTTCCAGTTTCCTTCATGATTTCATGCCCTAAATTTTATTGCATCATCTGACTGGCTGTACTCAAAAGGCACTCGCAAAGCATTGAGTTATCCCTGGCTCTTTAGAGGTCAATACTAAAAAAAAAAATCCACGATCAACCAACAGAAAATAGGAAAAAAACTGTAATCCTAACTTTGCTTCTTTAGCATTCGATTAGCACTCAGCTCATTACAATTAAATTTAGTAATCGAAGAGTAGTCGATATAATTTTTTAAAAAACTCTAATTCCTATTTCTCTATCTATCTTTTGAGATACGACAATCACCGTAATTTTTTGAGGGCTCTAAATTGTAGTTAGCCCTAAATGGGATAAACTAGAGGAGGAAGACTCTTCTATTTCAAATCATGAATGCGGTTGGAAGGAGAAGTAGGAAAATAAGATTATGACTACTTTGGTACCGAGTGGTTTAACAGGATTCTGCTCCTGTTTTCATCGGTTTGGAGAAATGAGGGACAGCACCTCCTTTTTTAAGTAGCCATTGCAATAATCTTTATCATTTGCCATCAACATCGTTTCTACGTGAAAAGCAAGCCTACGTTAAAAAAAAGGTTTTTCTGAGTAGCTTATATTTAGAAGCCTTTTCTTTTCTATCACTTTCTTTAGAACCTTCTAATTCATTAATTTCCTTTACGCACCGCATCTACTCTTCCATTTCTCATTTCTTTAACAGTCTCGGGCATCCATTATAACTTCTGGAGACGAAAACAGGCTTACAGAGTAATTTTATACAATTTCATACGTAGTGCATGAAACTGCATTGTATTCACTATTATATTTGAAATGCAGCAAGTAAATGAAATTATTAGGAGGGGAGGGGGGGTAGTTACGCGCTGATAGTAATCATCCCAGACAGATAAGTCAGGCCAGTAACTGAACACGACTCAACGGGATAAAAATCGTGACGCTTCTTTAACTGGTGACATCGCGGAAATAAGAGGATGAATATCAATCATCAGAATCCTAAAAATAGTGAGCCTAACTGTAGTGGTGTGTGGAATGAAAGGAATCATTCCACACACTACTCTACACAGGTGAATCTAAGGAAAACTAGTGGCGGTAAATTTATACATCTTAGATCTATCAATTTAACAACACTAGTTTTTTTTTTAAGACGTTTATTTTTTAAGTATAATTAATAAATTGTATATAATTTTCATGATCAATTTTATTAATTTCCTTAAAATTTTAAATATTATAAATAAAAAACATTCTAAGTATTAAAAACACCTTTTATTATCAACTATATCATATATATATATATTAAACTGTATAAGTAAGTTGGCTTGCGGTGGGTGAGATGCGGTGATTGATTCATTCAATCCAATACCCTTGGAGGGTAATGGATGGCAATGCTTAGCTAATGAAGTTCTAACTGAGGCTCGGCTATTGCTGTTACCCTCCGGCCATGATCAGAGCTTTAATAGCTCAATAACACCTTATACCTACACTGTCCTCTACAGATAACGGGGAAGATGAAAAGCATTCTTGCTTCGCCCCTTTAAGCCAGTCCTTATAAGGACTATAAGGAAGTTGGCTTGCAGGGAGTGGAAAAATGGCGGCTCGCGTGTTAGTGTTTTGTGTCGTGTGTTATTGATGGTGAATTGTGTATTTGACTGATAAGTTTTCAGAGATTTATGCTTATATTCATTAGTAATATCAGTTATTTGCTTGCCGCAATAAACAGGCATTTTACATTTTATTTCCCATACAAGGTAAGTCAACTGACTTCGCAAAGGCGATACGCTAGGCCTACTGCCATTAGTGTCGTTGTTGTATTTTAACATCTTGTTGCTAGTTGACGCGCCTATGCTTGATATTGCTGGTAGTCCTTTGCGGCTGCGGGATATTTTACAAAAACTTCTGCTGGCAGGTCTTTAGACCTGCGGGATATTTTATTAACGCACATACGCAACTAAATCGATATGAGCGTGCCTGACCTGGACGTATTTGCTGATCTGCTCGAAAGAGAGCCAGCTCTTGAACTCATTGATAAACTACAAAAGAAGTTCAAGTTGACATGGCCTACTAGCATGATTGACCCCGACACTATTATTGAGTCACTCGATAAAAAGCTAGCACTCAGTTTTATTAAAAAGCTCCTCAAAAAGTTTGAACGGGATTGGCCCGGCTACTTAAATTTGTATTCCTCACCTGAAGTTGAAGTTGAGGAAAATGAAGACTCCCCACAAGTGGAGGAAAAACTCAATCTAGTTGTCTCTACCTCTAATCCTTCTGATCAAGAAGAAACTCACGCACGTAAGAAGAGAAAAATTCTTGCTGCTGAATCAACAAATGTTGTTGGTATGGAAGAGGATGTTCCCATTTCAGATCCCTCTGTTTCCCACAATGAAAAGGTGCCACCGATTATCCTAAGGGAAAAGCAGAGATGGACAACACTCAGAACCATCATGGCAAATTCACAAATTCATTACACGTCTGCTAAAAATGCAGACGAGGGAATACGAATTCAGCCCACCACGGTGGCTGACTATAGAAACCTTACAAAGGAACTGGATACTAGAGGAACCCAATATCACACATTTTCACTTGCCTCTGAAAAAAATCTGAAAGTAGTCTTACGAGGAGTCTCTGAGGATATTGACACAGATGAAATAGTTACTGACCTTAACCTACAGGAACTACCCCCCATAAAGGTCACTAGAATGTTTAGATCAAATAAGACACCTATGCCTTTAGTCTTAGTAGAAATTCATAACATCTACAAAGACATTTATAATTTAAAATCAATCTGTGGACTCAAAATCACCACAGAACCATTGAGAAAGAAATCATCTTCTGGGCAGTGCCACCGGTGCCAAAAATTTGGCCATGCCCAGAAGCTATGCAAAGCTCAGTTCAGATGCGTAAAATGTGGCGAGAATCACCCCACAAACACCTGCGCCAAGCCAAAAACCACCCCGGCTAAGTGCGCTAATTGTGGGGGTCCCCACCCTGCTAATTATAGAGGGTGTATGCATCATCCCAAAAACAGATGGAATGATCCCAGTCATCAATCTACCTCGTCATCTAATGCGAGAGTTCCTGAAGCTCAGGCTACTCAGTTCTCCAAGAGTGAGAACATGACAACTGGTGCTCGCCCATCATTAACTGAGCCCCTTAAGAAAACGAATCTTCAACATCAAGTAAGAACATATGCTGATGTGGCCCGCTCCAAACAGATAGTACAAACCCAGAACCGGAATACTCCACACTCAAATCTATCAGCTGTTATCACCTCTTCTCTTGCAAACATGCTCCAGGATTTCAGCAACTCAAATCCATCCTTAAGTGTCACAAAAAGATTCCTACAGCAAACCCAATCCATATTATCTGCACTCTCTGATGCATAGGAAAAAAATCGTCCCAAACTCTCTTAGGATTATCGGTTGGAATGCCAACGGTATAAAAAACAAACTATTAGAAATCCAGGAATTTAATAATAGATACAACCCAGATATACTGCTAATTAATGAAACTCACCTGAGGCCTGCTGACACCCTGAAAATCAGAGGGTATCAG
Source organism: Typopeltis vanoorti (assembly GCF_054136105.1). NCBI lineage: Eukaryota > Metazoa > Arthropoda > Arachnida > Uropygi > Thelyphonidae > Typopeltis > Typopeltis vanoorti. The sequence goes on from NC_143570.1 coordinate 27,739,875, forward strand.
ATTTACAGAAACGACAGGCTTGGGTATAGAGGTGGAGGTACAGCCACTCTTATCAAAAGCTATATCAATCATCACTCAATAACCAACCCTACTACCACCAACCTCGAAATCACAGGAATCAATGTTCTCACAAACTCAATTGGGAACCTCAAAATTTTTTCTGCTTACAACCCTCCATTAAAGACATTATTGACCTCAGATCTGGATGCCATCCTTGGAGTAAAAGGACCGATCATCATCGCTGGAGACCTCAATGCAAAGCATCCTGCTTGGAACAGTAAATCCACTAACAAAAATGGTCGTATCCTTTCTAGCTACACAGGATTAAACCATGCTGTTGTGGCTGGACCTACCGAACCAACTCATCTCAGTACATCTGGCACTGCTGACATCTTGGATATAGCCATCCTGCAAGACATTAAACTACAGTACAGCCTTACATCACTAAACGAGCTGTCGTCGGATCACAACCCAATTCTACTGCAATTGGGAGAACAAGAATGCCTGTCTCCTCCTCATTCAGGCATATCGTGGGAGAGATTGTCTAAAGCACTTCGGGATCAAATAGGACCCGTCCCACACATATGCACACCAGAAGATGTGGATTCTGCAGTGACTAGCCTCACCCAACAGATTAAGTCCGCTATAATGGTTGCAACCTTCCAGAAACCTGTTCCCAAGCCTGATCGTTTGCCTGAGGACATTATGGACCTGATCAGAGAGAAGAACAGAGCTAGGAAGAGATTTCGTAACACTCGCGCTCCTCAGGATAAGACAGTGCTTAATAGATTGAATGGAGCAGTAAGAGATGCACTTAAAACGCATAGAAACGAAGTTTGGGATAAAAAGTTAGCCTCTATCTCACCTATTGATCACTCTATCTGGGGCCTACTGAGAAACATCAAAAACAAAAACAGATCCCTCCCCCCTATAATCTCAAACCAGGGCCTAATCCACACAGATGCAGATAAGGCAGAAGCCATACTTAAAAATCTTGAGGATCAGTGCAAACCATCTTGTAACAACATTGATTTCAATCATCTGTATAAAATCCACAGACAGGTTAGACATGCACTAAACCTCCCGGATACCAGTGCTGATCATATTGCACCCGCATCACCTGTTGAATTATATGATATTATTAAAAAACTTAAGAACAATAAAGCTCCTGGACCAGACAGCATCTCAAACAGGGTGATCAAGCTGCTGCCTCGGAAAGCTATAGTGCATCTGACCAGTATAATAAATGCAATCTTAAGACTTCACTATTTTCCTTCCACCTGGAAACTGGCTGATGTGATTCCTATACATAAGCCAGGCAAAGACCCACACTTACCGCAGAATTATCGTCCAATCAGTCTCATCTCCAACCTGGGTAAGATTGCAGAGAAGGTCATCCTCTCACGACTCCAAACCTCAATAAATGACCTAAACATCCTCCCTAAAGAACAGTTTGGTTTTCGGCAACACCATAGTACTACCCAGCAAATCCATAGAATTGTGGAATATATCATCACCAGCTACAACTGGCGCCAGTACACAGGAGCTGTTTTCCTAGACCTATCTAAAGCATTTGATAAAATCTGGCATTTTGGACTCCTGCACAAACTTATCTCAGCCGGCATCTCACTAAAAATGGTTCATCTAATCCGTTCATATCTTCAGAATAGATCAATGCAAGTTAAAATTAACGGTTCTATATCGTCCCAGCGCCATATCTTTGCTGGAGTGCCACAGGGATCTCTACTGGCTCCATTGCTGTTTTCTGTATACATGTCAGACATCCCTCACAATCCGATGACTTCCATTTTAGCGCTGTATGCGGACGATACGGCAATACTAACCAGATCCCTCAGACCCCACTTCGTTACTAGAAAGCTTCAAGAAAACATTCTAAAGCTGGAGGGTTGGTTCTCTAGGTGGAGATTGGAAGTCAACCCCCTGAAAAGCTCAGCGGTTCTTTTCTCAAAAAGGCCAATGTCTCCTGCAGGAGATGTGTTACTATTCAATACTAAAATTCCCTGGCAGACAGAAACAAATTACCTGGGTGTAATTCTCGACAAAAAGCTATCTTTCAACCAACATATCAAGTCTGCATGTGCAAAAGCATCTAAAGCCATAGCTCAGATTTACCCGCTAATTAATAGAAATAGCAAGCTCAGCAACAGAATCAAATTGCAACTTTACCAGATGACGATTCGTCCCATAATCACCTATGCCTCTCCAGCCTGGAGCCACACCTCTAACGCTAACATTATCAAGATTCAGCGTGTGCAGAACAAGTGCTTGAGAATGATTCTGAACGCCCCGTGGTATGTTAGAAACAGCCAGCTCCATAGAGACACAAATATTCCATATATTCTCTCTTATCTACAATCCTTAGCTTCCAAGTTTTTTCTAAAGACGTCCACACACCCCAATGATTTGATTCAACAAGCTGCAGCATATGAGCCAACGGACATATTCAAATATAGAAGACCAAAAACTATATTAGCCTCCTATAACGATGCATAATCTCCATGCCCATTCAGGGCGAGCAAACTGCTCGTAAATTTTACCCTCACTGTAACCACGACAGATAGCGGGGAATATGAAAAGCATCTTGCTTCACCCTTAAAGACATAAATGTCAATTGTCAATTGTCAAAAGTTGGCTTGCATGGGGAATCAATCGACCGTGAGATGCGGTGATTGATTCATTCAATCCAACACCCTTGGAGGGTAATGGATGGCAATGCTGTAGCCAATGAAGTTCTAACTGAGACTCCGCTATTGCTGTTACTCTCCTGCCATGATCAGAGTTTTAATAGCTCAATAACACCTTATCCCTACACTGTCCTCTACAGATAACGGGGAAGATGAAAAGCATTTTTGCTTCGCCCCTTTAAGCCAGTCCTTATAAGGACTATAAGTTGGCTTGCATTTTCTAGGTAGATCAGAAGTTGCATCGTAGCTGCTTAATCGTAGCAAACTAGACATGGCCAAGGGAAGTGAGGTGGCCAAAAGAATAATAACTGACCACAACAAAAGAAAGACACAGTAACCACCTTGTGGGGTTTCTGTACACAGTTTCACCGGTTTCAGCTATCACAGGTGGGGGAGGACCTGAGAACCCGAGCGGCGAAGGCTTACAGCGAGGCGGTGCAGTTCCTTGTGAGCTGCATCACTCGGGCCAGATCCTTTCTCCACCTCTAAGTTTAACTTTCAATTTTTGCTTTTCTGTGTACTTTTTTGTTTTTGTTTTGTTACATGTTTCCTTTTTAGGATTTTTCCTTTTTTGTAAAGTGAAAAATCAACGACCGTTTTAGAAACGCCCCTGGGGGGCAAACAGCTAAAACAGGCCAACTGAGTCCTCTTTAACCTACCCTACCACTATGCACTCTATCTTTATTTCCTCTCCTACTATCTGCTGACTCTCAGCCTATCTTACTCTACAGGCCGATGATGAAGATTTGTTGAACTCACAAATTATTTATTTATTAGCTGTTTAATATTTCTCTTTCTTTCTGATATTGGCAAGGCTGCAAGTGAAAAGCAGGAGTTGGGTTATTAGAAGTTGAATTTATATTTTGTAAATACATAAATAAATAGTTAAATATTTTATAAATACATAAATAAATAGTTAAATAAAATATTTCTCTTCACTGGAATCTTCACATATCCCGCGGAAGAGTTAATTATTACGCCATGAGAATTGATCTTTGAAATTCTTCATTATAAAGAAGCTCGTATTCTTCTGTGCAGGAATTAATGAGTGTCAAAATTCTACAGACATCACTTTGATTAAAAAAAAAAGAGGAGTAATTTCTATAATTTCATGCATTTTATTTTGCATGATATATCTGCATATTTTACATTAAAAATAATAAAATCGGGTTGTTTAGAGCAACTGAAATATTTCTTCAAACGAGAACTATTTTAATAGCCAACTATGTTATATATTTAGTTGTTTAGTTAGTAAATATTTTAGCAACTAAAGCGTATGAAACAAACTCTTATTTAGTTACACGTGTGCAATGGTGCCATCTATCAGAAATAATGGGAACTAAAATATGGATTGTCTTTTTATGTGCGTGACGAATAATACGAACTTCAGCATCTTCCAAATTCACTTCAACAGCTGGAGACTCTTACGTTTGTGAAATTGCTATCATATGATAATAAATGGATTACCACGAACTCTTCTCTTCTTCATCCTAACATGGAATTTAGGCCAAGTGGCTTGTTCCAGTCTCATGCCATCTCTTTCTTGGTATTCCGATTCTTCTTTTTCCACTTATTTTGTATCCCTATGATAATTATTGTTAGTCGGCTGTTGTCCATTCGAGTTAAATATTCCTGCTTCATCCATCTAGTCAAAAAAAAAAGAAAAAAAAGAAAGGGCGTGAAAAGAAACATAAAAAGTTATTTACGGATGTTTTTAACTTCAATGTGTTTTCGAATATGAATGACAAAGTGAAACACGCAGTTCATTTAACAATACTGTTTTTGTACAAATACATGAAAAATAAGTAAAATACATGCGCTAATTTCTAATAAAAATGTATGTGGCAAATGTAAAAAAAGTTTTATATAGTAATAACGTAACAACAGAAGTAGTAAAAAATGCTATTTTATCAAATAATATTTGCTTTCTCTTAAAAAAAAAACTGGTCGTAAATATTATTTGTATTTTTTTTCTTCCATCACTCGCTCAACTTCGATTGAAGCATCTTTCTGATTGCACAAAAGGTATCCGGCATCCATTGAGTTACCATCGCCGCTTGGAGGTCAATTGTAAAACAAATCTGTAAAGATTCGAAATTACAAAACATGGAGTACTTTAAACTTCCACGTCCGACTAACACAAAATTCTGTAGGGCATTTGACACGAAGAGTTGAAGAGAAAAACAAATTTCTTCAATCCTAACTTTGCTTCTTTATCATTTGGCGTGTACCAGTACTCGTTGGATCGCAAAGAAATTTAGTAATCTTAGATTGGTCAATATAATTAAAAAATTCTAATTCCTATTTTTTTTTTATATGTGTTCTGAGATACAGAATTTATTGTAATTTTAAATGGCTCTAAATTGGATAAGCCACAGGAGGAAGACTGTACTACGTTTTACTATTCCAAAGGTGGAAGGCTAAAAGAGGAGGAGAAAGAGAATAAAATTATGACGAGCTTGGTACGGAGTACAACACGCTGCTGCATGTCAGCAGTAATAACATTCGCAATGTCGGTATTTAATAACACCACAAGCATATACGTTTTTTTTTTTTTTTTTGTGCGCAACATGAAATATTTTGTAACATACGTTAATAAATTGAAAGCTCAATAAAAAATAAAAAATAATCAGATAGGAGGGGATATCCAGAAATTGACACAAGGGAATAACATTTGCAAAGCTGTTATAGCACGAGGATGTTGCTGAAAGATTGTACAGGTTCCAAACATCATTTAAAACGCTTATCAGGTCTAAATTGTAATGAAAACGAAACAAGAAAAATAAACTGAAAGCCAAAAGATCCTAAACTTAAAAATGACAAAGTTAAACTTTAGAACTGTGGAAACAACAGTTTACCCAGTATAAAGCTACCCAACGGAAATTTATTTTGGAAAAGATTTAATTTTAAATTTTGTTTAATATAATATATGTAATTATAATTCATAATTTTAACATATTTATATATTTTTTTTTAAATTATAATTTATTTGAAAAAGTTTTATAAAATTTGTAATTATCAAAAACACCTTTTTTTTCCTGCTATACTAGGTATATGTTTAATTATAGCTTTTGAACTTTTTTTTTTTTTTTTGTTAGAAGATTATAGGAATCCAATACCCTTGGAGGGTAATGGATGGCAATGCTGTAGCCAATGAAGTTCTAACTGAGGCTCGGCTATTGCTGTTACCCTCCTGCCATGATCAGAGCTTTAGTAGCGCAATAACATCTTATCCATACACTGTCCGCTACAGATAACGGGGAAGATGAAAAGCATTCTTGCTTCGCCCCTTTAAGCCAGTCCTTATAAGGATAAGGACTTTTTTTTGTTAAATAAATGGTATACAATTTGATCGTCTAATGGTTATTGAACAAAGAATTTTCACTAAGATACAATGCAGGTATTATACTAATAAATGAAACTCAATTACGAACAATCAGAAATTTGAGAGGATACCTCTTCTACAGAAATGATAGACTGATCACCGAGGCGGTGGCTCTGCCATTTTTATTAAAAACAAAATTAAATGCAATTCAATAAGCAACCACACATTTAAAGATTCCAGGCATTGAAGTCTACACCAAAAGGGTGGGTTAGCTCAAAACGTATGCTGTTTACAACTCACCAACCAAAACGTTACTGTTGGCTGATTTAAACGCCATTTTAGGGATCAGATATCCATCATCATTGCAGGGGATCTGAATTCCAAGCATCCAGCTAAGAATATTAGCACAACCAATAAAAACCTTCATTGCTTCGGAAAGATTATCCAAAATTATCCCCGAGTACAATTGGTCCAGTACCCAAAATAAAATTAAAGGAGAGATTGATAAAACAATAGAAAATGTCGCTAATCAAATCAACAAGGCACTACCAGCAGTCACCAAAACTATCTGCAAGCCTAACTGTCTTCCAGAAGATATCAAACAAAATGAAGAGAAAAAAATAAAACAAGGAAAAGATATATATATCTATATATATATATATATATATTTTTCAATCAAGATGTTTCAACCAAGGTGCATTCCTTTCCATTGAGTAATTACCACAATACAAAAAAGAAAAGAAACAATCTTGGTCGCGGTAATTCCTGTGATCCTGCATCTTGCAAATTTTCTCCGATTATGTTCATTTCTAGACAGTAAGACAAACAGATAGCGGTTACTATAAAATTGCTCAAATGATCTTTATTATTGTAATTCTTTATTTCTCGTATCTAAAATAACGGAGATAACTAAAATAACTATATTTGAAGAAAATTTTATCAGTCCTGCATCCGGTGAGATTAATTTTCATATTCATTTTTTTTCTCTATTTAAATGGTACATATTTGAAGCGCTATTAAAAGTATGTACAATTTATATTAGTCTGCAATTATCCCACTTACACCTGGTTTTATGTACAGTTTTTTATTTGTATAGAATGAAAATAATTACTTCAATTATTGCTTGATCGTTTTACAATCTACTTTAAATTCTTAAAACAACTTTAAAATATATTAATTTTCAACATTTAAAATAATAATAAATTTTATATGAATTTCGAACACCAATTTTTCATTCAATCAGCAGTGACTGATCACATCATTCACGAGTAAAGGGTTTTTTATTTTCCAATAATCGCTGAGGTCCTGTCGAAAAGAAGAATTCGATGCATATTATCGCATATGCAACACGAATGTTGGAGAAGTAAATAAATTGGTTTGATTAAGGAATTGCTCAGAGCTATGAGAACAATACACAGGATCTGTTCGAAATGTATACGAACTACATAAGCAATAAGAACGTACTGGATGATTACTTTCTTTTAAATAAAGTTCCTTCCACAGTAACACACTCTTCGTTGTCTCCGCCATTTACAAAAATTATTTTTTAGTCGAAATCGTTGCTTATTATTCTTCTTAAAAGCAAATAGAAATACTTCTGTAAGACCCAAAACAGTATATATTATTCTGAGTAAATCCAATATCAATTTCCATATTTAATTTGCGTCTTATCTAAAACCCGTACCTAAATAGCTCAAAATGTTTTAAGTTGTTCTGTAGATTCTCCACTGAGAATAGGCAAGAATATGGAAACTCAATTTTCATGTTTGTCTTTTAATTGTGGATTTTCCTGTAATACCTGTTGCTGCAATCATTCCATTTAGTTAAAGAATACCAACCACTTCCGGTAATCAAGGGATATAACAATAACTTCATATGGCTAGTAAATTGTAGAACATAATAAATGTAATTTTGATATAAAGAATGCTTCTTTCTTTCATAATGTGATCCATATCAGTGACGAATGGTGAAGATCGGGGAAAGGCATGCCCATATTCCTGATATTATATTAAACCATCTTCCTGCATTTTTGTATTTCGAACAGCTTTTCTCTTGGCACCTTGTCGAATGCCTTTTCGAGATCTACAACCCTAAATATAGTTTCTTCTTATAAGTTACGATTTCTCAAATATTTATCCTAAATTAAAATTTAGTCTTGTATCTTTTGCAGATATTTTTCTTTGCCTCCTCTGAGGTATCCTTCCATAGATATTCCTGGACATCCGGAAAGGAACTATTGTAATTGTCATATTCAAGTTTATTTCATTTTTTTAAAGATGGAAACTATCAGAGTTTTAATCGAGTCATTCGAAGTTCAACCTTCGGAATTATGCAGCGCAGCCACTCTAAAACTTTCATAGCTCCAATATTTGAACATGTCTGGTTGCATATCCTCCACTAATAATATAAATTACTGAGTAAAAATTTAAATGCAAACAATTTTTTCTTTATATTCTAAAGAATGACAGCAAGAAATCTTTTTCGGAAGTAAATAATATTTTGTATTTTAGAGCGGGTGAACAGCAAATAAGACCAACTCTAATGATGCCAACACTTGCATAAAAGGACATTCTCGGATAACTCATTACGAAACATCACCCAATTCACATCTGTTAACCCTGTCGATAAAAATAAAAGGTGTTTTTAGTTTACTCATAATATTTATTAAATATATAGAAGTCTTGTTTATTTTTATTTAAAATTCAAAGAAATACTAATTTCCCGGCGAATTACTATAAAGTTTCTTAATGCGGTTCAAATCCCAGGGAATTTTCTGTGGCTTGAATATAAGTGAATTGGAATTTAAAAAATAAAAATAAGTAATATAATCTTCAGATAGAAACTACTAAGAGCATTTTCCTCTCTTATAGCTCCACACTTTGATGGAAGCTATTGTATACCACGGAATATGAAACCGAATCTAACAGTAGACGTTTCATTAGAATGTGGGAGATAGATAAGCTTGAGCGTATTCTTAAGCTTATTTATATGAGCAAACTGACAAAGTATTATAAAAATTCAAATATTAAATTAAAAAACGGTTTACTATAAACGAACACACTTCGCGTAAAAAAGAAGGCCAAATTAAAAACATTAAAGTTACTTATATGAATTTCAGAGCCATGTTTTAGTAGTATAAAGCATTAGGGGAGGGGAAACATTACGCTCTTCCATCTCTCTATGAAATTGGTTAACTTGTTTCCAGCTGAAAACATCTTTTCTTCAGTCTTTCCAACCAATGGGCATAGCGGTTATCGACTGGACGATGGGTTAGAAGTGTTACAAGCAAAATTGTAAAATAAACCGATAAAACAATTTAATTTTTTAAATATCATTTTAAGTCACATTTAATATAAAGAAAATACAAGATTAAGAATATTCAAAATTTAACTAAACTTGTTTAATGATGGAAGTGAAACAAGAACAATCAAAAGCCCTTCAGAAAGAGTTCCCATCAGTTAGATAACAACAGAACCAAAAACTGTGAATTTTGTGCGTGTGTTTGCACGCGCACATATTATTAATCTAAAATAATAAGCGTATTTACACGTTTCTATTGTTTCATGTTTTTTATTATCGTTTACATTTGAGATTTCCTCTAGCGACTTAAGACCGCTAATTTCGATTCATTGACAGGAGACCGCAGAACACACTTGGGGGAAACGTTAAAATAGAACAACGAAAAATAGTGTAAGTTGCGAACTTGGTATCATTGTGAAAAGTTTTGTGTTAAACAAATTCAACAGTCAAAAAAAAATTTTTTTTTTTTTTTTTTTTTTGGCTACATGGGTGAAGCGAGAATGCTTTTCATATTCCCCGCTATCCGTAAAGAAAATGTATGGATGGGCAATATAGCGCTATAAGCTCAGATCATAGCAGAAGGGTAACAGCAATAGCCGAGCCTCCTGTTAAAACTTAATTGAGTACAGCATTGCCATCCATTACCCTCCCTGGGTACTCATTTTAGTCGCCTCGTACGACATGCACGGGCGAATTTTAAGTAAAGTACTTTCTAAAAATTAGGACGATCCCTACGAGTGTTCGATAGATCGTCCAACTCAGCGTTGGTTCCACTCAGTGATGGGCCTCCCCCACCACTGAGCAGAACCGCTCATATTCCAGGGAACAGCATCCACCGACAGGGCCGCGCTGGAGAACACCCTCCCCGGTCACCACACGGAGGAACAGCTCTTGTTAACTTGTTAATTTCTTTGGGTGGATGGACCTCAATCCCTTGGATTATACTCCCTTCATCTCTCTGGAAAATGACTTAGATTAATGAGAATTTATCGAGCACCTGGCTCACCCATTTTAGGGCAGTGTGGGAGCGTCTGTACGATGAGCAGAGCCGCTTTCGGACGCTTGTGTTTCCACTTATCGTTTTCATCGTAGTTAGATGACTCTCGAATGAGTTGATTGGGATGACTTTGGTGAAATATGTAATGGCAGTATCACGGAGAAACATGTGAATATCAGGAATGTCAGCGTCTCGTTGGAGGAGAGTGTTCCTGACAAACCACGGAGCATTGAATATCATACGGAGACATTTGTTCTGGATGACCTGTAGCTTTTTGATGTTGCAAGGGGAGGTGTGAACCTAGGTCAGTGATCCATAAGTCAGTGTGGGTCTAATGATTGCTTTATAGATTCGTAGTTTTTTTTCAGTGTTAACACGGCTTCTTCGGTTGAGAAGAGAGTAAAGTTGCATAATTGCGGAGTTTGCCTTGCTGCAGACATAATCGATGTGAGAGTTAAAGTTGAGATGGTTATCTAGTTGAATACCTAAATATTTGGGGCTGGATTTCCATGGAATAGCTGTGTTGAAAAGTTTGACTTCTCCGTACTGGGATGCCTTTCTTCTTGTGAAGAGAATGGCAGTACTTTTGTAGGCATTCACAGCTATTCTCCATTTCCTGTGCCATTTTTCTAGGTTTGTTGCTGCGTTTTGTAAACGCTGCGTAGCTAAGTTCGGCCTGAGAGATCTACTCAAAATTGCCATGTCATCCGCATAGCAAGCTATGGTGGTTGATGTCGTATTAGGGACGTCAGCAACGAAGATGTTAGAAAGCAGCAGAGAGAGCAACGAGCCTTGAAGAACACTTGCAGTGATTCTTTTCAAAGAGGATTTGAGTCCTCTCAACTTGACCTGAAATTTCCGGTTTTTTAGAAAGAAGTCGATAAGTTTGGTAAGGTAGAGCGGAACGTTGGCCATAAATAATTTATAGATGAAGCCTTTGTGCCAAACCTTATCAAAGGCTTTTGCAACATCCAGAAAAACAGCTCCTGTATGTTGTCCCCAGTTGAATCCAGTAGTGATGAATTCGACCAGACTGTGAACTTGTTGTGTAGTACTGTGCCCAGTTCGAAACCCAAACTGCTCTTTCGGTATTGTGTTCGTTTTGTTCACCACATCTTGAAGTCGATCGAGGATGATTTTTTCTGCAATTTTTCCCAAGCACGAAAAGAGACTGATGGGTCTGTAACTTTGCGGTAACTGAGGCGCTTTTCCTGAAATATAGATGAGGATTATATCGGCTTGGTACCATCGCGTTGGAAAATAATTTAGTCTGAGTATTGCATTTATGATTGCTACCAAATACATGACAGCTTTGTGCGGAAGGGCCTTGATTGTTTTGTTGTTAATTTCATCTGGGCCAGGGGCGTTTTTGTTGTTAAGCTTCCTAATGATTGAGTAGACCTCGCCTAAAGCGGTCTGATATTTTCACGGCTGCTAGGCTGTCAGGGCGCAGGACTCGACGGTGAATTTTCTCTATGAAGACCAAATCCGCATGCGCATCATTCGGACTGTACTGAAGTTGAAGAGCTTCAGCGATGGCTTCTGCCTTTTCATCGTCCATATAAACTATACCTCTTTCTCCGTGACTGGACTGGATATTGGAACGGTCTGTACGGAGAGTTTTTGCCAATTTCGATAAGGCGTTATCTTCAGCTTTCAGGGAACAAAGTTTTCTTTCCCATTTTTGATTTCTGTGATCTTTTAGTGCTCTGTTCAGCTCTTCGCGGTCTTGAGGAGATAGCGTGTTATGAAAGCGACGTCTGATTTTATTTTTATTTCTGATTAGGGCAAGGTTTTTTTCTGGAAGTAGGTTTACTTGAGCTGGAGTGGAGATAGAAGAGGCCACGGTTAAGCCAGTTTGAATTTTGCTTTCCAGGTTGTTGACTGCCGCGTCAATTTCTTCACGGGAGGAGATATTCGGCACTGAATCCATGATAGTGTTGATTGTAGCAAATGAATGAGTGGGAATAAGTTCCGGATCCTCTCTTCCAGTTTTAGAAGTAATGGGTTGTGGTCCGAACTGAGGTTGTTAACTACTTGCAGTTGGAATTGATGAGATGTGTTTTTGAATATGACTATATCTAACACATCGGGCCTTCCGTGTGTTCCATAGTGTGTTGGTTCAATCGGACTTGCGATGATAATATTTCTCAGCTTAGCAAATTTGTGAAGGATTTTTCCGTTGCAATTGGCACACCTGCTATTCCTTAAGGGATGCTTTGAGTTTAGATCTCCTGTTACTATTGTTGCTTCCGTAGTGTCAAGCAGCTGAGAAAGTTCAGAAGATAGCAGAGTTCTGCCTGGAGGATTATAAACGGAATAGTTTTTTAAGATGCCTGCATTAATGGTGTAAATTTCTATGCCAATTTTTTTCCAGATTAGTTGTAGAAATCTTTTTTTTCATTGTACGGATGTTTTTCTTGATAAAGATTGCAGTACCTCCACCTCTGGAATTAGGTCTATCGTCTCTAATTAAAGAGTAATTTCTTAGCTTGGGATTATCACAAGGCCGCAGATCGTTAACTAACAGGTTATCAATTTTGTAGTAAGCAGCAAATTCTTGGAGTTCTAGAATGTTGTTGATGAGTCCATTAGCATTCCAGTATGCGACCTGTATGAAATTTATTATGAGGGCCGGATTATCCATTAATCAACGAGATTATGGCTTGGGTATTTTTAAGAAATCTGTTTGTGTCAGCCTGGTTTGGATTTTATTTGCTAAAAGCTAATAGCATTTCTCCCAAAGTGACAGCAAGCATCGCAGCAGAGTTTTGGCTGCTTGGTATGGTTTCTGCCGATTTGTTGCGTGAGGAAACTACAGAGGCAAACGATTTATCATGTGTAATAGCCCGCAGTTTAATTTCCGATTCAGGTTGTGTGACTCGCTTCTGAGTGGACGGGGCTACTGCCTCCCTAGTCCTTGTCAGGTTAGATGGGTGGAGTGAATAGCCCTTGTAGTTAGCTGTATGTGGGCCGCCACAATTGGCACTCTTAGCAGGTGTGGTTCTTGACTTGGCACATGTGTGCGAGGGATGGTTATTTCCGCACTTTACACATTTGTATTCCTCCCTACAAAGCTTCTGCGCATGACCATACTTTTGACAGTGGTGACATTGTCCGGCGGATGTCTTCCTTCTGAGGGGTTAAATACTGATAACCAAGTTGCAGGCAGTCGTAAGGTCATAAATCTCTCGTTGGTCTTTACTGATCTCCACCAAGACCAGAGGCATGGGCCGCTTATCCGCTACGTACATGCGTGATATTTTTATTGGTGTTAGTCCTTGCGATTTGAGATCGGTGGCTATTTCTTCAGATGGTATGGTTTCTATCAAGCCTCTGATGACCACCTTGAGGTTTTTTTCGCTTTTAAGCTGAAAAGTGTGATAATGGACTTTCAATTCATCTAAATGACTGGTGAGCAGACGGTAGTCCGATGCACCTTCAGGCAGAATCTGGACTTCTTCATCGGTGTTCTTTGCTAAGTTGAATTTGATATTGTTATTTTTCATCAACTCAGTGATTGATGACCATCTTTCTTTGGATCGTAAGATCTCTGGTGGAATTCTCTCTTTAGGCTGTGTTACTGTATCTGTCTCTGTTACTCTTTCAGTTTGTGCTGTAGTGTCCATTGGTGCTGCTCTCTCTGCGCTAGTATTTCAGGTTCTGCAGCTAGAGACACCTTCTTTCTCTTCTTTTTACTTGAAAGTCGTCATTATCATCTAGTGTGTGAATATCAGCTGATGTGCCAATCCCCTGACCCTCTTCCTAACACTTGTGAGGTGTTAGGAAGAGGGTCAGGGGATTGGCAGCCCTCTGATTCAACCTCTTCTATTTGGTGGATTGCTACCTTTCCTTTGCAGCAGACCTCCTACATGCTTGAAGAGCCAATAGCTGCTTGAAGTCGAGCTCACCATATGGAGAGTCCATAATTTGGCCTAATAGAAAATACGGGTTTCTCGGGTTTGGTTTCCTGAGTAGTTTGCGAGTGATCCTGTAGACTTTGAGAGTTCACTAGCTAATCCCGTAGACAGCTTAGAGCAAGCGTCTACCAGCAAAAAAAAAGTTAGTTTATTATAGGTGACTATCCTAAAAACAAGGGAAAAGGAGTTTCGGGAACTTACTTGGACACAGTGCAGCGACCTACCTCCCTAAAATACCATTCATCCACCACTGGTCCACATTGCTGGTGGGGCCTACCCCACCCGCAATGAGGACCAGTGGTGGACAAACGGTTATATATATATATATATATATATATATATATATATAAAAATATGAAATTCAACTAGGCAGAGTCTAAAGGAATACGTCTGATCACAACGACAGCCGACTAGCTAATCCAGTTCATCGAGGAACAGCTTTTATAGTCGAAGCAAGAATGCTTTTCATCTTCCCCGTTATCTGTAGAGGACAGTGTAGGGATAAGGTGTTATTGAGCAATTAAAGCTCTGATCATGGCAGAGGGGTAACAGCAATAGCCGAGCATCAGTTAAACTTCATCGGTACAGAGAGAGAAAGTTCTGACATCACAGCATACTGCGGGGTTATCCTACGATCAACGAGTAATTTACGTAGCACATCAGAGAGATATTAACACATTCAGATCGTTACTTTAACGATGCATTTTGCCATTTGTTCCTGTCGAATTAGAAGCAAAATTACTGCACATCTGGAGTGCTAATAGCAGTAAAATGGAACGAAAAAAAGAGTTACGGAGAGAAGGGTAAAAGCATGTAAATTAAAGGTCATGTTTTATTATCCGAAGGCAAACCCGACAACAGGATTCACAGTGAAAATGATCTTGATTTTCACTGTGAATTTTGTCCTGAAAATCGTGGTGTAGTAAATGAAGATCAAAGTGAATTCTACCAGGACATCACAGAAATGGAATAGCGATAGTGTGAGAAATGGAATGTGTATTCATCAAGTATGCATACAGAGACATACGCTCATGAGAATTCTGCTAAGATGAGAGTGCTTAACTGTTTTAAGGAATCTTCAGTAGATGCCGAGTGCTGTGATAAAACCTGTCGCAGTGTACAAGAATAAATCTAAATACATACAGTAAAAAATAATTTTCCCACTTCATGACTATAAATTTATTTTGTAATCTTAATATTACTTTATAATATTTTTATAAATGTTAAAAACGTTTAGTATTTTGAACCTATTTAATCAATTTTCTATTAATTATGTTATTTAAGAATAGTTCAACAAATAATTTTCATTGAATCCGGTGTTGTGTTCGGGATTAGGAAAATCAGAAATATATATATATATATATATATATCCGTAGTTCTTATAGTTCTTATAAGAACTGGGCGATGGACTGAGTCCTTGACTCTTTATCCCGTCATCTGAATGAAGTAAATCTGTGTGGATGGAGTGTTATCGAGCTAAAAAGCTCTAGTCATGGCTGGGTAACGGCAAAAGCCGAACCTCAGTTAAATCTTCATTGGCTACAGCATTGCCATTTATTATATTACCCTGGAAGTCCTAAAAACGACTTTATACCTTCATTATATATCCGTAGACATTCAACGTCTTTTATACGTAGTAACAGGATTCTAAATGAAAATGGTGTGTTTGTATTCTCTCATAATCTTCTGTAAATATTTAGAAAAATAAAATTAATTTATACAAATAAGCATCCAATAAATGCTATCCGTTTTGTTCATAATTCTGATAATATCAGACTAATATCAGAAATATCAATAATATCAGAAATAGAGCATATAGTTAAGTTACAGAACATTTTTATCGTTTAAAAGTCAGCTCGGTGAAATATTCTTGATTTTTGTTTGCAAGCCTAAGTGCTCTACGATAAATTCATTCCAGAGTAGAATGCAGAAGTTCTGAAATTACACATTTCTTTCAACTTGTTCCAATAAAAGGAAATTTCTCGGACTTGCGGGATCATGTCTTATGTAAGTAGATCAATACCCAGGCACCGCTTGCGAAATGCCCTAAATGTGTTTGTGATATCGGATTGATATCTTCGTTGATTTTTACTTTTGTATTAAAAGTAAACAACGGACGATTATAAAAGATCTTAGAATCTCAGAGATTTGTCCAACTAAATGGATGTCATTTGGTGTATCAACTGTGACAGAAGCGCCTTAGGATCGTCTTTCGTTATTGTAACATGTTTATAGACAATTTCTAAATCACTGGTAGAGTTTTAAAATTCTCTCAAACTAATCGAGCATATATATAGAAATTCTGTATAACTAATCCGTTATATATTTTGTGATATTAATCCCCGAATCCCACTTGATTTGATGCAAGCGACGTTTCATATATCTTACAGTATTGATGACATCTATTTCGGTTTCGTATACTCTTAATGGTGAAAAGTTTTAAGTCAAAGAAGACTTTGTACAGGCTACGTTATCATATGTTATCAATCTAGTCATTAGCGACAGACATAGCACAAATCCATTTTGAGAACTGGTTTCCAAGTCACGCAAACTGTGACTGACTTTACCAATTTGGATTTCAAAAACGCGATTGCTTCCGATTATAGAATCCTTAACAGCCGTCAAAAACCTCCGAAATGCTGATGATTTTAATTTTCGTGTGAGATTATCGCTAATGTTATCATGGAATCTGACACAAATCACAAGTCGGAAACAGGTTTTTTGACTACTAAGAATACTGCCCAAAATTACCTGCAATTATGTGTATGTGAGTCCTCTTTCATGTGGATTCTTATTTCACTTGAATCCAAACCGAGAAGAAGCACCCAGCCCATTGAAAGTTGGGAAAATTACGAACACTATCCCAAGAATGCACAATCAGCTGAAGGACAATCGCAAACTAAGCACTACTAGCACAAAAATATTAGTTTAAGTGCGTTGTACTGTATTATTAATTTCTTTAAACTATTGCATTTCTTGGATGCTTTAGGAAATGGAATTAATTCTAATCGTTCATCAATTTATTTCACGTCTTCTCAGCCCTTGCGGGGAAATTCTATTCACAGACGGGTATATGGCTGACAGAGAACTTCCTAACACTGATGAAACATATCTCGAGATGTTATCCACAAATGCCTGAAGATTATCGTAATTTCTAAATACAGATCTCTTTAAAATTTTGATTTATAAGCACACGAATATGACATCCCTCGTCTCCATGGAAATGCACAACTATGTGAAGAATTTTATCTCATTTTAATTTTCACAAGATTTAAATGATGACTGTGAGATCATCCCAGGTTCCTGCGGATGTATACATACATAGAAACCACATATTTGTTTCGATCAACAATTTTCTTTCATATTAATATCTTGTTTTGTAGACCCCCACTACTCAGCTCATATATTTCGCTTCTTGAAGACACCTCTGCATCAATCCGCGTAGATCTTAAGTTTTCCTGTTCTTTTTCCTGCTCTTCCAGGACTGAAATAGCTTTAACCGTTTTTTACGCACATACACGTCTTGAAATTCTTTAATTGAAGAAACTACTAAGTCTATCTTTTTCTGTCATCTTCATCTGGATCACTAATTGTCACTAAGTAAAGGTTTAAGTATCATGGCCACTCGATTTAAAATTTCTTTAATAGAATTTCAAGCAGCTCAGGTGCTAAGATTTCTATCCAACTTTTGATTTGTCATCAGTATCAAGATTATCCATAATTTAAGTACGCAACGTAACTTATTTCGCACACAAGCAGAACAATAATAATAATAATTTGTGAGTTCAACAAATCTTCATCATCGGCCTGTAGAGTAAGATAGGCTGAGAGTCAGCAGATAATAGGAGAGGAAATAAAGATAGAGTGCATAGTGGTATAGTGGTAAGGTAGGTTAAAGAGGCCTCAGTTGACCTGTTTTAGCTGTTTGCCCCCCAGGGGCGTTTCTAAAACGGTCGTTGATTTTTCACTTTACAAAAAAGGAAAAATCCTAAAAAGGAAACATGTAACAAAACAAAAACAAAAAAGTACACAGAAAAGCAAAAATTGAAAGTTAAACTTAGAGGTGGAGGAAGGATCTGGCCCGAGTGATGCAGCTCACACGGAACTGCACCGCCTCGCTGTAAGCCTTCGCCGCTCGGGTTCTCAGGTCCTCCCCCACCTGTGATAGCTGAAACTGGTGAAGCTGTGTACAGAAACCCCACAAGGTGGTTACTGTGTCTTTCTTTTGTTGTGGGCAGTTATTATTCTTTTGGCCACCTCGCTTCCCTTGGCCATGTCTAGTTTGCAGAGAGCTATGAAGAAAGCCGAAGCTGCCTCCTCGTCTAAATCCTGGGCTACCTCTACTTGCTCAGGGGTGATTTTGCTGATGTCATCAACGAAAATGTCACCCCATTTTGCACTGACTATATCAGATCCATGTTCTCCTGTGAGGAGGAGTTCAGGTTCTCCTATTTTTTTTATCGCTTCTTTGAATTTTTCCGCCATCCCTGGGATACCTCTGATGAGATGGCTGAGAGTCTCCCCTGCTTTCGCGTGAGGGACTTCTGGGTGAGCGGTCTCAGATACCTTTGCTGTTTTGGGCGTTACCAACTCTTCTTCCTGTGGGCTTAATGGCCGTTTGGAGGTGTTGATGTTCAACTCCATCTTTCCTCCTTCCCTATCTGTATCTATTTCATCTGTATTAGTATCTATATTGGTATTGATGGTTTCAATAGCGACTGTTTCTTCTTGTTGGATTTTACTGCTTGTGGAAGTTTTTTTCCCCTTTCGGTTTTTCTTAGACGTGGAGGTATGGATTTCTGTTATATCAGGAGCAGCCTCGAAAGGAGGAGAAGCTTCCTGTGCTGTGTCATTTCCATTGCTTGGTGGAGTTGCTGGCGTGATTGCACCACCCATCCTCTCAGCAAGGGTTCTGGATGGGCATGTGTCCACTTTGTGGTCAATTACCCCACATTTCAGGCAAGCTGACTCACAGTTTTCTTGGTTGTGGCCTGCTTTGAGGCAGTTTTTACATTTCACTCTAGGACAGTCTGCCCCAAGGTGAGTGAAAGCACCACATCTAAAACATTGTTTTTTTACACCAGGGTAACTTATCATTACTCTGGCGGATCCAATAAAAATGAAGTTGGGAACGGGCGTTTTCATCTCGAGGGAGATGTGGACTTCACCCCACTTCCATTTGGGGTTTTCTGCGTCATTTAGGACTTCCACCTTGTGTATAACGCCCCATTTCCCGAATATTTCGTGGATGATCTTTACATCCGTTTCAATATATTCTATTCTAAAGGGAATCTGGGGATTCTAAGTAGTTTGGTAATGCTCCCTACCAAAAATGGAACTATTGTTTTTCCATTACACTCGAATCCTGCAAGTAGTTTGTCTCTTGTTTGCTCACTCCTTACTACTACTTGGAAGCGGCCACCACCAAAGGGAGTAAACCCAAAAATCTGCTCAGCGCCGACGCTTTCGATGAGGGCTTTGGCCAAACATCGAGGTCGTAGATCAGCTTCCACTTCGCTTCCAAGGGTCCGCGTACGCGGCAAAGCCATGCTGGTGAGGGGGGGCCTAAGCTATTCCCACCACCGAGTGTGTTGTTCTTGCCCCAGTCTGGGGTTTATTCTGTATCTGCTGCTGTAGTTTATTATCAAGTGCCTCTATGAGACGCTTTGCCGATAATAACTGAGCTAACATATACTATACTAAAATTTGCGCTTAGCTAAACAATTTGCTAATCACTTACGGGGAAAGTTCACAAAAATGAACTACACACTTTATATGCATATCAAGAAACTGTTCCAACACACAATCACGATCTCAATAATACTAATTTGTGAGTTCAACGTATCTCATCATTGGCCTGTGGAGTAAGATAGGCTGAGATTCAGCAGATATTAGTAGAGGAAATAAAGATGGAGTGCATAGTAGTAGAGTAGATGAATGTGGCCTCAGCTGACCTGTTTAACTGTTGACCCCCCAGTGGTGCTTCTAAAACGGTCGTTGATTTTTCACTTTAAAAAAGGAAAAATCTTGAAAAGGAAAAAAAAGGAGAGACTAAGCAAATTTAACAAGTGTAAATAAATCTAAAGACTATGTGGAAGACAATTCTATAGAGGAATGAGTTTGCCGAGCAAACCCAGAACAGTATGACCAGGAAAAGAAGGGAGATGACCTGGCCCGGAAGACCCCGCTCTGAAAAGGGCTTGGGACCACCTCGATGTTGGCCTTCGCAGTCCGGGTTTGTTCAGGTCAACCCCAACCTGAGGGACAGAAAAACTTTCAACTGCGAAAGGACTAGACATACCTGTGGGTTAAACGCTGATCGGGAAGGAAGATCGAGATAGCGTCGACACCTACAATTTGAAGGTGTTATAGGAGCAGACACAACCGGATTCCCACCTGTATGATCTGGCAGATGGTTGGTGGGTCGCACCATCTCCTCAGGAACCGCTCCTCACCACGTAAGCACCTTTCCTGCTCCAGGAAGCGGCGGAGGTAGGCTGAGAGACAGTTCCTAACACGGAGATAGATGCGATCCTCCTCGTTAAGAAGGTGTTTTTTCCTGATTTTCCAAATGTGGTGTTTGATCACATTTATTACGAAAATCAGGTGTTTCTTGTTTTTGGTTACTGGGGGAGGAAACTGTAGCAAAACTACTTCGGCGAAGGTGAGCGCTGGGATCGCAAGTACCTCAGCCAGTCTGTGCCAAACACGCTGTACTGGCGGGCAGTGAAAGAAAAAGTGCCCTACGGTTTCTATCGCGCCGCAGACGTCGCAGAAGGGGTTGCACGGTCGCGAGCTGTAGGCTGATTTTACCAGTTTCACTGGGAGTTTGCCGTAGGCGATTCTCCAGGCTAAGTCCCGGTGAAATGGTTGCCCCCAGCTGTTTTTTTTATGTTGGTGAACAGCACTTCTTCGTTTGTGCCCAGATCGGGCTTTTCCCAGTCAAAGTGGTCAAAAATTTTCCAGTACAGCTTGTTTGGGCTGAGCTGAAGCACTCGAACTCCATCCGTTGCCATTTTTTTTGAAAAGTTTGCATATTGTGTAGTACCACTCTGGCACCGTCTCCGCACATGGTCCGGCGTGGCCAGTGGTCCCAAAGTAGGGTAGGAAAAATCCTAAGAAGTATTTAATCAGATTGCCGGAAGGGTGATTTGATGGCAGTGCTTTCCGTATGGTCTGAGCAGTGTTGGTTAGGTAGCAGTATTTGAGGATTGGCAGGGCGAATCCCCCTTGTTGTGGGGGGAAGTTGGAGAAAGGCCCTGCGCACCTCGTGCCTCCTGTTGTTCCAGAAAAAATCAGTGACATGTTTGTGAATGGCGTTGTCGTGTGTGTCTGTGATGTTTGTGAGGTTAATGGTGTGCAGTAACATCGGTTTTAGGACTGTTTTGATAACTGTTGCTCTACCTTCGAATGATAGGTAGTTGGGACTGAAGGGTTTGAGTTTTTCGCGACACATTTCTATTAAGTGTTCGGTTTGCAACACTGGGGTCTCTAGGAAGGGAATTCCTAGTATTGTTAATGGGCCAGTTGTGGGTTTCAGACCATACGGAAGACTGGCAGGGCCGAATTTCCCATAAATTTTGATTTTTGTTTTTTCGGGATTAGTGTGAAGACCACTGAGCATGCTGATCTCTCGCAGTATGCCGAAGAAGATGTAAATCGAGTCGGAATCCCGAAGGGTTCCGACGATGACATCGGCATATACGATAGTTTTGCTCTGTTTGGAGCCTAAGGGCAGCGGTATTCCTCTTACTGCGCGCGTCTCATCAATTTTTTTAAGAAGAGGCTCTAGTAATAAAGAGAAAGGAAGGGGGCAGCCTTGCCGAACCCCTCTGCGTATGGGAATGGGTTCTGAAAGAAACCCATTAATCGCAATGTGCGTTGTTGTTTTACCGTACATGCTTTTGATTGCTTCCCTTACGCAGGCCGCCACTCCGACTTTCTCTAGGATATAGTGCAGGAAGTTGTGCTTTGCACTATCGAACGCTTTTTCTAAGTCTATTGATACGAGTGCAAGTGGGAGGTCCTTGTTTGTCACAAGGCGGAGAAGGTCTCTTATCAGGAAGAGGTTGAGCTCCATCGATCTGCCCGGAACTCCGTATACTTGAGTGCTGGTCAGCACATCCCCAATGCCCATCTTCAGACGGTTGCAAATCACTCTTGCGAATAATTTGTAGTCTGTGTTAGTCAAGGAAATGGGCCTCCAGCTACCCATGCTATTTAGGTCTCTCCCTTTCTTGGGGATGAAAATTGTGTACGCACTAACGAAGTCAGCAGGCACGTCACCAGTGAATAGGAAGCTGTTGAATAGTGAGACCAGGATAGGCAAGATGAAGTTCCAGGCTGAGCGATAGAGCTCAACGCCTAGCCCATCCAGGCCAGGAGTTTTCCGTAGCTTAAGCTATTTGTAGGCTCGAGTAACCTCTTCCGAAGTGATTGGTCTCATTTGAAGAGTTCTGAGGTGTTCAGGCATGTTGTCAATGCTTTACACTCCGAAGTCGCCTGTCTCCTCAGCTTCATCGGAATAGGTTCTCGTGTAATGCTGGGAAAATTGCTGCAAGATGTCTTCCGTGGTTGTGAGTGTTTGCCCGTTAGCGTGAATTTGCCGAAACACTTTCTCGTCTTGTGCTGCTATGCGCTGCCGATTGTAAAAGGCGGCCGATGGTGTTTCCGCCTGCCGGAGAAACAGTCTGGCGCGAAAATCGAGCTCGGCCACTTTTTTCCGTCGAAGTGCCTCGAGCTCGATTTCCACGGCTTTAATAAGCGAATGGCTAGGAATACCGTTTCTCTGATTAGCCCGGTACCATCCTAGCTCTCGGTACAGCTCTTTCATTTTTTTTCTTTGCGCGTGAGCTCTTTCTCTGGAGATGTTTTGGAAGAGCTCTTTTGCCTCGGTTTTGAACTGGGTCCACGCGTCCCAGTCCCAGTTGGCCTTTTTCCTACCTTCGCATAGCAGCTGCAAATCCTTGCTATAAATTTTGGGGAGGTTTGGGGGCATTTTCCAAGGTCCTCTTGATGTTTCTACGACCTCGGGTAGTTCGACTTTCATGAGAACCATTTCATGGTCTGTTATCGAGCTACCAACCGCTATATGCCTGACCGAAACAACTCGTGGCCCTAGGTTCCTGGAGATATAAAGGCGGTCGAGTCGCGTTGCGACTCCTCCTCTCACCCATGTGGTACCCACTGTGTCTGGATTGTGTTCCCTCCAGATGTCAATGAGGTCGACATTATCACAGCACAGTTGCAGTTCCCTAGAGCCACCGGTACCGGTGTTGTTGCTGCCACCAATTTTGTCAAATCTTACTTCAGCGATGCAGTTCCAGTCCCCCCCGGCTATGATATACTGAGCCCCGTGTAAATAAGGTTCTAGGGACGTGAAGAACCTGCATCGCTGGTGGACGTTGTTAGGGGCATATACATTAAGGGAGCGGATGACTCTACCTCCAAACTTCCAGTCTATAGAGACTAGACGTCCTGCAGCATCTTTCTGTACATTGAAAAACCCGCCTAGAATGGGCTGACGAACAAGGATTCCCACCCCCCTCGCACAGCGCTCTCCGAAACACCAGAAGCTTTGTACGGGGAAGCTTCTGGAGAAGTTTTTGAACCTCATGCAGTAAGAGTAGGCTCCAAACAGTGCGTTGACGGAGCGCAGACCGTTAATGTTGAGAGTGGCGACGCGAAAAGTGTTGTTCATTTTAGTGGCGTAGTTATAGGGAGGGACAATTAGAATTTTAGTGTCTCTTCGGTAACTATTTTGATTAGTGCTTGGTATAGCGCTGTGATGTCGCTGTCGTGTAAGCCCATATTGGCGGCCAGAATGGAGTTCCTAAAGGAGTTTTGTTCCTCATTTAGGATATCTGGCACGGCAAGTTTGTCCCATTCCAAGCCGACACAGGGTTTTGATGAACCCTTTGTGTAGTGGGCATAGAAGTGTGGCTCGCCGTTTTTCTCTATGGCGTTGTGGATTCTTTCGAACCCGTCCTGGTCTTTTTGGACGTGGTGGAGAATAGTAGCTCCCCCTGGAATTATTTTAGGGAATGGTGCTGGGGTGGGTTCTGTTCCTGTCGTGGGGAGGGTAGTAAGGTTTCCGCCCACAGGCAACCTTTTAAACGAAGCTTGTTCGTCTTCTACCTGTTCCCTTTGACGTTTTGCTGTAGAGGTGTCCATTTCCTCTATGGCAGATGCTGTGGTTGTATCTGTGTTCGTGGTGGTGGGGGAAACGCTGGCTGTTGAATTTTGGCTTCTGTACTTTTTGGTTTTACCCAGTGATACCTGTTTGAACCCCTCTTGTTTGCCACGTTTGGGTTGGGCTGTTGTTATCGGTGGCGGGGTCGGGGTGGGTATTTTTGGTGGTTCTGTGTTGTCAGAGCTAAGGGGGGAGGAACGGGAAGTGGTTGTATCGCACCCCCATTCGTTCTGCTGATGTTCTGTGTTGACACACATTGTAACTGTGGTCTTTTTGGTGGCATTTCTTTCAGGGGTTGGTGCAATGTGGTAGGGAATGACCAGATTCGCCACAATTGCTGCACTTGACCCTGGCACATTCTGCTCCCAGGTGTTCGTGGGAGCCACATCTGTAGCATTGCCTTGTGACACCTGGGTAGTTTACCATGACTTTTGCGGAGCCGATGGTGACAAAGTTCGGAACAGGAGTTTTCATCTCCATTGTGAAGATGACCTCTCCTGATTTCCAATTCGGGTAGTCGACATCAGTGCCCCGTTTAATGTTCTTAATTGTGCCCCATTTAGCGAATGTCTTGTGGATGACGTTGTCGCTATTTTCTATATATTCGAGGGGGAACCTGTCAATTTTTACCGTTCTTAACAGGCTTCCCACCAAGAACGGAGTGATTTCTACGTCATTACATTTAAAACCCTCCAGCAGTTTGTCCCTAGTTGTGGTGTTTTTTACCACTACCTGGTATCTCCCTGTCCCGATGGGGGTAAACCCGTAAATGTTTTCGGAACCTACTGCCTCACAAAGTGCTTTGCAGATATGTCTTTTGTTTAGGGATGGGTCCGTTTGAAAACCGACCGTTCTCAACCTAGGAAGTAGTGAAGACATGTCAGTCTTAGGTTTGGCCACGGCAAAAAAAAAAAAAAGATATAGAATCTAGGGAAGAGTAGGATCGTGGTGGTAGATTAGTAAAAATACCGTAGGACAGGAAAGGTTCTACAAGCAAAGAGAGAAATCCCGTAAGAACAAGTCTTACCAGCAAATCCTGTAGCTTAAGCCTAGCTACTAGCAGAAAGAAAGAAAAAATAGTAAACGATCAAATCGCATACCATTTAACAAAAACTTAAAAACTATGTAATTAAACATATATCTAGTATAGTAGAAAAAAAAGGTGTTTTTGATTCTTGCAAATTTTTATTTAATTTTTCAAATAAATTGTAAACTTGAAAATTTACATAAATGTATTAAAATTATGTATCATAATTACATATATTTTATTAAACAAAATTTAAAACTAAAACATTTTCCATAATAAATTTCCGTTAGGTAGCTTTATACTGTGTAAACTGTTGTTTCCAAAGTTCTAATGTTTAACTTTGTTATTTTTAAGTTCAGGATCTGGAAGATATTGAACACGTTTTGCCATAGGAAACTAGAGAAAAGACGCATGAGGTTAGTTTGTATGTATTTCACTCTACGGGTATGTGTATTTCACCCACACGACAGGCTACAACGCTTTCGTTTGTCGGCATGTTTAATTCCATTGGCAGGCAGTTGTAGCATATTACCTACGTGGAGTCTGGTTTTTTAGAGTTAGTGAAATTTGTTTATCCAATGTCCCCCCCCCCATTTGGGTCTCTTTGTCTGAGTTTTCAATTGTTGGTATTTGCTTGTATTCATATATTTTCCTAATTTTTCCTTTTGTTTTTCAGTTTATTTATTTATTTTTTGTTTTGTTTTCATTACAATTTCGACATGACAAGCCTTTTAAATGATGTTTGGAACTTGCACAATCTTTCAGCAACATCCTCGTGCTATAACAACTTTGCAAATGTTATTCCCTTATGTCAAGTTCTGGATATCCCCTCCTATCTGATTATTTTTTATTTTTTATTGAGCTTTCAATTTATTAACGTATGTTACAAAATATTTCATTTTGTTCATAACACAGCAGACGTATATGCTTGTGGTGTTATTAAATACCGACATTGCGAATGTTATTACTGCTGAAACGCAGCAGCGTGTTGTTACCGGTACCAAGTTGGTCATAATTTTATTCTCTTTCTCCTCCTCTTTTAGCCTTCCCACCTTTGGATTAGTAAAGCATAATACAGTGTTCCTGCTGTGGCTTATCCAATTTAGAACCATTTAAAATTACAGTAAATTCTGTATCTCAGAACACACATAAAAAAAAATAGGAATTACAATTATTTAATTCTATTGACCAATCTTTTGATGAATCCTAAGCAAAGTTAGGATTTCAGAAATTTGTTTTTCTGTTCAACTCTTCAGGTCAAATGCCCTACAAAATTTTGTGTTAGTTGCACGTGGGAGTTTGAAGTACTCGATGTTTTGTAATTTCGATTTTTTACAGATTTGTTTTACATTGGACCTCCGAGCAGCCATGGATAACTCAATGGTCGCCGGATACTTTTTGAGTGCAATCAGAAAGATGCTTCAATCGAAGTTGAGCGAGTGATGGAAAAAAAAAGAAAACAAATAATATTTACGACTATTTTTTTTTACGAGAAAGCAAATATTATTTGATGAAAGAGCATTTTTTACTATTTCTGTTGTTACGTTATGACTATATAAAGTTTTTTACATTTTTTGTATAAATACATTTTTTATTGAAAATTAGCGCATATATTTTACTTATTTTTATGTACTTGTACAAAAACTGTATTGTTCAATGAACTGTGTGTTTCACTTTGTCATTCATATTAGAAAACACATTGAAGTTAAAAACATCAGTAAATAACATTTTATGTTTCTTTTCACACCTGTTTTTTTTTTTTTTTTTTGGCTAGATTGGTAAAGCCAGAATTTTTTCGCATTCCTCGTTATCTTTAGGAGAAAATGAATGTATCATTTAAGGATAACGATAACGTTATTGAAAAAGAAGTTATCGTTATTCTTAAATGATATAATTAATAGAAAAATTTAAAGGTGTTTTGAAAATTGATTAAATTGATTCAAAATGTTAAAATTTTTTAATATATATTAAAATATTATAAAATAATATTAAGATTACAAAATAAATTTATAGTCATGAAGTGGTAAAATTATTATTTACTGTATGTATTTAGATTTATCCATGTAGTCTGGGACAGGTTTTATCACAGCACTCGGCATCTACTGGAGATTCCTTAAAACAGTTAAGCACTCTCATCTTGGCAGAATTCGCATGAGCGTATGTCTCTGTATACATACTTGATGAATACACATTCCATTTCTCATACTATCGCTATTCTATTTCTCTGATGTCCTGGTAGAAATCACTTTGATCTTCATTTACTACACCACGATTTTCAGGAAAGAATTTACAGTGAAAATCAAGAAAAGTTTCATCGATATCCTGTTGTCGGGTTTGCCTTCGTATAATAAAACATGATCTTCAAGTTACATGTTTTTACCTGTTCTCTTCGCAACTTTTTTTTGTTCTATTTTACTGCCATTAGCACTCCAGATGTGCAGTAATTTTGCTTCTAATTCCACAGGAACAAATGGCAAAATGCACCGTCAAAGGAAAGATCTAAATATGTTAATATGTCTCCGATGAGCTACGTGAATTACTCGTTGATCGTATGCTACCCCAGCAGATGCTGTGATGTCAGAACTTTCGCTCTCCTATCAACAGCGAGTCCAAATTTACTGATGAATATCTCGGCTTCACATCCAGCACTGCTACATAAATTCATATTCATCTATGGTTGCTATAGACACCTTGAAATTCTTACGTTCAAAGCAGCCTTCCATCCATTAGATATCGAGGGGAAGGGATGGATAGGAAGGGGTATACACCATAAATTGAAAATATGCCGATACGTTAGTGAACTCTGATTCATCAGCTGTTATCATTCATCCCATGTTATGTACTAGGATGGATGGATTTTCTAGCATTTAATTGATTTTTGAAAATAGTAAGTGTTTTTCTTCTAAAACACTTCATACTAAAGACACCTAAAAATTACTTATATACGTAAGCTATAATAAGGAATTTTCTGACTTTTTGTCTGTTACCCCGTGTGGTGACCGAGCTAAGAATAACCCCCCTGCAGCCCATGCATGTCTGTAAAAGGCAACTAAAATTGGATGAGTTTCGCTATCTTAGGTTTCATCCGAAATTTTTCTCCCGATGAAGAGGTGGGGGGCTTGATCTCGGGGAATTTGTCCTGAGAGAACATTTTGATTCTAAGGGGAAGGTATTTTC
Source organism: Typopeltis vanoorti (assembly GCF_054136105.1). Taxonomy (NCBI): domain Eukaryota; kingdom Metazoa; phylum Arthropoda; class Arachnida; order Uropygi; family Thelyphonidae; genus Typopeltis; species Typopeltis vanoorti. The sequence goes on from NC_143570.1 coordinate 27,768,518, forward strand.
CGGCGTGGCCAGTGAGGGGCCTTGTCGTGTATACTTTTCCCTGGAATATGAGAGGTTCCGCTCAGATGTGGGAGGACCTGTAACTGAGTTGGACGGCTTTCGGCTACTCGTAACTGGTGGTCCGCGGATCGTCTTAATTTTTAGAGATAGCTTTACTTATTAATCCTTCTGTAGCCTATGCATGTCGTAAGAGGCGACTAAAATGGGAAGCTGAGTTTCGAGAGTTTCACTCTCTCAGGTTTCTTCCGGAATTGTGCTCCCAATGAGGGGAGATGATTTCGGGGGGGGGGGGGGATCTTGCCCCTAGGAAGCATTTTGAGTTTCTGGGGAGGGTGTTCTCCTGCGTAGGCCGTGAGGAGCTTGTCAGTGGATGCTCTTCCCTTGAATATGAGCGGTTTTGCTCAGTGGTGGTGGTGGGGGGGTGGCTGTCACTGAGTGGAACGAACGCTGAATTGGACGATCTTTCGACCACTCGTAGGGATGGTCCAATTTTTAGAAAGGGCTTTAGTTAAAAATCGCCCATGCATGTCGTACGAGGCAACTAAAATGGGTATCCTGGGAGGCTAATCGATGGCAATGCTGTAGCCAATGAAGTTCTAACTGAGGCTCGGCTATTGCTGTTACCCTTCTGCTATGATCTGAGCTTATAGCGCTATATTGCCCATCCATCCATTTTATTTACAAATAACGGGGAATATGAAAAGCATTCTTGCTTCACCCATCTAGCCAAAAAAAAAAACCGATTTTTTTTGACTGTTGAATTTGTTTAACCCAAAGGTTTTCAGAGTGATACTAAGTTCGCAACTAACACTATTTTTATTTGGTCTATTTTAACGTTTCCCCCAAGTGTGTTCATGTGCGGTCTTAAGTCGATAGAGAAAATCTCAAATGTAAACGATTAATTAGAAAAACATGAAACAATAGAAACGTGTAAATACGCTTATTATTTTAGATTAATAATATGCGCGCACGCTAACACACACACACACACACACACACACACACACACACACACACACACACACACACACACACACACACACACACACACACACACAAAATTCACAGTTTTTGGGTCTGTTGTTGTCTAAGTGATGGGAACTCTTTCTGAAGGGCTTTTGATGGTTCTTGTTTCACTTCCATCATTAAATAACCTCAGTTAAACTTTGAATATTCTTAATCTTGTATTTTCTTTATACTAAAAGTGGCTTAAAATGAAATTTAAAAAATTAAATTGTTTTATCGGTTTATTTTACATTTTGCTTGTAACACCTCTAACCCATAGTCCTGTCGGTAACCGCGATGCCCATTGGTTGGAAAGACTGAAGAAAAGATGTTTTTAGCTGGAAACAAGTTAACCGATTACAGAGAGAGATGGAAGAGCGTTTTGTTTTCCCCCCCTCCCCCTTAATGCTTTATACTACTCAAACATGGCTCTGAAATTCATATAAGTAACTTTAATGTTTTTAATTTGGCCGCATTTTTTACGCGAAATGTCTTCGTTTATAGTAAACCGTTTTTTAATTTAATATTTGAAATTTTATAATACTTTGTTAGTTTGCTCATATAAATAAGCTTAAGAATATGCTCGAGCTTATCTAACTCCCACCTTCAAATGAAACGTCTACTGTTAGATTCGATTTCATATTCCGTAGCATACAATAACTTCTATCAAAGTGTGGAGCTATAAGAGAGGAAAATGCTCTTAGTAGTTTCTATCTGAAGATTATATTACTTATTTTTATTTTTTAAAATTCCAATTCACTTATATTCAAGCCACAGAAAATTCCCTGGGATTTGAACCGCATTAAGAAACTTTATAGTAATTCGCCGGGAAATTAGTATTTCTTTGAATTTTAAATAAAAATAAACAAGACTTCTATATATTTAATAAATATTATGAGTAAACTAAAAACACCTTTTATTTTTATCGACAGGGTTAACAGATGTGAATTGGGTGATGTTTCGTAATGAGTTATCCGAGAATGTCCTTTTATGCAAGTGTTGGCATCATTAGAGTTGGTCTTATTTGCTGTTCACCCGCTCTAAAATACAAAATATTATTTACTTCCGAAAAAGATTTCTTGCTGTCATTCTTTAGAATATAAAGAAAAAATTGTTTGCATTTAAATTTTTACTCAGTAATTTATATTATTAGTGGAGGATATGCAACCAGACATGTTCAAATATTGGAGCTATGAAAGTTTTAGAGTGGCTGCGCTGCATAATTCCGAAGGTTGAACTTCGAATGACTCGATTAAAACTCTGATAGTTTCCATCTTTAAAAAAATGAAATAAACTTGAATATGACAATTACAATAGTTCCTTTCCGGATGTCCAGGAATATCTATGGAAGGATACCTCAGAGGAGGCAAAGAAAAATATCTGCAAAAGATACAAGACTAAATTTTAATTTAGGATAAATATTTGAGAAATCGTAACTTATAAGAAGAAACTATATTTAGGGTTGTAGATCTCGAAAAGGCATTCGACAAGGTGCCAAGAGAAAAGCTGTTCGAAATACAAAAATGCAGGAAGATGGTTTAATATAATATCAGGAATATGGGCATGCCTTTCCCCGATCTTCACCATTCGTCACTGATATGGATCACATTATGAAAGAAAGAAGCATTCTTTATATCAAAATTATATTTATTATTTTCTACAATTTACGAGCTTTATGAAGTTATTGTTATATCCCTTGATTACCGGAAGTGGTTGGTATTCTTTAACTAAATGGAATGATTGCAGCAACAGATTTTACAGGAAAATCCACAATTAAAAGACAAACATGAAAATAGAGTTGAAAATTGAGTTTCCATATTCTTGCCTATTCTCAGTGGAGAATCTGTAGAACAGATAAAACATTTTGAGCTATTTAGGCACAAGTTTTAGGTAAGACGGCAAATTAAATATGGAAATTGATATTGGATTAAGCAAACTTGATATGGCAGGGAGTCAGTTGAAAAATTTATTAGAAACAAGGAAACATTATTCAAAACACTAAACTACCTATACAAGAGTGTCCAACAAATATCAACTTACAGATCTCAGAGAATTGTTTACTCAGAATAACATACACTGTTCTGGGTCTTACAGAAGTAGTTCTATTTGCTTTTAAGAAGAAGAATAACCAACCATTTCGACTAAAAAATAATTTTTGTAAATGGCGGAGACAACGAAGAGTGCGTTGCTGTGGTAGGAACTTTATTTAAAAGAAATTAATCATCCAGTACGTTCTTATTGCTTTTGTAGTTCGTATACATTTCGAACAGATCCTGTGTATAGTTCTCATAGCTCTGAGCAATTCCTTAATCAAACCAATTTACTTACTTCTCCAACATTCATGTTGCATATACGATAATATGCATCGAATTCTTTTCGACAGGACCTCAGCGATTATTGGAAAATAAAAAACCCTTTACTCCTGAATGATGTAATCAGTCACTGCTGATTGATTGAAAAATTGGTATTCGAAATTCATATAAAATTTATTATTAATTTAAATGTTGAAATTAATATATTTTAAAGTTGTTTTAAGAATTTAAAGTAGATTGTAAAAAGATCTAGCAATAATCTAAGCAATTATTTTGATTCTATAGAAATAAAAAAAATGTACATAAAACCAGGTGTGGGTGGGATAATTGCAGCACAATATACATTGCACATACTTTTAACACTGCTTCAAATATGTACCATTTAAATAGTAGAGAGAAAAATGAATATGAAAATTAATCTCACCGGATGCAGCACTGATAAAATTTTCTTCAAATATAGTTTAGCATTTTTTGTTTAAAAATAAAGAAATTTTAATAAAAATTTTGATTTTAAGTTTATTTTTAATTGTAAATCAAGCACGTTGTTGTGAAACTGCCGTGTATCAGTACAGTAGATGGGCTGATAGTTACATAATTCAGAAACCCTACTCCTAGAGATTCATGGATTTTTTCACGTGCGACTTCAACCTTCGGTCTTCTGGTTCTTCCATCCAGAAGATCGAAGGAATATATTAATGAATCATTGATGGATTTCTCCGTTATTTTAGATACGAGAAATAAAGAATTACAATAATAAAGATCATTTGATCAATTTTATAGTAACCACTATCTGTTAGTCTTACTGTCTAGAAATGAACATAATCGGTGAAAATTTGCAAGTTGCAGGATCACAGGAATTACCACGACCAAGATTTTTTTATTTCTTTTTTGTATAGTGGTAATTATTTAATGGAAAGGAATGCACCTTGGTTGAAACATCTTGATTGAAATTAAGAATGAACTACATTGGTTCTCAATAGGCTTTGATACCGAACATGTTGAATAAAGTTCTTAAGTTCTTAAAAGAACTGGGCGATGGACTGAGTCCTTGACTCTTTATCCCGTCATCTGAATGAAGAAAATCTGTGTGGATGAGATGTTATTGTTGAGCTAAAAAGCTCTAGTCATGGCTGAGTAACGGCAATAGCCGAGCCTCAGTTAAAACTTCATTAGCTACAGCATTGCCATTCGTTACCCTGGAAGTCCTGAAAATGACCTTTGGCTATGTCAGCCATTCTTTGCTCTATTTCTAAAGCCACATATTGAATAAAGATGAATAAAAGTGAACCTATATATAGGTTATATATTCTTAATAAAGGTGTCTTAAAGAAAGAAAAAATATTTAAATAATTTAAATTTATATAAAATTAAAATATTTAAATTTTTAGAAATCTTGAGGACAGATATAAATATCCATTTTTTAAATAGAAAAATAATGTTTATTTTAATAAAACTCGGTGCTATGACATTGCGACTTATTGAAGTACAGTCATAGCGCTTGAAACTGCATAGCCATTTTTCCAATAAATTATACGATTATCGCGGCAGACCTTACAGGATTAAGGCTAGAGTTATCATGGTAACAAAGATGCACGTGTTAGCCGTATGTATGTATGTCTTTCACATGGATGCACATAGTCATTTATTTATTTATTTATTCAAAGATATATTGATAAATTTATGTATCTTCCTTACTATTTAATTCTAAAACTACTCGTCATGACGCTACCGCTACCATTAGCGCCATCTACCTACCAAAACAACAAGTACTTGTTGTCTGTAAATTGCGTGTTTGAATGGTTGATTTGCTTACGCGCTGGTTAAAAAACCGGAGTTTGCTGGTGAAGTGGGGGAAACATTGCTACTTCCATATTATTATTACTATTATTACGGGCAACTCCAAGGAGTCCTTAGACTCATCGAGGGAGATCGTAAACATCATGTCAAGAACTATTCGACATTCACACAGTATCTATCGTACTTTGCCTTGAACTCATTCACAGTCATGGCAGGGTGCGCAGCCGCTTTTGAAAACAACTTGACTGCTAGAGAGCGAAGGAATAAGAAGACATAGAATATTGGTGTCACGCTGAATCTGTTCGTTTCTGGTATCTACTATAATTTGTTTTGCAATGGTTTTAATTTTAGTAAAGGCTGATTATAAAATAACGTCAAGTGTTCAGAGCCCTCTAGCGAGTAATGTATTGGACGAAACACACCAATATTCGGTAGACGTATACAGTGGAACATGGGGATTTGATTTAACGAAAAAAAAATAGTACCAAAAGTCGCCAACTTGAGAAATTTTGGCGCTGTTTACCGAGTAAAATGCATTAATTTTCATTATCGCGTTTCTTGTGAGCGATCATGCAATCGAAGGAAAGCCTGTGAGATTTCTTATCATTCGTAAACGAACTGCTTTTCGATGTCTCTTACCTTATGCGAGCGTGCTTTGTTAGTCAAACTATTATCAGCGGAACAATAATGCCAGGGCTTGTCTTCGTGATTTTCGGCGTATGAAAAATTTACGAAAAGGACGATTAGCGTAACAAGCTTACGAAAACTAATTCGGCGATTTGAAACTGCTGGGACTCTAGCAGGCAGGCAGGCAGGGGACGCAAACCAATCAATCACCAACAAGTTGAACAAGTTGCAACTGCTATTGTGGAACAGGAGATGACGAATGTGCGGGGTACCAACAGTGCACGAGCAATATCCCAGCAAACGAATATCGCATACACAACGGTGTGGAAAATCCTACATCAGATGTTGAAGTTTTACCCCATAAAATCAGTCACGTTCAAGAATTGCGCCCTAGTGATGCGACCACACGAATCGGCTTATCTTTGAGATTCTTAGCGCGCATGGAATTGGATGATGCATGGCCGTGGCAGATTTTATGGAGTGACGAAGTGCACTTTTATTTGAACGGCGATATTAACACACGCAACTGTCGCATTTGGGCTGCCATTAATCCGCACTTGTGTCTGCAGATGCCTATCCACTCGCCCAAAGTCACAGTGTGGAGCGGATTTACGGCATCGTTTATCATCGGTCCATACTTTACGAGGAAAATCGCCAAAATGGTCCAGTGACCTGTTCCGTCAATGCTAACAGGTATGTCAATATGCCAAGAGGATGTCTCGAATCGACCATCTTCATGCAGGATGGTGCACCACCCCACATCGGACTTCAGGTACAGCGTGTTTTGCGACAACATTTCTCTGACAGAAGAATCATTAGTCGTGCATTTCCATGCCATGGCCACCGAGATCGCCTGATCTCAATCCTTGTGACTTTTGGCTGTGGGGATTTCTTAAAAGCATTGTGTATCAAGGACATGTACCCGATATTCCAACTTTGAAAGATCGAATAACGTTACACGTGAGACAAATCAATTCCGATATGTTGCGAGCCACTGTGGAAAATGTCGTGCACGGTATGCAGTTCCTGGAACATCAGAATGGTGGTTATATTGAACCTCATTTGTAATTAACAATAAACGTCATGAAATTGATGTGTGCTGTTTCTCATTTGCAATTTAGTCATTCATTAGTCACACCTACTAAAATTAATTTGGCAGGGCCAAAATTTCCCCTATTGGCGACTTTTGGTACTTTTTTTTTTCGTTAAATCGAATCCCCATGTTCCACAGTGTACGTCTACCGGATATTGGTGTGTTTCCTCGAATACATTACTCGCTAGAGGGCTCTCAATACTTGATCTTATTTTATAATCACCCTGTATGTTGATTTTGGAGGTGTGGCTCCAAGCTGGGGAGGATTACAGGAGGTATCACCATCTGGTGGAGTAATAGTTTGTTCTTTGTGTTCAATTCGCTGCGTCCATTAATCAAGGGGTAGGGTTGAGCGATAGTTTTGAATATTTAAACGCGGATGTGTCTGATATGGTTACGGAAGCACAATCGTTTCTCTATTTCCAATTTCTAGTTTCTATTTTGCATAGGATTTTCGTACCAAACAGAATAATGTCCCCTTTGGGAGATGCTAGAAGTCTTTTTTTGAAGTCTATGGCTACGCTTTTTTGAGCGTTTACTTGCAGTCTCCAGAGTAAGAACCATTTTTCTAACATTGAAATGCTATCTTAAAGGGGGGGGGGGTTGTTACAAGGTGAGGACGGAGTGATCTAGCTAATACTGCAGTCATATGTGTATAAAGCTATGATGGATGCCATGTGGCTCTGTGGGATATCGGCCATGTAGATTGCAAACAAAAACAGAGCCAATAAGCATCCTTGTGGAACTCCAGCCCAAATTCTACGTTGGATAGAGCTTGTTCCATTAATTTTGACCTGCATTTTTATATTTTAAAGTATGATTTGAATAAACGTATCATATTCATTGATATGTTAGCAGTGATAAGTTTATAAAACAAGCCATCGTTCCAAATGTTGTCAAAAGCTCCTTTTCAATGTCAAGGAATACGGCACCGGTGTGTTGCTTCCAGTTGTATCCCGTAGTAATGTCCTCGCTTAAACGATGAATTCGTTGGGTGGTAACTGCGATTTCGAGGAAGCCGAATTGTTCCCATTGTACAATATTTAATCTGTCTGCTGATTCTTGAAGTCTAGAGAGGATACATTTTTCTGCAGTTTTTCATACGTTTGATAACAGGCTGATGGGGCGAAAATTCTGAGGAAAAGGAGGATCTTTTCCCGCCATGTGAACTGGTCTAATGTGAGCAATTTTCCAGGAGGGAAGGAAATATTGTACTCTCAGGATTGCATTCATGATGTTGACAAGATGCACTATATCTTTGCGAGGTAGCAATTTGATGACTTGGTTTGTGATGTCATCCGGACTTGGAGCTTTTTAATTGTTGAGATATTTTATTATGATAATTAATTTGGCTGGAGAAGTAAGAGTGATCAGATTTGAATTATTATCAGGTTTTTGTATGCGTTGAGCATGATGATGAACCTTATAAACATAATTAACGTTTAAATTATCGTGTGCAGTGCACTGTTTATTCAGATTACTTACTACAGCTTCAGCTTTTTAAACATGAGTGTGTGCTAAACCCTGATCTGATTGCATTGGGGAGAGAGATTTGTCTTTGTTTCTGAGATTTTTTAAGAATTTCCAGATAGAACGATCTTCAGAATTAATAGATTTACCCACTGCTGGTTTGTGTGATTTTTTAAAGCTTCTCCTACTGAATTGTTCGTTTTATTGAGGAGTTTTTTTATCTTGTGAGCACGTGTGTGATATCTTTTCCTTGTTTTTTTTTTCTTTTTAATTTGTTTGATATCTTCTGGAAGACAGTTAGACTCGTGGATAGTTTTGGTGACTGCTGCTAGTGCTTTGTTGATTTGATTAGCGAGATTTTCTAGTGCTTTATCAATCTCTTCCTTTGATTTTATGTTGGGTACTAGACCAAAGTACTCGGGGAATACTTTGGATAATCTTTCCGAAGCAGTAAAAGTTTTTATTAGTTGTGCTAATATTCCAAGCTGGATGCTTGTAATCTAATTCTCCAGCAATGATGGTGGACTCCATGATGTCCAGAATATCGTCTAAATCAGTTGGCATGTTAAATTAGATGAGTTTGTAGAGGAGACCTTGATGCCACACCTTGTCAAAAGCCTTCGCAGCGTCTGTAAAGACCGCTGCAGTGTGGAGGTTCCAGTTGAAACCTGTGGTGATAAATTCAACCAGTCGGTGTATCTGTTGTATGGTGCTATGAGTTTTCCTGAATCCGAACTGCTCATTAGGGATAATACCCATTTTATCTGTTACTGATTGAAGCCTTGTAAGGATGAATTTTTCTGCCAGCTTACCCAGCCTGGACAGTAGACTGATAGGTCTGTAGCTTTCGGGGAGTGGAGGGTTTTTTCTCATCTTGTTGAGATGTCAGCCGTTTTCCACATTAAGGGAAAATACTTAAATCTGAGGATAGCATTGATTATATTGACTAAATGCACAATGGCTTTTCTGGAGAGTACGTTGATTGGGTGTGATGGGTTCTGTGATCTTCCCTTGTTGTTTTATGATCTGTTTGACTCTGCTGTGAATCTTGTAGATTAGATTGATGTTTAGATTATCGTAAGGGGGGATTACATTGAGTTTCCAAATTGTCAACTAGAGCTTCTGCTTTTTCTTGATCATTGTGAGCTGCTACTTTCTTGGTCTGAACTGGGGGTATCAGTTTCCTTTTAGTGCGAAGGGTTCTCAGGAATTTCCAGATGGAGTTATCCTCTGGGTTCAGACTGTTCAGTTTGGTTTCCCATTCTTGATTTGGGTGTTTTTGTAGAGCTTCCCGTAATTGTCTGGTTAGGCTAATCAGAGTCGTTTTGTCTTCTGGAGCTTTTGTGTTATGGTACCTCTTTCTGGCTCTGTTTTTCAGTCTGATCAGGTCCATAATTTCCTCAGGGATCCGACCACTGGAGTGAAAAGCTGTGGTTTGTGTAACTGAAGTTAGTGTTATTTTAATTTGGTTAGTGAGGTTGTTTACGCTATATCTATCTCCTCTTTGTTGTGGATAATGGGTGCTGGGCCAATGTAGTCTGAGAGTTTTGGAGAGCTTTTCCCAAGATATAAAGGAGTGCGGAGGAGAGAATTGTTCTTGTGTACCGAGCTTGAGCAGATGGGGTTGTGATCTGATGAGAATTCGTTTAGTGTTTCCAGTTGGTATTGGTATCTGATGTTTCTGAGAATTGCGATGTCCAGTACATCTGAGTTTCCATTTGGACTGTAATGAGTGGGCTCTGTGGGTCCAACTATAACAATAGAATTTTGCGTTGAGTAATGGTTTAGGGTGCGGCCTTTGTCATAGATTGTGGAGCTATACCAAGCTGTATGCTTGGCATTAAAATCTCCAGCCATGATGATTGAGTCTGTAAAGCCGAGGATGGAGTCCAAGTCAGATACAAGTAATGGGATGACGGGAGGGTTATACAGCATAGATTTTGATGCCACCAGCATTGCCCGTATAAATTTCAACGCCTGTTAACTCCAGGTTCTTGGTTTGTGGATTGGTCAGGACATTGTGACGTATGTTGTTTTAATGAATATGACAGTGCCTCCTCCACTGGCAGTGAGTCTGTCTGTTTTATACATTGCGTACTTCTGTAATTTAGCTGGCCTGAGATGAATTTCGTTTACTAGAATTATATCAGGAGTGTATCTGTGAGTGAACTCTTGTAGTTCAAAGATTTTGTTGCTCAGTCCATTTGCATTCCATGCAGTTATGGTAAGGGAGTTAGGCTTATATTTCCTATTGTTCATGATTGAGAGCTCTGAGAATGGAATGGGTACCTTGAAGGAATTTCTTCGTGGAGGGTAGTGTAGGATTTGTTTTGCTGAATTCCTGGAGCATGGTAGCTAGTGAGGCTGTTAGAAATGATGTAAGATTGGAGCCTCTAAATTCATTGGAGGAAGTATTCTTGATCGTACAGCCTCTGCATGTGTTTTGGTCCTGGTTTCAGGTTGATTTCCTTTCTGACTTATCGAGGTGGAGGTTATTTGAGCTGGATGGCGATCTGCACAGTTGCCCGGAGTATCACTACTGAGTGATGGATGAACTGTTTTGGGAGACCCGCGGTTCTTTGGGTGTGCTACGCATCCTTTATAGTTGGCAGGGTGAGGACCTCCGCAGTTTGCGCACTTAACTGGCGTAGATCTTGGCTTGGTGCAAATGATGGTCTGATGGCCTTCGCCACATTTTAAGCACCTGTAGTTGGCCCGGCATAACTTTTGGGTATGCCCAAAACGCTGACATCTGTGGCACTGTCCTGCTGACGCCCTCTTTCTTAAAGGTTCCATAGTAATTCTGAGACCGTAGACAGCAGTTAGTTCATTTATTTTCTTCTGGGTGTTTTCAATCTCCACTAGTACTAAAGGCATTGGCCTTTTATCAGATCTAAGCATCCTGCTCACTTTGATTGGGGTCAGGATCTGGTTGCTTAGATCAGCGGAGATTTCTTCGGGGGTGATTCCTTCTGTGACTCAACGTATTACCACCTTTAGGGTCTTTTCGCTTGGTAAAGCGAATGTATGGTAAGGAAGATTTTTGTTGTCCATTAGCCTTGTCATCTGCCTGTAGTCAGTGACAGTAGCTGGCTGGATTTCGACTCCCTCATCTGAGTTTTTTGCCCAGGAGTATGTGATGTTTTGCTCCCTGACGGCTGATATGACAGAAACCCATTTCTCATTGTCCCGAAGAATAACTGGGGGAATCCTCTCCGAGTTTTTCCGGGCGTCCTATGTGGGTGAGTAATCCTCCATTAGGTCGTCTGTTGTTCTTCTCAGCTTGTTTGAATGCTCGTCTTGTGAGCTGTTATGACGGGGGGGTTTAGATGGTGGAACAGTTATGAATTCCCTTTGGGATACTTCATTCTCTCCTTCTGAATCATTTGTTTGACCAGTCAGTCTCAAACTTTGTTATGATAAGCTTTATAGTTCGCCCACCGATTAGCGGTCCCTCTATACTTCTACTCATGTCAGAAAAAGGAGAATCCATTCCGATAATAGGGTAATCAATCTATCTTCTGGGATAGATTGATAAAATTTAGTTCGTAAAAGAAAATGTAGCTTTTCTTTTACGAACATTGTAGTTTTTAAAGTGTAACTATTTTGCTTGTATGTATAACAGTTGGGAAAATGTACGTAGAGTATTAACAAAATTAAAAAAGGTATAGCATAAAACAAAAATTTAACTAAGTTTATTTTTAAGAAAGTTTTCTATAAAATAAAAATAATTATAATGAAAAACAGAAATTGTTTCAAATGAACTTAGATATTCTAAACTTACAGTTGAGAGAACTGAGACACTTTAATGTCCTAAACCGATTAATTATTTATGACTTGTTGCGACTCTTTTAACAAACCCATGCAACAAAAAAAAGGTTGGAAAAAAATACCATTATCAAATCCTTTTAATCTTCAGAGTCATCTGAATCGGTGTCCGAATCGCCATCACTTTCACTTAAACTGATCACCAAAGGTTCGCATAATTCTTCGATAATTCCGTCTCTGTCCCAATACATATTTTCCAATGAGGTGACATGAAAGATATTTCCCCCAGTTTTGAACTATAATTCGTTCAGTCGCCTGTTCTGAAAGCTTAAAAAGTTTCGACATGTCAATATCTCCAGTTACGTTGCGATGGCGAATGAAACTTTTCACTTCTGCCCAAACATACTCAATAGCATTAATATCGCAATGATATGGTGGTATCCGCAACGCTAGAAATCCATGCTCTTTGAGCATCCTGTCGAATTTAAATAGTTTAGTTGCGGGCGAGTTTCTTTTGACCAAATTAAGCAATTCAATTTTTCGCATATCTGGGGAATGAGAAATGTTATTTGCAGAGAGCCAATCCATAAGAACTTGCTTCTTATTAGACCAAATTGGAACTTTGTTTGATCGAATAGAGTGATATGAAGCGTTATCAATTATAACAACAGCATTTTTAGGAAGGTTTGGAATCAGTTTTTCTTCTGCCCACTTTTCGAAGATCGTAGAATTCATTTGCCTATGGTAATTGGCTTTGTATAGTAAGTTTGAATTCGGTAAAAAAAAAAAAAAAAACCATTTCTCCACCCGCACACAAAATTATTATGCCCCGCGAGGAATTTCCGGTTTGTAGCACTCCACATTCCTCTTTAGACTGCCAACATTTTCCATGAGTTAAATTACTATCAATCCAAGTTTCATCTAGATACACAATCGGTCTTTTCTCCTCCCTGAAACGTCTTATTGCTCTCAAATACTGCGTTCTAGATAAAACAATGTCATTTCGCTCCATGATAAGTTTCCTTTTATTCTGGGACTTTTTAAAACAAAATCCGATTTCATGAAGTATTTTCCTTAAAGTTTCTCTTTTCCAAGGAAAATTAATTTTTTCTTTAAGCACAGGAATCAATTTCGGAACAGTTGGCACTCTTTTCTCGACCACGTAAAATTCGTGAATAGTTCTTCTTATAACGTCTATATCAAAATCATTCAAAGCTACGGTTTCGATGGTTTTCTTTCTCTGGCGCTATTTTTAGGAGATTTAAATTTTGGCTTACCTTCACCTTAACAGTCGACCCTGATACGCCCGCAATTGCACTTGCACGTTTTATGACTTGAGAAAGGGGAACAAGGAGACGATTCTTTTTCGCAGAATGCCAGCACATTATTCAATATTCTTTTGCAAGAGCTATTGAAACTACAGTCAACAAGTTCTGTTGTTAAACAACAACAGAACTTGTTGACTGTACTGGATCCATCATGCAAATTAATAATGAAAAAATAATGTAAAAAAGCGACAACAAAAATCAAGCTAGTACAGCGACAGACAAGAAAGCACGTGATTTCGCACGTTGGCGACCAATTCGTACTTTCATTCTTTCAATCTTTCATTTCTTTCTCCCCTTCAGCATGAATCGACTATTCTTGGCAAAATGCCAAGGAGAGATCTACAAACGGTGTGCGAACTAACACTTTTAATGACTCCTCCTTGTATAGAGTCTTAATCTGTTGTTTGATGCCTTCCATACCAATCGGGAATCTCCTGGAGTTATGTAAGGGCTACGAAAAAACCCCTCAACAACGTGGGGTAGTGAGCCTACGATTCAGTTGCTTTTACTAATTAATCAACAATGGCGATTGCAACGGCGGTTAGGCCTAACGAATCGCCCTTGTTGCAATTACAGTCCACTTACCTGTGTTGCTGTTTTATATATTATCCGCAATTTAAAAAACTTCCATCGCGTCTCTGCTACTTAATCTAACAGCTACACGACAAAACCATATTTTCACATATTTTATTAACACTCCAAAATTACGAAAAACACGAAACAATAAATCTACACAAACGCACTGCCACATACCACATCCGGGCTGTAAGTGATCAACGAAAATCCTTATCCTTATTACCCTTATAAGGACTGGCTTAAAGGGGCGAAGCAAGAATGCTTTTTATCTTCCCCATTATCTGTACAGGACAGTGTAGGGTTAAGGTGTTATTGAGCTATTAAAGCTCTGATCATGGGAGGAGGGTAACAGCAATAGCCGAGCCTCAATTAGAACTTCATTGGCTACAGCATTGCCATCCATTACCCTCCAAGGGTATTAATCACCGCATCTCACGGTCGATTTTCATCCCACCATCGAAAATCGAACGCAGATCGCAGAACATGTATGGCGCAAAGGGTGAAGCTTGACGCTTTTCATATTCCCTGTTGTCTGTTTCTGGAGCAGTGATGGGAGAGATTTGTGAGCTATTTTAGCTCGCCCTGAGTGGACAGAAGTGGTTATTCGTCGTTGGGTGTTAGGATGGCTTTCGGTCTTTTATGTTTCCAGTGGTCATTACCGTCATAGTTTCCTGCTTGTTGTATTAGTTGGTTTGGATGCGTAGATGTCTTCATAAAGAATTTCTCTGCTAGGGAGCGTAGTAGTGGAGAGATGTAGGGGATGTTTATATCCCGGTGGATCTGGACGTTCCAGAGGAACCACGGGGCGTCCAGAATCATTCTCAGGCATTTGTTCTGTAGTCTTTGTAGTTTGGGGATGTTTTTCTTCGAGGTATGGCTCCAGGCTGGGGAGGGGTATATGATTGTTGGACGGACCACTGTCTTGTAGAGTAGAATTTTATTTGTTGAGCTTAGTTTGCTGTGTCTGTTGATCAAGGGGTATAGCTGGGCGATAACGTTTGAAGCTTTGGTGCATGTGCTCTTGATGTGGCTGTTGAAGCATAATCGCTTATCGAGAAGTATTCCGAGGTATTTTGCTTCAGTTTTCCAGGGAATTTTAGAGTTGAACAGGGTAATGTCTCCTTTGGGGGATGCTCGTCTTCTTGTGAAGAGTATCGTTGTACTTTTCTGGGGGTGTAATTGTTGCCATCAGTCTGTAAACTATTTTTCTAGATTCAGGATGATGTCTTGTAGTTTTTTGGTTACGAGATGTGGTTGGCGGATCTAGCTAATATAGCCGTATCGTCTGCATAAAGGGCAATGGTGGATGTGAGACGATTTTGAGGGATGTCTGCCATATAGATGTTGAACAAGATCGGGGCTAGCAGTGATCCTTGGGGAACTCCAGCGAGGATTTTCCGTTGGGTTGAGACTGTTTCATTGATTTTGACTTGCATCCTCCTGTTGGAGAGGTATGATTTGATCAGGTGTATCATGTTTAGTGGAAGGTTAGCGATGATAAGTTCGTAGAGGAGGCCTTGGTGCTAGATCTTATCTTATCGAAGGCCTTTGAGATGTCTAGGAAGACGGCTCCAGTGTGCTGATTCCAATTAAATCCTGTGGCGATGTATTCTACCAGTCTATGGATTTGATAGGTGGTGCTGTGATTTTGACGGAAGCCGAATTGTTATTGTCGAATGATATTTAATTGGCAGACATGATCGTGGAGTCTGATGAGGATGTTTTTCCTCTGCTATTTTCCCTAAGTTGGACAGCAGGCTGATGGGACGGTAATTTTCAGGTAGATGTGGGTCTTTTCCTGGTTTGTGAATTGGGATGATGTCAGCTATTTTCCATGACTGGGGGAAGTGCTGCCATTTGAGGATGGAGTTTATGATGTTTGCCAGATGTGCTGTGGCTTTGCGTGGTAGTGCCTTAATGACTTTGTTAGTGATGCCTTCTGGACCTGGGGCTTTTTTGATCATCAGATGGTTGATGATGTCGATTATTTCGGTAGATGAGGTAGGCATTATAGGGCTTGGATTGACGTCGGGACGATTTACTGTGAACCTGGCTTTACGATGGATCTTGTATACATGGCTGATGTTTAGGTTCTCATATGCAGGACTGCATTGTTTCTCTAGGTTTCTTGTTATGGCTTCGGCTTTGTCAGCATCTGTGTATGCAAGGTGCTGTTCTGCTTGCAGAGGGGGGGGGGATTTGCGCTTGTTCCTGAGGTTGTTTAGGAATTTCATATGGAATGATCTTCTGTGGAGATGGAGGTGAGCTTGTTGTCCCATTGTTGATTCCTGTGGTTCTGAAGAGCTTCTCGAACAGATTTGTTTAATCTGTTGAGGACTGTTTTGTCCTTGGGAGCACGAGTGTTGTGGTATCTTTTTCTTTGTCTGTTTTATTCCCTTATTAATTCCATGATTTCTTCCAGGAGACGGTTTTGTTTGTGGGTAATCGTGGATACTGTGGCTGCTGTTATGGCTTTAGTGATTTGAGTTTATTTCTTCCTTGGCTTTTATATGGGGAACCGGACCAATGTGTTCTGGCAGCACTTTCCTAAGGAAGTAGAATTGGGTTGTGGTCAGATGATAATTCGTTCAGAGCTTGAATGCTGTACTGGTATTTGATGTTGTGTAGGATGGCAATGTCTAGGATATCAGCTGTGTCAGTTGGGCTATGGTGGGTTGGTTCGGTGGGACCTGTTACAACAGCGTTGTTTAATCCTGTGTAGCTGAAGAGGATACGGCCATTTTTGTTTGTGGTTCTGCTGTTCCAGAAGGGATGTTTGCAGTTTAAGTCCCGAGCGACGATGATCGATTCATTTACGCCCAGTACAGCATCCAAGTCATAAAATAGTAGGGTCTTAGCGGGGGAGTTGTAGGCGGCGTATTTTTTAAGTCTTCCAGTTGAGTTTGTGTGGACTTCGACACCAGTGAGTTCAAGGTTGGAAGGGAGGGGGGGGTGAGTATTCCATTGTGCCTGATAAATATGGCTGTACCACCACCTCTGTAGTCCAGTCGGTCATTTCTATACAGTGTGTAGCCTCTCAGTTTTGGTTTGTCTGCAGGTCTTAGATGAGTTTCATTTATTAAGATGATGTCAGGGTTGTATCTGTGAGAGAATTCTTAAAGCTCCAGTGTCTTGTTTTTTTAGGCCATTGGCGTTCCAAGCGGCGATCTGTAGTGAGTCTGGGAGTAATCCAGTTTTGTTCATTAACAAGCATTGATAAGATGGTTTGAGTTTCTTTTAGATATCGTTTTGTGGAGTTTGGTGAAGGGTTTGACTTACTGAAGTCTTGAAGCATGTTTGCCAATGAGGCTGTGATGACTGTTGTCATGTTTGGAAGAATTTGATCCTGCTGGATATCTTTGATGGGCAGGCTACTTCGACGGTGGATTTCCAGACTGTTGGTATTTTCAATTTGTGAGAGCTGGTATTGTGTTGTCTTTTGTTGGGTGTCAGGCAACTGGGGAGCCGTCGAATCTGATGACTGTGGGCAAGGTTGAGAGATCTGTTTCCTTTTGTTGTCCGTTTTATTCTTAGGGTAGTGACTACAGCCTCTGTAGTTTTCCGGGTGGGGCACCCGCAATTCGCACATTTGTTTGGAGAGGTCCTGGGTACTGAGCAGGTCACTGTAGAGTGGTTTTGTCCACATTTGAGGCATTTGTAGTCTGCTTTGCAGAGTTTCTGTGGGTGTCCGTACTTCTGACATCTGTAGCACTGGCCCGACGAGGCTCTTTTCCTTAGTGGTTCTGTTGTGATTTTTCAGACCACAGATCGTTGTTATGTTGTATATGTTCTTGTGTGTGTTGGGTATCTCAATGAGTACTAGGGGCATTGGACTCTTGTCAGCCCGTAACATTCTGCTAACCTTGACAGGTGGGAGATCGTGGAGGCAGAGGTCTTCAGTAATTTCATCTGTGCAGATGTTCTCTGTTACTCCCCTGAGTACAACCTTTAGGTTTTTCTCCGACTTCAGTGAGTAAGTATATTTAATATTTGACTCATCCATGGTTTTTGTGAGGAGTCTGTCGTCGCCTACTGTGGCAGGCTGGATTTTAACTCCGTCATCTACGTTTTTTGCCCATGAATAGGCAATTTGGAGGTTTTGCATAATAGGCCTAAGGGCCGTTCATCGTTCTTTTTCCCGTAGAACAATTGGAGGAACTTTTTCGTTGTTGGGTGTGGGGAGGTCAGTGTTGTAGGTATCTTCTTCCATCCCCTCGTTTACCTGAGTCTCCACTGTTTTACTTTTTTTTCGAGCATGGGTTTCTGTATAATGTTTGGAGTGGGATCAGAGATTATCAGATTCATCTTCGCTTCTTCCCCTGGTGTTGAGTTGTCCTCTTCTGTGGAGTCGTCTGTCGCTGAATATTGGTTTAGGTACCCTGGCTATTCTACCTCAAATTTCCTCAACAGTTTTTTGAGGTCGAGCGCCAGCTTCTTATCTAACGATTGGATAAAGTCGTCGGGACTTAAACTGTTCATGTTTAAACTTTTCAAATATGCTTACCTGAGCTGGGGTCTCAAGGTCTTCCGTATAACGTATAAACACAAAATACATACAACACATTGTATGTATTTTGTGTTTATATGACAACACATTGTTGTCACACATAGTTACTGCATCAAACCGTAATCAAAACATCACGAGTGGAAACCATAAACAGAAAAATCAATCCACTAACTCTATCAATGTTGAAGAGCTGATTATCACAAGATCCACTTTTATCTTGTGGAGCAATGGAAACTACGAAACGGTAATAATAATTTGTGAGTTCAAGAAATCTTCATCATCGGCCTGTAGAGTAAGATAGGCTGAGAGTCAGCAGATAGTAGGAGAGGAAATAAAGATAGAGTGCATAGTGGTAGAGTAGGTTAGAGAGGCCTCAGTTGACCTGTTTGTCCCCCCAGGGGCGTTTCTAAAACGGTCGTTGATTGTTCACTTTACAAAAAAGGAAAAATCCTAAAAAGGAAACATGTAACAACACGAACAAAAAAAAGTACACAGAAAAGCAAAAAAGTGAAAGTTAAACTTAGAGGTGGAGGAAGGATCTGGCCCGAGTGATGCAGCTCACAAGGAACTGCACCGCCTCGCTGTAAGCCTTCGCCGCTCGGGTTCTCAGGTCCTCCCCCACCTGTGATAGCTGAAACCGGTGAATCTGTGTACAGAAACCCCACAAGGTGGTTACTGTCTTTCTTTTGTTGTGGGCAGTTATTATTCTTTTGGCCACCTCACTTCCCTTGGCCATGTCTAGTTTGCAGAGAGCTATGAAGAACGCCGAAGTTTCCTCCTCGTCTAAATCCTGGACTTCCTCTACCTGCTCAGCGGTATACACATCAATATCAATATCAACCATTGTTATAATCAACGAAAATTGAAAATCAATGCAAGAAAAAATATATCTATTATAGTAGAAAAAAAAAGGTGTTTTTGATATTTGAATTTTTTTTAATTTTTCTAATAAAATACAATTTTGAAAATTTGCATAAAAGTACTAAAATCATGTATCATAATTATATATATTTTATTAAAGAACATTTAAAACTATAACCTTTTCCAAAACAAATTTTTGAGGGGTAGCTTTATACTGTGTAAACTGTGTGTATCCACAGTTCTAACGTTTAACTTTGTCATTTTTAAGTTTTGGATCCGGAAGATATTGGACACGTCTTTCTGTAGTAAACTAGAGAAATCACACAAGAGGTTAGTTTGAATGTATTTCACTCTATGGGTATGTGTATTACACCCACACGACAGATTACAAGGCTTACTTGTCGGCATGTTTCCACTTTATCAGTTTAATTCCATTGGCATGCAGTTGTAGCATATTACCTACGTTGAGTCTGGTTTTTTAGTGTTAGTGAAATTTGTTTATCGATTGATCCTCCCCCCCCCCCCCCTATTTGGGTCACTTTGTCTGGGTTTTCAATTGTTGGTATTTGCTTGTATTCATGTATTTTCCTTACTCTTTCATTTTGGCTTTCAGTTTATTTTTCTTGTTTCGTTTTCATTACAATTTAGACCTGATAAGCGTTTTAAATGATGTTTGGAACTTGCACAATCTTTCAGCAACATTCTCGTGCTATAACAGCTTTGCAAATGTTATTCCCTTACGTCAAGTTCTGGATATTCCCTCCTATCCGATATTTTTTTATTTAGCTTTCAATTTATTAGCGTATGTTACAAAACATTTCGTTTTGTGCATAACACAATAGATGTATATGCTTGACCTTGCGAATGTTATTACTGCTGACATGCAGCTGCGAGTCAGCAATAATAAGTCGTACTTGGTAAAAAGTTTGTCATACTCTTACTTTTTCTCTTTTAACCTTCCAACTACAATCCCACCTTTGGAATAGTAAAACGTAGTACAGTCTTCCTCCTGTGGCTTATCCAATTTAGAGCCATTTAAAATTACAATAAATTCTGTATCTCAGAACACACATAAAAAAAATAGGAATTAGAATTTTTTAATTATATTGACCAATCTAAGATTACTAAATTTCTTTGCGATCCAACGAGTACTGGTACACGCCAAATGATAAAGAAGCAAAGTTAGGATTGAAGAAATTTGTTTTTCTCTTCAACTCTTCGTGTCAAATGCCCTACAGAATTTTGTGTTAGTCGGTCGTGGGAGTTTAAAGTACTCGATGTTCTGTAATTTCGAATTTTTACAGATTTGTTTTACAATTGACCTCCAAGCGGCGATGGTAACTCAATGGATGCCGGATACCTTTTGTGCAATCAGAAAGATGCTTCAATCGAAGTTGAGCGAGTGATGGAAGAAAAAAAATACAAATAATATTTACGACCAGTTTTTTTTTACGAGAAAGCAAATATTATTTGGTGAAATAGCATTTTTTACTACTTCTGTTGTTACGTTATTACTATATAAAGCTTTTTTACATTTGCTACATAAATTTTTATTAGAAATTAGCGCATGTATTTTACTTATTTTTTATGTACTTGGACAAAAACAGTATTGTTAAATGAACTGTGTGTTTCACTTTGTCATTTATATTTGAAAACACATTGAAGTTAAAAACATCCGTAAATAAGTTTTAATGTTTCATTTCACGCCCTTCCTTTTCTTTCTTTTTTTTTTTTTTTTTTTTTTTGACTAGATGGATGAAGCAAGAATATTTAACTTGAATGGACAACAGCCGACTAACAATAATATCATAGGGATACAAAATAAGTGGGAAAAGAAGAATCGGAATACCAAGAAAGAGATGGCATGAGACTGGAACAAGCCACTTGGCCTAAATTCCATGTTAGGATGATGAAGAGAAGAGTTCGTGGTAATCCATTTATTATCATATGATAGCAATTTCAGAAACGTAAGAGTCTCCAGCTGTTGAAGTGAATTTGAAGATGTTGAAGTTCGTATTATTCGACACGCACATAAAAAGACAATCCATATTTTAGTTCCCATTATTTCTGATAGATGGCACCATTGCACACGAGTAAGTAAATAAGAGTTTGGTTCATACGCTTTACTTGCTAAAATATTTACTAACTAAACAACTAAATATTTAACTTAGTTGGCTATTAAAATAGTTCTCGTTTGAAGAAATATTTCAGTTGCTCTAAACAACCCGATTTTATTATTTTTAATGTAAAATATGCAGATACATCATGCAAAATAAAATGCATGAAATTATAGAAATGACTCCTCTTTTTTTTTTAATCAAAGTGATGTCTGTAGAATTTTGACAGTCATTAATTTCTGCCCAGAAGAATACGATCTTCTTTATAATGAAGAATTTCAAAGAGCAATTCTCATGGCGCAATAATTAACTCTTCCGTGGGATATGTGAAGATTCCAGTGAAGAGAAATATTTTATTTAACTATTTATTTATGTATTTATAAAATATTTAACTATTTATTTATGTATTTACAAAATATAAATTAAACTTGTAATAACCCAACAGCTACGAAGCAACTTCTGATCTACCTAGAAAATGCAAGCCAACTTACTTATACAGTTTGATATATATATATGATATAGTTGATAATAAAAGGTGTTTTTAATACTTAGAATGTTTTTTATTTATAATATTTAAAATTCTAAAGAAATTAATGAAATTGAACATCATAAGTATATACAATTTATTAATTATACTTAAAAAATAAACGTCTTTCAAAAAAAAAAAAACTAGTGTTGTTAAATTGATTGATCTAAGATGTATAAATTTACCGCCACTAGTTTTCCTTAGATTCACCTGTGTAGAGTAGTGTGTGGAATGATTCCTTTCATTCCACACACTACTACAGTTAGGCTCACTATTTTTAGGATTCTGGTGATTGATATTCATCCTCTTATTCCCGCGATGTCACCAGTTAAAGAAGCGACACGATTTTTATCCCGTTGATTCGTGTTCAGTTACTGGCCTGACTTATCTGTCTGGGATGATTACTATCAGCGCGTAACAACCCCCCCCCCTAATAACTTCATTTACTTGCTACATTTCAAATATAATAGTGAATGCAATGCAGTTTCATGCACGACGTATGAAATTGTATAAAATTACTTTGTAAGCCTGTTTTCGTCTCCAGAAGTTATAATGGATGCCCGAGACTGTTAAAGAAATGAGAAATGGAAGAGTAGATGCGGTGCGTAAAGGAAATTAATGAATTAGAAGGTTCTAAAGAAAGTGATAGAATAGAAAAGGCTTCTAAATATAAGCTACTCAGAAATACCTTTTTTTTAACGTAGGCTTGCTTTTCACGTAGAAACGATGTTGATGGCAAATGATAAAGATTATCGCAATGACTACTTAAAAAAGGAAGTGCTGTCACTCATTTCTCCAAATCGATGAAAACAGGAGCAGAATCCTGTTAACCACTCGATACCCAAGTAGTCATAATCTTATTTTCCTACTTCTCCTTCCAACCGCATTCATGATTTGGAATAGAAGAGTCTTCCCCTCCTCTAGTTTATCCCATTTAGGGCTAGCTACAATTTAGAGTCCTCAAAAAATTACGGTGATTGCCGTATCTCAAAAGATAGATAGAGAAAAATAGGAATTAGAGTTTTTTTTAAAATTATATCGACTACTCTACGATTACTAAATTTAATTGTAATCTACTGAGTGCTAATCGAATGCTAAAGAAGCAAAGTTAGGATTACAGTTTTTTTCCTATTTTCTGTTGGTTGATCGTGGATTTTTTTTTTTTTTTAATATTGACCTCTAAAGAGCCAGGGATAACTCAATGCTTTGCGAGTGCCTTTTGAGTATAGCCAGTCAGATGAGGCAATAAAATTTAGGGCATGAAATCATGAAGAAAACTAGAAATATACTCAGTTCTAGTTTTTTTTAAATATTTGTTTCCCAGAGAACACACGGACATTTGCAAACATAATATAAAGGGCTGACATCTATAATTGCTTGGTTATAATGTGAACAACCCATCAGCCTTAATACTGTTAACTTAAATACTGGTCTGCTCTATGAGAAGTAGCAAAGTCGCGAGGACCATGTGTCGTTTACCCAGTGGTAAGAAAGTCTTAGTTGGAATCTAGTGTTGGACACGACAATCAACCAACCAGAAAGAAAGTGAATAGCCACAATTACCCTAGCTTCATAGCTTTAGTTAACGTTTACCAAAACGCTAATCAAACAAAGCCATGCCACGCTCTCCTAGAGATCTTTCTGGGAACAAGCGGCAAAGGTGTTCTTTCCAATGCTGGTTAACTTCTGAAGTTAAGAGAAGAGGTGAGGGGGAAGCTAACACAGCTAACCCACTCTATACTCCTATATAACCCGTTTTTCTAGCTTTTTCTCTTACCGATATTCATCGTAAGTTTGAGTTTGATCTGTTCAAGTTATAGATTTCAAAATGACTGATGGAAGACGTCAACGTGTTCAATTTATTTACATTATTCCAGAGGGCATAACCCAGATGCCAGCCCCAATGAATGATGCTCCAATCTGTGTAGGTAAACATATTAATACAATTTTTTTTCTAACTCTTTAATTTCATATTTTATGCGCGTTCAGCCTAGGAAAGCTGTACATCTTTCTTACATAAATATTTGTAAATTTAAGGGAGATGATAAATTCCGTATTATTGTACAGCCGGTTACGAAACTCGGATCGAAATCCATTGAATCCTAGAGTTTCATGCCGAAAAAACTATCGGCGAGCCCAAGTGTAAGGAATCACTTGGGAAGTACAACACCAGGGCAACTCGGAGCAAAGGTGGAGCAAGATCCGTCATCTCCTTAATATTATCTCATAATGTAAAGCGCAGCTCCTTGGAGATGTATTACTGTTTTACATTATGAGAAGAGGTCACTACCCAGACCGGTTTCAACCCTTTTTGAGGTCTCATCAGTCAGTAGGTAGACCTGAAATATCAAGGTTTTAAGTGAACCGAAATTTTTCGGTTCACTTAAAACCTTGATATTCCAGTGTGTGTGTGTGTGTGTGTGTGTGTGTGTGTGTGTGTGTGTGTGTGTGTGTCCTCTTTTATGTGGATTCATATATCACTTGAATAATGAATGCATACTGATAAGAAGCTCTAAGTTCATTGCAAGTTAGAAAATTTACGAAGACTATCCCAAGAATGCACAATCAGCTGAAGGACAATCGCAAACTAAGCACAAAAATATTAGTTTAAGTGCGTTGTACTGTATTATTAATTTCTTCAAGCTTTTGGATTTCTTGCATGCTTAAGAAATGGAATTAATTCTAAACGTTCATCAATTTATATCACGTCTTCTCAGCCCTTGCGGGGTAATTCTATTGACAGTCGGGTATACGGCTGACAGAGAACTGCCTAACACCGATGAAACATATCTCGAGATATTATCCACACATGCCTTAAGATCATCATAATTTCTAAATACAGATCTCTTTAAGACTTTGATTTAGAAGCACACGAATATGACATCCCTCGTCTCCATGGAAATGCACAACTATGTGAAGAATTGTATCTCATTTTGATTTTCACAAGATTTCAATGATGACTGCGAGATCATCCCAGGTTCCTGCTGATGAATACATACATAGAAACCACATATTTGCTTCGATTAACAATTTTCTTTCATATTAATATCTTATTTTGTAGACCCCCACTACTCAGCTCATATATTTCGCTTCTTGAAGACGCCTTTGCATCAATCCAAGTAGATCTTAAGTTTTTCTGTTCTTTTTCCTGCCCTCCCAGAATTGAAATAGCTCCACTCATATATTCCTGAGTACTAACAGTGTCAAGTTGCTTTCCACTATCCTCGTTTTTAATGCTGGCATTGATGCCCTCTGTTCACTCTCCTAATGTTACTCCATCTATCTGTGCTTTTCAGTCTTTGACCAAGTACTTTATTTTTAAGTTCTCAGATCTACATCTTAAAACCTCTTGGAGCCCTGTCATGCATGCTGCTAACGTAATGTTTTGGATAATTTCGCTCTTTTTCCACATACATTTATTCATCCAGTTACCGTCCAAACACATGTATTTCATATTTCTGATAATTTTGTTTTTAAATCTCCAATACGAAAATGTACGCATGGCTTCCTCTTGAATATTTTCTTCAACTTTCTTTATTAATTTTTATTGCTTATATGATATTCTAAGAATCAAGAATATTCCAATAACTCGCCTAAAAGTCACTCAAGTACAGTAGATTATGGATAGATTCCGACACTCACGCAACACGTCGGCCTTGTAGTGGCATTTGTGAGAAGTACGTCTCACTGGGTCTGAAAATCCCCCATACATGAATTATTTCCTTCCCAAAAGGTTGATTTAGCATACGTAGCGAAGTTAATCTTTAAATTAAAAAGGGACCAGTAAGAGTTTGAACCCTGCTATAACGATTATTGTACAGAAAGGAAGAGAAGTATGGCAGATAACACCCCTTTGGTTCCCTTGCGGTTGTAGATTATAAACCACAGAAGGGCTGTTTATTCCAACATTCAAGATGCTCTTATCTTATTAACATAATTGATTAGTATAATTAAAGTTATTTAAATTTAATAATTAAATAAATAATTAAATAAATAATTAAATAAATAAATAATTAATTTGTGAGTTCAACAAATCTTCATCATCGGCCTGTAGAGTAAGATAGGCTGAGAGCCAGCAGATAGTAGGAGAGGAAATAAAGATAGAGTGCGTAGTGGTAGAGTAGGTAAAAGAGGCCTCAGTTGACCTGTTTTAGCTGTTTTCCTTTTCCCCACAGGGGCGTTTCTAAAACGGTCGTTGATTTTTCACTTTAAAAAAAAAAGGAAAAATCCTAAAAAGGAAACATGTAACAAGACAAACAAAACAACAAAAAAAAAAGTACAGAGAAAAGCAGAAATTGAAAGGTGAACTTAGAGGTGGAGGAAGGATCTGGCCCGAGTGATGCAGCTCACAAGGAACTGCACCGCCTCGCTGTAAGCCTTCGCCGCTCGGGTTCTCAGGTCCTCCCCCACCTGTGGGAGCTAAAAACCAGTGAAGCTGAGTACAGAAATCCACAAGGTGGTTACTGTTCCTTTCTTTTGTTGTGGGCTGTTATGATTCTTTTGGCCACCTCACTTCCTTTGGCCATGTCTAGTTTGCAGAGAGCAATGTAGAACGCCGAAGCTGCCTCCTCGTCTAAATCCTGGGCTACCTCTACTTGCTCAGGGGTGATTTTGCTGATGTCATCAACGAAGAGGTCACCCCATTTTGCACTGACGATGTCGGGTCCATATTTCCCTGTGAGGAGGAGTTCAGGTTCTCCTACTTTATCTATTGCCTCTTTAAACTTTTCTGCCACCCCGGGCATACCTCTAAGGAGATGTTTTAGAGTCTCCCCTGCTTTTGCATGAGGGACTTCTGGGTGTTCGGTTTCAGATACTTTTGCTGTTTTGAGATTTGTCAGCTCTTCTTCCTGCGGACTTAATGGCCGTTTGGAAGTTTTGGTGTTGGTCTCCATCTCTACTACTGTATCTGAATTGGCGATGTCTATATTGGCAGTGGTAGCTTCGCTTACGTCCGTGGGAGTTACCATGATGGTTTCTGCATTGTCAATCTCTTCTATTGGGATCGTATGACTGGTCTCTGCAATTCTGGTAGGTTTCCCTCCCTTACGGGACCTTTTCGTTGTCTTAGACATGGCGGCATGATCAGGAGTGGCCTCAAGAGGCGGAAACTCTTCCTGTGGTGTGATCTTTTCATTACTTGGTTTTGTTGCTGATGTGACTGCACCACCCATCCTCTCTGCGAGGGTTCTGGATGGGCAGGTGTCGACTTTGTGGTCAGTGACCCCACATTTTAAACAAGCTGCCTCACATTTTTCTTGGTTGTGGCCAATTTTTAGGCAGTTCTTGCATTTTATGCGAGGGCAGTCTGCCCCAAGATGATTGAAGGCACTACATCTAAAGCACTGCTTTTTGACGCCTGGGTAATTTACCATTACCCGGGCAGATCCTATGAGGACAAAGTTAGGAACTTCGGTCCTCATTTCAAGAGAGATAGTTACCTCCCCTGACTTCCACTCAGGATTGTCTGCATCATTGTGAACCTGGGTTTCCCGTACAACTCCCCACTTAGAGAATACGCTATGAATTATATCGTTGTTCTCTGCCTATTCTAGGGGAAATCGTGGTATCTTAAGAGTTCTAAGGATGCTCCCAACCATGAAGGGAGATACTTTTACTTTGCCACAGTCAAATCCTTTGAGAAGCTTTTCTCTGGTCTCCATATTTTTGGTCACTACCTGGTATCTTCCTCCCCCATAAGGGGTAAATCCAAAAATGTTCTCTGCGCCGACGCAGTCTATGATAGCTTTCGCCATCGCCCTTGCCGGTATTGTGGCGTCAACCTGAATTCCGAGTGTACGCACACGCGGCAGAATGGAGGGCATGATCAGATGGGGGAGCCTAAGTATTCCCACCACCGAGTGTTTGATATTTCCCCAGTCTGGGGTTTAGGAAGTTCTGCAAATTTCCCGTTGAATATCGTGAAACCCGATGGGACTCGTACCGATATTAACGGTTAAGAACAGAAACTATACTTGCTACCCTGGAAGTCCTAAAAAGAACTTCTATACTACACACTTAATCTAAGCCAAAAGGCCGAGAAGCGCTAACCACACTACAGAAATGATTCTGTGAAGTATGAGCTAATCACACTACAGAAATGATTCTGTGAAGTATGATCTTATTTAAATTTAATTGAGTATTAGATGGAAATGGCCATAATCTCCTGACAAATAAAAGTTGATTTTTTAAAATTATTTATATTATCATTAATCAATAATAAAAAAGGTGTCTTAGATTACTTATAATATTTATTAATTATTTAATATATATATTAAATCTTTTACTTAAAGTTTAAATGAGTATTAATATTTTAAATATGATTTTTAATATTTAATCATTGATAATTGTTAATTGTATCAAAACTTGTAAAACATTGTTAGCAACTAACGCACACTGTACACGTTGTGTGATTGATTTAGATTTATAACTGTCCGACTGTTGATAAAATCCCTCAAGATTTTCGAGGAATAGTTGCATCTTCCGTTTAATGATAACTATCTCGAATCAGTGACCTCCTTAAAAATGATCTGCTATAACCTTCTGTTCTTTCAAATGTAAAATGTATTTATACTTTTTTTTTTATTAGAGAATCGGTTAACCACCTAACCGGCCATTATGGATCAAATACGCATCCTCATACGCTTCGTATCCATCATGTATTTCAATGTAATATCAATGGTATTACAATTTTAATATGTACTTCGCATCCATGATAACCTTGACGTGTATGGACGTCTTGGCCGGTAGCTTGGTTTTATCGTGTACTTCTCCCCCCCCCCCATGCCGAGGTGTTTTTTGAGCTCCGAGATTCACGAAATTTTAGAGTTTCTGCATAACAAGTGCACTGATTTCAAATTGACGTATGCTGTTATGATGAACTGGTTGTTCTTTAATGGTAATAAACACATAATAAATTTAAGGCGTTATATATGGACAACAGAGATGAGAGAAAGGAAGCAGCAGTCAACACTAATTGATGATTGAGTAAGCAAAGCCTTTCATGGCGAGTGGTCAGTGGGGGGGGGGGCTGTATTTACTGAGAATAACCTACTATTTTAAGACGTAACTTACAGAAATAGCTCCATCGCTTACTTTAAAGAAGAGGAATAATAGTTCCCCCCTTTCCAATATGGCATATATCAAACTATTATATAGCATGGAATCCTTTGCTGTGGAATATTTGAATAAATTTGGTCATTTTTTCTTTCGATACGAAATTTTTTTTCGATACGAAAGAGTATCGAGTAATTCATCTTCTCATCGGCAGATGGAACCACTGTGACACTTCCAATGAAGTAGATTATGGTTGCACGTGGTGGACACGATAGCTAATAGGAAAATAGTTTTTAATTATATTTTAAACGTGTCTCGTTTTTATTTATTTATTTTTACCAATCCGACGAATTTAGTTCAATTACGCAGTATGTTAACTAAGCAGATCACGTGCGCTTCGGGTTGAAAGTGATTTTTTTTTTCTTTTCAGTAAAATGTATTGTTTTAACTGAAATCATTTAATTTGGTAATTAGTTTCAAAAAATCTATAAATATGGAAGTTTTTCAGATAAAATCACAATAGTTATTGATAAAAACATTTTATGAAATTTCGAGAAGTTTCCTCTTACATATTTATGTCGGGGTGTAGACTCTTGAACTTCCATAATTATTGCTATCGCTTAACCCATTGGTTCCCAACTATTTTTTATAGCGCCTCATTCTTCAGTAAAAAAAAAATCGATTCTTCATAAAATACTCAGAGAACATATTTATTGTAATACGCATTTTATTCAATTAAATTGAACATTTTTGTATACTTTTCATAACATTCAAAATAAAAATATTTAAAACAAAAATATACTCGCAGGCATCTAATTTCGATGAAGTGGCGCTAATTTGCTGATAGTATAGTATTTTCCAAGTGAAGTTCATCTGATCCATTTTTTAGATTTTAAATTTTATTTAGATATTGAAGTTTTCAGTAACCCTTACACAAATTGTACAGAGATAAACACACCGGTTATAGTTTTTTCTGGCTAGATGAGAGAAGCAAGAATATGCTTTTCATATTCCCCGATATCTGTAGAAGACAGTGTAAGGGTAATAATGTTTATTGAGCTATTAAAGCTCTGATCACGGCAGGAGGGTAACAGCAATAGCCGAGCCTCAATTAGAACTTCATTGGCTACAGCATTGCCATCCATTACCCTTCCAGGAAAAATAATCATTCCACTTCCCGATTATATATATATATATATATATATAATCATTCCACTTCCCGGTTATATATATATATAATAATAACAATAATAATTTGTGAGTTCAACAAATCTTCCTCATCGGCCTGTAGAGTAAGATAGGCTGAGAGTCAGCAGATAGTAGGAGAGGAGATAAAGATAGAGTGCATAGTAGTAGAATAGGTTAAAGAGGCCTCAGTTGACCTGTTTTAGCTGTTTGCCCCCCCCCCCCCCCAGGGGCGTTTCTAAAACGGTCGTTGATTTTTCACTTTAAAAAAAGGAAAACATGTAAAAAAAAAAAAAGAAGAGATACAGAGAAAAGCAAAAATTGAAAGGTAAACGTAAAGGTGGAGATGGATCTGGCCCGAGTGATACAGCTCACAAGGAACTGCACCGCCTCGCTGTAAGCCTTCGCCGCTCGGGTTCTCAGGTCCTCCCCCACCTGTGATAGCTGAAACCGGTGCAGCTGTGTACAGAAACCCCACAAGGTGGTTACTGTGTCTTTCTTTTGTTGTGGGCTGTTATTATTCCTTTGGCCACCTCACTTCCCTTGGCCATGCCTAGTTTGCAGAGAGCTATGAAGAACGCCGAAGCCGCCTCCTCCTCTAAACCTTGGGCTACCTCTACTTGCTCGGGGGTGATTTTGCTGATGTCATCAACGAAGACGTCACCCCATTTTGCGCTGACAATGTCAGATCCATGTTCCCCTGTGATGAGGAGTTCAGGTTCTCCTATTCTTTCCATCGCTTCTTTGAATTTTTCCTCGACCCCGGGAATTCTTCTAATGAGATGGCTTAGAATCTCCCCTGCTTTTGCGTGAGGGACTTCTGGGTCGGCGGTCTCAGATACTTTTGCTGTTTTGGGCGTTAACAACTCTTCTACCCGTGGGCTTAATGGCCGTTTGGAGGTGTTTGTGTTCACCTCCACCTTTCTTTCTTCCTTATCTATATCTATATTAGTATTGATGGTTTCAATAACGACTGTTTCTTCTTGTTGGATTTTACTGCTTGTGGAAGTTTTTTTTTCCCTTACGGTTTTTCTTAGACGTGGTGGTATGGATTGCTGTTATATCAGGAGCAGCCTCGATATGTACAGTATATGTATCAGGAGCAGCTGCTCCTGATACATCCCGTTCCTTAGTTGCACGTTCCTTACAAACCACGATGCATCCAATATCATGCGCAAACACCTATTTTGCACTCTCTGCAGCTTCAGGATGTTGGTGTTGGATGTGTGGCTCCAGGCTGGAGATGCATGTGTCATCATGGGGCGGATCGTCAGCAGATAGAGGAGCACTTTGATTCTGGTATTCAGTCTATTTTTTCTATTTATTAGAGGGTAAAGTTGTGCAATGGTTTTAGATGCTTTCGTACATAAGGCTTTGGTGTGTGGGTTGAACGTTAATCTTTTGTTCAGAATTACTCCAAGATATTTTGTTTCTGTTTGCCAGGGGATTTTGGTGTTGAAAAGATAAAGGTCCCCCATGGGAGTTGCCATTCTTTTGGTGAAAAGTATTGCTACACTCTTCTGGGGATTCACTTGTAATCTCCATTTGGAGAACCAATGTTCTAGTTGTAGCAGGTTTTCTTGCAACTTTTTAGTGACAAGATGAAGTCGTAGAGATCTGGCAAGAACTGCTGTGTCATTCGCATAAAGTGCTAAGATGGATGACATTGGGTTGTGCGGGATGTCTGCCATATATATCGAGAATAAGATCGGAGCCAGTAGGGAACCTTGAGGAACTCCCGCAGAGATCCGGTGCTGACTTGAAAGTGTACCATTTATTTTGACTTGTGTCTGTCCTGGAGGAAAGATTTAATTAGGTGAACGATACTTGATGGTATACCTGCTGAAATGAGTTTGTGTAGTAATCCCAAGTGCCATATTTTGTCAAAAGCTTTCGCTATGTCAAGGAAGACTGCTCCAGTGTGCTGGTGCCAATTGTATCCGGTGGTGATATACTCAATTATTCTATAAATTTGTTGAGTAGTACTGTGATGTTGTCTGAAGCCAAATTGTTCCTTAGGAATGATATTTAACTCATTTACTGAGGCTTGGAGTTTAGAGAGAATGATTTTTTCGGCAATTTTGCCTAAGTTTGAGATTAGGCTGATGGGTCGATAGCTTTCAGGCAGGCGTGGATCTTTACCTGGTTTATGCACTGGGACTACATCTGCGACTTTCCAATAGCTGGGGAAATAGTTAAATCGGAACATGGAGTTGATTATGGTGGTGAGATGTACGACAGCTCTTGGGGGCAGCAGTTTTATTACTCTATTTGATATGCCATCTGGGCCAGGGGCTTTATTATTCTTTAGCTTCTTTAGAATTTCATAGATTTCCGCTGGTGAGGTGTTTGTAGGTATGTTGTTGCAGGTATCGGTGACTTTCAGTGCATGTCTGATATGGAGGTGGATTTTATAGACATGCTTGAAGTCCACGTTGTCATATGTAGGGCTACACTGTTTTTCTAGGTTCTTTGCTATTTCTTCAGCTTTTTCTGCGTCCGTGTGTACTAGTCCTATGTCTGACTTGAGTGGGGGAAGAGATTTGTTTTTGTTTCTGATTCATGAAACAAAAACAAATTCTGTTCCAGATGGAGTGATCGCCGGGTGATACAGAGGCTAGTTTGGCTTCCCAAGTTTTGTTCCTGTAAGCTTTAAGTGCTTCTCTAACTTCATTGTTCAGTTTATTGAGAATCCCCTTGTTCTGAGGTGCACAGGTGTTGTGGTACCTTTTCCTTGCTTTGTTTTTGTTCCTAATTAGATCCATGATGTCTTCTGGAAGTCGGTTTGGCTCAAAAGTGGTTTTGATAGAGGTGACAACCTTTATGGCTGAGTTGATTTGCTGAGTCAGACTTTTGACAGCATTTTCAATTTCTTTTATGGATCTGATGTGAGGGACAGGTCCAATGTGTTCTGATAGTACTTCTGGAAGTTTTTTCCATAAGATAAAGGAGTGAGGAGGAGGCAGCAGTTGTTTTTGCTTTCCCAGCTGGAGCAGGATTGGGTTATGATCAGATGTCAGTTCGTTTAAAGAGACTAGGCTATACTATAGATTAATATTTTGTAATATAGCAATGTAAAGTATGTCAGCTGTGCCATACGTACTGTGATGGGTTGGTTCTGCAGGGCTTGCTACCACTGCATAATTTGAACTGGAGTAGCTGAAGAGTGTGTAGCCATTTCTGTTTGTGGTTTTACTGTTCCATGCCGAGTGTTTCGCGTTTAGATCACCGGCAATGATGACTTGATCATTATTGCCTAGGACGGCATCTAGATCTGAATATAATAGATTCTTTGATGGAGGGTTGTAAGCTGCATAAAGTGTTAGTTTCCCAGTTGAGGTAGTGGGTACTACTATTCCTGTGAGCTCTAGATTTTTGGTTGAGGGGCTGGTTACAGAGTGGTGATCGATGTGGTTTTTTATGAAAATGGCGGTGCCTCCTCCTCTGTAGTTTATTCTGTCATTTCTGTGGAGAAGGTATCCTCTAACTTTAGGGTTGTCTGCTAGTTTTAAGTGGGATTCGTTTATTAAGATGATGTCTGGGTTGTATCTTTGTGCAAACTCTTGGAGTTCCAGAATCTTGTTTTTAAGTCCATTAGCGTTCCAAGCAATGATCTGTAGGGAAACTGGAGTGCTTTTATTTTTATGCATTTATGAGAGCTACTAGGATGGATTGGGTTTCTTGCAGAAATCTTTTTCTGGAGTCCGATGTGGGGTTAGATTTGCTGAAGTCTTGCAGCATATTTGCAAGGGAGTTTGTGATGACTGCTGCTAAATTTGGGTTGTATTGCTCATGAGTGGTCTTTGTTGAGCGGACTACTTCTGCGTAGGACTTTTTCTGCCGATTGCGGTTTGCTTCGATCGGGGCTTCTGGTTGCAGCATTTGGTTTTGTATCGTGTTTTGTCGACCTCTGGAGGGTTGAGGAGTTGGAGCTACTGCTGCTGATTTTTGTAGATTAGTAGAGGAAGCAGATCGTCTGTTTTTTGGGTGTTGTATACATCCTTTATAGTTTGCTGGATGCGGGTCCCCACAGTTTGGACATTTAGCCGGGGTGGATTCTGGCTTAGTGCAGGTATATGTGGGGTGGCTCTCCCCGCATTTTAAGCACTTGTCCGCTTTACACAATCTCTGGGCATGACCATATTTTTGGCACCTGTGGCACTGTCCTGATGAGGTTCTTTTTCTTAGCGGTTCTGGGCTGATTTTTAGCCCACAAATTGAAGTTAGGTCATATATATTTTTATATGCCTGGTGAATCTCTACTAAGACGAGTGGCATCGGACTTTTGTCTGCTCTGGTCATTCTGCTGACCTTGATGGGTGGTAGGTCTTGGTAGTAGAGATCGGCGGCTATGTCTTCTGTTTGTAGGTGCTCTGATACTCCACGGAGAACCACCTTCAGGCTCCTCTCGGAGTCAAGGGTGAAGGTGTGGTATTGTACACCTTTATTGTCTAGCTCCTTTGTGAGTCTGCGGTAGTCCATTATAGTGGCGGGTTGGATTTTAATACCATCGTCTAAATTCTTTGCAGTAGTGTATGCAATCTGCAGACTAGTCATAGTGGCCCGTAGTTCTGTCCACCTATTCTTTTCTCTTAAGATAATTGGAGGCAATTTCTCTTTAGCGGAGGTAGGAGGGTCAGAGTTGTGTCCGTCTTCCTCCATACCTTCATCTGTATGTGGTTCTGTCGACTGTGTTTTGCGTTTTTTCCGCGGGTGGGACTCTCCTTGATCCAGGGGGGGGGGGAATTGGAGACTACCAAATTCAATTTTTCCTCTGTATTAGCAGAATCCTCACTTTCCTCATCATCTCTCGTTGTGGAGTACAGGTTCAAATAACCTGGCCATTCCGCTTCAAATTTTTTAGTAATTTTTTGAGTAGGCTTAGAGCCAGACCTTTGTCTTGTGTTTCTATCAGGGCGTCGGTGTCTATGTCAGTCATAATTACGACTAGTAGGTTTTGATTCGAGGTTGGTCAATTACTAAAACTGAGAATTAATAGCGAAACCTTACTTATCGCTGCGTGAATCTCAATCAAAATGCACTCCTTTGTATCGAATGCAACTGGAAAAGTTTTCCACAAGTTAGCTTTTCTGCGATAGCTACCGTTAAAATCCAATGACGTATTTTCTTTTAAGAAATCAGGACAATTTCTAAATTGCAACTAAATCAGTCTTACCTCTATATATCAATCAAATAACATCATCGAATTCACTGAGAACTTCACAGTCGCCATAAAAATCACGCATCAAAAGCAGAATCACAATTGAAAAACGTGATCGTTTTATAAGATAAAATCAAACCTGCAAATTTGGACATGAATGTTCTATTCCTTAGTTTATACAGTATAGTATAGTTAGTCCTTATAAGGTCTAGCTTAAAGGGGCGAAGCAAGAATGCTTTTCATCTTCCCCGTTATCTGTAGAGGACAATGTAGGGATAAGGTGTTACTGAGCTATTAAAGCTCTGATCATGGCAGGAGGGTAACAGCAATAGCCGAGCCTCAGTTAGAACTTCATTGGCTACAGCATTGCCATCCATTACCCTCCAAGGGTAAACTCGTATAGTATAGTTCTTAAGTTCTTAAAAGAACTGGGCGATGGACTGAGTCCTTGACTCTTTATCCCGTCATCTGAATGAAGAGAATCTGTGTATGTGGAGTGTTATCGAGCTAAAAGCTCCAGTCATGGCTGGGTAACGGCAATAGCCGAGCCTCAGTTAAAACTTCATTAGCTACAGCATATTACCATTCGCTACCCTGGAAGTCCTAAAAAGGACTCTCTTCATTATCTCGTCTTGATCGTATAGTATATAGTATAGCTTATAGTCCTTATAAGGACTGGCTTAAAGGGGCGAGGCAAGAATGCTTTTCATCTTCCCCGTTATCTGTAGAGGACAGCGTAGGGATAAGGTGTTATTGAGCAATTAAAGCTCTGATCATGGCAGGAGGGTAATAGCAATAGCCGAGCCTCAGTTAGAGCTTCACTGGCTACAGCATTGCCATCCATTACCCTCCAAGGGTATTGGATTGAATGAATCAGTCACCGACTATGTAAGTAAAGGGTAAAATCTCAAAAAATCGGACGATCTCTAGGCCACTCCATAATGGGCGAAAGACCGTCCATATCTCAGCGTTGGTTCCACTCAGTGACGGGCTCCCCGACCACCGAGCAGAACCGCTCAAATTCCGAAGAAAAGAATTCACCGACAAAGCCCCTCAGCGGGCCGTGCCGGAGAACACTTTCCCCGGAGACTCAAAGTGCTCCCTTAAGGCAAAAACCCTAAGAGAGTGAACTCAAAAACTCATCGCCCAAGGGGTAACAGCAACAGCCGAACCTCAGTTAAACTTCATTGGTACAGCCTTGCATTGCCATCCCTTACCTCCCAGGGCATTAATGAATCAATCCCCGCATCTCACGGTCGATTGATTCATCTCCCATTCCTAGTATATAGTATATAGTATATATATATAGTATATATATATATATATATAGTATATATATATATATATATAGTATATATATATATATATATAGTATATATATATATATATATAGTATATATATATATATATAGTATATATATATATATAGTATATATATATATATATATATATATATATATATATATATAGTATATATATATATATATATATATATATATATATAGTATATATATATATATATATATATATAGTATATATATATATATAGTATATATATATATATATATATATATATATATATATATATATATATATATATATATATATATATATATATATATATATATATATATATATATATATATAGCCTTATAAGGACTGGCTTAAATGGGCGAAGCAAGAATGCTTTTCATCTTCCCCGTTATCTGTAGAGGACAGTGTAAAGATAAGGTGTTATTGAGCAATTAAAGCTCTGATCATGGGAGGAGGGTAACAGCAATAGCCAAGCCTCAGTTAGAACTTCATTGGCTACAGCATTGCCATCCATTACCCTCCAAGGGTATTGGATTCAATGAATCCTCAGTGTATATATGCACTGAGGTATATATATATATGTATATATATGTATATATATACATATATATATATATATATATATATAGCCTTATAAGGACTGGCTTAAATGGGCGAAGCAAGAATGCTTTTCATCTTCCCCGTTATCTGTAGAGGACAGTGTAAAGATAAGGTGTTATTGAGCAATTAAAGCTCTGATCATGGGAGGAGGGTAACAGCAATAGCCAAGCCTCAGTTAGAACTTCATTGGCTACAGCATTGCCATCCATTACCCTCCAAGGGTATTGGATTCAATGAATCCTCAGTGTATATATGCACTGAGGTATATATATATATGTATATATATGTATATATATACATATATATATATATATATATATATAGCCTTATAAGGACTGGCTTAAATGGGCGAAGCAAGAATGCTTTTCATCTTCCCCGTTATCTGTAGAGGACAGTGTAAAGATAAGGTGTTATTGAGCAATTAAAGCTCTGATCATGGGAGGAGGGTAACAGCAATAGCCAAGCCTCAGTTAGAACTTCATTGGCTACAGCATTGCCATCCATTACCCTCCAAGGGTATTGGATTCAATGAATCCTCAGTGTATATATATGCACTGAGGTATATATATATGTATATATATATATATGTATGTATGTATATATATGTATATATATATATATATATATATATATGTATGTATGTATATATATGTATATGTATATATATATATATATATATATATATATATATAAACTACTCTTAAATTATATTATTAATAGAAAAAATGAAAGGTGTTTTGAAAATTGATTAAATAGATTTCAGAATGGTAAACTTTTTATATTTTTTAAAACATTATATAGTAATATATATTAAGATTACAAAATAAATTTATAGTCAAAAATAGGTAAAATTATTATTTACTGTATGTATTTAGATTTATCCTTGTAGAGTGGGACAGGTTTTATCACAGCACTCGGCATCTAATGCAGATTCACTCCGGAGGTCGAATCTGATCTGACAGATACATGCTAATTGTTAACATGAATATTCTTTAACCTATCTATTGTATAGGTTGAAGCTCATGAGTAGCTGCGCGTGAGTATATTATGAGTGCTATTTCACACTTTTGTTGCTGTTAGTTTGGTTTAACACGTGTTATGCAAAGATTTGTGATATTTGACCCGCGGCAGATCTGACAGATACTTGCTTATTTTGTAACAAAAATAGAGAGCCAAAGGCTTATTTTTATCATACATATCCTCTATGACAGGGATTCTCAACCTATGGTATACGCGTACCACTGCCTTACTGGTACATCTAATATCTTGAATTAAATATAGTGGTACGCCACTGGAAAATGTTGAGAATCCCTGCTCTAGGAGATGTGCTTTACATTTATGGAAAATACTAAGGAAATCTGTAGCTTGTTCCACCTTTGCAACGAGTTGCCCACAGTTGCACTATAATTTTTTATGCAATATTTTTTATACTTATGCTTGTTTCCGTCGAAACGTTTAGTTTCTATATATATTTTCGACACGAAACTCTTGTAGTTTCTTTTTGGCTATGAAATAATGTTGGATTCAATATTCGCTTAATTTGCTTACTGCAAATATAATACCATCAAGTATTATATTTGCAGTATTTTTTCTTTATGTTTTATTGCATTTTAGCATATACTAGTAATGAATGCATCTCTCAGATATACCTCGTCCTACGCTGCAAAATTACGACCTCGACCTCCCGAGTGTTAAATCAGTTAAACACTCTCATGTGGCAGAATCCTCATGAGCGTATCTCTCTGTATACATACTTGATGAATACATATTCCATTTCTCATACTATCCCTATTCCATTTCTCATACTATCCCTATTCCATTTCTATGATGTCCTGGTAGAATTCACTTTGATCTTCATTTACGATTTTCAGGAAAGAATTCACAGTGAAAATCAAGAAAATTTTCAATGTGAATCCTGATGTCGGGTTTGCCTTCCAATAATAAAACATGATCTTCAATTTACATGCTTTTACCCGTTCTGTCCGCAACTTTTTTTTGCTCCATTTTACTGCTATTAACACTCCAGATGTGCAGTAATTTTGCTTCTAATTCGACAGGAACAGATGGCAAAATGCACCGTCAAAGGAAAGATCTAAATGTGTTAATATCTCTCCGATGTGCTACGTAAATTACTCATTGATCGTAGGATACCCCCGCAGTAAGCTGTGATGTCAGAACTTTCTCTCTCTCCTATCAACAGCGAGTCCAACTTGACTGTTGCATCCAAATTGATGTGTGTCATGTCTGATGACGATGTGTATTGATAGGGCTAATAAGCCTGCTTTATGGGATGAAAAGTTGGGTTGCTGGGAGATAAATCCCTTTTGCACGAGACCAGTTAACTTCCAAGAAATACAATGCACAACCCTTTAAATCCAATGGGGAAACAATTCTTCGTTTCCCAATTCTCTTCCCATACCCGCTAGTAATGTACTATAAGTTGACCAACCGACAAAAAAAAAAAAAAAAAAAAAAACTCCAGCTATAAAAGTCTTTAAAGGTCTTTTTCTTCCTAAATGGAATTCGAACCCGATTATTTATTATTTTAAAACCAAAAGGCATCATCGTTATCTACCGAACTAAAAGGCTCCATTGGGTTTTTGCTGATTGGAAACTGCGACTGACACGATCGGAGGAAACAAATTTTTCAGGATAGTGAATGCATGGCTGTTAATCGCGTGCTTTCCCCATCAGGTTTATCTTGTGGGTGGAAATCATGTCCACCCTCATATCAGACCGGTTAATTCGCATTTATTTGAAAAGCCCCTATACGGTGTTGCTCTCTGTAAGGAATTCAAACTTTGAACAAATGTCTCACTGTTTTCTCGCAGTTGCACTGCGGAGCCACTTACTAAAGCAGTAGAATTCAAACTAAGCGTTGTCAGTAGTCACCCGCACTGTTTTTCCCTCACTTTAAGACGCTAACTAATTTTCCTTCTGTAATTTGGATGTTCAGTTAAATTGAATTTTTACAATCATGAAATCACTATTAGTGAACTCAAGCTATTTAATGAATCGACACTTTTCAGGGGAGAAAGTGCGGAAGACAATTGCAGTCAACGATATAAAAAAGGCATCTTTATTTCATTGTCTTAAAGACAATAAAAACATATCTAAAGGATATTTAACTTCCATTAAACTGGAGAACTTAGCAGTAGTGATTAAAATTGAAAATTTTCACTTCAGAATTCTGTTATGTAAAATTAAAGTTTCCCATTCCTCCCCCCCCCCCAATGATTATTTTTTTTATTCCAATTATTATGAATTGGAATAAAAATCCAATAAAAGATGGCGTTAAAGTGAAATTTTAACAAAATATGTTCTCGTTCATTGATGATTTACATTTGCTGAGGTATTCTTTCCTTCGTATGCCTCCAAAGTTCTTTACCAAGATGGACTTCGGAAAATTCTCTTGTGCTGCGTAATTGGTAACATGATAAGTAAAGATTAGCGCTCTGCAATTATGGCTTTTCCAGGTACTATTTCATTGTTAGGCAATTTTATACATGCAACTCA
This sequence comes from Typopeltis vanoorti, assembly GCF_054136105.1. NCBI lineage: Eukaryota > Metazoa > Arthropoda > Arachnida > Uropygi > Thelyphonidae > Typopeltis > Typopeltis vanoorti. The sequence continues at coordinate 27,809,337 of NC_143570.1, forward strand.
TTTGACCGCGACTATTTCAGCTTTCGTAATCATTCCTGACGTTTTTTTTTTCCAAAAAAAACCTAAAAAAAACTAGTATTTCTGATAGATATTATTTATATTTTTAGTTTTAATTGATTTTCTTTGTCTACTCTGTTTATACTTAAACATGCTTAATGCACCTTTTTAAATCCTATATACTGTACTTATAGGAATCTTTCACAATAGAGTTAACCGAACTCCGGTTTGTGTTATCTGATATAATTTTGTTTATAATTTTATTTTGAATGGCAGCAGTTTAAGGAAATTAGCAAACAAAAAAAAAAACATGAAAATTCAGGAAATTCTAAGCCGCTCCTACTTAGCCACTCAATCATGTTATTGAAAAGCAGAAACGAAACCAATCTGTGGCTATTCTTACTATTGAATTGACCAGAGCCTTCGATATTCGGCGCATCTTTCTATTCCACATCTTCTAAAAATAGATAGGACTGAAAAAAAAAAACCTGCTGTTAGTAACCAGAAATGCACATGACATCACTTCTACATGGCTTTTAATCTATCTGATCCGATTTAGGTCCATAAAGTGATCCAACAGTTGTCCTCCTAACTTCTTTGCTTTCGCGTTGGTTCGAGATCCGATCCTACAAAAAAATGTTAATACTTTCTGTGCATTAGAAGGAATAACTATCCTTTCAGCTTTAAGCAGTAACAAAATATTAGCGTATACACGCGATACAACGAGATCTTCAAAAACCACCATTCCACATACGCAGTCAGTCCTCGACTTACGACAGTCATCTCGTTAATACATTCACCAATAGTACGCACTCTTGCAATCCATGGATGTGTTACCACCTTCAAGGCAATCGTATTATAAGAACATGAAACAAAAGATACAAGTGGATGGAATTGATATAGAAAATGTAGAATAATTCATATGTTTAGGAAGTATAATGACATATGATTTGGACTGTAAAAAAGAAATAAAGATCAGGATTGCAAAGGAAGGAACAAATCTGAAGGCCATAGATAACATCTGGAAAATCAGCGAACAAAACTAAGAGTGCTGTGCATCTTTAGTGGTACACTGTATGAATCTGAAACGTGGGTAATAAATAAGGAATCAAGAAAAAGAATTTTGGCCTTTGAAAGAACTTGTTACAGGAAGATTCTAAGAATAGGATGGGTACAGAAAATCACCAATGAAGAGTTCTATCGGAAGATACAACCAAAGGAGAATCTAATGCAGAAGATTATAAAACGGAAGCTGCAATTATTTGGACACATCTGTAGAATGAGTGAGGAGCGGAAGATAAAGACATTCATGGATGGTGTAAACAGAAGAGGTAGACCACACAGAGAATGGATAGACGACATAAAGGACTGGTGTGGAAAGGGTTTACAGAAACTTCGACTGGACAAAGAAAGGTGGAAGAAGATAGTGAAGGAGGCATCGGATACCAACGGGCAGTGAGCCCATGGTTCGTGATGATGATATAAAGAATATAGATGCTGTATGGAATGGGGTGACAGCAGATTGTATGAATGATGTTGAAGTCGCTGAAAATATATGCTCATATTCATAGCATATATTCATAGCACGTTCAAAACGTATTTCCTATCAGCCATTGAACATTACTTGAGATAACTACTTGAGAAACAATGTCTCCCGTTTGTACGCCGTCTTTGACGGCCATGCCGCAGGCACCCCCCCCTCCCCCATTTCACAATAGCACATCGGATGCAAGAGTGCCAATACCGTGCTGCTAGCTAAGCAGTTGAAGTTAAAAGGTGAAAATGAAGATGTAGAGCAGTTGGAAGATGCTGTGGAAGAAGAGGTTGCAAATGAATATTTGCAATCTCCTCTTATAGATGCACAGAAAGTTGCAGAAGAACATGAAGAAAACCGATTCCCTTTCATGAATGGTCTTCTGCAACTTTCTGTGCATCTGTAATCAGCTAATCATCTGTTTAAATATTCCAGAAAACGCACGCCAACCAATAAAGATTTAAAATCTACTTTTAAGACTACTTGCACAACCTATCTAATAATAACGAAGCAGTTTTAAGTGGAAAAAAACTACAAGGCAGCTGGTGTCACAATGGGAGCATTTATCTCCGGAATATGTCGGTCAATTTTCGTGAATAAACACCGAATACACCCGTCAATAGAATATATCAGTAGCGAACCTCGTTATCTTTTGTTTACTTGATTTTGCACTCGCCACGAGGCAACTCTAAACCGGAAGCAATCAAGAATGAAGCCACACACACACACACACACACCACGTTCAAAACGTACTTCCTATCAGCCATTGAACGTTACTTGAGATAACTACTTGAGAAACAATGTCGCCCGTTTGTACGCCGTCTTTGACGGCCATGCCGCAGGCAACCCCCCCCCCCCCTATTTCACAATAGCACATCGGATGCGAGAGTATCAATTATAATCTAGCCCGTAGCTTAACTCCAGGGAATGCGAGCGTCGTCAATTAAATAAAGGAGTTAAACCAGCCGCTATGTCTCCCTGACAAGATGAATCTCAGCGTCAGGAACAATTAAATCGTACGCACTAGCTTTACGGTATATTACAAGAGCAGGGCCGAGAGCCTTCAAGCATTAATTATGAACCTACAAAGATCATTAGCATAGGCCACTCTGTGATGCTGTTTCTACCAAGTGAGTGCTTTGTCACTCCATTCATGCTAGTTTTCCCTAAACCGACAATGATGTAAACTATCTCCAGTCCAATTTTTATCACCATTTCTATCTATCTGCGTGTTCTGTTTCCCCTTGATCCATTCATGTATTCCTGGAATATTCCTTTTACGCATTCTCGTAGCGGCGAACGTCCGCTTCGCTATTCCAGATCAAAGTGAATTATTCAGTAACGGATTAACTGAATACCTATTCGAAAGCTGTTCAATAATGTACTTAGAAGCCGTGGTTGTTGATAGAAAGGTCACGTGGTGATTTGGATACTGGTTGCCCCTTCGTGTTACTGTTGATCTAGATAGTGATTGCAAACGGTGACTAGCGAAGGCACTTGTGATTCTTTAGTAACCAAACTGTCACTAGATGGCACAGTTGTAGCTTGCTTTAAAATGATAGCATCTCTAGAGAACTTAACACGTTTAAGATCTGAAATATGAAAATAAGTAGACTTTTTAGTTTTCACAGTTGAGTTGATCTTATGATGTCCGTCTCCCATTTTTTTTCTTTTTTGAAGATTAATACAGCCATGCTTGGTTAGAACAGTCTCTCCGATTGTTAACAACTTTTGTATAGTACCAGTGGTGTTTTTCCACTTAATCCAATGTCATAAAGTGTCCAAAGCATTGTTTACTAGTCCTGACTCGCCATGATTGATAGTAGCGAATCTATTTTTTGTTCTCCGGGTCGTATTGTTAATAGATCTACCCAGGGGCGGCTCGTGCATAGGCTCTGCGGAACTGCAGTACCCCCAATTTTGCTCGATATATAAATATATTAATTAATTTATTTATATTTGCTTGTAATATTTAATTTTATCTTCAACAATCCTATATAGTTCTCTTATTTTATATAAAAAAAATAATAAAAATCCATTTTGTAGCACTTTGGAGGGCGAAGGACGCTAGCAGCACTGTGTTTACCATAGTGCCATATTGCTACGCACGCAAGCATATGCACGTCATAGTGAGATGCGAGCTATTAGCGTAATGCGGCACTGTCCGTCGCGCAGTTCCACTGTTGTTTATATGCAGTTTGCGCCAGTAGTAGAGTGTTCGTAGTGCTTATCGTGTTTACTCCATCTCTTTAAATATTTGGACATTGCAATTAAAGGATTTAATTGTAATGTCCAAAAATTGTAAATCTATTCCTTTAATTACAATTAAAAAAATGAATTTTATTTTTAAGTAATTTTGAATTATACCGAACTGTATAATTTTATCGATAATAAATAATATTTTTTCATGTTTAATTTTTTTTTTAAATTTTTACCATAATTTTAATATTTTATCCAACCACGTATACACTGTAATTACAGTGTGTATGTATATTTCGAAAGTTGCAGCACCCCCACGATTTCAAGCCACGAGCCGCCACTGGTTATACTTATACCAAAGAAAAGTAATGCAGTTAACTGCAAGGAATTTAGAACAATAAGCCTCATTTTCCATACTTATGAGAATCTTAACAAGAAGAATTGCACCTAAAGTGGAAGAATTTCTTGGAGAAGATCAGTTTGGTTTCAGGAAGGGGAACAAGAGATGCGATTGGACTGTTTAGAATAATAAGTGAAAGAAGTCTGGAAGCAAATAAAGAATGTAATATCTGTTATATAGATTTTGAAAAAGCTTTTGACTTTGTGAAATGGGATAAGATGGTGGAAGTAATGGAAAAGATTGGTATAGATTGGAAAGACAGAAGGCTAATTATTTCACTATATATGGGACAAACTGCCATGGTGAGAGACATATATGGTACAACAGAACCAGGTATCATTGGACGAGGGGTAAGACAAGGCTGTTCTCTGTCACCAATTTTGCTTAACATGTGTTCCGAAGCAATGTTAAAAGAAGCACTGGAGAATTCGTAAGAAGGAATAAAGATTGAAGGTAGACAGATATTTGCAATAAGATACGCAGATGACAAGGCATTACTATCAAATACTGAAACAGGACTACAACATCTGTTGAACAGATTACTGGAATCCTGTATGAATTATGGAATGAAAATTAACATAAGCGAAACAAAGGTAATGAAAATAGCAAGGAAAGAGGAAGATATGGATATCAGAATAAATGGAGAAAATTGAATCAAGTAAACACATTTAAATATCTCGGAAGTGTGATTAGCAGTGCTGGAAGATGTAAAAGTGACATAAAAGCAAGAATAGCGATGGGAAGAGATGGAATTTATCAGAAATAATGGAATTTATCAGAATTAAAATGGACAGAAATTTAGAGAAAAGACTAATAAAATGTTATGTGTGGAGTGTTGCCTTCGATGCAGCTAAAACTTGGACATTGAAGAAAGAAGAAATTAAGATTTTGGAAAGCTTTGAGATGTGGATTTGAGAAGGATGGAAAAAATCAAATGGACAAATAAAATAACTAATGAAGAGGTCTTAAAAAGAGTAGAAGAAGAAAGAAGTCTGTTAAGGATGATAAAAAGAAGAAAGGGAAACTGGATCGGACATATTCTGAGAGGGAATGGAATCATCAGAGATGCCATCGAAGGAAAAATAGACGGGAAAAGACCCAGAGGAAGAGTGAGGAAAACAATGCTAGATGACATGCTCAATGGAGACAGGTACACAACCTTGAAAGAGAAGGCTCAGAACAGAAGAGAGTGGAAGGAAAGTTTTTGCTACTAAGAGAAGAACCTGCTCAATTGCAGAATACTCGAGAAGAAGAATTAAACGACAGATTCAAGGACATTTGAGAACGCGTGAACTGTAACACAATTATATTACAGTATTCCTCGATATATGACAGACATGCTTAGACTATGACTCCATCCATTTTAAAAAATGGATGGAGTCATAGTCTAAATATGTCTCTCATGTCTAGCTTCCCCCCCACCCCCTCGAAAGCTGATTCTATAGCTAATGATTTTATATGCATCGCAGAAAAAGTAATATCACGACATGACAGACAGTTGCTGCCATTTTGCGATCCTAAACCTAACACTCGTATTGTCTGAAATAGCACGGATTCTATGTAGGTTTAGAACCCTAATTTTCGTGTGGGGGGAGGGACTCGTCTATATCAGGGATATATTAATTTCGTAAAAAATTCTAATGGGAGTTCCTGTCAGTGATGTAGCATTAAAGCTACCAGAAACGTTGCCACAAGGCTACATCGGTACTCGTATTTGTAGAGAAAAAACCACATTAATATCCTAAATTATTTCCAGTTAAAAGTTTTAATTTCTAGACAATATTTATTATATTCTCGAATCGTTTTTAAATAAAAATGAGTCAACAAAAAAAAAAAAAAAGCCAACTAATCTTGAACCTAACATCCTCGATTGTGTAGGTCTGGACTCGGCTCTACTCCTCTAAGTTCTTAATACAAGCTTTTTGTTACCTAAAGAAGATATATTTGTGAACACATCTTGACCTATAATCATTACAGTGAAGAGAAAAGGCAAGTTTAGAAATCATTGGTAGCAGGCTTGTTTTTGCGTGAGAATTGTGAATATGAATCAAACTTGAAGAGACTACTGGATACTGTTTTTTAGGTTTTATTTATCGGCAAAGTAACAATATGCACAGGGTCTTAAATTTGAATTAAAATTTTAACATGCATAGTTTATTGTATGAACGGTCTACTTACATGTAAACATTTATGTACTTTTCTGATGCACTAAGCCAATAGAGAAAACTGATATCATGGAAACACGTGTATAGTTTTAATTAAACATATACACTATCGGTAAACAAAACTTATAACAAAGAAATACTCCATAAACATACATCCTTTTATTTTTCCTTTCTGCAATTTTCAGTAAAAATGTCAGACATGTGCTATTATATTTCCGAGTACGTATTCATTATTAAATATAATAATTTAATTAAATTATAATAAATATAATATTGTATAATAATAATTATAATATATTATTATTGTCAACCAACCTATCAACCAACTCCTATCAACCAACTTCTGCAATCCGCACACCCTCACCACAGGGAACATTCCAAAGGCCACTCGCCATCTTGGTCACTCGCCTCTGAATTTTCTCCATTGCCTCCTCATCCGCCAGTAATCCAATATATTGTATTATATTTATTTTATTTTATTTTATTTTAATATCAGGAGAATCGAAAACTCGTGTTTAGAGTTTTATTGCGGTTCTCATAAGGATCCGGATAAACCTAAAATACGTGATTGACTGATTGATTAGTAAAACCCCACGCTATAACAAGAGATCGCATATTTCAAGTTTACCAAAAAAAAAGGAACTTCAGTCTGTGATGCAATGGGGTTAGCCAGATCGAATCCTTTTCAAATCATTATTCCAACGGGAGTCGTTAGTAAGTTTGAGTTCTTCATGAAAAAATATTCAAAATAATACAACAATCGACATGGATTTTCCTTAAATTATTGAATTTTTATTGTTCGAAGTATTTTAATTCAAATTTTTTTACATTTAAAATCGAACAATAAAAATTCAATATTGGAATAAAAATTTTATTCCAATCATTCTGATTGGAATAATGCTGGAGGTTTTTTCCACTTGGTTAGATTATAATAAATTTAGTTTAATCCTTTATCCAAGTGTAAGCAAACAAAGTTTGCGCGTGAAGTATCTTTAGGACTGAGGCAACCCATGGTAAATGTGGACTAAGCTCTCATCACTCCTTGTCTTAGTATCTCCCTTAATGCAAAACACATCTCCTTGCAGACATGTATAATTCCACCTTGGTATATCACCTCTGGGTCTGGCTCCCACTGACGAGACCTCAATAAAGTTCGAAACCAGTCTGGGTAGTGGCCCTCCCCTTAATGTATAGCATTATACATGTCCGCAAGGAGATGTGCTTTGTATTATGGGAGATACTAAGACAAGGAGTGATGAGAGCTTGGTCCACCTTTACCACGAGTTGCCTCAGTCCTGAAGATACTTTCAGGCGCAAACTTTGTTTGCTTACACTTGGATAAAGAATTAAACTAAATTTATTATGATTGGAATAATATTTTTATTATTAATAATTTTAATACTTTATTATGTTTACTATTTATCATTTTGTTATAATTGATATGTTCGGCTCGATATCTCCCCTCCCCACCCACCCGCCTCATGCTATCGACTTTGAAAGTGTTCCAATGCGTGTATCTTTTCATAAGTCGTCCAGTAGAAAACTTACTACGTAAGATACCATTTAAACAATTTTATTTCTTGTCATTTATGCTTGGAAGTTCTTTTGTTGTAATGATTAGCGTCCGTTTGTTTTGTTGTGATTTATTTCATCTGAGATGCTATGTACATTTCTGGGGGGGTGGGGGTGGGAGGTCATTTAAATCAGTGATGTTTAACAAAGTTGGGAATAGGGAACAGGATTAAAAGTATAAAGGGGACAGACGATAGGATGCTACTGAAAATAATAATAAAATAAAATAAAGAAAGAAATATTGGCAATAAATGCAGAAAAAAATCCAGCCGATTCGTAGACCGATTGCGACACACTTTAGTTTTATTAAAATTAATTGGATGCAATGTAGAATTTTACTTTCTAGCTTTCAATGATTTGTTTGTGAATACCAAATAAAGGAAGAGAATTGATGATATTAAACTTCGAAGTTTCATCAGATCAAATAATTCGTCAAAAGATACGAATGGCGTCATAAGGGTAGCCATGTTTCGCTACACTACTTCGTTTATATAAACAGCATCTGTAAACTGATCTCTCTATATATTCTTGAGGTAAGGAAATCGTTATCGGCAGCGAGTTAAGCAATTCGTGGTCTGATATTATTGCTCTGTCGTTGCAAACAGATCATTTCTATTACGAGAGCAAATGGCTCATTGGATCGCTTCATCGAAAAGACTTCTTTTGTGCCTGTAAGTTTTTTTTGTTTATTCTCAGAAGTCTTAGCTATCTCCTTCGATGTCAGATTAGTTTAATCACCACTTAATAAGCGATAGAAAAATCAGTAATAACGTAGATGAACACAATCAGTAGTCAATTGGCAGCTCCTCAAAAACGGTGGCACGGACCACCGTTCTTAGATGTATTCCATCTAACCCCATGAATTAACTCCACGTTCATATTTAAAATAGTAGGATGGAATGTACACCTAATTAAAACTAAATGCGACTAAAGTGTCGATTTTATGTTTGTGGGGAGAAACCTCACAGTGACAGAATATTATAATGTAGAAAATCTTCCAACTCTTATTCTCTTGAGAGTATGCGGAGCTCTTTTAGCCCCAACATTTTTTGAAGTGGGTAGCCAGCCTCTACTCTTCATCCCGCCATCACTGATAGTGAGCTTAATCTATCAGTGAATCAGAGCTTTTTTTGGGGGGCGAGAAATTAAGGCAAGTAAGTGTCAACTACGTCACGGCTGTGAACACTAACAGACATGCATGTTATATGTGAAATAGTGAGAATTTTACTGTCGATTATTTGAGTTTCTGTTTTAAAAACTAGTGTCTCCAAGAAGTAAACCTTACTTGTCTGTGCGCATGGCGACTGACCCGAGTAAGTTCCTCTACCCGACGATAAAAATCGAACCTACAGCGGTCTTTTTTTTCGGGTGATCTAGTATTAGGGAAGCAAATGTTATTTACGCAGACACACACACAGTTCTCTTTATAATGTATTTCATCTGGTAAATTAAAAATATTAGAAGATCTTTTTATATTGTTAAACACTAGTTATTTAAAAAACAACGAATGTTCAAATTAGGGTATGAAACTTAAAAAATAATAATAATTTCTAAACAAATTTTAAAAAAATTTTAAAATTTTAAAGCAATAAAATAAAAAAATGAATGAATAAATGGTACACCATTTATTTAATTTAAGATGAAATATTGAAAAGTAATCCGTTTAGTTTGTGATGAATATACTATTTGGTTAGTTTTTATCATAAATTGTATAGCGTTTTCTTATTCTTATTATATTTTTAACAGCAGAAGAATTGCAATATTTAATTGTGAATGAATTAAAACAACTTTGATTAGAATTCTGGATTTTAACTTTCCTAAAGCTTTAAATATTTAAATATTTAAATAAATTACTAAACAAAAGCTGTGCCATTATAAACGCATCCCTTTTGATTTACGACTGCAAATTAAAAGAGATATAGTTTAGTTAAATCACTACTTGATTGAACTCTTTAGTGAAAGAGTTTGAGTGGATCGTTAATTCTGTCTTTAGCAGCTAGGGAATTTCATATTGCTGTGGTGTATTATGCGTTGTGTTGCATCCATGATTCAGATTCTGCCGTCCTTCGTTTGTTTCTCTCCAAACACTTCTAACAAATCACATAGCACAGCGAAGTAAGAGATTTTATTTGTATTCAACCTTGGAAACAGATCACAACTTAGAATTAATTGACTTTCAGTCAAGTGTTATCATCGACTGGGAGCGTTAAAAGACTGAAGCGGTGAAAAGAAACAGTCTCGAAGACCACCTAAAATGAAAACATTTTCCGTCTCTTGTCTGTGTCAGTCGATTCCATCACACGTGAGCCCAACACACTCAGAGTTGTACAGATTTGTAACACAGTGTTACGTAACGCACTGCTCCAATCTATTCTCTGTAGATAGATTGCTGCGTATAAGCCAAACAATGCCGTCATTTCACTCAAATGGTGTCTAGTTCGTCGTGATTGGACAACAGATTGTTGCAACGCTGCGTTATGGAGTGGGACACACACGATGTACACCTTTATTTAATCACATGGTTGTGGTTGGATATGACGACTGCTAGGTAACGTTATTATAGGGTAGTCTGTAGTTTAAAAGCAGCGGTGACAGTGTTATGTTGGGGGGGGGAGGGTGCTCTGGGTTTGGACCAGGATACTCGTAACACCTTGCATTGACAATTCTATGGAAATGATCCGGTTTGAATAATTATTTATTATATGACACTTTCATGTATTCGAGGTCATTGCTGCAAGCCATCCTATACCGCACCTTTCCCGTCTTCACTACTCCACCTAGCGGCCATTAATAATTTTTTTTTTTTTTGTTAATTGCGTATGTTATCGAGTCGATTTGTCTGTTTAATAATAATGTGCTGTGTCATACTGCAAGGGCTATGGCAGCATATTTGAACAAATGGGAACACAAACATTAGACTGACCAGAGTTTCAGTTGAGGACAAGATTGATTGATTGAAGGAAGGGAGGAATGGGCCAACAATACTTCTGTCCTTTTATCAACAATATAATTAGCGGAAAGGTTTTACAGGAGAGACATTTGTAATCGAGGTCAATGATGGGCCATTGTTGAAAGTTTCTAAAAATAAAAGAATGTCTGAAACATTCAGGTGTACACATGATTTTTGTAACTTAGTATATGTTCTTCATAGATTGTATGAGGCGTCTTACAAGTGAGAAGACACAAATGTCAATTAGAAAACGGTAAGGTTACCTGCATTTCTTCGTGATTTGAAACCTGAAAAGTTTAAATTCCTATTTAACCCGAAAAGTTTGGTAAGTTATTAGTTTTTCACTAGTTAAAGAAAGCATTATAACCTTAGATACTTTATTGCACACAGACACACACACACACACACACGTTAAAATCCCCGCTGACTGCAAATATTGATTTTTCCGTCATATTTTCTAACCGAAGATTTTGGCTCTTGCGAATGTCATGCATACACCACATGAAAGAGAGAAGAGGGGGGGGGGGAGTTGTCAAGGGAGGAAATGACGGAGAAGAAATATGAACGTCTTAATTATTCTGTTATCTTCATTCCACAGCCTTCTTCCAGAGATGTTCATTAATCCAGACATAATTGCAAGCTCCGCTTATGGGAAGGGGGGGGGGAGAAGAAATAAAAAAAAAAAACTTTGGCGATTCTCATTTGCATCTCGTTTAAACACCCTCTTTGTGTTGCTGCCAATGGCTCCCCTGACAGTGTTAAATACTTAATGTAGTGTCTCTGGCTTCTTCGTTTGGGTTAAGGTTGAGATGATAAATGGCAACAAAGGTCTCTTTGGTTCGTTTATGGCCCTTTAATTGGTCCTTTGGCATTAAGTGCGTTGGAACGCAATGAACGGCTGGCATGTAATAGTTAAAAGCCCTCTCTATCGCAGTTTCCACTAATGACAAAATCTATATTCCGTGGGATTATACACTGCCAGTATTGACAACACTTTTTTTTTTGTGCTCTTTTTTCCATACCAAAAACTGGACACACCTAGCGATGATCAGTGTTGATCTACTGGGCTTTTTTTTATATATATATTTTTTTATCTTTCTTAAATTGCTTTATAATTTAGAACAAAAGAAACAAACAAATACCTTTTTGAATTTCGTATAAAGTCATTGTAGCAACCTAAACAAAGTTTGCTTCATTTTTTAGGTTTTGTGGATACCAAAATCTACAAGTCTCTAAATTTCAACCAATCAAAACAAGTACTGTACTGTCATGTGATTGGTGACTGATTTTTATTCCTAGAAAGTTTCATTTAGAGCATTGATTCATTATTTTATAGTATAAACTTGAAAGAAAAAATTTTAACGTTAACAAAACATTATTATTATTTTAATAAAATATTATATATTTGGAATTTTAGGTAATTACAGATATTTTCTTAAAATAATTAGAATTTTCATAACACACCTTAAATTGATATTTATCTTCTTGATATAATTTTTTGCTTAGCTAGACGTACAATACATACAGCATGGAAGTCATGCGTCCGTGCCGGTGTACTTGAGATCGTGTGATGATGATATTTTTGTAATCAATGTGTTGAAATCGAGCGGACTCATCTCTCGAAGTGCTGTAAATCCAGCATAGTAAATAGCAAAGAGATCAGTCCTATTCATTCATCTAAATCCTGTGCAAATTCGCAGCTGTTCTCTACATGTTTAACATAGGATTTTAGGAATCCTTTCCTAAACTAGAGTATAAACAGATCAATATATATATGATGAGAAACTCAATTGAGAGAGAAGTACAGGCAACAATATATTGATTAGAGATGATGTTTGTAAACTGTATCAGATCACGATAGCACTATTAGAAATGAAGGCAAGGGACTAAAGATGAATACGATTAAAGCCCGTTCATTATTTGATCATCTGTCAATACATTATTTGCTGACAGTCTGAAAGATGGCCAAGGATGTGTACATCGTTGCACCCTAATTGAAGATGAATTTATTTGACTTGATAAATTTCCTTCGATCAATAAGACTGGACGGAATATTTGAATAAATATACATAGGTGTTAAAAGTTACGTACCAAGCGCTAAACGTTATAAAAGTAAGTTTTTTACGATTATTATAAAAGAAATGATTACATTTTCTGTAGCTTGGCGTCGAATTTCAGTATTATTTTTGCTTCGGTTAAATTTGTAAGTTTTGGTTCATAACGTCGCCATTAGATGGCAGCACAACATATCTTTTTTATTGCTTACGGATCATCTTAACTAGAACAATTCAGTAACTAAAGTAATATTTCTGAATATTTTATTACTGTGATAAATATTCTGAATAAATACTAATGTTCAAACTCCCCGAGTTCACATTATTTTACGATCACAGAAGGGATATGGTCGCATTGATAATTACATGCACATCATGTAATTTTTGTTTGAAATTACCCTCCCCCCCCCCAGCCTATCAAAAGCGTGGCCGAACTTCAGCGTCGCACTTCCATGATATCGTGTTATGCTAATAATATAAAGGCACTGACTCTACAATAGATAGTATAAGACTATTTATCACGTGATAACAATAGCAACCAAACAATACTGTACAAGTGTAGCAACTTTTTGTTTTATTTTTTTTCTTTTTCTTTGTTTCGTTTTTTTTTTCCCAAAAAAATAATAGCGGAAATTAAATATTATTTGTTAGAAAACAATATATGAGATTTGACTTGAAATTTTTTTTTCCAAATTATAAAAAATTCTTTCAAATAGGCGACGATAACCGAACTTTTAGATTGTTAAATGGGCTCTGTTCATTTCTGTCATTGCCGGACTGTAAACACATTTGTCTCTCGGTTATGGGATATTTCGATAAATCCCCAAGTCGCTAGACCTCTTAATGTTCGTTCTCCTCCTTAGTTGCAGCATCGTTGAAGATGTAAACGACTTCCGCGCCGAAAGCCGTGATAATTACAAGCAGTTCAAATTAAAGCAGGCTAATCGCTGAAGACAGAGGCTTTTCTACAGTAATGCATTCCCTGGAAAAGAGCGTCGAAAGGGGAGGGGGGGGGTCAAGGGATACGTAGGACGAACTTAGGAGGAGGAGATGAGAGGGGGGTTAGAAGGAAGTCAAGCATTCTCTGTGTGTGTTCGTGTTCGGTTAGACCTTACGAACTGCTCTCCCCCTAACTTTTGCTGGCGGGCGCAAACTATGCGCCACTATAGTGTGATTTAATTAAAGCTGTTTGCTCCGTTGCCTTTTAACACCACCGTAGCCGTGATTTTTAATGAGCGAAAGAGGCAGTGGTGGGGAGCTTACGAAAATGGTTTATTTTGCACTGTCTACGACAATAAATACCCAAGAACAAATATAGAATTTCTTCTCAGCAGCAACACACGGCGGTCATCAGTAAGAGAAATTAGTTCGCTGATTTTAAAGTGATGTTTTAGCAACATACACATCCCTGATTAAACCTAAGTATGCAACGGAAAAGGAGAAAAAAAATAATTATTAAGGATTTATAATATAAGGGATCATTAAATTAGCTGATCTAATTCGCTTGCGAGTGCTTTCTTCCAGAGATTCGCGTTTATCATTCGCAAACCAGCCCAAGAACGCATCAATTAGCAGACACACTACTCCTCACAGTTTCTTAGGAATTTCAGATTAATTCGACTTTCTCCTTCTGTCGAACTTAAATATTTGTTTTTAATTACGTTAGTTATTTTTTAAAATAATTTTAATTTGTGGAAATACAAGGTGCCTCTGCATATAAACTAACCCTTTCGGCGTCTCACTGTGTGGTCCGATTTGCTTGATAATTTTTTTTATTCCTAAACTAATACATCATTAATACGATTACTTATATTTTCATATTAAGATTACAGCCATATTTAGTTTCAGATGCATGATTACTTTTGTGAGAACATTTTTGTAGATGATTCTCTGATTTTGACGTTAAATATGCGACTTTTTCCTTCTTACCACAAGTATTAGGCCACGTAAAACATCAGATTGTAACTGACCACCAACAAGAATTTTTAGGCGATCAAACTTCATGCAAGTTTTTTTATATAACTCCCATCTTGAATTTTTGTCTAGTAGCCAACAAAATACTATAATAAAGGTTTTTTATAATAATAAAAAATCCAAGATTTGAAATTTTAACGTTTGTTGAATGATCATTCTTGTTTTATTTTATTGTTATATAATAATGGTGTATATAATTTCTTTTCGCTGCCTGCTATTTTATTTCTTTTTCCAAGAATTCTTTTCATTTTTTTCTTTTATATTTTTCTTTCTAATTTATTTTATATTCTTATTCTAATTATGTTTTTTTGCATTTTATTAATTTACTCTCTTTTTGGGCCATTGAATTAATCTCTTCACTTCCCAGTCTTTATGTGGAAATCAGACAACGATACTTAGTTTACAACTTTGCTACTAGATGACTCTCGCTTCTCAATTACTAGTTAGAAATAGAGAAATATAAGATATTGACGGAGATATTTTTAATCTCTTTTCCTTTTTAGTAAACTGATTACAATATACGGAAGCATATTCCAATATGCAACGTTCCCAAGGTGAATACGGTTCCAGGTGCCTTAAGACAAAGACAGACTTATGCGAATCACATATATAACGTGACTTTTAAACATGTCATGTGCTGCTGAGAATTCTTTCCTTATTTCTCTCTTTTCTTTCCACTGTTTTATCCTCGTTGTGAGTGCTATTATTCATTGTAGTATATTTCAGCCAATCTGTATTCATTTGGACTGCACAAATTCTGTGAACTCATGGCATGAAAGATGAATTATCTATCGGCAAACTCATCTATTTACTTTAGGTTTGTGCATCGATGAAATGTATGTGTTCGACTGATGCGTTGATGAGTCGCTGTGATTTAGGGCTGACGTCATCCGTTTATAATCTAGACAGTTGCTATGAAATCAACGTGCTTAATCCAAGTGTGGGAATGCTAACAAGTGTGCCAGAGATTTATACTTTCCTACCACGATGCAATTCCCAATAGAATGAAAATAAAACTATAGTTTCTGTATAAATCAAAATTTACTATAATTTCGAATTTTAAAGAGATTAAAGAGATAAATACCTTTTTTTCATTATGATTTTTTTATAAACTTAAAATATAATTATAGCTGATGTTCTACTTTTTCTACTAGCTATATACGTAATGAACGGGGCAGAAAAATTCCAATTGGTTGAGGGGCACTTGGTATTGGTCTAAATTATTATTTCTTTTATAACCACCAGATGGCGCCACCTCAAACGCTTGTCCGATTCTTAGTTCATACGATGCGGTGTCTGTTTTCACCTCTTAACTTGTAAACAAGTCTCATTAATTACTTTTTAATATATTCTAGCTTATTTACTAAGCCAGAATATATTTATTTTATATATCTATTTATTATTCGTATTCATAAATAATGCAGGAATGAAGACTATTTATATTGTAGATGAATATACTCGTATGGCAATTTCAAATTCATACATAGTTTATTAAACGAAAAAGTACAAAATAATTCGATTGTTGTGAACTCAGAATTGATAAAATATACGTTTGCACATATTACAGAAATATTTATGTTAATTTCTATCGTCAGTAACACAGATTTAATTTGTTTCTGCAAAAATTAATGCAATGTCGAGAATGGTTGGCATTGCGCATGCGTTAGAAATCAGATCTTTATTTTAAATTAATTCAAAAGATATGCATTTTCTTTGATAAATTCAAATGATAACATGACAAGTAATATATTTCCCTTGAATTAAATTCCTTATATGCAGCACGACAAATTCACTTTTTATTATTTTTTTTTCTGAAATGTTTTCTTATTTATTATCTTCTGGTCAGAGATTTGGAGTATGGATGCAGCAATTTTTCGTATTCACTTAGAATGTATTTGTTCATTAGCTGAGGTAGTCCGGATTATTTTTCATTCTTATGTTCCGGATCGCTGATGTTATGCTGAGAGCCTTGTTTATCATTTTACTGATATGGTTGGACATGCCAAAGTAAATATCGGGAGGGGAAAATAGCTTTGCTCTTACATTAAAATATGACTACTTCGGATTCAGACAGTACGCATCTGTCATGGTGTAAGGGCGAAGACAGGGAGGCGAATATTAAGTCGCATGTATAAGAAGCATCTTCTCAATTCTTTGCGAGGATCATTTGAAACCAGCGCCGTTGAATATTGTGCAAAACAAAAGCTGATTTTTATGACAACAAAAACCAAATTCTCGAAAGAAAAATACGCTTGTCCAAGAGTGCAGATACATCACCAAACACATATATGCATCTTCATTTCATGTCTGAAATGCTCATGCTTACACACGCACGCCATACGTCTTCTTCTGTTACGTTCGCCATCGATGCATTAAACCGGACACAGTAATGTCATGTTTACTGCCGCTATGAATCACGTGGCTACTACTTCCGACACTGTTTCCCTATTTCAATCATTCTATTTCGGCCGTTGTCATGGTGATTTTTTTTCGAACTTACTGTGGATACTTCGTGTGAAGAATTATAAAGAAGTGAGGTAGAATGGGAGTTCATGGCTCTCATCATTGGCCTTTGGAGAAAAAAGCATGCCGAGGATCAGCAGACAGTAAAAGAGGAGGATAATGCAAGATAGAGTAGGATAGTAGGAGGTAAAAGAGGCCTGTTTAGCCGTTTTAGGCTAATTGGTCTGTAACACAATCTCAATTTATCTGTTCAAAAAAAGGTTAACCATAAAATTTTGTCTAAAGTTCGCATATAAATTTATCCAATATGGAGGATATCCGTTGACCCTATTTTGGAACAGTATTTTACAATTTAAATGTTTGTTACTAAGTATAATATCCATATTTGTATTCCGGGTAATTAAAATTTACTGCTGTTATTGAAAATCTAAGGACTTATGGTCCAAACTGGATATATAAATTTACCATAAAATTCGAACTTAAGGTCCGGACTAGTTTTTTTTTTTTTTTTTTTTTTCATAAGGGCTTAAGGTCCGATAAGTTGAAATGAATAAGAACGTTTTGAAGAACTTGCAGACCTGTACCATTGGGACTTAAAATGAAATCTGGCCCGGGAGATGCCGCTCACAGGGAGCGGCACCGCCTCGCTGTAAGCCTTCGCAGCCCGGGTTCTCAGATCTACCCCCCCCCCCCCCCTTATTTGGAGTAAGAGAATCCGTGCCAGCGAAAGCTTTGTGGCGAGGAAGGACAGAGTGGTTGTTCCTTTTCCTAGGGAGAGTTAGGTGGGGTTTTGTAGATTCTAAAGATATATACAGGGCTTGATGCGTCCCTGTAGGAGAAAGCATATTTTCGGTGGTTTGCAGTATTTGTTCACAAATTTAAAGTCTCTTAATAAATGTCTCTCTTGCGCAAGAAATTTAGGTAGATAGAAAAAAAAAAAACCTTTCCTTATTCTTGCGTACATTAAATTTGCGTCCTGTACCTGGGATTTTTTCCGTACCTTCCAGATGTGATACTTTAAGACGTTAATTAAGAAGATAGCGAACTTTTGGGTCTTGTTGACCGGTGGAGGGAATTGTAGACGTACGACCTCTTCTAGTGACAGCAACGGGATTCCCAATGCTGTGCTCAGTCTTTTCCAGATGCGTTGGGCTGGTGGGCAAAAATAAAAAAAATGCTCCACCGTTTCCACGCCTCGGCAGACATCACAGAAGGGGTCGCACGGACTGGGTACATACTTGGATTTAACCTGTTTCACCGGGAGCCGCCCGTAGGCTATTCGCCAGGCGAGATCCCAATGAAAAGGCTGTCCCCAGCTATTTTTAATGTTTCTAAAAAGAATTTCTTTGTTGGTCCTGAGATTTGGTGTATCACGCCTGGAGAGTTGGAAGAAATCCCAGTATACTGCTTTGGGTTTGTGTGTGAGGATTTCTGTTCCTTTGTCTCTGAGTGTTGTGAGCGATTTCGCTAGTGTACGGTACCACTTGGGCACAACCTTTGCGCGGGGTCCAGCATAGTCCGTGATCCCAAAGAGGGGGAGGAAAAATCCTACAAAATATCTAATGAGGAGGCCTGAAGTGTGGTTTGAGTTTAAGGCCTTCCGTACGGTTTTGAATGTATTTGCATAAAGCAAGCTTTTGAGATCGGGCAGAGCGTACCCCCCCCCTCCCTTCTTCATGTTTTAGTTGTAGGTATTCTTTTTTTACCTGGTGTTTTTTCTCATTCCAGAAGAAGTCTATGAGTTTTTTTGATAACTGATTTTCTTGTAGCAGTGTGATGCCTGTGATGTTGACTGTGTGCATTAGCATTGGGGTAACGATTGTTCTTATTACTGTGGCTCTGCCATAAAAGGAGAAAAAGGTTGATTTGAACAGCTTTATCCTTTCCATGCTTGTTTCCTGTAATTTTTAAGTTGGTAATGCTAGGGTCTCAAAAAACGGAACGCCTAGTATTGTTAGAGGCTACGTATGCAGCGAGCGTTAAACCGTAGGGAAATCCAGTGTTATGGAAATTTCCAAAACTTTTGATTTTAGTTTTTTGTGCGTTAACTCGGAGACCACTGACTATGCTGAAGTTTTGCAGTATGTCAAGATAGATGCAGATGAACTCAGAATCTCTGAGTGTAGTCACTACATCGTCTGCATATGCCACTATTTTACATTGTCTGGAGACTTGGGGCAATGGAATACCGTTAACTGCGGGGATGTTCTCAATTCTGTTGATGACGGGTTCTAATGCTAGAGAAAAGAGGAGGGGACTTAGCGGGCATTGCCTAACCCCTCTCTTTATGCGGATCGGTTCTGTCAGAAACCCATTAATAGACAGTTGTGTCGAGGCCTCCGCGTACATATTTTTAATTGTACGCCGAAGTCTCGGGCCCACACCTATTTTTTTTAGAGTGTCCTGCAAGTACATGTGGTTGACGCTGTCAAACGCTTTTTCCAGGTCGGTGGAGAGAAGTGCCAGGGGGTATTCTTTTTCCTTGGCCAGTCTGATTAGGTCTCTTAACAAGAAGAGATTAAATTCCATAGATCTACCTGGGATTCCGTAGACCTGTGAGCTTGTTATTATATTTTTTATTCCGCCCTTAATGCGCGTGCAGACAATTTTGGCGAAAAGCTTGTAGTCTAAATTGGTTAAGGAGATCGGACGCCAGTTATTTGACAAAGTCCGATCTCGGTCTTTCTTGGGGATAAAGATTGTATAGCTCTTAACGAATTCCTCGGGGATGTTTCCCGATTATAAATAATAATTTGTGAGTTCAACGTATCAGCACAGAAATGATAGACGATGGCTGTGAAGAACAATCACAATTTGAATATTTGGCATAATTTAATTGTAATACTATGATATGGAATAATTATAGGTATTTAAAAATTCTCTTAATAATTTAGAAAAATCTAAAGTCTTAGCTAATAAAAATGAAATATTTAAATTAAAATATAATTTACACCATTATTTTAGAGAAAAAAATATTTAATTGATAAAACATTGTACACAAAATACATTTTAGCATTTTTAATTCATTGAAACCTGTATAAATATGTAAAAATAAATGAATTATAAATATTATCCAAGAATGATGCGTTTTTGTCTTTCAATTGCAAGATGTGTTTGTGATTCATGGGAAAGATTGCATCTGATTCATACAGAACCTATTTGTGTTTACAGATATACGATTTTTTTAAGTGATATTTTAAATTCACAAAAGTAATGTTGGTTTTTATCCTAATGGTAATAATTAATGATACAATTAATTATAATAATTAAACACCCTAATTATGCTTTTATAATAATAATTATCATTATTATCATCATCGTATTTCTATAATTAAATTTGGTTGCAATTTTTATCTGCAAAACAAACAAACACACACACACAAACAGTTAATTGCTTTGGCTGTAATTCCAGCTAACCTCGATTTTTCTTTCAGTCCGCTATTTATGTCTTATTCATTCTCATTTGTTTCATTCTTTGTAATAAATATTTTTTTTTTATTACAAAGAATGAATCAGTCTTTTCATCTCAACTCTTCGCTTTATTTTGCACCTTCTTAATGCAGTCTGGAAAGAGAAAATACATTAGTTTGATTCTCATCATAATATCAGAGAAATATAAGTTTTTCTTTTCTTCTTTGAAAGGTGAGTTGACCAGTCTCATGCGTAGGTGAACCTATTTTCTTCTTAGAATCCCACGATTTTTATCCCGATAGTTTTTGTCAGTATCTTTAGCAAGTGGATAGCCACTTTACTCATGCCTAATGGACAATCGGTTCTGAACCTACTGTTGGCACGAAATGTTTTTATGTAGTAAATGATGTTCATCGTCCGGTGTACGACTATTGACATAGACCGTTATAAGACTTATTGGATCCCTTAAGTGACTTGGAAACGTTTCAGTTTGATTCTTAGAGCACAATATCCGGATTAAGTTTCTTTAGCCCACTCCACACTGGGTATAGGTTTATAATCTTGCGGGAAAATAAAAAGTGGTTGCTGTGTGTGTTATCCTCTTCTGTTTTTCTTTCTCTTATGGCAAGGTCTGTTGATTTTCTATTATCTTCGATTTAGTCCTTCTGTCAATAAACTGTCAATGTCTACTACCTTTTTCTGTCTATTCATTTTTCTTCCTCGGCTCCCTACGGTTCTGATTTTGATTTCTATCATTCTTGCTCATTTCTCTCGTATCAGTAAAACACACACTCGAGCAACGAGATGGGGGAAAGAAAGAAAAACTGTACGACGACTACTGGCACCACTCGACAAACACAGAACCCAAAGTGGACAGACCTCTTACCGGGTTTAGAATCTTCACTAAATCATGCTTTACTCATATCCTGATAAAGATTGTGCATGTCGGTGCCTTCGAAACGACCTCTTTAACAGGTTTATGTATCCTCGTCCCCAGTCATTTATGCCTGGTGAAGTTTACGGTGCGTCTTTAGCTATTCGTAGAAAGAGAGTAGAGTGGCAGGTAGCGCTTACGCACGAAATATTGGCGAATAAAAGACAGAGGTTTGCTATAAAACTCGAGGATACGTTCGGGTCAGGTGTCAAAGGAATACGTGCTTCGTAAATTACGTTTAGTTCTTCGCGAAAGGTAATGGCAAAATCGATTAAAGACAGATTACACGTAAGATGCGTTCTGTAAATTTAGCTTTCGCGTGCGTCGTGAATGCACCCCATTTTCCTTTCGATGTATTTGTACGTTCGAAAACTTTTTTTTTTCCTTCTTTCTTTTTCTCTGCAAGTGCTTTTAACCACATTTGGAAGTTCAACATCATCATTCTGACAGAAGTTTGCCAGTCACGACTGCAACGTTCCGATTGACGAACAAATTTCGTGTTAGTTCTATCAGTCGAACTTCGTAGGCGTTCTATGTGATCTGTCTTTGTGTATCGATGGCGTGCTAAGAGTAATTTCGACAAACTAAACTCTATAATCGACATATTCGAATAACTATTTTCGTTATTAGGTGAAGATAGTTTTTATAAAAACTTGGTAAGACTTTAAATACGTGAATTATGCCTGCGTTTTAACTATAACAGAGACCCATTAACCTTCCAACAGTATCAGTGCTTGTTACTAAACTAAAATAATCAGTGCCGGGACATCTGCGTTGTCCCTTCTTTTATCTTTTCTTGCTATATTTCTCGCACTAGCTAATCAACACTTAGACTTAAGTATTGTTTCTTTCTTTCTTTGGAAAAGAAAGCAAAAAAAAGTGAAGTTTAAGAAACACTAAAAGAAAACTTAAGTGTCGAAGTATGAAAGAAAAAAAATAAGAGTCAGAGGGAAGAAAATGAATGAAAGTAAGCAAGAGAGAGAAACTTCGAAGTAATGAAAAGTTAAAAGTTCTTTTGATGGGTAATTTTTTCCCCTGGAAACCATCACCATCTATAATCAAAGCCGAGGGTGTAGCAAATCCTCGTGTTATTTCAACTGCAGTGAGCCGTTATTGTCTGTTGATTTAGACCTCCCTATGATGGCCTTTACTCCCTGCTTGGTTTCTCACAACATCCCACGCACCTCACTATAAAAATGATTCCGACTCGGTCCCCCATCGTTGCACTAAGAGTCCCTTAATGGAGCTAGTATAGTTAGTGAAAAGAGCATTGTTGATGTGTCTGTCACTGAGGTTTGCGGTTCTACTTCTATCTTCATTTACGTGCCTTGTCTTAAGACTCTCGTGTATCTTCAAAGAAAGAGCTCTCCTAAGACATTTTAGTCTGCTCTGATATTTCCTATTTCTTTCAGGATGCTTTCATATGGCCATTAGACAGAACCGGATCATTTATATCACTTATATGGTCTTGTCACAACGCACCTTCTGAAAACAAGCTCTGGGAGACCTGAGAGATAAGAAACATATCGTGGCATTACCATAGCAACGCTCCATCCTTGGGGGAAACTAAGAAATAATCAACACAAAGTCTGAAGAAGTCATTCTACGCTGTGGGAATGTCGTTCTCATGTTGGGGGTTCTAAAACCATTCGTTAACCCTAATATGTTAATTTTTAATGGGTCGGTTGGCATTTATGCTTCAAATGCGCATGTCTCAGGTGCACTTTATTTTAGAATGTCACTAACTGTTCTGAATGAACTTTTGTAACGGATTTCTCATCTCGTTTTGTGTCCGGTGAGGTTTGAGTTGTAGTCTTAGCTGTTTGCAGAAAGAAAGACGATACAAACAAGTTCACCATTTATAAATATTGAAGAATAAAGACAGCGTATCTGTAGAAATGATTCAAGTCAAGTGTCAAAGGAACGTGTCCTTCATAGAGACAGACTACACCTTAAGATGTGCCTCTACATCTGGTCTTTGGAGGGTGTTGAATATACCGGAATCAATTTAGAGGTTTAATAAGCGTTAACCAATGCAAAATCAAAATATTCGTATTGTACGTAATCCAATAATCTTTTAGCTATAAAACCAGGCAATTATACAGTTCTTTGTATTTCTTATAGATTGAGGTATTCTCCCTCTTCATTTTCTCAGTGTACGAGGTATTTCTTTTATTTTTATCGCTCCGTCTCTTACCATTTTCCTCTCCATCCCTCTTTTCCATTAGGGGAAGGGGGCATTTATACGCAGACTCTCGCTGTGTGGGATGTCCATCGCTTACGAACAACAACAAGACGACAAGAACGTTCTTGTCATTGATTAATGTCCACCTCTTACGACAGACAGGGTTACTTCCTAGGGGCGGTTTTCATCGCACGTTACTTCGGTAACTGAGGGGATGTTTGAAAGGTCGAATGAAAAAGTACTGTCCTGTTGTCTCTTCGAATTCTCGTTATGTTGTTCACACCAGAAAGGATAGTAGAACTCTTTAGAGAGAGAGTATTACCGCAGAATAACTTGAATTAGTTCGTCAGTTATGTGACTGCAGCGAACAATTTCTCCGTTGAATAATCTGTTTTGATGAGCTAATGATTGTGATCATGCCACAATCATTGAATTCGATAAACAATCTATTCTGATGAGATAAAGATTGTGGCATCACTATTTACAGTCATTAGATCTGATTAACAATATATTTGGATTATTTTTATAATAAAAATATATTACCCATCGACAGATAATCAAAACAGATTCTTCATCACACCAAAATACCTAATCAAAATATTATTCATCAGATCATTATTTTTGCCTCTTTACAAGGCCTTGATAAGACCTCACTTGGAATACTGCGCGCAGGTCTGGTCTCCTGGTTTTCATTGTGATTCTGATATATTGGAGAGAGTGCAAAGGAGAGTGTTAAAAATGATATCAGGATTGTGGAATACTGATTATGAAGACAGACTGAGAATTTGTAGGCTGCAGACACTAGCAAACAGGAGAAAGAGGGGTGATATGATTGAGACTTACAAACTCTGAAAGGGTCATACAGGATTTCAGTTGATGGAATTTTTCAATTTATGGAGGGTGGGGAAAGGACAAGAAGGTTCTTCCCTGGAAGCTGAGAATGAAGGCCGCCAAGAGGGCTAGATTTTTCTCTCAGAGGGTGGTGTGTGATTGGAATGGATTGCCATTGGATGCTGTGTGTGCAAGTAGCATGAATGAATTCAAGAATGTTTGTGTAGTATGTGGCCTCCCTCTATGAGTCTAACTCCCTGGAGGTCTCTCTTAATAATAATAATTTAAATAGATTGTTCGTTAGAGCATGTATTTTGATAGTAAAGATTTGTTGGTAAAGAATGTATTTGATGGTAAAGAATGTATTTTGATGATCTGATCTGATAAACAAAATATTTCAACGATCTATGTGAACATATTAAGACAATTTAAAAATAAAATCAATACATTTCTATACGATACAAAATTTACAAAACCAGTATGAATTCTGAGTGGAATTCATACTGGTTATTTACCTATCTAGTATTTTTTCTATTTTCTCATGATGCATACATATATTATTTTAATTTCAAATACATTTACGATCAAACACAATAAACATACAAAGTGAGTTTCAAAAGGAGGGCTGCACTTGAAGCATTTTCGTCTAAAGGATTTTCCAACAGCGAAAGAACAAGAGAAATCTATGGGATAGTATAAAGTTGCATTAACCGTCTACATCCTACATCTCCTTAGGAACTTGTGATGACAGTAGCAACCCACGTACACGTAGCACTCGAGTGCAGTAACACTCACCAACACATCCTCTGGCGATGAAATTTCAACTTTCCTCGAAGCTTGGAGTGATCTGTAGAGCTGAAATTTTCCAGACAACAAATACTTTACGTTGTAAGCAATTTAATTAGATATAGTTGAACAGTTAAGAGTTTATAATAGTGGAAGCACTTCACTCATTTAACTACATTTAATTGAGCATCCTTACGCGGCCACTTTCATGCCAGTCAAATGTAAATTAACTCGTTAATAAATAATGAAACAGCAGAGAAGTTTATTTTGACTCGTTCTAGTAAATTAAATTCTTAATAGACGTTTATTTTACGTGTTTATGCATCAAATTCATCTTTAGTTATGTTTATAAACAAAAATTGTTATTTATAATCATGTCATTATTTCGGTTACTTATGCCGTTATAAAGTAATGTAAGTTAGGCTTAGTAGATAAGCCTAGTTTTTCTGTCAGTGTATTTCATTACTGTTTTCGTTGGGAGGTTAGGGATTTTTTTCAAACCAAAGTTCACTTTAGAAATAGGCAACTGTTTGACTGCAATTACGATCCCACTTCTGGAACCTTCCCATGTGGAATTTTTTTTTTTTTACCTTTTACGATCGACCATGTTTGTTTTGTTGAATATTTGTGTTGGCGAGCGATTGAAGGCGGATGCCACGGCGCGTGAAGCTTGTACCCCACGTTACGGCATCTACGATACAAGTTGTTGTAAGAAGTTAAGTAACCGAGGGAAAAAAAAATCGACCCGAATATAGCTTAATCCTCGAGAGACAAGTAGTTTACTTTCATTCACCATACGACATCAAAGGAAAAGCGGTACAGACTTGAGCCATCGTCGTCGACAAAGCACAAAACGCGCAGCACCGGTAGGTAGCGGTGACATGGAAGCTTCTCCCCCCCTCCACGCTGCCCCCCTCGTTTCTCTCCCCCATTACATTGAGAAGATGTTTCAGTGGTGCATCCCTCGAGAGTTTTGGTATATATGACCAGTACTCAGCATTCTCCTCCAGTCTCGTCAATCGATGCTAATGGCTGGAAGTCCTCGCTACACACACGCAAGGAAGCAAACGTAATAATCTACTTATCCTGGCTTCGGTAATCGTGTTAGGAAATTCACCGACAACAGGAGAGTATTAGGATTTTATGGTTTAGTGGCCGACGGAGTGGTGGCAGCAGTGTCGTACCTGCTGCTCCTATTTATCCTTGGGCATCTTTCCATTAAACCAAGCCACTCGAAAATGTCTGCGCGAATCTTTCACCCGACTTATTATCGCCCGGTTCGAAGACTCCTTACTACTTAAAGTGAAATAATATCTTTATGCGTGGGGATTAGAACATGTCAAAAGTTCAATATCGGTCAAGCGCTAAGATAGTGGCGATACGTGCATAGTTCGAAAGTCAGTGAATCGGATGACAATAAAAGACGCGACTAAGAGGTTCTTTATAGGTTTTTGTACTACTCGAGAGGTAGCAGAATTATTTTTATTCAGGTATCACTCGTCTAGGCACTGAGATTGCTGCTAAACAATGTTGCTGCTTCAATCTGGCTCAAGGGATTTCATGAAAATTTGATATTTAAGATAAGTTAACTCTCCATCTTGATTTTAGTTTAAATTAGGCCATTTTCCTTGACAAAACTTGACTAAACGATATTAAAGTATTTACTACAAATGAGTCAAGTGTCTACAGTAAATAAGCCGAAAACGGCTTTAGCTTTGTAATTATGAATGGCATCATTACTTATTATTGCCATACTGGATTAGTAATGGATTCTTATCACATTTTTTTTATTATTATTTGCGAGTTCAACAAATCTTCATCATCGGCCTGTAGAGTAAAATAGGCTGAGAGTCAGCAGATAGTAGGAGAGGAAATAAAGATAGAGAGCAGAGTGGTAGGGTAGGTTAAAGAGGCCTCAGTTGACCTGTTTTAGCTGTTTGCCCCCCAGGGGCGTTTCTAAAACGGTCGTTGATTTTTCACTTTACAAAAAGGAAAAATCCTGAAAAGGAAAACGTAACAAAACAAACAAACAAAAAAAAAGTACAGAGAAAAGCAAAAATTGAAAGGTAAACTTAGAGGTGGAGGAGGGATCTGGCCCGAGTGATGCAGCTCACAAGGAACTGCACCGCCTCACTGTAAGCCTTCGCCGCTCGGGTCCTCCCCCACCTGTGATAGCTGAAACCGGTGAAGCTGTGTACAGAAACCCCACAAGGTGGTTACTGTGTCCTTCTTTTGTTGTGGGCAGTTATTATTCTTTTGGCCACCTCACTTCCCTTGGCCATGTCTAGTTTGCAGAGAGCTATGAAGAACGCCGAAGCTGCCTCCTCGTCTAAACCCTGGGCTACCTCTACTTGCTCGGGGGTGATTTTGCTGATGTCATCAACGAAGATGTCACCCCATTTTGCGCTGACGATATCAGATCCATGTTTCCCTGTGAGGAGGAGTTCAGGTTCTCCTATTTTTTTCATCGCTTCTTTGAATTTTTCCTCCACCCCTGGGATACCTCTAATGAGATGGCTTAGAGTCTTCCCTGCTTTTGCGTGAGGGACTTCTGGGTGGGCGGTCTCAGATACTTTTGCTGTTTTGGGCATTACTAACTCTTCTTCCTGTGGGCTTAATGGCCGTTTGGAGGTGTTGGTGTTCACCTCCATCTTTCCTTCTTCTATATTAGTATTGATGGTTTCAATAACGACTGTTTCTTCTTGTTGGATTTTACTGCTTGTGGAAGTTTTTTTCCCCTTACAGTTTTTCTTGGACGTGGAGGTATGGTTTTCTGTTATATCAGGAGCAGCCTCGAAAGGCGGAGAAGCTTCCTGCGCTGGGTCATTTCCATTGCTTGGTGGAGTTGCTGGCGTGATTGCACCACCCATCCTCTCAGCAAGGGTTCTTGTGGGCATGTGTCCACTTTGTGGTCAATGACCCCACATTTCAGGCAAGCTGACTCACAGTTTTTTTGGTTGTGGCAGTTTTTACATTTCACTCTACGACAGTCCGCCCCAAGGTGAGTGAAAGCACCACACCTAAAACATTTTTTTTTACACCAGGGTAGTTTATCATTACTCTGGCAGATCCAATAATAATAAAGTTGGGAACGGGCGTTTTCATCTCGAGGGAGATGTGGACTTCGCCGACTTCCATTTGGGGTTTTCTGCGTCATTTAGGACTTCCACTTTGTGTACAACGCCCCATTTCCCAAATATTTCGTGGATGATCTTTACATCCGTTTCAATATATTCTAAAGGGAATCTGGGGATTCTAAGTAGTTTGGTAATGCTCCCTACCAAAAATGGAACTATTGTTTTTCCATTCCATTCGAATCCTCCAAGAAGTTTGTTCACTCCTTACTACTACTTGGAAGCGGCCACCACCAAAGGGAGTAAAACCAAAAATCTGGTCGGCGCCGACGCTTTCGATGAGGGCTTTAGCCAAACATCGAGGTCGCAGGTCGGCTTCAATTTCGATTCCAAGGGTTCGCGTACGCGGCAAAGCCATAGCTGGTGATGGGGGGTGCCTAAGCTATTTCCACCACCGAGTGTGTTGTTCTTGCCCCAATCCGGGGTTTATTCCGTATCTGCTGCTGTAGTTTATTATCAAGTGCCTGTATGAGACGCTTTGTCGATAATAACTGAGCTAACAGATACTACAATTTGCACTTAGCTAAACAATTTGCTAATCACCTACACACTTGATCTAAGCCAAAAAGCCGAGAAGCGATCACATCTTTCCTGATAACTTTCGAGTTGTTCTCGCAGATGTCTCTATCGTTTTATTGTGTTAATATTATTATATGTTTCATACATACATATGAAAGGACAGTTTTCTCCTAATTTAAAAAATATCCGATGAATTTGTAATTCCCATATTCTCCTACCTTTTAAATGAATCCAATGTAATAGCAAAGATCTTTTACTAGATCTCTTGGTATTCGTATAGGTTCACTATTTATTAATAGCATCATATTAATGCTATTAATTACTAGTGGTGGTACATATAGATGGTTGTACAAAGCTTTAGTTATTAAATAAATAATACTAGCCAAGAAATTTATATTATTGTTCTAAATCTTATATCCCTGCATAAATAAAGTTTGAGAGTGAAGTATCTTTATAACTAGATTATTATAAAGTATTATTATAATATTTTTATTTTCTTGTTAATAAAATAAAAAAAATTGGTATAACTTTATATATGTTAATGCACTATTTTGTTACTCGAATATGGATAATATATGATTCAACGTTCAGCTGACTGGTTCTTCAGGGTGGATGGACCACCATACCCTTGGAGGGTAATGGATGGCAATGCTGTAGCTAATGAAGTTCTAACTGAGGCTCGGCTATTGCTGTTACCCTCCTGCCATGATCAGAGCTTTAATAATAGCTCATTACACCTTATCCCTACACTGTCCTCTACAGATAACGGGGAAGATGAAAAGCATTCTTGCTTCGCCCCTTTAAGCCAGTCCTTATAAGGACTATAAGGACTGGTTCTTCGAACAATTTATTTAATATTGTTGTTTTTATGAGCAACTATGTAACGTGTAGTATCTGTGTGTATAAGGCTAAAATAGTATTTCGTAGCATCTGTTCTTAACCGTTAATATACGTATGAAAACCTTTTGGCTAAGATCAAAGTGTAGTATCTGTTCTTACAAGCTTAAGAACTAAATGTAGCATCTGTTCTGCAACGTTAAAATCGGATACGGACTCCACCAGGAGTACACGATCTTAACCGACCAGCACAGATAAAATAAACCCCGGACAGGGGCAAGAAGAAACACTCGGTGGGTGGAATAGTTAGCTCCCCCCACCCCAATGGCTTCGGATCTTCCGAGAGTCAGGACCCTCGGGGTTCGAAATTAATAGTGGTATTGATAAGAGAGCATTCGCGAAGACCATAATTGAATGCGTCGGGGCAGACAACATTTCTGGCTTCACCCCCTATGGGAGGGGAGGGTATCAGGTTGTCTGCACAAATGCGGCAACAAGAGATAAACTACTGAAGGGAATCGAGTGCCAAGGAAAATTTTCCATCCTTTTGTGGTAGGGAGCTTTTCTAAAAAAGTACGAATAGGCCGGTTCCCTTTAGAATATCTCGAGGAAGACAATGACATCATCCATAAAGTCTTCTCGAAATGGGGAGCCGTGCGAGATATACGAATCGGCATGGACGCTGACTTCCCCCAATGGAAATCAGGCGAAGTCACCTTCTCCATAATGATGAAGGATGAAATTCCGAACTTCGTCAAGATAGGATCGGCCAGGGTAATGGTTAGCTACCCTGGCGTAAAGCGACAATGCTTTCAGTGCGGTGCACTCGCGCATCTCGGGGCTCAGTGCCCGAAAATGAAATAGCAATTGCCTCACAATGGGCCATACATCGGAGAAGTGCCAGTCGGACTGCTTAAAATGCTGCGGAAAAGACCATAAAGTGGACACCTGTTCAAACAGAAACCTCGCCGAAAGAGTGGGAGGCACTATCTCGCCCAACACGCCAACATCAGAAAACAATATCAGTGGCATAAACGACTTCCCAACTCTGAAGGCTGCACATGAAAGGGCAGCAACCGACGCACCAGAGAATCCAACAGCCAAAACTGTAGAAGCAGCCAAGAAAGAGGCAAAGCTGGAGAAGCCAACCAACAGCCAAACCGCCATCACAGAAAACAATCAGAAACACCAACAACAGTACATATGGAAATAGTTGAAGAAACAACAGTACATATGGAAATCAACAGTGAAGAGACCACCCAACAAAGGCCAGGCAGCCCTGAAGAAGGCAATGTAAAAAACAAAAACCAGGGAGTCCGGGCGTAGTTGAAACGGAAAAAGCAATTTTTCCCTACGCAAAAGCAAATGCACCACTTCTGAAAGACTTTCACGACCCTGTGACCATAATGAGAAATGGAATAGAGATGTTCTACTCACACTGACAGGGAAAAACGGGCCCAAAGTGGTCAGTGAAGAGTGGAGCGACTACTTCGTCGACGACATCAATGAAATAACTCCAGAAAAAATCAACGATTTTATTGACGCAAAAGACCCGTGGGTTTAGCTTTATACAGAGGCTTGTACATGCTAAACTACACAAGTGGTGTCAAGTTAGCAGAGCACATTCTTAGAACTCACAACAGCAGAAAGTAGGAGGATTTAAGCCTCAGCTAACTCCTCGTATAGCCAAAGATAGTATAAAAAAAAGCAATTTCCTCTAAAGTTGTTCCTTTGTATTTCCATATCTAGTTCACATAGGAGGGGAAGACCTGTGAACCCGAGCGGCGAAGGCTTACAGCGAGGCGGTGCGGCTCCTTGTGGGCTGCATCACTCGGGCCAGGCTCTCTCCCTTTTCCTTTCAGTTCCCAATCTGCTTAGTCTGTGTAAATGTATGAGTTCTCTTTCATTTGTTTTTTCCCCACTTTCTTCGGACAGCCACCTGAAGAGGTGACTGACCGGGGAAAGCTGAAAAAGAACGGATGGAGGGAGGAAATGTCAGAGATCAGGAAGCTAAATTTTCTAAATTTCACAGCCCTATTTCAGTTCACAATGAACTCAGGCTATTTTGTTTGGCAAGGAAAATTCTACAAACAAATAGAGGGGACAGCCATGGGTTCTCCACTCTCCCCACCCTTGACCAACTTTTATATGGAGACGTTCGAAGAGAAAGCCTTAAACTCTGCCCCACAAAAAACCAACCATTTGGCTTCACTATGTTGATGATGTGTTCACTATTTGGCCACATGGCTCCGGTGCACTCCTCTCCTTCCTAACACACTTAAACAACCAACACCCCAGAATCAAATTCACCCTGGAAGAGGAAAAAAAACAACTGCCTTCCTTTCTTAGACACACTAGTCACCCGCCAGCCTGATGGAACCTTGGTTTTCTCAGTCTATAGAAAACTCACCCATACAGGCAGATACATTCACCAACAATCCCCCACCCCTCCTCACAACAATATGGTGTCATTAAGACACTACACAACAGGGCCAAACTTATCTGTTCAAATGACAATGCCCTAACCACAGAACTAAATCACATTCTCAACACTTTCTCAGCCAATGGCTACCCTCCCAAAACAATCCAAAAAAAAATATTGAAACCAATAAACCACAACCCCCCCCTCACAACAAGGATTACTGTAAATCCATCATCACCTATATCCGAGGCACCTCGGAAAAAATTACAAAAATCCTAAAAAAACATGACTTAACTTCTTGTTACAGACCATATAAGAAATTGGCATCCCTTATCCGCTCCACTAAAGACCAACCCCTCCCCTAGACCTACCTGGTGTATACCAGGTTCCTTGCAGCTGTAAGCTGTCCTACTTTGGCCAAACAGGCAGGACAGCAAATATCAGACTTTCAGAACACAAGGACTACATCCGGTTCCACCAATACAGCCACTCTGGTCTTGCAGACCATGCTCTGGATACCCGCCATAGAATACGGTGGAAGAAACCCACGATCATTCACCGTAGTAAATATAAGCACGAAAGGCTTTTCATGGAATCAGCCTCAGTCCTAAGAAACAATCCAAACCTCAACAAATTTGGCTGCATGAGACTGCCTCAAATTTGGGAAACCTACATCAGAAGACCTCAGCCCAATCGCCCAAGAATACCAACATTGCCCACTAGGGGGCACCATTAGGACTTTAGGAGAAGGTATAGCTTCCTGCTTCGTCCTCGTTTACTGTGCCTGCGTGCACGTGTCTTGCCCACAAGTTCCTGTTGAAAATGGCAACGTGACGTTGCCGAAATATTGGAAGATGTATTAAAAACTTATTTTAATGTATTTCCTAGTCTACATTGTTATTTCCCTAAACTATTTAGTAATATAGTATATTACTATGTAGTACGATATTTGTGTAGTATTAGTATCTAGTACTATACTATATATTCGTATAGTACTACTACCGCCTCTTCAAGAAGATGTGTTCCTAAAATTTTGTTTATTTGTGATTCTAAATTTTGAATAATTCCTGTGCCTGTCACTAGATGGCGATCTTATTGATATGGTTAAATAAGTCAGCATAAAGAAATATTATTTGTGCAAATAAAATAAAATATGTTAGTACAAGTCAAAATTGAGAAAACCACGGACTTAGCAATATCTTTTTTTTTTTTTTTTTTTTTGTCTTCTCTTTTGTTGCAGAAAAAACATTGGCGTGTTGTTCAGGCTGAAAATAAATTTTTTTTTTTTCAAATATTTATTTTATTGTGACATTCGTTCAAAACTTGCAGTTTTACAACCTCCCAAGATGATGTATTGTTTATATTTTCAGATTCTGCAAAAATCGGTTGATGCGTTGAAATCCCACAGTTCATCTTGTCACCCACGTTGAATGTATGGTCTAGTCCTTTCTGCACACAGCACTAAGGGGGTTCTGTGTTTGCGACAAGCCGCTTACTTCCCGAACTTGATTTATGTGTTTCCTGAAAAACCTCCAATCTTTGCCGCTTACAAAAGGCGTTGTATTAATCATGAAATACTTTTTTCATGGAGATTTTCACATTGTCTACACAGTCATAGATGGCTCCAGAAAGGGGAAACATTGAGTAGTCAACCGGAAAACTGGATTTAGATTGAACCTAAGCTGAGATCTCTTTTGCCTTCTATTTGTTTCTGTTACCATGGAAACAGCTTAGGAAATTTGAGCCCAAGAAGATATTGTTGCTAACAGTTCCTGTTATTTCTCGTTTTTCGCGATAGCACAAAAAAATCTTTTAAGTTACAAACGTAAAGTGTAATATCGTTACAAAATCGATGGGCACTTTTGGATGAAATCTTTTATTTGAGATATGTTGAAAATAACTTAACATTAATCGTGGTTTATTGTTACTTCTGAGTAGATGAAATCATAAATAGTCGTGTATACAGTATAGAAATTAATTTCTGTTTTTCACACCACCAGAGAGCGCCTTAGCTCAGTCACTCTCACGATGAAAAGTATTCCTATGAATATTATTTCATGTAGAATTTTTTATATAAATAAAAATATATTGATAAAAAAACAAATAAACCTAAATATTATTTCTTATTTTTAATTTTTTATTAATTTATAATGAATACAAATATAAAATTTATGCAAAATATATTGTACACCTTTTTATTCTTATTAATAATGAGAAATAATTTATGCATTCAAGTATTTAAATGTTTAGAGGGGAATACCCTTGGAGGGTAATGGATCGCAATGCTGTGGCTAATGAAGTACTAACTGAGGCTCGGCTATTGTTGTTACCCTCCTGCCATGATCAGAGCTTTATTAGCTCAATAACACCTTATCCCTACACTGTCCTCTACAGATAACGGGGAAGATGAAAAGCATTCTTGCTTCGCCCCTTTAAGCCAGTCCTTATAAGGACTATAAATGTTTAGAGGATGACAGAACCTTTTTAGGACTTCCAGAGTAACAAATGGCAATGCTGAACCGAGGAAGTAAACTGAGGTTCGGTTGTTGCTGTTATCCTGGGTGATGAGTTTTGAGTTCGCTCCCTTAAGGTTTTTGCCTTAAGGGAGTACATTGAGTCTCCGGGGAAGGTGTTCTCCGGCACGGCCTGCTGAGGGGCTTTGTCGGTGAATTATTTTCCTCGGATTTTGAGCGGTTCTGCTCAGTCGAGGAGCCCGTCACTGAGTGGAACCAACGCTGAGATATGGACGGTCTTTCGCCCACTATGGAGTGGCCTAGAGATCGTCCGATTTTTTGAGATTTTACCCTTTACTTACTAATCAGGGTAACAAAGGGTAATGCTGTAGCCAATGAAGTTTTAACCGAGGCTCGGCTATTGCCGTTACCCAGCCATGATTAGAGCTTTTTAGCTCAATAACACTCCATCCACATAGATATTCTTCATTCAGATGACGGGATAAAGAGTCAAGGACTCAGTCCATCGCCCATTTCTTTTAAGAACTTAAATGTTTAAATATGTATGTGAAAGATTTTTTGCCTTTCATGTCAAGTTGTTTAATACATACATTGGGGGAGACAGATCATAACATAATACATAAAATATAATATATGTATATATACCTTGGGGGAGACGGATCATAACGTAATGCATAATATAATATACCTTGTGGGGAGACAAATATTAGGTGGTGACGAGTGATACATATCTCCCTTCATGGTAGGGAGCATTTTAAGAATGCTAAGAATCCCCAGATTTCTCTTAGAGTATGCAGAAAACGAAGTTCTCTAAATGGGGCGTCGTACGTGAGGTGCAATATCTGAGTGACGTGAAAAATCCGAGTGGAAGTCAGGAGAAGTAATCATCTCACTCGAGATGAAAATTGCAGTCCCCAACTTCGTTCTCATAGGATCTGCCAGGGTAATGGTAAATTACCCTGGTGTAAGGAAGCAATGCTTCAGGTGTGGCGTCTTCACCCACCTTGGGGCTGACTGCCCGAAAACGAAGTGTAAAAATTGCCTTAAACTGGAACAGTGCCAGTCAACCTGTTTAAAATGTGGTACCAAAGACCACAAAGTGGACACCTGCCCATCCAGAACACATGCAGAAAGGATGGGAGGTGATATTATACCAGCCACCTCAGTAGAGAAGCCCGAAACCACGCAAGAAGACTTCCCTGTCCTTCAATCCCCACCTTCAGAAACTGAAGATGCCGCCACGCAAAATTCAGAAGGAAAAAAAACAAGAAGAAGAAGCGTAACACAAAGAAAAATCCCAACATGCAAATTGCAGAAAATAAGAATGATGACACAGAAGTAGAAGAAATGGAAGCAGACAACAATACAGCAAAACGACCAATGAGTCCAGAAGAAGAAAAAACTAAGAAACCCAAACCAGCCAATATAATTCCATCAGAAGAGTCGGGGATAGAGGGAAAGAAGGAAAACAACCGCAACAAAAGAGAAGCTACGAACGAATCACACAACGAAGAAACTATCGGTGGAACAGTCGGAGCGGCAATGATGAATGCCTTTATCGGAGATCTGCAACCTCACAAAAATTCCAAACAACATAAGCTAGGAGAACCGTTGCTCCTCATCCCAACTAAGACATGTCCTAAAGTCTTAATGTTCGAATGGGGAGACCTCCTCATTAAAGACATTACCAGGCTCACGCCAGAACAGCTAAATAATTTCTTAGACCTTAAAGAGGAAGAATCAATGGCGCTCTATGACACTCTCGTCCGACTAACAAAAGATCGGGAAGAGCATTCGATCTCGGAGATTGTGCAGCTCAACAACGAATAATTTTTGGCTAAGCACTATTCTCTCTATTCAGTTCACAGAGGTGGGGGGTCGGCCTGATAGAACCCAAGCTGCGAAGGCTTACATCGAAGCGGTGCAGCTCCCTGTGAGCTGCATCACTCGGGCCAGGCTCTTCCTCCATCTCTCTTGGTTCCTCCACATGATTCTTCTCTCTCTTTTTTTGTAACATCCCCATAGATCCTTTTTCCACAGTCTATCTACAGTTTCCTTTTCAGGATTTTTCCTTTTTCAAAGTGAAAAATCAACGACCCGTTTAGAAGTACTCCTGGGGGGGGGGGGATCAACAGCTAAAACAGGTCAGCTGAGGCCTCTTCATTCTACTCTACTACTATATACCTCGATCTTTGTTTTTCCTCTGTGGACTATCTGCTGAATCTCAGCACCCGCCTTACTCCATAGGCTGATGATGAGATATGTTGAACTCACAAAATATATAAATATATACCTGGAAGTAAATGGACGTATTCCAAATTGAAAAGGGTTCAACAATGTAACTTTTACAAGTGTCTAAAAGCAATTATATACATTTTCTGATTAGGTTGAATTTCTTACGGTAACTTAAGAGTTCTACAATGAAAACTTTTTACAGATTTTACGCTGTTTTTTTTTTAAATTTTTTTTTCTGTCTTAATTTGCTGATTTGTGTTCTGTCGAATAAAAGTAGCAAACCAATAATATTCGATTTAGTATACTTTTTGCAGATCGAATTTTCTAAATGATGTCCTAAGGACATCGATCTCTAAATGATTCTTCTCTTAACCCTGACTCTGGATAAAGGCTAATTTCTGAAAAAAATAAAATAAAATGAATATTAAAGAAGATAAGGAAAATATCTGAAGATATATCAAATATATTTTAACTACTCTATATCTATAATAATTTTAATAAAAGTCAATATTATGTTTGTAATATATTAGCATCAGTGGTGTGATTTAAAACGGATGAGTCAGCCTTGTATTTGCACAATAAGTAATATCTGTATCGGCAAAATTATTCTCTTCTCTTGCATCTTTGGATGGGTTTAATACTCTGGTTAGCGGTTTCATGCACCTGCCTTTTCTTCGTTTGCTGTATTATGCTTCTAGATGAATGCATTCACAGGGTACCTTTGCTTGCTTTCTGGAGGAAAAACCCTTCTATGTAAGACTGGATCATTTACTTTCAGTTGGAAAAGTACTTATCAAAGTTCTTCTGGTGCACTTCGACCATCGTTGCAACCATCCACAGCCTCCTTAGCTCACTCCATTTCGGCTAAACTACGAAAGCTGTGAATCATATTATTGAATGGGAAACCTGATGGTAAAACAAGAAATGCTAAACGGACTTCATTACTCTGCTTAAAAAAGACCATGTCATCCTCCGAAATAAGTCCACTATAAAGTCCTCAAGTGTCATTAACCAAATGATTAATTATTGTAATTGCTGGCTGAGTGTTTAGCATACCTGCTCTTCAACCAATAAGCTGTAAACATGGTTGGTGTGTGTGTGCGCGCGCGCGCGATTCTTTAGGTGGGAGATGATTTTTGTTGTCAGATGTGAGATATTGCCTTGCACATTAGAAGAATGAAGTGGTCCTGGAGTCCTGCTCTAGAAGTGGATTATATAATCCTTCGAGACGTCCATTATACTAGTATACTATAGGTTTAAAACTCCTAGGTGGGATCACATAAGGAAAACAAACCGATTGCTGGGAATACAGTAATAAAATAGAGAAAACTATATACTTCGTTACGAAAACATCAACTATATGCTTGATCGTATGCCTACACAAGTGGCACGTTTTAGCATAACAGATATTTTTGTGAATAATGAAAATATTTCCGCCTTTCGTTATCTTTTTAAATTTAAATAATTGCGTATTTAAATAGGTAATCTTGGTATGTAGTAAATTTAGTTTAATCCTTTATCCAAGTGTAAGCAAACAAAGTTTGCGCCTGAAGTATCTTCAGGACTGAGGCAACTCGTGGAAAAGGTGGACCAAGCTCTCATCACTACTCGTCTCCCATAATGCAAAGCACATCTCCTTGCGGACATGTATAATTAAAGGGTCACTTCCCTTAATGGATAGCATTATACATGTCCGCAAGGAGATGTGCTTTGCATTATGGGAGATACTAAGACGAGTAGTGATGAGAGCTTGGTCCACCTTTACCACGAGTTGCCTCAGACCTGAAGATACTTTAGGTGCAAACTTTGTTTGCTTAATTTATTATAGTCTAGCCAAGTGTGTGTGTGGGGGGGGGGAACTTTCAACAATCTTGGTGTGTGTCAATTAAATTTAAGTGTGATAAAAAAAAAAAATCAGTTCTAAATTTCAGATAAGCACTGTTTGTGTTAGGCGAGATCCTTGAC
The DNA here is from genome assembly GCF_054136105.1 of Typopeltis vanoorti. Taxonomy (NCBI): domain Eukaryota; kingdom Metazoa; phylum Arthropoda; class Arachnida; order Uropygi; family Thelyphonidae; genus Typopeltis; species Typopeltis vanoorti. The sequence continues at coordinate 27,848,378 of NC_143570.1, forward strand.
ATTTTCTAGCAGCAGAATATTATCTGATGATTGTCTGAATAATTGGACTGTGTATGCACTCGAGTCGCAATGAAGATAATTTTTGTGCACATGTTTATTGAAGACGCCTTTAACCCCAGTGCTTCCTTGCAGTTGAAGGACAATTCATGCTTTTCTGTAAATTAGTGGATGATATCTGTTTTGTTACTTAATGGTGAAGCATTAAAAAAAAAAAGAAAGAAAGAAATAAAATCAAGTGTATAAGAAGGTAAAAACTCTGGTTAAAATTGTTAAGAGGTATTCAACTGAAGGTGATTCGATCTCATACGACAGCGAAAGAATTTTCATCTCGCAGAATTGATCAACAGGCCTTGGAACACATCCTCAATTAACAAACATACTGACCTCATAGCCTCAGCTGCTTCGGCCGTAACTCCAAAGTGCCCTCAAATAAGCCTGATTCTGTATTTAATACATCAGAGGCTTTCAAACAAACGTATATCCCCCCCCCCCAAAAAAAAATAGAAAATTGGTTGGACGATAACTTCTATTTTTTCATGGCAGCCGGCTCCACACAAATGATCGAGAGTTGAACTGCTTATCCTTGGAAAGTTTCAGATACCGAAACTACGGGATAGTGTTCCCATGCATTGGAGAACTGTAAAAATCTCAGACTGTTCGCCCAAGATCAGTTAGATTGATTAATGGCTTCCATTCTCCCTAACTGATAGTGGAGTGAATCGCTTCCTCTGTATATGTGTGTGTTCGGTACAACAATCCATCATGGCATTGCTCTCATGGGCTAATTTTTAATTCCATTGCTCTGTTGAATTGCTTCGAATATCAGTCTTCATGAATTATGCAGGATAATAGAAGAAAATGTCGAAAATGACTTCAAAATTTGGACTGATGTCAATATTTGTTTAAATTGCATTGATCATCGATATTTATTTACTAATGATCAACGCTTGTATTTCGCTTCCGGGACATCCCTTATCAATATCGATTATGTTTTGGAATATAATATTTCCTGTTATCTCTCCTCTTTCATAAGATATTTCTTAATACAAACTTTAATTTTAAAATTAAACTCAGTTTCAATCGCATATAAAACTCAGTTTAATAAGTGGTGAGGACAAGAAGATTATCTTCTGGATGAACAACAGAAAGAATCATTGTGTATGATGGAGAGAAAAGGAAAAAAATCTTGTATCGCAAGAGCGAATGTTTTCAATTGTCAATAGATTTGCCAACAATTTTTAAACTTGGGTTCAAATCCCGTTTGTGAAGGTGTTTACCAGTCTTATGTGGCAGCAGCAGAGTCCCTCATCCGGAAATAAGTATTTTTTTTTTATCTGTAAAATATATAAACCAATCAAAACAACCCACACAGTTAAACAGACATAAATCGTTAATTTCAGAGCTTAGTTGTTGTTTTTCAATTTTTTTTGTGTGTTAATAACCAAGGTCATTAACTTCTCCATGTGAAAAAAAACTCGAAGGCTGATTGATGGTTTAATTTAGGTATGAAGCTTGCACCGTGTGTTTAGTTGCAGAAAAGCTTAAAATATTTGTTCTCATCGGAATACTGGAATAATCGTAAACCACATAATAATGCACATATATGGGATGCCTAGGTTTTTCAATCAAGATTAACTCTTATATGTAATCTAGCCGACAGAAGAAAATAGAAGTTTGAAACTAAACATGCTGAAAGATATACAATTATAACTAAATAAAACTGAAATTTCTGATTTTGTTTTTTACAGATAGATTACAATGTTATTAATATAAGGGCAAAAGTTTAATAATTATAATATAGTAATTTCACCATTTTTGCATTATAAAATCATCTTTATTAGTTCCTTTTTCATCCGTATAAGGCGCTAATAGTTTAATTTTAATCACAACACAAAAAACGGATCACGAGCGCTTATGATTTGTATGTACAAAACATAAATTCTTATTAGCGACATATTTTTATTCATTTAATCCGAAAATATCTTTCATTATTGAATTTTGCATAAGTTTTAGAATTTACTGTTACAGCAACAGTTAAAAATTTCTTCTCTACAAAGACACCCATCATTATCTGCTATAGGAGAAGTATATATTTTTAAGGCTGTGATATAATAAAGGATTATAGACTATCACAAATAAATACCCTTTTTTAACGTTCTTGCTTAATGGCTCAACCTTCAATTTAAAATCATACTCTAGACCGTAAAGCCAAGGAGATGCATTTAATTTTCAAAAACACAGCTATTCTCGAGATATATAGCTATATGATACGAAAATAAAGCAATAAACCATGCGAGTGGAAAAACTACTTCTATTATATTGCCGGAAGTAATCACCAACCGTATCGGATCGATTCTCATAATAGCACTTTTCTTAACCAAATACCTAAAATTCAACGAGTTTTGCAACGAAAAAGAACTCATAAAGCCAACACAACTCACACACACTTGCATTACTGGGTAAGTAATCCTTTGTTTGCCTTATCTCATCATTACCAAAGTCAGCAAAGATATTGGAGGAAAAAAAAACGATATCTTTTCTGTTTTTGAAGCCTCTCCAGGGATGTAAATGAGATTATTGACACAGTTGATGCAACAGCATTGCAAATTTTATACCCTTTAAATAGGTGATAAACATATCAGTAACGTTAGAACTAACTGATACCTTAAGTTATTTCAGGTTTTCTGATTCCCCATGATGAGTAAAAAGTACACTGCATTTTAAAAATACCATGAAGATAAGTAAAGTTGTGTTCTGGATAGTACAGGTGGCGCTGTTTTCGCCACCTGTACTTTGTTATTCATTTATCTTTATATCAGTATTACAACCTTCTTATAATAACCTTTATCAAATAACCATTATTTACTAAAAAAATTTATTAAATTTTCCTGAAAAATTATTATATAGCTTATAATATAATTAGTAATATTAAAATAATATTTAAATTTTTAAAATTTATTAAGTTATTTTAAAGTTTACAAATACACCTTTATATGATTAATATCATTTTGATATAATATCTATTGAAAACTCTTCGATGAAATACTCGGTATTATTAGTATTGATAGGAGCTTTGTGTTCGTATTCGCATTTACGGTGGATCGTATATCAATAAAATAATAAATAAAATAATATAATATATAATAATATATAATATAATTGATATTGATAGGAGCTTTGCGTTCGTATTTACGGTGAATTCAGTTTGTATATATATATATATATTACCTATATATATACCTATATATATATATATAGGTAATATACAAACAAACCTATATATATATAGGTTTGTTTGGTGAATGGTTTAGTGAATCAGGTTGGATGAGAGATTTTTTCAGATAGGACTGGTTATTGCGAGTGTGATCTCGGAATAGCTACCGTGGGAACATGTAAAGACTTGGTTTCTCATGAGAATTTGCCGTAAAGTCTATATTTCCAAGTCGCGCTGTTCATTGTCATTCGAGTGTGTTTTGAGTGTTGATTGCGGTCTCACAATAGTCCTTTAGTGTGATGTATTTTGTGTTTATACGCTATACGGAAGTCCTTGAGATCCAGCTCAGGTGAGCATATATTTGAATATTTTAAACATGAACAGTTTAAGCCCCGATGACTTTATCCAGTCGTTGGATAAGAAGCTGGCGCTCGACCTCCTTCCTCAAAAAACTGTTGAAGAAATTTGAGGTAGAGTGGCCAGGGTTTCTAAACCTATATTCAGCGACAGATGACTCTTCACAGAAGGGGACAACTCAACACCAGGGGAAGAAGGGAAGGTGAACCTGATAATCTCTGCTTCCACTCCAAAACATGATACAGAAACCTATGCACGGAAAAAACATAAAACAGCGGAGACTCAGATAAACGAGGGGATATAAGAAGATATCCCCAACACTGACCTCCTCACACCCAACAATGAAAAAGTTTCTCCAACTGTTCTACGGGAAAAAGAACGTTGGACGGTCCTTAGGCCTATTATGCAAAACCATCAAATTGTCTATTCATGGGCAAAAAACGTAGATGACGGAGTTAAAATCCAGCCTGCAACAGTAGGTGACTACAGACTCCTCACAAAAACCATGGATGAGTCAGATATTAAATATCATACTTACTCACTGAAGTCGGAGAAAAACCTAAACGTTGTACTCAGGGGAGTAACAGAAAACATCTGCACAGATGAAATTACTGAAGACCTCTGCCTCCACGATCTCCCACCTGTCAAGGTTAGCAGAATGTTACGGGCTGACAAGAGTCCAATGCCCCTAGTACTCATTGAGATACCCAACACACATAACAACGATCTGTGGTCTGAAAACCACTACGGAAAAGAGCCTCGTCGGGCCAGTGCTACAGATGTCAGAAGTACGGGCACGCACAGAAACTCGGCAGAGCAGATTACAAATGCTTCAAATGTGGGCAAAACCACCCCACAGCAACCTGCTCAAAACCCAGGACCTCACCAGTCAAATGAGCAAATTGCGGAGGCCCCCACCCGGCAAACTACAGAGGCTGCAGTCACTACCCTAAGAATAAAACAGACAACAAAAGGAAACAGATCTCTCAACCTTGCCCACAGGCACCAGAGTCGACGGCTCCCCCAATTGCCTGACACCCAACAAAAGACAACAAAATACCAGCTCTCACAAATGGAAAATACTAACAGTCTGGAAAGCCACCAAATTGGACGAAGCAGGACATACGCCGAAGTAGCCCGCTCATCCAAAGATATTGAGCAGGATCAAATTCTTCCAAACATGACAACAGTCATCACAGCCTCATTGGCAAACATGCTTCAAGACTTCAGTAAGTCAAACCCTTCATCAAACTCAACAAAAAGATTTCTAAAAGAAACCCAAACCATATTATGAATGCTTGTTAATGAATAAAACTAGATTACTCCCAGACTCACTACAGATCGCCGCTTGTAACGCCAATGGCCTAAAAAACAAGACGCTGGAGCTTCAAGAATTCTCTCACAGATACAACCCTAATATCATCCTAATTAATGACACTCATCTAAGACCTGCAGACAATCCAAAACTGAGAGGCTACACACTATATAGAAATGACCGACTGGACTACAGAGGTGGTGGTACAGCCATATTTATCAGGAACTGCATCAGGCACAATGGAATACTCATCCCAACCTCCAACCTAGAACTCTCCGGTGTCGAAATCCACACAAACTCAACTGGAAGACTTAAAATCTACGCCGCCTACAACTCCCCCGCTAAGACGCTGCTATTTTCTGATTTGGATGCTGTACTAGGCATAAATGAATCCATCATTGTCGCTGGGGACTTAAACTCCAAACATCCCGCCTGGAATAGCAGAACCACGAATAAAAATGGCCGTATCCTCTTCAGCTACACAGGATTAAACAACGCTGTCGTAACAGGACCCAGTGAACCAACCCACCACAGCCCAACTGGCACAGCCGACGTCCTAGACATCGCCATCCTACACAATAACAAATACCAGCACAGCATTCAAGCACTAAACGAATTATCATCAGACAACAACTCAATCTTTCTTCACTTAGGGAACAAAGACCAGACACCTCCCCCCCCAAAAAAAACCTCCATTGTCTGGGAGAAACTTAGGAAAGTGCTACCAGAACACATTGGTCCGGTTCCCCATATAAAAGCCAAGGAAGAAATAGACACGGCAATAAAGAACCTCACCAATCAAATCAATAAAGCCATAACAGCAGACACAGTATCCACGAATACCCACAAACAAAATCGTCTCCCGGAAGAAATCATGGACTTAATAAGGGAAAAAAACAGACAAAGAAGAAGATATCACAACACTCGTGCTACCCAGACAAAACAGCCCTCAACAGATTAAACAAATCTCTCCGAGAAGCTCTCAAGAACCACAGGAACCAACAATGGGATAACAAGCTCACCTCCATCTCCACAGCAGATCATGCCATATGGAAATTCCTAAACAACCTCAGGAACAAGCGCAAATCCCTCCCCCCTCTGCAAGCAGAACAGCATCTTGCATACACAGATGCTGACAAAGCCGAAGCCATAGCAAGAAACCTAGAGAAACAATGCAGTCCTGCATATGAGAACCTAAACATCAGCCATATGTACAAGATCCAAAGTCAGGTTCACGGTAAGTCGTCTCGATGTCAATCCAAGCTCTATAATGCCTACCTCATCTACCGAAATAATCGGCATCATCAACCATCTCAAGATCAAAAAAGCCCCAGGTCCTGATGGCATCACTACCCAAGTCATCAAGGCACTATCCCGCAAAGCCATAGCACATCTGGCAAACATCATAAACTCCATCCTCAAATGGCAGCACTTCCCCCAGTCATGGAAAATAGCTGACATCATCCCAATTCACAAACCAGGCAAAGATTCACACCTACCTGACAATTACCGTCCCATCAGCCTGCTATCCAACTTAGGGAAAATAACCGAGAAAATCTTTCTCATCAGCCTCCACGATCATGTCTGCCAACTAAATATCATTCTACAAGAACAATTTGGCTTCCGTCAAAATCACCACGCCACCCAACAGATCCATAGACTGGTAGAATACATCACCACAGGATTTAATTGGAATCAACACACTGGAGCCGTCTTCCTAGACATCTCAAAGGCCTTCGATAAGATCTGGCACCAAGGCCTCCTCTACAAACTTATCATCGCTAACCTTCCACTAAACACGATACACCTGATCAAATCATACCTCTCCAACAGGAGGATGCAAGTCAAAATCAATGAAACAGTCTCAACCCAACGGAAAATCCTCGCTGGAGTTCCTCAAGGATCACTGCTAGCCCCGATCCTGTTCAACATCTATATGGCAGACATCCCTCAAAATCCTCTCACATCCACCATCGCCCTTTATGCAGATGACACAGCTCTTCTAGCCAGATCTCGCCAACCACATCTCGTTACCAAAAAAATACAAGACACCATCCTGAATCCTGAAAAATGGTTTAAAGACTGGCGGCTACAATTACACCCCCAGAAAAGTAAAACGATACTCTTCACAAGAAGACGAGCATCCCTCAAAGGAGACATCACCCTGTTCAACTCTAAAATTCCCTGGAAAACTGAAGCAAAATACCTCGGAATACTTCTCGATAAGCGATTATGCTTCAACAGCCATATCAAGAGCACATGCACCAAAGCTTCAAAAGTTATCGCCCAGCTATACCCCTTGATCAACAGACACAGCAAACTAAGCTCAAAAAACAAAATTCTACTGTACAAGACAGTGATCCGTCCCACAGTTATATACGCCTCCCCAGCCTGGAGCCACACCTTCAAGACAAACTTCCTCAAGCTACAAAGACTACAGAACAAGTGCCTGCGAATGATCCTTGACGCCCCGTGGTTCATCAGGAACGCCCAGATCTACCGGGACATAAATATTTCCTACATCTCTCCTAGCAGAGAAATTCTTTATGAAGACATCTACGCATCCAAACCAACTAATACAGCAAGCCGGAAACTATGACGGTAATTAACACTGGAAACATAAAAGACCGAAAACCACCCTAACACTCAACGACGAATAACCACTTCTGCTCACTCAGGGCGAGCTAAAATAGCTCACAAATCTCTCCTATCACTGCTCCCGAAACAGACAACAGGGAATATGAAAAGCGTCAAGCTTCACCCTCTGCGCTATATATGTCCTGCGTCCTCGCTTAAGTACTCGTAAGCATAGCATGAACTTTTATTGCATGTCAGTATATTTCAGGAAAATGTAAATTCAATGCAACCCAATCCATCTAATTAATCTGTTCATCTTATATGTTTCATGATGGGACGTTATATTACACATTTATGAAAAAAAACCGTCCATTTTCAGATACGTTATGCATCCTGTTTTGAACTCTGTACTTGTTATACTCGTACATCGACATTCTCAATTTATAATTCATATCCATAATTGCTCTTCATTTATGCAAGCAAAGTAATCTCTCCCCAAAACTTTTAAACTCTTCGCAAAGTTTGCCATCCTTTTGTCTATTAAAAATAATCAGGAAATTAACGGGTGATATTGAAGATATCACTTGACAGCTGTTTACTTTTATTAGCGACTGTTTCCATGGTAATAATTTTCTCGTGTCTATTGGCAAGTGGGTCTCATTATTTTTCATTAGACGGGATTGGGTTCATAAGGAAAAACTTAAAGTCGCCATAATAATAACCTTTCTTAATTAAAACCTTGTCCCTAGTCGATGTGGTGACACGGAGAATATTTCCTTATTAATTAGATGCTGTAATGCAAGCTAGAGTTTCTGGCATTGAACAATAATTAGAATTCTAGCTACAGGGCGAAGCCTTCTTCATGGTCGCTTTGGGATTTATTGGAACTCTTAATGACACACAGATTAATATGTGGCAGAAGTCTGATGAAGAGTAGCAAGGTTTTTTTATTATTGTTATTACAGTGAGCTGTTTATGGCATTTTCTATTAATATTAAAGAAACGGATGCTACTTGGTAGTGGGAAAAAAAGTAAAACACATCAACCCACAGGACACATATTACGGTCTACTAATATGCTTGTTTAATTTTGCTAACATATCCTTGAGATTACCTCTAAGGCTGTGTTTCCTCTAAGGACTTTTGGTAGTTCGACATTTTAACAGAACGAGTTTTTGTTTTTCATCTTTATTTGCATTCGTATTTTGTGTGATTTTTTTTTTCTCGAGAATTGAGAATTTAATTTGCAGTTATTCTCTTTAAGCGCTTACCTTTATTTTTTTAAATAATTTAAAGTTGGAAAATCCCGATGAAAATGAATATCCATAAAGAATGAGTATAAAACGAGTTAGAAATCGCAATATGCTAACAAAAATAAAAATGTCAAAGTAAAGTATATTTTGGGAGTTCATGTCTCTCATCAACGGCCTTTGGAGTGTAAAAGAGTGCTGAGGGTCAGCAAGTAATGAGAGGAGAAGAAATAGAAAGATAGAGCATGATAGTAGAAGGTAATAAAGAGGCCTCAGTCGACCTGTTTAGCTATGTAATAACCAAGAGGTTGTGGCTAAATGGTCCGTAGACGTCATTTCCTCAGACCTGTCCTAAAAAAAAAAATCTTAATTTGACCGACTTGATAAACCTAAAAAAAAGAAGACTGGAATAACCACGAAGGAGAACCGTGATAAATTTTGAAATAGAACCAAGTAAACTGAAAAATGGGGGGAAGAACCTGGCCCGAGTGATGCAGCTCAAAAGGAGCTGCACCGCCTCGATGTAAGCCTTCGCAGCTCGGGTTTAATCAGGACGACCTCCTCGAAACCCATGAAAAGAAACGTAATACTTCGTCTTTTGCTAGCTGGGCAAAAGTGCTATTCAGTGCTTCAGTTTCTTCCTCGTTCAGGTTTTTTAGAACAACTAAAATACGCTTTAGCTGTTCTGGAGCGGCTGTATTTATGTCTTTGATGTTGAGATTTCAAATTGAGATCCCCAATTTGAAACCTATATTACTGAAATCAGAATCGTCCCCATTAGAAAAATGGAACACCGGTCCCCCTAGTTTGTCTATTGCCGTTAGGAGTTTCTCGAAGGTCTCTGGGGGTCCGGTAAAGGATCTTATTATTATTGCTCCACCTTTTATACTGCGTTTGGTAGAGATACTGTTGTCCTCGGGTAGTTCTGATGGGATTATGTTGACCGATTTTGGTATCTCCTCTTTCTAGGTCTCGTGGGCGTTTTGTTGTAGCACTGCTGATTTCCATTTCATCTGTTCTGTCTTCTCTGGTTGTTTCTGCAGTCTCAGTGATAGGAGCTTCTTTTTTTGCGTTGCGATTCTTCTTGTTTGTTTTCCCTGGTGAAGGTTTCTTGACGGTGGCTTGATTTTCTGTTATCGTTGTCATGAAAGGTGGGGAGGGGAGTTGAAGGACTGGGAAATCTTCCTGCTCTGTGGTTTCGGACTTCTCCACTGCTATGGCTATAGCTGGTTTAATAGCGCCTCCCATCCTTTCCGCATGGGTTTTGTGTGGGCAGGTGTCTACTTTGTGATCCTTGTTTCCACATTTTAGACAGGATGACTGACACTGTTCCAGTGCATGCCCTGCTAGCAGGCAGTTTCTGCATTTATTTTTTGAGCAGTCTGCAACCAGATGTTCGAGTGATCCGCATTTAAAACATTGTCGTCTAACTCCAGGCGAATTAATCATTACCCTATCGGAAACCATGAAAAAATGTTGGGGATAGGTTATTTCATCTCCATCGAGATTATCACTTCTCCATACCGGAGGTCTGGATTGTTCTCATCTTGAGTAAAGGAATCGTTAAAATGACTTTTGTAACTGAAAATGAATTAGCCGATCTCATACGAAACATTTCTCCCTTACACAAACAAATCGCACAGAACACACGTAATCTAAAGACACAAAAAATGGACTGAACCACGAGACTTTGCGAGGAACGACTCAACTTTCGAAGGGTTATTTATAGAAAAACTACATATTTTTCATCTAAAGGTGTTATTAACTTTAGTTCTATTTACTTATTTTTATTCAAAATAAGTAAATACTTATTCAAAATATATTATATTGTACGTTAATTTAGTTTTATTCTTTATAAAGTAATTTATAAATAATAAAAATAAATATTTAATATTTATAAAGGTTTTCTAGAGTAAACATTTATTGCTATGTTAATCACTAATCTCATAAATAGCAATCATCACTCCACGATTAAGAAATACATGCACAAAAAAGTACAACCTCATATACCGAATACTTCTTAAAGAAACCATTTGGACATTTCCACATTTGTAATTTAATTTAATTTTTTTTTCATCATAATTATCTTCCACTTCTCTATTCGTTCTTTCTTCCAATATGTTCCTTTTCTGATTACTTTTGGTTTGGTAAAGATTCATTTAGCAACGTTAGTTTATTCATTAATATTAATTGCTTTTCATAATAAGCTGGTCTTGACGAAAGTAGATTCATTGTAACAATTATAAACTTTAATGCGTGATTTTCAATTAATTTCAAAGAAAATATTTTTTAAAAAGATGGCTAATCTAAAAAATAGCATTTAAATTACCACAAAAATTTCTATTTCTTTAATTAAATCTTAATATACATATTTATTTGACGCCTATGTAAGAATACATCAGTTTTTTTCTTGTATATGCTATAAAGGTATGAAAGGCATATATGTTTATGCAATTTTGTACAACAATAATAAATGCTATGTTCAGGTTTAAGTACTTCCCCTCTGCATGGAAGTTGGCAGACGTAGTTCCTATATACAAACCAGGCAAGGATCCTCAAAGTTATCGTCCCATAAGTCTGATATCTAATCTGGGCAAAATAGCAGAAAAAGCTATCCTTTCCAGAATTCAACTTTCAGTAAAAAAATTAAACATCCTTCCTTTAGAACAGTTTGGTTTTCGCCAATTTCACAGTACCACCCAACAAATTCACAGACTAATCGAATTCATTATCACAAGTTATAATTGGCATCAATACACCGGGGCAGTTTTTCTTGATTTAGAGAAGGCGTTTGACAAGTTATGGCACTTTGGACTACTATACAAGTTGATTTTAGCTGGCATTCCATCAGATCTAGTTCAAATTATAAAGTCATTTCTTAGTGACAGACGAATGCAAGTCAAACTAAATGATATATTATCTACCCAACGACGCATCTTGGCAGGAGTTCCTCAAGGGTCCCTTGAGGAACTCCTGCCATTTCATGTAAATCGTGAAAAGTATCGGTGCCAGAAGGGTCTGGCACCGATACTTTTCACGATTTACATGGCGGACATTCCACACAATCCAATGTCATCCATCATTGCCCTATACGCAGACGACACAGCTATACTAGCCAGATCTATTAAACCTCACCTTGTCACCAAGAAACTGCAAGAAAATCTGCAGAGATTAGAGCACTGGTTCTCGGAATGGAGACTGCAAGTAAACCCTCAGAAGAGTATTGCCATGCTCTTCACTAAAAACTCAATATTCCCCAAAGATGATATCTTCCTATTTAATACCAAGATTCCCTGGAAAGCAGAAACCAAATATCTGGGTGTACTGCTGGACAGAAAACTAACTTTCAGTTCACATATAAAAGCCTCATGTTCAAAAGCATCAAGAGTCATTGCACAGCTTTACCCTCTTATCAATAGGAATAGCAAGCTGGATACCAAAATAAAACTGCTCCTTTATCAACTGTTGATTCGACCCATTATCACTTACGCATCCCCAGCCTGGAGTCACACCTCAAGTACAAATATCCTCAAACTACAGAAAGTGCAAAACAAATGCCTCCGCATGATATTAAACGCACCATGGTACGTCAGAAATGTCCAACTTCACCGAGATACAAAGATCCCCTACATCTATTCTTTCCTGCAGTCTTCAGCAGTGAAGTTCTTCTCAGTGTCCTCTTCACATCCAAATGAATTAGTGCAACAAGCAGCAAATTATGATGAAACAGACTTCTCAAAATATAGGAGACCGAAGGCCATCCTACTTCCAAATGAAGATCTCTTAATCGCACCCACTCAGGCAGAGCTCTTAGCTCATAAACTTTTCCTCACACAGTAATCCTTATCAGATAGCAGGGAATAAAAAAGCATTTTGCTTCGCCCTTACAGTCAGCAACGTCTTGCGTCTTGCGTTATACAATTTTGTGAGAAGTTTTGAATCATGTCCTTTTTAGGACTTCTAGGGTAACAATTAGCAATGCTGAACCAAGGAAGTTAACTGAGGTTCGGCTGTTGCTGTTATCCTGGGTGATGAGTTTTTGAGTTCGCTCTCTTAGGGTTTTTGCCTTAAGGGAGCAATTTGAGTCTCCGAGGAAGGCGTTCTCCGGCACGGCCCGCTGAGGGGTTCTTGCCGGTGAATTATTTTCCTCGGAATTTGAGCGGTTCTGCTCGGTGGTCGGTTTCACTGAGTGGAACCAACGCAGAGATTTGGACGGTCTTTCACCCACGAATGAATGGCCTAGAGATCGTCTGATTTTTTGAGATTTTACCTCTTTACTTAAACAGAGGGTAACAAATGGCAATGTTGTGTAGTCAATGAAGTTTTAACTGAGACTCGGCTATTGCCGTTACCCAGCCATAACTACAGCTTTTTAGCTCAACAACACTCCATCCACAGATTTTCTTCATTCAGATAACGGGATAAAGAGTCAAGGACTCAGTCCATCGCCCAGTTCTTTTAAGAACTATGCAATTTTGGGGTTTGGAGAGGAATTAATCGACCGTGAGATGCGGTGTTCGATTCATTCAATTCAATACCCTTGGAGGGTAGTCGATGGCAATGCTGTAGCCAATGAAGTTCTAACTGAGGCTCGGCTATTGCTGTTACCCTCCTGCCATGATCAGAGCTTTAATTTAATAGCTCAATAACACCTTATCCCTACAATGTCCTCTACAGATAACGGGGAAGATGAAAAGCATTCTTGCTTCGCCCCTTTAAGCCAGTCCTTATAAGGACTTATGCAATTTCTATGTAGTTATCTAGGTATATTTCTACTAGGTATCTAGAGAGGATGAGGATGGATGAAACCCTGGGAGGGTAATGGATGGAAATGCTGTAGCCAATGAAGTTCTAACTGAGGTTCGGTTATTGCTGTTATCCTCCTGCCATGATCAGAGCTTTAGTAGCTCAAAAACACATTATCCCTACACTGTCCTCTACAGATAACGGGGAAGATGAAAAGCATTCTTGCTTCGCCCCTTTAAGCCAGTCTGCAGTAAAGATATGAGTTAAAAGATTTTTTAAAATAATGTATCAGTTAATATTTTTAAAATTTTAAGATATCAGTTAATATTGGTGTTGTTATATTTTCTTGTGACTGGAAAATAGCTAATGTTACTGGGAGAGTTTAATATTGAAATTTAAAAAAAAAAAATCATAATAATACATGCCAGAAAAGAGAGAGAGACGAAAATGGCAAAACAAAATACTGAAGCTATGTAAACAGGTTCTCAGTATTGAATCAAGACGGGACTTATGAATAATGTACTTAAATTGTTTTTTTCTGTTTAATAATAGGAAACTGAAGCACACTCCTAGCCGTCCAAAAGAAAACAGTTACTGAAAGTTTGAGGTAAAATGTTCTGTAAACTAACTATTAGTTTTTAAATATATTTAAACAACACTAAACGTACTCTAACAGTATCTATAGGAAATGTGTAGCATTTTAAAAATCTTTTAAGATAAAAAATACTTTTAAAAATAAAACCCCACGAGACTGAAATACAAACTAAAAAAAAAAAAAGAAGAAATCTTCGCCACTTTCATTTTTTTATGTATTAAATATACAATAACACGCAAATAGAATGCTGTTATCTTGGATTCGGGGAAAAAAGTTGAAGTTCTCTTTTTGGTATCCTTTTGATGTGAAGCTCAAAACTTCGTGCGGAAAAATCAGCCACTTGAAGTATAAATAAAGACATTGACAAAATAAAAAGCAGAGGTCATTAAGACATGATTAAAGATAAAAAAATCAAAGAATATAAATATTTTATGTATAATTTAGTAAGATGTATGAAATCTACAGGTGTGTGTGTTTCCATATATTATTGAAACAATGCAAATAATTTCCAAATTATTATTGAAACAACTATACTGACGTAACAATATCGTTCTAAAAACACGTGAAACACAATACATGTTAGTTGTGATAGCACGATTTCTGAAGGAAATCAACAAAGGCCACAAAGATAAAGATAAAAAAAGAGAAAGCGGAAATTGCGTGTTCATACACGTGCACACACACACACACACAGTATGCTCACGTGTGTGATAGAGAACGGTACCAGTATATTAGTACCGAGGATAGAAAAGTGTAACACTATTTTTCTCCATATACCTTTGGTGACAGCTCCAACACAAAGGTTGATAAATATTTATGCGTTGGTCTCTCATTCAATGACATTCACGGTCTTGCATTGGAACAACCATCCGAATGGCTGACGCTATAGCTTGACATATGTCGACGTTTGCTCTGGTTATGATTGATGTAGCGGCACTAATAGGAAACTTTGGTGAAAAGGAAAAGAAAAATCTCACTCTGATAGCGCCATGCAAACATCTCTTGATACACCGGAGTTTTCAAATCGCTACGAGCGGGTTAATTTGCAAAGGTAACGCTGTGATACGATCTTAAAAATCGCACTAATTAGATACAGGTTGGAATGCAGTAGCTACGGGTTCACATAGGTGCAAAGTGTCACTTGACAGGATTCTGAAGAAATTAAATATTAATTAGTAATGTAAGGAGATGAAATTAGTTGTGTGAAATATTTCTACGTTATTTATTCATTTTTCTCCACCAATCAGAATGATCAGGGTTTATGTTATCAGCACCATCCTTACAAAAGTTGTTTCGCCCATAGGAGCTCGTCAGGATAATTGCAAAGCAATATTTTTGAGTTATTCTGCAAAACATTACTTATCAAGTTTTAAATACAAAAATAGTTTTTTTTAAAAAAAAAATGGAATATTAGCATAAGCAAGACATTGAAGTGGAGGATATTATGGATCCATTGATATTTTATAGCCAAATCTAGAAAGAAACATAAATGTATCAGAGAACTCATGAGAATATAACCTTTTAGCAGTTGCTTGCGGGGTGTTTTAAGTAGTGCAAACTTAAAATCTCCACCTTTCACTAGTGCTTAGTTTGGCCTTACATTTGTCAGTTCGCAGAGGCTAGATAATACGTTTGTTCAAATTGCGTAAGTTCTGGAACCTTGTGACTTGGAAGGTCACTCTTTAAGTAGCTCCAAGACTTGAATCTCTGCCTGACAACCTTGAGCCGAACCTGAGTCCGGCTCAACCACAGCAAAGTCCGTCATCTTGTCACGCATCAACTCAAGACAGCGGCAGGCAAAAACTCCGCACATGCTAAGAGTCATCAAAACACAGAGGCAAGCAAAAACTCGACAGGTACCGAACATCAAATCGGTCGAGGGACTGACAATGCCTACCGTTCTTGACAAGAACTACCTTTGCAGTCCTATGTCAGAAAGGTAAATTCGTCATAAGTGAACTCCTGGTAGGTGTTGAACCAAATTCTAAAATATAAAGCTGAAACACATCTTTTTGACAGAAGTAAGATATGGATAATTGAAATGGAAGATATGGATAAATCCAATTTTATATAGAAAAATATAAACACTTGAAAAGTTTCAAAATTTACTACCGAGATATAACTTGTGCTTCTTTATAGCAGTTGCTCTTTTTTTTTTTGGCTAGATGGGTGAAGCAAGAATGCTTTTCATATTCCCCGTTATCTTATCTGTAGAAGAAAATGTATGCATAAGGTGTAATTGAGCTATAAGCTCTGGTCATGGTGGGGTAACGGTAGTAGCCAAGCCTCAGTTAAAACTTCATTGACTACAGCATTGCCATCTGTTACCCTCAGAAATTACTTGTTAATCAAAACCGGCCATTTGTCACCAGTTGATTTTTTTTGGGGGGGGGACTAGATGGGTGAAGCAAAAATACTTTTTATATTCCCCGTTATCTGTTAAGAAAATGTATGGATAGGGTACTATAGATCTATAAGCTCTGATCATGGCAGGAGGGTAACAGCAATAGCCGAGCCTCAGTTAAAACTTCATTGGCTACAGCATTACCATCCATTACCCTCCCAGGATACCCATTTTAGTAGCCTCGTACGACATGCATGGGCTACATTGGGGTTGATATGTAAGTAAAGCCCTCTCTAAAAATTAAGACTATCCCCCTGGACCCTACTAGTGGCCGAAAGACCGTCCAACTCGGCGTTCGTTTCACTCAGTGATGCCCCCCCCCCACCACTGAGCAGAACCGCTCATATTCCAGGGAAAAGCATCCACCCACAAGACCCCTCACGTGCCACGCCGGAGAACACCCTCCCCATAGACTCAAAATGCTCTCTCAGGGCAAACCCCTCGAAATCTAAGCCCCCCCCCTCACTGGGATCAAAATTCCGGAAGAAACTCAAAACTCAGCGTCCTATTTTAGTCGCCTCTTACGACATGCATGGGTTACAGTAACGCTATTCTTATACCGGCCATCACACAGCCGGTATAAGAATTGCGTTGCTCTGTTAACTTTTATGGCGAGATGGATCACAATCCGTTGGATTTTTATCCCTTCATCGTTAAGGAGTTGGTTATATGAATAAAAGATTATCGAGCACCTGGCTCGCCCAATTTAGGGTCGTGTGAGAGCGCTTGTACCAATGAGCAGAACTGCCTTCGGGCGCTTATGTTTCCATCTGTCTTTCTCATCGTAGTTGGATGACTCTTGAATGAGTTGATTGGGGTGGAGGGCCGCCTTAGTGAAATATGTAGAGGCAGTCCTGCGAAGTGACGTGGGTATATCCGGTATGTTAGCATCTCGATGGAGGAGAGCATTCTTGACAAACCACGGAGCATCAAAAATCATACGGAGACACTTATTTTGAATCACTTGTAGTTTTTTGACGTTGCTGGCGTTTCTGACGTTGTACAATATGAGGGTTAAAACTGAGCCGTTGTCTAGTTGTATACCTAAATATCTGATTTTAGTTTGCCAAGGAATGGCTGCATTGAACAGTTTAATTTCTCTGCAGTGAAATGTTCGTTTTCTTGTAAAAAGTATGGCTGTGCTTTTGTCGGTATTGACATCTATCCTCCATTTCTTAAACCATCTTTCCAGATTTGATGCTGTATTTTGTAATCACTGCATAGTTAAGTGCGGCCTCAGAGATCTGATCAAAATTACCGTATCATCCGCATAGCAAGCCATGGTGGTTGATGCTGTGCTTGGGACGTCCTGCAACGTAGAGGTTAAAAAGCAGCTAGCCTTGGGGTACACCAGCAGTGATTCTTTTCGTAGTGGATTTGATTCCGTGTAGCTTAACTTGGAATTTCCAGTTTTTTAGAAAAGAGTCAATGAGTTTAGTAAGTTAGAGTGGAATGTTGGCTGTAATTAATTACTAATAATAATTTGTGAGTTCAAGTCTCTCATCATTGGCATTTGGAGTGAAGAAGATGCTGAGATTCAGCAGATAGCGGGAGAGGAAGATAAAAGATAGAGGTATATAGTATATATATATAGGACCTGGCCCAGGAGATCCCGTCCTGAAAAGGGCTTGGGACCACCTCGATGTTGGCCTTCGCAGTCCGGGTTCATTCAGGTCAACCCCCTACCTTGGAATGGAGAAACCTTGAACTAGGAGTAGAGAACTTAAATTAGGATACTAAATGCTGGATTAGAAGGAAGGCTTTAGCTACAGTGGTGTTACAAGTGTACACACACTTGAATTCCCCCCTTGTGTGATTTGGCATATGGTCGGTGGCCTGCACCATCCCTTTAGGAACCGCTCTTCGCCTAGAAGGTACCTTTCCTGCTCCAAGAACTGATGAAGATAGACGGAGTGATAGCTCTTAATTCGATGATAGATTCAGTCTTCTTCAAAACAGGAGATGTTTTTTCCGTATTTTCCATACGTGATGTTTTATTACATTTATTAGGAAAATTAGATGTTCCTTGTTTACTTCTGCGAATGTGGGCACCGGGATTGCTAGCAGCTCAGCCAGCCTTTGCCAGACACGCTGTACTGGTGGGCAATGGTAGAAGAGGTGCCCTACAGTTTCGACTGCGCGGCAGCCATCGCAAAACGGATCACATGGTCGCGAACTATATCTGAACTTAACCAGTTTCACCGGGGGTCAGCCGTAGGCGATTCTGCATGTCAGGTCCCGGTGAAAAGGCTGTTTTTGATGTTGGTGAAGAGCACCTCTTCATTCGTGCTCAGATCAGACTTTTCCCAACCAAATACATCAAAGAATTTCCAGTACAGTTTGTTTGGGCTGAACTGAAGCACCCCAACTCCATTTGTTATGAAACTGTTTACCATTTTACATACTGTGTAATACCTCTCTGGCACTATCTCCGCACATTGTCCAGCGTGGCCAGTGGTCCCGAAGTAGGGTATCCCTAATTGGATTGCCACATGTGTGGTTTGATGCCAATGCTTTCCGTATCGTTTGAGGAATGTTGGTGAGGTTTGTTAGGTTGATTGTGTGTAGCGATATTTAAGTAAAGCCAACTCTGAAAACTAGGACGATCCCTAGACCACTCCATAGTAGCCGAAAGACCGTCCATCTCAGCGTTGGCTCCACTCAGTGATGGACCCCCCCCCCACCGAGAAGAATCGCTCATATTCCAGGAAAAGGCATCCACCGACAAAGCCCCTCACCGGGCCGTGCCGGAGAACACCCTTCCCGGAGACTCAAATTGCTCTCTCAAGGCAAAAACCCTAAGAGAGCTAACTCAAACTCTCGAAACTCAGCGTCCATTTCAGTCGCCTTTTACGACACTCATGGAAGATTACCAAAACAAGCCTTAAAGTACAAGCCATTAGGAAAAAGAAAACCAGGACATCCTCTTAAACGATTCAACGATGACTTCTAAGGCCGGAAAACAGGCCATGCTAGGCCTAAATCCTTGATACGTATGATGATGATGGATTTACGTTAGGACTATTCTTATCCCGGCCACCACACGAGTAACAGCATAGAGTTAGGTAGAATGGGAGTTCATGTCTTTCATAAAACACCCCTTAAGATGTTTGACAGACGAAAAAAGCAAAAACAAAATAAAAAAGAGAAAACAAATAAATTCTGGAAAAATTCAAAAGGGGGAACTATGTTACATTTTTTTATATTATATTTATAGTATGTTACATCTGTAAAACATATCAAACTTTACAAGCAAAAAAAAAAGAGACAAAGTTGAAGGTAAATAGATTCTGGAGTGGATCTGCGGGAAAAACTTTCCGAAAAAAGGAATAGCAATTGGACTGTAAAGTTGGGGGGGGGGGGGAGCCTGTCTCGAGCGATGCAGCGCCTCGATGTAAGCCTTCGCTGCACGGGTTTTATCACGCCGACCCCCTCCTGTGTGAACTAGATATAAGACGATTAGAACGAAAAGGCAAATCCTTGTCCTTGTCTTGTTAGTTATTGCCGCAAAGCCTTCTGCTAAATTTCTTGAAGATCCATGCACTGTCCTCCAGGATATCATCTTTTGTTCAATCCGTTCAGGGTGTGACATAGCTGAGTTTTTCTTTCCTCGTTTAGTTTCTTCAGATGACCCTTTAATTCGTCTGGCGTGACTGTGTTAATGTCGTCAATGTAGACGTCTAACCAGTCGACACTTATTTATCGTGCCGAAGGGTGAACGCTGGCTGTGTTTCTGTGTGGTGCATTTGAACAGGTTTTCTGCAGCTTCTATGAGTCCCCTATATTTTCTTAATATTATACCTCCATTTATATGCCTGATTTATGAGGGTCGGATTCTTCATCAGGTTCGTCCGATGGGGTATGTTATCTGTTTTTGGTTTATTTTTATCTTCTTCCTCTGGGATTATGGGACGCTTTTCTGTGGCATTAGTAGTCTCCATTTCCTCTATGTCTTCTTCATTTTTTTAGATTCCAGGTTATTACGCTTCTTTTTTTTTTTTCTTGTTTTTCTGTGCCGAAAATTCTGTAGCGGCGACTGTAGAGATCTTCATTTCTTCCTCTTCTGTGTCTTCTTTGATGTTTTCTGCATCAAAATCTTCTCTTATGTTGTGGTCATTCTTTTTCTTTACCTCTGCTGAGGTTTCTATGGCGCCGGTTGCGTTTTCTGTCGTTGTCGTGACAGTTCCGGCGTTTAGTACGGGGAAACTCCTCTTCATTTGCCGATTCTGATTTCTCCTGTTCTGGTTCTCCTATTTCCCTATTTGGCAGGTATGACAGTGCCCCCTATTCTTTCGGCATGGCGTGACAGTCATTTATCTTGTATGTTAGTTCCCCACATTTCAGGCAAGGTGGGCACTCATCTAGGGTATGTCCTGCCGCCATGCAGTTCATGCATTTGTTCTTGGGGCAGTCTTTACAGAGCCTAAAAGACAAAATTGGGGACTTCGGCCTTCATTTCCATACGAAAAGTTACCTCGCCAGTCTTCCAGTCGGGGAAGTGTCTGTATCGTTGGCGATTTTGACGTCGCGTACGACTCCCCATTTCGAAAACACTTTGTTGATTATTTCGGTCCCCCCCCCCCTCAAGATATTCTACAGGGAACCTCTCTATCTTTATTGTCTTGAGAACACTCCCTACTACAAAGGAAAAAAAAATTCCCTTGACATTCTAGTCCTTTGGTTAACTACTACATGGAACCTGCCTTCCCCATAAGGGGTAAAGCCAACTATACTTCCTGCCCTACTGCGTCGCTAAGAGCTTTCGCCAAAGTCCTCTTCGGTATGTCGGCGTCCGCTTCGATGCCAAGGGTCCTGACTCGCGGTGAAAACGAAGTCATGACTTAGAGAAAAAAACTAAGTCCCAGAAAGGAAGGACCTTTAGAACCAGAGCAAGCGGTCCCTGTTTGCCGAAATCTCCTGCTAGACTAGCTAAAGGCTGTTTTCTCTCTGGAAAACAGGAACTTCTGGCAAACTCGATCATGAACAGATAGGCCGGGAGGCGTATTGCCAAAGGCGTCACTGATTCAGAGCAGTAAAGAAATTAGTTGCTCTGAGTAACTCACGCTTTTGTATGTGCAATTAGGTTAGGTTGGTTAAAAAGAAACAAAAATAACCTAACCTATGGAATTTCAAAAACACGACGAATTCAGTCTGGTTGACCAACGAAGAAAGAGAAAAGAAAACATTCTTTAGCAGAGAATATTGAAAATAATAGACCTAATGCAGAAATTCATTAAATAGTTCATTATATTATTAAATGTACAAAACTTTCCTTAATCAATCATTTTTTTAATAAATTTTGTATCTTTGAATCTTAGTGTTAAAAAGAAACAAAAATAAATCTATTGTGTTTGAACTGATGACGTTTTTGTTACGTTATGCGTAACTATAGCACATACAAAAGCGTGAGCTACTCAGAGCAACTGATTTATTTACTGCTCTGAATCAGTGACGCCTTTGGCAATACGCGACCGGGAGTAGGTAGACCTAGACAATGAAGAGTTAGGTATTGTGCCAAACCTAAGCAATTGTTTATCCTTATAAGGACTGGCTTAAAGGTGGCGAAGCAAGAAGAATGCTTTTCATCTTTCCCGTTATCTGTAGAGGACAGTGTAGGGATAAGGTGTTATTGAGCTATTAAAGCTCTGATCATGGCAAGAGGGTAACAGCAACAGCCGAGCCTCAGTTAGAACTTCATTGGTACAGCATTGCCATCTGTAAAGGTAAAGCCGTCTCTAAAAATTCGGACGATCCCTAGGCCACTCAATCGTGAGCGAAAGACCATCCATCTCAGCGTTGGCTCCACTGTGTGATGGCTTTCCACCCACACGCCACCACCGAGCAGAACCGCTCATATTCCGAAGAAAAGCATTCACCGAGAAAGCCCCTCAGCGGGCCGTTCCGGAGAACACTTTTCCCGGCGATGCAAATTGCTCCCTTAAGGTAAAAACCTTAAGAGACGAACTCAAACTTTCGAATCTCTGCGCCCAAGGGGGTAACAGCCGAACCTCAGTTAAACGTGCAAATTAAACAAAGCGTATTAATTACCCATTAATCTTATTTCTAAGCTGTTGCTTATCCTTATCCTTATAAGGACTGGCTTAAAGGGGCGAAGCAAGAATGCTTTTCATCTTCCCCGTTATCTGTAGAGGACAGTGTGTGGATAAGGTGTTATTGAGCAATTAAAGCTCTGATCATGGCAGGAGGGTAACAGCAATAGCTGAGCCTCAGTTAGAACTTCATTGGCTACAGAATTGCCATCCATTACCCTCCAAGGATATTGGATTGAATGAATCAATCACCGCATCTCACGGTCGATTCTAAGCTGTTGCTTATAGTCCTTATAAGGACTGGCTTAAAGGGGCGAAGCAAGAATGCTTTTCATATTCCCCGTTATCTGTAGAGGACAGTGTAGGGATAAGGTGTTATTGAGCTATTATTAAAGCTCTGATCATGGCAGGAGGGTAACAGCAATAGCCGAGCCTCAGTTAGAGCTTCATTGGCTACAACATTGCTGTCCATTACCCTCCAAGGGTATTGGATTGAATGAATCAATCACCGCATCTCACCTAAGCTGTTGCTCTGTTGCAATTCTATATTTTAAATTGATTATAAGTGAACTCTTCGTAGGTGCATAAGAAAATTACAAATTACAGAGATAAAATGCATTAATTTGTTATGAATAAAATAAAAAGCAGAGAGTACTATGGATCCATCTATATTTTATAGCTAAATATGAAAAAAATTGAGTTTCAAAATTTATCTTTTTGATTAGATTTTTAATGTCCTGAGCACTACAGAATTGATGATAACTGTTGGTTCTTATCAGATACAAAAAAAAGTTTTTTTTTTTTTTTGCATTTCTTTGTAATTATCCTGATTAACCGAATCAAAATTAAAATAACAGAATAGTTCTTGAGTCAACCAATTCATTCTTTTATGACGATAAAACTTACATCTTAATTCAGTGTTAATTTCTGTCGGATAAATCGCACTTTTATTTTACCGCGTACTTTTATCGTAATCCTACAGTAATAACCCCGCGAGTCTTTTCACTCGAGTTTAGCGCACGTGGGAAATGCACATAAAAGAGGCTTTCTTTTCTATATTAACAAACACCCGGATGTTAATGAGATGGTCGCAACACACTTGGATATATACGATGGAGATCAGCTTGCGAACGATTTTATAATGTCTTATTTTTGCTCTTTAAGAAACTAGAGAGGAAAGTATGCTTAATTGCAGCTGCACAGTAATTACACTTCGAGTCTTTCGCTGTACACTCACTATCTCACCTTTTAGTGTTTTAGAACTGAACGTGCAAGTTCAACAACGCTAAACAGAATCTTTCATGTTCCGCTGCTTTGGAGAAGCCATGAGCTCCGTTTATTAGCTCCTTTAGGTGGCACTGTTTATCGGTGGTAATGGTTTGGGGCTGATAATTATCACTATTAGCTCTATTTACATGAATGAAAACTTCTTGCATCGATAATGGTATGTGTAAAGCGGGATAATATGGCTGAAGGCGAGTGACAGTTTCATTAATTTATTTGATGTTCGATTAATTTGTGTTTCTCTCTGTAACGTTAACGGCATTTCTTGATTTTCGTTTTCTTTTCAATTATTTATCATCCTTCCTGCTGCATAATTGGTTTGTTCATATTCGACCTCTTATAGTCTTTATAAGGACTGGCTTAAAGGGGCGAAGCAAGAATGCTTTTCATCTTCTCCGTTATCTGTACAGGACAGTGTAGGGATAAGGTGTTATGAGCTATTAAAGCTCTGATCATGGCAGGAGGGTAACAGCAATAGCCGAGTGTCAGTTAGAACTTCATTGGCTACAGCATTGCCATCCATTACCCTCCAAGGGTATTGGATTGAATGAATCAATCACTGCATCTCACGGTCGATTGATTCTTAAATCTGAAAAAAAACTACTGTTTTGTTTACTGACTATTACAATAAACAATATGTTAGGAAACGTAAGCTGTCTAAGTTGAGTTACAGGAAAGATAATGACAAAATACGAGATATTTGATTGAATTTCTAGATTAAATCTTTTATATAATTCAATAAGTAATTTGTCATTTAATAGAAGTTGTATTATGAATGTCATACTTTGTATAGTTATAATAAGCATATTTATCTAGACTAACCAAAATTTTTATGATGTTTTGATGGTGCTTCCTCTAGTGGTAACATTTATAATTCCCTTGTTGTTGTTGTTGTTGTTAGCAGGAAGTGCCTAACGAGTTTTTTCCTTCGAAAACCGAATCATAAACGGAATTAACATAATTATCATTAATTAAGAGCAAATCGATCTGCAAAATAATAGAAATTCAGAATTTCCATCGCCCTAATTGAATTTCGAGAGCTATTGCATCTTACGCCAATAAAGTTCGACACTTTTCACGGTCGATTGATTGTTATCCTCGCCTTCTGTTTTTTTTTTTCCGTTGATTCTTTTCATTTATTCTTATTTGCATTATATTTTGGTGTATAGAATCTTTTTAAAATTTTTTAATTTTATTTATTGTTTTTATTAAAAAACTAATTTAGTAAAATTTTATTTTTGAAATATTTTTATATTTATTTTTAGATCTTTTATTTTTAATTCTAAGAATTTTGAGAAGCGAGATAATGGATCATCAAATTTGCCTGATTACGAGACTAACACTAACATTTATATTTCATCTTACTTCGTTGAAACTAATAGGCTATTTATATATGCTATATAGGCTATATATGCTATTTATAAAAAAAGTTTTTTTTTTTTTTTTTAAGTGGAAGAAATTTTTCATTGAAATGAAAACTATCTGCAACAACCCATTTTTAATCATTATAAACAGCTTGTTTTGCAGCTTTTTCTTCAACCAGTGGAGTAATTTGCTCGCGATTATCATGCATATTAATATACTATAAAACATCAAAGGTCAGCGAGACCTTTGATGTTTTATAGTATAGCACAGAAAACGTTTTTTTTTATTAATCACAGTAAAAAAATGGTCGTAATTAATTAATTTTATTAGTAAATATAAAAAACAAAGTGAAAATGAAAAAAAAAAAACTTATTTTTCCTTAATTTTAGTTAAAACTTTTCGAAAAACAGAAAATAAGTTAATACACCAATATAAGTAATAGATGATTACCAATTGCAATTGATTACCAATAACAAAAATGCTAATATAATATTAGCATTTTATTGATTTGGAGGGTAATGGTTGGCAATGCTGTAGCCAATGAAGTTCTAACTGAGGCTCAGCTATTGCTGTTACCCTCTTGCCTATCCCTACACTGTCCTCGACAGATAACGGGGAAGATGAAAAGCACTCTTGCTTCGCCCCTTTAAACCAGTCCTTATAAGAGCATTTTATTGAGCGGGGGAGAAGAATTGGAATCGACCGTGAGATGCGGTGATTAATACCCTTGGAGGGTAATGGATGGCAATGCTGTAGCTAATGAAGTTCTAACTGAGGCTCGGCTATTGCTGTTACTCTCCTGCCATGATCAGAGCTTTAATAGCTCAATAACACCTTATCCCTACACTGTCCTCTACAGATAACGGGGAAGATAAAAAGCATTCTTGCTTCGCCCCTTTAAACCAGTCCTTATAAGGATAAACATTTTATTATTATTATTATTAAGTTGCTTTATTAATAGGAATGTGTGCTAAGATGCTAATGAAAATCTGCCATTTTTTGTCTAATGAAGAGTCGTACGACGTAATTGTATGATTCAAATTCGCCATAGGCATGTCTAATTCAAGTTGAAGAAATAATAAAAAAAAAACGTTACTCAGACATCCTGTTCCACCCTTATACGAAACATAAGACTGTTCTGTCAACATTAAGCTTTTACCTGAACTGACATATCCTGTTAGGGGTAGACGAAAGCGTTTAAAGAGGATTAAATGTCTCGCTAGCTGGTTTCGAGAGTAGAGTGGTTAAGTGAAACAGCAGATGTAATGGTATCAAATTGCCTCCGAAACAACTGGTTTTGGCTCTTTTAATTGAATACGTGTGGTTTGCTCTTCCTCTTCAACAGCGGTAATTGGATCTCCGCTAGGTGGCAGTTAAGTAAAGTGGCTCTAAGTGCGGCTGATCTTTCATTTTCTGTTTTTGTACGTGAGTGTTTTTTTTTTCTTTTATTCCGATCGGATTCCTTTGGAGCACTGCATTTTTGTCGTCTTTGGCGACCATTGTCTTGGTCGATGTTTGATCTGGGTAAATATCGTCTGCAAACGTCTGGGGTAGTTGTAATTACGGACTTGGTACACACGTGGTACTGACCTAGCGTAGTACTGAGAGTTTACAGTGTTTATTCGCTGTAGTAGAATAACATTATAAAAATTTTTCTTCCTCAGCGTATAGCACGTTGTTCTTCCATATATCCCAATGAACTATCAAGTGTAACCATGGCAACAGAAATGATGCTGATTGTCATGAAATTGTCTTATTCATAATAGCTTTATACCGTATTGAAATGAAACTAAGCAATGTAGTCATTGTTCAAGTTCAGTGGTATTACCTAATTTAAAGATAATCCGTTTGCTATTATTTTTCAGAGCGCTGCATGCCCTCCCTCTTTTCACTTCAACCGCAATCTCACAGATAGTCTGTTGCTATTTGACTGATTAGTAAATATAAAAAAACAAAGTGAAAATGAAAACAGAACCTTATTTTTCCTTAATTTTAGTTAAAACAATGAAAAAGTTTTCGAAATACAGAAAATGAGTTAATACACCAATATAAATAATATATGATTACCATATACTATTTGCGTTTGTCATATTAGCATTTTATTGAATCGACCGTGATTGATTCATTCATCCAATACCCCTGGGGGGTAATGGATGGCAATGCTGTAGCCAATGAAGTTCTAACTGAGACTCGGCTATATTGCTGTTACCTTCCTGCCATGATCAGAGCTTTAATAGCTCAATAACACCTTTTCCATACACTCTCCTCTACAGATAACGGGGAAGATGAAAAGCATTCCTGCTTCACCCCTTTAAGCCAGTCCTTATAAGGACTAGCATTTTATTGGAGATAAATAAAGAAGAAGAAAAAATGTCCTTTTTAGGACTTCCAGGGTAACAAATGGCAATGCTGTATCCAATGAAGTTTTAACTGAGGCTATTGCCATTACCCAGCCATGACTAGAGCTTTTTAGCTCAATAACACCCCACCCACACAGATTCTCTTCATTCAGATGACGGGATAAAGCGTCAAGGACTCAGTCCATCGCCCAGTTCTTTTAAGAACTTTAAGAGCATTTTATTGGAGATTGGAATTTCGGAGATGGATTAATATCTTTGAAGGGTAATGGATGGCAATGCTGTACCAATGAAGTTTAACCGAGGCTCGGCTGTTGCTGTCACCCCCCCTGGCGCGCAGGGATTCGAGAGTTTGAGTTCGCTCTTTTAAGGAGCAATTTGAATCTCCGGGGAAAGTGTTCTCCGGCACGGCCTGGTGAAGGGCTTTGGCGGTGAATGCTTTTCTTCAGAATATGAGCGGTTCTTCTCGGCGGTGGTGTGTGGGTGGAAGACCATCACTGAGTGGAGCCAACGCTGAGATGGACGGTCTTTCGCCCACGATTGAGTGGCCTAGGGATCGTCCGAATTTTTAGAGACGGCTTTACCTTTACAGATGGCAATGCTGTAGCCAATGAAGTTCTAACTGCGGCTCGGCTATTGCTGTTACCCTCCTGCCATGATCAGAGCTTTAATAGCTCAATAACACCTTATCCCTACACTGTTCTCTACAGATAACGGTGAAGATGAAAAGCATTCTTGCTTTAAGCCAGTCCTTATAAGGACTAATATAAGCATTTTATTACCAACTTGCTTTATTAATAGCTGAATGTTGAGAAGATGCTCCATCGTTTTTCACTTCGCGCTAAGCCTATAAAAATGTGAGTAGCCGCTGGTCAACATCCCATAGTAGAACTGTAGATCTGCAAAAGTAACCTCTTCATTCTATCCACTCCATTCTCTGGAACAGAAATATTATTTTATCAATTTTTCCTCAAGGGCTATAAAACCTTTTTTTAACCCCACTTTCTCAAAAATAACATCGAATAGGTTCGTCCCTGCTTTCGACCAACAATCTAATGTTGTTATGCTATCGCAACACTTGATGTGTAAGATCGATACTTTAGTATACTGAAGCTATGTTATCCATTTATCTTTATAGCAGTTTTACAACCTTTACCAAAGCTTCATTCACTGATATTATTGAATTAGTTTAAGAAATTAACTCATGAAAATTCGAGCAGCATTTTTCTAGTAGTCACAGAAAATGCTTCAAGGACGTGTTCATATTATCAGTGGGGAGGATCCGTTTCTTTGTATCGGCTTGGTTTATTAGCCTACCCAGAACTTGGTACTGCCCAGAGACTGTAATAAATGCTACATCGATTATCTGTGCATTTCTGATATAAAATAATAAAAGCAAAATTTTGTTTATTTAATTCGAACTAGTATATCAACTGTTATTCATCTTTTAATGGCACTTCTTGTCTCTGCAATTGGACTTATTTTTCGCCTGGAAATTGAGATGCTAGTTTATTTTACGTGGAACCATCCCTTAATTGCGAACACTTTGTTTTTGCAGAGATGGACCGCTCTATCACTACATCCCACAGTGCTATCTCAATGATGTCGCAAATTCTCCCAATGACGTCATAGAAAGGAATCACGTGACTTCGTAGATCGACATACATTTATCGAAGAACATTTAATGACTTTTTATTTATTAATTTTTTTTTTATAAAGAAACACAGAACATGGAAATCTTTCATTAGTTATGAAAAACCACATCACGTAAATACCTTCCATTTTCCGCTTTACAATGACGGGCCCCCTTTCTACGCCATGTTTCATGACGGCTGTTAATGTTTCTGGCTGCAGCGACCTAATTTCTGCACGAAGGTTCTCGTTCAGTTGTTGGATTGTCTGATGATTGTTCACAGACACCTGTAGCTTCAGGTAACCCCCATAGGAGGAAGCCATCATATAGGGAGAACATGATAGCCAATTAATTACATATCTTCGCGAAATTATTTGCTCGCTGATTTTCAAAATAAAATTGCATGATTTTGGTTCGTCGTTGGGTTGTGTGAACTTTTCCAAAGTTTCCTTAGAATACCTGAAAAAAAAATAAAATGAATAATCAAAAAGTTATTCACATTTTAAATACTTTTAATGTGAATAACTGTGATGTGAATATTTAAATACAATTAAATACTTTCGTGACTTATGGCCACCTGTACTTCAAGTACTTTTGTTTAAAGAACAGCAAGTAGTGGATGAACCAATAGAAGAAGTAGAAAGCTATCGATTTTTTTTGGATGCCTGTTTCTTGGAAATACTTCTAAAAGAAGCTTGTTCCATGTGTTGTTGTTGCCGAAGCATCTAAAGTTATGATGTCAGTGGATTATGGTTGCTAATTGTGGTTGTTCTGCCCACCTATTTTGCGGGATATCTTTTAGGATAGAGGAGGTAGCAGTGATGAATTAAGAAAATGAATAGTTAGTAAGATAAGCGAAGTTTAACTGAAAATTGACGAAAGAGGCAAATGATTCATTTGCCTTTTAGTCTTGTTATCTTGGTCCCTTTTAATGGATCAAGATAGACTACGAATCAGTACCACGTTGGTACGTGGGTAGACTGAAAGTTAAATAATCAAACCCCAGCTCCGGAGAATAAACACGATCCTTGTGACGCTTCCAGTAATCAAAGCTTTCCTCTCACACTAGAAAATTCAATTCATCTACCACTTAAAATATATCCCTATTTGACAGCACAGATGCTAATCACCTTAGAATTGAAATGATTATACTCGTTACAGATTAATTTTTCGTTATGGTCTTAAGGTTCTTTGTAAAACCAAGTCATCAGTAACATCTAATTGGATGAATGATTACTGCTTGGATTAAAGCAGCAATCATTCAATCCAATGAATGATTCCTGCTTGGATTTTAACTGGCTTGATGGTGGTGGTCATATTATAGAGATTCAAGTTTGAGAGAAGAACTTGAAGAGGAGGAATAGAACAGTGAGAATAATGAGAATGTGTGTGCCAAAGAGTAAACGAATCTGATATAATACATATAAGAAAAAAATATTTACAAGTTTAGTACATATAGTATATACTATACCTTCAGTTGTGGCCAAATTAACGAGAACAATGGTTCGACTAAAATTACAGTTGAAATAGCTTCTCTTGCATGTATGAGACGTCTCAAAGTTTATTAATCTTTCATTCCTCCGCAGCAGCGTTATTTCAATAGATGTATAATTTTCGATTTTTTTTTCTACTAGAAAAACTTTCAGGGAATGAATTACAGCAGAAGAAAAGAGCCGACGTTTTTCATTCCAATAAATCGAAAACAATGATTTGGGTAGGGCCCTTAAATAATTTTCAGATGTTTGTAAAAAAGAGATTAAAATTCTTCTTACAACTAAAAAAAATGTATTAATTTTCAACCCGGTTACTGTCTAGGAGAAAAACAGAGGAGATAATTAGCGTTGTTTATTGAAACACAATTGAACATTTCGAGGGGAAACCGAAAGAACATCTATCTGCACTCCATATGCCATGTAAAGAGATGGTGGTTTTTTACAAAAATACAAAAATATTTGTATTTTTGTATACAGCTAATTTAGTGTTTTAACTAATTTCTCTCTTATTCCATTTACATTTATTCAGTTGACTTCCTACCATGCCAGCTTTGTTGATTCTGTTGTCTATTTCCATATTTAATTTACCATCTTCACTAAAAATCGTGCCTAAGTAGCTGAAATGTTTTACTTGTTCTATAGTTTCTTCATTAACAATGTAGTTGATATTTTCAATGTTTCTGCCTATTTTCATTGTCTTTTTAATGCTGACCTTCATACGTGACCTCCATATCTATTACAACAGTCATTCAATTTAGTCAAGGAATCTTGCAGAGTTGTGCTGGATTTATCCAGAAGTATAACATCATCCACATAAAGTAAAGAGCTGGGATTAACATCTCCAATTTTGATATGTTTAATACCACTTTCCTTCATAATGTGATCCATATACATAATGAATAACAGAGGGGGACAATGTATAATATCCTTGCCTGACACCAGATTTAACATTAAACCTCTTCCTTATAAGGACTGGCTTAAAGGGGCGAAGCAAGAATGCTTTTCATCTTCCCCGTTATCTGTAGAGGTAACGGGAAAGAAGAAACACTTTATCCTTTAGAACTTCATTGGCTACAGCATTGCCACCCATTTCCCGTTACCTCTACGTTATCTATATCTATAGAGGTAACGGGAAAGATGAAACACTTTATCCCTACAGTGTCTACAGACAGTGTAGGGATAGGGTGTTATTGAGCTATTAAAGCTCTGATCATGGCAGGAGGGTAACAGCAATAGCTGAGCCTCAGTTAGAACTTCATTGGCTACAGCATTGCCATCCATTACCTTCCAAGGGTATTGGATTAAATGAATTCCCCGACCAGAGCAATAAACCTCTTCCTGTATTTCCTTCAATTATAACTGCTTAGAATCCAAGATTTATTTTGGTGTATTTCGATAAATAGTTATTTTATAATAAATTTTAATTTTTTAACTACTGTTTCAATTGCGAAAATATATTTATTACATTATATACATATAGATAGCAATTTATTTTATAATACATACTCAGCTGAATAATAAAAATCGTTTAACTTATTTGAATAAGTATAACAATCAATATAACATTATTTTGTGTTTCCATAACAACCAAGGTTTATTTGGTTTGCCTCTACCAGATGCAATATTATGCATGTTATCGCTAACTGAGAGTGTGAAATGGAGTGAATTTTCAGCACAATTTCCATTAGATGTTATAGCGATTAATTCTCCGTTAGACTTCAGAGAGTAAATATGAATTTTTCAGGCTTACATTCTCCGTGGGGGATGGAGACTTTCCGTGTAATAAATACAATTCTAGCAGTTAAAAAAAAAGGAAGACAGTGAAATAATCAAAATGATTGAAGTGACGTACTTAACCAAAGACTATAAAAAATGTTCCACGAAATAACTCTCGTGGATGTTCTAACCGTAGATGTTAGAACACACACGAAATTAGGGAAGGGGAGAATGATTTAAACATAGTTTTTGTGTTTTTTTCGAATTTCTATTTCCTTCAATCACTTTTATAACGTGTCCACCAGTGGGAAACGCGATTTGCGTGTTGATAACCCAAATAAGCTCGAGCAAGAATTGGAAAGTCGTAATGGAAGTAGCTTATCGCCGAACTACGTATGGTTCGCCTATTTCGTTTTTGACTACGTAATTTATAATTTTCGTGGAAATGTAAACATACTATGTCGTATTATTTTGATATGCAAGAAAATAAGAATATAATATATGTTTAGCAAAAATAAATAAATAATGGAAACCATTTCCAAAATGCAATCACAAAGACGCCAACCAAATAAGTTTAAGAATACAAACATGTGATGACTTTGATAGAATATATTTTTAAAATCCATGCCAGTAACTTGCTTGCCAGAGTTAGGCTTTTTTTTTTAATATACTGGTAGAATTTTTTTGTTTTATATCATTCGTTGTGCTAATACGTTTGGTTTCATTGGAATCTGAACACCATACAGTTTACCTTGAAGGCTTAAAATTCATAACAGGTGGGAAATGCCATATTCTTCCCACCTAACCTCATAATAAGTATGAGGGCACGAAAAGATTATGGCAATTGAAGTCGATCAGAGCGACATTGAAATTCACTGCTTTCAGCTTAGAAAATTATTTAAGATCATCACACGATTATCTTGCCAGGGAAAAACACTGAGCTAAGATAAAGTTTGTGACCTCAGAAAATAATGTTTTGGTTTCATCAGTTACGATGTCTAAAATGATCTCATAAATGTTTTCCATCAATTATTTATTTCTTGAAAATTCATCCCAGAGCAGCCTAGGAATACTTAACCGAGCAGAGAATCCCGTGGATTTACCCCCCCCCCCCACATACACACGACGTTTTCTTCCCTAGGCTGAAAATTACTCTGGGTTGGAACAATTTCACGATGTCGTGGATATTTAATTGAATACGACACAGTCATTCCTAAACAGACCTACCGATGCATTGAACAATCGAAGGATGATTCTTTAAAGGATAATTCAAATTAATAATTTGTATGTACTTTTTTAATTTGAGAGAGATTTTAAAATATTTTTCTGATGCAAAATCATCCAGGCCCTCCAAGAAAGTGATTAAACTAAACAAGTTATGCTTTTCTGACTATCTAAAGAAAAGAGGAGATACCCCCCTCCCTCTCGAAAATCGTAAGATCAAAAACATGCCCTATCCTTCCATAGATCACGTGTGACACTTGCTTATAAAATCAAAATGTGGTTATTGACAGAATTTAATATTTCATTGCGTTGGGAAAGACCTGCTACTAATTTATGTAAAACGTTAGTGTAATGTGCTCCACTCCGTTCAAGTCTCAGTGAGTTACACTGCGAACTACGTTTACATTTACGTTACACTATGTGTTTCAAAATGGTTTCTTTTGTGGCACGAATCATTATCGTGCGAGGAAGACGTAAGGGTCCCTGCTGTAAGCTTACTGACGTATTCAGTCATACTTCGCTGCACCTACATCCCTGAGACGTATACCATACCACTACGAACTCCACCACTACCACCGATCATTACACTACTGCCTTCAAACTTCAGCTGTGTGTCGACGAATCTGAGTTAAAAAAGTCATTCTCAAAACTCAAAAACGTCCATTCCCACTGTAAAGTGGATCGCATAACTCTTCGTTCCAGAGGTCTGTTCCATTTCGGTTATTTCACGATCCAGAGTCTGAGTACTTTGATTCATAGCAACCTACGATGTTTATATTCGCTGTTCTCAAGAAAGTGTTTCCGTTACAGCTCTTATGTAAATATTCATAACATGCAGCTCAGCCCTCTAGAATATTATAGAAACACGAGACTGCTTATAAGTAGTTGCCTGCATCTTAAAACATAGGATCTGGCGACGAACGAACTTAGGCTCATTTTAGATACTATTTTAGAACTACGTGGTCGTAGTTCTAAAATCTTGGACTCATTAGCATCATTCGAAATACATGACCAATCACTCAGACTAATTTGCATCGATTTTGATACAATTGAAATTTGTTTTATATCTTAAATGGAATAGTATACGTTTGTAATCTTTTTTTTTATAATTAATTGACTTGATACTTAATCGGAAACCAACCTTAATACATAAAGGAAAAAAAAAAGACGCCACAATTGACTTGACCTTTGCAAGGGCTAAATTCAAAAAAAAAAAAAAAAAAAAAAAAAAAAAAAAAAAAAACACTACCGAGATACCTTTTAAATGTTGAACTAAAATAGATTATAGAAAATAAACCTTAGAGCAAAGTTATCTTCGGGTTCATAAACAGTATTTATTTTCTTAAGGGAAGACAGTGTTAAGGGATTTCATGCAGTTGACTCGCTAAAGCAGTGAGGATCTTCGTGAGATTAGAACATTAATGACAGTCGTTTATCTTCATAGCATTGCATATCGAATTACATGCGTTATTAATTATACAAGAAAGAGAACTGCATAGGTTTGTGCAAAAGTTGTTTTCTGGAAGCCTCACTGTGGAGCAACTTGCCTTAAAAATTCACCGACGTACACACACACGGAGGGGCGGTACTAGCGCTGTCAAAACAACCTCTATTCTTTGCATCGTTAAAGAGTCATTTAGCTTCGCATCAAATTTTCATGAAACCGCCTTCTCCTCCCAGTCGAAATCTGGCATACAACCAGATACACTAACCAGGCATCGAGGTTACCTTTACAATCAACAAAGCCGTCATTCAGGGGCTGGGGGTAACTTCAATTCTCTGGAGCGGCAGCCAGTCTCTTAGCGCATCAGAAACTCCTAACACAATTTAGGGGGTCTCTTTTAGTTTCATCCGCCCGCATCTAAAGAGTAGCAGAGATTACGGAATACTTCTCCTATCCTTGGCTTCTTAGGTCTGTCAACGCTAGCTTGTTTACTTTCCTGTTTTCCCGATAGGGTCATCAATCATGAAGGGCATACCATGGATTTGTTTCTTATTTTCGGTGATTTCCTTCTGCCCATTTACAAGGTCTTGCCGAAACGAGATTTTCCCTCAACTTAAATTGGAAACATAAAAGAAAAAAAAAGAGGTTTGAGAAACAAGTATTGTATATTTTATCTAAATTCTGCTGAAATACTAAAATACTGAAAGTTTTTTGTTGATACAAATAAATGCATGAGTATTTCTAACACTGTTATAAATAATAAATGAAAAATTGGTGGATTACATTGTGTGATTTGACCCCAATGATACTTTCATAGCTTTGTTATGAATAATATTCAAGAAATAAAAACTACAACACTCAGCAATGCAAAAATGTGTGTTTAACATCATTTTAGAAAAGTTAAATAAGAAATTAGCCTTCCAAAAATTTCCTTTTCCTTCTATGTTATATATTGCATTTTAGAAGTACATCTTAGAAATCTAACACAATAGTCTATTGTATTAGATATTCATTCCACTGTTTAAAAACGTATAGCATCTATTTCTATTATTGCTGTGTTATCAATGGCTAGATGCAAATATTTTCTGCTACTTACAGCATATTCTGTTGTAGATTTTCATTCCACTGTTGAAAAGTACATATCTACTTTTTTATTGTTGCGTGTTCATTGATTAGATGAAAATATTTTCTGTTACTTTGATTGTTACGTCATAATAGTCTATTGTATTAGGCCTTTAATTCCACTCTTGAAAAGTACATTCTACCTTTTTTTAATCGCTTGTGTATTATCATTGGCTAGAGACAAATATATTCTTGCTACCTTGATTGTTACGTCATAACTGTTGCAGTAGGATTTTTAATTCTTCTAGAATCAGACAAATTTTTATCTGTTGCAGTAGTTTAGCAATTTATCACGGATTTGGCATTTATTTTTTCATTTTCTATACTTATGATTTTTTTCCCCGCAACTTTCTCGAAACTTAGAAGGAAAGAGAATTAATCACAAAACAAAGAACCTCTTCACTTTTAGAAAGAATGTAAAAATCGAGATATTACAGACTAACTACCCACTTAAATGCCCTATCTTTTAACAGGACAAAAAATCTATTACATAATTTTCAATTGTTTCCATTTGTTTCTAGAGTGTGCTCCAATGTTAAATAATTAGATGAACTCTTGTCTGCATAAAGATCGATAGAAAATTCTTTTCTTCAAGAGATACTTGAACAAAGTATGCCGTGTGCATTGAAGAGTTAACAGATGTATAATACATTTAAAAAAACCTTAACTCGAATTGGCAAAATCATTAAAAAATGCTCTGCTATCGTATTTTCTTCCACTCAAGTCGTTTCAAATATCTTGGTAGCAATTATTGTCTGATTAGTTTTATGCATCGGCCATGACTGACTGCAGTGCTTAAAAGAATTCGTTATTTTTAACATTATAATTTAGTTCGATGTTCATCCTCCTGCCAACGAAATTCCAGGACACACAATCCTCAAAGGATTTGCGTGTTTCATAATGAGGAACTCGTACATTATCTCGCGGAAATATCCCCCCCCCCTTCTCTTCTTTCCCATTCTATCACTCCTAGACAAATGCTCATCTTACCTATTACCTACACTGGTTATCAATCAGCTTCTAATAAAAAAGGAAATGCAATTATATTAAATATAAATGTATCTTTTAGCTGATTTTTTCTTCTTCTTTTTAGTTGCCTTAATAAATATGCACTTACATTGTTATAGAATTTTATGTTACAAAATTAACTGTCTTCAGATTTGTGATGGACTTTTGATCTATCATTTAATAGTATCTGAATTATTTCTCAAATTAGGGCATCTAGAAAGGCTCCGCTACTATACAGGATGGTTCAAAATTCCACGTACAAACTTTGAGGGGAGATAGAGAACATCAAAATCAACCATATTCACATAGGAAAGCATGACCGGAAACGCCACCCGAAAGTGATAGGTGGCGCTGTTCGCCAGGGCTCCAGGTGAGCAATTGGGGCTTCCTCAATCATGCTTTCGACGTCGTACGAAGAACATGCGTCGTTTTACGTATGTTCTTCGTTTCACACACCTGATGTGAAACCATATTATGTATCCAACTACTATTGAACTGTTCAGTTACGCCTAATAAAGTTTTTCACACTACTTACTGCCTTGTGTTATTTTTGTATCTTTGTGTCCTTGTTAGTACCTTCCGGTGTCGTTTCTGGTCATGATTTCCTATGTGAATATGGTTCATTTTGATGTTCTCTATCTCCCTTCAAAGTTTGTACATGGAATTTTGAACCACCCTGCATATATGGAACCTTTCTGGATGCCTGAATCAAAACATTTTGCCAACGTTTTGAAATATATTCGATTTTAGTTTGAATTTAAAAGCTTTCTCCAGCATTTATAATACATAGGAAAAAATGATGCGCTGTAGTGTGATTAGGGGTTTGTTAAAACAACAACGAGAGTATTAAAAAGCTATGAGATGAGCGTATTATTGTCTGTGTTTTGTGGATGGTTTGTCTTTTTCATAGGTGCAAAATCTTCCGCCACCGTATAAGACTTGCTAACTCAACTTCAGTTGCAAACGGTTATAAAGGTTTCATCCATTCTTCTTCTTATTATTACGTGACACCTGCAGGGGAGTCCAATGACTCATCGAGGGAGGGCATCCACTCCACAACTCTCCGTCTCCACGACTCAATCATCAACTACAGCGAACCGCATCATCTACACCAACACCATGTACCGCCGACCACCACCACTAGTATTTTCACAGACAATCACAAACATCCATGTCGGGATTCGAACCCGCAGCCTTTTTAGCTGGAAAGCGAATACGCTAACCACTCGGCCAACCCAGGCTGACAACCAGTTCTTAAAGATCAAAATCTTTACGGGTGAAAAAGGTAAAGAATACGTCACATAAACAGCTTAGTTGTTATTGAAGATGCCGTTTGGTTGGAAAGACTTGGGTTCTCAAAACAAGTAAACCGACTGAAGAATACACGCAATTAACAGACGTAATACGCTAGCCTCATGGCCTCAGTTGTTCATCCATAATTCTAAACATTCCAGAAACCCAGCTAGGCCACACTTAACTATGAAAAAAAAAAAAAAAAAAGACTAGGGTAGTACCTCCTTGTCATGCGCCCACCTCACGCAAGTAATAATAAGAATAACAAAAAACCTGCCGAAATCAGCCATATCTAAAGAGCAACCTAGTCTTTTCTTGCCATTTCATGTATGGACTAGAACTTCGGAACGCGTAGTGTGCTCAAGTATGGCTGCTTCTTAACATCATTTAATGTTGTATATAA
Organism: Typopeltis vanoorti; assembly: GCF_054136105.1. NCBI lineage: Eukaryota > Metazoa > Arthropoda > Arachnida > Uropygi > Thelyphonidae > Typopeltis > Typopeltis vanoorti. The sequence goes on from NC_143570.1 coordinate 27,887,227, forward strand.
TATACGCAGCGATTGGACTATGCAAGTAGATACTCCAAAAGGAAATCAAACTTTATAGAGAGAAAATAAAACTAGTTATAGAATTACAATAGTTTTTGCTAAAGCTAAAATAACCCAGTTCTAAATGGTTATTTGCAATTTTTCCTTAAATCTTTTTTTTTACGGTATGAAATCAATAAAGAGTAGCTACTGTATATAGATAAACGGATAGTCAATACGTTTGTGTCTGTATTCATGCATAAACCCAATCGTTTGGGCGTACAATCGTCTTAACCACTTAAATCGATTTAAAATAGTATTTAAGATAGTTTGAAACTTCCCATTTCCAATGTGTGTCACTAGAATTACTTATCGTAGCAAATACGTGCTGTTAATTCAAATCCCATAACCACTATGTTTTCTTACTGATAACTCGTTCCCGATTGCGATAGCCTATCTTAGAAAAATGACATAAGTTGTGTTCCTATCTGGTCATATTCTATTGGGGATCATCAGCTTCCGACGTCTGGCCAAGTTTCCGCAAATGATTTATGTTCTTTGCTGGTAATATATCGCATCCATCTGTCACTGCAATAAATAACATCTTTTGGATTATTCAGGAACTTAAAAAATGTCCCAGCGGAAACTTAGGTCGGAAGAAAATCTATTGTCGTATACATATTTTATATGTTTGTTTACGTTGCAATTTTTTTCTTCTTTAGTTGGCGGAGAGATGTTTTTATTTCTGTTTTTTTGTACATTGATGCTGATGATACACGATACTAAATGGAAATGTCGATCAATGAACGTGTAATGTTTATCATTATAAATAAAATCTCTTTCAGATTGATGATATGACTTCCCTTTAGCGTATTATAACTTCATTTTCCTTGTACAACTTAAGTCTCTGTTGGAGATCACCAAAAATACCCCATTAAGACTTTAATAAACTGTACTCATTAACTGTACACCCAATAATTATCTTTCATAAATGAAAAGCGATGAATCTAAAATAAAACTAAGACAAGAAAACAATATTAATAAACATAATAAACCTCCACTGTAAATTTCCACAATAATTCCTTTTAAAACAAAACGAAAACATCACATAGTAACGTCATCGTCTGCTTCAGAAGAGACCAATCAAAACAAACTATCCCAACAATGTAACATAGGCGCGTGCAGCAGCCATTAGCAGTGTGAAATATCTGTTAATTTCGTGTAACGAGCTCCGATCGTTTTAACATAATAAGGTCACTGTTTACATCATTAGATAGGACATTAAACTTAATGATGTTAATTCTAAAACGGAAATAGGATTTTGGCGCCATATACAATTGGTTTGAAAACCCATTCAAAAATGGGAACTGTTTGGAAGCTACAAAAGCAGAACAGATCAAATATTGACGTTTCGTTCTGATTATAATGTAGTTTTATTTATATTTATAAGATCGTATAATTGCAGATAACGCTACTAATTGTGGAGCCAATTTATGTCAATTACCGGCTTCAGTAATTAAATAGATAATCGCGATCGTACAAAAGTAGTTCTGAATATCTGCTGAATAGAGAAGTGTTTGTTTGGAGCCATCATTATGTGCGTCTGATGAAGGCTAAACGAGAGTTGGCGAAACGTCATCTCCGATCCTCAGTAGCATACGGATCGGAGTTTTACTGTTCTATATTAGGAGAGGGGACATTTCAGAAGAATATATTAATGTTTTTTTTTTTTTTTTTGGAAAAATTATATTGTATTTTTCCTGGAATTAAACATTTCCTTTCTCACATGTCTGAAATATTTTTCTGTTTCCTTTTTACGGACCTGAACATTCTTAAGAGTTTGGATTAAATGAATTTTTCGCGTGTAATTAATTACAGCCCTTTTATTTACTCACACGTGAACAAAGCCACCAAGTAATTAAATATTTTCCCTTTACGAGTGATAAATAACCAGAAAAAAACAACAGATTTTTAGTCAAAACGAATACGCTAAGTTATTTTACCAAGACAAGTTTAATGAGATGCGTCACCCACATCCTGGGATTCTCATTACTCATAAACACGTTAAAGATGGCCGTGAGCAGGCGTTTTTGGCGCTAACAATTCTGGAGAAGTCCTGAAAAATTTCATCTCGTGAGGATTACCTTGTCGTTCGATACTGAACAGAAATTCTAAGAATTTTATTATCCAAATGATTAAGAATTTTACTGTTCTAAATAAATGATTTAGGATTTTGTAGCATTCACTGAATCAGTTTTGCACATTTCTAAATAGCTTTAAGTGAATTATATTGTACATTTCTAACAGGGGCGGCTCGTGGCTTAAAATCGGGGGGGGGGGGGGTGCTGCAACTTTCGAAATATACATACACACTGGAAGTACGGTGTATACGTGTTTGGATGAAATATCAAAATTATGGTAAAAATTTTAAAAAAATTAAACATGAAAAAATAGTGTTTATTATCGTAAAATTATACAATTTTGTATAATTCAAAATGACTCAAAAATAAAATCCATTATCATAACCCCAATAATGTTCTGAAATAAAACTATAACAAATGTTGTCTTTAATTGTAATGTCCAAATATTTAAAGAGACGGAGTAAACACGATAAACACTACGAATACTGTACTACTGGCGCAAACTGCATATAAACGACAGTGGAACTGCGCGACGGACAGTATCGCATTACGCTAATAGCTCGTATCTCACTATGACGTGATATGCTTGCGCGCGTAGCAATATGGCACTGTGGTAAACACAGTGCTGCTAGCGCCCTCCTAAGTGCGACAAGATGGATTTTTATTATTTTTTTATACAAAATAAGAGAATTGTATAGGATTGTTGATGCTAAAATTAAATATTACAAGCAAATATAAATAAATTAATAAATATCTACCCTATATATATAAAATGATAAGCCTTTTAATATCACGTTTTTTGAAACGTTTTGAAACTCAGGGGCTACCCTGAGTGTCGAGTCTTCAAAACTCGAGTCATCAGAATTCAAGGAGAACCGACCTACCAGTCCGGAACACGGGGGGGATTGGGCGCCGTAGGCGCAAGGGGGGGGGGGCGTTTCCCCCTAGTATGTATATATATCGAGTAAAATTGGGGGTGCTGCAGTTCCGCAGTGCCTATGCACGAGCCGCCCCTGATTTCTAAATAGCTTTAAATGAGTTAGTATTTTACCATATTAAATATATAAGATTGCACATGTCTAAGTAATTTAGAATTTGACAACAGTAATCGATTAGGACTTAAGACTTCTAAATGATTTAGACCTTTACTATTATTAAATGATTTATAATTTCACTCTTGTGAGTTATTTAGAATTGCACATGCGAAAAACGGAAAAATTCTAAACTAAACAGTTTCTTGTATGTTTTTTGTGAGTTCTTTTATAAACAATAAGATAGCAATTTTCTGACATTTGGTCTTTATTTGCAGGGATAGATCCCTTTGATTTTTATACACACGGGTTATTTTCCGGAAGATCCCTTCAATGAGAAGTTGAGAGGTCACAGTTTTCAGAATTAAAATTTAGTGAAAACCAAAACATTTGTTTCTGCAAATTTGAAAGAAAAGTGCGACAAATATAATCAAGGCTAAATTTACACGATACACGGCCGTGAGTCCCCTTTACGGGATACCGGGAACATTTCTCTTAGTCGTTTTCGACGAAGCTGTTCGGCTGAAAAGATCGGGATTCCAATCCCGTCTAGGACTTGAAGAAACTTTCTGTGGACTTTTCAACAGAAGGCGACTTAGTCGGTCTCATACAGGCGTGGCCACGAAATTTACATAGCTTTAGTTGTTCCTGTTGTAATTCTTCCGGAACAATCCAATTGAAAGCTATTTCTCTTTTATAGTCCTTATATATTGACTCTTCATCTATTCAATGGCTAACGTGGAATATTAATATCTGAAGCATTTCACTGTTCACTCAACACTTCCTTCTACTTAATCATAACACCAAAGGACCCCTTATAGACTGATTCCAAACTGCAAACGAACACATCGAGCCTCAGATGGGAGCGGGAGGATATTTACAATACTAAGTCATTGGGAGTTTGCATTCTATCCTCTGTATCACGCAACTAACAAGTGTTGTAGCCATGACAACGGCTTCCCATATTGAAAGGATCCGATGGCAATCATTTAATACAGCTCTTTGGGGGCAACGGCTAATAGAACTAAATTCCCAGTACATGCTAATGAACTCCAGTCAATCACCGTCAGAGGAGAATAAAACGATGTAATACAATTGCGGGCAATTCATCCCTAGCCTTCGCTACAACTCCTTTGTGTATTATTATTCTCTTTCAAAACAAGGCCCACGTGGTAACAATGCGTGGATGTTATTGGACGGGTTTACCAATATGCAGCTATTTATCAACGACATGGCAGTTCACTCGGGAATGAAATCAAATGTGATGTCAGAGTGTTAGGACAGGATCGTATGGATAAATGACGTATTATGCTCCTTTTGTATTCTCTACAAGATCTGTCATTACGAGATAACGAGCAGCCTTGTCAAAATATAGTCGTGGATATCCCACAGCATAAACCAGTGGCTAATGAAAGCTTTCACGTTGACTTGGCTTAAAGGGTTAGATTATATTCAATTTTTTATTTCAAAAATACTTCAATTTTTTCTCCATTTTTTTTTAAACATTTTCTCCCATGTTGAAACTACCGGGATGCGAATCCAGCAAGGACGCGAGGAACTTTTCCAGGTTTTCATTAGGGGTCTCGAATGGAAGTGGAGAAGTTACCACAGAAACGATTTTTATTAGTGACGTTAACTGCTGATATAAAATGGCTGCAAATACCCTACTGGCATTCGTGTTGTAGTAATATTAATTAATAATTGTAATAATTATTAATGTAGTAAAACTTGTAGTAATATTAATATTATTAGTTATTATTACTAATAATAACTCGTAATATTTGCAATAAAGGTTCATTATTTCCATAATTCTTTTCTGATAATTTTATTAAGAAAATTTTCAAAGGGTTCCGCGAAAAAAAAGTTATGTAGGGTTTCGCATTCTCAAAAGTTTAAAATATATACTAGTTTAGAGTTAGTGTCGATTGTTCTTGGCGAAAAATGTAAAACAGAAACAAAACAAAAAATCCTTCCAAGTCTTGAGATACCATATTCAAAATATAGTACTTGTCATGAAGAATTTTATAAAGTGTTAGCAAGACTAATGATTATCTTGAAGATCATTCCATTGCATCTCATATGACATATTTATAGTAGCATGGTCGTAAAAGAAAGATGAAAAATTCTACCAGGTTTTATGGTGGCAGTTGCATTATTTGCATTTGGATAAGAGAAGGCTAAACGAAAAGTGAACCTGTACCATGCGGAGCACAACTAGTTTCAGATTTGTTGACCTTGAAAATATTTGGTTCCAAGAAAGGAGTAGCAAAAAAAAAAAAAAAAAAAAAAAAAACATGTACAGGGTCGTTTAGATAAATCCTAACATACAACTTAAGTCTTATTGAGATAGTTATAAAGAAAAATAGGCAATATTTTGATATCAGTTGTGGAGGACAGGGATCTGTTAGATGCTTTACAAGTCAACAGTTCATCATCTGAACGCTGATATTTACAAAGGCCGGATGTTCCAAACTTCTTTCAGTAGTCGGCATATCCTCAATATGTAGACTTAGAACACAGTCCTTGTATATCGATTGAAATATACTTTATTTACAAATCGAAACAAGTCTCATATAGGATGGATACTATTCCTTCTTGAAGCTAACGTCAAGAAGGTTGTCTATGCAATTTTATTGCCTGGCATAGCAAATATTCTGCTGAATACGATGCACTTAGAAGAGTCAACATAACATACGAGTAATGCTAACTTTGTTTTGCATGCATTTGATATTCAGCAAATAAACTAATAAAACAGAATTCGTGTCAAATAAGATCAGTGTAGAAAACAGGAAATATTGTTGAAAACAAAACCCGATTTTTTTTTTTTTTTTTTTTTTGTATCAAGTTTTATAGTAGTACCTTCATAGGTACTACGACCGTATAGCTTATCTCATTATGCTAAGAAATATAATTAAAATGAAGTATATTGACCTGTATAGGAATACAGTTCTGATATTCTGAATATATGCGTTCTTATATGAATAAATTGAGATTAGCACGTAGAAAGACATTCGAAAGAATGAAAGATATAGAATTTCGATTTCAGAGTGCTAGAGAAAGTTTCGCGCTATTAAGCAAACTTGTGTCTCACATTTTTTTTTTTACTTCAATTTCCAACTGTTTTTTTTTCGAACCAAACTTTATAAGTACTTCTGGTACTTTTTTTTTTTTTTTTTTGGGTGAGGCAGATCATCATAGACACCCATTACAAGTGAGAATATCGACAGTGATAAGAGGTTTAAGGATGTGGATAGGCACGTGAACCACATAATGCTTCTTAACCTGTGTTATTTGGGCGTTGCCGCATTCTTCTTTTAAAGCTTTTGGGGATTAGACGCCAGTGGATAAGGCTCTTGTTAAATATTAACCCTAGGTTGGTGTCGGCTATGTACGCAGGCATTTTCTAAAAGAAATGGGGGGGAAAAGCAATCACATTGCAAACAAATATTGTCTTCTATGTATTCTCCAAAATTAGAAATATAATAAAGATTGAATGAATCTGCAACAATTGACTCCACAAATCTACAACAATTAACAAAACACAACTGACAGTAATTGCTTTGTAACATTCATCATATCCATTGTTGTTCTTAAAACCAAACTTCGTCTGCAAGGACTTGTGATTGCTTTGTGTTTGCTTCCAGATAATTATTTTTTCCGTTTTAAAATTTAAAAATATCTTAATTACCTTAGAAAAATACTGAGATTAATAACTACCAAGAGTAATTTCAACATCCGAAAATGAAAAAAATAAAAATACGCTAGAAAATAATATTTCATCATTATGAAAGAACAGCTTTTACTTCCATCTTTCATCTAATAATACAGAAAAGAGAGAAAAGGAAATCCATAAACTTTTTAGGTCCCCCCGAAAACACTTCATTAGTTTTCTTCAATATAATTAACGAGTGTGAACAATGGCCCAGTGTTGCTTTATGTACGTAATATAAAACTGTCACAGATGAAGTTGATATATTGACACGCCTGCGATATATTTCAATTAAATGATCATGAATTATGGCCGCTTCACCTACGAAAGGTGGAAACTAGTACGTACTAAGGTAATATTAATCACAGGTGCCAAAAGGCAGTGATATACAAGGCTATATTAATAACTCAAGAAAACGCTAATAAATAAAGAAATTAGGAACAAAAAAAGAAAATAAGTAAATTAAAGCATAAAAAAATGATATTATATGCTACCTAAATCACGTTTCCTGATGTTCTAATTCTTCTTTACCTGGCTAAATTCCAAAAATAATCACACGCTAATAGAGCAAGCCTAGTAGTTCGCCAGCGCCCTCTCATGAGAGAATTGAAACAAACACAAAAAAGCAATATTGTCTAGTTTTGTATGTTACTACAGTCTGTTGTAATTATATTGTTGGGTTATGTTTCTTTATTATGTAGTTGTGGCTAGCGATAGTGGCGCCATCATGTGTACTGGAGTAAGAAGCTGATAGCTCAGATTTTTAAAATTGAAACGTAACGCCTCAGCTTTGTATTAAAGAAATTATTTATGAATGTTAAGTAGGTGTGAAGGTTATAAAACTGTTATGAATTAAAAAGTGTTCTTTATATAGAAACATACTCTATAATATTCCTAAAAGTCTAAAGTGGTCCGGAAATGCATAATAAAATTTAAAATAATGAATAGAAGCCGAATGTTCTTAGAAATAACCTCATTCTAATGGTGACATTATTCAGTGTAATATTACGAGAGTTGGGAAGATCAGTGCCATCTCCTGGTGATAACGATGACTATTTAAAGTCTCCAAACTCGCGTACAGTGATAACAATTCACGCCAATAGCATCTTAACAGAAGAATACGATACAAAGAAAGGGGCAAAAGAAATTCAAACTGTCTTCGAGGGAATATTTTCAATTATTTCAGCTAACGGTAACAGATGAGGACCGAAATACTTTTAGGAAGGATATAAATTAACCGAAAGCTTCCTGATTAGAAACAGCATCTGTAATTTCACGTAGGAAGTGTAAATAAGCTCATACATTCAGGATGAGCTTCTTCTTTTTTCTCTCTCTCCTTTTCTTGTAGCCACCCTTAAGTGCGTATTTCTGATTCAGAGTAACTTTCATTCTCATCTTCCAGGATGAAAACTGTGTGTTAAAAGACGGACATTTGATTAAACCTGACTCAAAAACAGTGTCCAAAAATAATTATTTTATTTTTGCCTTCATCTGAAACGAGCCAGCTAGAAGGCTCGGAGTCAATTCTGATGGGAGTAAAATCCAATAAACCTTCTCAGTTTCATTAAAAGAGTGCAGTGACACTAACATGCTGTTTCCTGGCACGCATCTCTGACTGCAATTGCTCTCTCCTTAACGATTCTGCACTCTTTAATATCATCCGATATTAGATTTTATCTGAATCTATGTTGACACAGCATATCATTAAACTTCTTTCCATTTAGATATTAAGGTGCATTTAAAACAAATAATTCATCGTTCTTAATGAGATTTAGTTCTGCGAGGCAACTAATGTAATTTCCAAGATGGTTATTCTTTCTTTTTTCCTCCCATTTTTCTTTCCTGTTTTTCCTTTGCACACATTATTCTGAGCTCGTCACTGATCTGCTCAATATTGTTAATTATCGAAGTTCTAGCAAAAATTATATTTTTTAATCTGTTTTTTTTTTTTTTCATTCGTTGTATTAACGTCTTTTTTTATTGTTAATAATTTCTTACTCAGCTTATCCCGGGAACACAATCGATGTAACCATTACAACAATCTTTTTATGAATTTCGTCCTGATTTTATTGTAATATTATGATATAGAATAATTAAAGGCGTTTAATATAATTTTTAAATATTAGAAAAAGCTTTGAAAATATTTAAATTTTAATTTAAAACTAAAAAGTAAAATAAGGTTTACTTTATTATTTCATATAAAAATAATTCAAATTACGTGATAAATCAAGTGAAATAATTTTCATGTTATATCTCAGTACCATCAACTATCAAACCAAAATGTAGGACTTGACTAATTTAACATTACAATGGCATTCGACAAATCATTTGCAACACTTGCAATGATCACTCTGCGGTTTTTGAATGACGTGTGGAAGAAGATAAAGTCTATAAATATTTAAGTAGACATCATAAATGATATTAACTGCACAAAGACAACATCCTCACAGAACACTTATCCGTAAAAATACGCAAGCGGTGGGAACCGACTGTATAATCTTACGTAAGGCATGCCGTCAACAGTGATAAGCCATTGGACTTTCGATTCCAATAACCCAGTCGAGTTGATCCATGAACACAGTTCATGAGCCTTGACCTAACTCAATGAACTGAGCCTAGTGCTTGTCACCGAACTAAAGCGTTAGCTAGACAATCCCACACGAGACATAACGAACAGTCACGCTTCAAGGCATGGGCATTCTTTGTCTCTCTACTCTCCAAGCATTAGCCGAGATGCGGATGGCTTATTGAATGAGATTCTTCTTTTTATGTTTACTAAGATGTATGATATCAGAACTTTTAAATATATTAAAAATGTACTCGATATTTTATGCAGTATTCTTATTGCTGTTCAAAATAGCGTCATCTATACAGAAATATATAATAAAATAAACAACAAATAGATTTTCCTCTTGCCGATGTGTATTAATTGTTATAAGTTTTAAAAACACATCAGGAGTGAATTCAGCCAGTTTTGCTTCTCCCATTGTTAAATATGTGTTGTGACAATTAATACACTCGGAGTAAGTAATTCAATAAAGTTAGAATCTAATATGTTACAGTCTTCTTGTTTTTAAAGACATTTTATTCAGTCTTTTTACAGTACTTTGATAAAATGGGAATAACAAATTGTACATAAGTTTAGCTATCTTATAAACATTCTAAAAAACTACAAAAACGTATTCCTCTTATTTTCCAGTTCCTTTTTTTTCCCACTGTTGATAAATACACTTAAAGTATCGATCTGTTTAGTAAATCGATACTTCAAGTGTATTTATCCTAACAATCTTGACAATGAATAGGAAAGAGTGTGTTTTCTATATTGTGTGTTGTTATTATAAAATCTCTCGCGTAAATGTTGAAGGCTAGCCTACGTTACGTTGAAAGCAAAGCGAATATTTTTTATTTAAAGAATAGTTTGAGAACAGTAATGAGTTTCATGAACATCAAAGTAACGAAAACTGTAAGGCCAGTGTATTATGTTTATCAATTGCTTGTGTCCCCCCTCCCGCCCCGACTGAGTTTCCTGGAATAAAATCCCGTCAATTTCGCATGAGATTAACTCGTGCCTTCATTCGAAAACTCATAAACATTGTTATACTGTGACGGCAAATGAAACACTGTCTTTTTCGAACGAAAAGTGTTCATCTCTCCTGACTGTATTTAAGAAAGGATTATAAAGTCATTACGTTTTGTGTCCTACTTTTAAATCAAGGAAGATTTATTAAATCCGAGGTGCTTATAACATTAAATCAGACAGCTTCTCGAAGCGGTTGCTTACATTTATATAACCTAAGACATCTTTGTTATCAAGTTGTGTTACATAAATATAAAATTACATTTTACATAAATTATAAGCAACTACTTCTAGAATGTAAGCAACAGTGGCAGTTCGTGGCTTGAAATCGTGGTGGTGTTAAAACTTTCGAAATATACAAACACACTGTAAGTACAGTGTATACGTGTTTGGATAAAATATCAAAATTATGGTAAAAATTAAAAAAAAAATAAACATGAAAAAATATTGTTTATTACCGATAAAATTATACAGTTTGGTATAATTCAAAATTACTTTTTTTTAAAAAAAATTCCTTTAATTGTAATTAAAGGAATGGATTTACAATTTTTGGACATTGCAATTAAATCCTTTAATTGTAATGTCCAAATATTTAAAGAGACGGAGTGAACACGATAAGCACTACGAACACTCGACTACTGGCGCAAACTGCATATAAACAACAGTGGAACTGCGCGACGGACAGTGCCACATTACGCTAATAGCTCGCATCTCACTATGACGTGCATATGCTTGCGCGTGTAGCAATATGACACTGTGGTAAACACAGTGCTGCTAGCGCCCTCCTAAGTGCTACAAGGTGATGTTGATGATAAAATTAAATATTACAAGCAAATATAATTAAATTAATAAATATATTTATATATCGAGAAAAATTGGGGGTGCTTGCTGCAGTTCCGTAATGCCTATGCACAAGCCGCCCCTGGTAAGCAAGATATCTTCCATAATATTTAAAACATTCTTATTCTTATTCTAGTTTTAGTTAATTTTTGAATCATACCTTTTCACACAAATTTAGCATTTGTTTCTGTTATTATTTTTTTGAAGTTGTTTGACAATAATAGGAGGAATCTGGTCAGATTTTGACAAAAAAAGTACAATAGAATTTATCAATTTTTTAATGTTGCTTTTCTTCAAGAAGAGAGTATTTGTTACAAATAGACTGAGGGTTTAAAGATACAGTTGTATATCCAAGTAATAAGCAAACAAAAGCACACTAGCGACACCTGCCGTCAGTATCCAGAGTAACTTGTCATCCTCTTGTGTACTTGAACAGCATTCTTTTAGCGTTTATTTGTGATTGCTTTTGAAGTAAACTGATAAAGAGTAGGATTATGATATCCCTTCTTCTGTTTAATGTCTTCTGTGTACAAATCCATCTATTCTTTTCTCTTTGACCTCCAGGGGTTTATTGGCAATTGGAACCCAACTGTAATGCTATCTATCATAGCGACAAGATGTGAACAGTGTGTGCCAACCTATCACACTCTCATTACTTATCGGATTATTTGGAACCTGGTTGATCCTGGCGCTACAGAACCAACAGACAGACATTAATTGCCAGAGACTCCTAGCGGTTGCTCTCATCTGTCACCTAACAGCCGTTTCTTAATTAGAGACCTGGCGAGGCGAGACGTCGGCCTTTTTTTCCAACAATAACAACCGTTATCTTCACTGTCAGGCAGAATCAAAGACCGTAAGAAGTTCGCTATGTGTATCGCCATCATCCGATGTTGGTATCCAACATAGAGTTGCTAATTTGGACTTTTATATATAGAATCAGAAGGTTGAGATAGTTGCATAACCGCTAATGTGTCATCATACATTGGGTTGCTTGATATTTTGAACACTATTATACATATATATAATAGAACCAAAATGTCATGATTTGTTAATTATATTCACCTAGATATAATAGATACTTAAAAATAAATATAAAAGAAAATGTACATTTATAAATAGAAATATATAAAATGTAAATATTTCTTTTACTTAAAGTATATTTCTATATATACGAGTACACACATACACACCTATTCAAGAATTAAATACTATCCGATGTTGTTCGATAATAAAGTACATACCAAACAAGTACAAGGAAGTGTGGGTAATGGCTATCTGTCAGATCGGATGTAGTAGGCATTAATTTCTTGAATGGAAGCGGTAATTAAAACGAGGAAAACAATCTGTGAATCGTAGTGGAAAGTTCATTAGAAGCGAAGAGTTATAAGTGCTTCTAATTTTCCCGAAAAATCGAAACTTTGTCTTTGACAGAAAAATAAGTGAGAAACATTCTTTAAACTTCACCACAGACTCCACCACTACTGTAATGTTTGTAGGGTTAATTAAGGTTGGTAAGGTGTTGAGCAGTTTACACACAGCCATAATATATTGCCTTGGCAAATTACTCACAGTCTTTCCTCGCTGCCTTTAAGTTATTTTCCTTCGGTTTGGGGATACGTTCGGTAATCCTTTTGTGTGCAAGATCTATAACTTTGGTGCTCAGTCTTAGCTCTTGCGATTCATCTCCCATTTAGTAAAATCGAAGCGGATGTTTGGGTAGCATTAGCAGTTTCGGTATGAATTATCTCGGGTCAGTTTTTTTTTTAAATACGTAGTTAATGCTGTTAAATTGCAGGATGTTTTTATGCTAACAAGAGCATTATTTCATTATTCTTCTCTTTAGTTCTTTAGAACAGAAAAACGAAGAAAGGGGGGGTAGATGAAATTGACGAGATTTTGAATCTGGATAGATCAAACATGGAACTGTTTCAAGCCACTTCGTGCCTCCAATAAGCAAGGCGGTGGTGTCACACCGGACGGTGAAAATCATCTCCCACCTAAAGACAATTGCCAACAGTCTTGTTCAGAAATTCCAAACACATAAATAGCTAGTTTTCCACTGTCGAAGAAAGCTGAATGACTACGAAAATACGCGGAAGAGGCGCAATACAGAAACAGAACATCAATGGGAAAGGGTTTTGGATCGAGTCTGAGAGAGAGAAAGATCATCATTTGAACGACTGTCCTCGCTTGCATAGTATTAAGCATTCTTAGGTATGATTTTGATGAACTACTACTCCTAACATTATATAAAGTTTATATTTATATAATACTAGGGGGGGCTACTCCTCCCGTGTTCGAAACTGGTAGGCAGGTTCTCCTTGAATTCTGATGACTCGAATTTTGAAGACTCGACACTCAGGGTAGCCCCTGACTGTCAAGTCTTCAAAAGGGGGGCTCCTCCCTCCCTCCTGGAGCCTACGGCACCCCCCCGAGTTTCAGACTGGTAGGCCGGTTCTCCTTGAATTCTGATGACTCGAAAGGGGGGGTTCTCCCCCCTGGCGCCGAACCCCCCTTTCGAGGGTAGCCCTTGGGTGTCGAGTCTTCAAAAGGGGGACTCCACCCCTCCCCTGGAGCATACGCCCCCCCCCGAGTTACGGACTGGTAGGCAGGTTCTCCTTGAATTTTGATGACTCGAATTTTGAAGAATCGACACTCAGGGTAGCCCCTGAGTTTCAAAACGTTTCAAAAAATGTGGCATAAAAAGGCTTATCATTTTATATATATATATAGGGTAGATTAGGAGTTGAACAGCTAAGTTGGCTTGAACAATTTTTGAAAGTAGAGGAGTCTTGATGTAATGTGTTTGGACCAGGTTAAGGTAGAGATGTAAATCATCCCAATATTTCCGATCTCCAAACAATTAGATTTTTCAAGAAGGGATATCTAATTGTTTGGAGATCGGAGATATTATCAAAAGTAAAAGGAAACGTTGTAGGATATTTTCACCTAAAATAGGACTCTATATATTGATCGAGGTAAAGTTCACTAAGTTATTCTCATCCCATTGCAGAATGGCTAATGATAATGATTTATCCCTTCAATCGTTTCCGACCGTAGGTGACTTCGTAGGCATTGCCCACAAAGTTTTCCTGGTGAGAGTTTTACAGGGTAGTTCACCATTGCTTTCCCCCAACGTCCCAATTTCATCCGGGCTCGGGACCGGCATATGGCTGGGACGTATTCATGACTGTAATCCATGTATGTTCACGGTGCTGGTGTTTCAAGTTACGAAGATTTTAGCCATTCGGATAATTGTGTGCTACAAAGTTTGTCGCATGAAGAAGAGGGGTTTTCATTGCCATTAGCAAAGCTATGGATAGGTTTGGTAGTCAGTGGAGGTCATTTATATGCAGCGAAGGAAAAGAATAAGTGAGCGTATAGATCCAACAAAGAGTAGTACAAAGGGCTTCTAAGCAATCCTTTGTGGCAAATCCGATCAAATAACCATCAGTGACCTGGTCCACGGTCAGCGAACAAGTGATGGTTTTCCTGTTGAAGTTGGTTGGTGATGATCTTCCGAAATTTTGAGAGAAGTCCAAACAGAAGAACGATAATGGCATTTCATAATAATTTCTACCCAGATTTCGAAACTTTTCTTATAAAACACATCTGCTGTATTTACTAATACACATACTCTGCAAAAGTATCGAAACCATTGAAAACATCTAAAGAAAACTTAATGAAATTAATTATTCTGTTACAAATGATTCCTATTTTCTTTTTTTTTTTTCACCAACTCCCAAAATACACGTTTAGGCTCGAGAGTACAGTTTTATTCCAAAAAATATTTCGAAAAAAAAAATACACAAAAGCGAATGGAGTTAAATAAGACTGGAGGGTGGGGGAGGAAATTAAACTAAGAATGCTAATTTGGGGATAGCGAAGTGCCTTTAAAAATCGCACTAAAATTACCATTGAATGGTTGTCTTGAAAATGATTGTCACGTGAGAGCCGTGAATTCTTCGTCGTGACTTACATCGCCTCACCAGCTGTCTCTTATTAGTGTGTTCGTCTTGCACTCACTCGTCTAAGTGAGTTCATAATTCCATTTTCCGATCAGGCCTGTAATTATTTTTCGATGTAATTCAAGAATCGTCATTTTCGCACCTAATAGGTTTTTCCCTCGATGCATCAGATTTCCATTAAACCCAAAAAGTATTTCTTGTGACGTGATTCTCATGCACAGGTAATGAGGTTTTTAAGAGTGACTCGCAAGTTGCTCTTCTGTCATCGTTACGTGATGCTGCAGCTCACGAGAACGAATATTAAATTGCAATAAGCAAAATTCTCTCTCTCTACTTTATAATTATTTTTCTTTTCTTGTTTATAATTTCCTAATTTTGTTTCTCATATTAGAGTTTCATCAATCTGTAAGCTCTTTTTCAAACTCTCTCTAGGAAGCATGTGTAGATGATCGTAGCTTTAATCATCTGGATTTTATCCCTTCATCTTCTGACACTTTCTTTTTTGCTGTAAGTATATTAATATAGAATTGGTTTAATTATAAACGAATATTCTTTTCTATGCCTAAAGTAATTTATTTTTAATCCTACAATAGGTCTTATTCATTACAAGCATATCTCTATTTCTTTTTATTCAGCCTGCATTAGATCATCCGTTGGAAGGGGGGGGTGAAGAAATAGGTTCAAACCCTGTCATACTTTATAATATCTGGCTTGCTGTTGACAATATAATATTATTTGTTGATAATTCTGGGCTACTTAAAACGGGAATGACTACTCTGCCACCTGGTATACTCAAGTAGAACTCACTCAACGTAGAGGCGCAAACTTATCTTAGTCAAACAAACAAAAATACTGATGCATTTGTCTTTCTTTATTCAAAAATCAAATATCGACTTGCATTTCAATAGAAACACTGTCCGACCACTCAACACTTAATCTTTAGTTGCACGATAGATTAAGATTAAGATCATTGACAAATAGTGCCTTCTGCCAGTGACTTTACACTCTTGGCGCTAAAATTTGAAGGCTGCCAAACCACTATTGTTGACGTTAATCCCTACCTAAGAGAGAACAAAGATTCAAGATTCCAGTACTAGATTCATTAGAAACTGAAAGCTTTATACCAGATTGTTGGTGGAGGAAAGATCGTGTGACTCAGGCTAACTCAGCCTCTGTTAAAAAATCCCATGTAAAAGTCCTCGACTCGATTCGAACCCAGATCTAACTGAAGGGCGTCCTCGGTACGGAATGAGCTACGAAGGTTCCTCTGCCTTCTGTTTGGATACACACATCCCATGCATTATAAAAACATTTGCGTATTTTCTTCCTCTATCCGTGGTCACTTCGAGTGCGCTTTATCCCTTCAAAATTCTCCGATTCATCGTCATTAATGTTATTGTGCATATATACAAATTTCACTCACTAATCATAATCGTCATCAATGCGTACTACTTCTTGGTAGAATGTATTGACTGGTATCGTTTCGGGTACTGCAAGGTGCACACATTCGCCAAATACTCGTTCCAGCAATTTTAATTACTTAAAAATTGTAATTAATATCACCATCAGATACATCATCCGATTCATTTTCCCATAGATATCTGTATACATAAATAAACAACCCCACTTACCGAATAGGGATGGTATAATGGAAATCATCATTTGTTTTTTTACCCAGAAGTAGATGTTGCGTTGCTGTTACAGAAACCGAACATGAGGCAGAAGTCGGTGTACTCCTTTGTTAAATCTGTTACATACTCCTTTGTATGTGTACATCACTGTTACATACTCCTTTGTATGTAACAGTGATGTACACAGCACTGTAGTCGGTTATTATTATTATTTGAAACCTCATCGAGGGAGGACACCTGCTCTACCTCTACTCCGTCTCCACAATTCAATTACCAACTGACCGCAACTACACCAACGCCATCTACCACCGATCACCACTGGTATTTCCACAGACAATCACAAACATCATGCCCACGGCAGAATTCGAACCTGCAGCCTTTTGGCTGGAGAGCGGATACGCTATCCACTCGGCCAACCAGGCCGGCAAAAGTTCCTATAGTCGGTGACTACAATCGAACTCACGACACTTTCCTGGGGCGGTCTAGCGCTGAGGCGGGCAACACTGTCACTGAGCTGTCCTATTAATTTCAATGAATATGGTTGTTCACTGGTTAGTGGGGGCGAATTATGATATGATCTTATAGTATCGTCCCGGAATCAGACCCTTGTTGATACGAAACATTCTCTTGTAATCACTCAAGGAACGAATGCTTGAAGTTTGATTTCTCTTGAAGTACTTAGTACATGAAACCTATCATTTCTAATGACGTGTTGATTAGCAAACAGCATCCTTTGCCATACCAAACAGACACAACAAAGAACCTGCTGCATCATTCTTAGCACACGCTTTTCACTCTCCTTACAACGAAGCCTGTTTCTCTTTCAAAGTCAATTTGTGAAAGTTCTGAAAACAATCCGTTCTTTAAATTAGCATGTAAACGTAACTGCCATTGTAATTAATCTCAGTAGTCAGGGGTTTGGTAACGGACATCAATTATACCTTAAATTAGTATTTATCTGAAGCTTAATAGATGGAACCCTTCGTCAAATGAATACATACAACATAGCAACTAATCGACAATTGTCCTCTAGAATACCAAGATGAATAGACAATCTCGGCTACACTCCATTTCTATTCTTTGCGATGTCTTTGTTCGGACCATTTACAACTTTACAAGGTCTATCTACTTATGTCTTTAAGCTCTCCTAATGGTCGGAAACGACTAATGGATAGCTTGTTGGAGATTTACGTTAATAATCCAGCTAAAAGGAAGTAAACAAATTACATTCAGTTGTATGTTGTCTGAGTCTTCCTTTGCTTTTACTAATTGTTCTAGTCGCTGTGTGATTGATGTCAATAGATAGAAGGAATAATGTTCACTGGGATACAAGATTGCATTGCAATTCTATCCTTTTCATATTTAGTTGGATTTCATGAAATAAAGATGATCATATTTCGCATAGTCATTACGAACAAAATGAGAATTATTTCCTTTAATGAACGAGATCATTTTCCTGGATTTATTTCTTACGCTTCTAATTTTCTTGTTCGAAAGAGGGAAAAAGTTTTTTATATATTTTTTTTTATTTCAGTTTGCTCCAATTTTTCGATAGATCCTAATATAATTTCCTGATAAATCAAATATTTGAATGTAAAAAAAGGGAATTGGAATATTATTTAATTTGTATTGTATTGGATACAAATAAAGTCTTGCTTTTAACTACAAATTTAAACCATTTCTTTCTTTGAAATGTTTCATTCTGTATTATTTCTTTCCTTAATAATTGATATTAACTGACTTGTAACGTCAAAAAGGATTTTGTTTATGATCCTTACAAAAACCCACATCAATCTTGTTTTCGATTTTAATAGTTTTACATCCCTTTTTGGTACCTTATGCTGCATCCCTCCCTTAGGGTAGATCATAAAACATTTTCTTTGACTACTTTTTCGTGCATCTTTATTCCCAGAGGAAGCACACAACTGTTGAAAAGGTTGGAAGCATTATATGAACCACAGTCCTCATAGGAAGAGGGGAATATGAATAAGACAGATGTGTTTCGAGTCTATCCTGTTTATTTTTATTTTTTTTGTAAAATTTATAGCATTCCAAATAGATAAAATCCCAGTACCCAACTCTATTATAGATACTATAGTTTGCGTCTGCTTTTATGCACGTCATTGTTACGTCACAGTGTAGTCCAAATCACTATAATAAGTAAATACATGCGTGTAGAAGTTCTAGTATTGTTATATTTACTGTAATAATATTCATGATTGTTGAAAGATATTACATTTTTAAATTTATATAACGAACCATTTGGACACAATTTGAAGATCTTCAGTTAATTCTTCAGTGCTGTGACGTCTATGCAATCACCGGATGATAGATTTAGAAAATCAAGCTTCCTTTGCCTGTCACCTGACCAACTTAAGACAGAAACTTAATTGTGCTGGCAAGAACGTTCTTAATTAGTCTATCATGGCAAAGTATGCGACGTACGACTAAACTAACTTGCCTCTCCTTTGTTTTCTCATATCTTAGCAGTGGCACACCTACCGGTAATCTAGTTGCACATAACAGCTCTTGTTGTTTTATCTTCCATTAGTGTTACTATTGGGGAAAGAAAATCAGTTTCAGACGTGGTTGGGATAGCCAAGGGATGGTGAAAGTGTGCGCATTAATTACTTGTAATCGCTATTTATTATTTCATTGATGCTACACGAACATTAAGGATAATAGAAAACAGATGTGTGATGGTTACGTGAAGAACAGCAATTGTGTGATCTATAGGATGGAATGCCGCTAAAATGATTATTTTTTTAAACAGAGGTTAAGTAGAAATAACTCAAATACTTATGACACAGTAAAAACAGGAATCCTGCTTTCAGGAATGTTCTAAGGCAGGATTTACTATAATAAAATAAAAACAAATGATGTTCAAGCGCCTTTTATTTCTCGAAGGAGTAAGTAGAGCTCTTTAACTTGCAAGTGAAATTGGGAAATCGGTGGGTAGTTGGTTTCCATCCTTAACTGTCATCGATAGCTGAACTCAGGGCTACCGATGATTTTGAAGGTATCAGCCCAAGTATGGCAGGAAAATATCGTGATCCTTCCAACAGGAAGAAACCATATTTACCTGCCCCAAAGATCGACTAACTCAGGAAGCGGCCGAAAAAAAGACAACGTTCCTCCAGTTGGCGACGAATCGAATGGTCTTTCTGTTGGGTGTCTAGCAAAATGGAACGAAAAACATCACTGTTAACTGCACAGACATCTTTACTCCCCCAGTCTCCATCTTATACTATTCTAAATATTATTATTATTATACAAACTAAGAAATTCTAAGTACAAATTTATAAGAAAACTGTATCTTCTGTACCCCCCCCCCGGTTGTAATTAGTGTGTTAACTCATTTGTGGGTGGTAGCGGTTCACTTCCTTGAATCCCGTGTCGATTACTCCATTCGGAGGTTTCGAGATTGTTTTTATTCCCCCCCCCCCACAACTGCCGTTATATGCTTTTGTGGAAGTCCGTGAACACATGTTACTGCGAAACAAAGGCAACTTGAAATGGCTAATTATGCTAATTACTGTTAATTAAGGCGAGGTGATGAAAGAGTGTTGTCAACCTGGTGAATGAGAGCCAATCTTCCACCCTCCCTCACTTCCTCCAGCACTGATTGTATTGCGGTTAGCTTTCACGTCAATTTTTCAAAGATATTTTTCTCTTCTAGATAATTGCTATTTGTCTTTCGTACACTAAAAGGGAAGATGCTCATATCGAAAAGGCAGGAAGATTTTTCAAATAATAAAAGCTCACGCTGTCATTTCATTTGTTTGGATAATATTAGAAAGACCAGTTGAAGATTTCTTGCTAGATAACTTAATTTCCTGTGAGGCTAAAACCCTACAATTTCCTAGTAATGCTTTATGGAGAAGGAAGAGAGAGAAAACAAAAATATTCTGTTCGAAATAATTTTATAAATTGTATAAAATTAAAAAGTAAGATTTAAAATAGTTTGTTGTTTTTTTTAATTTTTATATTAATTTTGAAATTAATTGAAAAATAAGGAATTTATAATGCACCATATAATTTTTATAAGTTATGACCTTATTAAATAGGAAAATTCTAATATCACAGTAATGGTAAGAGAAGAAAAACCCTTGGAAGGTAATGGATGGCAATGCTGTACCAATGTAGTTTTAACTGAGGTTCGGCTGTTGCTGTTACCCCCTTGGGTGATGAGATTCGAGAGTTTTTGAGTTCGCTCTTTTAAGGTTTTTGCCTTAGGGGAGCAATTTGAGTCTCCGGGGAGAGTGTTCTCCGGCACGGCCCGCTGAGGGGCTTTGTCGGTGAATTAAATTATTTTCCTCGGAATTTGAGCGGTTCGGCTCGGTGGTGGCGTGTGGGTGGAAGGCCATCACTGAGTGGAGCCAACGCTGAGATGGACGGTCTTTCGCCCACGATTGAGTGGCCTAGGGATCGTCCGAATTTTTAGAGACGGCTTTACCTTTAAATATGGCAATGCTGTAGCTAATGAAGTTAAACTGAGACTCGGCTGTTGCTGTTACCCCCTGGGGCGCAGAGATTTTCGAGAGTTCGCTCTCTTAAGGTTTCTGCCTTAAGGGAGCAATTTGAGTCTCTGGAGAAAGTGTTCTCCAGCACGGCCCGTTGAGGGGCTTTGTCGGTGAATGATTTCCTTCGGAATCGGAATATGAGCGGTTCTGCTCGGTAGTGGTGTGTGGGTGGAAGGCCACCGCTGAGATGGACGGTCTTTCGCCCACGATTGAGTGGCCTAGGGATCGTCCGAATTTTTAGAGACGGCTTTACCTTTAAATATGGCAATGCTGTAACCAATGAAGTTTTAACTGAGGCTCAGCTATTGTTGTTATCCTCCTGCCATGATCAGAGCTTTAATAGCTCACTAACACCTTATCCCTACACTGTTCTCTACAGATAACGGGGAAGATGAAACGCATTCTTGCTTCACCCCTTTAAGCCAGTCCTTATAAGGACTATAACAGCAATTGTCAAGTTGCGGCAATAATTTTTCATGGTTTTTTTTTTTTTTTTTGATATTGTTGATTAGCATTTGTTTTTCATACATGAAAATCTAAAGAAAAAAACATTAAAATCTAAAGGAAAAAAAAAAGCAATCATGTGCAGAAAGATCACGTTCTTCATTTGTAACTGATATTACGTAATACCAGTTGCAATCTTTTTGCTAAATAACAGTTTCATTTAAACTAAGTTCGACAATTCGTAATGCTTTATGAAAAGGCGAGAGAAAGTGTAGAATATTATGGTAGAAATAATTTCACGAGATATATATAAAATTTTGAATTCGAATTAAAATATTTAATAATTAAAATATAAAATTTTGAATTCTAATTAAAATCTTTGTATTAATTAAAATATTTAGAATTAGTTTTTAAATTTGACAATTGAAACGAAGACTTTATAACACACCATATATTTTTATAAATAAAATTATTATTAATAAAGATAGTTAAAAAAATTTAATTATTACTGCTACGTAGTAATAACATTTATATTTATGTGCAAAAATTGGTGAAGCCATGGACAGTGCGAGGAAATCTTGGTACTTCGGTGCACTAACACGACATCTTGTGATCAGTAGCTGTAACCAATAGAGAACGCATTTATTACGGTGAAAGAACACAGTTCGTTCAAGTTCTTTGCGGATTTTTTTTCCTTTTTTTTTTTTTTTTTTTTCGTCTGGTGTACACAAGCCACCAACACTTGGAAGTCTTGTTGGTAGTTAGCCATTGAGTGGCTTCTTGCGGCGAAGTCTGCGTGTTCACTGGGGCGGACATAATATCGGCTTAGTCAGGTATCAGTAATCGGGTTAAGCAAGACTTTTCTCCGTATATTCCGGAGTACATCGACTTTTCTTCTTGTATTTTTCTATATTGTTTACGTCTCATTTTGTGAATTAGAAATTCATTTGGTTTATTTTTATTTTATTTTATTTTATTTTATTTTTTTTTTGTCTAACTTCGTTCGGTAATGCGGCGAAGACTATTTACTTCGGAGTCGTCTGGATATTTTTATTTGTACAAAAAAAAAAAAAAAAGTTTGGCTTTAATGAACGAGTAATCAGCTTTGACTAGCTTAAATTCAGTTTAAAAATAAATAAAGTAAATTTACTTACTGCAAGTTCTACTTAAATTGAATTTTGAATGAATTTAGTAGAAATAAACGAATCTAAATATTTTTAATGATAATTATGTGCATAATATAAGATAATTCCACTTAAGCCTAATTTTATTAGGCTTAAGTGGACGTTAATTGCAAAATTATTTTATTTCCTCTCCACTCTGTTTTTCGTTTCCACCCTACTATATGACTTATTGGCATCTTCTACTGCATTATGGTTTATATTTAAAGGACTCTATATCTCTCCGAAATACGAAAGCAAGCATCTAGTCAATTTTGCATTGTTTCAATTTTAATTTTTTTCTGTATGTAATTTTCATTATTAGAATAGTTCTTGATGTTCTTTGAATGCATTCCTATTCTTTCGCGTGTGTTGTTTTGCAAACAACATAAATATTTATCCTAGCGCTTTGCTCAGGCAGTTTGACTGTGCTCATGTAATAGAATTAAGCTTTTCATTATTATTATTATTATTATTATTATTATTATTAGTCTTTCCTGCAAAAGGATGTAGTTCATAGCACGTTAGTGGAAAAAGGTTACTAATCCGAAATCCAGCTCTTGAGACCAAATATGGGTTTGTTTGTTTGATTTTTTTCCTGAACTAGTTCATATTTTCAATAAGCAAGGCGGTTGTCTTACACCTGCGATAAAACTCTTGGAGATTCAAACCACTACGTATAGGTTGGAGTGGATCTAGCAATGACCAAGCCATCCGAATGAATTGCGAAATTATTTTCACATAAGCTTTACTTGGGATTTGATATTGGATTAAAGTTTATCCATACATTTCGATTACGAGTTTAAATGCGCGATTTAAAACTAGGTTTAGTGAGAGAATTCATTTTGCTTTAATTTCTCCGATCACTTTTAGTTGTTGTTACTTAACACGTGCCAATACAAAGTAGCGAATATGAAACGATAATTAGATCCGAATTTGCCTTAAAACGCATTCTGCTATTTCTTAAATTTCTAACGGGATGTCAATGACGCTATTGGAAGGGGAAAGAGGAGAGTAAATTCGAAGTACTAAATTCAATCATTTGCGGGGCTAACACCTAAACTTTTTTTTTTCTGTTGACATGATTTACGACAATTCTGACACCAGTTCTGTTGCAAAAGAAATAGAAACACTTAGATAACGTGAGTAGTCCTCTTACAATGCAGTTTGTCCACTTAAGATATTGATGTGATTTCTCTCCCAGGAATTATGAGTAAAACTGTTTCCACATTAAACACTGCTTTTAAAATCACATAGATATTTAAATAAAATTATCTGCCTAGTAATAAGTGAACCGCTTGGTATAAAACTACACTATTTTGATAGGAGATGAGCTAACTCATTGCCGGGTATAAGTCTTGAGGGATGAGAAAAGAACCTTCCTCTTTGAACGAAGTCATTTAGTCGGTTTTAGGCTTCATAAAATTCTATTAAACAATAATAAACATTGTTCTATAGCAAAGTAGTAAGATAAAGAATTTAAACCGAAAAAAAAAGTAAAGTGACGACAGCCTATGCGAATAACGTTTTGACATGAGAGTTGCCTTAGTATTTGCACTTTACGAGAAGGCCGTATAATCACTCTTATTTATTAATAATTTTCATTATATAGTTATATTATTTTGAAAAAAAAAAACAATTTAATGTTTCTAATAAAGTGGTTAGTCGGTGTATATTCTCCGTCCATTGTCGTGTAAATCTGCGAACAGCGTCAACGGGTGTGAAAGAGCCACGCCGAAGAAAGCGTCTTTCTTAGTAAAACGGTTCTGTCCTTCAATCATTATGACACTTATTCGGTTAGAAGACAAATTCGGGGTTCTTTTACTCCCTGCCGTTCTCCCAGATCGTAAATTGCCGTATGCGTGCTCAAGGGTTACTTCGAAGTTCACGATAGTGAGGAGAGGATATGTCGTCTCACGACAGGATTCTTCGTGGAAGGCGTAAAATTGTGCCGGTCGTGAGGTAGCGAAGTACTTTAAACCATCTACCCTTAGTGTCATCAACAAACTCCTGTGACATAAAAGAGGTCACACGGTAACGCTTCAGTCGCGTGCGACTTCGCCTCTCATCACGTCAGACTTACACCTCGATCATTATCAGATCACAGAGACTCGATAAATCACGTTTAAGGGGCTATCCACGTGCGATTTCAAAAGACCTAAAGATTACGAACAGTTCTATACAACTGCAGCTTTCTTCCGGTGTCGCAGTGTAGGTTTTATCTTTGCTGGTGAAAAGCTCGTTTTAGTAAATTAGCATCCTGTTTTTTTTTCCTGTAGAAATTGTTCAGTTTCAAATCTTATTTCTTTGCGAAATCACACAAAATGATCGCCATTTTAATAAAAAGTTTAATTGAACAAAAACATTTTGAAATCAACACAATGCGTTGAAAATAACCATTGTTTAAAAATATTGTTAAAATTTCTTTTTAATCATCAATTGAAATGTACAAATAGCAAAATGAAAAAGAAATTAACATCACTGTTGAAATCAATTGTTGGAATGAATCAGAAAATAACAGAAATTTACATTGTTTACAAACTCTTGCTTGAAATGAACAAAGTGTCTCGTGCATTGCAGCGAAATGTACATTGTTTAAATGCCATTGTTGACATTATTAGCATTTGTTTAGAATATAAACATCTGCAAATAGAACAAGAAATCTTCATTCTTTAAAGTCTATTGTTGACTTTAAACATCAATTTCTTTTTTTAAAATCTCTTCTGAAGCGTAAATTTGTGCAAATAAAGCAAAATGGACATTGTGTAAAGAATATCGTTAAAGTGAACACCTTGAGCAAACAGTGGAAAATGTGTTCTGCTTAGAATATTATCTAAGGAATTTGCAATTACTAAAAGAAATATGCAAATTATTCGTAGATTATTAAAATGAACATCTCGTTTCTTATGATATTAATAATACATGCGCATTATTAAGTAGATTTTTGAAATTAAAATATCGTATTGCATAAAATATTAGAAATATGCGCTCTTCGTTAATTGCATAGCAACGAATTTTTAGTGATAGGGAATTTAGCTGCAGTTTTTCTTTTTCTCCATGAATGTTTAAAATACGCAATTCGTTAACTGTAGACTGACATTTCTGAATTAGGGGAAAAAAAGTCAGAATTAATTATTGTTGTATTAGCATCAGATATCTCGGGATAACAAAGAAAATTGTAAAAAAGAAGTTAGATTTTTATTCAGATAAATGCAAATTTCATACCGAGTGTGTAAAGGAAGTATGAACATGTTTCTGAATAAATGACTTTTTTATTTTATTTTATTTTTTATTCGAATGTAATTAAATATGAAAACTTGGAGGATTATTGCCAACCAGTAGTGCTGCTTTGGTACAGAATTTGTTCAAAAATAAATAAAATTAATCCTTGATATTTTCAGGTTATGTGCAAAAGATTTTCCATGGAATGATTTTTAAGTGTTGCATTTGTAAAAATAAAGTTTACTGGCTTCAAGCTTATTTATGTAAAATATCAGATCTCATGATTTATTATGGTAATGCTAGTAATGATTATCGTTTGAAATCTGGTTTTAAAAATAAATAAACCGCATTGATTTCGGATTTATCTGAATAATTATAATATTTAGCTAGTTTTCGAATTACTTATAGCTAACAGTACCCTTCTTTCAACCTTGCATCATTCATTGCTTAAGTAATAATTCTCTCTCTCTCTCTCTCTCTCTCTCTCTCTCTCTCTCTCTCTCTCTCTCTCTCTCTGTTAAGGGTAAGATTGAAAAAAGGGATACAGGAAAAGATGGGTAGAAAAATGAAGAAGAAGGGAGATCTCAGTAAAAGTGGATATTTGAAGGAAGACTCGTGCTGTTTAACGTAATGTCAACTGTGTGGGAAAATGCTTCTATTCGTAAACCCTTCTTTTCTGCATACTTTTTAAATCTATCATTTGAGAGTTTGTATGTATATAACGTATGTCGAACGAAGATTTTACGTATAACTTACCGTTCATGACATTTATGTGTACATATAGACACACAGCACACACGTATGTATTTTAAAATATATATACTTACAATTACAATGATTATAATTATGAGGTCTGGTTGTATTTGCATTTGCTTAAGTATTGTTTGTTGTGTGGAATGCGTGGCTTGTTTACGTTTATGGAATTTAGTGTGTGTTTCATTACCAGGAATTCAGTAGGGGCTGAGTAGCGAGTTTGGATAATTGGATAAATATTACTAGATCTTTTTAATTTGGACACTTTTTTTCCCTTCCTTTTTACACATATTATTTTTGCGAGGATAAATAAACAACCATAGTTTTTCGGTTGATCCTGCGTATTAGGGCTTCAAAAACTGTCTTAAGGATGTTGTGCGTGCGGGGTTATGACTCAACTATTGGTATTTTGGTTTCTTTTTCTGTCGCATACTATCCGTGTATATGCCCCTATAATTGCAGATATTTTGCAAATATGTTTGTATGAGCATATAGAAACCATATGTGGATGAGAGCGTGTATGTAACTATTCTTTGCAGCTCATGTTGCACATCTGTGAGTTCTCATACATCGTACACGACACTGATGTGCTATATGTCCTGCGACCTTTTCCCTGTATGAGTCAGACTAGAGCACGTGACTTCCAATGGCTCTTTCTTTGTTTACTTGAACTCGTGATGATGAAGGGTGTATGTACTTTTATACAACTCCATCACAAACAACTTTCTCATCTTCGTTATCTTTAACACTTCTTTTATCTGACTAATTTCCTTCCATCTCTCACACTGACAATTATCCGTTCTTGTTAAAGTTTTATAAATCACGTGATTTCAAATTAAACTCCATTTACGTACAATAAAATAATCCTTATAATTAATAGAATCTGAGTATACTTATCGGCCCAACTAGAATCTACTTTTGGGATTAATTAATAAGAGAACGTATTTTATCACAAAGGAATTTATGATAAAATTCTTTTGTGATAAAATTCACATAAGTTCACAAAGAAGTTATGTAGATTTTGTTTGAACGAATATCAAGTTTAGTATATGGTATTCCTATACTACGGAATATTGATATTGATATTAATTCCTATTCACAGAGTTGAAATAAACTAACTAATTAATTCCCAGTTTGCCTTTTAATTATCATGTATTATTTGCCAAACGTTTATTCTTACAGCTATTATTCAATTATCCATTCTAGTCGGAATGGCGAAGCTGTAGCTGAAAAGAGGTCAATGCAATCGTAATGTCTGCGACATTTTCTTTTTTTATTTAATTCGACTCTGCGACAGCCATCTAATTAACGGATTGAATGGTCGATTCGTCATGTGTGTGTGACATGTCTGGGATTGCATGTTTTCAAACAAGTGGTCATCTACTAGTGATTGAATGAACCAATAAAAATGATTCACTCTAACAATTGTACCTCGCATGCTCCTAAACAGCAGTCTCTTCATGAAGAAAAAAGAAAAAAAAATGTTTGATTTAAGTTTCCATGTATGTTAACCATGCAATACCCATCTTTTGATTCATAAATGTTTAATTTAAAAAATGGCGATATATAACCACGTTTCGTTCAAACAAATAAAAACAGTATTGTAAAAAAGTAAAATAAAATAAAAAATAGTAATAATATTGCAACTTATATTTTACTTTAAAATATTTTTTTATTTTTCAAAATAATTTAATTTTATTGTGATATTTTAAAAATAAATCATACACCTATGAAATTTCTGTATAATAATATTTCAAATAAAAAGGAGATGATAAAAAGGAGAGATATTTATATATAATATAAAAGAACATTTTTTTATCCATTTCAAATCAATTATATGTGTGTGTGTTATAAATGAAATTAAATAATTAATTTCGTTAATTGAATTTTCATAGCTGCTAAGTTTACGACTTGTTTCTGCCTTAGAGATAAAATGTTCATCGCCCGGTGGGCTACGTCACGAGTCACGTGATGAAATCCAACTGCTCGTTTTCCCATTACCAGAAGTATTTAAACGACACGAAAAATACAGGGAGAATGTCACTGTTCTCAATATGCAGCGCTAGCTATTAGAATAACACAATTAGTCCGTGGAGAGCAGTTCACATCAGTAGCTTTCTATTAGCAATTAAGTATAAGTGGATACATTTATAGGCTCGGAGAATGTCTAAGTGATGGATATCTTGGTAATGATCTTGACAGATCTATCCGCCCAGAAGACATATGAACGCAATCACTATCATTTTTAGCTCATTATGTCATTAATCTTAACGCATAATCGCCTGCTCTGTTACCCCTTCATCTACACTTACAATCGTTTCTTTGTGTGCCACTAACAATGTTTTCTGGTTTCATTATTCCCACAGTGAACAAATCTTACCACTAAAGTATTGTTTAACGTAGTCCAACAATGAGCCTTTCCGGAAATAACGACTGTATCATTGTTCACAAAGTACTCCAGCTTCCGTTTTTCAAATGAGCATGCGTAGAGACAACAATTACTAATCTTTGCTTTCAACAATGGTCTTTGGATATCTTGGAATGAGGATGGGAGTTACATTGCATATAATTAAATTATTCAGAAAACCTCGAAAGACTGTCGCCATCATGAGTTTAAAAAAATTGTATGTTTAAGTGACATAGCATATAATTAAATTAAATTATCATTCCAAACTCAATAACAACAAACATTCACGTCACGATTCCTTATCTTATCTTGATCTTGATCTGGTCAGAAGTGTCCACCAATCACGGCACGAATCCTTATCTCTAATATATCTCCCTTTTCCATTCAAAACAACAACGTCACTTATTTACAACTAACAAATGACGTCACTTATCTACATCTCATAACAACAAACATTCAGGTCACGATTCCTTATCTTATCTTGATCTTCATCTGGTTCGAAGTGTCCACCAATCACGACACGATTCCCTATCTCTACCATCACCCATAATTTTCCATACGCGAACCAAAACACAAGAACTGAACTCATTGACACATATGCCCTCAGGGAAATTCCTAACTCATGAAGCCACGCCCACCAGAAGCATTTTGTCAAAAGCGCCTACCATACTACTGCCGCTATTTCTCCCAAAGAAAAGGTGGCTCCGATCATCCTTAGAGAAAAGCAGAAGTGGGCAGCTTTAAGATCCACAGTGTCCAATCTGCACATTGGCTTCATTAAGGCCAAAAACATGGATGAAGGCATAACGATCCAGCCAGCAACAGTGACAGATTATAGAAGGTTGACCAAAGAACTAGACAACAGAGGTATCCAGTATCATACCTTTGCGCTCAGCTCCGAAAAAACTTAAAAGTGGTCCTTCTTGGTGTCTGTGAAGACATTGACACAGCAGAAATAGCTGCTGACCTGAATTCTCAGGATCTGCCTCCAGTCAAGGTCAGCAGAATGCACAAAGCAGACAAGACTCCCATGCCATTAATCCTAGTTGAGATTCATAAAATATACAAGGATATCTACAATTTAAAAACAGTCTGTGGTCTCATCGTCACACCAGAACCACTCCGGAAAGATTATCTTCTGGGCAGTGCCATAGGTGCCAGAAGTTTGGCCATGCCCAGAATCTTTGTAGAGCGGAATATAGATGTTTGAAATGTGGGGACAGCCACCCAACCAATACCTGCACAAAGCCGAGGACCACCTCGGCCAAATGTGCCAACTGCAGTGGCCCTCATCCGGCGAACTACAAAGGATGTACTCAGCACCCAAGGAACAGACGGATGGAGGCAGTCAATCAGCCCTCCTCCTACAGTATAAGAACAACAGAGGCCCAAGCATCAAAACCGGAGACTCAGCGGCCACAGTCGGAGACCTCCAAAAATAGAGACACCCAAAAGCAAACAAGAAGTTATGCCGATGTGACCCGTACAAATAGACCAATACCGGAACAAAATCAACCAACAGCACCTAAAAATCTACCAGCTGTTATTACGGCCTCATTAGCAAACATGCTACAAATTTCAGCCTATCAAACCCTACTGAAACCTCCACTAAAAGATTTCTTCGTGAAACGCAGGTCATCCTCACAGCTCTCATAAATGAATAGTAACAAACTCACTCCAGCATCTCTTCAGATAGTTGCTTGGAACGCAAATGGCCTCAAAAACAAAATTCTGGAACTCCGAGACTTCACATCTAGGTATCAACCAGATGTTATTTTAATCAGTGAAACTCATTTAAAACCCTCAGATAATCCTACAATAACGGGCTATCACCTATACAGAAATGACAGACTACTCTACAGATGCGGCGGCACTGCCATCTTCATTAAAAACTACATTAAGCACCACT
The DNA here is from genome assembly GCF_054136105.1 of Typopeltis vanoorti. Taxonomy (NCBI): domain Eukaryota; kingdom Metazoa; phylum Arthropoda; class Arachnida; order Uropygi; family Thelyphonidae; genus Typopeltis; species Typopeltis vanoorti. The sequence goes on from NC_143570.1 coordinate 27,918,524, forward strand.
CTGTGAGCATTCCTTCAACCACTAACCTTGAGATCACAGGAGTGGAAGTAGTCACCAGCTCCACTGGTAAACTGAAAATCTACTCAGCTTACAACCCTCCCTAAAAATCTCTACTTCACTCTGACCTAAATGCCATCTTATGCGTCAGTGAGCCCACCATCTGAATTCCAAGCACCCTGCGTGGAATTGCACAACCACAAACAAGAATGGCTGCATCCTTTCCAATTACTTAGGAAAAAGCAACGCTGTTGTGGCAGGCCCCACCGAACCAGCTGATCTCAGTACGTTTGGCACTGCTGACATCCTGGATATAGCTATCCTGCAGGATATTAAACTTCAATACAGCATCATATCTATGGATGAACTATCATCCGATCACAATCCAATTCTACTACAGCTGTGAAATCAAGAATACCCGTGTCCTCCTTCTCACTCCCACATTGCATGGAAAAGACTGTCAACAGCACTCAAGGATTATATTGGACCTGTTCCTCACATACGCACAAAAGAAGTAGAAACTGCAGTTACAAATCTCACACGACAAATTAATTCTGCTTATAAAGGTAGCTTCCTCCTACAAATCTGCCCGCAAGCCAGATCATTTGCCTGAAGACATCATGAACTTGATCAGAGACAAAAACATAGCTAGGAAAAGATTCCGTAACACGCGTGCACCACAAGATAAAACAGCTCTAAACAGGATAAATGGGACAGTAAGAGATGCACTTAAAACTCATAGAAACAAAGTTTGGGATAAAAAGTTATCCTCTATCTCTCCTATTGATCACTCTATCTGGGGGTTACTGAGAAACATCAGAAATAAAAACAGATCCCTCTCCCCATAATCTCAAACCAGGGACTAGTCCACACAGATGCAGATAAGGCAGAAGCCATACTAAAGAATCTTGAGGAGCAGTGCAAACCTTCTTATAACAACTTAGATTTCAATCACTTGTACAAAATCCACAGACAGGTCAGTCATGCATTAAATCTTCCAGATACCAGTGCTGACCATATTGCACCTGTATCACCTGTTGAATTATATGATATTATTAAAAATGTAAGAACAATAAAGCTCCTGGGCCAGACGGCTTTACTAATCGGGTGATTAAACTTCTGCCCCGAAAAGCAGTAGTGCACCTGACCAGTATAATAAATGCAATCTTAAGATTTCACTATTTTCCTTCCACCTGGAAACTGGCTATGTAATTCCTATACATAAACCAGGCAAAGACCCACACCTACCGCAAAATTATCGTCCAATCAGTCTCATCTCCAATCTGAGTAAGGTTGCGGACAAGGTCATTCTCTCACGACTCCAAACCTCAGTAAATGACCTAGACATCCTCCCTAAAGAACAGTTTGGTTTTCGGCAACACCATAGTACTACCCAGCAAATCCACAGAATTGTGGAATACATCACCACCAGCTACAACTAGCGCCAGTGCACAGGAGCTTTTTTCCTAGACCTATCCAAAGCATTTGACAAAATCTGGCATTTTGGACTCCTGCACAAAACTTATATCAGCCGGTACCTCACTAAAAATGGTTCATCTAATCCATTCATATCTTCCGAATAGATCAATGTAAGTTAAAATCAACGGTTCTACATCGTCCCAGCGCCATGTCTTTGCTCGAGTCCCGCAGGGATCTCTACTGGCTCCATTGCTATTTTCTGTATACATGTCAGACATCCCACACAATCCGATGACTTCCATTTTGGCCCTGTATGCGGATGATACGGCAATACTAATCAGATCTCTCAGACCCCATTTCATTACCAGAAAGCTTCAAGAATACCTTCTAAACCTGGAGGGTTGGTTCTCCAAGTGGAGATTGGAAGTCAACCCTCAGAAAAGCTCAGCCGTTCTTTTCTCAGAAAGGCCAATGTCTCCTGTAGGAGATGTGTTACTATTCAATACTAAAATTCCCTGGCAGACAGAATCAAATTACCTGGGTGTGATTTTCGACAAAAAGCTATCTTTCAATCAGCACACTAAGTCTGCGTGCACAAAGGCATCAAAAGCCATAGCTCAGATCTATCCGCTAATTAATAGAAATAGCAAGCTCAGCAACAGAATCAAATTGCAGCTATACTAGATGACGATTCGTCCTATAATCACCTATGCCTCTCCTGCCTGGAGCCACACCTCTAATACTAACATTATCAAGATACAACGAGTGCAGAACAAGTGCTTGAGAATGATTCTGAACGCCCCGTGGTATGTTAGAAACAATCAACTTCATAGACACACGATATTCCCTATATTTTCTCTTTTCTACAATCCTTAGCATCCAAGTTTTTCCTAAAGACGTCCACACACCCCAACGATTTGGTTCGCAAGCTGCAGTATACGAGGCAACGGACATATTCAAATATAGAAGACCAAAAGCTATATTAGCCTCCTATAACGATGCATAATCCCCATGCCCATTCAGGGCGAGCAAACTGCTCATAAATGTTACTCTTACTATAACCACAACAGATAGCGGGTAATATGAAAAGCATCTTGCTTCACCCTTAAAGACATAAATGTCAATTGTCAATATGTGTCGGTGAGATGCGGTGATTAATACCCTTGGAGGGCAATACTGTAGCCAATGAAGTTCTAACTGAGGCTCGGCTATTGCTGTTACCCTCTTACCATGATCAGAGCTTTATTGCTCAATAACACCTTATCCTTACACTGTCCTCTACAGATAACGGGGAATATGAAAAGTATTCTAGCTTAGCCCCTTTAAGCCAGTCCTTATAAGGATATATGTGTCACTTTTACAAGATGATGATTCGGCCAGTGATCACTTATGTCTCCCCCACATGGAGCCACACCGCAAATAGAAATATTCTAAAACTTCAAAGATTACAGAATAAATGCCTGAGAATGATTCTGGATGCCCCTTGGTTTATCAGAAACACCCAGATCCACAGAGAAGTCAACATTCCTTACATCTCTTCCCTTCTTCTAGATCTAGTAGTGAAGTTCTTTACCAAGACTAGCAACCACCCAAACCCGTTGATCAAGGAAGCTTCGGAATATATAATGAAGCGGAAAGCTACAAATATAAAAGGCCAAAACATATCTTAAGTACAGCTGAACACAGCTAATTTCACTGGGCGAGCATGTGGCTCATAAACACTCCATTCAAAGTTTTTCATTTCAGATAAAGGGGGAATACGAAAAGCAATTTTGCTTCACCCATCTAGCCAGAAATGTTATTCGTTATGTCACTGTAAAAATAATGTCCATGAAATGCATATTTATATTTAAAGGTTGATTTTTTTGTACATTAAAATTAAAATTTGCTTCTTTGTGTAATTCATATCTCAATATGGCTGTTTTTTGCTGATCATTTTAATCTTCGTATTCAGATAAAAGAAAGAAAAAAAAAACGATGATTCAAGATATAATTTCTTGCCACTAGAGATTTGAATCTGAAAAGTAAGAATCATTTCCGTTTCGCTACTATTGTCAATAAATTTAATCACATCCGTTTTCTAACTGCCTTTTAACCTTTTTTGAATTAACACCAGGATAAGGGCATCCTTGGAAGCTGAGAATGAAGGTCGCCAAAAGGGTGTGAGGGTTAGATTTTTCTCTGAGAGGGTGGTGCACTCACAACATCCAATGTTGCACTCACAACATTGGATATTGTGAGTGCAAGCAGTCTGAATGAATTCAAGAATAAGTATGATAGCTAAAAGAGGTGTGTGTAGTATGTAGCTTCCCTCGATGAGTTTCTAACTCCCTGAAGGTCTCTCTTAATAATAATAATAATAATAATAATAATAAATATATAATATAATTACATTGCTTGCATATTTCCACGATGTATATCTTGAAAATATACAACCAGATTTTCTAGATATTGAAATCTACAACCTTAGATACCTGCAGTAATAATAAAATGAATAGAATATAATACATCGATAATAATAATAATTGAATTTCAAATAAATTATGCCAAATACCGACGAACTATTGGATGCATTTCTCTTAATGCAGTAAAATAGTTTGTTTACTTAATAAGAGAACAAAGTAAATTTGCTTCTTTGTGTGATTCATATCTCAATATGGTGCTGTGACTACTCAAGAACGAAATAGGCGAGAAGAGCATCGGGAGCTCAGTGGTAAGATGCTCTACTTCAAAACATACTGGGGGGGGAAGGGGAGCACCAACACGTTGGAACGAAATAATAATGTTTTAGAATTCATTTAAGCACTGTTGCTTTCGACATTGTCTTTAGAAGTGTACATTGGTTGATATAGGTTATATTTATTGGTGCATTACTGTCTTAGCATACAAATTTAACTACGCTATTAAAAATTCCCGTGGGATGCTGGATGATAAATCGCCGGAAAACTTTTAGAGGGAAAAAAAAAACGAGAGTGTTAGTTGGCGAGTTTGAAGATAAGATCCGTCCTAACATCACACGAAGTAAACCATGCTAGGAAAAGCTTACAAAGAAGGCCTTTTGTGTCATACTCGATCGAAAAGCCTTTTGAAATATCGAGAGAATAGTTTGGTTTCTCTTTCATTGTTATTATTTTTTAAAGCATATGTCCAGAGATGAATAAGATAAGCTAGATGATCTCCCCCTGGTGGATCGATAGCGTCAAATCCTTAGTGATCATTAATTAAACAAGATTTTAGCTGACTGGTAATGGATTTTTTTATTATTCTGGAGATCGATGAAATGGGATAACAATTTTTTGGGGGACATGAAAATGAATCAAAATTAATTTTGAAAGGAGCACAGATTTCGAAGGAAGATGGTAGAATTCCATTAAAATCTCAATGAATCACCATAAAGATTTAAGAAGGAATCATCCCTCTTCTTTTGAAGAAGAAGAAAAGAGTTGGCTGCAATTCTTTTCCATCTGCCAATTGAAGTTTCTCAAGAGAGCGCTAAAATGCGATTGGATTCATAATGGAAGTTGGTTGTTGACGAAATTTTGATCGCGTGCAAGGAAAAAAAAGAATCATGTTAGGATATAAGTCGATCATTTTTTTCCAACACTTTAGTAAAGTAAGTGAATCGAGATTTGAAGTGGAAAAATATTTTAATAACATTTGAGCAGGGAGGTTTATGATTTAATACGAGAATGGGTTTTGTCCAGCTCTTGTCCATTCTAGACAAGTCATGAAGGTACAGACAACAGAACCTTCGTTCTAAACGACTGCAAAACAGTCTTTTAGAAAATAGGGAGCAAACATGTTCTAATTGCAGGATTGAATGGTGATGATGATGTTCATATGGGAACTTTGAAGTCGAATTTGAAGTATGGGTTGGAATAGATTTAAAAGAAAGCGAAAAAATTGTAGTTGAGGAAAGAGGCTCAGAAAGTATAAAAGAGAAAGATCCTTAATTGGATTAAGTTGCTGTTTTTTTCTGTCTCTCTTTCAGCACTTTCGATTTTTGAGGATATTTTGGGTACGACTCAAAAGGGGGGACAGAATTTCATCCCCCGAAATAGGCATATCTGGAGAAAGCACGCAGTTAAGTCAATAATGCACTGGCCTCATAACCTTAGTTTTTTTTTTTTTTTTTTTTTTTTTTTTTTGTCCCTACCAACCTAAACATGGAAACCACATTGTTATAGCGGAGAGGATCTGGCGCTTTGAAAAGTTTAGTGAGCTCTTCATATAAGACGAACGGATAATAACTAATAACTTGTGGTAATAGAGACTCAAGATGATCATGAATTTTCTAAGAACGAAATCTCGTTGTCTTTGACCAGCAACGTTTTATCCAAAGTGTAATTGTGCGGAATGGATTCTCTTATTTATTGACGAGGTCCTACTGAAAGATTTTCTGAAATGCGTAGGATTGATTTAGTTACGTATCGCTGTTATTCCTTTCAAAGTATTTCTCGTCCACCCTTATGAATTCGTAGACCGAAACCAGTATTTCAGCCACTGGTCGAATCACCATAGAGGGTATCTTCGTTTGAGTTCAATTCCCTCCCCTCCCCCCCCTCCCCACCACCACCACCAGAAATCCCGACCATCAAGTCTTCAAATCTCCGTCCATAAAGCTACAATCTTGGCATATAAAAAGCAGTCTCGGGTCTGTTGTAGAAAAACACAAAAATGCGGTCCTCGTTCATGTTGCACAGACTACAACTTGTTCTTTCATTCGTTGTATATTTTTCGTTAAATATACATTTATAAATCATTATTGTTGGTTGGCAATCGGGTTTGAATGTCGGTTCGATTCCAAGTTGGACGACTTAATTTCTAAAATTGTCAACAGAATTCGAAGCTAAAAAAAATCATCTAAAAGTCTATACATTTTCCATTGTCTATCTCTAAATGCTGTTTTGTAGCATCTAAAGGAGTTTTGAAACAGCTTTTCAAAGTTAAAAAAAAACTCCTCATATGTTCGGAAACAAGATCTGTGTTACTGTGTTACTGAGGCAGGCATTTGACAAGAAATGATGCAGGATCGATTTTAAAAAAAAATATAAAAAAAAATCAGCACCGGAATTCGCTATGAAATTTGTAAGCGTATACGGTAGCAAAGAGCGCAAACATTAGGTTTATTCTAGAGCACCATCTGGTGGACGGTTTCTAGAACTACTTTCCTGTTGTATCCTCGAATAAGAGCGTTTGGATTCCTCTACCATACCATAAAGAGAGTAATAGAAATTAAGTAGGGCAACCTATTGATTGTGAAATCAAAACTGGCTTTCTTGTTGACGTCGAAAGAGTTCTATAACTTTTAGCAGTTTAGTGTAAGCATGCCTATCACAGCAAACAAGATTATTTTCTTATGCAGGTTAATCTTTCTCGATAAACGAACAGCAAAAAAATTCTCCATCGCATTACATTAGCTCCACGGTATTGCTGGTCATGTACTAAGGGGATTAAACACAGCTTGAAAATTAATTAAAAAATTTTCAAACTTTTATTTTAAGCTAAAAAAGGCAAGGGGCGGGGGGGGTTAAAGCTCGTTTTTTGTAACCCAATGTATTTTGTTTCCAGAACATCAGAAGACTTTACGTTCATTTAAGTTCTTACATATAAGGCCGCACATCGACACAAAAGAAAAAACAAAAAAAAACAATACATCTCATCTTCGGAACTCAGTTCTCTAAGAGAGGATCCCGGTGTCATTCATTCGAGCTCTCCCAAGCTGACTGAACACATCAAAGTGACTGTAGTGTAATTTAGGATGGCCTCAATGCGCTCTCTACACATTACGCAATGGGCAGAGGTTGGGAGTTTGCCTCCGGTATACCTGGACCTCATTAGTTTGGCATTACGCTGTTGTTTGCTAATGTACGTCTCGACAGCCCCATCACTCATGAAAGACAGATTGAGGGATTATTTCTTTCAGTTATTTAGTTCACCTGTCTTGAGGAGAACGTACTAGTTTCCGCTAAGAAAACGCAAAGAGATGCTGAAGATAAAATCCTTTTATCCACTTGACAGAACGCATGTGTCAGGCCCAACCGGTATTAATACCAACAAGAATAAAATACGATGAATGGATCAGTAGTTTTACGATAAATATTATTCGGTGATTTAAATTCGAAACGGGACTTGAATTTTGTGTTTTTAAAAAGGATGAGTGGGGGAGGGGGGGGGATGAATGATAAATGCAGATTATTTTGAATTCCGTAAGCCTGCTTTTCAGATATTTGTTAATTACCTAAATCGTTACGGTTACAACTGTTTATTTGATTAAAGTCTTATCCTTGCATCGTGACTATGAGATGTCTGCTTCTCACTGATGCGTCGCTATTTAATTAAAAATAAAACTGGGGCTAATTAAAAAATTCTTATAAAAGTTTTCTCATTGCATGCCTCTGATGGAAAATACAAGTTTGGGGGCATCGTTCTAAATTTATACACATTTCTAATTTAGAAGCTTAATATCTAGTTCCGATAATTTGATTTTTAATGTGGGTTTCGACGTTACTATGTAGCGGGAGACTTCGGTGATGGTGATAGGTTGAACTCATGGAAATGTAAAGACGTCGGGTGATTCCATAGATAGAAAGAAAGTGGGAGACTGATGTCTATCATATCCTGATAGAAATGTGAGGCAACTATTCAGATATTTCGTTTGTTTTTGCGCTTAAAACGATAATAATATACATTATGTATAAAACGTTAACTGTATATAGAGCAATCTCCCTCTTTTCGTAGTTTTCCTATTTCTTTTTCCTTCTTCCTTTTTTTCATTGGCTGTATCTATCGTCTACCTCTTCTAGTGGCATATTAGCATTATGTTGTCGCTGATCCATATATGAAACTCCGTCTGTACAAATTTTGATGGAATTTAGCATTCTTAGATAACCTCAAGAGATCCGATTGAGATGTATTTATTTTTTTTCTGATTTAGTTTACATTAGGTCGTTTTATGATCTTGTTGCCATAGCAACCGTAAAGAAATTAGTCAAGGAATGTTATCTTTAGATATTCGTAATCATATTAAAGGTTAATACATTCAAATAAACCTTGCAATTCTAACTTAACTTAAAGAGTTAAATATTGTATTGTATTTTAAGAAAAACATTAATTACCTCGTAATATGGCGATTGTATATCACATTTTTCATTCTAATATGTTCTCAAGATGGGGATGAATCCAAACCATTGTTTTTAAAATCTTTATTAATTTTAATATAATTTACGAAAATTCATTTCTTGTACAAATTGTTTAAATTAAACCATGATTCAAGATTCTACTGTAAGTTTACATTATATATTTGAGACAATAACATACTTATAGTCCTTATAATGACAGGCTTAAAGGGGCGAAGCAAGAATGCTTTTCATCTTCCCCGTTATCTGTAGGGATAAGGTGTTATTGAGCTATTAAAGCTCTGATCATGGCAGGAGGGTAACAGCAATAGCCGAGCCTCAGTTAAAACTTCATTGGCTACAGCTTTTCCATATTTAAATTTAAAGGTAAAGCCATCTCTAAAAATTCGGACGATCCCTAGGCCCCCAATCGTGGGCGAAAGACCGAGCAGAGCCACCACCGAGCAGAGCCGCTCATATTCCGCGGAAAAGTGTTCTGTTCTCCGACAAAGCCTCACAGCGAGCGTTAAATTAAAGCTTTGATCATGGCAGGAGAGTAACAGCAATAGCCGAGCCTCTGTTAGAACTTCATTGGCTACAGCATTGCCATCCATTACCCTCCAAGGGTATTTGATTGAACGAATCAATCACCGCATCTCAATCTCACAGTCGATTGATTCACCCCTAGATCCGCTCCTAAAATAACGCTTTAAGTTCTTAAAAGAAATGGATAAAGAGTCCTTGACCCTTTATCTCATCTGAATGAAGATTATCTGTGTCTGTGTGGATGGGGTGTTATTGAGCTAAAAAGCTCGTAGTCATGGCTGGGTAACGGCAATAGCCGAGCCTCAGTTAAAACTTCATTGGCTACAGCATTACCATTTGTTACCCTGGAAGTCCTAAAAAGGACTTTTCAGTCAGCAACCATTCAGTTCCGTCCTTCATGGGTCTCTCTAAAATAAATAAATAAACGCTCCTTATAGTCCTGGCTTAAAGGGGCGAAGCAAGAATGCTTTTCATCTTCCCCGTTATCTGTAGAGGACAGTGTAGGAATAAGGTGTTATTGAGCAATTAAATTAAATTAAAGCTCTGATCATGGCAGGAGGGTAACAGCAATAGTCGAGCCTCAGTTAGGACTTCATTGGCTACAGCATTACCATCCGTTACCCTCCAAGGGTATTGGATTGAATCTTCAAATCCTGATCCTAAATAAACGCTTACTTCCCATCATTATTAAAGTATAATCTATATTTATAAAAATATTAGGTGTACGAAGTAAAATTCATTTTTATGCCATAATTTTTATAATTATTTAATATTTTTATATAAATCTTACTGATCCTATTTATTACAATAATATTTTAAATAATATATCATATTATAAGCTAATTTATATTCGAAAATAAAACGTGATATCAGAAATCCAATTATTTCCAGAAAAATTTCTCACGAACTTCAGATAATTAATATAAAAATTTTTATTCATAGATCTGCAATATTTGGATATCTTTCTTGTTTAGAAATTTATATCTACATTCATTCCAGTATATTAAAAATGTTGAATTAGTCTGATAGTTTGCAACCTTCGTTTAAAAAAAAAAAAAAGAAAAAAAGTTATCTCCTTAGTGATTATTGGTTTGTGGCATCTGTCACACAAGATATCAGTTGGGAATGTATCTTTCATAAAAGGGGATAGTCGACCGACTCCTCTAAAAACGGAAAAAGATCATAGAAAGTAGATTGTAAAGTCGTGATCTGATACAATAGAAAATAAAAGAAGTACGCAGTTCTTTATATTTTCACCGACAATGGCGCTATTGTCGGTTTCAAACAATGCCCAGTGAAATTAACAAAGTTTTATTTCCCGGGCACAAGAAAACGATCGAAAATCCACGCGCAATTGTTGCTAAGCAACAGAAGAATGGTATTTCATGAAATTAAATACAGTAGAAGAATGTTATATAATTCCCCCCCCCCCTTCTATTATTGATTCAGAATCAGTTTTATTATTATGAAATGGGATTCGTATCGCTGTATAGAATAAGCATTATCAGAATTTTTGAATTTTTATTAAATTCTCCAAAGCGAACAGCGAAAAATCTATTTTATATTCTCACTTTCGTAATGAAGAAAAATACGAATCTTTGTATCACCTTAGCTGTTGCCGTTAAAAATAGTATTGCATTATAAGCTCTGCTTTTCATGTCTTCGTCAAACTTTCTGTTCGTTGATTAAAATAGTTGCTCTCAACTACTTTTTTTCTTTTTTTGAGAGGATCACGCAATAACTTCAAAATGAACAGTGTAAATGTTTTTAGTGCACATGATAGACAACTTTCAGACAGCTCTCTTCACTGTTACTAAGTGCAGTGAATTTGTTTTGGGACGAATAGTTCAACCACGCATATATTTCTTATCGTAAAGTTTAATGGAACATCACACGTCAACCCTAACTTGGCTAAAACTGACAAGTTACAAAGTGCTTGGGTTTTATCAAGTGTCACTTCTGTCGAGTTTCTTAATAACTGGACTATCTTTACGATCAATAGATATTCACTGGATAGCCTCTTGAATAAAGAATGAAATATATATTCACGTAAACGTCTGTTATGTCATTTTTCATGTTAAAAATTATTTTTATCCAGTTTGAGACTTCATAAAATTCTAAAAAAATCATGTAAAATGCCTGATCGGAACCTTAATGATTATATATAAAAATACATATAAATCCTTCCTTTTTTTTTTCCTATTCTGATCTTCAAGCTATCTTAAATGATAAACTATAGTTTATTTTATTTAAACATTTGTTTTATTCTTCTTGAAATAATTGAACACAATGTAGGAAAGAACAACTTTTTCTTTCTCTCCCTGCTGGATTCCACTATCCAATTGTTTTCTACTGTTTTTTTTTTTCATCAACCAATTCCAGCTAAGATGGTTAATATGAGAAAAAAAGTTTTCTATTTGGAAACAAGAACAAAACTAGGTCATTGGCACTGAACAGCATTGTAGTTTGATTGTCACTCAGCTTTCATACAGATGAATTGGTGTGTCAACCTCCCTTTGTCGTCGGCTTCCAAATCTGACAAACCAAAACGCATAAAAATAATAAAATTCGATTTAGAAATAGAAATGGTCCAATTATTTGCAAAAAAAAAAGTTTTCTATGAATCTAAAGACCATTCTGCTGTTGGAGACATCTGTAACGTGGGATACAACATGCACGCACAGAGACAGAGAGAGAATTTGTAATCATGAAAGAATTGATATATATATATTATATCAGTAATGTATATTATTATATATATTATTTGAACATTTATCAAGCCATTTGACGACTCTAGTGACCAACGGGGGCCCACTCACACCACACCGAGCGATTAAAATCATTTCTCATCTAATATTACCAAGAAGAGGATGCATTTAATCACAAACCAGCTGCTAATGTGTGCAAATTATGCGAGATTTTAAATGTAATAGGTAACTTTACCAATGTTAATCATATACCGATGATTTGTGACAATTTAGCTAAGAACTGGCAATTTAGTTTTAAGTGATATTCTATAAAATTATACGGGCAAGATAAATATTGAAAAATATCCTTACAATATATACAATAATACCCAATGACCTTTACAAGGTCATTGGATATTATTAAGACTACCATACTTGTCATCCGATTTTAACAGAATATTTGAGACGTGATAAGTATTATAATTTGATTTTAGAATTTTCGAAATTAAATAAGTGAATAGAATGAATCCTGTAATGCCTTTTATTCCCAAAGGGAGTAGGCGGGGCCCCCATTAGTCTTAAATGTTTGAAGCTCGATGAGCAGCCAATCTGTATCCTGATGTTATCACTGACAGCTGAGCTCGAAGCTATCAGTAAATTGAGACATTTGAAGGGAGAGAGAGATTTGTAATTACCTGCCGCCATCTTGTGATCCTGAACCCCAACAGATATATATATATATATATATATAGAAGATTTTCAACTAGCAGACAACTCATGTTTCCAGAAGTTCCCCCTAACTGTGAACAAAATAGGACTAGATAAGTAACCATTATTTATCCGAGAAAGGCGATATATGCCCTTCCCCAACAAAAAAGCTTTGCAACTTAGTTCAGGAAGTGTGCACACATGTAAGTAAACAACTTCGAAGTTGACGGCACATCCTATTTCCGTTTTATCGTAACAGTATCAGAAATTCTGGATCAACCCTCATATATGCACAAGACCACGCTTCGAGCATTGCACTTAATAGAGATAGACAAACAGCCGGGCTATGTTTTCTTATAATTCACTTCCCATGTAGATTTTCGAACTACATACATCGAGATCATGTGAATTGCATTGGAGTTATAGTGAAACATCCTTTTAATATACTTCATATTTAAAGATATACAAAGAAGTTTTCTTATGAATACCCCCTATATGATGAAAAGTTCGACATATAAGAATATAAAGTTTTAAAAAAGAATCATGAAATTAAATCAGTTGACTTTCCCTTTTACTAATTTAAATGCATTTTAAACACAAGTTTAAATAATTAAATTTTAATCATTTAATTGTAAAAAGCAGTGTTGGTTTACTTCTAAGAACAAGAAACACGCCTAAAGGATAAATAAATAAAAAATCCTGTAAAGTTGCCCAAAAGCAGTAGATAAATGGCCCCTTCATGTTAAATTAGTGAATTCTTTTCTAAGAGCCTTTTAGCTGTTGAAGTGACTATAAATATCTCCCTCGTAAACTTGTACAGAGTTCTGTAGATTTCTTTGCACTTTGGATCAACCAACGAGGATTCCATTACAAAACTTAGATATTTGCAGTACAAGTAATCTGGGAGAGGAAAAGAATAGTCTTTATTTTTTTTTTCCACAGAATGTCTGAAAAACAGTTGTGTTTTAGTTTGTAAATATTTATAATGACTTCAGTATGTTCTGTTTTTCCCTGCTGAAGATAAAAGTTGAGTGACGAGCTATGGACCATTTAATATTATCAGTAGTTGATATTCTCTTTCGTAATTCGAGATAAGTTCATCCGAGAAATAAGAAATCTTACAGAATACATTCCCTTTATTCATATGGATGCCCCCCCCTACCTCTGCATCTTGGATAGCCTGCATTGTAATGTAAAAAAATGCATTAATATTCGAAGCTAGAGCGATGACGTCTGATGGAAGAAGCGAATACTATCCTTTTGATATGAAGACGAGCTTCCATTAGTTGATTCCGATTTGCCATGACGTTTTGAGTATCATATTTACCTAGTCGTATCCAAAACTGCATTCGCTGTATAGTGCAGTTACATCATTTAGCGTATCTGGAAGAGTTTTCTATACTAGACATAGCTTGAAGCCAATTGTTCTTTGCCACCCTAATATCAAATAAAAGAGAGTTCGGTTGCACACTATTGATAAAATTCAGTCAGACACATTTGAATTTGCCAGAACATAAGGTAATAGAGGTCTTTTATTCAGTACGTCTAAATCTATCCATACACGTGCTTCTAAAGCTACTGTCAATACGTAGAAAAAAGTCATATCTTGCGATACTCTAATGCATGCCACACACAAAAAAAGCAAGTTCTATATGGATCTGTAAGGGACATCTCGAAGTGTGTGTGTGGTGGGGGATGGGAGACGGGTAGATTTATACTGTATATGACATATCAGCCTTCAGCAATGTCTTATTCCTTCACTTTTCCATGCCTTCCACGTTTATCGCCTGTCAATCTCTTTTTTGAAAAGAGCAGGGCGGGGAAGCGTAAAATATTTTTGGCTAACACATCCTCTTCCAGTTGTGAGCACCAAGAGCAGCCACAGGATATGAAATATTCAAGGCGACACACAACTCAATGGCAATGGGGGATAGTTTGTGGGGGGGATGAGAGATAGGCGGTGATAATCCATTGATTTCTTTTCGGCCTGCATATCTAAAACACGCTCTCTAAAGGAACGCGGAGCGTATTAAGAAGAACAGGGATGAGTAGAGGGGGAGGGGGGTTAGTTGGGAAACAGACAACGTCTACGACATATCATACAGGGTAACAAGTGAGAGAAGAAAGCATGTTGGCAATGACAGGTGTGGATGACGTTAAGACTGGACTTGCTTTTATGCAATCAACTTCTTCGGTTTTCTCCCACAGCATTCCTGTCGGCCTCAAGGCGGTTTTTTTTTTTTTTTTTTTTAACACTTAGGGGACACGTGCTCGGTACTTTGACAAGCGTTTATTAGTGCATAGACACTTTTTTTGTGTCATAAAGAGTTAGATATAACAGCTACTTTTATATTTCTTGCGCTGTTTCTGTGTCTGTTTTTTCTTTCTTAAAACATTTCGTTCAATTTTTTTTTTTTGCTTATTCAGAATTTTTATGCAACCTATAACATAACATCCATTTTTATAATGTAATCTGGTTTTGTGTATCTTTAATACAGTAATAATTTCACTAAATAAATCAGGGATATGCTAAATTCGTAATTATATTATTTTAGGTTTAAAAATATTTTATTGTTTAAAATGAAATTTTATGTAGTAATGTCTAAGTATAATAATGTTGTTGATTTTAATTGAATTAAAAGTTATAAGAAATAAAAAAAATGTAAATTAACTAGAAAAAAATTAATATCTACTTATACACCTTTTTATTTTTAGTATCAATTATAAATAACAATTAATAAAAACAGCGAAATAGTGGAAGAATATAAATAATATTTCATTTCATCCTTTATTTCGTTATGATATTTCGTTCTGACATTTTCGGGGAAGCAACGTGGAGTTGCTAGTGTATATGATCGCTTCTCGGCCTTTTGGCTAAGATCAGGTGTGTAGTTTCTGTTCTTAACGGTTTATATCGGTACGAGTCCCATCGGGTTTCACGATATTTAAACGGAAATTTATTTACAGAACTTCCTAACCCCCGGAGTGGGGAAATATCAAACACTTGGTGGTGAGAATAGTTAGGCTCCCCCCATATGATCATGCTCTCCATTCTGCCGCGTGTGCGTACCCTCGGAATTGAGGTTGACGCCACAATACCGGCAAGGGCGATGGCGAAAGCTATCATAAAATAGACTGCGTCGGCGCAGAGAACATTTTTGGATTTACCCCTTATGGGGGAGGAGGAGGATACCAAGTAGTGACCAAAAATATGGAGACAGAGAAAAGCTTCTCCAAGGGTTTGACTCTGGTAAAGCAAACGTATCTCCCTTCATGGTTGGGAGCATCCTGAGAACCCTTAAGATACCACGATTTCCCCTAGAATATGCAGAGAACAACGATATAATTCATAGCGTATTCTCTAAGTGGGGAGTTGTACGGGAAACCCAGGTTCACAATGATGCAGACAATCCTGAGTGGAAGTCAGGGGAGGTAACTATCTCTCTTGAAACGAGGACCGAAGTTCCTAACTTTGTCCTCATTGGATTTGCCCGGGTAATGGTAAATTACCCAGGCGTCAAAAAGCAATGCTTTAGATGTGGTGCCTTCAATCATCTTGGGGCAGACTTCCTTCGCATAAAATGCAAGAACTGCCTAAAAATTGGCCACAACCAAGAAAAATGTGAGGCAGCTTGTTTGAAATGTGGGGTCACTGACCACAAAGTCGACACCTGTCCATCCAGAACCCTCGCAGAGAGGATGGGTGGTGCAATCACATCAGCAACAAAACCAAGTAATGAAAAGGTCACAACACAGAAAGAGTTTCCGCTTCTTGAGGCCACTCCTGATCATGCCGCCATGTCTAAGACAACGAAAAGGTCCCGTAAGGGATGGAAACCTACCAGAATTGCAGAGACCAGCAATACGATCCCAACAGAAGAGACTGACAATGCAGAAACCATCATGGTAACTCCCATGGAAGAAAGCGGAGCTACCACTGCCAATATAGACATCGCCAATTCAGATGCTGAAGTAGAGATGGAGACGAACACCAAAACTTTCAAACGGCCATTAAGTCCGCAGGAAGAAGAGCTGACAAATCTCAAAACAGCAAAAGTATCTGAAACCGAACACCCAGAAGTCCCTCATGCAAAAGCAGGGGAGACTCTAAAACATCTCCTTAGAGGTATGTCCGGGAAAAAGTAGCAGAAAAGTTTAAAGAGGCAATAGATAAAGTAGGAGAACCTGAACTCCTCCTCACAGGGAAATATGGACCCGACATCGTCAATGCAAAATGGGGTGACCTCTTCGTTGATGACATCATCAAAATCACCCCTGAGCAAGTAGAGTTAGCCCTGGATATAGACGAGGAGGCAGCTTCGGCGTTCTTCATAGCTCTCTGCAAACTAGACATGGCCAAGAGAAGTGAGGTGGCCAAAAGAATAATAACAGCCCACAACAAAAGAAAGGAACAGTAATCACCTTGTGGATTTCTGTACTCAGCTTCACTGGTTTTTAGCTCCCACAGGTGGGGGATGACCTGAGAACCCGAGCGGCGAAGGCTTACAGCGAGGCGGTGCAGTTCCTTGTGAGCTGCATCACTCGTGCCAGATCCTTCCTCCACCTCTAAGTTTACCTTTCCATTCCTTCTCCAGATTTATTCTCTCTTTGTTTTGTTACATGTTTCCTTTTTAGGGTTTTTCCTTTTTTTTAAAGTGAAAAACCTACGACCGTTTTAGAAGTGTCCCTGGGGGGCAAACAAGTCAACTAAAACAAGTCAACTGAGGCCTCTTTTACCTACTCTACCACTACACACTCTATCTTTATTTCCTCTTCTACTATCTGCTGACTCTCAGCCTATCTTACTCTACAGGCCAATGATGAAGTTTGTTGAACTCACAAAATATATATACATATTATATAATAAGATAATATTCTCGAAATGGGAGTAGTAAAAGATGTTAAAGAGGCAAATGATCCAGATTAAGTCTGGATCATTTGAAGGCAACGAAACGAAGGCAAAAGGGCCAAATTTTGTTGTCATAGGATCGGCCAGGGTAATGGTCAATTACCCTGGCGTAAAGAAGCAACGCTTCCGATGCGGATCCTTTGATCACCTAGGGGCGAACTGCCCAAAAATTTAGATGCAAAAACTGCCTTACAACAGTTTTTGCACTGGACAAATGGCTTGCCTAAAATGTGGGTCCAAGGACCACAAAGTTGACATCTGCCAGTCGAGAACGTACGCAGAAATGATGGGAGGTACTATCATCAGAAAAGGAAAAGGATACAGAACAGGACGTTTTTCCGATCCTGGAAGCCGCACTCATGTCAACAGCTACAAAATGTTATAAGATGGGAGGAAAAAAAGTTGCTAAGCCTGCTGCAGAAAAGATCTGCAAAGAGACAGAAGAAACAGTCAAAAATCAAGTTGACACCAAAGAAACCAACAAGGACTATGATACCCCCCCCCAAAAAAAAATACAGAAGAGAATGAAAATTAAGCAATGGAAACAAGCAACAATAAACGGCCGATAAGCCCTGTGGAAGGGGAAACAAGAAGACCAAACAGATAACAGTACACTGATAGAAAAAGAGATTGCCTACCAAGACCCCTCCCCCCATGCGAAAGCAGGAAAAACCTTAAGTTTCTTCTTGAAGAAGACCCCTGTGAGTTTGGAAAAATTCGAAGAAACAATAAAAACAATAGGGGAACCTCTACTCCTCCTTACCGGCAAAAAAGGACCAAAGGTAGTGAGTGCAAAATGAGGTGAACGTTTTATAGAATATATGAGTGAAATGACTCCCGAACAAGTCATGGGAGTTCTCGACATTGAAGAACAAGCAGAGATAGGTCTCTTGAGAGCTCTTTCCGCGATAATTTCAACCGATGGAAATAAGCTAGCCGAAGAAATCCTGACAGTTCACAACAAACGGCAGACAAAATAACCACCTCATAGATTCCCTTGTATAGTTTCACCAGTCTTTTGTTCACACAGGAAGGGGTAGACCTGAGAACCCGAGCGGCGAAGTCTTACAGCGAGGCTGTGCAGCTTCTTTGGGGTTGCATCACTCGAGCCAGCTCCTCCCCCTTCCTTTTAGTTCCAAATTTGTAACTCACTGGTCCTTGGTGTTTTGAGTGTTTTTTTTTCTTTAGTCCTATCTTTTAGGTTTCCTTTTTAGTGTTCTCTTTTATTTGTTTTTGCTTCTTTCGTTTGTCAGACATCTGGTTGACAATCGAAGGCTGTACGAACGGATATAGGGAGATGATGTCGGAGATCTACTTGGTCTTCGAGATCATCTCCCTATATCCATTCGTACAATCCCTTCTTCTTTTTTCCAGTTTCTCACACTTTCATTCTTTCCCCATTCACTTTTTTTGTTTCATTTCCCACTTGCTATACCACACGACAATCATTTCTCCAGTTGTTCCACCTCCTGTTTTGTTCTGTGAAAAATGCCAAGTAAACGTGCTATTTCACTTCTTACTAGCACTTTATCACT
The DNA here is from genome assembly GCF_054136105.1 of Typopeltis vanoorti. Lineage (NCBI taxonomy): Eukaryota > Metazoa > Arthropoda > Arachnida > Uropygi > Thelyphonidae > Typopeltis > Typopeltis vanoorti. The sequence continues at coordinate 27,937,443 of NC_143570.1, forward strand.
CATGTTACTTTCAATCACTTCTTTCATGCTGTCATTTCATGTACACATTTGTCAAGTCTCTATCTTTCCTTACATCATTAATATTTGTCACTTCATTATCTTGCTCTCCACGTTCACATTTCTTGAACTCGCACAAGAAACATTTACAACAAACTCTCTTTCCCCTCTACTCTCATTTTCATACCATAACCCATTCACTCTTGGCAAAGAATACATAACTCGATGAACGTATGAAAATACGGAAAAAACATCTCCTCGTTGAAGAAGACCGAATCTATCATCGAATTAGGAGCTGTTTCTCCGTCGGTTCTTGGAGCAGGAAGGTACCTTTTAGGCGAAGAGCGGTTCCTAAGGAAATGGTTCAGCCCACCGACCATATGTCAGTGTGGAATTCAAGAATGTGTACACTTGAAACACCACTGTCGTTAGAGCCTTTTCTTTTTTTAATTCAGATTTTATTTGGTGTCCTAATGTAAGTTTATTTATTCCTAGTTCAAGATTTATTGTCGTGTTCAACTTGCACAAATTTATAATGACATTTGCTAATAGAAACCAATCAATATGAACGTTAGTAACATAGAAGGATGTGGAGAAAGAGAGAGAGAGAGAGAGAGAGAGAGAGAGCTCATCCATTATATGTATTAAATCTTCCCTAGTTCAAGATTTCTTTATTCCCACGTAGGGATTAACCTGAATAAATCCAGACTGTGAAGGCCAACATCGAGAGGTGGTCCTCCCAAGCTCGTTTCAGGGCGGGGTCTTCCGGGTCAGGTCCTCCCTTTTTTTGTTCAGTTTTATTGCTCCTTTTTTGTTTTTCTGTCCGTTCGTTGTGTTCTACAGATGCTTACTTTTCATACTCCTTTTGATATATTTACTCATATTAAGTCTTTCTTAGTTTATTATATTTTTCTTTTGGGATTTTTCCTTTTTAAAAGTGAAAAGTCAACGACCGTTTTAGAAGTATCCCAAGGGTGGGGGGGGGGGTCTACAGCTAAAGCTGGTCAGCTGAGGCCTCTTTCTCTCCTCTAATACTATATACTTCTATCTTTTATCTTCCTCTCCTACTATCTGCTGAATCTCAGCATCTTCTTTACTCCAAAGGCCAATGATGAGAGACTTGAACTCACAAATTATTATTCTGTGTTTAAATAATCGAATCGAATTGTTTTCACAAAATGTGCAGAAACTAACTATAAATGAATACGAACTCACTAATAATTCAAGGTATTATTTAATTATTATTATCCAGCGATCTGTAATTATGTCTAACAGAGAATGCAGATCTCCGTGAAATCCATTGCCGAGATATTGTAATGCCTACTAAGAACTGGATCTAGATTTTCTCCATTGTTTAAATATTTATCTCGTCTGTAACAGAATAGTAAATGATTATTTTATTACAAGACTAATCTCTGTACTCCATCTTAGGCCATGCGTTTAACGTGTAGGTGCTGAATATGAAATAGTCCTATGAATCTTCCCATTGCGGACATATGCATACACAACTTAGTACGATGAACATATGAATTAGTTCTGTAATTAAATCTTGCTTGTCTGTACGTGTGCTTACTTTAATTATTTAAAAGATGACGTAATCATATTAGAAGGTAAACACAATGAAAATGAATTACTCAGATGGACTTGTCGTGTTCAACTTGCACAATGGGATAAATTTATAATGGCATTTGCTAATAGAAACCAATCAATATGGACGTTAGTAACATAGATGGATGTGGAAAGAGAGAGAGAGCGAGAGAGAGAGAGAGAGAGAGAGAGAGAGAGAGAGAGTGCTCATCCATTATATGTATTAAATCTTCCCTAGCAGAGTTTGGATAGGGAGTGTCTACATCCACTGATTAGCACCAACCTTCAGCTTCGACTTTAATAAATGTCGTTAATTTAATCTTGTTCACGGATTCATGCAGTTTGGATTGTTTCCATTACTAGTTTTGTCAAGACTTTAAGAGGGTTATGGCAATTACGGCAGCTAAACTGTTAACGCTAGTATAATGTAATAACAGATTAATGATTTGCTGATGACTGTTTAGTTACATTGATTTACACGTTCCATTGCGTAGTTTTACAAATACCTCATTAGTTTGAGGTTCATCTTCATGTCAGTGATCGTTGTGACGTCACTTTATATTTCTGAGGAATTTTCGGATTTTTTTTTTCCCCCCCTAAATTCAACTCGCTGTTTGGGAGAACATCGTTATAAGGTTGTAATGTGTCAACTCCAAAAATGTGAAAATTGCTTTTAACTTAAATTTGTACAAGAAAGGTTACTTGTGTGATTACACTTACACAATAAGGCCGTATTTTTTACATCTCAAAGAAATATTTCAAACAATTTGCTGGTTTCTTGAAATAATTCCTAGATGGAGCAATGAAAGAAAGTTGAAATTTGAAAATAGAGTGAAAAATAATAGAAAAAAAGATAGGAGAGGGTGCAATGCCTTTATTTCTCGACAAGTTTGTGTGTGTGTGTGTGTGTGTGTGTGTGTGTGTGTGTGTGTGTGTGTGTGTGTGTGTGTGTGTGTGTGTGTGTGTGTGTGTGTGTGTGTGTGTGTTTGGAGGGGAAGTTTCAGTTGCCCCTCTTTACTCCCGCCCCGAATGTAGCAAATCTATAGTACACTGATACTGGAGTAGGCTATGATTTTATTATTATTATTATTTGTTTTTTTTTTTTAGAACAGACAAACATGGAACTTTTTCCATGTTTGTCAGTTGAAGAGCAGGACAGCATATTTGCTTTTCAACAAACAGGCTACTGGTTCGTATCCAGTCGTGAGCAGGGGAGGAGAAGAACTTTAGTAGCCTGTTTGTTGAAGAACAGGAATGCTGTCCTCGGCAAGCCGGTCTGGAATAATGGAAAAGTTCTTATGAATCGGTTCCTCGCATCTTAGGCACGATTGCAATCAAGCTGGAGAAGAAAACTGGCGAAGAAGATGATAAAACATGGAAGTGAGCTACAAAAATAAGTATAAATAATACACAAAAGAGAGGAGGGGGGGGATTTTTTCTATTGCTATAAAAACGGAAGTAGGAAATCAAATAACAAGAAAAAGTTAGAAAGAATAATGTAAAAAAGTGCAATACCACCACGCCACAAATCTTCTCTGCTTAGAATCGATGAGAAATTTTGTTGTTTAAGAAGACACGCAGCGAACAAAATCAAATACCGACTGATGCTAGAAAGTATCCCTCAAGAAAAAATCTTTCTTTCGAAATCAACTGTTGTGTTGTGGATACGTCTCGTGCAAGTAGCTAAGGAGTGGTTCAGATTACGTATTCAACGAAAAGTTTGTAAAGATATTTGTAGACGAATGGGAATTTGACGCTTGGGTCCATTACTGTGCATTACCTTCCATTTGTCTGACCAGGACAGATAATGCTACAAGAGATTGTTATCTTAACTGCCAACACATGCAAATGCAGAGAAAGAGACGGGAAGACATGGAAGGGGAAAAAAAAAGAAAGAAAAATAAGGTAGAAGGAGGTTCCCCTACATGTACTCGAGACACAAAGCTTTGTGGACATGAATGGCGAAGAGGGTGCATTAGACAAAAGTTCACAGTGGATAGAGAGAAAGAACTAGGGTTTATGCAGGAAGGAAATAACAAAAAAAAAGCCTTTAAATAGGAAATTTCCAAAAGTATGTCTGTCAGGCTAAGAAGAATGCCATCGGTATAGTTTTTTAGGCACAACAATAAACAGACTCGACATTAAATGGTTGCCTAGCAACTGCTTCATTTTTGCCGATATTTGTTATGGGTGTAATTATACATAATAAAAAGACTAATTCCAGCTCCAACTTAAACGCAATCTCCCTAGGATTCCTTTTTCTATCCGAAATAGGTCACATATTAATCAAGATATATATTCGGATATTTATTAGTCTCTGTCCCTTTCCTGGATAACCCTGTAGAGTTCTGCTAATGCAGTACGATTATGCCTCAATAAGATTCCCTCATGTGGTTCATTAGATTAACTGAAATGCTCATAATGGTCACATGCTTAGTGATATACACAACTTTATCATCCATTTATCTAAGTGAAGTTCGTTGCAAATATTTAATCACTCAAAATTGTACTTATTACGCATGTCTAAATATTAATAAACATGGATCGAAAACGTACAAATGATCATACATTTTTCTCAAAAGAATAAACTAATTTTTGCGGATTATTTCGTTGCAAAACTGTACAAAGAACATTTATGTGGATCGTTGAAATACAGTCTTGAAGAGCGGTCTATAATATTTTTTCCAATGGAGGACACAGCGAATTCAATTAAATTTTGTCATTATCAGGGGGCTCGTACATAGGCACTGCGGAACTGCAACACCCCCAATTTTTCTCGATATATAAATATATTTATTAATTTATTTATATTTGATTGTAATATTTAATTTTATCATCAACAATCCTATACAATTCTCTTATTTTGTATAAAAAAATAATAAAAATCCATCTTGTAGCACTTAAGAGGACGCCACAGCACTGTGTTTACCACAGTGTCATATTGCTACGCGTGCAAGCATATGCACGTCATAGTGACATGCGAGCTATTAGCGTAATGTGGCACTGTCCGTCGCGCAGTTCCACTGTTGTTTATATGCAGTTTGCGCCAGTAGTAGAGTGTTCGTAGTGCTTATCGTGTTTACTCCGTCTAAAGAGACGGAGTAAACACGATTATATAGAAAAAAAAAAGATTAAACACGATCCGTTCCTTTAATTACGATTAAAGGAATGGATTTTACTTTTAAGTAATTTTGAATTATACTAAATTGTATAATTTTATCGATAATAAACAATATTTTTTCATGTTTAGCCTTTTGAATTTTTTTTTAATTTCTATGATAATTTTATGGTAAAAATTAAAAAAACATTGTAGTGATACAATGTTTCTTTAGTGTTTTTTTATGTCTGCTTTTAATGTTCTCACGCTTATAGTTCTTATAAGAACTGGGCGATGGACTGAGTCCTTGACTCTTTATCCCGTCATTTGAATGAAATAAATCTGTGTGGATGGAGTGTTATTGAGCTAAAAAGCTCTAGTCATGGCTGGGTAACGGCAATAGCCGAGCCTCAGTTAAAACTTCATTGGTACAGCATTGCCATTTGATACCCTGGAACTGTTTAGGTAAAGGGTACAATCTCAAAAAATCAAACGATCTCTAGGCCACTCATTCGTGGGCGAAAGACCGTCTAAATCTCCGCGTTGGTTCCACTCAGTGAAACTCGACCACCGAGTAGAACCGCTCATTCCGAAGAAAATAATTCACCAACAAGAACCCCTCAGCGGGCCGTGCCGGAGAACACTTTCCCCGATGACTCAAATTGCTCCCTTAAGGCAAACACCCTAAGAGAGCGAACTCAAAAACTCACACCCAGGATAACAGCAACAGCCGAACCTCAGTTTACTTCCTTGATTCAGTATTGCCATTTGTTACCCTGATTAGTAAGTAAAGGGTAAAATCTCAAAAAATCTCACGATCTCTATGCCACTCCATAGTGGGCGAAAGACCGTCCATATCTCAGCGTTGGTTCCACTCAGTAACGAGCCCCCCGTCCTAGCTCCCCGACTGAGCAGAACCGCTCAAATTCCGAGGAAAATAATTCACCGACAAGAACCCCTCAGCGGGCGGTGTCGGAGAACACCTTCCCCGGAGACTCAAAGTGCTCCCTTAAGGCAAAAACCCTAAGGGAGCGAACTCAAAAACTCATCACCCAGGATAACAGCAACAGCCGAACCTCAGTTAACTTCCTTGGTTCAGCATTGCTAATTGTTACCCTGATTAGTAAGTAAAGGGTAAAATCTCAAAAAATCGGACGATCTCTAGGCCACTCCATAGTGGGCGAAAGACCGTCCATATCTCAGCGTTGGTTCCACTCAGTAACGGGCTCCCCGACCTAGCACCCCGTCCTAGCAGAACCGCTCAGCGTTGGTTCCACTCAGTGACGGCCTCCCCGTCCTAGCACCCCGACCACTGAGCAGAACCGCTCAAATTCCGAGGAAAATAATTCACCGACAAGAACCCCTCAGCGGGCGGTGTCGGAGAACACCTTCCCCGGAGACTCAAAGTGCTCCCTTAAGGCAAAAACCCTAAGGGAGCGAACTCAAAAAGTCATCACCCAGGATAACAGCAACAGCCGAACCTCAGTTAACTTCCTTGGTTCAGCATTGCTAATTGTTACCCTGATTAGTAAGTAAAGGGTAAAATCTCAAAAAATCTGACGATCTCTATGCCACTCCATAGTGGGCGAAAGACCGTCCATATCTCAGCGTTGGTTCCACTCAGTAACGAGCCCCCCGTCCTAGCTCCCCGACTGAGCAGAACTGCTCAAATTCCGAGGAAAATAATTCACCGACAAAGCCCCTCAGCGGGCCGTGCCGGAGAACACCTTCCCCGGAGACTCAAAGTGCTCCCTTAAGGCAAAAACCTTAAGGGAGCGAACTCAAAAACTCATCACCCAGGATAACAGCAACAGCCGAACCTCAGTTAACTTCCTTGGTTCAGCATTGCTAATTGTTACCCTGATTAGTAAGTAAAGGGTAAAATCTCAAAAAATCGGACGATCTCTAGGCCACTCCATAGTGGGCGAAAGACCGTCCATATCTCAGCGTTGGTTCCACTCAGTAACGGGCTCCCCGACCTAGCAGAACCGCTCAGCGTTGGTTCCACTCAGTGACGGCCTCCCCGTCCTAGCACCCCGACCACTGAGCAGAACCGCTCAAATTCCGAGGAAAATAATTCACCGACAAGAACCCCTTAGCGGGCCCTGCCGGAGAACACCTTCCCCGGAGACTCAAAGTGCTCCCTTAAGGCAAAAACCCTAAGGGAGCAAACTAAAAAAACTCATCACCCAGGATAACAGCAACAGCCGAACCTTAGTTAACTTCCTTGGTTCAGCATTGCTAATTGTTACCCTGGAAGTCCTAAAAAGTACTTTTTGGGTCCCGATCTCATGTTCTCACCATTTTACCATTGACAGGATGGGTGAAGCACAAGTGCTTTTCGTATTCCCCTTTATCTGTATCATGTTCTCACGCCGAAGTCGGTTTATATATATGCCAACTATCAAAGAAGAAAAAAGGTAGGAATCTAAAACTTCTTATATCGATTGAATTATTATATTATTCGAAGATTTTATTTTTAATTTGATTTGATATATTGTTATGACTGAGTAATTCATAAAATTTAAAAAAAAGATACTAAAAATAGATAATAAAAATCGAAAAACATGCTCTAAGAAGAAAGACAATTAATGTGACTCGTTAGTAATCCATGATGTTTGCTGATTATTTTGGTTCGTGAATTCACCCCTACCATTAACATACACTTGAAGCTTTTACAGACACTGATGCACAGTTGATTTAGAGAACACGCCAGTAGATATTTCATGTTATCATTAATACCAAAAGGTCATGTGACCATTACTGAATGGTAATTTGGCAAAGAAGAAAAGTCAAGGCACATTAATGTTGTCGACCAAGATAACAGAACCTTTTTCTTACACCCAAGAGAAAGTGTTTACCAGGCTTAACATTAGTATTCAACAGATGCTGTGTTTCCTATTATGTCTATGGCAGAATTATACGGAACATTATCTCAGGACCATTCTGATTACCACAGATTCTCTCTATTCGTCTGGCATTAAGGAAGTCGAGTGAGAGTAGAAATTCGGTTTAAGGATATCGGAAATTAAGATTAACGTAGCGTTAACAGGATGACTACACTAGATGTTTCAAGGAAGGCAGTGATGGTGGGGGGAGGTCATTTAATAAAGCGAAACAGCAGAAAGTGAGACTGGAGCAAATGTATTATGGAAAAAAAAGGTTGGCTTCATAGCTAGTCGTGTTCTTGCTTTTAAATACCCGGATGAAAGCTTTGGAATGCAAAGATGAACTTAGTTTGAGTAGAAAGAAGGAAGCTTTGGATCGCATTCAAATTTTATGACTTTCAATATATGTTTCAATCGTTTACACTTAAATAGAAATTAGCTCATTAACATTAATCCGAACTCACTTGGATATAGCGAACGGCTTTAAGTAGAAATCGCCAACAACATTTGTTAATTGAATATTCAACTACTAATGAGGTGGTAATTAGCCCACTTTCGCACCGACACTAAGATCAAGTTGGAAACTTCTATTCGTCAACATCTCATTACGGGCACATACGATGCTTTAAAACTACTTCATCGAGCTACTGCAACAAGAGAGTTGCTTCTCAAGAAGTGTAAACCTTCAACTAAGTATATTGAAATATTTTCTTATCTCTCATGAAATTTTCGTTCACACGACTAATGGTAAGATCTAACTAGACAATAAAGAAAATCTTAAATAAACAATAATAATAAGTTTTGTTGCAAGAGTACTTAGTTAGTTACCTATCTTTGTTTTTTATGAAATTCATATTCGATAGAACTGGCCAAATTTCAGACTTTAAATTCGATTGATTATAACACTTGGAAAGTCTAAAAACTCCAACGAAATCAAAAGAATTTTTATTTCTCTTCTGCAGACCCTATTGGTCTGATTGTTCAAGTATCTGAGGAAAGTAACATCCTCGCCTTTGAGAGAAGATGTTACTTTCTCCTAAGCTATTTGTACAGACCCCATTCAACCATTTTAAACAATTTTAAACTATAGAGATTTCTTACATAGTTTAATGTCCCTCTGACGATTTATGCGTAATTGGACCAATACCGGAAACTCAGGGGACGAAAACTCCGGGGTTTTCACCCCCCAGAACAGGCAAACCGGCTTTTACAGACACAGGATACCTCCAGGAATAACCAATCTATTCCGTAGAATTTCGTTTCCGAATGCTTACACGGTAAAAGTGTAGGTGCGTGAGGGTAAATTAGGATAGGATCTTATAAAAACCGCGTTGTATGGAAAAATTATACTAATTACTAACGAAGTAGGACATTGATTACATTTCTGAAGCACCATTTGGCAAATATTATTATTTTAAATGTTGAAAATGCAAATTGTCTTGTGAAATTCAACCAAAACCACTAATACATAAGATATTTATTATACGATTCTATAAGTATTAAGGCTCAGTATGTGTAATCTAAGTAGAATCGTAAACAATATCGTAATCTATGACCATCTTTTTTTAAGCATTCAAGCATCTGAGAAATAATTAAGTGTTCCCACAACTATTTCTATGTTATTGAAGCTACATTCGAGGAGCAATGATTGGAAAGATGAAAAATCTGTGAGAGGAATTAATTACATTAAATTAACAAACAATATTTTAGTTAATAAACATGTATTCAGATTTGTTTATTTTAAATTCTAGCTGTCAGTAATCATGCTATGTTAAAGCAACAAGTATCCAAAAAAAGGGGGGGGGGACAGACGCCCTCTGGTTTTCATCCATTTGTTGTTTAGGCATTTAGCTTTGGTTTTAACACCTAACGATGCGTCTTACTGAAGATAAAAATGATGTAATGCATTTTAAAAATATGAAAGAAATGACAGTTCTTAAAAGAACTGGGCGATAGACTGAGTCCTTGACTCTTTATCCCGTCATCTGAATGAAGAAAATCTGTGTGGATGAGGTGTTATTGAACTAAAAAGCTCTAGTCATGGCTGGTTGACGGCAATAGCCAAGACTCAGTTAAAACTTCATTGGCTACAGCATTGCCATATTTAAATTTAAAGCGGTCTCTAAAAATTCGGACGACTCCTAGGCCACTCAATCGTGGGCGAAAGACCGTCCATCTCAGCGTTGGCTCCACTCAGTGATGGCCTTCCACCCACACGCCACCACCGAGTCGAACCGCTCAAATTCCGAGGAAAATAATTCACCGACAAAGCCCCTCAGCGGGCCGTGCCGGAGAACACTCTCCCCGGAGACTCAAATTGCTCCCTTAAGGCAAAAACCCCAAGAGAGCGAACTCAAAAACTCTCGAATCTCATCACCCAAGGGGGCAACAGCCGAACCTCAGTTAAAACTTCATTGGCTACAGCATTGCCGTTTGTTATGTTACCCTGGAAGTCCTAAAAAGGACCTGAAAGAAATTACAATCTTGTTTACTGCCTATTACAGTAAACAATATGTTAGCAAACATAAGGTGTCTAAGTTGAGTTACAGGAAAGATAATGACAAAATACGAGATATTTGATTGAATTTCTAGATTAAATCTTTAATATAATTCAATAAATAATTTGTCATTTAATAGAAGTTGTATTATGAATGTCATGCTTTGTATAGTTAATTATAATAAGCATATTTATCTAGACTAACCAAAATTTTTATGATGTTTTGATAGTGCTCCCTCTAGTGGTAACATTTATAATTCCCTTGTTGTTGTTAGCAGGAAGTGCCTAACGAGTTTTTCCCCTCGAAAACCGAATCATAAACGGAATTAACATAATTGTCATTAATTAAGAGCAAATCGATCTGCAAAATAATAGAAATTAAGAATTTCCATCGCCCTAATTGAATTTCGAGAGATATTGCATCTTAAGTCAATAAAGTTCGACAAATTATGAGAAATCTCTAGGAAGTCTTATGTTCACTCTTTTTTGTAAACAATATGCATTTGGGATTCATAACATTTCTTATATTTTAGTCAATTTTTTATTAAATAGGATGGAAATGTGTGCTTTTTAGTTATCTGCAGATTTAATGTACCAGAATTAAATGATGAATAAACATTTATTATGAATAACTGCGACACCCTTTTTTTAATTAGAAGTAAGATGATGTAGTTGCACTTTTGAATTCATAATTTTTATATCAACAATTTCATATCCTTTGGGAAATTGATTATAATTAATTATAATAAATTAAGTAGGATTTTACTGTATTATGTGCTATATAGACATGAAAAAATGTTTAACTGCAAAAATATTTTCATCTTTATCACTCAGAGTCCATGTTTTCTTAGAATTATGTAGATAGATGTAGATATTATTCTTAGAGACGATCAGATTGCGTTATTTTTCTAGCTACGAGATTTGTGCAATTTTTACGAATTGGAATTTCCGTTTTCAGAGATCGCATTAATTGAAAAGACAACGTTTCTTATTATGTTGACTTATTATTGTAGTTGGATTTCAATTAAAATGTTAATGGAGTTTAGAACAGAAGATGGAATCTGCAAAAAAACGTTAGTTTTTTTTTTTCTCAAATGGTTTATTTTGAATCAGTCGTATAAGAATGTCAAAGGGTATTAAACGATGATAAGAAATTATCTAGATAATCAAACAAGAAGCGATTTTTATTTAAAGAGTTTTTTTTTTAAGTGTAGAGATATTGTTAGTTTTAAAACCCCTTTACGTTTCTATTTATTAGTTTTGGATTCATTTGTATAACGTGATTTTTTATAAGTATATTTGCATTTATATTACACTATTTACATTTCTGTTCAAACTTATTTGGATATTTCTTTTATCTGCTTATTTCTTGAATAATGTTTAGCGAGTACATGTTTACTTTGCCTGAATTAAAATAAACAAATAAATAAAAATATCCCAAAACAAATAGTGCCTTTGATAACTTATCAAGACTAGATCGTACACACGAAAAACATTTTGTCTTGAGAATTCAGAAACAGATGTTAATAAAGGAAACTCGTGTAGGTAGAAGGTATTGGCTTTTTATAAGGATGTGTTCATTTGAACACGGGATGTAGTGAGCGATTTTACCACTGTTCTTAATCATTTGTTCTCAGATTGATAACTAGAATTCAGTCCATGCGAGTAAATTTAAGGAAAATAACCTGAGTTGTTTTCATGGTCACGAGATTAAGTAAAATTACCAAGATCTGATTCACTTCTTCGTGCGAAATTAACCGTAGTATAACGGGATGTTAGGTTACATAGAAATGTCGCGTTATATGAATATATAAATCGCGTTATGCGAAACTCAGATCACATAGAAAAAGTAGGGTTATGTTCCGAAATCGTTTTTTAAAAAAATATGTAAACAACAATGACATATCCAACAAAAATATTTTTTTTATTTAATCCTGGTAATTCATGTAAGTTAAGAAAACATATAAACTATGAAACAAATACATAGTGTAAAATTACAAACTCTACGCAAACTTCATTGCACACAATGCATAAATATTTTAGGAAAAATAAAATAAAGTGCATATTTTAATCGTCATCACTCTCTTCAAAACTAATATTTCTTAGATGTTCTTTATTTACGAGTGGCCGGACGTCGTCATCACTTGAAATCTCTTGGACATAATTTGTATAATTGTCATTGCATACTTCGGCTGGTTTAGTTATTAAGAAGTCAGTAATAAGACCTTGCTTACCACTCTGCTGCAATTTTTTTATTAAGGTCATAATATCGAGCTAAACAAATATCCAATTGTCTCGTGAATTTTCCGGAGCGCTCCATCGAGGGATCATTATCCGTAAAATAATTCCTAACTTTCTTGCCAAGTCCAATCCTTCTGCTAATTTCTTTAAACCGAATTCTTTAACGGATTCATCACAATCAGAATCGTCAGCAGAACTTTCCCCGCTATTTGCTTGGACGTCATCTATTAATTGTACCAGTTCCTCCTCATTTAAATCTTTCCCCATCAATTAATTCACTAATTTCGTTTTCAACCATATCGGAAAAGCCCTCTCCACCAAAAATGTGTACGACGTTTATTATACGACGTAGCTCGGCATCTACTAAATTTTGTTCCAGAACGACTTCAGGCCATATTTTTTTTTCCAGAAAGCATTCAGTGTAGAGGGCTGTAATTTCTTAATGTACAGAGAAATAATTTCCACACAATTCAATATTGAAAACCCTTTCCAGGCTTGAGGCGGTGTCATGTTTGGATTAGATTCTATTTTTTCCCAAATTAATTGGAATGTTCGATGAATATAATATGACTTAAATGTTGATACTATTCCTTGGTCTAGTAGTTGAGTAAGTGACGTAGTATTAGGCGGCAAAAAAAAGTTATTTTAATATCCGGACATCTTAAATTTGTTGATGGTCTGGTGCGTTATCTAAAATTAGTAGAATTTTGAAGTCGATATTCTTTTTCTTTGTGTAACTTTCTACATCTCTTGTACAAAACACTTGCAAAAACCAATTTTCAAACATGCTAGCTGTAACCCATGCCTTTTTTTCGGCCCGCCAATGAACAGGTAGGGTGAACTTATTGAGCCATTTCATAGGGAAAAATGAATTTTCTTTTCAATGTTGGTTTTTCCCTTGCGTTGTAGTTTTATATAGAAAATAAAGTGTTCAGCTTGAGATTAACATATTTTTAATGCTCTTTCCTGGCAGAAAACGAAGACAATTTTCAACAATAAACTTTATACGGTAAACAATTAACGTACATGCGTGCGAAAAGGTATTTCCCCTAAAATAAATTCGCTACTAATAACTACGGGCAGACGCAAATTTAACGAAGATAAAATTTGAAAAATATATGAAAAGATAAAGGGTTACTACAATTTGTAGACTGTGTTATATCGAACCGCGTTGTATAAGTGGCGCGTTATATGAGGGTCACCTGTATTCATTACTTCATGATTTTGATACAATAACCAAATAATAAAAGTATGCTAACAGAAAGAGGACATTTCTTTATAAATTTTTTTTTTTGTGTGTGTGTGTGTGCGTGTGACATTATACTTAGAATAATAATCCAAGGTACTTTCAGTCACACAACCCGCACAGATTGGCTTTCTATCCATAATTTTGGATAAGGTGGGTTATTTTTATGCCTAACTACTGTTAGCAGCATTTAAGAATAAAGAACAGAGGATAGTAGGGATTTGAGATCCTAACCAGCACGTGTATGGATAGACTGGGTTATAATTATGAACTATGACCAGGAAGGGGCAGTGATTTTCATCCTGAAAACAGACAGAACAGCTGAAGAACACACAGTTTACAGACATGATATGCAGCCCTCATAGTATTATTGGCTTAATTCGTATTCCTAACAATCGGTACCTTTCAGTATGAAACCAATTAACTATTCATCTTTTGACCAGACCACTACGCACCAAATCCCATTCCCAATTAAAATAACTTCTCTAAATTTGATATTGTACAGCTTAAGAATTTTAGTTGTATTAAATATACCTTAATAATGTTTTTAAAATAAACATATTGGTAGAAACCGTATCTTATTAAATAAATTCTTATTCCTGTTTTTTTTTTCAATACACCATTCAAAAGAACTTATAAATGCTCCTTTCCAAATACATCTGGTAAATTGAAAATTAGAACCATTAGAGTTAAACTTACTATTAGAGTAATATTTTTCTGTCAAATTCCATGTATGTGAAATAAATTGGTCACGATTTCCTTAAATCCAAAATCAACTTGCAGCAAAAAAACGTTCTTAATAAAAAAAATATATATAAATTCTGATTAGTATTCGTTCAAAATTTTAGTTTTCTTTTTAAAATCCTCTTCGAAAATTAACTTCAATCAATACGGAGTAGGTCCGCGAGATTGGTACAAACACTCCTAGTGCGTCCACTTGAATATCTTTTGCTTAAACTTGTGTCCTGCCAATTTGCATTTCTGAATTCGTAATAATTTAGTTTCCTTAGAAAATTAGTGTTGTTGTTATTCAAAGAGGTGTTTCTATTTATATGTTTTTTGTAATTTTAATCAAACCTTTTAGGAATGCAGCGAATGCGTAGTGCTGTGTGTGTCCAATTGATGTAATACAGTCGAGTGTTTTCTCTTATATTTGTTCATTACGTTTAGGTAGCATAACAGAAACATTAATATGCTACCACAACTACTGCACAAATAGAAGAATCTCATTTTACACGTTAATTATTGCGTACATTTTTAGATAAGTTTCAATCGATATATATATATATATATATATATATCTGTTTTACACATATATTTTATATTATACATTATATTATATTATATATTATATATATGTTTTATATATATATATATATATATATATATATATGTTTTATATATGTTTTATACCCTGACCGCTTGTTTTAATAGTTGTCTTTACAGAAATTAAATTAAAGAAGCTTACAAGTAAATAAATCAAGCGATTTAGAATCCTTCCTTCATCCACGGATTTGTCAATGAAAATTTTATATATTTCATATATACAAATAGAAAAGGATTATTAACTTATTATTAAATATTCTAAATAATAGAAAAATATAGCAATATTTTTCTATTTATTTATAATATATATTATACTTGAAAATAAATTGTATTCCTATTTTGAATATTATTTGATATTTACGTTTGAATAGAGGAATAAAACAAGAACAGACATAATGACCTGCAAGTTGTAATACTAGCGAAAATACTTAAAAACATGAACTATTAACTTAATGTTATTACATCTCAATTTGTTATATATTTTTTATATTACGTTTGAGACCATAAATGTTATTAGACTTTCAAGCGATCATCCCTTGAGAGAATTTAAGCATTTTTATCAAATAATCGTAAGTTAAAATATCTACTCTTTATCTATATGACAGTCATAATCCCATCCCACTTGGGCAATTTCATTTTACTCCGATGTGCTATTAACTCCCAAATGAGAACAATTGATGTAGTTGGGAAGACACAAGCACATAATAATATGAAAATGCTACGATATGGTTTTTGTATGTTTTTCAAGACATTAAGATCATCATTTATCAGAGATCTTATCGTTTAAGTCGTGTGGTAAGTACGCTAATGATAAAAGGCAAATGGGTTTGGAACATACCGCAAATTTATTCTCAACCGCTGGCAACTATTCAAGTGGCCTTTGCCACGTGATTAATATTTTCCCATCTAATCTCTCTTACGAAGATAAGGAATTTTTTTTCTTATAATATTATTGTCAGATATCGTAAATATAATGTAGGTAAGACAGACATAATTTGAAGCTTTATAATATTTGAAGTTCTACATACAAATCCGACATGTTTTAATACCTTTATTATTATAGCAGCATTACAAATACAAATTTAAATGCCTTTATTATTATAGCAGCATTACAAATATAAATTTATGCTATTAGATGAGGTACATTTAGCGTTATGTCCAAACACACAGAAAGATCCAATTAAAACACTACAAATACAATCACACTATCAGAAGGTAGGTAGATGAAAATTATATATATTTTAATTATATACAAATAGAAAAAAGGTTTATTAACATATTATTAAATATTATAAATAATAGAAAAATATATCAATCTTTTTATTTTTATTTATAATATATATTATACTTAAAAAGGAATTATATTCTTATTTTGTCACATTCGGCCGCTGGTTAGAAATGGCGAGGTCGAAACTCATAGTTTATCTTCAGGAACATCTTGGATAACTTACTTGCAGTTGAAAAATAAAACGGCAAGTTATTCTGTTTCAGACAGAGGCAGATGAGTTTTCTCCTCGTAAAACGGATCTGTGTAAGAAGATCCAACAAAAACGCTACAAATACAATCACACTATCGGAGTGTGCAATGAGCTTCAACAAATAGACTAGTTAGGTGAACTCTAAGGGTTCTGAAACCTAAACCTAGGTGGATTGCTTAATCTTGAAACAGTCGACAGACGGAGTAGACTTTCTTTAGTTTATTATTATTATTATTATTTGTTTTTTAATGTCGTGATTTTAATGGCCACTTTGCTCAAGAGTGTACGTGCTCACACACACAAATTTCCACCTTTTGGTAATGCTACTAGCCGAGAGAGTAAGGTTCGTTGCTATGGATTCAAACTCGTTGGCTCACGAATGTCTGGAAATGATTTTAGAGACTGGTAAATCACTTACATCTTTCCTTTGGATACGAGCTTGCTTACTGGATACATAAAAACTGTTTGATAGAATGATTTTGCCGAGTTGGTGTAACCGCTTTCCACCTAAACAAGCTATGGGTTCAAATCCAGTACCATTATAATATAGATGTTTGTAAAAGAACTTAAGTGTCAAACTACTGCTTGGCTTATTGGAGGCCTGAAGTGGCTCGAAAAAATTCCGTGTTTTGTCTAGAGTGTGGCTCCTAGATGATCTAATCTATGTATATGTCCTAGTGGGTTAGGCAATCTGGAAAACTAAGCATGGAACTTTTTCACGCCACTTTGGACTTGATAAGAATTGTGGCTTCACACCGGGCGATAAATTTCATTGAAGACAAACATCCATTTCCTTCCAAGGGGGGAATTGACACTTTCAGTCTGTTGACTGGTTGAAATATTTTTTTAAATGTTTTTTAAAAGTCAGACATATCAATTCATCCCATCTGTTTCTCCTTTTACGCCTGGTAAAGTGTAACTTGACGACTTAAATTTGCAATGATCGGATTGACATTCCATCCCCATAGAATATCTCTGTCAGCCTGGTTTCCAGGAGACAAATCCTGCCATTTCTTTAATCTATCTATGATTCCAACTACGATCTTTCCAAGTAAAAGAAACCATCGGTAGAATCTCTACAAGACACAAATTGATTATCCTGTAGACACATATGAATATGAGTGTAAGAATATGCGAAAACAAAACGGAAAGTCAGTTGTAAAACTGAAATTTATAAGAAAAAGCGCTTCACTAAACATAAATGCAACAATAAATACAAAAAAAGAAGGAAATCTACATAAAAGTGAAAATTTTACGATGAAAAGATACAATGGTTTTATAAAGACAACTGTAAACAATAAATGTAGAAAAGTAATGAATCTATCAGTCAGAGAAATGTCCTTATCAAAGCGACATCCAGTCTAAGATTGTGTTCTTTATAGAAGAAATGTGAGCATTCTGTAAACAGAAGAGATTATTCAATAAAGCAAGAAAAACAAATCTTGGGAGTATTAACTGGAAACACAATTAATGGACAAATATCGTAAAGTGGTTGCAGACTTTTCACCAGCTTTAGAAATTAATTAACAGCGTAGAATAGATTAAAAGACAGAACTGTGTTTATGAAGTGGAAAGTTTTGATTAAATTATTTATTTTACTTTCAAGTAAAGTTAGTTTGGTTTTTTTTTTCTTTCTCTCTCTCTCTCTGTGTTATTTCTCATGTATTGACTAATTACAGCAATCTTGGATGAGCGATGAATATTTGCATTTAATATGGGAGTGATTTGAACCATAAAAGTTTGGCAGAGTGCAATTATTATTTGTTATCTCCACATTAGCGCATTAGTGTTTTCGTAAAAAGGACAATTTCTAAAAGGAAAATATCCCAATTAAAGTTTATTTTTACCTGTTTCTTTTAGTACAAGTAATATTAGTAATTCTGACTTTTATCACAAAGTACTTTCGATGAAATATCAAACCCAGTTAAAATATAATTTGACCAGGTAGTGAAAGTCAAAAATTAATAATTTGACTCTTGGAAGAAGTCACAATAAGTTGCTTAGAACTAAAGTTATACAAAATATTATGTCCAATCCAGTTAATATAATTTGATCAAACAGTAAAAGTCAAACATTAACATTTTGACTCACATGAGAAGTCAAATTAATTATGTCTTTAGAACTAAAGTCCTAAAAATTCTATTTTCATGAAGATCTTTTAAACTTATTTCTAAAGTTTAAACTTGATTTTAATGTTTCTTTGACAAATTAAAATATATTTGGATCATAAAATTTATTATAATCAAAAGTTCTGACACCACAAGAATTAAAAATGACTCATTTCTATAAAAGGTAAAATTACTTGAATAATTTTAAAACTAAAAAAAGTCTGTAAGTTTTAATGCATTTTATATAAATATTTCTTATAAAAATCATTAAAGTTAAAATCATACACAGAAACTCTATCAAGAACTGTCAGTAAAATAAGAGTGTACTTTTGACCTTGTTTCAACCTAGTCTTAATTGAAATACTTCGGATGTTATTCAAATATCGAAGTGTTTCATTCTCTGTTTAGTTTATTTTACTTTTGCTACGAATCATGTTTTTGTTCATCTTAAACAAAATCCTAGCAAGCCAAGAAATCGAAGCTTGGGTTATTTAAGAAGTCCCATTTGTAAGAGATAATGCACTGTCTTCAAGAAAGGACACTGATAACTTGTGTTCCAGCAATCTGATTGAAAACCAAACCAGTTTCTCTTGCGTGTAATCTAAAGAAAGATCAATGGTTGTGGCATCTCTCTGCCACGTAAATAGGTTATCAGAGAAAGAGAGAGAGAGAGAGAGGGGGGGGGGGTGACTGTTTACGAAGTGAAGCATTACAGGAAGATCTTCAGTGTAATGTTAGCCTACAAAATATTTGATTAAAGATATGCTTCATGCGTTACATGCTTACAATGTAACGTTTAAAAATTACTAAAGGGAACGTGATTACTTTTATGCTTTAGAATCATCAAGCTTATTCATTAAAAGCTTTCATCTCTAGACTAATTAATGCATGAGCGAAGAAATCAGTGCTGGAGTGTGGTTGCCATCATATGTACTGTAAATGCATGAATTTGAGTAATTGGGGAGTTTACGTCTTTCCTCATGAAAACGGACTAAATGTGAAAGGCAGATAGTAATAATAAATAATGCATTGTAACGATACACGACGTCATGGATGGAAGCTATGAGGATGTATTGAAAAATATACTTTTCCCGGAACAATCACAGGAAATGATACATGCTACGGAAAAAATGGAAAGAAAATTGTTTACTGTTACGATTTGAGGCGATCGCTCTCTTATTTCAGCTGTCAATGATGCCGTAATATGCATGTAATTGCTATTGCCAGAGAAATAATGTTGACGTTAGCGTCTAAGTAGACCTGTGGACATCCTTAAAGAAACTCCTGAATCTCCAAGATGAGACAGCGAAGTGTGAAGTCGCGCGCTGTAAATAACACATTATCTCGTGAGCGACACTTAATGCGTTTTGAATATTTAAAAACGTTCCAGCGATATTAGATGTGATAATGGCCTCCGATGATACACAGACATCACTGCAATAGCAAAAGAGAATCAACCCTCTGTTCGAAGAGCTATTAAGGGTTCTGAGAATTAAACTTGTCAGAAACAGCTGTTCGCGAGGGCGGTCTTCTTGGATGGGTACAGTCTAAGATAGAGAAGTGAGGGGGAGGGATGGAAATAGCCTGCGTCATCTCGGTTCTCTTAAATAATTCTGAGATCTATAACCTCTGAAGATAATTTCTTTCGAGTGTTGTGTTGAATTGATTGATGTGTCATAATCAGTGGTTGCCCAAGCTGTTGCAAAGTCCAACAAACTATATTTCATTCGAATCAAAATAAAAGTGCTCGTTAGTATGTGGTGTAATTGCTAGCAAGCTGTTAATAATGATTTTTACAGATAAAAAAATGAATTTAACTATTTAGTGTCAACAATTAAAGCTTCCCGGTAGATGTCGCTTGTTTATTCTGCAGTGTTGTCTATTTCTAGTTAAAATACATAGTGATCTAACTAACAAAAAATGATATTTATTTATTTATAATAAATATTATAAATTTATAATATTTCTTTTTTGTTCTAAAATATTTTAATAACAATGTAAATTTTAATGTTTTATTCCCACAGGAAAAATTAAATAAATTAAATTGCTTTAAGTAAACAGCGTCAAGTACAAGCCATTATTGACCGTGAGATGCGGTGATGGGTTAATTCAATCCAATACCCTTGGAGGGTAATGGATGACAATGCTGTAGCCAATGAAGCTCTAACTGGGGCTCGGCTATTGCTGTTACCCTCCTGCCATGATCAGAGCTTTAATAGCTCAATAACACCTTATCCTTACACTGTCCTTTACAGATAACGGGGAAGATGAAAAGCATTCTTGCTTCGCCCCTTTAAGCCAGTCCTTATAAGGACTAAGCCATTAGGGGATGGTGCGGAATCAATCGACCATGCGATGCGGTGATTGGTTCATTAATGCCCTTCGGGGTAACGGATGGCAACAATGCAATGCTGTACCAATGAAGTTTAACTGAGGTTCGGCTGTTGCTGTTACCCCCTTGGGCGATGAGTTTTTGAGTTCACTCTCTTAAGGTTTTTGCATTAAGGGAGCACTTTGAGTCTCCGGGGAAAGTGTTCTCCGGCACAGCCCGCTGAGGGGCTTTGTCGGTAAATGATTTTCTTCGGAATTTGAGCGTTCTGCTCGGTGGTGGTGGAGCCCGTCACTGAGTGGAACCAACGCTGAGATATGGACGGTCTTTCGCCCACTATGGAGTGGTCTAGAGATCGTCCGATTTTTTGAGATTTCACCTTTACTTACATAGTCGGTGATTGATTCATTCAATCCAATACTCTTGGAGGGTAATGGATGGCAATGCTGTAGCTAATGAAGATCTAACTGAGGCTCGGCTATTGCTGTTACCCTCCTGCCATGATCAGAGCTTTAATAGCTGAATAATACCTTATCCCTACACTGTCCTGTACAGATAACGGGGAATATGAAAAGCATTCTTGCTTCGCCCCTTTAAGCCAGTCCTTATAAGGACTATAAGGAAGCCATTAGGAAAAAGAAAACCAGGACGTCCTCTTAAACGATTCAACGATGACTTCTAAGGCTGGAACAGGCAATGCTAGGCCTAAATCCTTGATATGCATGATGATGATGATGATTATTATTATTCAGGCCTCGATGGAGTCAAAAGACTCATCGTAGGAGATCCTTTCTAAGAAACACAAGTCTATCAAGACTCATCGAGGGAGGTCCCTCCTAGGAAACACAAAGTCTATCATACCACTCCTTAAACGCATTGACCGTTCTCGCTCTCACCACTCCATCAGGCAGTGCATTCCATGGTTCAACAACCCTCCATGCAAAGAAACCACTCCTCACCCTCTTTCTCACAGTTTCCTTTCGTAACTTCCAGGGATGGCCCCTTGTCATGACTCCTTCCCACTGTTCAACCAAGCGAAAGAACTCCACAGTGTCAACCCTGTAACCACCTCTCAACAGTTTAAAAGTCTCAGTCATATCACCCCTTCCTTCTTCTATCCACCAAACTCTGCAGTCCACACTCACTCAGCCGCTATATATTTGTAGGACAAGGAAGGAAGACGATGAGAAAGTCCTTTTTAGGACTTCCAGGTTAACAAATGGCAATGCTGTAGCCAATGAAGTTTTAACTGAGGCTCGGCTATTGCCGTTACCCAGCCATGACTAGAGCTTTTTAGCTCAATAACACTCCATCCACACAGATTTTCTTCATTCAGATGACGGGATAAAGAGTCAAGGACTCAGTCCATCGCCCAGTTCTTATTAGAACTATTAGAACTATATATTTGTATTTGGGTCCCCGTGTGGTTGCCGGGATAAGAATAAGAATAGCACCAATGTAGCTAATGCATGTCATAGGCGACTAAAATTGGTACCCTTGGAGGGTAATGGATGGCAGTGCTGTAGCCAATGAAGTTCTAACTGAGGCTCGGCCATTGCTGTTACCCTCCTGCCATGATCAGAGCTTTAATTGCTCAGTAACACCTTATCCTTACACTGTCCTCTACAGATAACGGGGAAGATGAAAAGCATTCTTGCTTCGCCCCTTTAAGCCAGTCCTTATAAGGACTATATTTGTGGTCTAAAATATTCTAAAGTAGATTTTTGCTTGGATTCTAAAGTATATATAAGGAAGAAATTATATATAATAAAAAATAAAATACATAACGAAGAAATTCTGAAATGAAATAAAATAGATGTCGCTTCTATAACGAAGAAAGGCAGGAAACGGAAGTCCGTGGCTTTTTAGGGAATTTAAGTATTAAAGTACTGTTGCGTTCTTTGGACTTTTTTTTGTTACTGATAATACTTTTCAATTTTGTAAGAAATCGTTTTGATGAGTTTTAAATAATGTGCTTTGTATTTATAATTTTAAGCGGTTTCTTTACACGCCACAAGTCGTTTACGAACGTAGATGATTGTGTAATGAGAGTCCTGTCTTTAACACTTGTAGCAAACATGCATGAACAGAAAGGCGGATGGATATTCCACGCTTCTAACATAGTTTCGTAATGCGATTCCTTAGTAATTAGTGACTTTTCTCAAGATAAAAAAAAAAATTGTAACAAGAGTAATTAGGTAGAGGGAGGAATGAAGTTTTTCTAACAAATCCGCTAGGTTTGACGAGAAATTAACGATGTTTACTGATCAAAATAATTTTTTCCTCTCTTTTGTTCGCAAATGCGCAACAACAAATAGATACAGCAGGAAGTCCATTCAATTCAAAATTTTCTATGTTCGTGATTTTTTTCTCTCTTTTCTTTTTAATCAATTCCATTATTAAAACAATTTGTATCATTTTTTTGAACTCCGAACTCCGATTATGACATTATAAGATTTATTGTTTTCGCTATTACATGTGTTGCATCAACCGGTCTCGGATGGCTGTGGCTGAATTTTTTCCTCAGCAAAAACTAGATTTTTTTTCTTTTCCTCGATAGGCAAACGTGAACATAAAACAGATAAAAGGAAGAGAGATACAAAAGAGGAAACGCATACAAGATGACAGTAGATTTAGATAAATAATAGGTGGCGCCACTGTACAACAAAACACCAACGCTAAAAATTTATGGTTTAAAATTGTTGAGAGGTTTGAGGCTATATTTTTATTATGTGTTTAGTAACTATAGACGCAATGTGTGTGTTGCACACTTGTAGTAGGATGTGATCAGTCGCTATAGCGACAGGGCGGGTGCCGATTAAATGTGCTAGAAGTGATTTAAGTTAGCGAAACCTACGTACAATTATTGAAAGGCTACCAGTAAGTGTACCGTTCCACGTGGCATGAGGAGGTCACCCTATCAGATAATAAATGTCATTATGCACTTGGCTGCCAGCTCCTCCTAATTAACAGCCCTAATTGTCAAATCCGGAAGGATAGCTGATGTAGAATTTGCACGCTGGCTTCAGTCATGGGGTTCCAACTGAGTTTGGCCTTAACGACCTGTACGTTTTGAAAGCAATTACACAGTTAATATCCCGGTAACATTTTCATTCTCTCAATTAGCTTCTTTATTTCTACCTTTTATTTTTATGAAGGATTATCGTCACCCTTTGTAAAACATTTAAACGTTATTGGATAATTGTCCCATTTTATTTGTAACGAACGTAAAGATTCCGTGTTGAACTATGACATCGGTTAGAATTAGTCTGTAAAAATAAAACTCTTTTGAAATTAATTTTAATCCGTCGAATAGAATCGAAATTTTATCCTTACCGAACTCCATCATTCTATTTTGAAAAATTATTTGAAAAAATCGATAGTAGCTTAGATGGTTGGATCTAAAAAATAAAACTATTCATCCTACTTGGAAGAGTTTTTCCGTTTTTTTTTTTTTTTTGAGTTGTGTTGATTCTATGACCTCTGTGGAAATAATATTTAATAGCTGAAGGTTAAATTAGACGCGTTTCTGAATTGTATTAATTAGAAATACGTTAATTAAATAAATGATCATTTCAATGAATGCTTCGGACCTTTGGCCTTCGTATACTAGCCTGACTTTAAATACAAAACAGTTATGTTGGATAATTATTCACAATGATGTACCAACATGACTTTAAACCATAAATAGAACTATTTTCTTTTTCTCTAGAAAAGCATCCCCACAGTGCAATCAGGAGTATGATCCTTTGATTAAAAATACTTTGATTCCTGCTATAGATTTAGAAATATTTATAAACGAGATTTTCAACCGAAGACCAGAAAATATTGAGAAATATGGACATTGTTTTTTATCTTCTGTAAAGCACCAGTTGGTCGGCTCCAAGAAAGTATTCTGTATTGGCTTCATAGTTGCGAGGCTAATCGACCAATCTCAATTCTGTCCATAAAATTGATAGCATCAAATTCAGCAGATTTCGATTAGAATTATGACCGTTAAAAGGAATACATAAAAATACCAACTCCATAACAAGTGTCGAATGCCTTGTGTATGAATACTTTTGGTACGATAGTGTATATATCTACACGAACACAACCCATGTGTTGACTTGGGTATCACGGGGATACGAGTACTAGTTTGCCAGCTTCCGTTATAAGGATTAAGCACCATTAGGGTTACCAGCGCTAATGGTTGTAATCTGATAGGCTTTTAACAAACTCTAATGAGGAAGCCGTATAAATTTACAAGCTGGCGGAGTAATACAGGAAACTAAAGCCTTTCAACTAGAAAGAGCTGAATGACTATGATCCTACCGTATTAAGAAACACGGATAGAAGTTTGAAGTAAGTCTGATGACCTCCATTTCCCTCTTGACACTACGATATAAAATTTTAAAACCAAGATACAGTATTAGATCCGAAAGGAATGTAGTGTCCCCCCCCCCACACACACAATTTTATCTTGTTTAGTAAATAAGTACTGATTTATTGATGGGGTAACCGATGAGAACTGAATGCAAACAAACAAAAGTAGTTCTTAAAAACTATAGATCAACAAAACATAAACATTGGTAAGCCTTTGTTCTTAAAGTTTCCGTAATCTTCTTTATGTTAGGGAAAATTCCGCATTCGCTCACTAAAGAGATTATTTCATACCTTAAGGGGAAACTAAAGCCCTCAAAGTAGAGTTGCCGTGTATCCAGAGGTGGTTCGATGCGATCAAAGTTGGCCACCGGAGATTGAAGATATGATGAAATGAGGCTAAGAAGTTTTAGGACTTGGTTGTCTTAAAATCTTATTTAACTGCTACCTCCTGGCGCAAGTGTAATAACAATGGAATTCTCTACAACAACCCGGGCACTAGGGTATTTAGCCTGCCGGTATTGACTTCGGATTCATCAAATGAACATCTTTTTCTTCTTATAAGAGGGTTAATGTTTACATAGAAAAAGACTTTCAACATCTCTTTCTCTTTTGTCTTTAGTACGAAAATTACTTATTGCATCTTTCATTTTTTTTTTGTGTGTGTGTGTGTGTGTGTGTGTGTGTGTGTGTGTGTGTGTGTGTGTGTGTGTGTGTGTGCGATTTTGCAGCAGTTCTGATGCCAAGGGAAATTCTATTACCTATGCGAATCAGTGTTGGTACTATCAGTAACGGTTTCTCTGTTTGTGTGCTCTGCGGCTTAAATTTATACTTTGGGATTGCCACTGGGCCTTTTTGAATATTTTATCGTTGCCATTTGAAAGAGCGTGTTCGATTGTAAAAGACATTTGCTATGGGGGAAAAAAAAAAGTTTTCTTGTTTGTTTTAGAGAAAAACGAAAAGAAAATTTGGGCGCAAAACAAACGTAGGAAATCAAATTTATTAAAGAATGAAACAAGTATTTGTAAACAAATACGGTGAGTTTGAGTTAGAATGGCGATAAATTAACAACCATATAATTGTGACATTGAACTAAATTGAAATAAAACAATTATTATAGTCATGCGCGCGCTGTGAACTAATTAGTGAAATGCGCAATTATTATTGTATCGTGCGCGTGCTTTGAACTAAAAGTGAAATATCTCGTGTAATACAAGTTGCGCACGACGAGCTATGAACTAAATGAGAGAAACGTGTTGTTGTATTCAAGCTCGTGCTATGAACAAAATGAAATGAACATTTATTCTTGTAATGGTGCATGTGCAGTGAAATAAATTGTTTTTGTAGCTATGTATTCGTATGCTAGGAATTAAAAACGAAATATATAGTTTAATGATAATAATAATAATGTATATTCTCTTGAAATAAAATTTATATATATATATAAGAAATACATTCAACGTCGGGCATTTTAATTTTGCTTTCTTGAAAGGACTCGCGTTTGTTTTAAATTACGTTATAATAAATGTCCTGAAATGCATAAACGATATAAAAAAAGGCATTACAGAAATGATGAATGCTTTAGTAATAAAAAAAAGACGATGCCTAAAAATATATAGAAAAATAAATGCTTTGAAATGTTAGACATTTTGGGACACTCGATCTAATAGCCTTGTCATGCAAAACTTCGATGCGAAGGAAATATAAGCTAGTTATGCAACATTTTAATATCACCCGTCAAGATTAGCGACCATATAAATAAATTACAAGGAAATCAAATTGAAAAGAGAGATTTCGCTAGGAATAACAAACATCTGTATATTTATAAAATGAATATTGAATATCATGCAGCCAGATTTTAAGTAAAGCCCAGCTAAATGAATGCCAGTTTCCCCTTTGCGACATGGTCGATGACAAATTCTATTTGTTGGTGAATAATCTATTATTCAACTGATTCTATGTAGTGAGTCTTATAAACAACGTACTGTAATCTCGAGTGATAAATCCACGCGATTCGCTTAGGGAATATTATGTGAATTAATGAGTCAACACCGAGCACATATGAAGGGCAGAAACATATTTATCCTAGATGTAAATTACCTGCTTTAAGCCCCAGAGTTCCCCGAGATCCAAGCGTGTACAGCGTCCAACTAGTACACTGCTTTAGATATTGATAGAGTAAAATATTTAAATCCCATGACATCCTCTAATAATTAACCAGAAGGCTGGGATTTTGGGAGCTACTCAAGTGTGGTAATTTGAAACTATTTCTCATATGACTTCTAAATCTTTATTACCACGCTTAGCGAATTGTTAAACATATCCCTCGAATGAACAGACATTCAACTTCCACGTGTTGCAATAGTGGAAATTATCCCTATTTTCTTCCCATTCATTATTCCTCCCCCCCCTTGATATTATATTCTTTTTTCTGTCTATATACGTTTTTTTTTTCAGATATTCCATTAATTTCCTCTTTTTTTTATTCTTTTATCTTTTCAATGTTTTGTGACTGCGTATTTCAAAAGTTCTTGTTGGAAAAGCATATTGTGGTACTTATACTGATACGCGTGCTGTCACGTGACATTACAGTGTAGGCATTTTTACGAGCTTCTGATATTTTGTGCTAGAATTCGCATGTTAACTAATTCTACTATCCTAAGAGGATTTTTCTGATTTATTTAAATCAACTCATTTATCCGATGATTTAATAATAAAAAGGGTCTAATTTTATAGCAACAATATATTACTCTTCTTGTATATTTTCCATACTCCAAAATCTCGTGGACTGCACATTACAGCAACATCAATATCAACATTACCATTGTTCTTGCGTGTAACCATCATTTATAACCACTTCTAAATCACCGGTCTCTAGAGGATAACACACACACGCCCTCTTCTGGCATTTTCTTTCGTATAAATCCAGTTGAAGAATTGCGAAAAATAAGAAAAAGCAGCCACAAATAAGATTACTTTGAAGAGTACCAAGCCTGTTTATCTGACTTTCAAGCAAGGTCGAATAAAATATTACCGTCGAAGACTTTACACACACGGCCCATTTTTCTTCGC
This sequence comes from Typopeltis vanoorti, assembly GCF_054136105.1. Taxonomy (NCBI): domain Eukaryota; kingdom Metazoa; phylum Arthropoda; class Arachnida; order Uropygi; family Thelyphonidae; genus Typopeltis; species Typopeltis vanoorti. Next base: position 27,965,671 of record NC_143570.1, read on the forward strand.
CAATATTTAATATTTCTTCCGCTTTCTACACGAATGAAAGTACGGTTTCAATTTTAACCGAAATCTTGAAACTTGAAGTTGTCTGCTTCTTTCTTTCTATCCTACTTCTCACGGCAGACTAGCGTTACCTAATTGGATACTTTAACTATCTTTGACATAACAATCATTTATTATTTTTGTATTCGAATAAATTCTCATTAATAAAGGAAGCTTACTAGAATCAGATGACATCTTGTTAAGGCTGAGAGTGTAGTTGGCGAGAATTTCTAATAATTGGTGCTGATTATTTCTGTTTTTGCTATATAAATGTGATTTAAATATCAATTTTCTTTGGAACGATTGTGAAATTGTTATTATTTCCGTTTGGTTTACCAGAATTCCAGTAGCGGTGTTAGTTACAATCATATGATGTACAACATAGGAAGATCACACATATAATGAAAACTAGTAATGTAATTGAATATTATAATTTAACATGATAATAAATAAAACTCTTGTACAATATATAATAAATAAAACCCTTATTTTAATGTATTTGTTACTTTTAAAAAAATTAGATAATTTTATCAATTTCTTTTCAATCGATGCCGTCAGGTTGGTAACTATTTAAATAAATAAAAGATGAAGGGGGTCCATTGGGGAAAGTGTCTTTTAAGTAGTACGATATCAAAACAACTTATGAGAGGTATAGGAACACTTTGGCATTAAGCGAGTTGCTAAGATCGTCAGTGGGAGGAAATCTTAACAATGTTCGAAATTGTTATACTTTTATAAGACGCTTAGCTGCGAATGTGCCAAGAGCCCCCTAAAAGATTAGCTGTGCCGCTATATGGATTATAGTATACTTGACCTCTATGTTCTTCATTGGGAAAAACCTACCAGAAAAAAATATTTTCATTAACTTCGATGTTTATTTCAACCATTTTATAATATTCATGACATAAATATATAATTACCGAAGCAAACGAAAAATAAAGAGGCTATTTTTCCATTCCAGATTCTGTTTAACATCTAAAAACCATCTTATCCCTCTACAAATGCAAACGCCATTTGTAGAGGGATAAGATGGATGGAAAACTACTACAATCTGTCAACAAAGCATACGGAATAGTTAAAGTCCTGATCGGATTTTCCTCCCGGAAACTCGGCTTTCTCATTCCGCAAAACAGGCCAACCGGTAAGAAGAACACACGCAATTTATAAACATGATATGTTGGCCCTATAACCTTACGTTACTTCAACCTAAATCAAAAACAATCAACTAACTCCACACTCTGGTACACATATGCTCAGTAGCTGCTGTGTACTTCTCGTGGAGTTAGTTCACTAGTTTCGTTGATCCAAACATGCAAAGAGTCCATCGTTCTCTTGAAGAAATGCTAAAATCCAATCACTAATTAGTCTTAGTCCAGACTGATTTGCAATTCAATTTGAGACGCTTTCCCTCCATCATCGCTACGTCTGTCTTGTGGAATAAAATGCCCTCAATATTTCCAACAAACTACAGTTCACTTGCATTCAAATATATTTGTATAACTTTCTTTCTATCCAGGAAACATCACAAAACAAACCTGGTGGAAAACAAACACATTAACTGTTAGCCTACACAGAATACCGCTGTACTACAGAGTCTGACCTTTTTTAATAGTGGTTTCGACCTGATGGTCGACATTTCATTTGCATCCTAAATAGTTTAATAATCAATATGATATTTTGTGGCTTTTTCTTCAAATTAAAATGGTCATAAAAAAGTATTCTTATAGCCATTATTAGCATTATATGCGGTTGTAGATTCTTTAATTATTATCATTTGTAAAATTTTTTTTATATATTTTCGAATCTGTTCACCAAAGTTTTTACCTAAAATGGAAACCGAAATTGGGATCAACGTTAGTGGAGATTCTGAATACCAAAATCCATTCTTTTTGGCTAGGGTATGTTATTTATATAATTTCAATTTGTTTTTACAGCTGATGAGACTAAAAGAATCTAACCTAGATCAAAACCGAAATGAACAAAAAATGTAAATAAATAAATATCTATAAAATTAACAAAATTGAAGCATATTCATTCACCAAGGAATAGTATACTTACGGATAATGGACTATTCATCATATTTCTGGATGAATATGATTCACTTTTTTGAACCATACTGACTGATCAAGTACATTCAGATATAGAAATAATTTTTTTGGATGCGACTTGGAGTTCATCTCGTTGCCACCCTATATGGACTTAGGGGAGGTCAATAATAATAATACTGAATCTAATATGCTGTACATTTTGGAAAATAGTGCATTAGTTTTTATTGAGAAGGTGGTATTAATAATTTAGAAACAAAATTAGTCTATAAAAGCAACATCAAAATATTTTATTAAATACAAAACATTTGACAGGTAACAGCTCAGTTGGTTTCGATAAAGTACTTTGGTTAGAAAGATCAGGGTTCGAATCCCATCTGACTCGGGTTTGTCGTCCTTCGAAACGGGCAAACCGGCCCCGTGAACACACACACGCACACACAGATGTGCTAGCAGAGAATAATAATAGATAAGGAAGGCAAAGGAAACCATCTTGTTCTATTGTTATAGAACAAGATGATTTTCTACGTGATACGTGATTCATTTGATATGTGAACTTATTGTGTACATTACATTAAATCTGTGGAATAAATATTTGTGGGGTTGATTCTAGTCGCTGACTATAAAAATTGTCTAGGTCATTTTCATCCGAGATATGTTATGCTTCCAATAAAAAAAACCCGAATTATTTGTGTGGTCACATGCGATTGCAGATAATACTGTTTAGAATTAGGAACATGACAACAATGGATTAGAATACTCCAGAGCCATTTACTAAGATGATGACGCGTTTAACTTCCATATGGTAAAAACGAGATATTTTGACAACCCACAAAGGATTTGGAATGAAAATGAAAAGCTATGATAAGGCATATTTTATTAATAAATTGCTAACTCTGTTTATCTTAATTTTATAAACATCACTCGGAATGTCTCCCATAAAATTTCATAAATGAAACAAAAAAGCGTGATTCAATGAGGAGTCAGAGAAAGATTAAAATTTATTGTTTCTTTTAGAAGAAACAAAGTAACTTTTGCACGCATTCCTAACAAATAACATCTCCAAAGTTACTTCGAAGCATACTTTTCTTGAATATTGGATAAGTAACACGTATTTATATCTTAAGACTTTGCGCCTCAGGTTGCACTTACTCCCTAATGCCGTAACCTTCCGGATGCTATTTTATTTCAAATCTTTTTCTTTTTCTGTTGTTTGCATCTTGTTAGTGTTGATGTGCGGTCATTACTCGCTCCAATTCCAGCTGCTTAGACATCCTGAATGAAAATTAATAACCAACCTTCAGAGGATAATTGTGTCCAGGTTTCTCATCACGAAGTTTTATTTCTCATTAAAATTCTAGTGAGTCATCGAAGTGAAAAGATGAATTCGTTCAAGTTCTTTTCAGCTGCTGCGACTGTTAATAAGAAAAATCATTTTAGCAAACATAATTTTATCCTCGTGCTTGTATCTCGTTAATTTCTATACAATGATTACTCAGCAGAATTCTTAGGAAAGTAAAATTAATGATAGCACTAGTATTACATTTTGTTTTTGTTAGCTTCGATGACTTTTTCGTCGTTCATTAAAATTTGGTTATCGAGATCAGTGCTCGGAAAAAAAAAGTGTTATTTTATAAGTTACGAAGGCGCCTAATCTTTAGGTCATCCTGTTTTCAATTCGAGCCTTTTGTGTTAAAGGTCGACCTGCATTAGATTAGATTATTCTGAAATAACTATGAATAATGGTGAATTTTGAATTGTTAGCTTCGTCTATCATAATTTGATTAATATATAAGTAGCCTGTGTAGCTCAATGGAGATGGCGTGTGCCTCCACAGCTCTAAATCATCCGAAGATAGAGCCGCGTAAGTTCGATTCTAATCGCCGACTAAACCTTTTTCGACCGATTCTCGATTTAGTAATCTCGATTTCGACCGATTCTCGATCTCTGGCATAATCAAGCGGGTTTTTTAAAGCCGGCCTGGTTGGCCGACTCTAAAAAAAACTGCAGCCAAAAGGCTGCGGGTTCGAATCCCGCCATAGGCATGGATGGATGTGATTGTCTGTAAAAATACTAGTGGTGATGATTGGCGGTAGATGGCGTTGATGTAGATGATGAAGGTAGTTGCGGTTACTGGAGTGGTGCAGACGAAGAGTTGTAAAGTACCCTCCCTCGATGAGTCTTTGGACTCCCTGGAGGTGTTACATAATAATAATAATAATAATATAAATGTTTAAACAGACTAAAAACAGTTGGCATATATATTATAAACAGAGGACTTGTTTGGTTTATTTTCTTTAATTCTTGACTTATCCTTTAGCGTTTATAACTATTTAGCTATAACTAAGAAATATTTTTAAGAAGGATAACTGCTCTTTAATTTTAATTACAGTGGTGATTTAAAGTGGAGAGTTTCCCTGGAGCGTGGAGGTTTTATCTCTCTGTTCATTATGGTTCACGATAAAAAGCAGCGAACCAATTCTGTATCACGAAACGTCTTCCCCATCACCATGCTATCCTCACAGTTCCCATGGCAGGCCTATACATTCGCCAAGATGCTGCTAGATACGGGTTCCTCCATCAGACCAAAACGGACTAAATCGCATTTCATCAGTCCAAATTACCCAAGTCCCCCATTTCAGTTTTGCATTTCAACGGCGATGTTAATGTTGCTATGCATAATCCTTTATCCTGTTTCGGAATTACTGAGTTTTGTGCCTTTTGCAGTTTTGATTCATACTAAATGTAGTGACGTTTCACTCATCGACGTACCTTTTTATAACTAACTTTGAGTTTTTTTTCATACAGAAAATCACTACTGGATTTATGTTATATATTATAACTAGGACTGTAGTGCGGGAATGAATGTAAGATATATGTCAATCTAACTGATTGAGATTAATTAAAACTGGAAAATTATTTGTAATTATGAAGGGAAAAATATTCTTTTTAGAAAGCTAAAAGGTTTGCTTTATATGGAGGGAAGCCTCCGTACATTAGGGCAGTGCATCCCCAACTTATAGATGTAAAGGTCCCCTTGGAAAAATTAAAATATTTCACTGCCTCCATCGAAAAAAAAAATCGTAATACAGACATATACTATTATAGTATTTATTGTATTTATATTCAATACAAAACATACACAGCGAATATTGCAACAATCAAATACAAATGTTACATTTTTAGCATCTTAGCATACACATTTGACATGGCACACTTAGTCTTAAAACATTTTAAATTTGTTTTCATTATTTCACGGCCCCTAAGGGGGCCGCGGCTCACAGTTTGGGAAGCGCTGCATTAGGGTAGGATGGTGTCTTTCAGTTGCAAACAACCTCTAGGACGTGAAGAACGTTTATATTTTCTTACATAAACATGTGTTTGGGTAAGCTAAGGAAAAGATTTATCTGAATATCCCAGGCGGATTAATCTGGATGGGAATCAGGGAAGATTCTTGATTTTATGATAATATCCCAGAATGCACATTCTGGAATATTTTGGAGCTATGACTCCAGTCAATACCCCCTTGACAGTTATAGTTTGTAGAAATGCGTCTATGACGTTCGCATTATGTACAATTTACTTATCTTCCTTATTAAATGAAATTAATTTTTTTTAAATTTAAATTCTTGTAAAATCCGAAATTTATTTAATAGAAGCTTTTAAATAAATAAAATAAAAATAACATTTGAAGGAAATTAGTTTGATCGTTAGGGCAAAAGGACTGCTGTAGAGTTTGGGGATTGGAAAAAATGGCGTTAAAGAATTTATTTATTTTAGTTGATATTTTCATAAATATATAATTCAGGTCGAGTGTTTTTGTTTATTCCTTACTCCAAAACTTTTCATTTCAGCATTAAGAAAACTTTAGCCATCTCTTAGCTTTAATATTTAATGCTAGCTAGATTAATGGCATTGAAATGTATTTCTTTAAAAAAAAAATGAAAATTTTATGGTTGCGTCTTGCGCATTTATCTTGACCTCATATGTACTATATCATAATAACTTTATTCAGTAACTCAGTCCGTTGTTTGATCTTTTCTGACGAATAAAAATACGGAACTCTTTTTTGATGTCTAGGAATCAATGACTTCATAGAAAAGGTAATAAAATTTCTGGGAAAAAAATTGTTTTCTTAACTCGAAATGAAACTTACTTCCGTATAAGAAAATTTGCAAGGCAGATTTCATTTAATATAAAAAATCTGTGAAGTTTGCATTTCAAAAGTGGAGTACAAATTTAAAATACTAGTAATTGAGAAACGCCTTAATAAATATTAAGAATTCGTATAAAAGACTTTCAGCGAGAGTATAAAAACATGATTAAGATGACTAATTAACTTGATTCGTAAATATTTGTCTCATGCAATGATATGAGATAATCATTAGATTAATTTTTTTGTGAGCTAGCACCACTCTAAAGAAAGTATTATTAAAATTTCTCACATTTTTCATAAAACCAGAAAAAAAATTGAAAAAAAAAAACAGACGTTTCTTATCAAAACAAACAGGTTGGTATAACCCACTTTTATCTTCATGAGATTAATTTTTATACAAGATCAACTGCTTAATATGTAAAAACATTCTGTAACAGTTGCCACCGAGGTCTCTTTAATAACTATCGGGAAATAAAAAAAAATTACCCACATAGAATCCCCCCCTTCCCACACACTTTAAATATTTTTCTAAGGGCTACCAGATACATATACTGCATGAGGAGTTTAAGTAGACATATAGATATCGACAGAAAAAGTGAATCTATTTTTGTTGTTAAATCCGCTCGACTATTTTATTACTGTACATAATTAAATTCATGTTATTAAAATGAAGGATATTATGGATGCAACCGTATTTTATAGCAATAGGTAGAAAGAAACCTAAAGATTCGCCAATTTGCAATAGAAAGTATTAACTTCGGCACACAGTTGCCTTCGTTTGCACAATAAAAACATAATAATTCTGTCCTGGAACCCATATGTAAGTTTCCGGAATGCTGATTCTTAATTAAAACCCAAACATATCCTATGTTACAAAGTTAAATTTATCATAAGTGAACTCTTGGTAGGTGCATAATGAAATTATTAAAATTTAGATACAAAAACTTCAATTTTTGCTATTTTTCATGAAATAAACAAAGAATATTATAAATCCGGCTATATTATTATCTAAAAAGTAAATTCTTTTGGTTTAATACTTCAGTAATTTCATTTTATGATATTTCTTTTTCACATACGATTGTACAATAATGAACATCAAAATCAATGCATTTTTACAGGGTTGCCAATCGTGGTTATTAGCAAGAACATCTATTACTTCGCTTCTAATTCATAGAAGCCTGTGAATGATGCTTTACTGTATAACTGCGGAGGATGTCAGAGTTGCTCGAACATTATGGATGCCATTTTAAAGTAGGAAATAAAGTAAGTTCTTGTTGCTAGAATGAAAACATAAAAGAAAACTAGTGCAACCCCATTAGCGTAATTCCTTAAGATATTTTATTATAATCCTATTTGAAAGTAGTAGGGTAATTTAATGACTAATCCTTAGAAAAGAATCTTTGATGTTACCTTCGGAAGAGTAATGGTTTACTTGAAATTACCAGTGCGGTCTTTACACACAAAGAAAGACTTTTAAATATAAAAAAAAAAATACTTTTGACCGTGACTTTCATGAAATAACAATGAAAGCATTAAAGAAAAACGGCTTAAAATTAATCTGCTGGGCAGTTATATGCGTAGATTCTCTGGAACAAGTTAATATGTAATGAACGCAGTTATTCCTAGGATCAAATGTCTTAAAAATATAAAAATATTCATAGTTTCATCTTAGAAATAATGATCTGTAAACACTGCTACCATTAAAATTTTAGTTCATGTTGTAAATATTGCATTAAGACAAGGTAAAGCTAGGCCTATTAGGTTATGTGGTATTTGTGTGACAAAATGTAACTATCGTAACCATAGTAACTATGTTAATGTCAGTGTTTATTTTTACACAAATGTTTGTTCATTTGTTTCAGGGAAACAGCCTTTAATTCTAATATGTTAACTAGCGTTATAGGATAATTTTAAATGTCAATAGATTAACATTTGCAAGATTATATTAAATAGTAACCTGCTAATGTTTTTAAACTAATGTAAATATTAACCTGCAAATATCACGCTAACTGCAGACTTCTTTTAACAAAAATAAACACATCATCAAGGACTTTTATATGTTTATTCAAGGTTTTGTTAATTTATTCCAAGTCAACTTAGCCTTTAATTCTAATATGTTAACTGGAGTTACAGGCTAATTTTAAATGCCAATAGATTAAAATTTTCAGGATCATATTAAATGCTAATCTACTAACGTTTTAAAACTAATGTTAACATTAGCCTGCAATATCAGGCTAACTGCAGAATTCTTTTAACAAAAATAAACACATATGTTTGTTTTAACAAAAATAAACATATAAAAGTCTATTCAAGGTTTTCTTAATTTGATCCAAATCAACTTTGCCTTTAATTCTAATATGTTAACTGGAGTTACAGGCTAATTTTAAATGCCAATAGATTAACTTTTTCAGGATCATATAAATTTCAATCTCCAGAAATTTGAAAATTAATCTTAATATTAGCTTGTAAATCTTCAAACCACCTGCACGTTTTTAACAAAAGTAAGCACTCATCGAGGATCATATGTTCCTCGATTAGATTTTTTAAGAATTCCTTACCTGGGGTTTCTACCATCTTAAATCTGGAAGAAGATCCCGAATTTGAATTTTTATTCTCACATCTTTAATGCCGCATTTGTGGTGTATAACATTAACCTTTTATTAGTGCGATTTACGGGACGTATTCTGCCTACTTGGGTGTTTCTGGGCCGTCAGTTCTGTTGATGAGGAACATCACTTCTAATTACTCTTCCACCTCACACAAGTGCTGATAGACTTCTGTAGATAATTTAGATTTTCTGGTTCTTTGAATCCATACATTCGTCCAGTTTCACGGACAATTAAATCTCTACATCGTTATGAAGTATTTAAAGTTAATAGAAAAGGGGACGGGGTGCTGTCACTAATTACAAGACACTGGAGAAATGAGCCGTGCATTGTTGACTTCGTTGGATGACCTAGGATTCTCCAACACACACACACACACACGAAATGTGATAGTTTGTTAGAAAGATGATCATAAAGCGTACATTCTCTAAGAATTCTGGAATTTTGTCCAATATACAAAAATTAGACAAGACATTTTCTAGAAAGTATAGCTACGACGTAATTTTCTTTAGGAGGAGAATGAGCATCTGCTAATTCAGTAAAATGCTAACACGAGTATTTAAATGAATTATGAGTGGCATTACATGTATAATGATATGAAATACCATCTTTAAGATTACTATTTTAATCTCTTCCTGCTATATTAATTTCTACATACAGTAAAAAGCCTGAAGCATTATGACTACCAAGTTGGGTCTCCTTTTCCCCTGCTTTCACCAGTCTTGGTATTGACTCCACAAGACCACGGAAGAAAGATGTTCTGAGGCATTCTGGACCAACTAGACAGAATCACGTCGTTCACGGACGTTAACCACAGAGCGAGATACTGACTTCGACGGTCTACATGATCCCACACGTTCCATGGGATTCAAATCAAAAGAATTAAGCGGATCGAGAAGCACACGGAATGTTTGCACAACACGAATCTTGTGACACAGAGTAGTGTCTTCAGAGGAGTCCAGATACATGGTAACAATGTGGATAAATGGAAATATCTGGCCGAAACAATCCCTAGGTAAGAATTGGCGGTCCACTTGTATTCCGTGAAGATGAGAGGACTCGGGGGACAATTCTAATCCGAGGAAGGTTGCAATGTTTCTAAATAAAGAAACTCTTTAATTTTCTGTAAAAGTAGCGGTCCTTTGAATATCGTACTTTGGGATAAGAAGAGACACATGTTTAAGAACTTTTAATTTCATCATCAATATTACTTACTGTTAATATTAATTATATTAATATTAACAGTAATATTAACTTACTGTTAATATCAAACTTCCGACAGAGACTAATGCTTAATTCTTTAATCATATATATTATTTAACTGACACAAATTTATGAGAAAAGTATTAAAGATCATTTAATACTTTTCTCCAAGTTAGCCGGTCTTGGGCGTGGACAGCAGGGCTTTTCCCCAGTTTATCCTGGAGTTTTTCATCCCGCAAAGCAGGCAAACCGGCCTTGAGAACTCAACACTACGGACATAGGATACACCGGGGCGTAGGGCTGACCCTACGCCTCGGTATATCCTGTGAACGGTTTGAGGTCCGATGATTAATAAACCTCGACACCGCAAGGTAAAAGAGGATATAACGAAGATGAGATATTCATTTCTGTAATTTAGGTTGCAAAATTAATCGATAAAAGTAAACACAATAGTTTAAGAAAGATTTCTTCAAAGGTATAAACCGTTTTTTATCACATTTTTGTGCTTCTCCCATCGAAATAGTCTTCGAAAATAATAATTAAAATTATAAGCCAAGAGTTCTTCTATTGACGGAAGAAGAAAAAATATTTCAGCAAGAAAACAACAAACAAGTGGGATTCAATTAATTTCTTTTTGTTAGTCGTCCAATGTCTTAAAATATAAAACGAATTCAATTATTTTAGGAGATTAATTCGCTTTTTTTTTAGCTCGACGACTAATTGAATGTTTTTATTCAATTCAAATGATTTTTGATTGCTAGCAAAGTATGCATGAGATACCTTAAATATTAGGAGGAAAAAACCATACATTCAATACATTTTCCTATTGAAAACAACGACAGAATTAATTATTACTCCTAAATGTAATATGAAGCTGCTCATATATGGAACAAGAACGATAGCTAGCACAATTATTTGTATTCGTATATTTTTGATTGATAAAAATCAAACATCCACACAACTGACCACTCTTAATTTCCTTCTGCACTGAAACCACATCTAATTTCAACGCTTGTTTTACTCGCTAGGGGTAAAAACAATTAAATATATCTCATTTCGGTGTTGGATACACAACCGTAATGAGCCGAAGCCGGTAGCGTGTCTACTGATGATCGCACAATCCAATAAACAGGTCATTCTTTTTTATATCACTACTTTACAGCTCACTGAACAATACAGCTATCTGTCCTGCAGACAAATTGATCTGTCAAGATCCGATTGTTTTGTCCCTAACAATCTGGGACATGGAAAAACAGGATAGAACCAAAAAAAAAAAAAAGAAGCACGCTAATAATGGGACTCCTTTGGAGTAAATGTACTCCAGCTCTGTTCAAGTACTTCAACATCACCAATCAATTGTCAAGATTTTTCTTTCTCAGAAACACATATAAAATTCAGCTGCTTTTCTGTTTCTTTAAGAAAATGGGAAAACTCCAATAAGATTCTTATAACATCGGACGAAGCATCCATTTATTTAATCCTTTAGATTCTCCATCAAAAACGAATCAATTGACTTTGACCAGCTTGTTACTTCCACTTTTCACTAAGAGGTGACTTTATTAAGACGACTATTTTCTTTGGACTAGTGGCTTGTTTAAATCCAAGTGAATTTTTTTTTTTCGAAATTTGGATTTCAACAAGCAACCGTGAATGTGATTACTAGAAAATCTTCCTCTGAAGCTGAAGTACGAAAATCTTCCTCTGAATTACGAAAACCGGAAGTAACTTCCCTAAAATCAGATCTTGTTTTAAAACAATCGGAAGTAACTTCCTTAAAATAGGAAATAATCTTTTTGAAACAGAAGTGGTTTTCTTAAAACTGGAAATATTGTCTTTAAAAACTGTAATTCTTTTTAAACCGGACGTCGTTTCCTAAAAACTGGAAGTATCATTTTTAAAACGGAAGTAACTTCCATAAACCGGAAAGATTTTCGTTAAAACTGGAAGTAGCTTTTTTTAAAAAAAACCGAAAACCACTTCCTATTGATTTGGAATATTTTACTTAAATCTAAAAAATTATATATTAATTACGGTATTAGTGAGATCCAGTTATGCAGAAAGGAGTTAATAAAGGAACAAAGTATTGGGGAATTTAGATTTAGTATCAGCGATGCACTTTGTGTTCATCTTCGTTTCACACAAACCGGATTGGTTTAAAATTGTTTAGATCTGTTCAAAGAGAGCTTAGCCTACTACGCATTCCCTTTTAAGTTTCTGTTTTAGAGGTGGGTTGGTTTGTTTTTCGAGTGCAGTACTCCAATTAGATAAAGTTTACAAAGTACACTTATGACCAATTCAATCAGCAAGGACAACAAATAAATCAGAAAATGTCTCGGACATTGATAGGAGATTCGAACTTGTCTTTTTCTTCCACTCAAAGTCCTCATTAGAAGTGGTCGAGAAAAAAGGAACCACCACTTCGCTACAAAAATTTGAAGATGCACCAATACAATGAAACTTTGCTTAGACGAATTGCAATGTCGAACTTGATTAGATGAGTTTTTCAGAACTTTCAATAACAAAAGTAGGCGTAGGGATAGGAAGAACGAAATCAATGTTGGCTACCGTTAAGTAGTTCATAGGTTTCAAAGTAACGTAAAAGTACACCCATGTCCAAAAAGAAACCGAACTTTTAAAATGGAAGAAACTAGTGGCGCCACCTGTTGTATCTTTTTGTTGTCGAAAGCGGCAACCTTCATTAGTGTTGTGTCAACTGTTTATGACATTTGTTTCATTACAAGCCGAGTTATAGTGCCAAGAGTGACAGTGTGTTTTGACGATCGTCACGATATTCATGCAGTACGCGACGAATTCTCGCTATCAATCGCTTCAAAACTTCGAGATAAAACTCACCATTGACCGATTGGCCAAGCGGAACGAATTCTTTGTGGATAATGCCCTTGGAATTAGAAACAAATCAGCATTGTCTTTACTTTTGACTTCTCCAAGCGACTTTATTTCGGATGCCCTTCTTCTGATGGTCTCCAGATAAGCATTCATCACCGTATGCTTTTTGAAGCATTTGATGCGTTTCGGTAAAACTTTCACCAAGTTTAACACAAAAGTCAATCGCAGCTCTCTGTTTGAAACTCATTTTCCGACCGTTCGTCAAAACACACTGTCACTCTTGGCATTATAACTCGGTTTCTAACGAAACAAATGTCATAAACAGTTGACACAACACTAATGAAGGTAGCCGCTTTCGACAGCGAAAAGATACAACAGGTGGCGCCACTAGTGGCTTCTATTTTTCGAAAAGTTCGGTTTCTTTTTGGACAGAGGGTGTACATTTTTGTATTGAGCACGTGTTGTGAAATACACTATTTTTTTATGTAAAGTTATTTTTTGAGGAACCTGACAATAATGAAGAGTCAAGATGAAAATACTACGTCACATGGTAATTTACCAATTAATGTCCTTGAAACAGTGGACGTTCGTTCTAATTTAAACTGTGTCGAGCATCTTACAAATAAATGTTACAGTATTTATTACTGCATCAGTGGATACATAAAATATCTCGCAGTAAAAATGCATAGTATTAGTTAAAGATGTGGAAGTGTGCTTTTTTGTTTAACTAGGGATATTGTTTTGTGTTCTATGCATGACTAGTTATGTGCTTCGCTTTAAGTATTGCGAAGAGAAAAACAATATTGATGTTATTTATTTGTTGCTAAGAGAAACGGTACAGGAGTTTGAACCAATATAAATGATGTTGAAATCTGGATGACATAATATATAATACATTGTATATTTAAACTGCTCAAACTCGAAAACAGAAGAATATCCTACGACTTCAAACACTTTCAGCCATAAGTGCTAACTAATGCTTTATTTGAAGATGTCAGATTCGCCTATCACTCACTGAAGGTTCGGAACTTGGATTGTTTTCAAATTTGTTTAAATCCTCGCCTGCTGGAGAATGCATGCAGTTAGACTTATTGAGAGTCGTGTCCTTAATTCCAGTTCGCTGTTATCTGTGCTTTATATATATTTTATACCAGTGAAAAACATTTTTGTTCCCAACTCTGTGTTTTAGATTCTATATAGCTTTGCTTTTTTACTAAGAGGCCAACTTGAAAATTCATTACAGTTATATAAAGACCACCAGTAGGAGATCAATGATGTTCACCATCGATAAAATGACATAAAAATCCATGTTCGACTTATTCCTTCTTCTTTTTCCCTCCTGCCCCTATATTTGTTTGTGGGCATCCATGAACGTCATAGCAAGACCACGTTAAATGTCTACATTGCCTTCTACCATAAATATTAAAAAAAAATTAAGAGCTCATTGAAAAGGAATAATATTTTGGCAACCCAGTTGTTATTATTTTGGCAACCCAGTTTAAAAACTAAATTCGCAACGTTACACTCTTGATCATTACGTCACCTCAGACAAGACACGCATTAGGGCTCGTTAACCACACATTTCTTTATTTTCTGTTTATATAAACGAGTCATTCTTTCTTACGCCTTAAGCGTTTTCTTCAGTATTTTCTCAAAACATCCCCTTCTGCATTCATCTTTGTCATCTCACTTGCTTCTACTTCATTCAAGAATCCATCTGCATACTGAAAAAAAAAAAACTATTCCAGTAATTCAATCAATTCCTTAAAAATGTTTTTAAAGTATGTATCTAATTTGGCATATATCGTCCGCAATCCCAGTTTCTTTCCCAGCAGGCATGAAAATAGAAATTCGTTCGAAACCAAGCAACAAAACGAGATGCAAAATAAGATGGGCAACATCCAATTATTTTCAAACATCGTGGAAAAATCCGCCTCTTGAAAAATACCTAAACAATAATGAAATTTCACTACTCGTATTCATGTTTCCATGGTTACCATTCGTTCAGGAGCAAAACTTTTAATGTTATGTTTTCAAACAAACGCCTTAGTCTGTGAAAGTTAGCTGCTACGTTGGTTAGTGTTGGGGAAAACAAAATTGTATAGCCGATAGAAAAAAAAAATCATAAAAAAATTAAAAAAACTCCCTGAAGGTGAATTTTTCCTGTTGCAGTTAGGAGTTTAAAAGAAAACATCTGCAGATAGCCCGAGTTTGTTTTAAATGATGCATTACTGGATAGCAGAGAAGGAAATGTAAGAAATGGGTTCTATACATACTTGTTAACGCAGTTTTTAGTTCATAAATCGATCGCCTGGGGGCTTTCGGTTGTGGAGACTTGAAATAATTGAACTATTAATGAAATCAGAGTTAGATATTTGATTATTTATTGAACCATCTCGAGGTAACTTTTCTTCTTCCTATGATTAATTTTTCTTGTCTTTTATTACAGCACATTATCTTAATTGTTTTTCCGACATGAGATCATACTTTTAATGAGATGAGAGGACTTGGACAAATCGGATTTTTTTCTTTCTTTCTCTCCTTTGTTATTCATTTTATCGTATCGCATTCTTTCACGGAATCGATATCAGTCCCTTATTTAAGAACCCTCCAATTTTGTTGCATTGCTTGGATGAAAATATTAATTATCTTCGGTAACAAATAGAAGTGCTTCCCTCACACTTGGCGTATCTCATTATGAGTTTGATTATCGTAGCATTCACTTTTTTGTGTGGGTTGAGCTGCTCAAGAATGATCGAAGAAGAATTCGGTTTTGATTTAATTTATGGCTCCGAAAAAGATAACGGACCTGCTTGTCTATCATTGTACTCAAAGTCCGTATATATTTATTCATTTACATAGAAACCAATAAACGAAAATGGTTTTTCCAAGTTATTATTGTTTCGATGTTCCGTTCATCTTTATTTCTGCCTAATCATGATTTTTGTTCCCCGTTATATCTTAATTTTTCATTACTTTTTGCCTGATTCATCTTATCTACATTTCTTTTATCCATCTGTTTTTTTCTCTTAACTGTTTTCACTGAATAGTAGCATTTTATTGTGACGTCACAATAAAATAAAAATCTATTGTTAGGCAAGGTAGATTATAAAAAGATAAAAAAACTTAAAACTCATCATATAGGTTAAAACTAGACGAATAAAGCTTTGTGATAAGGAAGAAACGAAAATAAATGAGTACGAACCAACCCACGTACACAAGAATACCCCATAGCCTTGACTGCTTCTAATAAGACTACCACCTGCCTTCTTTATTATTTCTTTTGTAGTCGATCAAAATGGACTTTATAACTGAATATGAATTAGTCCGTCTTAATATAGAGATACTTATCTACATAAAAATGTCAGATAAGCAGACAAACCAGCCAGAGAACACACATACAATTAACACTCAATACTGTTCAAGTTTTAATTGTCTCGGAATAATCATAATTTTTTTTCTTTAATCATATAGACGAGTCCTGTTGTTTTCTTTGTCTGTAATACATCACTGTCCTTCCCTCTGTATTTCTTTCTCTTTTTCGTCAAATCTGGAGCGCGCAGTTACCGCTTGAGCGAGATAGATAAATACTTATAAGCGTATAATGATCTGCAACTCATCAGTCTGCCAAATATTCAAGCGTTGCTCATTTGCATTTAGAGCAGTCTCAGGGTCTCGCTGACAGTAGAACCGGCAACAGTAATACTAAGAAACTACCAAATATTCCTTTCGCAGACTTTGTTTAATCACTGTTTGACGTCACAATATAACATGAAGGTACTCATTCCCGATGGACTAATAACTAGATCGTGAAATAAAAATAAAAAACTGAGAATGAAGGCAAACAAACAAAAAAAAAACATCGGAGTTCGATCGATTCATTTTTGGTTATCATTTCAAAATGCATACGAAGAGTTTTGTTTGAACTATTCGCTATGATTAATGCCCAATATTGTGGATGATCACAAGCCCTATAAATCACAGTTAGAAAGGGAGCCTAGTCGTCAGGAAACAAGGACATCCCGATCACAGAGCGTATCGTAGTTGCCTAGATGGAAATATCGCAGCAAATATCAATATTGATCACCAGATAGCCCAAACAGCTCTTTATGTAAACGCTGCTCGAATTTCTCCAGGGGCTGCGACGATATTGTTCTCCTGTGGCCTCGAGCGAACAATATGGACTTACTTCTGTAAGATCACGGAGACTTGCGCACCAGTGAATGTTTTCTATTTCATCTTATAAATCACCTTTTTTGCTGGGTGTGTTATAATTTGTGTTCAGAAATACTTCCTTTGATGTCCGTCATCTTCAATGCTGTCTTTTTTTGACTTCCACTGTGCTTTTTTTTTCTCTTTCTTGTATCCATCCCTCTGACGATAGAATGAAATAAAAAAATATTCTTTCTTTCATCATCGAAAATCCGTTTTTTTTTTTTTTTTGCTTCTCTAATTATCTCCTCCTATTCAGGTATTATTTGACAAACATCGTCACCTAGCAACACTTCAAATTTTTACATTCTGTTCTTTAAAGTAATTATTAAACGATCGAAATGAAAGAAAACAAACACACCGGTTTGTTCTCTAAAGCTTTTAACTAGCGTTGTTTATTATTCTTCGCATGACTAACCATAGGCATGTAATGGGTCCCAGTACAATTCATCTATTATCATCTTGCTCGCTGGAGGTTCCTGTTCACAACATTAACTTATTCGCAAACTGACATTTCGATATAAACAAGCTAAAGTTAAGTATACTCAGCGGGATGCTTTTGCAATGTATCATTCTTAATCCTGTTTATTTCGGATGCTGCTCGTATCCCATTTCTACGGATGCAAATCAATACATCCTCCTCCTCCTCCCGGTACGCTATTTTCAACCATCCATACTGGAGATAGTTCCTTAATGACTTACAATTTTCATTTTCTTTAATTAGAAAAATATGGATCATATATACTAATTGAAAAAATTATTAGCACCATTAGCGAAGCAATAGGTTTTAAAACAGGAGATGCTAATGTCACGCGACTTAGCAGGTTCTGTACGTCTTTTTTTTTTTGATCGTTTTTCGCAATCTTAATCTCGTCACCAAGTTTCTCTTCGTATTAAGCCGATCTGGGAACGAACACAAGACCCTCTTGGGAGTGAGGCTTTCTTGTAGTCTCTGCCATTGTAAACAGAAGTCAATTAATCAAGAGGGATGGGATAAGACTGTCTTCTTCTAACCTCGCGCGCTACACGGTCAGCCCTAGGAACTGTTAATTGTCACAAAGTGTCAGGTAATCCTTTGATGCTTCAGGACGGAATTGGTCCTCGAAAAAAAGCCCCGTTGTCGTTTGTCAGAGGGATTAGGGTTAGACCTAGGATCAACTACTATACTCACTCAGCAGGGTTACGGAACACAATGCAGTTTTAAGGGAGGTTTTATACAAGCACCGAGTAATTAATAACACTTTAGGGACACACCGTTGTGCGTGTCCTTTATCAACATTTGCTTTAACAGGGTTGATCGGCACGTGAATGCCATGTATTTGAATACTGATCAGCGAATCAATGCGAGTTTTCGCTCACTTCACTCTAGAGATTTTGGATTCTTTGGATTTGGATATAATGAAATGCGATTTACTGTCATTGCTCACGCTAGTTGAAAGAGTGGACGAACTGAGATATTTTGAAGTAAGTCAGTTGGTTTCTTCTATCTTTTCCTGTGTTAATGAGTAGGATCAAATTATTATCTTAATACTTTTTCTTCATGTCGCTTAATCTTAATAGAATTATTTCGTTTTCATCCATTCAAAATAATAAACGATTGCTTACACTGATGATTTTATTCATACATTATTATATAAATTTTTAAAAGGCGTTGGAAAGAAATATGCGATTATTTAAGAAATACTAAAATATTTTATGTTGTTATTATTCTGTTATTTTAAAATTATTAAGCACATTTTTTTTTATTAAACTTTATATTTTATTTATTCATTACGTAAATAATAAATCTCTCTTTATGGAATTTTACCGTGTTCTTTGTCTCGTGTATTGTCATTCCGTCCTTAATATGAGATGATTGCCAGTCAGTTCGTATCAAAAGTGGCAAATGATGTTGATTTCCCTTGTCTAGTCACCGCTTTGATTATTAGAGGCCTGAAGTGGATTGACGTTTATTTATAACGTCACATTCAATGTTTGCGTGTTGTGTCTCCTGGTTGATTATTTTTACGTTGATTTTTGAAACCATCGAAAGTAAATGCGCAGTTAATTGAGAACTGAAAGAAAAATTGTGTACATAATTATTCTTATATATATTTTATAATTATTGAAAGATTTTTTAATTTAGAATTTTAATTACAGAAGCATATTATTAATATGCTTAAAATATCAATATTTAGCCAGTTTTATTCTATTCTCTTGCATATCCTATCATAAATTTTTACATCCATAAGAGATAAGCTGCTAATTGCGTATTCGAGTTATTGACTCCAATAACTAAGATAAAAACCTGATCAAAACGATCTAATTTGCTAATAATAGTCCTTATACTTATAAGGACTGGCTTAAAGGGGCGAAGCAAGAATGCTTTTCATCTTCCCCGTTATCTGTAGAGGACAGTGTAGGAATAAGGTGTTATTGAGCTATTAAAGCTCTAATCATGGCAGGAGGGTAACAGCAATAGCCGAGCCTCAGTTAGAACTTCATTAGCTACAGCATTGCCATCCATTACCCTCCAAGGATATTGGATTGAATGAATCAATCACCGCATCTCACGGTTGATTCTCTTGCTAATAATAATCCTTATATAAGGACTGGCTTAAAGGGGCGAAGCAAGAATGCTTTTCATCTTCCCCGTTATCTGTGGAGGGCAGTGTACGGATAAGGTGTTATTGAGCTATTAAAGCTCTGATCATGGCAGGAGGGTAACAGCAATAGCCGAGCCTCAGTTAGAACGTCATTAGCTACAGCATTGCCATCCATTACCCTCCAAGGATATTGGATTGAATGAATCAATCACCGCATCTCACGGTCGATTGATTCACCCAGCCTCTGCTAATTATTAGCAGAAGCTGGGTGAATATCAATAACAACAGTCTTAATTATTATAATTAAGACTGTTGTTATTGATATCTTATTATTATGCTAATTTTCAAAAGGTGTTGGAAACAAATGTGCAAAAATGAAAAACATTTTAAATTAATATTTTCTTATTTTATAATTATTAAAAAAAGAATTTTTAATTAAATTTATTATAAGAAATTTTAGATAGAAATGTTTCGTTACATCCATAATAAATTATTCTTTACAGATTTTACTCAAATTTTCTGCATCGCATATTTCATAAGCGATAATTTCAAAATACCCAGATTATCTAACGTATTATATTTATAGCATCATTCTTAGGACTGCCATAAAAAGTGTGGATTTGTTTTCACCATCAAATAATATTATAAAACTATACGAAAGACATCTAATTTACCTTATTATACTATGGCGAATTTATCCCATTCGTAAGCGCCACCTGGTAGTTTTATTTATCGTGTCTTCCCTTAGTATGTGCGAACTAATTTACGATCTCGGAGGACAAAGGAAGCTGGAAGTTAGTTGACTTTTATTTGTGCGTGGAAGATATATAAGGCCTTGTGTCACAGGTTACTTCTTAGCAAATGGCTTGTTTGGAATTTGCTTTCCAACTATTTTTTTTTCTCGGTAGCATACAGTTGTCGTACCTCTTTCCTTTTGGACTTTTCTTTTAATTACAACACTCATAAACATCCCTAAAATGTGGTTTCTCTGTACCATCACTTCATGAGATATGTACCTAATCCGACATCGTCTTAGTGCGACAAATAATTTTAACAAGGAATTTCTCTTAGACCTTTTTTCCCCTTTCTACTGTACGATACTTTAAAAAAAAAATTTCCATAAATGAATTAAATTCTCTTCCATTTCTTAGACATTGGGCAAAGAAACACTAAAAAAAAGTTGACCGGATAAGAAAAATGAATCCAAGAAAGATAGAAGAGGGAAAAGATAAAGATAGAAGGATGGAGATACGTACCGTGTAGGTGAACAGTAAATATTTTAGTGTATTTTTCTCTCTGCCTATCTCAGAGAAAGAAAGCATATAAATAGTATAAAAGAAGGCAAATTAACATGTGTAATTATTTTCCCATTTATGTGATCCTAGTTAGAAATTACAACACTGTACATTCAGTCGATAATGTTGCTAACGCTGACAATCCTTCAAGTACTTCTTACTCAATTCATAGCTTATCCTATGAACTCTGCTGGCCACAGCTACCTCATTTCTGATTGAAATAAAAAATGACGTCACAATCCACATTATTTCCCACACTTAATACGTCATACCAGCAAACAGTTTGTGAAAAATTGTATATTTCAGTTGGGAACCATGTTGAGTGTCACTCGTGTACAACAAATCTATCCTATCCAGCAATTGAATGAAGTAAGGTCACAACTGTTCATATTTATGACAGCAAATATGTTGAAAGTGACAACTTCTTTAGTGCATTTCCCAGGTGACTCTTTCGGTTCAGGCTTTATGCTTTGTCACATTTGACGCCAACTATCGCACTTACCACAATTGAAAAACGTCAGTGCCCCCAAGGTGTCTATATTGTTAAATCGCATCTCTTTGTATGTGATAGGTCGCTTTTGAAATACGATCAAATACCGCTTAGCGCGAGATTGTGGGAAATACGCTCCGAAACTGTTAGGATTACTAAAGGATAAATCCTGGATGAATTGTAGGAGCGACATTTTTATGTCAGGAAGTAAACAGAAACAAGTTCAAAGTGTTGTTCGATTATATAGCATTAACGTAGTTTTTTTTTAAATTATATAACAGACATGAAATTATATTTTTGTTTTAATTTTAATCTTATACCAAGTGTTCAAGTTTGAGAGTGAAGTATCTACAGTGCTACTATGCTAGAGAAACTGTGAACTGTTATATTGATGGTGTTATCCTATGCAGGAAAAGATTTTGTCACAATCTTGGCGGAAAAAAAAAGACATTAATTACTGATCCCATCTCAGGGTCAATCTTCCAGCATATTTCCACATTTTAAACCACATTATCCTTATAAGGACTGGCTTAAAGGGGCGAAGCAAGAATGCTTTTCATATTCCCAGTTATCTGTAGCGGACAGTGTAGGGATAAGGTTATTGAGCTATTATTAAAGCTCTGATCATGGCAGGAGGGTAACAGCAATAGCCGAGCCTCAGTTAGAACTTCATTGGCTACAGCATTGCCATCCATTACCCTCCAAGGGTATTGGATTGAATGAATCAATCACCGTATGTGTAAGTAAAGGTGATATCTCAAAAATATCGGACGATCTCTAGGCCACTCATTCGTGGGCGAAAGACCGTCCAAATCTCAGCGTTGGTTCTACTCAGTGAAACTCGAGTACCGAGCAGAACCGCTCATTCCGAAGAAAATAATTCACCGGCACGTACCCCTCAGCGGGCCGTGCCGGAGAACACTTTCCCCGGTAACTCAAAGTGCTCCCTTAGGACAAAACCTAAGAGAGCGAACTCATTTACCCAGGATAACAGCAACAGCCGAACCTCAGTTAAACTTCATTGGTTCAGCATTGCCATCCGTTACCCTATATGGGAATCTCATATTGAATCAATCGACCGTATGTGTAAGTAAAGGTGAAATCTCAAAAATACGGACGATCTCTAGGCCACTCCATAGTGGGCGAAAGACCGTCCTAATCTCAGCATTGGTTCCACTCAGTGACGGGCTCCCCGACCACTGAGCAGAACCGCTCATATTCCGAGGAAAATAATTCACCAGCAAGTACCCCTCAGCGGGCCGTGCCGGAGAACACTTTCCCCGGAGACTCAAAGTGCTCCCTTAGGGCAAAACCTAAGAGAGCGAACTCATTTACCCAGGATAACAGCAACAGCCGAACCTCAGTTAAACTTCACTGGTTCAGCATTGCCATCCGTTACCCTATATGGGCATCTCATATAAAATCGATCACCGTATGTGTAAGTAAAGGTGATATCTCAAAAATATCGGACGATCTCTAGGCCACTCATTCGTGGGCGAAAGACCGTCCAAATCTCCGCGTTGGTTCTACTCAGTGAAACTCGAGTACCGAGCAGAACCGCTCATTCCGAAGAAAATAATTCACCGGCAAGTACCCCTCAGCGGGCCTTGCCGGAGAACACTTTCCCCGGTAACTCAATTGCTCCCTTAGGGCTAACCCTAAGAGAGCGAACTCATTAACCCAGGATAACAGCAACAGCCGAACCTCAGTTAAACTTCATTGGTTCAGCATTGCCATCCGTTACCCTATATGGGCATCTCATATTGAATCAATCGACCGACTATGTAAGTAAAGGTGAAATCTCAAAAATACGGACGATCTCTAGGCCACTCCATAGTGGGCGAAAGACCGTCCTAATCTCAGCATTGGTTCCACTCAGTGACGGGCTCCCCGACCACTGAGCAGAACCGCTCATATTCCGAGGAAAATAATTCACCAGCAAGTACCCCTCAGCGGGCCGTGCCGGAGAACACTTTCCCCGGAGACTCAAAGTGCTCCCTTAGGGCAAAACCTAAGAGAGCGAACTCATTTACCCAGGATAACAGCAACAGCCGAACCTCAGTTAAACTTCACTGGTTCAGCATTGCCATCCGTTACCCTATATGGGCATCTCATATAAAATAAAATCGATCACCGTATTTAAGTAAAGGTGATATCTCAAAAATATCGGACGATCTCTAGGCCACTCATTCGTGGGCGAAAGACCGTCCAAATCTCAGCGTTGGTTCTACTCAGTGAAACTCGAGTACCGAGCAGAACCGCTCATTCCGAAGAAAATAATTCACCGGCACGTACCCCTCAGCGGGCCGTGCCGGAGAACACTTTCCCCGGTAACTCAATTGCTCCCTTAGGGCAAACCCTAAGAGAGCGAACTCATTAACTCAGGATAACAGCAACAGCCGAACCTCAGTTAAACTTCATTGGTTCAGCATTGCCATCCGTTACCCTATATATGGGCATCTCATATTGAATCAATCGACTATGTAAGTAAAGGTTCTATCTCAAAAATATGGATATGGACGATCTCTAGGCCACTCATTCGTGGGCGAAAGACCGTCCAAATCTCAGCGTTGGTTCTACTCAGTGAAACTCGATTACCGAGCAGAACCGCTCAAATTCCGAGGAAAATAATTCACCGACAAAGCCCCTCAGCGGGCCGTGCCGGAGAACACCTTCCCCGGAGACTCAAAGTGCTCCCTTAAGGCAAAAACCCTAAGAGAGCGAACTCAAAAACTCGTCGCCCAAGGGGATAAGAGCAACAGCCGAACCTCAGTTAAACTTCATTGGTACAGCTTTGCGTTGCTATCCATCACCCCCAAGGGCATTAATGAACCAATCGACCGCACCTCACGGTCGATTGATTCTCTCTCTCCAATCTAAATCACATTAATTCAGTGCAGAATTTATATGTTGCTATACACAAATAATAAAATGGTTTATTAATATATTTTTTAATTTCTTTTAGATTATAAAGAGATTATGAATTTTGTTTATTGAATTTATAAATAAATTATAATTGATATATAAATTATAATCCGATATATAAATTATATATTCGATTAACTATATACCTAAGCATAAGCATTGCTCTTTGCATTTTAACTTTGTCAATTATATATTTACATTTTTAGTTAAGAGGATAGTCAAAAGAGAAGTAGAATTCCTCTCTTCACAACGTGGGCCGCTTGGCTATAATGACACCATTTTTTTTTTTTTGTCTTTTGTCTCCAAGATTGCGACAAATTCTTTTCCTGTATAGGAAATGCCATAACCTTTAATTACTGTTAAAGGCATGCCAGTAATTACTCTTAATCTCACTCTGTTCTAGAAAACGAAATCGACGATTTTTTTTTAACTAAGAGCGCTGCATTACCAACAAGAGGCTGTCACTAGATGCGATAAATAGCTCATTCGGAAGTCTCAGATAATACCTTCAAGATTTTCTTAGGTACCTGTGCACTTTACAAGACAGTGGGATTAAGAAGTTACGTAAGAAATTCAATTAGACTGTCTTTAGAAATTGGTTTTAATTTACGTTAATTACTATTCTAGAAGCCTAACTATTTTTTTTTTTTTTTGGTTTTTCCTTGTCAAGGTTTATGTCGTTTTAAACTAGTGGAATAGTAGTAACAGCGAAGTAACAATGAGAGCAAATCAGATTGAAGATTAGTTAATTTTTTTATGTAAAACAGACATTAATTAAGCGGAAAGTCAAAAATGATAGGCTGAAGAGGTAATACATTTAATTTAAAAATGGAAAGGCACGCTCGAGAAAAGAGATCATTTCCATATCCGATAACAGTTTTGAATGTTGTGAGAAAACTAGCGGTAATATTTCTTTTTTTTTTTTTTTTTTTTTCCAAATCAGTCGAAAATTTACTTTCATGCATTAACAATGCTTTCAAAAGACTTCAACAGTTAATTGACGTTAACAACGACTTTATTGTTGTCGGTTTTAATGTACAGTCATTTTTAATTTTCCTATAGTAGTCATACAACACGGTCATGCAATAATCAATAAAATGGATGTGAAAGAAATGTATATTACTTGACATTCTTCCGGCAGATGTCGCCACAAACATTTATTATAAAAAATGGTTGTGCTCAGGCATGGTTCGATATGTTAACTGTATTATTATTATTATTTATTTATTTATGTAGAGTTTTTGACCTACGCGATCATATTAATTTAAAACTTCCTTTTTCTCAGGTATTAAGTTTTTAATTTCTATGTATTTTAAAATCCAAAGAATAGAAAAAAAAATTGAACTTTGATTATTTCAGAGATGTGGATAAACATGTAATCGAGTGAAAAGAAAAATATAAACACCTTTTGCTTGTATCATCTTCTGATATCTTCCACACCCATACTCATTCATTGGAGTGCCTGATGGTAAAGTTTGATTCATTATTCCAGAGAACGCGTTCTCATAGCTCCCGAGTCCAATAGCGACGAGCTTTATACCACTCCACCCGACAATTGGCATGGCTCTTGCTGATGTTAGGTTTATATGCAGCTGCACCGCCATAAAAACTCTGTGTTTCAGCTCCTAACAAACGGTTTTTAGTTTGGCATTTTGCAGAAGCATTTTGGAACATGGACAGGCAATTCTTTTTTCCCCTTCTTACTTCAGCGGTCCCACTCTGTGATTTTATGTTATCATGGTTTGGCAGGTTGTGATTTTGTCGCGTTTCTACTTCACAATACATC
This sequence comes from Typopeltis vanoorti, assembly GCF_054136105.1. Lineage (NCBI taxonomy): Eukaryota > Metazoa > Arthropoda > Arachnida > Uropygi > Thelyphonidae > Typopeltis > Typopeltis vanoorti. Next base: position 27,991,857 of record NC_143570.1, read on the forward strand.
ACTTATAGTTGATCGGAGTGGAAATTTCCAGAACTGATTGTGCAATAATAACATGTCTTAAAGACACTGAGCTCTTCAATATGGTCCCTTTTACTGTTCATGTTTGTCTATGAAGATTGCAAGACCGTGTGCTTCCTTTCAATACCACTTGGAGCCATGGTTGTGATGTATATAGACATATTCAAGACTACAAAGGGATTCGGATATTTTTGATCAAATAATGTACTTTTACACATTTTTATAATTGTATTTATTTTATTTTTCTATGAAATAATATCGTAAATTGTATTTTATTCTTTATTTTAATTATTTATTTTTATTCATTGAAATCGTTTCAAAATATTAAAAATTAATTCACAAATGAAACACCTTAAAATTTTATACATCATGATATTACAAGTAACATATACAAGTACATAAAATATAAATATTATTATATATTATATAAATACATAATATTTATATTATGTATTTATATATTTATATTATGTACATAATATTTATATTATGTATTTATATGTATTTATATATGATATATGATATGATGACTTAGGGGCTTTTTCTTTCAATTATTAAAATTAAAAGAAATTTTAATTTTAATCAATTTAATTTGATTATTTTCATACTTTTTAACTGAATGTACGTGTCATCGGACAGATGAAAAATTTTTCACAATGGCTTTATTAATTAAAATTAATAAAGCCATTGTGAGGAGAAGGGAAAAAATCGAAGACTTTTACTTTCTCTTCATTTTCGTGTTATTCAGCCGAACAAAGAGACTGGATGACCTATTTTGATAATCCTCTCTACATATGAGAAGAGGCCTTATTCAAGCTGTGCTTTAGTTGCTTGCGTCAATCCTGTCTTTGATTTGTAAAAATAAAAAAACTTGAAATGTCATATGATCGCTTATATTATAGCAGAATGTTTCCTTTAATTAGATTAATTAAAGGAAACATGTTTGGTCTGTTATTAATGTAACGTGCATGATGGTGCATGTTTATGTTTATCGAAGATGAGTTTATTTGAATGACGGTTTTGCCTCTTTGGATTAATAATAACTATTCATACATTTGTGATTAGTTCTTTGAAACTGAGCATGACATCTGTGTCCATATTTAGAACTTTAAAAAAAAGTGATTCTCATTTCCGGTAGATGGCACTAGTAGCAATCATGGTTATTCGTGGAAAAGTTTTACATGGCTTCTTTGGTAAACAAAAGTAGTGAATTTGAATTGCAACCATAGTCCTAGTAGGGGAAACCTAATACTTTAGAATGTGCTACAGTTGGTCGCCTCATAATAAATGAAAGATTAAAGATGGAAAACTACTTGGAATTCTTTCTTGAATTTCATAGGCTGTCATAATTTTGTATTGTAAATTGCATTTCATCTGTGGAGAGAATAGGCGAGAATCGACACTTACATTCGTTTTGCAGCTATTTGAATAATACGAACAAATCTATCTATTTGAAATACATTAATTATAATTATGTGAAGAGCCAAAGGCTTCAATTCGGCGACATGAACTTATTTAAGTTAACTTAAATAAGTTCATGTCGCCGAATTGAAGCCTTTGGCTCTTCATATAATTAGTAATTAATTAGGACACCTTCTTGGCAATTCTCATAGAAGGGATGTAAGTTCTGTTCGCTACAAACTTGGTATTATTAACTAGGTCTACCTACTCACTGATGAGACCCCAATGAGGGTTGAAACCGGTCTGGGTAGTGACCTTCTCTCATAATATGGAACAGTAATACAGCTCCTAAGAGCTAGGTTTCACATTATGGGGAAATATCGAGTATAGTGATCGGAGCTTGCTCCACTCTTGCTATGAGTTGCCTCAGTGTTGAATTCCCTAAAGGGTCAGTTGTAACACTATCCAGGTATTTGCTTACGCTTGGAATCGCCGAACTTTATATATTTACTATATTCGGCATGAAACTCTTTGAGTTTCTTATTCGGCTACGAAACAATATGGGATTGTTATATCCCTTAACTTAAATAAATTAATTATAATACAATTAAATGATTACATCTTTCCTACCCTTATAAGGACTGGCTTAAAGGGGCGAAGCAACAATCCTTTTCATCTTCCCCGTTATCTGTAGCGGACAGTGTAGGGATAAGGTGTTATTGAGTTATTAAAGCTTCGATCATGACAGGAGGGTAACAGCAATAGCCGAGCCTCGGTTAGAACTTCATTGGCTACAGCATTGCCATCCATTACCCTCCCTGGGTACCAATTTTAGTCGCCTCCTGCGACATGCATTAGCTACATTGGTGCTTTTTTTTTAAAGTAAAGCAAACTCTAAAAATTAGGACGAGCTCTAGACCACTCCATATCATCCTCCCACAAGGCCCCTCTCGAGCCACGCCGGAGAACACTCTACCCAGAGACTCAAAATGCTCTCTGAGGGCAAACCCCCCGAAATCAGCCTCCCCTTACCGGGAGCAAAATTCCGGAAAAAACCTGAGAAAGCGAACTCTCGAAACTCAGCGTCCATTTCAGTTGCCTTTTACGACACGCATGGATTTACGTCGGCGCTATATTCTTATTCTTACGCCGGCAACCACACCGGAAATAAAGCGATGACATCTCTCTACCTGTCATAACCTATTTCAATTTCCTTCAAACTATGTTTTAAATGGTGTGGGAACAAAACACAGAGAATCAAATCTATTTTTGTAGAATAAAATAATTATCTTCGATTTTTAACTTTTATTGTTAATTTACAACTTTCTTTTAGTATTATTACCTTCTAAATAATGTAGTGAAGAATCGTTCAGAGCTAATGTACACTGACCTTCTAGATAATTAGTCCTACATACTTCTATTACTGTTTTCTGGTACATATTTCAGTCTTCCCTATTTCTGGTTCAAAAAAAAAAAAAAAAACATATTTCCTTCGCTTTCGAAAACGATCCTCTCAACTAACAGTGTTTTCAAACACATCAACAACTGTGCAGTGTGTGTGGGAAAATTTTCTTTTATCTATTACAAGTTACGAACTCATTTTATAAGATTGAAATAAATTCCTCCATGACTTGTTAAAGTATTCATTTCCTCGAAAATACCTTGGAAGTTCATAAGTTCAGTATATAAGCGTTGATATTAATATTTTTTATTTATATATATTTACTTATACAGGGTGTCCCAAAATTCACGCAAGATTTAAATTTAGCGCCATTTGTGCGGTAAAGTGTTGCCAACGAGAAAAAAAAAGACAGCGTGACAGCTGACAGTTCATGGTTATTAAAAATGACCACACACAGCGAAGAGAGTTCGTTGAATGGATTATGGAACAACAACAAGTGGATGCTTATTTTTCCAACAAAATCATCTTCAGCGATGAGGCTCATTTTCATCTTGATGGCTTCGTTAATCGACACAATTGTCGCATTTGGGGTTCAGAAAATCCACGAGTGATTGTTGAGAAACAAATGCATCCACAACGTGTCACTGTTGTGCGGATTTTGGGCTGGAGGCATCATCGGTCCATTCTTCTTCGAAAATGCGGCTGGTAAGGCAATAACAGTTAATGGTGCTCGCTATCGCGACATGATAATCCAGTTTTTTGTGCCTAAATTGCAAGATATGGACGTGGTTTCAACAAGACGGTGCCATACAGCCCGAGAAACAATTCAATTACTGCATGAGTCATTTCCCGGTCGTGTAATTTCCCGTTTTGGTGATCAGAATTGGCCGCCCAGATCATGTGACTTAACGCCGTTGGACTTTTTTCTTTGCGGTTTTTGAAGTCTAAGGTTTATGCCAACAAGCCCACAACCACCCACGCCTTGAAGGAGGCAATTGAACGCTGTCAACGAAATTCAGCCACATTTATGCAAAACGGTCATGGAAAATTTCGACAAAAGAGTGAGTAGTATGTGCCAGCAAAGACGTGGAGGCCATTTACCAGATATGCTATTCCATGCATAACCCTATACTGTATACTTTATGAATCAATAAGAAATTACAATTTTTAATTAAAAACCTGTGTTTTCTATCAAAATTACTTCTTGCGTGAATTTTGGGACATTCTGCATAAGCGTTGATATTTATATTGATAAACATTTATTCAGTCACAGCGTTTCACAAACTTATATATATATTGTTTTTCTTCTTTCATATTATTGATGCAGCAATGATATTTTTTTTCTCAACAAACTTTGAGTTCAACAAACTTTCATTGGCCTGTAGAGTAAGATGGCTGAGAGTCAACAAATTTATGAAAAGAAATTACGAATCGGTCAATCTAAATGTCGGCTTATAAAAATTCATCTGAAATTATGTTTGATTATGTTTGCTTTTTTATAATTTCTTTTGGTGTCTTTATGAAACTTTTGACAACTTTAGAATTTCTCTTTATAATATGATTATATTAATTGATTTTTAATTAATATTAGATATGCATACATTTTTTATAAAAACATACATTTTTATTTGAAGAAAAAACTTTCGTGGGTGAGAGACTCAAAAAAATAAAAAATACATCGATTGAATGAAATATTATTAATCTGAAGTAATCCCAACTTGTTGGTAGGTTGCTGCGTAATGTATAGACTGAACCCCATCTGTATTTGAATCTACAGTTCGAGTTTGATCTGCTTATGTTATTATTAAGGAGAATAGCTATGGTTGAAGGAAATCCCACAGAGACAGTAATGTGTTCTGGACTGATAGGGAGTTTAATCAAATTAATTGATGTCTGTAAGGGAAACTAACACTAAATTACACTTACTGACTGCTGTTGCGTGTTCCGAGTTGACGTGTATCCTTAGGGGGACCGTAATTACCAGGTGCAGTTGGGAAATGGATGTCGAGTGGTTTCGCACTAAAGTAACGTAAATATGGATCACCTATTGGCGTACTAGTTGATTGTCTGCCACCACCAGATGTCCAAACATTTGAACGGTAAACCGTTGCATGTTAGCACAACTTTGAAATGCCTCCATTTTGTTGTCTGCGTCAAGTTCTAGTTTAGCTATCTGCGCATACTCTCTTGTTTCCTGGATAGCATCATTTTGTCACTATTAGTCAGGCGGGTTGACATTGCACTGTCTCACTTTTTTTTCCGTAGAGGAATGAATGACAGAAAACAGAACCCTCAGTTAGGTTGTCACGTGATCGGATGACGTTACTGGTTTCTGAAACTGATTTGCATCTTATTGAAAATATACGTAATATCCGTTGTTTTTCTTTATCTGACCACATTTTAGTTATCTAAATTACACGTTAAAATAAAGGATATTATAGATCCATCCATATTTTATAGAAATTATTAAATAAGTTAAAGTATAATGATAAGAATTTCAAAGAATTTGTTACAGAATATTCAGTCATATCTATAATCTATTCATATTTGGATCGTTTTAACTCCTGAGATGACCTTAAAAAACATATAAACGTTCGTTTTTTTCTGTTGTAGGGTAAAAAAAATAAAAGCCTAATTTTTCATTTAAATTTAGATGAAATATTATTTCTGTTTTCGAATCTGCACAATGCTGTAGAGACGCTACGCCCACAGATTCAAACCCTTCGACACTTCTGCGCATGTCAGAAGAAGGAGAATCCATTCCGATAATAGGGTAATCAATCCATCTTGTGGAATGAGTTGTTATTATTACACGCCGGAAAATCAACTTTTCTTTTATGAATATTCTAATTTTTAAAATGGTAACTATTTTGCTTGTGCAACAGTTTGAAAATTTTACGTATAAAGCACATCATTTCGCGTGTTGGTGACCAACTCGTACATCCTTTATTTCTTTCTCCCCTTCAACATGAATTGATTCTTCTTGGCACCGAGCCAACTGAGGTTCTCGTATCATCTACAATGGCGTCAGCTACAGTAGCGTCATCTACAGTTTCCTTTGGTTGTGGAAAGGTCTGGGTTCCAATCCATCTAAGACCTGAAGAAACTTTAGAAACCCATCCGTAGTTGTTTTTTTTTTTTTGACATCTAACAACATAGAAAAAAATTACTCCAAATTGTATTTAAGAATTTAACTATGCCGGTTACTAGTGTATACATCGAACCACATTCTTATCTTAAATTAAGATTGGTTAAGATCTTTAATTCACTCTTCACGCTATTGAATTGTAGCGTATTCTGTGAAATGCATTGAGAACCAAGGAAGTGGAATCTTGGTAAACAATTTAATGAAATGTTGGAATTCTCTCGGGGGGGGGGATACAGAAATGTAGTGGATAAAGAGAACAAATTGTAAACACTTGAGGAAGCAGAACTAAGAGCTCTTCTTTTCGGTAATCAATCATTGAAATCAGTTGCTATGATACTTGTGACGTCATCGGAATAGTTTCGCACTATGGCTGAAAAGGAGTTGAACTTAAAGGTGCGGTCGACTGCGTCTTCTGGGATTGCATTTGTTTAAAAGATGCACCAGGGCACATACGTGGAAAATGTTACGAGGTTTAATCTTATTTAGTAGGTTAAGAAAATCCCATTCCCTATCTTAAATAATTACGTTAACTTCTTTAAGAATACATGGGTCAGCTGTGACTATTTAAGCCCGTTATCAATAAGTGGATTCAGATCACGTACTTGTGCATAAATCTCTGGTGGCTTCAGAGATTAAAAAAAAAAAAAAAAAAACATAATTACATACTAGACGTCAAGTCTCCAAGAAAGCGTGCCTTTTGACCTCACTATCTGTGAATAACTGTGACGTTCACACTGGCAAACACACCACACCTTAAGGGCATGATTCTAGGGTTAATCAGAGAGTTTGTCAAACTTGCGCGCAAGAACCACATCCCTATCCACCAAATAATATAAGATAGAATAATTAAGGATCCTGAAATAATTGAAAAACGTAATTAGAATTTAATTTAATAATTTTAAAATGAAAGGATTTTAAACACGTCTTATAAATTTCCTTACTTGATCTTGGCCATCCAGGACTTAAAGTGAGAGACAACATCAATGAAAACTTCCCACACGCAGCCATAATAAAAATAAATAAATAAAAAATTAGTTCCCACAAATAAGGTTATCATTCACGTGTGCGCGCTCAATTGCATTCTAAATCCATCGCACCTTAGTAGAGAATACGTCAATGCATGTTGGATAGAAATTGCTAGAATTGACAGTTTTCAGACAACGTTATGAATTTTATAGCAAGATCGCTATAAATATTTATTCTACTCCCTTCTATATTGGATAATAATCGAGAAGCAGGAAGTCACTGCATGACGTATTTCCTGTTGTCATATATGACCGTTCAGATTGATGTAAATTTCATTAGCTTGCGCAACTCTAGGCATTCGTATTTGCTCTGCGCATGCATCTCTATGGATTCTCACACTGTCATTCGACTCTCAATTGTTGCTTTAGTTGCATCACGTTCTGCAAAAAAATTATTCAAAGAAAGGAACAAAATGAATGCATAATAATTAGTTACAGTTTTCGCATATCAAAGAATTTTTGTATATTTAAATATGCACGATTATAAACAATGAAGAAACATTATTAAAAATAAATTTTCGTTTCGAATTAAAGTAGTGAAATAAGCACTTTTCTTTACCAGCCAGTGCAGCGCCACCTAGTGATCATAGCCTGAACTATATCTTACACAGAACTATTAATTAACTTTTTTTTTTTTTCGCCTTAATACGTTTCCGCTTCATGGGATATTTGCGCGTTTAAGAACAAGGATAAGGAAAGATGTGCTTACCGGTAGTATCAATGACGAAAGAATAATTAGAATTAGCTAGCCATCTTAATAACGTCTTTCGCTTAATTAGCAGACAATCCCCCAGTGAGCAGACGCTTTTCTGAATTACTAATCAGACCAATGGTAATATTTACACACACACACACACACACACACACACACACACACACGCACGCACGGTCATGAAGGTTAAACCCCTATGAACAAAAGATCAAAGGCGACTATCCTATCTGCGAAATGCCCACCAATTTTATTTTTCCTAAGAATTCCGATTGGTATGTGTAAAGTAGTGTGACCAAGAAACTTTTATCTGCTTTTGTAATTAATTCTTAGAACGTCTGGAGACCATTATCATTTTGTAATTACTCTTCCATGTTTTTCGTGTGGTTACTTGTCTCAATTGACTACCTGCGCTTTCTAAAAGGCAGATGGTAAGAAAGAATACGATACTATAACCTAATTGAATACTAAAGAGAATAAAAATGTGTGTAATAAATGCGTTATAGAAATGAAACAAAACTCTGAAGTTGAACCATTGGGGGAGGTGAAATCTACATTAAGGTGGTTGCCATGGGAACGGTGAATGCTCTCAGCACTCGAACTTTTGCGCATGCGTTAGAAATGAAGGGGAAAAAAAATAATCTGTTGACTAATCTTGATTCTAGTGCCTGGCACACATCCGTGGAAAATTCTACGGCCGAGAAAAGGCGAATTTATTATTAAGGGGGAGACTTAGCGATCCCAAACATTAGCAGCTCCCCCCGTGATTGCAGAGCGAGTGTGGGTCAGTGATTGATACGACTAAATATTTGAGTGCAGTCTAGATAATAACATCGGAGGCAGATGTTTCTCTGTCATCTCCTTGTCCTATTGAGGTCACTAAATGTGGGGTTTGGCTAACGTCTCGAGCAGCCCCGATCGAAAAACAATAATGCTTGTGGACAATAAAAAAAAAAGGGAAAAAAAATCATTGATTTTGTAGCGATCTCTTCTCTTCCCCCCCCCAAACTGCAGAAGGTTGTCAATTCTGTGTGAGTACAGCAAATTCATTCCGAGTGTGTGTTGTGGACATTCTCTCAATTATCGGTGAGTCAAACTGCCCAAAACTTATTTCCTACTGAGGGAAAATTATTTCAGTTAAGGAAAACTACCACGTGACTGCAGAATATAACATGGAATTGCTTACTGTTTGTATCAATAAAAAAAAAAAAATCATGTAACGAATCCAGTGCTATTGACTACATGCTCGGCAATGGAGAAAGGTAAAAGAGAGACCGGATGTCTGCGCTACCATTGAAATTGTCAGTGGGCAAGTAAATGGGACATTTATAGATCAAGATGTCCTCATTACTGTCACTCAAAAAAAAAAACAAAAAAAAAAACATTTGTATCTGTTTTCTATTTTCTCTTATATTTGAGCACTCAATTTTCTCCTAATTCGGAGAAAATTGAGTTCTCAAATATCTGTAAGCAGCTAACATATTTTATTGCTAAAACTATTTTTAGGACACGACAGAGGCCCATTCCTGAGACCACCCTAGTTTATATGCACTCAGATTTATAAATATACTGATGTGTAGTAGGCAAAAATGTTCCAAGACACAATTGTATCTGTTTTTCGGTATGCACGTGTGTGCGTGCGCGCGCGCGCGTGTATTCCTTTCCTTGTCACCGGCATTTCCAGAAAGAAGACGACATTTGACAGACCATTAATAATAGTTAAGTACGCCGCGTGGGGTCGCTTTTATCTTCTTCAACAGAATGGGGGAGGCTTTTGTGACCACATTACATCATTAATCTTTTGAGAACGCTGGAACACAGAAAGAGAGAGAAGTAATTAAAGTTTCAAACGTTGACCAATGACACCGAGTCTAATGAGACCAAGCTACTTTAGAGGTTGAAACAACCAGGTTCTTGAAATCAGTTTTATTTTTATTTTTTACATCTTTCTGTCTCTCATTCCGAATAAACAAATGTATACGAGAAAAGGAAACACGTGACTCTACGAATCTTTTAAGGTAATACCTTCACCACTTCTACAAACCATACTGATGAGCTCCAGAGGGTCGAAACGGCAAGAACGTAGGAATAATCGGAAATTTCTTTATTTCAGCCATCATTCGAATCTGAATTCCATCTCAGAGAAAGGTCAGATACTAACATCTGTTGATAACTCATTCAGCAACAAAAAAAAAAAAAAAAACGTATAATTATACACGCCAGTAGAAGTAAAGCGATCAAAGCGAAACAGGTTTATAGAGTCCGTTAATGTTGGAGTGTAATTCTAAATAAATGGATCTGTCATTTACCTAACGAACTCTGTCATTCTTTATTTTTTTTTAATTAAAGATACAGCTTAGTGCATTAGGAATGCGTTAGATCGCTAACAGGTTGTGATATGAGACGTTCCGTCACTCACCTGGCATTTGTCAACACACACGTTGTTCATTCTTCATTTACGGTGTTTATCTTGTCTTCGCTACAATTTCTTTTTATTAAGGGCAAACCAGCTGCATGTTATGTTCATTTATATTAAAGTAAACTGTCAGACGTATCATCGCCTCTTGATCCATGTGTCTGTCGGTTACCAAACACCGTCAAGAAACATAACAATAAATAATCAGTCACATTATTAGAGGAAAGACAGATAAATGGAATAGAACGATCTTACCCCTCTTCATTATACACACGCTTTTTTTTGTTATCTTCATTCTCTCTAAAAGCAAATTCTTTTTCTTTTTAGTTTGTTTTTTCACTTTTCATTATACCCCCCCCTTTCTATTATCCCCTTATCGCTTTTAGGGAAATTTTCTGATTCTTACTTACCTATTCATTAGAATCTTCGGTAAGTCTCCTTGAACGCAATGATAAGTCGCATTATCTGTCAGTCCTGAGCACTTCTATGAATCCCTTTGTCAACAAAGAGAAGCGATACGGGCTACCTCCATGGATAAGCTAATGAATATTTGATGCTCACGCTATTATGACTGTTATACTTGAAGCTAGTCCTTGGCTCTTTCCAAACAGACACAGAGGTACATACATCTTAATGCATTTACTTATACTCTATACGGACAGTGTAATAAGATCAGATTTTTGAGGTGATTATAATCTTTGCATCGAAACCGTTAAAGTATATGTTACATAATGTTGTACTTCGGTTAATAGTATAGGAAAATCCTTTATTGCCTAGAGAAATGATAATTCTTGCTTCCAACAAAAATCCTCCAGATTGTTAAACTTCTAAAGATAACTGATTGTTAATAACAGTAATCAGACGCACTGAATATCATATTTTAATTTTAATGAAAAAATAAATTTAAAAATTTGCTCTCCCACGCAAAAAAATAGATGGTTAACAATAACAGTGTCACCCTGTTTTGACAATTGACATTTATGTCTTTAGGGGTGAAGCAAGATGCTTTTCATATTCCCCGCTATCTGTTGTGGTTACAGTGAAGGTAAAATTTATGAGCAGAATGCTCGCCCTGATTGGGCATGGAGATTATGCATCACTAAAGGAGGCCAATATAGCTTTGAGTCTTCTATATTTGAATATATCCCTTGCCTCGTATGCTGCAGCTTTCTGAATCAAATGGTTGGGATGTTTGGAAGTCTTTAGGAAAAACTTGCTTGCTAAGGATTGTAGAAAAGAGAAAGTATAAGGAATATTGTGTGTCTATGAAGTTGATTGTTTCTAACATACCACGGGGCGTTCAGAATCATTCTCAATGATTCTGAACTTTATTTTGATAATGTTAGTATTAGAGGTGTGGCTCCAGGCTGGAGAGGCATAGGTGATTATAGGACGAATCGTCATCTGGTATAGTTGCAATTTGATTCTGTTGCTGAGCTTGCTATTTCTATTAATTAGCGGGTAGATCTGAGCTATGGCTTTAGATGCCTTTGCGCATGCAGACTTGACGTGTTGGTTGAAAGATAGCTTTTTGTCGAGAATTACACCCAGGTAATTTGTTTCTGTCTGTCAGGGAATTTTAGTATTGAATAGTAACACATCTCCTACAGGAGACATTGGCCTTTTTGAGAAAAGAACGGCTGAGCTTTTCTGGGGGTTGACTTCCAATCTCCACTTAGAGAACCAACCCTCCAGCTTTAGAATGGTTTCTTGAAGCTTTCTGGTAATGAAATGGGGTCTGAGAGATCTGGTTAGTATTAGTAATCTAGTTAGTACAGGGCCAAAATGGAAGACATCGTGTGGGATGTCTGACATGTATACAGAAAACAGCAATGGAGCCAGTAGAGATCCTTGCGGCACGCCAGCAAAGATATGGCTGGGACGATGTACAACCGTTGATTTTGACTTGTATTCATCTATTCTGATGATATGAATGGATTAGATGAACCATTTTTAGTGAGGTACCGGCTGAGATACGTTTGTGCAGGAGTCCAAAATGCCAGATTTTGTCAAATGATTTAGATAGGTCTAGGAAACCAGCTCCTGTGCACAGGCGCCAGTTGTAGCTGGTGGTGATGTATTCGACAATTCTGTGGATTTGCCGAAAACCAAACTGTTCTTTAGGGAGGATGTTTAGGTCATTTACTGAGGTTTGGAGTCGTGAAAGGATGACCTTCTCCGCAACCTTACCCAGATTGGAGATGAGACTGATTGGACGATAATTTTGCGGTAGGTGTGGGTCTTTGCCTGGCTTATGTATAGGAATTACGTCAGCCAGTTTCCAGGTGGAAGGAAAATAGTGAAATCTTAAAATTGCATTTATTATACTGGTCAAGTGCACTATTTCTTTTCGAGGCAGCAGCTTGATCACCCTGTTTGAGATGCCGTCTGGTCCAGGAGCTTTATTGTTCTTAAGTTTTTTAATAATATCATATAATTCAACAGGTGATGCGGGTGCAATATGATCAGCGCTGGTATCTGGGAGATTTAATGCATGCCTGACCTGTCTGTGGATTTTGTACAAGTGATTGAAATCTAAGTTGTTATAAGAAGGTTTGCACTGCTCCTCAAGATTCTTTAGTGTGTCTTCTGCCTTATCTGCATCTGTGTGGACTAGGCCCTGGTTTGAGATTATGAGGGGGAGGGATCTGTTTTTATTTTTGATGTTTCTCAGTACTCCCAGATAGAGTGATCAATAGGTGAGACAGAGGCTAACTTTTCATCCCAAACTTGGTTTCTATGAGTTTTAAGTGCATCTCTTACTGCTCCATTCAATCTATTAAGCACCGTCGTGTCCTGAAGAGCGCGAGTGTTACGAAATCTCTTCCAAGCTCTGTTCTTCTCTCTGATCAGGTCCATAATATCCTCAGGCAAACGATCCGGCTTGGGAACAGGTTTGTGGAAGTCTGCAACCGTTATAGCGGACTTACTCTGTTGGGTGAGGCTAGTCACTGCAGATTCCACATCTTCTGGTGTACATGTGTGAGGGACGGGTCCAATTTGTTCCCTAAGTGCTTTAGACAATCTCTCCCACGATATGCCTGAATGAGAGGGAGGAGACAGGCATTCTTGTTCTCCCAATTGCAGTAGAATTGGGTTGTGATCCGACGACAGCTCGTTTAGTGATTTAAGGCTACACTGTAGTTTAATGTCTTGCAGGATAGCTATCTCCGGGATGTCAGCAGTGCCAGACGTACTAAGATGAGTGGTTCGGTAGGTCCAGCCACAACAGCATAGTTTTATCCTGTGTAGCTGGAAAGGATGCGACCATTTTTATTGGTAGATTTACTGTTCCAAGCAGGATGTTTTGCATTGAAGTCTCCAGCGATGACGACCGGTCCTTTTACTCCCAGGTCATCGAGATCTGAGGTCAATAATGTCTTTAATGGAGGGCTGTAAGCAGAAAACATTTTAAGGTTTCCGATTGAGTGAGGACATTAATTCCTGTGATTTCGAGGTTGGTGGTAGTAGGGTTGGCTATTTAATGATGGTTGATATAGTTTTTGATAAGGGTGGTTGTAGAGGTGGCTGTACTTCCACCTCTATAGCCAAGTCTGTCGTTTCTGTAAATCTGATACCCTCTGATTTTTAGGGTGTCAGCAGGCCTCAGGTGAGTTTCATTGATTAGAAATATATCTGGGTTGTATCTATTATTGAATTCCTGTATTTCTAGCAGTTTATTTTTGAAACCGTTGATATTCCAACCAATGATCCTAAGAGAATTTGGGGCGATCGATTTTTTTCCTATGCATCAGAGAGTGCAGATAATATGGATTGGGCTTGAAGTAAGAATCTTTTTGTAACACTTAGTGATGGATTTGAGTTGCTGAAATCCTGCAGCATGTTTGCAAGAGAAGAGGTGATAATAGCTGATAGATTTGAATGTGGATTAGCCAGGTTCTGGGTTTGTACTTTCTGTTTGGAGCAGGCCACATCAGCATATGTTCTCGCTTGATGTTGAAGATTCATTTAAGGGGCTCAGTTAATGATGGGCGAGCACCTGTTGTCATGATCTCACTCTTGGAGGGCTGAGGAGCCTGAACTTCAGGAGCTCTCGCACTAGATGACGATGTAGATTGATGATTTGGATCGTTCCATCTGTTTTTGGGATGATGTATACACCCTCTATAATTAGCAGGGTGAGGACCCCCACAATTAGCGCACTTAGCCGGGGTGGATTTTGGCTTGGCAGGTGTTTGTGGGGTGATTCTCGCCACATTTTAGGCATCTGAACTGAGCCTTGCATAGCTTCTGGACATGGCCAAATTTTTGGCATTTGTGGCACTGCCCAGAAGATGCTCTCTTTCTCGATGGTTCTGGGGTGATTTTGAGTCCACAAATTGATTTTAGATTATATATGTCTCTGTAAATATTATGAATTTCTACTAAGACTAAAGGCATAGGTGTCTTATTTGATCTAAACATTCTAGTGACCTTTATGGGAGGTAGATTGTAAATTAAGGTCAGTAACTATTTCATCCGTGTCAATATCCTCGGAAACTCCTCGTAGGACCACTTTCAGGTTTTTTTCGGAGGCAAGTGAAAATGTGTGATATTGAATTCCTCTTGCGTCCAGTTCCTTTGTAAGATTTCTATAATCAGCCACCGTGGTGGGCTGAATTTTTATGCCCTTGTCTACATTTGAAGCAGATCTATAACTTATTTGTAAGTTAGCCATGATGGGTCTTAGTGTTGTCCATCTCTGTTTTTCCCTTAAGATAATCGGTGGCACCTTTTCATTGGGGGAGGCAGAGGGATCTGAAATGGGAGCGTCCTCATCCATACTAACATCATTTGTTGGCTCAGCAGCGAGAGTTTTTCTCTTCTTACGAGCGTGGATCTCTCCTTGATCAGAAGGATTAGAGGTAGAGATAACTAGATTGAGTTTTTCCTCCATTTGAGGAGAGTCTTCATTTTCCTCAACGTCGACTTCAGGTGAAGGATACAAGTTTAAATATCCAGGCCAATCCCGTTCAAACTTTTTGAGAAGTTTTTTAATAAAAGTGAGTGCTAGCTTTTTATCGAGTGACTCGATAATGATGTCGGGGTCGATCATGTTAGTAGGCCATGTCAGCTTGAACTTCTTTTGGAGTTTATCAATAAGTACAAGAGCCGGCTCTTTATCGAGCAAATCAGTGAATACATCTAGGTCAGGTATGCTCATATCGTTTTAACTGTCGTTTTAACTGCGTACGAGCGTTAATAATAAAAATCCCGCAGGTCTAAAGACCTGCCAATAGAACTTTTTGTAGAATATTCCCCAGCCGCAAATTACTGCTAGCAATACCAAGCGTAGGTTAAAGGAAGCAGTAGCAATTAAATTGCATCTAAATCAAAGTCTTACCTTGATATTTCACAAAATAAAGAACGCTTCGAATTCATTCATTCGCAATCTCTTATGCGAAAACTGATATCAGCCATTTTTTCTGAAAATCCCTAATCTTCGCACCATGTTTTTCGCTCTTTCCATAGTAAAGTATAAGAACTATATTAATAAGAGAAAGGTGTATTATCTAACATTATTAGATAATCCTTATTTTTTGTCATCTTAAAATATTTTGAAGATTTTAAATATTAAATATAATTTATCTTAATATTCTATATATACAATTTATATAGATATTGTATTATATTATATTAATAATTGTTGAATACTTTTGCTTTAAAGACAAATTATCCGAATATACCAATATAGTGCCACCTAACGACCATCACTGGTACTTTGCATACAAACCTAAAATTTTTCAGTAACTTGTGGTATTCTAGATAGACTATTTAAAAGTTTTTTTTTTACAGTCAATAACTGCGTTTTCTAGAGAGTCATTTAGCTAACAAAATTCATGGACACTTACTGCATTTCATAAATTTCCGAGTGAGTGAACATAAAATTCATAATACAAAGAAAAGCAAAGAGCAAATGTTGTTAACCCGTTATTGTTGACAGATGTATCCCTCAAGACAACTGGGGATGCCACTCTTAAGTGCGTTGTTACATTCGGGTAGGTCAGGAGGACATCGTTATCAGTCGTCAACATGATGCAGGTAGCTTTGGTCACCTGCAAGCACCAGTCTCGTGGGGGTATCCGCTGCGAGTTTCTCCTCTTTTAGGCTAATGGAGAAGTGTCGGCTTATAGTCAGTAGGTTGGATGGCACTCGATGCCGGAAAACTTTTACGCAGCACCTGGGAATAGCCCTGGGCTCCTTCAAGCGATCGTAATGGCGAAAGCAGAAAAAAAAATACGCATCGCTATTGTACCGGTAATGTGCCACTGTGCCTTGCATTGGGATCCTATAACGGAAGTCCTTACTTAACAAGGTCGTTAGTAACCTACTAGGAAAGGCTCAATCTTCTGGGAGTCTTCGATTAGTCCAAGAAAGTCAACAATTAACTTGGTCTTTCTATTCTGAAACCCCTCCACACATTGCTTATAAGAGAAACAATCTTCCGAAAGTAGAGGTCTCTGTCGGGTATCCTCAAGAGAACGGTGATTGACGAGGTCCCAACAAATTTGAAACAGAAATAAATATGATTGAACGTCTATTCAGTTTTGAATATACAGAACGATTTGTATGCTCTCTAGATGGCAGCACATGTTCATTTGAATAATTCTCAATTGTTTGTTTGATATAGAAATTTGTGAATGGTGTATATCCTTCATTCTTTCTTTAAATGCAAGTAATTTTATCTGGAAATGAGTGACCTGAAAAAAAGTGATATTTATATTATTTAAATAACGATTCTTAAGAATTAGTTCATCAATAATATCCTTTAGAAGGTCTAATGATATTTTATGGTCCCTTCACCAAACAACACCATGGGTTACGATGGAGAGGTGTTTCTTCTCGTTCTCCATAAATAGAGCAACTCTAAAGATTACAATGTCTCCATCAACACCACACTAAGCTTTCAGTAACAATTTCAGATCGCTCAAAGGGGGTCTGTTGCTTCTGTAATGGAAAAATTATACACAACATCAGTCTCTTTGTCTTGATCTCTCTACGGAAGACAAATCTATTTCCCAGATAAGGACTCCGTAAGTATTTTCACGCTATACACAATGTATACCAAGTACAGTTCTTTTGCCGCCTTTCTCCTTTGGAATGCTAAAGTTGGAAATGATTTAGAACCCCCCCCCCCCCATTGGTTCTCTCGAAACTTTGTTCGCTAACTTCGAATAGTATTTGCTTGACAAGCTGCAGATGTTTATTCCCAATTTGGTTTCAAGCAAATAAAACATTTGATTTTTAAACGTTAATATCTCTAAATGATCAGCAGTTTGCTGGTGACTATTGCGAGGGCTTAGCAGTTTATTGTTGGCCAACCATCAATGTTGTTGATTTAATAAAATTGAAAATAATGTGTTATTCATTGGAAAATTTTCTTAGTGTGAAAATTTCTTAAGAATTATTATTTAAATAATATAAATATTATTTTTTTAGGTTATTCGTTTCTAGATAAAATTATTTGCATTTAAAGAAAGAATAAAGGCTATACACCATTTAAGAATTTCTATATCAAACAGGCATTTGAGAATTATTCAAATGAACACGTGTTACTATTTAGGGAGTACACAAATATTTATGTATTTCTGTATATTTCTGTATATTCAAAACTAAATACAAATTGAATAGGATAATAATTGTTTCTTTATCTTTTCGATTATCCGGGGACGTGTAAAGTGGTTTGTCCCTAACAGGAAACAAGACACATTGTGTGGATGATCCTACAATGGGAAAGGCGTCAGCAAAATTCTAGCTTTCAGCATTTTCCTAAGACTGGAGAGGTTATTTGTTCGTTTTTCACTTTTGCTGTTAATCGATTTTGGTATGACAACGGCACTCGCTGACGACAGCGTTTGGAAGATGTAGCAGAAAAGTTCGCATTAAGCTTAACCGCTACGGGATTTGCTTGGTCCCCCACCCCCCTTAAAGTCAAGCTTAGATCAAGACAAGAGTTTGATGTATGTTTCTTACTCAGCATCTTTTTTCTTTCTCGCTTTTCTCTTTGGATCGCTGCCTGAGCTAAAAATGTCTTATAATTGTTATTCTGGCTTTTCAATACGACATTTAAATTAAAAAAAAAAAAAAGAAAGGAGAATAAACAGTAAATTACAATATTATATTTGAGTGTTTGTATGGAGGAGATGGGTGGCATGGACATTGAGAATAAATCAGATTAAAATTAATCAATTAAAATTAAAATCTATTTATGAAATAGATTTTAGCATTGAAAGTGAATTTATTGCAGTTCTTCAATCTTCTTAACACATTCATTGAGGACATTTAATTATTAATAGTTTCATTTAGCGCTAATATAGAATTTTGTACATTTAGATATCGTGAAATTTGTTCTTAAATGTGCATCTTATGAAAGCCCAGACAACACTTAACAAGATAAAAACAAATATACTTCCCATATACGTATTTTATGTTTGTTTGTTTTTTTTATGATGGTCGTTCGTTCTAAATTCAAGTGTTTTTACTTAGTGTAATTCACAAGTTTCTTACATAAGTAATTTTCTTTATTTAGGAACAGCAAGTAATGGTCTTAGAATATCTACGCCAGATGAGTACAGTTGAAGATATGGAAGTAAAATATATTAAGGGGAAAAAAATATGTTGATGAGTTTTCTGTTTGAGGTATTTATTGATGTGTAGGACTATGTTAAAACAGAGTGAAAGAATGCAAGATGAAGAGGGAAATTGGAGAATAGAAATTATGGGATGGAACAAGAAAGAAATTGTTAATGGAAGATAGTAACTGCCCATCTTGATGTTCAACAGAGCGCCCTTGAGATAGGTGGTTGGGTGAGCCCTTGTAACGGTGGAAAGAACATTTTTTCATATATAATTTTTTTGAGAGAGGAGCCTTGTCATAGTTATGTTTTGAAGAGAGAGAACAAATTGGAATTCCATCTAAGAGATATCCCACGCAACCAACAGACATTAAACTATACGACTGGAAGTAGCTCTCTAAGAGCGAAACAACATAGTCAAGGGTTGAGCTATGGCATCCATAGCGCGTAGTGGGAAAAGCCACGGAGTGATAAATGAATATATCGCTTGGTGTTTATTGAAAGCCTAAAGTAATCAAAACTTTGTATGGACTTCAAAGTCTCAGCTTACTTTATTTTCTCCATTTCTTCCAGCATGCAATATGAGTGATGTTTTCAGAGGTATGTGGATCATCATGGAGAGAAACCGAATATTTCTTTTCTTTTATTTTTTTCTAGAGTACAGCATTAAAATTCTTTAGGAGGATGTCAAGGTCATCTAGAAAATAATCTTACCACTTTGACTGATGGACGTTCATTTAATAGAATAGTGAGGAAACTGACAAGGATACAATTTGCAGAGGACGTGAGTGAAATTCTTCCTGTAGATGGCTTGTCTAAGAATTCATTGCTGTATGTTTCACCCTTCCCAATTTATCTTAAACATCTAGCTTATTTATGTACGTCAGGTAGGGATGTATGGTATTAGTTCTAATCTGAACGATGTTCATCTCCACTCTGTCAAATCACATTCACTTTTTTCCAGAAGAAACTCTGGAAAAAACAGGTTTATGCTGCTTCAGTCACTGCACAGCTCATCTTTACCTATTATAGACTCTTCTAGTTATATTGTTTCATGCAAAATTTTCGAAATGTTCTAAGTGAACATATCGAACTACTTGAGTGAGGACTCAAATAGTTCCTCACTCAATTTTCTTTCACAACAGACGTTCAGAGTTTACTACTTGCATTTTGTAGACATTTTCTTGGTCATCATCAGAATGGACATCGAAAATTCTCCAACCTCTTCGAGTTCAGTTGAATCACAGAATAATTTCTTCTTCTTCTTCATTCCTTCCTTTTCGTGTATTTTCCTTAAAAGTTAAAATCGAGGCATCCAAATGCAAGGTTAACAGGTTTTGTCTTGGTTCTCAACTTTCTGTCCGTCCCCGATATTCTAGATTGCATAACGCCTTTTATATGGGATTATCATTAAATATTGTATGATAAAATAGTCATGTGTGTTGGTTCAAATCAGTTGTTTTCGAATTACAGCCAAGCCACTAAGGTTATGAATCCTATATGGAGCTTCTGTAGTTGGAATCGACGATGTTCTTTGGTTCGGAAAGTGCTGGATTCGAATCCCATCTAGAACGTGGACCTTTATAAGGACTTGAGAGCGAGTTAGCCAGTGGTAGTTTTTTTTTACCCACCGAAACGGGTTTTTTTTTCATCCCACTAAGCAGGCAAACGTCAGTACAATTAAGGCTTAATACATTGGCTCAATAGATACTTCGGCTGTAATCTCAAATAACAGCAGCAAATTAGACGGGATTTAAACCCAAAAATTTCCAATTAAAGTCATTATTATTATCAGGCTACAAAGACTCCAACTGAAACTAGTGTGACGTTCTTCCATGCATACAATAGATCTGTTGTACATAGTAACAAGTTTCACTCTTGAGCGATCCACAGCTCCGTGGTAAGATGCTCGCTACCACTTCCAAATATTCTGCCATCGAGCAGGTATACAACAAAGTTATCTGGGAGTTTTAAGCTTCCGATCTGGAGAAGATGAAGATCTTTTGTTATTATAATGTACACAGCAAAAGATGTATACTTTTATTTATATAAAAATAAACTGATGGTGCATTAATTGATCATACCGTATGTTTGTTAATTTGTTGAATATTTTGTTCATTAGAATGTCATATGCTAATGACTGTAGGTCCAAGGCACTGATTTTCCCTTACCAAACACACACACACACACACACACACACACACACACACACAATCATAATATACAGTTTTCCTGGTACTATCAAATGCTGATTTATAATCCGTCCTCATGCAATGAAAGATGATCTGGTTTGTAAAGCTATCGTCCTTCCATTAATTCATATTAGTGATTTCTGCACCTGATGATTATTAAACTCTAACACCGAAACGTAAAACCCTTAAAAGTAATTCGGTATTATGTACGCCGACCTCGATAAAATCACTCATCCAAGATTTCTAAAAGAAGTGTGTTAACTGTTAGTCCTAGTTGATTCCTTGTAAGTGATATTTACTGCTGTTCCGAGTTACTCATTTATGAGAACCTTTTAAACTGCACACTTCACTGCACACTCTATCAGGTAGCAAAAGTTTGCCCACTCTTTAACGATCTCAGCTTTATTTCCCAAGATGCGAACCAAATATTCTTTAAGTCCTTTTTCATTTTATTTTTTTTCCCTGTTTTCGTCATCGACGCTTTTCAGTATTAGTTTTACGAAGTGGCAATTTCTTTAAATCGGTAATAATTCTAAAAGCGATAAAATATAGAGGGCGCTTTAACGAAATTAAAAAAAATAATAATAACAGAGGCAAGGCCACTCTTTCCAGGATTACTTTGATAGATTAACAGAAGCAATTCAATTACAAGGGCAACATACCTAACTCGGTACAATGTTTGCTGTATATTTGACTTTTTTTTTTTTTACTGCGAGCATGCGTAGATGGCACAATAAAAGTTGTTTGAATAGCATGCTACTAACATTATTTATCTGTTGGAAGTTATAAAATAGAATACTTGAACATATATAACAGTTTCACTTAACTACTGCCAATATGTCGGCTCATGGTTGATAATTGTGAAAAATTCAAAATATACGATGCGTTATGGGTTTAGTTCAACAGTTAAATGGACTAAGAAGTTTATATAGTTTGTCAGTATTGCTTATTATCATGTATCTTTGATTCGAGAAGTTGAGTGAGTACAATATCAGCAACAACTATCAACCGAAATCATTTAAACAAAAAAAAAAAATCGTGTCATTTTTGTCAGCTGATATCGACTGTTTCGTAATACTCAAATGGACAAAAAATATATTCGCACTCATAAGATGATTTAAGATGCCTTCACATGTACTCGTCCAAAAGAACGTGTCAAAATTGGCTTTATGACACTTTTTATTGTACTTTAAGTCTAACTACAATTAGTGCATTGGCTCAATAGATACTTCGGCTGTAATCTCAAATAACAGCAGCAAATTAGACGGGATTTAAACCCGTCTGGGGAGATAAAAAAGGGGGGTAGCCTTTAGGCTCGTAACCCACTCTATACCTATGGATCGAGAAAAGAGATTAAGATTAACATTAATATGGCCGTACTGAACCCTAGAAGCCAGTGTTAAAAGCTGTTATGTTCTCACTCAGTGACAAATTCTCTCAGAGATCCAAACTCCGTTTTAAACTTTGGACCGAAGACTTTTTAAAAGCCTTTCCAGACTAGAATCAATAAACGCTTTTCTCTCTTCTTACTAAGACTTCGCATCGATTACCAGTTTGCCTTCAGGCACACGATGAGATATTGACAAAGGACATGAAGGCATGCGCTTTCTTGTCTTAACTAAAAAGCCTCTTTCTCTGAACATCTCAACTACTCTAGCAGCACACACACACACACTACAGAAGAAGGGAATTAACTTCATTCCCCCCTCTTTCACCCCTTCGGGACACGATGTTACAAGGATAATAGAAGTTTAAAATAATCCCCGAGAACATAGATATCAAATATTTTAAGTAGGGATCAAAAACGGTTCATAAGATGAACTCTTAGTTCTCGGGTCAAATTAAGAAACATGTATTACTCGGACAACTTTTGTAGCAAGCGGAGTATTTACGTGAGCCTGCTGTAAGTTAATTCGTTGCATCTTTTAGGAGTAGAAATATTTAACAAGCTCTTTAGATAAGAATCTAAATTTTGTAGCATTCATATTTTTGGAATTTATTTCGGAATATTAGCGACATTATATTTCAATGTTTTTAATAATTAAAATGAAAATTACGAAACCAACTGTCGTAATAAAAACCAGACATTTTTATCATAGATTTACTAGTGAAATCCATATTATCCTTTAATAACAAATACAGAAAACAAACTGAATGATTGCACATACATTCAAATACTTACTGACTTCCTAACATCGAGGATAGGTGGCGCTCCGTTGGAGTGTAGCGAAAGTTGAAGGGGTAATGCACAGCGTGTATATTGAACATATGATGTTCAGAGGACTCAGCCATTTGCTATGCCTAAATATTTCGTTTAACTTAAAACCATTTGTCAGGAAAACCTTGTTTTCATAAAGAACTCGGCTGTGCTGTAAATGAATTAAAAGATTGCACAGTTTCGAAAATGGCTCATCCAGATAATTCAAAGAAACTTTAGAGTATTTGGATGGCGTATTTCTTTCAGACACTGGAATGCTATTCCAATGGAGTGATCTAATATATGAACACGAACCCGTTTTTGGCCTGGCTAACTAGTTTGCTTGTAGAGCGAACATCGTTTCTGTTCCCTAACCAGGAAGCCGTGGGTTTGAATTCCTCTTGGAGAATTCATCGTCCAGTGTGACCAACACTGTTTTTTGGAGGAACAATTTGAACAGGCGCAACAGATACAACAAACAACATTAAAATTGGAGTTAATGCG
Source organism: Typopeltis vanoorti (assembly GCF_054136105.1). Classification (NCBI taxonomy): domain Eukaryota; kingdom Metazoa; phylum Arthropoda; class Arachnida; order Uropygi; family Thelyphonidae; genus Typopeltis; species Typopeltis vanoorti. The sequence goes on from NC_143570.1 coordinate 28,015,445, forward strand.
ATTAGATGTGATCTTGACATCCAGTATTTAGGCGAGATCTGATTGGTCGTTTGGGGGGGAGGGGGGAGAGTTGTACTCATTGAAGAAAACAGTATGGAGAAGGCTGTTGGAAAGAATTTCGAAATTCGAAAGATCAGAAGTAGATGGATCGAAGAAGATGAGACTTTGGTTTAATATGTTGGAGTGTTTAGATGCATGGATTTGAAAATTTAATCTCGTGATTAAAATTGCTGTAATAACTAAAAGGTGCATTAACGACAAATCTCGTAAATGACTTTAAAATTTGATTCGTTAATGTTTAGATACAAATATACCTTAAATTATATTTAAAGCGTTCATAATTCAGTCAGGACGAGATTCTAAAAAAATATTTTTTCAACAAAGGCTTGTCAACAAAAGGTTGACAAGTCAAATGTCAAATGTTTCAGGTTTGAAGATCATTGTAACTAATGTCTTAAACGATGACAAACAGAGAAGGAAGGCCTTTTTTTTCCCTGCAAAAAAAAAGGAAAATAAACCAGAGGAACGTACGCAGTTTATGGAGAGATATTCCAGTGGATACAAGACTTTAACCACTTGATTTTTTTATAGTGAATCTTTCCTAATTATATAAAAAAAACTGAAAATCACATGTACCAAGATCAGGGATAGAAAGTCTAAATTAAAATTTAATTGCCTTCAAATTTAATTAAATTCCTAAAATTATTTTCACACAACAAAATAATCCGAAATATTTATATTAAATTAATGAAAAAACATTTTAATATATTTTTGAAAAAAAAAACTTTAAACATCAAAATATAAGAGTTTCGTGTGCAAGTTTAGAAGGACTCGTTGATGTTGCTTGAAAGTCACCGACATCCTGGTCAGATCAATATTGCATGAAGATGATTGCGAAGGAGCGTACATCCAAGATGTGTACACAGTATCTTCTGTAGAAGGTCGCTCTCTGAGGAGTTAAAGGTACGCTACACAAATATTCAAGAAAGCTCTGACGAGTCTGTAGCATGCACAATCGATGAGGTTAACGGCACGTATCTAAATAGAGGCGGTAGAGATTTGCCGCAGTACATCGTTGAAGTAAGAAATAAACAACCCACAAGCCACACTTTCTTTTCCCCCATCAACATCCCCCCCCCTTCTTCCATCATCTCTCTGTCAAAACAGTCGTCTGTGGCTAAACGACAAGTCACCGTGACTGGCTGGATCAACATTCCTCACATGCCGGTTTTATCGTGTCGAAAGAGGGCGTCTGTTTCTTGATATAATAGATTTTTTTCGCATATTATTCAAAACAGAAGGTGTCGTATTGATGTATGTAAAAAAAGACATTAAAGTACAATATTAATAGTCTGAAATAGAGAAATCTATGATTATGGTGATTTTAATTTTGAAATCCTATTATGAAGCATGTAGAGGGTACTGCGCATGCTTATTTAAATAACAATGAAGAATAAAAAAAATCGAAAGCAAATAAAGCAAGTACTTATCATGTAGATGGCAATCATTACCCACAAATAATTAAAATAATCCTCACAACAACATAATTTCATTTTTTTTTTCCTAGGTTAGAGAAACACTCACTTAAAATATCCTTCACGACAAAAACCAATAGACGTCTCCTCCGACTTCCAAACCTTTCCATTAGCTGTAAGGATGACTGGCCCACCCCTAATGTAAGTAAATATTTTACTACCAGCCACACACGTCCTACGACCTTAATCCATCCGTACGTCCATTAGGTGGCCTCGTGTCGTCAAGCCGGAGCCCTGAAGAACATTACCCGAATCTCTCTCACCTGTCCAAGGAGGAAGAGTAGTTATCACTGTCGCTATGAACCTGTAATAAGCGTCTATTCCTGCACCTCTTCACTACAACACCTGTAATTAGAGGTGGGAAAAAACACTGCTTCGTTCCCTTACTAGATTTGGGTGGGATGAGTTTTTTTTTTTTTTTCTTTTGTCGTTCTTCGTAATATAGATGGGGTTAAAATTGGGAAAAGTTTGAACAGAGAGAAAATATTGGAAAAGTAAAACTATTAAAATACATTTTAACCAACTTTGTTTCGCCATATATGAGCTCTTTAGATTTCTCAAGTCGTTGTATGAATAGCTCCTGTCACGTGTTCTTTATTGTTGATGTTTTTTTTTTTTTTTTTTTTTTTTTTTTCCTGGGTACTCAACTTTTTTTTCCCCCATCCCGACCTTTATTCTCTTACAGCTTTCCTCGATGAGATATTAGCCATCCATAATATAAATATTTGATTATTTCTCCTATTCGCTTATCCATATAAACGAACTCCTGAATCTGAAAACAAATTTTTCCATCTATACATCGTTATTGTCGAACTATAGTGCAAAAAAGATCATTAATAACATGTGTGAGGAGACAACACATGTTTTGTAGACGTCCTATCGATCACTTATGTCAGGAAATGCTAGATCTAATGTCATCGAAACGCATTAATCCGAACTAAGTGATGAGACCGCAAATAGTAATAGATTCGCTCATGGAGATGTTGAATGACTTTTTCGGATGTGGAAATCGAACGATGTTTTCTACGCAAGCGCACTAGATCCATGGTTTGCAAGCGCCAATTCAACTTGGTAACAGATCACAAAACTTTGGCATTTACTTCATAGCTAAAATATTACATGTTTCTGGTGAATTTCTTCTGAAACAACATCTTTCGTTACTATGGTGATTATCTGTAGGCATCACGTTACAACAATACAGTAAATAATTTTCATCGGAAAACCTTTGTTATCATTTCAGTTGAAAACTCTCCAGAGATTTCAACCGAGCGATATATAAAAGAAAATCTAGCGCGCGCTCTCACAAAAAAAAAAAAAAAAAAAAAGCATGGATTTCTTTGAGGAGTGCAATTGAATTTTCAATCAGCCAAATCTATTAATAGGTCCTATGTCTGTCAGTCGATATTTCAGTGTTATAATGGCTTTCAGATTGGCTATAAGAACGAAAAAATTATCTTAGGATGGCTGTAAAATATAATTACGCATTGTGTGTTTCATTTAAATATATTTCATCAACAATATATAATCCACCCTCTAGTTCTTCCTGCCGATTCGCCTGTAAATGTAATGCTAAAGGTCCTTACGAAATAAGCGAGAAAAATAAAGTATATCGAAAGTTCAATGCGTATGTCTTTAAAGCAGTCGTTTTTCCTTCAGTAAACTACCCTGTGATTAGCAACATACTTGAAGACTGTTAGTGCTAATTCTACCACTTGCGCATTATCAGTGTTTTTCCATTATCATACTAGTAAAGAACTGTAACGCTCTATTGAGAAAATATAATCAATAAATATTTAGCTAGAAATTGAAAATAAACACATAATGAAAGACAATTTTAATAAATAAATAAATGGAGGGTGGATTGGCAATTAGATCGAGGGAAAAATGAATTGGATAAGTAGAGGATAAAAAGAGTAGATGGGTCAATAGATAGAGTAAAGGAAAAAAATGACAATCAACGCACCCTACACTTCAGCAATGATATATGTGTGTCTAAAGCGAACGAAACTTGTGTAATCCTTGATTTCTTTTGTATGTGTTTGCAGCTTAATTTGCTTCATCTATTTTCTTGAGGTACTTAAGTTTTGACCGTTTGCGCTATCTTAATCGGTATCTTCCATCTCATAAGTGTCTCTCTGTATGTCTTACATTATGCCCACTACAGTCACATGATACTTCATTAATCAATATATGGCGCCACCAGTCCTTCTATATAAATCTTAACTGCCATTGCTTTATCACCAGTGTGTATTCAGCTAATGGATGATGAAGGACTTGGCTCTCAGCTGATAAAACGCATAATACCCCTTGGGGAACAAAGCTGAGAATGTAGGGAAAATCTTTAAATTCTTAACGATAGACCGGGAACTTTTCTCCGTCCTCCCCCCCCCCCCTGCTCCCCCTATTCTTCCTGTGCTTTTGCACTTCTAGCAGTGCTCTATAGGCCGTCTCTAATGCCAGATGTATATAAAAAAAGGTCAGACAGACCAGGGGAAAAATAAAAACAGGCTTCCCACGTTTCAAAGAAAGGAACATTAAGACTATTTCCACTGACAGTTTTGATAGATGGAAGGATGTTCGCCTGAGATGACGACTTGTGTTTCATTGACCTCTTCCACTACTTTCTAACTAGATAGTTATGAATAGATTCGTTTGTCTACAGCTTGTTTAGCTATGATTGGTTTCATTACTATCATTTGTCTGCTTTCATAAGTCCCTATGATTAATTATGTGAAAACAGTTGGTCATTAGCAAACACAGAATTACTATATAAGTGGAAATCGTAGCTTACAGTATTTAGTTACAAACGTATCGCTTCAACCACTGAAAAATGTGTGGCTATTTTGGCATAGCAAAGCCATAAGGTCATACCATAAATCCAGCAATCAATCAGGCTTCAATAATACGTTTTGCACATAGACAACCATTGTTGCTATGGTAACAGAACAATTTATATTCTTGAGTTTCCATAGCAATAGGCGCTTTGTTTTTAAGAGTAAAATATTGTATTTGTTGTTAAAGCTCATCTTATTTTTTTAATGTCTTTGTAAATAATGTAATCGGAACATTATTAACACGTGATCCAATAAGATTTACATTAATTATTTTCTCTTTTTTTTTTTCGATTGAAAAATCATTTATCAAGCTTGTGATTACTGATACAGAAATCCACGAGGCGAAAACGAATCCACTATTTGTCACCCTGTTTGAGATGCCAACTGGAAAGTAAAGCTGTTTGCTTAACGGTTGATGGAATTATCAGAGAGATTTTTTTTTTTCTGCTGTTGTTACAACCGATGTTTTAAGAGTCCAACGCTTTGGAAGAATTCTTTCAAGAAAACGTTCGAAAATAGAATTTCGAAGATGAGAAAATTGCGAAGAAGTGTTTTAAATTCTTTAACAAATATTACCGATTGGTTTCCAGAAGAATGAACGCTTTTGGAGTGAGAAGAATAAAGTATATGATGAATCCACCGTAATCTTTGAAAATAACTTTTCTGTTGATGAGCTGTTCAACATCCCATCTCATTCGAAAGCATCAATTAATGCTTTTGTATAACGCTACTGTGAGGATGGGTGAAGCAAAAATGCTTTTCATATTCCCCTTTGTCTGTAAAGGAAGTTATTTGGGAAATTTGTGATCTTTAAGCTCGTCCTCTGGGGGCAGTTGTATTAGTTATAATCAACTGGGAGTAGAATGGCCTTGGGTCTTTGTATTTGTAGTACTTTGTTTCATTGTAATTGATAGTTTGTACGATCAGCGGGTTTGAATGCCAACTTGACGAAGAATTTTTCTGTCTGTCTTCCGATAGTCGGTTTGCCTGTTGGCGAGGGAAACCGGAGTAACCGGGGGAAAACCCTCGCGTCCACAGTCTAAGACTGACTAACTTAGCACGGAGAAGGCAGGAAGGCAGTAAAAGTTCACAGTATAAAACAATTACAGAGGGCACAGCTTTATTCAGTTATTATTACGTCAACGAAATGTTGTTCTTGATTGTTTTTTTCTTTAATTCTAAAAAGATGTATTCATCCTCAATATGAGAGTCAGCTCGTTAATTTCGTTCTTGATGACGCAATTCACTGTTGCTATGGAAACAACTATTTTATAATATAAGAAGCGATACGTAAGCAGGATTCATATATATTCATTGCTCATATATATAGAAGTTCTGCTTCCACTAACTATCTCCTCTGTTTTATATTTCAACCTATTACGCTATACCTTCAGCATCCTTCTTACAGGTTCAGGAAATCCAATTTCCCATAACGTAGTGCACGTATTATATATTTTTTTCTTTCGTATTGCCTTTCTACTTCAAGCTAGAAGAACATGTTTATTTTTCCTTTAGTTATGTCTGCTAGTTTAACCGATACTGTTTCCATGGCAGTACAGCCAACTTCACTTTATTATGTCTTCCACTAGAAATAACTGATACATAAAGAATCAGGGAAAAGTCATTACGACAAATAAACATCATCAAAGTTGCAGACAGAATACATTAACTTTTCAAATGGATCATGCTCAAGAGCTTGATTTTTATGGCATTTCAGATTTCGTTTTTTTTTTTTTGCTGGGATTCGAACCAAGATCCCCATGCTACGTGAGCAAGTGCCTTGCACTTAAGCTACCGTAGACCGACACTCGGTGTTTCGTTATACCACTTCATATAGCTCACGGAATCAGCTACGGCAAGCGCTTTGTGTCTTCACAGTCTGTGATTAAGACATATACTTAAGAATATTTTTCCAGTAATTGGATTGTTTAAATGCGTTATTTCCCAATTATAGAGTAGTATATTCGTGAATTCTCACTGTTCTATTTTTTCAATTCTTACATCACAGAGAGTGTGCGTTTGTTGATGTTCACGACATTTTACAAAAAATCAGCGATTTGTAGACGTATTCAATAATACGTACTGAAGAAATCCATTCAAAGTATATTAAATTATTAACCCAAGAAAGATTATGTTAGTGGCAGGCTTAATTTCTCAAAGAGTTCTTATATGTTCAGGGACCAATTTCCCATAACGTAGTGTCCGTATTATATATTTTTTTCATTCGTATTTGCTATCCACTTAAAGCTAGCAGGACATGTTTATTCTTCCTTTAGCTATGTCTGCCAGTTCAACCGATACTGTTTCCATGGCAATGCAGCCAACTTCACTTTATTTCTAGTGGAAGACATAATAAAGAATCATGGAAAAGTCATATTGTAACAAATAAATATCATCATAATCTGCTTGTAGAGCTGCAGACATGACATAAATCAACTTTTCAAAAGGATCATGTTCAAGAGCTTGATTTTTATTGCTTTTCTTTTTTTTTTTTTCTCGTTTGATGTTCGAGCCTTAATATCACAAACGATTTTATGGCTGATTTCTATTTCCTTGTGGGCGTGTGTATAATCCTATCGAAAATCATCATAAGAATCTCTTTAAAAAGAAGACTCGATAAATCTTAGTGTGCTGCATACTTCTGTAATACGTGATTTCCAGCCTAAGTTGTCTATTTTAAATCCTAAGTAGGTTATAGTATTTATGTTTTCTATCTCCATGCAGTTACTTACTCACCTTGTACGTAGGTCAGAAGGATACCATAACTGATACGGAAGTATTATTTCGGAGATTAATTTGGAGCATGCTCTTTCCTGACAAAATAAAAGCGAAAATCCATAACTTAAATATTGTTTTAGTTTTAAAACCATTTGACGCAATAGACTGAACGAAGCTTTTTTTTCTTCTTTTTTTTTTAACCATATACCACTCTTTGCTGATTCCTGTTAATGGCCATTGTGGTTAAAACACAATTAGCACCGCACTGTATTGTTTTCAGATGTAAATAGCGACTATTTGTCTGTCCTGTATATTAGCAGATATCTGTTAGGAAACAGTTCAACTCCAGAAGTCTTTTTAATAAATTTAGCATTTTTAGTGTTTGAGTGACTCTGATACTGAGTCTGGCGCTTTGTTTCGGGCTCATACTCAAAACACCACGTTTCGTCACCAGTAACGATCGTTTCAAGGACGTTTGAGTCCTTACGAGCGATTTTAATGAGGTCCTTGCAGTGTTCTTAGTTCTTTACGTATTTCTGTGCTTCTTTTTTTAAGGCGTACATTGGAGTTCACAATTTCTTGCTAAGATTATCAAATATAGTTACGCGATCCAGTTTAAATGCCGGTTTCATTTTTTTTTTTCTATTCTAGCCCTGTCTAACTTTTGGAGACTAAGTAGGGAGTTCAATCTCCACCGGTAGCCAATCAGAGATAGCTAACCCATGATTATCACTAATTTAAGTCTGAAATGAAATAGTGGGGGTCAATTTTCTTGAGTTTACGGGACGAAAAACCCGCTTGCCCGTGTCAGAGATCGATTAACTGGGAAAAGTTCTTCTAGTCGGCGACTGGAATTAAACTCGCGACACTCTTTCTTTGGGTGGTTTAGCACAAGCACCACTTCCGTTGAATATCCTTGGCGAATCCCTCTGTTTACTCTGATTCTTGAGTAGGTTCATAGTTTGTTCCTTAAGGCTCTACAAATTCAACTTAGAAAGCAGGGTCGATTCGCGATTCATCATTTGTAAAATTTATCTTCTACATATGATTGAAGTTAATATTCGTGCATACATTTAGAAGCCATTCCTCTGTAGTTTGCACAGTTTCATTAATCGCCTTATTCCAACTTTTTGGGATTTTTCCTTGCTGCCAGATATTGAGAAATAATTTTAAAAGTCGTTTGATGCCTGCATATTTTACACCCTCTGTCCAAAAAGAAACCGAACTTTTCGAAAATAGAAGAAACTAGTGGCGCCACTTATTGTATCTTTTTGTTGTCGAAAGCAGCAACCTTCATTAGTGTTATGTCAACTGTTTATGGCATTTGTTTCATTACAAGCCGAGTTATAGTGCCAAGAGTGACAGTGGGTTTTGACGAACGGTCGGCCGTCACGATATTCATGCCGCACGCGACGATTTCTCGCTATCAATCGCTTCAAAACTTCGAGATAAAACTAATCATTGACCCTTTGGCCAGACGGAACGAATTCTTTGTGGATGCCCTTGGAATCGTAGAAACAAATCAGCATTGTCTTTACTTTTGACTTCTTCAAGCGACTTTTTTCCGGATGCCCCTCTTCTGGTGGTCTCCACTCAGCACTCTAGTGTTTTGTTTAGGACTGATACTCAAAACACCACGTTTCGTCACCAGTAACGATCGTTTCAAGGAAGTCTGAGTCCTTACGAGCAGTTTTAATTAGGTCCTTGCAGTGTTCAATTCGATACATTTTTTGGTCGTCAGTCAACTTGTGGGAAACAAATCGCGAATTCAATTTACGAAGACCCAAACTCTCGGTCAAAATGTTGTGCACAGTTGATTTTGGAATCCCCAATTCATCTTCAACCGATCTCACGAACGATTTCGGGTTTTCTTTGATGAAATCACGCACGTTTTGGATGTTAACTTCGCTCGGTCCAGTTTTTGGACGGCCCCGGCGACGTCCTCAAGCATCTCACGACTACTTTGAAATCGCTTAAACCACTCGTAAACTTGAGTACGGGATAAGCATTCGTCACCGTATGCTTTTCGAAGCATTCGATGCGTATCGGTAAAACGTTTACCAAGTTTAACACAAAAGTCAATCGCAGCGCTCTGGTTGAAACTCATTTTCTGACCGTTCGTCAAAACACACTGTCACTCTTGGCACTATAGCTCGGCTTCTGATGAAACAAATGTCATAAACAGTTGACACAACACTAATGAAGGTTGCCGCTTTCGACAACAGGCGCCACTAGTTTCTTCTATTTTCAAAAAAGTTACGTTTCTTTTTGGACAGAGAGTGTATAAGTTCTATATTAATTCATCTTCTCCAGGAGATTTTCCACTGTATAGTTAGCATTATGTCAGTTTTAGAAGTCCAGCGTTATTTTCTCTTTGATTATTTCAAGTTTCACGTTTTCTTTTACCACCTTATTTATATTCCTTAAAATTTTATTCGGAGGCATTCTGTTGCAGCATTGCGAATAAAAACTCCCCTCAGCATTGATTTGGTTAAGAATATCCCCAAGATGGTTTAAAATTAATTTTCCTCGTAAGAGATAATGATCAAATTGTTTCTTCACTTCTAAATACCCCGTTATCTATTTCAGTGGACGAAATGGGACGAATTTTTTAAAAGCTTATGTTTATTGATGATTAATATGTGTATAAATGTAAACATTTCTAAATTATTTCATAATTTTATTTTCATTTCCTTTCAGAACCCTAATAACATATCCAAGACAACAGTTCATCGAATCTTGCCCTAAATGAAGAGGATTATCCAAATCGAGCAGCAAAAGGTGGGCAGAATTTCTGATAACATCTCATTCAGTGATGAGGCGACTTTTCCCACGTGTGGTAAAGTCAATTGACACAATTGTCTTATCTGGTCCATCGAAAAACCACCTGAAATCATAGAATGGCAAAGAGACTCTCCGAAAGTTAACTTGTGGCTTGGAATGACTAAATCCAAAATTTATGGCCCATTCTTCTTTCGGGAAGCACCTGTGACAGATGCCGTCTACCTTGAAATGCTTTAGCAGTTTCTCGATAGATGGAGCACCATCATTATGCACTAATTGTCCGAGAATACCTCAACAGGCGCTTTTCGAATCGGTGGATTGGACGTGGAGGATCTCGGCCTCCGCGTTCTCCGGATTTCTTTGCATGGGGTTTCATAAAAACAAAGGTTTATCACCAAAAGAGTTTAGCTGTACTTAAAGAACGCATTCAGTTGCCAGTGCAGGACTTGACTCTTGAAATGCTTCCAAGTGTGTTTCGCAACGCTAAGGACAGATTTGAAATTTGCAAGGATACAGACGGAGCACATGTTGAAAGTTCTCAATAAAGATTTGACTTAGATTTATAAATCATGATTTTATGGCAATCTTTAAGTCTGTATCCGTTTCTATTACATGTTGTTTCAAGGGGATTGTTCCCTACGCTCACGTTTAAATCTCCCATTATTAATAAATAATCTTTTTTTTTTTAAAAAAAATCTCAATTAAAGGCATCGCTATCTTCAGCTGGGGTATACACAAAATAATAGTCAGAAAGCTACAGCTTATTTGTTATCTTAGTTCTAGAATTCTCTCGCTCCAGTATTTGTAATGTGTGTATAGTTTTTATTTATTTCTTTTTTTAAATTTCTCCTGCTTTTGCTTCCTTCTTGACTCCACTGTATATATAATAAGTGATGCAATTATCTGTTTCGTCTGAACCTTTTTTATTCTTGTTATCAAACATCAAATTACTGCTAATTTGATGTTTGTGATGGATACTCTTGTTTATTTTCGTTCTTTTTCCTTTCCTTATTCTTCTCATATCCGTGAAACCTGTCGAAGTGACAGTTCAGTTACTTCTTTCTTGAAACGTTGGAGTAAGAAAACATTCAGCTGGGTTGATTACCGACCTCCCGCAGCCCCTTCAAACTCCATTCTCTCGTTTGTACCTGACCAAGCATCCCAATTTAATACATTTTTTCTCCCTGACTCTTGGCATTTTATAAATAGGATGATTTTTAAAAGTCTTCTTCACTATTTAGGTTTCATTTGGATTTTCAAGTCTTCAAATAATGCATTATGGGTCTCTAAGATAAAGCAATCCTTGATCAAAAGCTGGAGTCATTTTCGCATCACTTGAATGTGATCTACTCTCTATGTATAAAAAGATAAGCCGAAATTTGAAGCGTTTTTTGTCTCTTCATTCTTTTGAAACGTCCAACAATGTGTTTGCCTTCATGAGACAAACACATTGTTGGACGTTTCGAAACAATCTGGTCTGTCTCTGCGTGTGTTCCGCTGGACGGTTTGCTTGTTGGCGAGGGAAACCGGAATACTCGGGATAAAAACCTTCGCGTCCACGGTCTAAGACCGACTAACTTAGCGGGGAGAAGGCAGGAATAAACCTTTTTTTTTTTTTTTTTTTTCTAACTACCTTCGAACCGAGATCCTCATGTTCCGTGAGCAAGTGCCTTGCACTCAAGCTACCGTGGATTGCCACACGATGTTTTTATACACATTCATTTAACGATTGGCTTCTCGTGTGTGAGTGATATTTAAAAAAAAAAAGTGTTCCATCTGTAGAGGGACAGTTTTATTCGGATATTATTACATCAATTTAAATTAAAAAAATAAAAAATAAAAATATGCATACACCAGTGTGACCCCAAGTAAACAGCAAAGTTTTGACTGGCCGTACTTAGCATCCAGAATAACTGATAAGATCAGATTGAATCCGTATAAGGTGCTGCTTTTCTTATTTCTATTTTACTATGCACCTACCTGTTGAACGTCTGATTCAATCTTATCAATAAGTCAGGAATGGCTCGTTAATTTCGTTCTTTATGATGCAATTCACTGTTGCCATGGAAACGGCTATTTTATTCTAATCTATTTATGTCTTGCTCCCAATAACTAACCATCTCCTCTGTTTATAGTCATTACGCTATTATTATACCTTCTGCACCCTTCTCTAAGAGTTCTTATAGGTTCAAGAACTCCAATTTTTCATTCACTTCAAGATAGCCGGACATGTTTATTCTTCCTGGAGTTATATCTGCCAGTTCAACCGATACTGTTTCCATGGCAATATCATTTTATTGCCAACTTCATTTTATTAGGTCTTCCACTCAAAATATACGATACATGGAAAAGTCACATTGCAACAAATAAATATCAAATTTGCTTGTAGAGTTTTAGACCCCGAGTAACTCAACTTTACAAACGGATAATATACAAGAGCTTGATTTTATGGCATTTTTTTCTTGCCTTTGACGTCTTTAAGGCTCATTTACGTTTCCTTGTGTGTATAATCCTATCGAAAATCATGTAACTACGTTACTAATGATAAGGTAATAGGCTTTCGGCTTTTGTAAGTCATTAAGCCTACTTTGACTCGTATTTGCTTCAGTTAAAAGTGGTTTGAACAATTTCTTTATTGTTCCATATAAATTTATTAAGTTGACTTCCTAACATACCAGCTTTGCTAATTCTGTTGTCTATTTCTATATTTAATTTGCCATCTTCACCTAAATGTTTTACTTATTCTATAAGTTATCCATTCAGGATAAATATAATTGATGTTTTCAAAGTTTTTGTCTTTTTATTGTTACTTCTTTGGGGTGTTTAGCATGAATATAGTTAGCACATCGTTTTTATACAGAGGTTATTCATCATATTACAACCTTAATACGAATCAAGGGCTAATTTTGGATGCTGTAGGAATGACTAATTAGATCATGCAATACCTGGGATCTGAACTATTCCAACAGTTCCCAGGACACGAGAAACCTTTCAAAACAGCCTCGGTAGTTTGAGTGTTGTAGCATTACATCAATCTACATTTATTTTACCCTCCACCTCCAGTTACATCTCAAAATATAACGTCGCTAAGCATAAATATTTTATTTTTTAAATGTTCACGCCAGTAAAATCCCAGAAGCAAATACACGTAGGCATGTGTTACAAAAACTGACACGCTTTTCAATTATTTAATCCCTTAATAGAGTATGGAGATAGTGAATGAAATCTAAAACCTACTTCGCTTTGTTACGAAAACGAATTCCCCAGGAATTAAATAAAAAATAATAATCGATGTAAGCAGCAACTATTATATTATCGAATAGATTAACTAAGAAAGCGTCTACACCTGTGCCTGTTTGAATCTTCCCATTTTCCATTGTGTGTGTGTGTGCGTGTGTGTGTGTGTGTGTGTGTGTTCCGATGGTCGGTTTGCCTATTGGCGAGAGAAACCGGAGTACCTGGGGATAAACCCCGTGTTCACGGTCTAAGACCGACTAACTTAGCACGGAGAAGGCAGGAATAAACGTTTTTTTTTAATTTTTTTTAAATGCCTTGCACTTAAGCTACCGTGGACGGCCACACGGTGTTTCGTTATACCACTTCATAGAGCTCACGGAATCAGCTACTGCAGACTTATCGTTTTTACAGTCTGCGATTTTTTTGAATGATTAAATATGTTCTTTCACCCATAGCCGTACTTACCATATAAAAATAACTCTGGTAGTTGTTCTATTTTTAAATTTTAACGACAGTAAAATCAGTCATTAGTTAACCAATAATTTTCTTCAATAAACCGATCTGTTAGCTGTTGTTATAGCCAAATTTCTTAACTTAAAAACGATCTTAAACTTCTACACAACAAACCAATCAAACCGATTTATTCCTTATGACGTCACAAATAATACAACTAACTTACGAAGAAAAAGAACGCGCAAAAAAAAAAATATTGCAGCACCGAGACAGAAGCATCACATAACACGAAGCCAATAGCTTTCTTTATTTGAACTTTGGCCAAGAATAATATTAAACTTCTGTTCTCTCTGTGATATTTTAAAAGCAATGAAGTAGGAAACTGCATATAAAAGGGGAGAAAAGAGGGGTGGAACCGAAGATTGTAGAGGGAAAAAAATTGCTCAAAAACGCAAGGTTCAATGTCTGTGTTGTCGATATAAAATTCATTGCTCCAGGCCTAGACATCCATTGATTAGAAGACTTTTCCTCAATATAACTCTCTTCCGGACCTAGATGGAAACACTAACTGTGCATTATAGATGAAAAGCCAGCTGGAATAACGTTTCTTTATAGCTGTAGAAGATTTAAAGAAAATATCTGAAGTACATACCATAGGCGCAATGGAAAAATATGGCTAGTGCTAGGAACCACGCAGTTGGATGAATAGCAGTCGGTTAGTCTGCTTCAAGTAGGAAAAACCGACATTGATTTGAAGTTATGGCTAAATTCGATGGATTTTTTTTTTCATTGAGAGTGCATCGACAGCGGTAAAGCAAATAAAAACCTTCCAAGAGATATATATTGGAACATGAATGATAGATTCTATCGGAATTTTTTTTCGTATGTTTTTTGGCGGAGATTTTAAAGAAGTTACCGAGATTGTAGATAATTGATCGCCTTCCCCCATTTCAAGAAATGGAATAGTCCTATTAAGGGTTTTGTCAAAGAATTTAGAGGTTATTATTACCATTTTATGGAATGGTTAATAGTATGGAAAAGATCACGTTTGATAGCTGAATCTCCAGCTATTTGCTTGTTAACGGAGTTTATTATCGGCTAATTAATAAACATTCTAATGTATTTGGAAGCTCACATATGCAAGCCAATGAAATTTAGTTGCAAGGTTGATTATTCGACAATGACATGCCTTTCGAATGGTGCAAGGATCGCCACAATTGTAAGTCTGTAAATTAACGCGTGATTTCCATTTCAACTTTGTTTCCTTGTGTTTATGGACGTACTAAAGAAAAAGAATAAACAAAGTCGACACAGTAAAATAACTTACATGCTACCCAACCGTTTCTTTGATAAGAATTTGTTCGATTTTTTTTTTTTATTTCTCTTAGTATGGAAGTCACGTACAAGGACGGACCTTCCGTTCAAATGGTCTTCGCTTCCGACAATGCAAACAGATAGCGAGTTCTTCCAATAAAAAAAATGAAAACAGGAAAAGGAGGAGTCAGTTTAATCTCTGCCGAATGGAGGGATAAGCAACCCCCCCCCCTCGGCAGAAGTGTCATAAAAAAACACGCGAGTGTGAAACCGTGAAATTTGCACTCGGCGAAAACGTCGGACGTCCCAGACCTCATTAGACTAATTCGCAGTTTGTGCATATCGTTCTACGGAAAATGAGAAGACTTCTGCTCGCGCCGACAGACAAATAGGCGGGGATCACACATACACACACAGTAGGAGACAGTTCTCTGCCGCTAGCACTGAGGCAGATGTTCTGGGTTTTTTTTTTTTTTTCCCTCCCTAATCATTTATTGGTTCCTACGATGATTCTATCATTCATCAAGCAGTTGCCCATCAGAATATGGTGGCTCTTCGTCTAATAGTAGTGACTATTACTACACACGTGCGCACGTGTTTGGGTAGAGCAGGTGGTACGTCCAGAATGAGGCCACTGTATTGGAGAGGGGGGGGGGGGCGAGAGAAGGAATAGGCACGGGGATAAATGATAGCTACACTGGCGATGACAAAGATGGACCCCGTCAGCAGATGGGTGAATACTTAATTGAATCCGAAAGTGTAATTATGAGTATTATATTTTGAAAAATTACTCTTTCCCGCTTCTCTACGCGTTTGTCTTTTACGGTGCTGTAGGAAGGGGGGGGTGGGGGATAAGTTGTTTCAACAGAAATTTCGATAAATAAACCCAGTAAATTGACGCGCGTGTAATTACACAGCCCTATTGAGTCATCCCGATTGTGATGGTTGTTAAGGGAGAGATTTTTGTCCACCTCGTTAGGGGTGCAGATTAAAATCAAGTGTTTTCACAGATGTTCGGGTGGACCCATCATCGGGTAGTTAGTTCTCTCATTGCATAAGGTGACACGATAGCACCTGCAACAGGACCGTTCTCAAGAGAATCTACACGTAGAATTAATATTCCTAGGCACGAAATTATTATCAATTATAAATCTATATTGATTGATAAAAGTGTCCTTAATTTAGTTTGGAAGATTACGTAATTAATTTTAGATAGCAATGAAATTATAACTATTGAAGTAGAAGAGTAATGTTGTTTTCCTAGTTTAACTCAAACTCCAGATCAATAATAGTTCGTTAGTGGAGATAATAATGATTTATGAAAAATATAATAAACGTTAAATTAATAATAGTTGATCATAGATTGGTTCTCCTGTAGGCTGATGCAATGTTTACAATTTTTGGAACACACGCATTCACTAGACTTTGAAGCTAAAATCAATTGTTACAAACTAACATTAAACATTCTCCTGTTTAGCTGTTACTAGCACTTTCAAATATTTGTTCGGTCATTTTCTAACACGTCAAATGTATAATTTGAAGTCATCCTCAAGATGGTTTTACCCATCACCCAATTATCGGTCGATGCAGCTGTTGCTAACAGTTTCCCAATGTTGTCTATGTAATCACACAATAGATTTTCGTACTTGCAATCTACAGTTGAGACAGATGCCTTTTTTTCATGTCACAAAACAAGACAATTCCTAAAGAAATTTACGACCAATAAAAGCCCATCCTGTCAACAACAGTGCTGTGTCACTACTCATTCTGGTTGAGTTGCTGCAATGGAGTTCATCTTCTGTTATCAGTAGCTTTTAATATGTCTTCCAAGACGTCTTGAGGGTCTTGTACAAGTAAAAAAAAAAAAAAAACATTTCTTGAAATGAATTTTTTTATTTCGTGTTTAACACGTAAATATGAATGGGGAAAAAAAGTTGAATTCAAAGACCAATGGAATAAGTATCGACTTGTTTTTATTAATTAAAATTGATACAAATACAAAAGATTATCAACTAGATTTCTTCAATTCCCCCCCCCCCTCCAGGGACAGTTGTTTATAGAAATAAATACAGAATACTAGAATCAAACTCATGATCGTAGTAGGTGCATCTATGAGGGGGAGCGGGGAACAGCTGAAAAATTATCTTTGTAGGAAATATTTAATAGAAAATAATGCTTCGTTTTTAGTTAAAAAAACAGTATTTTTATAATAGACTATCCAGAGTGTTCAATGTGGATTACTTCGTTACGAAACTAACTATATTATAAACCAATTTTCTGGCATAAATCAAAGTCACTTAATACTGCCATCAATTTCATAGTTGGGAACTTTTTAATTTAGACATTATAGCCCCTAGTCACCTACCGAAAGGGGGTCTCTTTTATGACTGTTAATGTGTTGAATAATTTATTATCTCACAAAAAATGTATTTATTTAATTTATCGCTTCAACCACCAGCCATATTACTTATGGCATGACCGTTTTATTTTTGGAGCTTTTCTATATACACACGACACATATTTTCGCCAAAGCTATTTTGATTTTCGTAGCTAAATTAATAAAGGCAGATTAATTAGCATAAAACGCATTTTTTTACACCCTCTAACTGTTTAAACAACACTTAAAGCCACAAGTTATAAAAAGTGTTTTACATTACATCTCCCTAATGAATGTCAATTTACCGTCCGTATCCTAGCAACAGCTGGTCCCTATTTCTCTAGTAATTATTATGTAGTATATCAAAAACACCTGCCTCCTTCCTTTCTTGATCCAATTAGTCTGATTCTGTTTTGTGTGTGTGTGTATGCGCGCGCGCACACACACAAATCCCAATTACTCCTACATAAAGGCAACAAAACCTTTAGGCTTAATAGTCCCCTTAACGGTAATTTGTTTCATCTCCAATTGCTTATAACGGCAAGACGGAAAACCAAGAACAAATAATGTCTAGAGTTCATTAATGTTCCTAATAAAAGGAAACCACCGACTTCCCCTAATGTCTTTGAACATAAGAAAATTCTCTTTATTTTTCCAGCAGACTGATGCAACCTTTTCTTTTTCAGTATCTATTGGAAAAGAAAAGAAAAAAAAAACCACTTCAATTACGTTTCGGTGACATTAAATAGGTTGATTAGCCAAAAAAAAAAAAAAAAGCAAATTACTTAAGAAATATGCAAATAAGACTACTGGGATCGAGGCTTTACTGACGTCACCAATATGGACAATTATGATTTGCGGTGAGAGAAAACAACAATTTTTGCAAATAAATTTTATAGTTTTTATCGCTAGGTGGCGACAACTGTTAAACTATGTAAATCCGGCTAATTGTATATTTATTTAAAAGGGGAAAAATTGTTTATTCGCAAATATAAAATGCTGTTGTTAGATTAGCATGAATAACATAATTTAGTTGAAATTATGGATGACTGGGTTCCGTATAATGAAGTAGTTGATCAGATTTGTTTACAATGAATGTGTAATGGAATTTATTATGGATTTATTTACCTAACACATACACACACACCCATTTCTTCAAGCACGCTGGCAACAGCCTTGGACACTATAACATGGATATGCACTTAACGAAACAAGTACGCTTCCATCTTTTTCCTTTACCCGATAATGGTCAAGGCTGGTTCTAAGAGAAAAGGACATTTAAATTTTCGGTAAAGTGTGCTGTGAATGTTCGTAATTCTCTATCTTATTAATTTACCTTTCATTTGATAGGAGTTTAACACGATAAATATATTAGGTTATCAATTTCTGTAATGCAACTTTCAGAAAAAACAAAAGAGAAAGCTCATCTTATATACTTGAAATATTCCTTCGAGTATAACAAACTGAAATTGTTTCAATATTATTTGTGCGCTCCTTTTAAGTAAATGTAAATTTAATTAAAATCACTGCACTATCTACAGTCTGTTTGCACACAAAAAAAGCAGTCTACCATATATAAAAATTCGTGCGGGATGAACAAATGTAAAGAATAAAATCAAAAATAAATCGATACTAATTAAAGTAAGTTTGAGCGAAGGAAATAAGATTTCATTGGATCTCCAAATATCCGTGTTTCTATTTGCACCAAACAAACAGTTTTTCTCCCGCAAGGTTGAGATCGTACTGTGTAGGCCAGCTATTTTGCACGCCATTTTCCTGTAACCATATTGTAGGAGCACCGAAGGAAAGAGACATGTCTGTTCCGTAAAACTGTCGCAAACAAAGGAGGTGTTGTATTATTCAGAACTGATATGCCGGGTCCTCCTTCTTGGTTGTAAGTCAGAAGTTATTTAACATCATTAAATGGTTTAGTTTAGCATAAAGCTAAACTTAAGATTTAAATAAATGATCATCGGGAGATCGCCAACGCATTGTTAATACAAATCTGTTAACTTGTAGAAATATGTTTAAAAAAAAACAAACCAAGTTATTACATTTCGTTCGCAGTTCTTGCGAGGTTAACGTAGCGAATTGATTAGTGGTTTAGTTATTGAAAAATCTTGTTCTTCATCTATCTTCCAGCAGTTGAGGCCAATTATATTTCAAAAGGTATAGTTAATGTGGAGTTTGTTACGTCTTCATAGCTTATTGTATTTTTTTATTCTTTCTTTTTTTTTTCTCTACAGGACAGTCTTGGACTAGTGAAAGTTAGACAGTGTTAAGGTCTCGTCTGTCAGTGGAGTAGCTCCAACCAAGCCCACCCCTCCAGGCAACGCTCAGGTAAGACAAGGAACTGGGGAGATAGGAGGTGACGAAGGGAGCCAAGCAACGAGCTTGTTAAGAAAGACGAATTACCGGTTTGGCCAGGATCAGAAACCTGTGTCAAACATATGCTTACTACCCCTATTGTATATTTGCTACCTACTCGAGATTACATTCTTAAGGGAACAGGAGAGTAAAAAGGGGGGGGGGGGAGTAGAGAGAATCGTTTGCTCTTCTTTTTGTTTGTAGATAAAGAAATTTGTCTTCAGGCAATGGGTCCGCATTCTCACATATTTGATTACAGATATTAGGTGATGAAACCAGAACTGGCAGTGTAGCTCAAGGTTCTTTTTTTTTTTTTTTTATCTTCTTTGAATTAAGAAAAAGAAAATATACTCCTATTCAGATACTATCAAGGGTATTCAACATTTTACCTTGCCTTTCGATACTATTCAAATTGAGACGTTTCGAAAAATAGTTAGCAACCTTCTTCGCATACAAGTTTTTCGTTTATTGAAATATTTAGTGAATTAAGTTGTTCTATAGTGGGCTATATTTATTATATTTTTTCAGTCGTATTTAGATCCCAAAGTTAATATAACCACCAGTATATTACGTAAGAGACAAGCCTAACAACCCAAAATTTTCTTTTTTCTTTCCTTCTGAAGGGCAGACGGGGGTGACTAGTAGGTGTCCCTCGTCTTTCAAAACCACAACCGTCACTATCATTAATATTTATATCCCGGCGGGAAATGGCGCACACATTACACAAATTAAACCTAGTTCTTTTAGCATTTTCTTTTTTTTTCCCAAGGATGTGGGATGGTATTAGATTAAAGAATGCTCCTGGGAATGAAATATCAAACAAGTTGACCTATAAGATGGATCGACTATCACTCTGAAGAATATACAACTTTTGCCAGACGTCTATTGGGACCTGAAGAGAGATCACGAGTGAATTGTCGACTCCGGTCTATATATTTCACGAAAGTGTGAATGAAATATTCATTATTTGTAAGATCATTCTGTCTCTCCGATTGTAATCTCAATGGCGAGCCTCCCTGTAGCCAAATCCTACCATTTTTCTTGCGTTTGTGTGAAAATTTAAAAGAAACTGAACAAATACGCAGTAAATTGAGTATCTTTAGTTTTTATGAGCAGCAAGACACTCCATTCACCAAAAGAAAAAAAAAAAAAATTCTTACTCATCCAATAATTCTTCTTAGATCCAGCAATGATCCATTTATTCCATTGAAAGAAATACCGATGAAACTATATATTAAGGATTACAACACGTATGACAATTATTAGTTCATAAATTCTACCACAGTAGGTCGTATCCAAGACGAAAACAAATACGCTAGCAGTCGTAAAATATTATGAGAATATAAATCACTAGGAATAAAAATTACATGATACACGCTGTATTTTATTTACTGCCAAGTCGTGATGTGTAGTAATCACGTATGGAGCTAAGTAAAAGCATTCTCGGTAAACACGTGTAATTTAATTGTCTGAAATTGAATGCTTATTAAATTGCAATTACAATGCAAATGTCATTCTGGCATATTTCAAAAGAGGCGTCTAAAATTGTTAATTGTGTACATAGCTGCTGCTATAATTGGTTGAATTGTCCATTGTTGAGCAAATATGATTCATTTCAACAACTGAATGAATTATGATTGTTAATGTTCTTTCTAGCAGAGCTCTAAGAATAAAAATGTTTTTACCGTGTTAACTATAATGACTTCACAAAACGAATTAAATTACTATTAATAAGCGAGTCTCGAAATTATTGTAATAAAATTATCATTAACTAAATTAAAATGCTTATTTTCTAAATCATATCTTATTCTATTAAATATATTTTGAAAAAAATTAAGATATAATTCATACACCCTATTTTTTATGTTATATAATAAATATTATAAAAAATGATCGATAATTAAATTTCCAATTTCAAAGTAATAAAAGGTGGATTCGGAAAAATGATTGACCGTGAGACGCGGTGATTAATAACCTTTGGTGAGTATGGGTGGTAATGCTGTAGCCAATGAAGTTCTAACTGAGGCTTGGACATTGCTGTTACCTTCCTGCCATGATCAGAGCTTTAATTTAATAGCTCATAAACACCTTATCCCTACACTGTCCTCTACAACGGGGAAGATAAAAAGCATTCGTGCTTCGCCCCTTTAAGCCAGTCCTTATAATGATCTATAAGGAATTTTTCAATTTGTAACCATATTGATGTATGTATATTATTATAAGGATTATTGCTAGATTACTTTAAACTTTCATTCCAGGAAAATATTTCTAAATAAAGTACATTCTATACTGAATTAAGTCATGTAGCATTCCACTTGTTCTAAACGGTAATTTATAGTAATGGTTATGCTTCGATGTAGTATCTTCAAATATAAATAAAAATTCTTTTCTCGATAACCTTCTTAAGAGATTTATAGATAGGTTCAATGTCTTTAAGCTAGTTCTGTATTCTTTATCTATTTCTTTTCCCTTTCGTAATCACTATAATGAAGAAATGCAACATTGCATTAAAAGCCCCCCCCCCCCCCCAGAGATAAGACACTTAAAATATTCTATCAAAGATTTCTCAAATGTTGTTTGCAACCATCAAAACCTTCTCCATTGAAAAGCAAGGTCGCAAAAGCACTCGAGACGACAAAAAAAAAAAAAAAAAAAGTATTAAATGTCTAGACGACAAACTATTGACAGATGCTTTGATAAGTGTTGTGTGCATACGTAATACTCTCACCGAACCAGTTTTTTATTGTAATAAAATTATTATAAACTTAAATTAAAATGCATATATTCTAAATTATGTATTATTTTGTTAAATATATTTTTAAAAAATTTAAGATGTAATTTACACACCCTATTTTTTATTTTATGTAATAAATATTATAAAAAATAAAAAATAGTGTGTGTGAATTTCATATTATAATAAATATAATATATATAATAATATATAATGATTGATTAAAGGTAACTTCAAACTTCTGAAGTAATTTGGGTGAAATAACAAAGAAAACAAGTTCACCTAAGCGAATGGAAAACACTCGCTTAGGTGGACTGAAGAAGGAACCAGTTTTCATTATTCAAAAAAAAAAAAGATGATTTAGCTTTTGAGGGAACGAAAATATTTCATTAAACGCGAACCACCACGTTAAGCCTTCTTCAATAACACCAAAACGTCCAACAGACTCTTATTGGGAGTTGTTACCTGTCGTCTAGTGATTGACAACAAATGCAATTAAAACTTTTTTCCTTTCATCCTTTGTTCTATTTCCCTTGTCGGATAGAACAATCTGTAGCTATACTCAATACCACGTGACTGATATCCTGCCGGTATTCAAGCACTTTCCGTTTTTCGCAGTGTTCGTGTGCGCGCACACTTCACCGCGAGATCATAGTATTGAGCCACGATAACATCGAAGTAGATTGGCTGCTAGACAATGAGTCAATGAAGGTTAACATGACCTCAGAATTTCGCCTATCAACTTTTCAACTTGAGATTTCAACTTTGTGTATCCTAATACAACCCAGTTGTATTAGGATAGATAAAGATATTTCATTGAGATACTAATTGGATACGTTTCTTGCAGAAACAAGATCACTTTCACATTTCAATGAAATCCTACGAGAAAAAAAAAAGCTACAAAATTATTTAAAATACTCGATGGAGAAAAACATTTCAAAGAAAAAAAAAAGTTGAAGGAATTAGAATATGATTTACATTTGATATCTGGTCGTATTAAGGCGGTGTGTGCTGTCTGCTTCAACCAGTGATTCATCTAAAAAAGCAAATAGCGACTCCTTTTTTTTTGTCCGTCTAGTTGATCAAATGATGGCTGTCATTCCCGTACAAATCTCCGTATTAAGAATCAAATCGGCTGATTGTAGAAAAGTGTCCCATTTGTAAAATGAAAATAGACAGAATAATAACCGTTTGTGTGGTGACAGTCACCTTCCTGTACGTGGCCAGCAGGCATATCTAACTATCAAATAAGAACGAGTAAAGAATACATAACGTTATACTTGAAGTCATCCCCTTTACCGCCCCCCCCCTACTCTGCTGCTAATGGAGCACACGAGGTGCGAGAACTCTGATTAGATTGCTACCTGTCACTAAAAGACACCTTCATCGCTTTTTGATGATGCACTGTCGTGATTTCGAGGTCAATGCGTAGCCGAAAAAAAAAAAAAAAAAATCACCTTCAACGCTGTCATGTGATTAGGTGTCATCATTCACTCATGCCGTCTGAGTAAACATTTCTATGTAACGGGCTTTCTTCCATCGACCATCAGATGGCGCTAGTGACGAATCAAGGCGGGTGATTAAATTTTTTTGATAGGTATTAGACATCTTTGCGAACGAGGAGAGAGAGAGAAGGGTGATGTAACCGTTTTCTTATTAATATCTTGTGCTTAGCAACTTCCTTCGCTTGCTAGATTGTCGGTCGATCGATCAAAACCCGCTTTTATTATCAAGAAAATGTCACAACCCTCATTTTTGCCCACAAGAAATAAAACTATTAATTTCAATCACTCCTTTGGACAGTCGACCGATGTGGGGGGGGTTCAAAAAAATAAGTAAGAAAACAACAAAACAAAACATGCGGCACTTACCTAAAGGATAGTTTGCTATGAATGATCAGGTCAGGGGAAAATTGATCTTGTCCGACGTTTTAATACACCGCGATGCACTTGGCTGGAGTTGTTACGGAAGGTCAGACTTGTTCTCCATTTAATATCGCCAATAACGTCAAAATTACGTTCCAAGTGTCTTTCATCTACTTATTTTGTTGGCACTCCTGTGACTGATTTTACTTCAAACATGACAATTTTCATTTTCATGAGAAAGGCATTTGAATTGGGAGTGAGGAGGCAATAGTGTTTGCTAAGTTAAGATCATATAGATAATCTTAAGTCAGTATTTACAATTTCTGTATTTATTTTCTTTTATTTAAAAAAAAAATATCACAATTATACTACCCCAGATGGGCAATGTTTGTTTTCTAGTGTCGAGTTCAACTAATTGCCGATAGATGTCGCCACTGACACCACGTGCGGGCTTGCCCGCTTTAAATGCACATTCAGGAGCGTTCTTTACCTGATTGTAGTCTTTTGTAACTTATTTTAAACACCTTAGAATCACAATCTTTAGCACTTATCTCAATGGTGTTTTTCTTGTTTGTCTTTGAAATCCCGTTAACAGGCTTCATCACTTCTTTCATCGATATATATTTAGCACTGAAATAATTACAATAATAATAATTCAATAGAACCAGTTTCCAAATAGGGTTTAATGTACAAATTCAACGAAATATTTTTCTTAAAAATAAAGAATAATAATACATGCAATAAATTTCATTCATCTATGATCTTAGAAATCATTCGCTACTGAAGCTATTTAAAAAATCCGCACGTTATCGTAATTTTTAAATCACGTTTTTTTATCATGTAAAAAAAAAGTCTATTAAAAGATGAGAGAGAAAACATCCATATATTAATTTACAAGAGCACGTGATTTAACTCCTTTGTTCCATTCGCCACGTGAAACCTACAGCAAGCACCTGCATCATTTCCCCCCCCCCCACGCGCTCAGCGTGAAATGGACCCAAGTGTCACTATGGTTACCTATTTAAAGCATACGAAAATTACCTTAACTTCAGTTACTCCAAATTAGTATTGTTGCAGCTCGAGATTAAAACCACAAACAAACTATTGGTTCGCTGTTTCGCGTGCGTGGAATGACAAAGCAACAATGTAGCGCCTTCCTTCCAGCAACAATCAGACGTTGTGACAGCAGCTCATTAACACATTACAAGACTACCTTCGGGGTGCTTACCTTAAAACTTATAAATATGGACAAGTTTTCGGTTATTAAAAGTTTAAACACCTTGGCCGTGAGGGAAGCTAAATTAAAATCGTATAAAAATGTCATTTACTTCGTAATATATTCGGGGCTGGATGCTTTGTACATGTGTTTAGTAATTTTGACAAGAGATCGCTTCTGGGGTGGATTGGGTTGGGTTTATGGTTAGGAATTACAATTATTATTCGTCATTATGAAAGACTGTAACGCCTTTATCTTACATTAAAGAATCCGGAAAGATAAGTTATGTGAATATCTCTTCCAACTGTAGAATACGGGAGTGCTATTTCAACACATTATAAGAATTATGGTCTTATACATAAACAAACACACACTAAAATTGAACTTCGAGAAATGATAAATATCCAGACCTGAAGGTATCGGTAGTTGGTTATATAAAGGGGTCGTCCGTTAAAGGACACGGGTGATCAAGTATAAATGGAGGTCTTCCAATCAATTATTACAGTGTCACGTCTCCTGTATAGACGGCTTCCTGGTATAACACATTTTTGCAGTGAGAGTATTGTGTTGCGAGGAAGTGTCATTTACAGGGGTAAAATGAAACTTGATCTGTAGACTTTGAATATAGGAAATGTTATTAAAATTCCAGGAAAAAGGAAGTTTACAAATTAGATTGTCTAGACTTTGAAATGCTGTTTAGTGACCCTATATTATAACTGATTCATATCTTTAGGCGTATCTTTTTTTCATTTTTATCACGTACTTAAACCTTTCATTTCGTATGTCTGGAAAAGATGAAGCGAATCTCAGCAGCTAACAATGAAAGTATTTATTTTATTTAAACCAAATGACTACATCACTTACGTCGTTTTTTTAATATGGTAATCCGCTTATTATTGAATTAATTTTGAACGTGTGCGGGAGACAAAATATTGTTTTCTGAGACGCCTTTGTAATGATCCTAAATTACTAAGATGTATTCTAAATAGGAATTGATATGTAATAAGATAGGCGGAATATCTTAGTTTGAATCAAATAAGAATGAGGTCATTGTACTTCGTTTCTTATCTGTATTCATGCTTCCTTCTTTTTGCAGTGTAGTTTGATGGATATCTTTGCCTCTTAGATTTATTTCCGCATATTCTTTCAAACTACAGTGGAGGTTTTTATTAACGCTCCAAACGTTTTTATCGCTTTCGATAGTTAATAGCGGCATTTATATTCATTTAACTATTAAATATTATTAATTGTTATACTCGAATACCATTTAAACAGGTAGAGTGAATGACAATTGTTTTGAACGTCTTTATATCAATCAGAGGCTCCTGTTTGAAGTAACGAAGTTAGCATAAACTGTGTGTGCGCACCACATTTTTAAAATATGGTTAAACGTGTACCAAGATGTGTGTGTGTGCGCGCGCGCACACCACATTTTTAAAATACGGTCAAACGTGTACCGAGATATTCCATAATTAGGACACGAACTAGAAACTAATACATTTTTTAATTTAATGCATTAAAGCATATAACTCAGTCGATAGATCGTAATCCCATTTTATTGCAAGTATTCTTTTATAGTTTATTATATCCGTAAAAAAATGGTGTACAAATAAAGTTATTAAAAATCTTAAAATCATCCTAAAACATTTTGAAAAAGTAAGTCTTTTAATTGTTTCGATATAATTTAATATATAAAATTTTAAATAATTAAAACTTTAAACATTTACTTTTTTCTCTTTCTATACTTGTCATAAAACTTCAATGATCATTGTGACAAGAAAAATTTGCCATTAACTTTTATAGCTGTTATTTTAAACGACCAAAATCAGTAATTTAGATGTTTATCCTTTCAAAAAAAATTCTTTCTGATAACAGACAATCTCATCATAAGAGAGAAAAAAAAACTTCATTATTTTTGTAGTAAGTTCCAATTTCTTACAACGAATCTAAAGAAAAATATCTTCTTTTGAAGATACAAGTCCGCCGAACCAATGACAGTTTTTTTCAATGCATTCATTCTCATAGCTAAGATCTTTACCCGTCAGAGAGGGAAAGAATGTATAATATCTTATTTCAACACTATTGGATTTAGCGCTCCTCAAGTTTGTCCTGTTAAAAAAAAAAAAAAAAAAAAAAAAAAAAAAAAAAAAAACCTAAGCATCTTACCTCACAAGAACTTTTTCCCAGTCACTAGTACAGGTGATGTTAAAAGAATCAAGTATAGGAATGAGGGGAAAAGGGGGGAGGGATAAAGAAACATAATACTTTCTGTCTTAGATCACTTGTATTGAGTTACAGAACGTGCTCACGTGCGTGAACTCTGTCAGATAAAACCTCTAAAATCTTATTCACAATTCCCATTGTCCGACCAAGCATGAACTACTCAACATGAGTGCCACCGTCTTAGTTGCTCGTTTATTCTGCCCTCTGTAAGAGGAGCAAAAAAAGACGGTATAGTGTTACATTGTAATGCTATAAGCACACTTGCAATGCTAGCAGGTTAGATACTCGTATGAAGGGGAACACAAGACAAGAGTTTTGTTGTATCTTTATGTGGTTTTTAGCAGGTGACGTATTTAAGTGTTTCTCATTTATTTTCTGTGTGATTTTGGTCCGATTTTGGGGGGAGGGGAAGGGGGGGATCCACTATGTAGTCAATAGATTGCGCGACATAAAATGATTTTTTTTTTTCCACAAGAAATAGTTCGACGACCGAACTGGAAAATTCAAATATGAGAAGGGGGGGGGGAATGAAATAAGTGTACATGACAGACTACATAATAGAAAACTTGAGGGACCTGCAAATCGGAACCATTTAATGAAACACGTGTTATTCCCGAACATAGAAGGAAGAGGGGTCCCTGAACTGACTTTCATTGAAATGCATGACTGTCATTAGGAAGAAATAAATGAAATATTACATAAAAAAAAAAGAGCTTTGCAGACGACATCAGAATTTTTTACGAACCCTTTTCGAGCGTAGGTAAGCAGTTTCTATATTACTAAACAGGCATGGAAATGAATTCGGGGGAAAACTAAATTAGCTTGTGCTGACTAGAAAAAAGGGACCCACAGTAATCGAAAGGAGGGAGCGATCCCATATACCTTCTGCTCTGATGACGAGGGGGGGGGAGTATCCTTAATTCCACTTTTTCCTACTTTCTCTTCTTACACGCACGTGAGTGCAGAGTCAACTAAATCAATACTTCGGTTTTGTCTCTTTTTTAGCGGTCATTTAAGAAGGTCAGAGAAAATACGTTACGATCCGGCTTAAGTAGTAAATAGTGACATCAGAAATGACCTTTATACATATGCCCTTAACGAAACTTACTTATATCGATCGCTTTTCACTGTCAATGGTCAATGTTACCCTATGATTAGAAAGAACTGGACTCGAACCCAGTTTATGGGTTCCAAGAAGTCATTGGTAATTGGAGATAGGTTAGCGAGTCACATACGGATGTAGCAGTGGTTTTCCCAACACAAAACAGGCAAATCTGGTCAGAGTACATAAGCAATTGATGGTATTAATAACCTTATCTGTATAGTGTGTCTATCATAGGTTTCTATGAAATCAAATAATTAGTCTTAATAGGACAAGGTTTATTTATTTTGCTAAGTGCTCAGGCTCCCTATTTCCGCAAGATTTGAGGTGGTGTGGTTTAGCTATCAAGTCCATTATTGGAATCAGCTTGCGTGTCACAATACTACAGCTGGACTCTATTTCATCTTCCATTCTTAATATTTCATAAGGGAGAGACGGCTTATCCAATGAAAAAAAAAAAAAAAAAAAAAACGATCCGCCAAGTCTTCAAAGCAATATTCCACAATCTTTTTCTTAATTATTAATCAAAAAGGAAAGAAAACTTACCTTAGTTATGATACTTAATGTTCGATTGACTCTAGAAAATTTTCTTTTAGATGAAAGTGAATCAAAAATCACAGTTCTAATCTGTTAGCCACCAATAGCCTGTATAAATAATCAAACTATGTTGGTTGTTTATTTAAGGCCATGCAGAATTCCGCATCGGATTTGTTGAATTAGAGGCAAAACCCACCTGCGACTAACTAAGGACCTAGTAAGTACGTCCGTCGTCAGATGGAGCTGAAACCACTCAACCACAGAGGAGTGTATGATGTTAATGATATCGAAATATATACGCAAGTCACAACAATGCAAACATCTCTTTCCTATCTCCCACATTTAAACTAAACAATTTTATACGACAAAATAAACTTCACCAAAATTGCTTTAATGTACAATTCATCTATTATTTCCAGAGCATCCAAAAGTCCAATTGTTGCATCTTCTAAACCCGACATACCCAAGTTTGTGCGTTATTTTTCTACACCTCCCGTTACACACAGATTTCGTTTATGGCCTTTAGGGAGTGAGGGGGAGAAGAAAATGAACCGCCCCCCTTGTAGATATTTACTGATTACTGTAAATGAAAGGAAGAGAAGTTTATTAATCCATCTTTCCCCTTGCCGTCAATGCTGTATTAAACAAACAGATACACCCCACTGTTATGAAAGTTAAATATTTGACTGCAAATATGGCCGACGAAAGGTAAATAAACTGCTAACAGTCAATATTCACACTAGAATGTACATAGATGTGGTCGCGAATTTGGCACAGACGAAATTAGCCTTGTTAATAAGACTAATTGTGACTTGGATCGATTGCCCCTTGGAAAGCGTACGTGGGTTAGCGTTCTACACTTTCTGTAAAGTTTGTTGACACATAAATTCATTAGTCTTATCTGCTGAATGTTTAGAAGGTACAAACATTAATTCCGTGTATACGGCCGACATAAGACTTCATTAATATGTTGCCCGCTTAGAAATTCGATATTAAAGCGAACAATAGATAGAAGATGGAAGTGAATCTGACCTATTGGAAGAGAGGTCGAAATTTGATTTATATTTTTCCGATAAATAAAGAATCCCCAAGGGCATTGTGTTGTTTTAGAAAATGGAGACGTATCTTCAAGGTGATAGAATGAAACAATATTAAGATGGTGTTTATGCATAAGACGCATCGATCTTTTTGGGAGTTGAGGTGATTTTTAAATGCATGTTCTCGTATGTGCTCCTTCCGTTAAATAACATCACCCTCTTGGGGGAGAAGGAGGGTGTAAGATATTAAATTTTTGGAAAATAATGAAAAAATATTTATGAAGATTCGAGCTTACATGGGGAGAAGTGGCATAGTAAACATATTTGACATTTTTCACTCCGAATGTACTTAATCGCCCTTTTGCTTGTCTTTTATTAGTATTCTTAATAATTATAATTTAATTACAGGAATGGTCTTCTAATAACCATCACTCACTTAAAGTAGGTTTGAAGGGGGGGGGGAAACATATGGTTATATGATTATTCATTATATGAATAAATAAGAGGGGTGTTTTGACTAATATTATAAAATACTTAAAATTTTTAGAATTTCTTAATATATTTTGATATGATAAAG
This sequence comes from Typopeltis vanoorti, assembly GCF_054136105.1. Taxonomy (NCBI): domain Eukaryota; kingdom Metazoa; phylum Arthropoda; class Arachnida; order Uropygi; family Thelyphonidae; genus Typopeltis; species Typopeltis vanoorti. The sequence continues at coordinate 28,046,352 of NC_143570.1, forward strand.
ATAAATTAATTTACATTATGATTTTATATTAAATTTTTAATTTTTTTGCATTAATACACAGAATAAATGCTTTTAATTCCGCCATAAATTTTCATCTTTATATACCTGTCTGAATTGAATTATGTTAGGCAATTTAAATATACGCCCACGCATACATTGTTGTAAGAAGAGGTAAGCAAATGATAATTACACAGGCTAGCACTGTTTACCCCCCATTAAATAAGTTGTAAAGTATTTCCCCCCATCACACCACGTACACTTTTTTTTTTTTTAAACAAAATAAGGTATGGTTTTCATATATTCAAATAAAATAATTAAAACTATTATTAGCGTTCTGCTTCTAAAACCAAGTGCTGTGGAAGGGTTTTGAATGTTCGCGATTGATGGAGGTTTAAGATTTAATCAGAAATAACGGTAGGTGGCGTGAGTATAGGTTATGAACGTTGCTAAGTCAAAAGGTGCGAATACTCTTTACTGTGTTTACCTAGTAAACATTTCACATTGAAGATGTGAAATGGATCATATTTTGGTTAAAAAAAAAATCTTACGTTGCCATGGAGACACAATGACGAGTTGAATTGAATAGTTCTGGACGTAGTAACTGTTGGCAAATAATTGTAACTCCATTAGCATCGAAATCTGCTCCTGCTGCACAATCAACAGATTGCACTGACTTGTTTCCTGCAGATAAATTTTTATCCTTTCTCACTTTCGGTTAACGCCCTTCCACAGTCGTTTACGGTCAACAACCGCTGTGTCGCATCCTTGAAGAGCTACCAAACATTGTTTTATTTGTTATTGCCATTCGGCATCTGATGTTCTGTTCTCTTTTCTTTCATTCCTTTGCTCTGTTCTTAATAACATTCCTTTTCCTTCCATACAACTGTCCATTGTTGATGGATTATTCACCGAAGTACTTAACACTGAAATCAGGTGTACAGTTAAGGAGAGAGAAAGTATGAAACCCGTGCTTTGTATCAAATTAATGTTTTTTTTTTTTTTTTTTAAGTATTCATAGATAAGAAAGAATCTATTATCTTCCGCTCAAAGCAAATCGACACCGGATTCATTTCGAAAATAACAAGGCGATGATATGAACGGTTTTTTTTTTTTTTTTTTTTTTTTTTTTAGGGTTGGTAAAAAAAGCGGCAATAAACATATACGCTTACAACTGACAGAGGCGTCTTGAACAATAACAAACCATCGTAAGAGGCGTATACTTGATAGGAAGGAAATGAAAAAGGATTTGTCACGTGATAATATCGTCGGCGTTACTTGTCCTTTATTATTGTTAATAAATCTGCTATTAGATATTAGGATGAATAACCATCACATTATTTAAAGTTGGTTTGAAAGAAGTTCTTAAAATTCTTAAGAGACTGGGCGATGGACTGAGTCCTTGACTCTTTATCCCGTCATCTGAATGAAGAAAATCTGTGTGGATGGGGTGTTATTGAGCTAAAAAGCTCTAGTCATGGCTGGGTAACGGCAATAGCCGAGCCTCAGTTAAAACTTCATTGGCTACAGCATTGGTGATACGTAAGTAAAGCCAATCTCTAAAAATTAAGACGATCCCTAGACCACTCAATAGTGGCCGAAAGAACGTCCATCTCAGCGTTGGCTCCACTCAGTGATGGCCTTCCACCCACACGCCACCACCGAGCAGAACCGCTCAAATTCCAAAGAAAGGCATTCACCGACAAAATCCCTCAGCGGGTCGTGCCGGAGAACACCTTCCCTGGAGACTCAAATTGCTCCCTTAAGGCAAAAACCTTAAGAGAGCGAACTCAAAAACTCTGGAATCTCAGCGCCCCAGGGGTAACAGCAGCAGCCGAACCTCAGTTAAAACTTCGTTGGCTACAGCATTGCCATTCGTTACCCTGGAAGTCCTAAAAACGACTCGGTTTGAAAGTCCTTATAAGGACTGGCTTAAAGGGGCGAAGCAAGAATGCTTTTCATCTTCCCCGTTATCTGTAGAGGACAGTGTAGGAATATATAATAAGGTGGTATTGAGCTATTAAAGCTCTGATCATGGCAGGAGGGTAACAGCAATAGCCGAGCCTCAGTTAGAACTTCACTGGCTACAGCATTGCCATCCATTACCCTCCAAGGGTATTGGATTGGCAACCCTCGGTTTGAAAGAAAATAAAGCATGAATATATGATTATTTACTATATGAATAAATAAAAGGATTATATTGACTAATATAAAATATTTAAAATTTTTAGAATAATTTCTTAAAATATTTTGATATAATAAAGATAAATAAAATTTACATTATGATTTTATATTAAATTTTTAATTCTTTTGCATTCATAGTCAGAATAAATGCTTTTAATTCCGTCTAAATTCCCATCTTTATATACTTATCTGAATTGAATGATTTTATAGGTTAGCATAAGATGCTTCTCGATTGGAGAGAGACCAAATTGTTCATATCCAAAAAAAAGTATCTAATACCAAAAGGCAGCACCCATGTTCACTTAGTGGAATGTTTTTTTTTTACTACCAAATATTAAAAGGGGAAAAAATTCAGAAATACTGAATCAGACTCACTGTAATTGTAGAAGAGAAACAAGATGTCTACATATGCAAAATAGATATCGACTCCTGCGCTATCCCTTAGATAATTACACCTATGGCCACCTTTGACTAATACTATTATCACTTTGCAGCGGTGAATACACACGAACTATTCACCTATGTGCTGTCGTAGACTAAATTAGATGAGCCTGATCCTAGATGATCCATTGAAGCAGCAAAGGCATCTCAAATGCAGAGAAAGCGTTGAATTATTGTCAATGTCAAAAAGGAGTCACAGAATAGGAGAAACTCAAAATTAATTAACTCTCTTCATACATTCAGTGGAACGTAGCTGATTTCTGTGTGGAATATTCGAGTGATGAGGATTGCTTGGATGATGAATAGAGGTCAAACTTACATGGTAAAGTAGGTTAATATGAAATGTGCGTGGTTCCATAGTTGACAATGCCAGTGGAAAGAATAAACAGCAGTGCTCATATCTGTTGTGAGCAGTTAATTAGGCTTGCATTCACTGAAAATGAATTAGATTTTAGATTGCGTTAGTTTCCTGAATCAGCTATGCATTGTATTTGATAGTAGTTTATTATTGACAATAAACGTAGCGATCTAATTTGAATTTATACTTTTAATATTAAACACGAGCTTAAAAAATAATTTAGATTGGCGTAGAATCTCTTGGCAGCGTGCAAATTCCTTTATTTATTATCATTCAACAGATAGAAATACAAGCTTTTAAATGTTAATTGTGATGTGCTATTTGCAACCAAATTCCCTTATATTAATCCAAGCGAGTAGGTCAATTTAGATACACGGATGCAATCTTCTATTACATTGTAGCTGTGAATTGAGTTAATACTAGCAACAACATACATTAATCTTAAATCACTTAGTATTAAAATCTTAATACAAATACCAGGGATGTTGTTTGATCACCATCCTTGTAGATTGATTTACAACCAGCAACCTATTAATTATAATTAAACAATTAATTTCAATGTATACAACATTCTTCGCTATATAAATAAAAAAAAGGTGCATTGACTAATATTATAAAATATTTAAATTTTTTAAATTTCTTAAATTATTTTGATAACAAATTTATATATAATTTATCTTATGATTTTATATTAAATTTATAATTAATTTGCATTAATATACAGAATAAACGCTTCTAATTTCGCCATAATTGTAGAAGGTAATAATGTTATGTTTGGCTAAGATGAAGTAGTATCTGTTTTATATATAAAACATGAAACCTAATGCACTTTTTCTGTTCCCTCTCCTTCATTTTAAAATAGATCACTGTAATAGTTAATTCTATCGGAAGCCATTGCATGTACTAAAAGATTAGCGGGATTTGCTTGGATACCCTTGAGAAATAAGGGACTGTTTATTCAGTTCGTGTTATTTAACTAATCCAGGATTTTCTAGCTTAAAAAAAAAAGGAAGGAAGCGAGTTCATTTTTCAGACAAAATAGCGACAAATTACGTTAATTAAAAAAACAGAAGTAGGTAATCCTTTAAAATAGCATTACATTAATCCAGATGAAATTATGGGGAGGTTTTTTTTCTGTATGGAATGCCAAAATTAAAGATTTTGAATTCGGTGGACTCGTGTGTGTAAATTATAGAGTTTTCTTAGCGAGTGAGCTGTAAGTCTATTTTATTAAATATGTCAGAAAGTGGGGGGGGGGGGGCTCTGAAGAATGAAAAATGGTATTTCTCGGATGAGCCTTAAACAAACATCTTGGGAGAGGAAAAAAATGTTCCCAAGGTTTTATTGACTTTTCATGTGACCTCAATTAAGGGCGAAACTTTAAAAAAAAAAAAAAAAAACGGAATATCGAGGTTGAAAAGTTACTGAATTGATTGATTGACTGTGACAAGTAATACGAAACATCTGTCTGCAGTATCGTCTGTTCAATCCACATCACGAAAAGGAGAACAGATCATTTCGTTTTATGAGAAAGATCATTTTCGTAAACATATATCGGCTGATGATTGCCAAGGACCCTTTTTTCTCGGCACGTATAATGTTAGACTGTCTGCCAGAGTCTCTATTTATAAAGAAAGCCATCAATACCTGAAACTCTCGGAGAATAAAAAAAAAAAAGAAAACTAGTTTAGAATTCTATCTTTATTTTGCCGATATTCGAAAGAGGAAAATAAGAAGAAGAAAAAAATCTTATCAATCATGGAATGAAATTACAACTCTCTCAACCAGTCTCAGCTCTGTTCTCTGTCAGGTGGTTCGTGGGATTACCAGCTGCCCATGTGAGAAATACATTAAAGCACTTGTGCATTCATACGACAACTTCCTTTTCTTATTTTTATTATCTTTTTCAATATCCTGCAAACGTTCTATAGCAGTTAAGCTGCACTGCGTATTCTTGGGAATCCAGAAATATAAATTTGCCGGCAACCTTCCATCAATACACTTTATTGCATTATCTTCGGTCATCGAAGAGAGAAAGAAAAATGGAAAATAAAATGAAGCATAAAAATGACTGAAAAAAAAAAAGAGAAAGATAGAATATAGTGTAATCAATTTTCCACCTTTTTTTTTTTAATCAAAATGGGTTGTTTACCGAGTTGTTAGGTGTCATTGTTGTCATGGCAGTAGATCATTTGCCGAAGATCCCTTTAATCCGGAGATATGAGTCATCCAATGACTTTGTGATAGTACACATTTCGTTGGGGGGGAGTTACGATCGATCGATACAAAACTCATCTCTGCCTTCCCCGAAGTCCCTACAAATTTATGTGGATACTGACACACACGGGGTTGATACACAGTTTATCGGAATTATCTGAAAGGAGTTTGTGATGTTCTTTATCTCTGAAGGGATACGAAAACGCAATAAATGAATTTACGCTTTTTTGATTATTATTCAAATCATACGTCACCAAATTATACACATTGGAGGATACAACCAATACCACTGTGGTCTTTTCTCCAGTTTTATATATAATTTTACCATTTAATTTCAATCTTTGGGTACAAGTTTATTTTACTTTTTAAGCCACATAAACTAATTTTTGAAATACTTCTAGCCAGTAAAATAGAAAATATTATAGATCCATTCATATTTTATAATCAAATATAGAACAACCTAAGTTTTAAAATTTACCAGACAGTTTATAAGAAGTATCTGCTTTGAAATTTATGTTGGTTAGCACTACTTCAGTGTTTCTCAACGTTTTTTGGATCATGCCCCCCCCCCCAGCGTCTCAAAGATATTGATTCCCCCCCCCCTCTAGCCAAGCTCTGAAAAAGTATAATATAAATATGTACATGTACATTTTCTAATCCCCCACCCCCTGTGGGGCGTACGCCCCACGTTGAGAAACACTGCACTACTTGAAAGACATCAGCTCTGCTCATGTGCCCGTATGTTGGCCTTTTATTAGTGCTTATAGATTTCGTTGACCTGACAACTATTTCGAACAGCACTTCAGAAACCAGGTATAAACTCTTTTCATGTGTTTCTAATATTTGTCTTTAAAATATAAGTGTATTTATAATACTATTCACTTATTGTCTTAAATTTTTAATTTTTATCTTGTAATCTGTATTTTATTTTAAAAAGTTTTAAGCTACTCTTTCTTTTTAATAATAATGGAGGAATAAAAATAGGCATTTTAAGCATTGTCAAAATTTTGGGTATGGATGCATGGATTCATTCAATCCAATACTCTTGGAGGGTAACGGATGGCAATGTTGTAGCCAATGAAGTTCTAACTGAGGCTCGGCTTTTGCTGTTACCCTCCTGCCATGATCAGAGCTTTAATAGCTCAATAACACCTTATCCCTACACTGTCCTCTACAGATAACGGGGAATATGAAAAGCATTCTTGCTTCGCCCCTTTAAGCCAGTCCTTATAAGGACTATAAGGATTGTCAAAATTTTGCTTCCAAAAGTCCCAGTAAATCTCTAACTCTAACCATCCGTTGAATGCCTATTAGCGATAGCGGTTTTTATTATTTTGTTGCAAATAGTATTACACGTAACTCTACAATAGTCCATAAGTGATGTTGCACTTTCAGTAGTGACTGATAGAAGACTCCCCATCGCACGCCTTTCCTAAATCAGTGGCTGTGTTGTTATGGGTTTGTGTGAACATTATTTCATCCCTCTGATATAAACCTGCCAACAGATTAACTGAAGCATTACATCATGCAACTGAAAACAAAGTAAAATAATAATAATAAATAACCTTTTATGTATTTTAGCATTTTCGTGTTGAGAGAAGGTCGTAACACCAGAATTTAAAGCCTTAACCGAAATCTTTCTCACTCTTGTAACTTGGGGAAAGCTAGTCGAATCCTGATAGGCCACATTACAGCTGTGCATGCATGCTAAATATGTGCAACAAAACTTAATCGCTCAAAGCCGTAGGCGCACTTATGCCATAAACAGGCTATAAAGGATTTTCGATAGAAGCAATAATCGTTAACAGGTACTAAAACAAACAGGCTAGAGAAGCAGACACCGCTGTGGGGCGCTGCATACCAATAATCGAGAACCAGACAGGTGTGTGTTTCCAACATTCGCTTGTTATAAGAAAACTTTTAATGGGAAAAATCTTGAACCGATGCCAAGAAACGAGGAGGAGTAAAGAATGAGGGGGGGAAGTGGGGAAAACCTTGGACTTGAAGTTTAGGAGGGGGGGGAGGAAGTACAAAGCTATCATTTTTTCTTTTTTTTGCCAAAGGCCGAAACCGGGATGCAAAGAGCCTGCAGCAGTTACGTTCGCGTCGTTTTAAGTATGGGGTACACTCGCAGTCAGCGAAGAAATAGCGGGAGGGGGGTCCTGCTCGGCGATGCCAAAATTATAGATGTCTGACAGCGCCCTGGAGTGAGTAATCTGTGTTTACCGACCATTCCTAGTTATCCTGCCTTTGCTCGGACGTGTGTTTGTTAAATTTGGTGTCGACAGCGTCTCACGTGTTTGAGCTACAAGTGCCACGAGGAACAAGGGAGCCCTCATGTCAGCAATGACACCGCTGTTTGCCCTCACTGACCAGGTGTTAGAGTTACAATGAATGGTGTAAAAATAAGAAATTAACCTTGACAGCTGTAAGCTTAGATGCGTATAGAGATGACGTTTTATAATACATGCAAAGACAAGGAACTATTCTTACTATGTTTTTATAAATTACATTTCTGTGCTTTGAAGAATGTATGCAGTTAGAACACATTGTTAAGAGAGAAACCAGAAAATAGGGAAATTTAAATAAATAAAAAAAACAACCTAATATTGATGTCTTAATCTTATATTCATTTTGACATATACCGAGAATTTTTTAATGCAAAACACTGCATTGTATTTTCTTATTCTGTCAATCACACCAATAACTACTTACTTGAAATGGGATTATTTTCTTGTTTCTTATCTTCTTGTTAATCCGATACTTATTATACTAAAAACAAACAACAAACATTAGCATTGCTAATGTGTTTTATATACCCAAGTATCACGCAATTTTTTTTCTTGCCAATCTGTTCAGGCATAAAGGTATCATCCCGTAAAACACACCTTAAGTTGAAGATGTGCGATCTGGTGATGTTAAAAAAAAAAAAAAAAAAAAAAAAAAAAAAAAAAAAAAGTTGGAGAAAGAATTAGTCTTGTCCAAAATGAAATAATCGATAGTTCCAAAACACTCTCCACATGCCGTTTGCTAAGAATGCAACGTCAACTGGAAGAATCTGTTCGCTTTATTTGCATGCTCTGTAGACAATACCTCGGAATTTTTGTACGCAATCAGTTGCCAAGATTTATTATGCTTTGCTGTGATTATTCTACTCGGTTGTAAATTTTTCCATACATTAGTATGTATGGAATGTGCAGTAAAATTTCCTTAACAGTCTTCGCGCGTATTAAGATTCTAAGCCACTCCTTGCCCCACTAATTGAGAAAGAATACTGCAATACGATTAAATAGTCTTGATTATATTAATGTTAACCAAGTATTCACTTATCTATTAAACTGATGCACTGCGTGAACTGTTTCGGTGTAATTCTTGGCTGCATTAAATAAAAATATGTATTTAAGGATAAATTGTTGGTGATCTCAATGCAAGCTCAGCAGAAAATCAGATTTTTTCTGAATATGATCAACTCCAGCGTAAAAAAAAACCCTACAAACTTTATAGAGGATCTCTACCAACCTGAAATTTCAGACATCCAATTTTAGAAAAATTTATTAATAAATCAAAAAGGTTTACTTTTACATATTATTAATTTTATATTTTTATTTTGAATGAATTCAATATTTTAAAGAATTTTAATTAAATATGAAAACACCATAATTATTTTCATATATGGTATGATTAAATTTTAGCTTTGAGAGTTGCTAAATGCGTAATACTGAAATCATTTGTACCGATGATTTTTTCTTTTTTTTGGCTTTACGTGAATGAATTTTCTGTAAAGGAAAAATCGAATCTACTGGTTTGTTAAACTTGGAAAAAAAAAATCATTATCATTAGTGACATAGTACTACTGAGGTTCCATTGTTAGGATGGACGTCACTCGGGGTCACGTGCTACACGTAAATTTTCGCAGTTGTTTTCTAATACGTTATCGAAAGCGTGTCACTTGCCTTTGTTTCTTCACAAGTGCAGAACACGCACAAGAAAAACAGAAAACATGAATGAGACAATAGTTTACATGTACTTAGTATTCTCTTTTTGACTTTCATTGTTTTTGGAGGAGTAACACACTCTTCTTTTAAGGAAAAGATTTTTTTTAACTTTCAAGAAATGCCATCTAACCTTTTTTTTTCCTTTTGCTCTTATGATTAATGACAATTTTAAGTGTCAACAGCAGATCTGTAGAGGGAAAAAAAATATCAATTCCTTTTTCAGACAGAGGGCGCTTTTTTTTCTATCCTTCCTTAATGATGCAGTTTTTGAAATATAAACCAGTATTAGTAAATCACAACATTAAGTGAAGATGCGATGGCTTTACAGAATGTTAAGACTTTTGCCTCCGCCCAAAAACCATATATTTTGCTCAGTGACAATACAGCAAAATTAATGGATTTGTTCAGTGATGGGAGGACACCGGTATTATGTTTGCGAATATAAGAATTTGATCTATGGATTATTTTTATTTATTTTATTTTTTTGCCTACTTTTAAAAGTAAAATGCCAGCAAGGCTTAGACTACTACTAGCCAATCAGAGAACGGGTTTTCATTACTGGATATAAGGGAAGGGGGGGGGAACATTAGGTTCATATGATCTATAGCTTGAGAGAACTTTGTGAAGTCCCTTGACACATCCTCCAGCCTTTCTGGTTAACGACTGGTTGAATAGTTAGCACGTAACCATTTTTCTAATTAGTCAGAGCCGTCTATTGCTGACTACTACCATTTCCTCATAGGATTCAGTTATTCTTATACTTCCAGAACGATTTATTTCTCTGGAACATTTTGCTTGGTGCTGCAGATTACAATACGGATGATAGATTTACCTCAAAAATCCTGCAGATAAAAATAAAGCCTCAAGAAGTGAGGAAGGGGATACCTAAGAACACACAGAAGCACTTGTCTAGGGTTATTCTAAAAATCGAGGCAATTTATTAGAAGAATATCCACGTTCTTGTATTTTGTGACGTTTTCACTTTATCTTTAACTGGAAGGATTTATAAGCAATTTGTCATTTAAGATTCTTTTTAAGAAATAAATGCTGAAAAGCCAGGTAGTGTAGAAACATTCAACTATTGCTCTTGTTTTGCTCATGTGAGCAAGGAGATGGTTGAAAGCAATTGGAGAGAAATCAGTAATTAATATCGGGATTTGAATGGTCATAATTTCATACATTAATTAAAGCCTCCTTTAATCTTTAAGCACTAGAATTGTCTCGGTATATTGTCCATATATTCATTAAAATGGCCGTTCTGATTGATTACCGTTTCGGGTAATCAGTCAGAACAGTAGTATGACTATGTATTGTCTTCATACATATTTGAAGTCTATATTAGTTCTAATACTGCTCACTAGGTGGTCGTTTTAGGCTCATTATCTAAGCAAAATTAGATCGCTTTGTTTCATTACAGGAGTGCAATACGTAGGCAAGTCCGGTTCGGCTCTAGCTTTATAAATGTGAAGGTAGATCTGCGTCAAACTAGTTAGAAATGAAAGAAATAATTTCAAAAAAAAAACATTACATATCTTAAATTCAAGGAGCCTCTGGAAAAGCACGTGTATAAGATGATAATATGGAGAATACTTTTTTTTATGCAACATTAGTTGTTCATTAAAAAAGAACCGTAGATTTTCTGGGGGGGGGGAGCAGCCCCTAAAGGACGCTCACATTTAGAAGTCAAATAAACATGCGAACCCCCTAAAAATCTAATAAAATCGATGCAAGAATCATAAGAAAATTATTCACAATTTTTTTTATTATTATTATTATTACGGATTCAATAACAAATACGTGTTTTGAAGTAACCAGTCATATGTGTGAGAGATTACACATTTAGAAACACGTCTGAGAGTGAATTCACTTAATATTTCCTAGCGATGGGGATGGTAGTGGAGGTTTCCATTCGACAATAAACCAATGATGGTTGAGGAAGATTTTTTTTGGCATGCAAACAATCATTCCGTTTGGGAATATAAGACTCATCTGTTCTAGATTACGGCCTCATGAGATACTTCGCTGGTTAATGTATCAAAAAATGACGCGATAATGTCATCATGAGTTTAAAAAAATATCAGAAATTGTGGTGTGCCTCTTATGTCACATCAATTTTGTCAACTCGTACATTTTAATAAAAAAAAATCCCATCTCTTCAATTCCCACACCCAATCTGTGCAAGAATCGTAGTTTGTAAGTAACGAATGTCAACAGTTGTATTATATTATATTGTAATTTAAGATGGAAGGAAATAAAAGATACATTTTTGAAATTAAATTATCTACATTTCTATCAAATAAAGCGACATAAATGAACCATCAAAGACGACTTCTTCAGATACGATATATGCTGAAAGAAGACCCATTTTTTTTTCTTGCTATTAACTAATTGATATAAACGTTCATTGTTAGTCATGCCACGGTTTAAATATCTCATGGATGAACCTAGTAAGGTGGGCCAACCGGTAGCCTACAAATTTCTTTCTTTCTCAAGGCATTTGATCCATGATCCCCTTCCCCAAAATTGTCCACCCTTGACGGGCATTATATTACTTGACAAATAATCCAGCTGGTTGTCATTTTCATAGTACTACATCAATTTAAAAAAAAAAAAAAAAATAGCAGCAAATCTAATCCCTACGTCCACCCACCCAGTGTACTAAAATGTATATTTTACAACCGTGAGTGGGTGGATTCACATAATAAATAGAAATCAAAACTAATAAATTAAAATAAAGATGTGACATGTTCGCAATACATCTTTGAAAGATTTGTGTTGTTAGTAAAGGGGGAAAAAAAATACTCAATGCGCGATACTCCGTGCCCATTTCTTAAACAACAATCCCAGTTACGAATACACGCACCAAATCTTTCCTTTGTATTGAATGTGTGGCTCGGGCAAGCACGACGCTATCGAAATAGATGGCTCCTCACTTCTGGTAATGGCTTTTCAAAAGAAGAAATGACACATGTACGATTAAATCCTCTGATTATTAAAGAATTATATGGCTGCTTTAATTTTTCACTGAACTCGAATATTAATCATCTGTCTTCTGCCAGTTTATTTGGCTACGGTTTCTTTCCCCCCTTTCAAACAGGAACTACGATGTGTGTGTTCATTGAAAAGGAGTCTGGCGTCGTATTGATTTTTATATTAATCCTTATCACACGATTATTCATTATATATGACAGCAAATGATAAAAGTATTGCTACCGCCATCGTATATTGTATAGAGAAAAAAATATTGCCGTATTATATGTAATTTTTGACACTTTCTTCGGTTTTATTAAGTCCGCAGCGATATCTGAATTTATCGAGTTAACTAATGTTTCTTAATGTTGCTTTATTGACGGCGGGATATCAAACTGGATCATCAGATTAAAACTCAGGCGAGACAGAAGTTTAAACGGGCCCCGTTGCAGCCTTATCTATAAACATCCAGATAAGGGTTATTGAACGCTTTATCTTACTGCAAACAAAGATATTCTAGAAGAGGTTATGATAATGATTTAAATTTTGATGGATTTCTTTTATTATAGAATTATTATTAAAAAATGTAAATGGTGTACGAGGTTAAGACTCGTTAAAATATTTTGCATGAAGGCATTTGATTAATTTTTATGTTTTTAAAATAGATAATAATTTTTGATTATTAGTTTCTAATAAAAAATTATTATTTTTTTGGTTACATTCAAAGGAACCAACATTAAAAGGTACTCAAAAATTAGTTGATATTTCAATGCGACTGCTAATAGAATTCTGGAGTTTCCTTATATATTCGAGTGGGGGGGGGGGAAGGCACTCTAATCTCAACATCCAGCTGAGTTTTCAAATAAATTTCCCAAGGAAGAAATTAGAAGACGTAAGCAAAGAGAATAGATAGCCTATAGGTAACTAGTGTATGCGTGTGCAGTGGCTATTCGGGACTGATGTTTGAATTTGCCCTAAGCAAGTAGACGTGTCCTATTTGCTGCAGACATATAATCTTGGGGAGATGTGGGGAACTAGTACATAACATTAACACGTTTCCTGTTAGAATATATCCACCTGGAGGTAAAAATTTTCTCGCTTTCATCTTCCCACCTCTAGCGTGTGTGACCAAAGTGCTGAAAGAGGTGATTAATAGTGTATTGTCATATGATTTACAACGTGTAATTTCCGCTTCCTTTGCTTTATATTTATGGCAACATTAAGACACTTTAGGTGTTCTAGTGAATGCGAAGGAATATTCATGGAATGATTGCAAAATAACTGTACATCTCCACATCAAAAAGATCGCATGGGGTAACACAGATCTTTTTGATCGTTATGACGTCATAAACCAAAAGATGTATCATTAGAGACGGTAATCAACATTGGAAAATAATCGGAACTAAAAGCATTGTTGGTTTAATACAACGAATGATAGTTCATTTAATTCTCATTGTTAAATTGCTAAGCAACTCCCAACAATGGCGTTGCTTAGCGACTGACTTAACCATTTTTGTTTTATATTTTTATGTATAAAAAATGCAGAATTGTAAATACCGTGTTACTGAATCAGGCCTTCTGCGCTATATATAACCTCGCTAATAACTGAATGCGGCAAGTACCTCAAGGCATCAACAATACTGTGTCGGTTCTAGTACGGATTTCCTAACAAGTAAATGCATGCATGTTAATATACATCTCTTAGAAACGAGTCACTATTTGCACAATTTCATTATATTAAGAAATTATATTACATCAAGAGCCGAGTTTCGTCCTTCCTTTTGTAAACCGATTTGGGATCTCATTTTGTAGATACGCTATCTCCATCTTATTATCTTATTACATTTGCTTGTTAACACTGTTATGCGCATCTTGAGTTACATAACCATTTGCTAGCTCGTTGTCTGTAAAAGTTCATTTAATTTGGAACTAAGCAAATTCGTCTATGCACTATATGGCGTTTTCTCTCAAATAATTCATTTAAAACACGTTTGTTTGAACTCTGCAAGTTTCAATTTAAGTTAATACGCGATGAGTTACTTCATCTTAAATAGAATAGGACGAAAATGATAAAAGAAAGCTACGTTAAATTCGATTAAGAATTAAAACAAAAAAAAAAAAAAAACTTTAAAATATAATCGAATTGTGATATTTAATTGTAACACTGCCGAGAAGTAAATGCGAAATGTTAGATGCTGTTTCGAACGTAGAACATTTCAAGTGGAAAGTAATATCCCATCAACTAAATTATTACGCATTGCGACTTGAATACAATGCAATCTCTGAAACATCAAGGTAGTCAAACTGCAAGCGACCAAACACGAAGTCCAGCTAATATTGCATAGCCGTGGAAGATGAACAATGAGCTAGCTCTCATCCCCGCGATTATGATATGTTTAGCAATGTTCAGTGACGCTTCCTATGCAAATACCCTGGAGGATATTAGCTACAAGTGAAATTAAAGTCTTCTCATCTTATTTAGACAAACAAATTATACTGAAGAACAATTACATAGATCTGAAATAAGTGTTGCCATAGCAGCTCTGTAAACAGCGAAGTGTTCATTGTATAGAAACACTCGATTCCATTTTAGATTGCCAGGAAAGGGAACGAGTTGATATCCAAGTTAACATCTTGGGGTAATCAAAGCCAATTCTTTTAACACAGTACATTGTTTGCATTCAACACACGTCATGTGATTAGGTGGTTTCCATGTGCTTTGTGATTATAAAATTGGCTTCGTTTTAATGTTTTATCTGCAAACAATAGAAAATGTGCACTAGTAGTGTATATATAGCGTAATACTTTCTGATTTTTTAACCACAAAATTGATTCTAACAAATATAACAGCTAATTTAATTTGCACAAAACAATTTTTTAGTTGTATTAAATATATTTATATTATGAAAAATTTGGATAGGTTTCCTTTAATATGTGATATTAATTAAATGTTCCCAATGAACTGTGTTTAATTAATAATAAAAAAATAACAGACATTTTATATAGCAACTTTTTATTTAAATTTTTCTTAATTAAGCCTAGTATTTTTATATTTAAAATTGATTGCTCTAGTTCAGGATGTAACTATGGTCCGAGGACTTAATCCTCCCGTCTTTTAAAGGAAGGACTTGATATGATTGTTCCTTGTCCACAGAATAGAAAGGGGGGTGCATAGAGGCATCACAGCAGTATGAGTTCTTTTTTTTTTTTCCGTCAATGTATAAATTGAGTGTGTGGGCACGTGTGTGTGTATGTGTCCGTTGAGTGCATAAATTACCAATCATTTATTTGTACACACTACAACTATTTACATTTCTTACTTGAAACAGACACTAAATAGCAGAGATTTCTGAGGGCAAACCGTGTTGTCATAGTAACAGTAATATTACATTTCTATCATAGGTTAGCAAATAGCTGTACATTAACACAGAAATCCAATAGATTTTAGTTCATAGAGTAGTGCTTTTCTATATCAAAATATAATGAAAGAAAAGTTACATTACCTTTTTTTAAACACATTCTTCTCTCATACGAACTGTACACTATACAACAGATCTTGTTTTTGAACATCTTATATATATATATATATCTTCATGTTAGATACAGTCATTGTGTAGAATTTCCTTTAATTTTTCACTGAATAAAATTACAAAGAGAAATAGATTGTAAGGTGTTTGCGACTGCGCAGTCTCAAAAGCGAGTCTTAATTGTTGAAACAATTATGACGTCATTGAAACTGATTTAGCTTTTTTTTTTGTTGTTGTTATTTTCAGAATTATTTGTCATAATATTAAAATACTTATGTAACAGAAAAAAGGAGGGATAAAATCAGCTTTTTTTAATAGGCTTTCGGAAAGTATTGCTTTAGAATATCTTAGGAGTTATTCCGATAAGTATTAAATGAAGAAATAGGGAATATTTAAGGATGGAGTTGAAACAGTGTTTAATTTTTTTTCCTACAAAAATACGTATCCTAAAATACTATATGTAATATTACTATTGTGTCTACTATGGTACATTTATATCATTTAAATACTGACTTATATATTTCTGTTATCATCACTTCATTTATACTGGCGTTACTAGACCATTCACCTGAATAAAAATATTAAACTTTGAAGGCTTCTGCAAGTTCTTAAGATTTCAGCGGATAATGGCTATAACCCCATAGCTTTCTCCACACTAAAGTATAAGCATTAAAGAAAAAATCAGTGTTTATCGATGACAAGGCATAGTATTGGCTTTAAAAATTAAGTATTGATACGAAGCGGTAGAAAAATAATAGGAAAGTATCTGAAAACACAGAAGGCGAACGATACTGGGGAATGTCTTCATAGAATTGGAAAGTGTAGCAAAAGAAATGAGAAATGTATACATAAGTGATTTGTAATTGCTAATACAGACGTCTTCACATTCATAAATATAAAAAACTTATAAATTAAATGCAAACTTGTTTACAAGGCATCCCAAAAGAAATTAAAAAATATTCTTAAATATCTTCACTAAGCTCGTCTTACCTTTCATAGTCTTAGAACCCAAAAAACACGAGATAACAATAAATGTCTTATTTTAAAGTATATATTTGCAGTCTTTTTTTTATCGAAGCATTTCTTAACAAGATTTAAGCCCTCAGAAAACTCTGGTATGTTGAAACCTATCACCAACTTCCAGCCGCCATTAACCGTAGTTTGACTTAGATCGCTTGTATCAACTAGTGACCACCTCGTCCGTCATATATGCACAGCTACGCTGATGTCATTCCGACACCTCTCCGTCTTACGGTGCCGGACGTCGGGCATAGCGTATCTCAGTTTTTCCCAAAACCTTTTATCCCCCCATCGTATGAAAGTATTTGTTTTAAGCCACAACCTAATGTCCGGGTCAAGGTCCCGCTGCGACAGATGGCCGAGAAAGACGACGATCAGTTTGTGTTTGCAAGACCTTATGACCTCGTGATGTGCCGATTTGAACTCGTATCGACACCATTCGCTTCTGAGGAAGTTCTCCGACAGGATCACTAGAGTTCGTCGGCTGCTTTCCATGGCTTCGATGATTGCGTCCGACAGATAACCCCCGACGGGCAGGTCGCGATAGTGAAGGCACAGCCTGTACGGAAAGTGTTCGCACTCGAGTTCGGGAGCGAGGATTTGGGTCACAAACACCTCGTCCTTCTTGCTGTACGATACGAAGGCATCGAACAACTTTTCTTCTTCGACTCGCGAACTTCTCGTCCTAAAAAGGCGAACGCCGTACCTGGCGAAGAACCAGACGCTCATCTGCTTGCGATACACAAACACAAGAACGATAACGAACACCAATAACACGAACAAGGACGAAATAACGATGAGGAGCGGCATGAATTCCTGAACTTGAAAGCTCTGGACATAACTGGTGGCACTGAAGTTCGTACAAGTGGTCATGTTGAATTCCACCAATGCTAGGCTTGTGGTTTCGTTATAGACGCAGTGAAGGGCGTATAAGTCGCGCACAAACTCACCGTGGAACTGGAGCCAATCGCTGAAATCGCCGACGAATTGACATTCACACACCCAAGGATTATGGGACAATTGCACATCCAACAGACGAAGGTTTTGACTCAAATGCCACACTTGAAACTCCATGATGAAATTATGGTCCAAATGTAGTACCTCTAATGACCGCAAGGGGGAGAAAGTAATATTACCAATAGTGGTGAGATGATTAAAAGATAAATACAGTTCTTTAAGGTTAGAGAGCCGCTCGAATTCGAATCCATGTAGAACCGTTATCTTGTTGTGTTTCAAGTTGAGCATCTGCAACGATTTCAACCCATTGAACGTTCTGTTGTTGATCACGTGGACATTACTATTGTTCAAAAACAACACCCTCATATTCTTCCTACCAATGAACGTATGACTGGACAAAGCCAGAATATCGTTACCGTCAAGATAGAGCTCGGTCACATCCATGGGTATTCTGGTTGGCACTGAGTTATGACCTTGCACGCTACAGTCAACAATGTTGGTGTTCCAGCTTTGGTCATAGTAACAAGTACAATTCTCGGGACAAACCATCTCACAGTCGCAAGCATCGAACTCGCAGCAGTGACAAAGAGCAAAACAATGGCTTCTGTATCTACAAAGAAACTGGGAAGAATGGGCCTTCACCAACGATACCACCGTCTGACGTCTATTGAAAGACAGCTGACATACGATATCTTCAAGATCCACCATTCTCGGATATTGTCTGGACTCGTCTAGTGATCCAATCCTTTGAATCCATTCCATATTGCAGTCGCATAAATAAGGATTTTCCGATATTGAAAACTCCGGCAGGGGTCTACGGTTGCGGACTTCAGTGAGTCGAAAAGCATTCACTTCTAAACTTTCCAGTTGATTACGTGTTAAATCGACTCGAGTCAAATTCGGTTTACCCATGAAAGTGAACGGATGTATGGTCTTGATGTTATTGTTGTTAATAAATACGATTTCGATCCCATTGGGAAGAGACGATGAGTCGATTTCTATGATCCGATTGTAAGACGCATCCAATGTTCGCAGTTTCAGCACCGCTTCGAGCTCGAAGTAATTTCCCAATATTTCAATGAGATTTTCGTGCAGGTCCAACCACTGTAGACCTATAGGAATGAGGGCATAATCGAACCAGGCAATCCTATTGGCCGAGATATTCAGCATTAAAAGATCGTGAAGATTACTAAACAATCCATTCACGTCGGCCAAGAAGTTCGAGTCTAACCGTAGCGCGTGCAAGTACAAGACATCGTCGAAAGTCCCTTGTTCGACGGCCTGGATGCGATTGCTCGCCAGAGTGAGAATTCTGAGGGAGGGTAAGTCTTCGAACACTCCTTTCGACAGGTTTCCGATGCGATTACCACTGAGAACGAGGCTATAGAGATGATCGAGTCCTTGGTACGAGGCATTGTGAATATCTTGGATTTGATTATCGGCTAAATCGAGGCTGCGGAGGAGCTGTAGTGAATGGACGGCTTGAGGGACAGTGGTTAACCTGTTCGCCGATAATGCGATTTCCATGAGGGCGCTAGTGTTCCGGAAGGCATCTGGATGGATGTGATGAATATCGTTGCTGTCCAAGGCAAGCATGCTCACTATGTACAGCCCGCTGAAAGTGAAAGGATCGATTCGTGATAAGCGATTGTGGCTGAGGACGAGAGTATGCAGATTGTAGAGAGCAGAGAAGGCATTATCGGTTATACTCTCGATCTCGTTGTGGTGCAACTGCAGAATCTGAAGGCTGTACTGAGAACGAAAAATCAACGAATCGATCTGGGTCAAGCGATTGTGACTCAAGTCGAGCACTACGAGACGGATGAGATCGGCAAACGTGTCGGTTCCGAGCCAGTGGCTGGTGATCTCGTTCCTGCTGAGGTCCAGAATAAGCATCTGCTGAAGACTGCTAAACAGGCCTGGCGGTAAAACACTCACCGAATTGTTTTGTACGTACAGCTCCGTCAACTCTTCGCAGGGCCGTAGAACGGGAGGCGGAAGGGCGACAATCTGATTATTGGAGAGATCGAGAAGTTGCAGCTTACCTAATCCAAAGAGAGCGGATTCCTCTGCTCGGGCGATGCCGTTGTGACTCAGCCTCAGCACACGCAAATCCTTGGCGGCAGCGAATCCCTTGTCAGGAAGAACCTTTAACCTGTTGTGTGAAAGGTCAAGGTGTTGCACGTCGACTTCACACAAGCTGCGACCCCAGTTCCGCAGGGACAGTCCCACGCTAGGAACATCAGGAAAATCGTTGTGGGTCAAGTTCAGGAATTTCAGCTGCCGCAGCGGACACAAGACACCCAGCGGGAGGCCCTCCATGTTGTTACAGCTAAGGTCGAGTTCCTCCACTTTCCGGAGGTGCGACAACGAGTCCGTCTGTAGGCTGAGGGAGAACTCCCCCCACTCGGTGTTGTGAGTCCGGATGGTGAGGTTACGCAGTTCGGAAAGGCCACTGAACGCCAACGGGGGGAGATCCTGAAGTTTACATCGTTCGATCGTCAGTGATCGCAACTCCCGCAAGTGATCGAACGAGTTGTTCGAAAGCGAACTCTCGAACAGAATGTCTTCGCACCGCAGGGTCAGTCCTACCGTGTGCTCCGCCTGGATGAGACTGAAGTTCGTGTTGTCGAAGGCGCCGTTGATAGTCCGGAGATTGCACGTCAAGGCTACACCGTCGTCTTTACCGAAGGTCCTGGCCGACTCCCAGTGGCAATCCTCGGGTGCGACATATCGCAGGGCGTGCAGTATCACACACAGATCCCACACCACCAGGATCCCCGCGACCCACTTCCTCGTCCGATACATGACCTTGTAATCCGAAGCCATTAATAATCCCACAAGAACGTCGCTCGACTACCGACGGATCCTCACGGCGAAGCGCATTACGGGACCGCACAGCATCAGAAGTAAGCGGACACACCTCCGACAGTGAGACGGTGCATTCCCGGCTGCTGGACGACAGGAGGTCACGGACTCGACACTTCTCCAACGCAGCTAGTCGTCTTCCAGTCAGAAGCGAGGTGACATCGAAGCTTACCGGAGGGGGGAAGAACCGGCGAACGGCTATCGACGACGAAGGTGCCGCTGACACACAAAACGTGGCGTGGGTCTCACACGCCGTCAGCGAGAACTGGCGGTGGCATGGCTTCGGCACGGAACCACATTCATCACTGGGCAGTTTCCTGCGGGGTAAAAGGTTGGCGGTCCTGCCGCGCGTAAGGGGGAGGGGAGGTTTGACCGTAGTTCCTAACGACTCTCTCTGTGTTGCTGCTACAGAAGTATGACCAAAGTGATAGGAATGACGGAGTTCTCTCTTCGAAGGTCAGGCTCACTTCCTATTGACGGGAGGGCGCTGCTGAGATGTAGCGGGGGGAGGGAGGAAGAATGCTAACTGACTACGCCAAAAAGTTGGTTCTGTAGATGACCTCTCCGCCTGGTTGCTTACACACTCAGCTTTACGAGTAAGTCCCTTTAGAGATGCTTTGCTGACAACCAACGAATCCAACAAGCCGGTCGGACGACGGATTCACTTATGACAACACCCTCACCTGCGTGTGACGAATCCGACTCGTTCCCTGCAAAGAGAAAAACAAGAAAAAAAAAGCACTTTAAGTTTAGCATTGAGAAAAAGGCGTCATTTATAACAGCGGTGTCACAAGCCAACCGCTTACAATCCAGAAATTCTTTGGACGTGTTTAGGTGTGGAAATCTGTTGGTGGCGGCAGACCACCTGTGTAGAGAACTTTTAAACGAGCCAAGTAAAAACCAGACGGAACTTGCGAAGCAGGAAACATGAAACAATGAATACAAACGAGAAAGCCGCGTGCTAGCACTTTTATCTCATCCGTTTAACAAGAGAGCTGGCCACTTTCGCTCCAAACACACCTTTGAACCCTCCCTCATCTCAGGAGTCGTTATAGTAAAAGGCATCAGTAAATGACAAACACGGGAGGGAGCGGAAAGGTGTCGCTGTTAAAAGAAGCATTGAAGTAAAATACAAACACTCATTGACTCTTTTTTTTCTGTATTAAGAATACCTCCTACGTACTAATCGCACGTATCTAGTTTAAATGATCCACCTATCAATGCAAGCATCCTTATGGGATTTCAACAATAAAACGATTGTTGAAAGCCTATTTGGAGTTAGGATAGTCTGTGTACTATTCAACGTACGAAATATATTTCGTAAACAGTGACTGCCTTTTCTAGGGGGCGCTGCCTACTCATAGTGATTATTTTAAAACTGTCGAAATTTTCTACGTTTTGTCGTGGAAAATATTCATCTGTCTATCCGGAAAAGTGTAAAAAAAATGAATTCAACGAACATTGCTTTTAGGAAGGTGGGAAGATGAGATACACAATTTGGCTGTTTTCCAGGATATGCCGTTGATTTATTCTTTCTGTTAATGAAGCTTCCTGCACTGGAACGAAGAGGATGAGGAGAACACGGGAAGTCTTTGAAAACAGTCTGGCAGAGTGAAAGAGACTACATTCGCTCTCTTTTCGCTAGATTGTAAATCAACTGAATGCAATGTTTCTGATGTTGGTAATTTGGTTGTCGTCCCCCCCCCCCCTCAACAGATTTTCAGGGAACACTGTTAATTTGAATAACGGTCTCCAGCAATCAATGCACGTAACATTCTACTTCCTCTGATGGATTCTCCACGAATAGATGAAAACCGTCCAGACTCATTTTGATTAATGTCCAGATAAGTATCCTTGTGAATTGGTGGTGGTGCTCAAAGCACACCATTTGCCAATGAATACGGACACAGAATCTCCCGTCAGCGAATTGACTTGCTTAATCTTTCAAATCAGCGAACAACCCCAACATCAGCCAGCAAAGAGAATCTCAGACTAGCACTAAATTCGACCTTCGTTTTGCTAGTCAAGGTCATCAAGTGTTAACAATAGATGATTTTAAGTAGTTTTCCAATTTTACCTGAGGATAGATTGATATCATAAACATATTTCCAAATATGCACGTTTTTAAATTGTGATAGAATAGAAGCAAAGCGTACATAGTGAACCTAATAAATACATTATACAGGCTCCGATATGACCACAGTAGAAGTTCATGGTCGATAGCACAGATGCAAATAAAATAAAATCGAAACTTTAAGAGAAAAAAAAAAAACGTACTCCAGATACCTAAAAAAACATTAGATCGAGCTAAGAATGTAAAGAAGAAATGAGAGAATAGAAGAGATTAAATCTATAAAAGAGCGAACATAGAAAAATATAAAGAAAGTTAGAATAGGGGAAATACTTCCAAGGAAATGGCTTCCTCATTTTTAGCTGCTAAAATTAGGGGGGGGTCGCTGAAAATAACAGTTGTAGTTAAAAATACGTTTTTCTTTCTTTCCGAGTTTCCCATAAATAAGACAAACCCTTATCTTTGGCGCATTGCCAAAACTGTTATAAAAGGAATGGTTGTGAGAGTTAGGCAAAAGGCGAACACCGTAAGAGGCAACTTACCAGCATCTATTAATCTTTCTTTTCATTCTTCTTAGTTTCACCGGTTACTTAAAAACAAAGGACGAAATAAGTACACAAATATTGCCATTAAACGTACAGATCTACCCTATTTCTACTCCGTTAAGGGATGTGTTAACAAAAGAGGCCCATTCACCCTAACTGAATATTTCTTCATAATCTCAGTGAGTTTATAATTAATAGTTGGAGACAAATGACATCGTGGGAGTAGCATAACTTTTATTATGTTTCAGTTGAAGAAAGACAATTAAATATAGAGAAGCTATCGAATTATTATTGAGGATAATAAGCAAAACAATTTTAACTGACAGATTACTGTAAAATTAAAAGAATATAGGTGTCTCCACTGTAGGGATGCATCCAAGTAATGAATTATTAGTTGGTTTGGAACTTAAACAATGGAAGGTAAGGCTTTGTCCTTAAATTGGATTTTATTCACACTGGCTAATAGTTTAGCGACCTAATTTTTAACTGTGATTACAATATTTCAGCGAGATATTTTTACAGCATCGTTCAATACTCCAAATTCAACTATATATTTACAAAAATTATATCTCAAATATGTGTGGATGCATCCACAATTGGTTTTATGCTACCTATTTTTCAATATATCGAGAATTAAGATTAAATGCCTGAAATACCAATTTGTGTGTGTGGGGGGGAAATTGATCTGTCCCTCACAAACGATGTCATAGTATTTTCTAGTATTAAGATCTATCGCATTGTGAGGGACATTCACAAAGAACAGATGCAATGAAGAATTGGAATACCTTCCCCAAAATAGAAACACTTAAGCATTCTCTTGTTGTCATAGGAAGACACCTGTTCAACTAAGCCTAAACTGATGACGTCATGCCTCCGTTGAATGTATAACGTTGGCAGTAGAAATATAAACTACTATATATATGACAGTAGCGAAGTAATACAGAAAAACCTTCGCTACTTCCCAGAGGCCTATCCATCTTCATCAAGAAGCGATTTATTGTTCTAAGGCTTTTAATAAAAACTTAACGAAGTGCATCTCCCTTCTGATCGATCCATCCTTGTATTTCCAGCATGTATCCATCAACAATGCTGTAGTCATGTTTCAGGTATTTTCCGACAACTAACTTCCTCCCATGCATCACCGTGTTCAATCCATCACCCTTCAGCACAATTTCACACCGTAAAACAGTGGTGTCTTGCACGGTTTTTTTTTTTTTTCCTATCTCAGACCCCAAACTCCGTAAAACAGCTTGGACATCGAATAAGTGGTTGATCTAGAAGCGCCAGCTTTTTCCCTGTGAAGAAAGTCAGGAAGAAAGTGACAAGTTGGATGTAATGACGCGTGCTTGCCGCCATTCCCGTAAACGACAGTCGAGATGTACGTCAGTAATAAACCTGTCATCCTCAGCTAGTACACTGCTGAGATCTTAACGTAAACCAACCCAAACTTCGTACTTTGATTTGCTTCTATTGACTCTAAACCACCTAATCAAAAGGACATTGATTAGCCGCAATCCTAAGCCTACTTTATCCAAGTTACAAAAAAAAAAAAAAAAAGATTGTATTGTATTTGTATCTCACAGAAAACCCTCTTTGTAATGTGGCTGCCAGTATTTCCTTGGTGAAATATAAATAGAATTTTAATAAATAAATAGTACGAAAATAAACGGATTCGAGAGAATGCCAAATTTAAATCCCAAACCTACTCGAAAACTGTATTTTTTGGTTCATCACTATTTCACAGGAAAGCAACCATGAAGAAGACGCCATACTTGTAAATATTCATGTCTTTACCTCGTCACAAAGTACTTTCAAAAAGTTGTGGAGGTAAGGGGTTTAATTATTTAGAACGACGCACGAGTTTTGTTGTTTTCTGCATGAAAAAGTAGGCTTTGTTACTCAAGAAAATTAATGCATGTTTGTTTTGGTTGAAATTTGACGAACATTGTTGTTTTTCTGTTCCATGAAACAGCTCACTTCTATACAGTCTTAGCCAGTCTTTCATAGTTTAAAAAAAATGCGATTTCAGACTCCCTCTAGCGGTTTTATCACATTAATTCATGACAATGTATATTGCATGCACAGAATGGATCATATTTACGTTGCCAATTACTTAATGAATAAAAAAATATAAAAAAGTAGACATTTGAAGGAAAAAAAACAGAATGGTTATTAAAATATTAAACACTGTCGTTTATACTCAAAAATAAACAATTATTTTTTATGATTAATGGCTGATCAGCAGACAGAACTAATTTTGAACGTCAGGATCTAAGCACAACGTGTCCTTTGGGTTGAAAATCTGGGTTCAGTTCCTATTTAGGATTTCACAGAAATGTATAAGGACTTCTCAAATGAAGAATTGATCTGATTTTCCCTTTCAGTCGTTTTCAACTGAAATGACCCCCCAAATTTTATCCGGGCTTGGAACCGGCATATGGCTGGGACGTATTCATGACCGTAATCATGTAAACCAGGTTTGCCTATTCTGGGAGACGATAAACCCAAGTTTCCGGGTGAAAAAAACCATACCTCTATATGAGACCTAAACCAAAGATTTAGTACGTCTTTTTTTTTTTTTGTCAAAAATTTGCCGGAACTCAAATTTGCTGAAACTCCAGAAGTGCGTCCAGACTTAGGATTGGTATTTGCCACTAAGCAGAGTATTTTTTTTTTTTAATGCCAATAGTGTAATCGCTTTGAAGGTACTGTAATAAGATGCAGTCCATTAGAAATTCATCCAAGCCTGCAAATCATTATAAAAATTAAATGCAAGCACCGCAAGACTTAAATTCGCCGAAAAACATTAAACAGCCAAAATACCGAAAGATTCTTATGAAAGTGAGGATAGAGAGAGAGAGAAAGAGAGAGTCAACAAAGGTAATGAATGCATGCAGCTAAGGAATGAGATTTTTTTCCCCTTAGTAAAACAAGGAAAAAAAAAAGAAAGAAAGAGAAACATTAAGGCAGTATCTTAAACAGACTAACTGCGTCTGGACGATGCTAACACGTTTTTCGGTCCCGCCATCTCGTGATTACCTGTTTAGGTAAGTTTGAGGTCAGCCGTGATTTCTTACTCAAGGCGGGTTGTAAACCGCCAGTTACGTCATCAACGCCTCGATTAAATAAAACGCGCCGCCGTTCAAAGTATAACCTTACAGGTCTCCGCAAATTTACTTTCCTGTTCTTTGTTGCCATTCGCTGTGAGCTTGCACGCGTAGCTGCAGGGGACTATTTCAAGGTGCATGATGCTGTTATCGACAGATAGAGAGAAAGATTTACCCTGTTCACAGCTGGCCAAGGGAACGCCGTAAAGATAAGCGAAAGGTATGATGGCATCTGGCGAGCCCCCTTCGTCTTTTTCTCTTTGCGAAACAGCCGAGGTTTTTGCGATCTGATAACATCGCTCGAGACGACCAGTTTTTCCAGTCAGCGTTGCGTCAGCACCGCAACACCCCGTCAGGAGAGCTGCTTTGTTAGCATGCCTGGGTGCCAGTCTTTCTCTCTCTCTTTCGTTTCTTCGGCCCCACCCTCCGTATTCCTTCAGCGATCAGGCCAATTTGCCATGGTCCTCACTTCTATTTCTAACAGTCCACTTTTTTTTGCAGCTTCTGCCAGCAGCTTTTTCTTTCTGTTTTTTTTTTTTATTATTATTTAGCCCGCTGTGCCTTTTCTTTATATGTCCGGAAGGTACGGAAGTCGTCGGCATCGCACAAAGATCGCTCCGGTCACAATGACACCCCAACAACGCTCCGTTTTTCTACAACATTTCGTACTCTACCCCCCCCTTCTCCCCCTTGCTCTTTGATGTTCAAAGTTATTTAAAGGGCCCCCGTCTTCGTTTTGTTCCAACGCACACCCTGAAAATTGTCGGTAGTGAAAATAATAGAAAACCAACAGGGACACCTTTGGAGTGTACGCTTCTCCCTCACGTGTTCCCTCTACGTGACAGACTGGATATTCTAGAGATTGTTATGAATACTGTAGTACTCACGACGGACTCTCGTAGCCAAGGATGTGAGTGGGTTTTGTTTTATGTATTATTTTAAAACTCAGTTAGGTTGATTAAAGTCGGCCTGCTAAGCCTAAGGGCGCTACGTTTTGCTAGTAGAGGGCCAATGGAATAGCAGATGATCACGTTCGCTATAACCCTCCCTTTTCTCTTGCTCTCAATGATTTGTCCATTGAAAGTCGTGATGCATCCTCTTCTCTCCCCCCCCCCTGCAAATAACATACATCACACCCTCGAGATTGGCTGGGAACGCCTCATCAGCACAATGCATTGTTGCCTCTAGATGTAAGAGCACTTAGCCAGATATCCGAATTGAGATGGGTACGGGGGGGGGAAAGGAAGACGGAGACCTGCGTGTACTGGTCCTTCAGCAATTTGCTCTTTTGTTTGTAGCAGGACAAGAGTCACAACTAATGCACTGATTAGGGTGATAGAGCGACATCGTGAACTGAAGTGAGGCAGTTCTAAGAGCACGTGCTTTTTTCCATCCCCCCCTATCCTCATCCCCCATGTAATTACATTATGATATCAGTACAGAACTAGGTAACGTCGACCACGCGACGGAATGCATACCGAGTGATAAGCAACCATCCTTTCCTCCCCCTCCGACTTTCCCCCCATCCCCAGCTTCATTGTCATTTCCTCTGTCAAGTTTCGGAGAATTGCATTTACTACTATCTGTCTTTCCATCCAAAGCGTAAGACAAAAGAGTTGCTTAATCAGGTGACTATGATCGTACTTTTAATATCTGCTTGTACAGAATTAGAATATCGGAGATACGTCACAGCTTACGGTGAAAATAACAAAGGAATAAGGAGTGTTAGCTTCAGTTAAATAAGTCTCGCCGAAATCGTAGCTCCATACTTTGCAACATACAAGTGTTTGGGTAGATGACAATGAGCAATAATAACATTACAAAAAAGGTCTCTCAAAAGAGCCTCTGTAGCTCAGTCGGTATAGACAAAGACCTAGGTTCCAATCCCGTTTAAGATGTGAGTAACTTTTATCAAGCCAGTCTCACACGGGGCTAGAAAGATCCCTCCCTCACAAAACAGGCAAATCGAACAACACACAGATAGGATATTAACTGTCCTGTCGTATTCAGTATCAAGTTTCTAAGAAACCGAAGTTACTTGGCAGTGACAGGCCATTAAGCCGCCCCCCCCCAAAAAAAAAAGGGAAGATCCTTAAGCAAACTAGTCGTTCTTTTGCCGCCATTATATCTCTGCACAGGATGAGTAAAAAGGTGCATGACGCCTGTAACTAGACATTAGAGGGAGTTGAACAATTAAATTTTCCCTTTAGACTTCAAGAACTAACGGATTCGATTAACATGAGTTAGTACTGTTTGGTTTGTTAATCCACAGATAGTTAGTGGTCACGAGAAAATTTAAACAAAAAAATAATGTTTCTATTGCCTAAGAATTCTTTTTAATTTAATTTTCGTCGTAGACTCGCGTTACCTTTTTTTAAATAATCTAATTGCGTTTCTCAATCGCGCACATTTTTGAGTCTAGACGAGCATCCACCAGGGAACTAAAATAAAGCATGGGTAGACGTCTAAACTCATAACTCTGTTTCTTTGTTCCTGGCTACCAATTGTGAATAATTCATCCACTTGTGCCAACAACCATCTCTGTCTCTCTCTCACGTTCACTCAAGACGTAGGATTCGCGGATTATTTTATTTATTTCTCCCCTTTGAGGAAAATTTGAAATATCAACAAGTTCAAGCGTTCGCATTAACTCCTGCACGGACATCAATTATTCAACGCTTACCTCGAACACACTTGAAGCTATGAAAGTTTTAACAGCTTCGTTTTAATCATACATATGGGCGCCATTTTACTCATCTTCCCCGGGTTTTATCATCTAAGTATATATATTATTCCCCTGGACGAATTTGGTGCAGAAAATAACATTTACAGTTAATTCTCCTGAGTTATACTTCACATGGCAAATTGTAAATTATATTTGTATTTTATTATAGTGTTTTTTTTTTTATGTGTGTGTGTGCTTGCTTGGGACCATAGGGAAAGATGGACTATGAAATAATTATGTTTCGGTTGTGGGATATTGGCTACATTACGTGGGAAAATATTCCGAATGATTTCAATAAAAGTTCGTTGAGTTATGAAGAGAAGCATAAATACAAAGCTACTTTAATGTTACCAATGTCTTAATACCAAATAAACACTACAGTGTGATATTAAATAAAGAAAAAGAAGTCAAAGATTTAGATATTTTCTTCTCATGAATATGATTTTTCTATTTTATGAAGGAAAAATCAGACCCTTGAAGTTAAATTGATTTATCAAATATTTTTTCGAATCGCATTTTCATGGGAAATAATACCTATCTGCAGTTATCACTTAAATGATTCAGTTATTCTTAATTCAGTTTTAGCATTTGCTTGTACAAACAAAGCAGATCTCGCTGTAATAGTAAAAAAAAAAAAAAATCATTATTGCAACTGTTCGATTATGCAACAAATAAACTTCCAATGTTTATTTCATTATTTGAAATCACGAGTAATACATATTTTTTTAACTCGATGAAATCGTGTTTATCTCATTGTTCGACATCATGCACAATGTCTATTTCATTTTTTTTTTTAACTCCAGCAAATTGTGTTTATTTTCATTGTTTGAAATCACGCTCAATAAAGGTCGATTTCATGTTTTCTAACTCGACCATAGTATGTTTATTTCATTGTTTGAAATCACTCGCAATAGATATCTATTTCATTTTTTTAACTCGAGCAAACTGTTTATTTCATTGTTTGAAATCACACGCAATAGATGTCTATTTCATGTTTTCTAACTCGACCATATGTTTATTTCGTTGTTTGAAATCACGCGCAATAGATGTCTGTTTCATTTGAAACAGACATCTATTGCGCGCGATTTCAAAACAATAAAATAAACACTGTGTGCTCGAGTTTACTGTGTTTATTTCATTGTTCGAAATCACGCGCAATCGATGTCTATTTCATTTTCTTTAAAACTTGAACAAACCATGTTTATTTCATTGTTTAAAATGATGGAACAATACTAAGGTTAGTATCAATGGCAGAAAAAAAGTTATCCATACGACACAAAGCAGTGCAGAGATCATGAAAACGGCAATGACTTTAGCAAGAAAATCGTGCCAAAAGGAGTAAATGATGAATAAGTAATGAAAAGGAGAGACAGAGAAAAAAACGAACTAAAGCCTCAATAGAGGTTAACTTTTTTTTCTGAAATTTCAGAAAAAAAACAGCACTATGGTGAAACCCGTGTATTGGCCACATTCGTATACAGAAACAAAAGTATTTTTTTTAAAAAAAAATGAAGAAAATAAACTAATAGAACTCTCCTTGATTGCTGCCAAAAGAAATGCTTCAAGAAAAGGAATTCTTCAAAATGAACGCGTGAAATCCACTGCTGTTAGACCCATCAACAAAAAAAAGGGAAAAGACTGGGGGGAGGCGGGGGAGAGAATCATTGAGAAAAGAAGTGTATTAGACAACTTGACTTCACAAAACAAGATAAGGAGACACTGATAAGAAAGTCAGCTGTCTGCCGCCGAGTGCTTTTTGTTCCTTAATGCAGTTTTAATGACCAATACCCTGACTCACTCTAAACGACTACCTATATGCTCGCATGAACTGTCAAAAATGACAGTAGACTTTGGCGTAACTAGCGAAAATTTTTCTCCTTCTATCTCTCTCTCTCTTTCCCTACTCCGATCTGACGTAGATGAAGTTCTAATGTTAGATCTTTCTACAGATGTCTACGGGATAAATTAAAGAACGAAGTGGGTCTGGAATGCTTGATGGAATACATCTAATGGCGTAGCATTGTGCCATTGGAGTTTTTCCTAAAGGAAATTATACAAAATTCCCATTTAGATGTGCTTGAATTATTAGTGTACACTTTAGGAAGACTTACCTCCAGCGAATGAAGAATTAATATTTAAAAAAAAAAAAAAAATGCTGGTGGTTGCTCTGGCTTAGTCCAATGACTCGTTAAAAAAAAAAAGAGAGCCAAAAACGATGTTCCAATCATGAATTGTTAGTTGGGAAAGCTATGAAGAACATAACGCACGCTCCATCCATTTGAAATGTACGGATAGTTCAACATTTGTTGCCAATGTTAAAA
This sequence comes from Typopeltis vanoorti, assembly GCF_054136105.1. Classification (NCBI taxonomy): domain Eukaryota; kingdom Metazoa; phylum Arthropoda; class Arachnida; order Uropygi; family Thelyphonidae; genus Typopeltis; species Typopeltis vanoorti. The sequence continues at coordinate 28,077,655 of NC_143570.1, forward strand.
ATAAGAACACCAACGAACTCCCCGAAGTCATAAACCATTAAGCTTTTAAAGTTATCCCCCTCAGTCTTAACAAGACGAACTTAAGAAGAATACGATGCCAGTGCTATAATAAATCAATAGAATCCCATCTTTATTGGCAACTAACTTCCATTTGGAGTTGCGACTTTCTAGTAGAATTGTGGTCTGAATGGCCTGAGCTTTTTACTGATTACCACTCAAGAGAAGTTGCTACATCTCTGGTAATATGAATGCATGCGATCGATGTATTAGACTAATGCATCTTTAAGGGTTTTATTATTATTTTTCTCTTCCTTAAGACTGAATATCATTTCCATGTTCTACACCAAAAATGAGATATCTTATTTTTGTCTTTGTGACCACCCAAGAATTATTGGGACGTCTGTGCAAACATGCCACGCTAAACAAAAAAAAAGGTCAGCTAAACCATCTGTCCGGTCAAGGCGGCTGCAAGTGTCAAAGGGCGGCGACACCGAGCCTTGTGATATCAGCGTATCGCATCGTTGGGTGTGTAATGAGGCGACAGTTAACACCTGCTTATTTTACTAGCAAAAACCGTGTTTGGAAGAACTGGAAATAACTTAGGAAGCGCCAGGAATAGTGTTCACTCACCCCTTTTTTCGTTCTGTGGGGGGGGGGAGAAGAAAGGGAATGAGATGTGGTGGTCGAGAGCAGACGGGAGTTGGGGGGAATGGATTATCGCCCTTCGTGAATGACCAGCGACACCTCCCATCAACTTCCTGTCCGGCTCCCTCTAGCGTAAATGACTATGGTAATTGAATAAGACTCGGAGTGTCGATGGGCAACCGAAGAGCCGCTCTTTCCGGCTGGATATATACGGGAGTGCGACCTCCCCCCCCCCCTTTTTTTTTTTTTTGCACGCGCCACTGCATGCGTTTAGATCTTAGCGAAGTTTGCTAGCGTTTAATGGGGAGCGATTCTCCCTAAGGAAAATGAGTGGTCGGGGTCATTATTTTTTTTTTTCTTGCTTCTGTTAATGAAAAAGAAATCAGATTAAGCGAAGAGAGGTGATCTGATTTCTGTAATAACGAGATTTATTGAAGCAGTCAGAAAAACACTCCCACAGTGGTCGTATTTCAGACACTTTACCAAATGGAGTACTTCGTTGACGTGGGTTTTTATGTTCGAGATTGGTCACGTGAAAAACTGCAATGGCCATCTGTCATCTTCCTATTACAGTCGTTGTTTTAATATTGCTTGTTGAATGATCATAAAAGTCTTAGTTGTAATTTGATTATTATTTCCAGTTAGGTTGATACAGGTCGCCTTGAAGCTGTCGTTGGGTGGTTTGTTTATGTGAGTTTTCGTTCCATAATAACACGCTAAATATCTGATACTTTGTGAGGTTGTAGAGTTTTGCATCCGTGTGATTGTTCAGAGAGATTGAAACCCTGGATCCAGTGTCATAGGCTTGCGTAAGTGACATTAGATGAAAATAGATCAATCCTACGAATCGGAACCTCTACGACCGAAAAAAACTGACAAAAGCCATGCAATGAGATAAGTTGAATACAAGGTATTGTTCGTGCATCAAAATATAATTACTCATTTTTGAGGCCCGAATCCCATCAACAATGGAAATTCACGAGCATGATTAAACGCAGCCACTCAAATACCGACTTTATCCTTGTGACGTTTTTTAATTTTAATAAATAGATTACTCTATGAGAAAGATGTTGCTAGAACATCGGTCCTATGCGGATAATTAACACCACTACCGAGCTCAAAAGGAATATTCTGTTAAAAAAATTTTTTAAAAAAATGTAGCCCATCCTTAAACTAATAGGGTATCAGAATAATTGGTTATTGCAAAGTTAGAACCAAATCTTAGATGATAATTTAAAGGTAAATCAAGAAGATTTCTTCAAGCTCTCTCCTTTCATTTTTCGCATCAACCTTTCTTATGTATAATCCGCAAATTATAAGCTGTAGATTCTTAAACCATTGTTAATAAATAGCTTCTTTCCTTCCATCCCTGCACAGTATTTAATACCCTATAGGTCGGACAACTTTTAATGTTTGAGATTATCACAATTTTTTTTTTTTAATTTTTCGGCTTTGGGGCCTGATCCGATTCAGGCTTAAAAGTTTGGCATTGTGATATAATAATGGACTTCAGTTTCTAACAATGAAAAGTCCGTTTTTTCCTTCTTTCTTTCTGACGTGACTAGTGATTGATTTTCAGGTGTTAACAAGCTTACATGTCTAAAAAAAAAAGGGGGGGAAGGTGGCAAAAAAACCTTTCGTCAGGATTAGTACAATAAGGTCACATGACACTTTCAATGATTCTCATCTCCTCGTCAATTCTGCTAAAAAATAATAACAGTAATAACCTAGAGAAGCTTGAGAGAGAGAGAGAAAAAAAATAGATATATTAACACACATACGGCCGGAGAATAAAAACCTGCCCACATTATGTAATGGGGTGGTGTGCGACTTGCATCCAACATCAAACATTCCGATAAAGCGTCCAAAGTCGACAGTAGACTTAATAATGAGCTTCGGGTGCGAGAATAATAGCGGCCTCTGTCGTGAGCAAATACAATTATGGAGGCTCACTCATTAGATCTCTCATACTTTCTTCTAGAGCCGGCATGCCGCCAGGGACAATGAGAGGGACATCGAACGACCCGTCTGTGTGCCGCTAGTACGGTAGATTATCTCACTTTGATCAGCAGACGAGGTATGTAGACAAGCGCAAGAAAGGGGAACGGGTGTGTGTGTGTGGGGGGGGATCGGGTCGCGTAGTCCCACGTGATTTTCAGAACGCTGTCATGTGATACCATCGACCCGTCGCCGATAGTGGGCTTCCAAATCCCTTTCCCCCGAACAAAGACCAAGTCCGTAAGGGATCTATGGGGAGACTGGGTTAAAAAAAAAAAAAAAAAAAAAAAATAGGAAAAACAGGGAGTCGATGCTAAAGTTAGGAACTTTTTCATTCTTGTGACTTCCAGAACTCCATTGATAAGCTAGCAATGCGTAACCTTAGCGATTACTATTGTTAAAACTGAATGTTGGTGCACAATAGTGGGTTTCATCCATTATGGCCTTCCCATGCACAATAATAGACCCGGTCAGATGAATAAAAGACCTATACAATATAAATTTACAGTCAGAAAACGTTTGAATTCAATAGATGAAGCAGATCGGGTAAGGATCCCTACGTAGAGTTTGCTCGCAATACTGATATGTAGACCCATTCAACCCTATAGATCTTTCCTTCTGCATCTCCATTCTATATTAACTATCAAAAACAATTTAAACACCTAAACAACTGTGTCGGGTTATAAATTGCTATTTCTACGTGCGGTTAACGACTTGAAAACTGTCCATTTTGTGGCGAAGGAAGAAGACATCTTGCTATTCACTGAGAGGCCTAAAAAGATTTTTTCTTTCTTCCTTTTTTTTTTTTTTTTTTGTAACAAGTTCAAATTCTTTCAAGTATTTCTCACTTAAGTTGTATGGAACAACCTGCTCGCTCATGTATAAAATAATATCAAACGACGGATGATTTTTGTCTGCAGTAGTGGGTTTTTATATATTGTGGCGGCGTCTTATATATATATATATATATAAATATAAAAAGGGAGCCAAGAGAAAGAAGGAAATGTGTAGAATATAAATTTACTGATGGATAAAAAAAAAATGTGCTGAGTGAATTTTTTGGTGCTTTGCGTTCAAATATACATTTCTATTCGTTTCACAGTAGATGCTATTCGGTTCTTTTTCATCGATAAATTTATCTCGAGTTTGTAAAGCGTAAAAGGTTATGGCTTACATTTTTTATTCTATTTAACATCCTTGTAGAAGATTCAAAAAAAAAAAAAAAAAAAGAAAGAAAGAAAACAGTTAAGTTCTATAAAGATTTAAAAACAACAAGTATCTGTCATTTCAAAAAAGACAAAAAAAAAACTGCTTTGTTAGTTAATAAAAGATCGTTTGGAGAAATAAAAAAAAAAAATCCATATAATGTATATTTCTTGTGGTTTGCCTCAATAATGTGTTGAAAATCTCGTGCCATGATCAGACAGTAGCGTTACTAAAATGAATCACGCGATACACCAAAAATGAAATGTACAAGCGTGCGGTGGGTGCCACGCGCACTCTTCTAAAATGAAAGGTACAATGATGCGTGCAACTAACGCCACGCGCTGTCCATATACGACATCACGTGTCATGGAAGGTAAACTTTACTTACCACTTACCGAACAAGAATGTTTCAGTAGGTTAAAACAGAGTGGTGTTAACCTATTATTACCACATCCCACAAAAGTCAATGTCGTGCGAGGGTTTTTCACGGAAAAATCTCAGACTTTAATGAGCATTCAATCAACGTTAACAAAAGCGGGGAAGTTAAGATCCCTTTCAACTTATGCTCCCTCTTGTCAAGACGTGTATACTACTTTTGAAAGCCCATTCCATCAAGCTGTATGTTTCAGTTATTAAGTATAGAAAGAGTTGTTTCACACGCTAAACAAAAGCCAAGCAATGTACGTGTCTATGAACTGCATTGTGCCTCTTAGTTAGGTCACTTCCTGGGCTGCATAAATAAATTACAGGATGTACTACCGCATAGTAGAGCTAACAAAAAAAAAAAAAAAAAAAATACAACTAAAAGTAGGGCCGTCATTGACTGAATTTTATACTCTTAATTTTTTTTTTTACAATATTAATTAAAAATTTCAAATTGTATCTTAAAGAAATGTCTACTATAATAGAGAATATTATAGATACAGTCATGTTTTATAGCCAAACATAAAAAGTTTCGAAAAATTACAAGAGCACTTATGAGAATATAAACTTCAGTATTGAAGTTGCCTTTGTTTGCACTTCTTAAAATACAAACTCTTCCTTGGAACCCGTATATTGGCCTTAAGTCTCATTGGCCTGATGGGCTGTTTCAAACCATTGCAATTCATCCGAGACCAGGCAGAAACTTAGAGAATAAAAACTCTCTGAATACCATAGAAATGCTATGTCAAAAATTGAATTCATAAGCGAATCCATCATTAGTTATGCACTACTTAAAGACGAACATACGAGCTCTTTGACAAAGCTTGTGTGGTACAAACCATGGCAATTTCAAGGATAATATTCTTAAAAGCTCTTTAGTGAATGAAATTAAGTATTTTCTATAAAATATGATTGGATTAATAATATTATCCGTTTTGTTGTTTAAAAATTCTTTAGGCTCTAAAAGTTTAATAATAAATATATATCATTTTTTAACCTACCTTTTCCAATCATCTATTCATAAACATTTTTAACCCAACGACTTGAAGGCAAAAAAAAAAAAAAAAAAAAAAGTCGGATTGAACAATCGACCGTGAGATGCGGTGATTGATTCATTCAATCCAATACCCTTGGAGGGTAATGGATGGCAATGCTGTAGCCAATGAAGTTCTAACTGAGGTTCGGCTATTGCTGTTACCTTCCTGCCATGATCAGAGCTTTAATTGCTCAATAACACCTTATCCCTACACAGTCCTCTACAGATACAGATAACGGGGAATATGAAAAGCATTCTTGCTTCGCCCCTTTAAGCCAGTCCTTATAAGGACTATAAGGATAAGGCATATTTATTTAGAGAGGATTCATTCAATCCAATATCCTTAGAGGGTAATGGATTGCAATGCTAATGAAGTTCTAACTGGGGCTCGGCTATTGCTGTTACCCTCCTGCCATGATCAGAGCTTTAATAGCTCAATAACACCTTATCCCTACACTGTCCTCTACAAATAACGGGGAAGATGAAAAGCATTCTTGCTTCGCCCCTTTAAGCCAGTCCTTATAAGGACATATTTATTTAGGGGATCTCTGAGACAAATCAAAAGTCCTTTTTAGGACTTCCACGGTAACAAATGGCAATGCTGTAGCCAATGAAATTTTAACTGCGGCTCGGCTATTGCCGTTACCCAGCCATGACTGGAGCTACTTAGCTCAATAACACTCCATCCACACAGATTTACTTCATTCAGATGACGGGATAAAGAGTCAAGGACTCAGTCCATCGCCCAGTTCTTTTAAGAAGCATATTTATTTACTTAAATAAAGAGCCAATAGGCTTCATTTCGGCGATGTAAACATTATTTAAATTAAGGGGATATTAAATCCCACATTGTTTCAAAACCGAATAAAAAACTCAAAGATCGGAATCAAAGAGTTTCATGCCGAATATAGTAACTATAAAAGTATCGGCGACTACTAGCGTAAGCTAAAGCACGTAGTCCAAAGTAGGGCAATTAAATCCCACAACTAGGGGATATTAAATCCCATATTGTACTAGAATAGTACAATGTGGGATTTAATATCCCCTAGTTGTGGGATTTAATTTAAGTAATGTTTACATCGCCGAAATGAAGCCTATTAGCTCTTTATTTAAGTAACTTAATGGGTGCACCTTTTTGACAACTCGTATAGCAAAGTATATAAGTTCTTTTCGCTATACCTTTAGTATTAATTTGGTCTAGCTACTCACTGATGAGATCTCAATAAAGATCGAAACCGGTCTGGGTAGTGACCTCCCACCATAATGTATAACATCTCCGGAGATGGGTTTTACATTATGGGAAATACTAAGAATAGCGATCAGAACTTTGCTACGAGTTGCCTTAGTTTGTACTACGTGCTTTAGCTTACGCTAGTAGTCGCCGATACTTTTATAGTTACTATACTCTATGTACTATAGAGTTTCGGCATGAAACTCTTTGATTCCGATCTTTGAGTTTCTTATTCGGTTTTGAAACAATGTGGGATTTAATATCCCCTTAATTTAAATAATATATAATTTAAATAATATATAATTTAAATAATATATTTATTTATAAGCAGTATATTTGTATCTAAAGTCGCATAGGGTGTTTCGTTTCAGCAGTTAGCGACCCAGAGATGCTGTCTTCCCACTACATTATCTACAAAGAGAATTTACCCTTTTACAAACAAACTATGAGTCAGACAAATTGAAAGAAAATAGTCCAAGAGAAAAAAAAAAAAAAAATTCCCTCCAGAAAAGTTTTTTTTTTTTTTTTGAATATCGTCTGCTTCACTAGGATAAATAAACAGGGAGAACGTAATTGATAAAAGAAGTCTCTCTCTCCCCCAAAACATAAAAAAATAAATAAAAAAAAAGCAAAGAGAACATCTTTGAAATTTTCTTCCAGGTTACACCAACGAAAGAAACTAAAAGTCAAAAGAGTAAAAAAAAGGAAAAAGAATCATTCCGACGCTGAAGGAAAAATAATTTTCCCTTAGAGTGGAGTAGTAATTCGTCCATTGAAGGACATAGCGAAGCAACTTCTGTAAGAAGACTGGGTGAACGCCAAAAGTCTCAAGAGCACCAAAAACGAAATTCTATCAGTGTGATGCGATCTCTCATACTAATGAGATTGCAATCGCCTTTCTAGAACTGCTTTTGTATCGTCTAAGGGAGGCTAGAGGATGAATTCCATTATCTTTTTTCTTTCTTTCTTTAGGTTTATATAAGATTTTCTTTTATTTCTCGCTAAAGAAAATTATTGGGATTAAGATATTACCCGGAACTTGTGACGATAAATAAATTAAGCTATTCTACCAAAAATGTTTGCATTTCCTCTCTCAAAAAAAAAAAAAAAAGTAATTTCTCTTGCGCCTGCGCACTTTACTAATCAGTTTCTTGAATAGCATTGTTATATATTAATAAAATTAATAGGTGTATTCATTATATTATCAGCTTTATGGAAAATATCAAATAGTGATCAACTAATATTTTTTTATCGCAATTCTTTATTTTTTTACAACGAATTTTATAATTCATATTTTTTTTTGACTCAAACAGTTTTTCTTGTTGAAAAATTAAATACATTTCTTCTTATATTGCCAAATAAAATTCATACATTTCATGCATGTTGATCTGTTCCACTCTTCCTCCTCCCCATTTTTATTTTACTGATTATGAAAATAATGTTTACTTTATGCGTATCCATATTCGCTCCTTGCTGTCTTTGACAGTAGGGGAAGGGGATGACACACGACACTTCGAATCCTTAAAAAATTTGAAGTTTTCGCGTTTACATATACCAGGATTACGCATTTCTGAATATATTTGCAATGCAAGTGATGTTGTAAAGTTAATAGTACGTGAACACAAAAAGTATGTACAAGAAGAACATTCGAATAAAAGTGCTTAAGGATTATAAAGAAAGTTTTAAAACAAACAAGTTTCATGGATACTAAAATCATTTTTTAAAAAAGATAAAACTAAATTTTATAAAACTTCTCTTTCACCTTGTTTTATATTATATAGATCAATATTATAATTACAGGCCCTCGTTTTGGCGGCACTTGTACTTTACCGATGATTAAAAGTTTAAATAGAAGAATCCGGATTCAAATAGTACGTATTTCGAATACTACAGATACGGCTTTATATTTCGAATACTACAGATACGGCTTTATATTTCGAATACTACAGATACGGCTTTATATTTTAGTAGTAAGTAGTATAAACAACCATCCAAAATTTAGCATGCATCCACATATATCAAATAATTGAATGCCAATTCCTTTTAATGTTGTCAAACTGCGCCATCTAGCTCATTTGAAAAATTTATATAACTCGCAGAATAATGGGAAAATTACTACAAAATATATAAAAATAAAGTATAATTTTAAATGCTATTTTCGGTAATGAAAATGTTTACAGGTTTAATATGCATATTTAATTAGAGTAAAATATTTTTCCCCACCCAGATTGGTAACTGTATATAAGGAAATTTAAAGAAAGAGATGGCAAGAAAATTCTTCCTTTCTAGAGTGAAAAAAAAAAAAAAAAAAAAAACGTATGTTCATCGTGTAGTGACATGGGTGCACGGTGTTCAACATGGTCATCAGTTATCTCCCAGACTACTGTAATTGGCCAATACTGTTCCTCTTTTGACCTACACAAGTCAAGTTACAGGATCCAGCTACCACTGACAGGCCGATCTTGGGTATCAAAAACTTAAACACATGCAAATCACCAGTGTTTAATTTCATTATTCAGTCTTTACAAAAGCCACCAAAGGAATCATTATATGTAAGAGAGTGGGGGGGGGGGGGGCTTAAAAAAATCGAACAATTAAACTTTAAAAGATTTGCCAAGGAATTTCTTCACCACCAGGATGAAAATGATTGTGAAATGTGGGTAATTACTGGCGTACATCACCCCAATCCATCAATGTCACAGGCACACTGTACAAACCATTCACGATATGCCAAGTCACATTTGGTCTCTCAGACACAAGGGTACTCGGCCGTCTGTCGACACACCACTTCAGATCAGCGGTTAGGCCTAACGCTAAGCAACAACCAGCTGCTGAGAGATGATTTATTAAGGCACAATTAATTGGGGATTTTTCACGGCGCCACACGGGAGGTTTAGCTCGTGAGCTGTGGGCCCACCTTGCTAGCTTCGTCAACTCTGTCGACAACCGTGATTCTAGTCTAGGAGGGTTGGCGAAATGTAAATACAGAAAACCGGCTATACCAGACTACCCTGCAGGCCAATCCCTCTACATTCTCCCCACCCCCCTTCCCACAACATTCTAGCCACTCCTCCTTCCTTTCCCGGTGAGCAAGGTGTTATTGGGGGTCATGTGATCATTGCGCGTGGTGACAAATATCCAGGAGCTTTACATTAAAAGTGTTGGCAGTGGATTTTAATAAATATTTATCAGGGACAAATTACTGTCATCGCTTGACTTAGGCCTAACTTGCACACTCCATTACTGGTGCTATGGAAGTTACGACTTCAAAATCGGGGGGGAAGAAAAATAACTGTGTTCACTGAATATGTAAAATATTTATTGCCCTCAAGGGGGGGCGCGTGCTTTTATATTTTATACATGATTAATGTTCCTGGTCAGAGACCAATCATAACTTTTTCTCAATCGTATTTGTTTACATGGGAAAGTGAATTTTAATTGTAATTGTGACATATTTAGGTATGTGGTTGGTTCCTCCCGATTGGCTAATATAAAATAAACACAATAATAATAAAATATTTTAATGACCTTCGAAGAAGTCGCCATCAACTTTTGCCGAACCTGTCGGTCAACTATTTTAATGTCTCATAAACAAAAATTAATTGGCGAAATAATTTTCAACAAATGTGCTCACAATTTATTATATTGGTTGTACGGTAATAAAAGCGTCTACAAATTTAGAAAATGGTTGCATGTCATCGCTGCAAGATGGCGTGTCGATCAAGCGTTATAATAAGCTTCCAAGTGGGTTGTATGAAATTAAAATCTAAGGAGTGAGTTTATCGAGTGCGTGTGTCTGGTCCGAGACCGGTTAACCAATTTAAATAAAGGAAGCCTAGTTAAAAAAAAAAAAAATAATAATAATAATAATAATTGTCGTTTATTGGGTTTCGAGTATTTAATGATGAACAAAAGGGCGAAATTAAGAATAAATTAAACACAGGTACAATGGGCGAAAATCCAGCATTCATGTGTGTGTGTGTGTGTGTGTGTGATGGCGAAAAATAAACCAAGTCAACATACATAACACACATTTTCTTACACTCTCCTCCTATTCGGAGCATTCTTTTCCGTTTGCAGTGGAATGACTTGCGGGTAGGGACGTCTTACCAAAAGCGAAGCCCCATACTTCGTGAAAACACACCAACAATAACCATACAGTAGTCAGCGGACCAGATACTTTCCGAACGCTGTTTGAAGTATGCTTTACTGGAGGATGGGTAAACCCTCACAAAAGGGAACGCCGACGACCTCCCCTGGATACGTTCTTTGTTGTCCCTGCGCACTCCAAAATGAAAAAGTTTTAGTTTAGAAGACGGGGGGACCGAAGCGACAGTAATAGAATCACGTGACCGTCAGCGGGACGCACTCCTGGGTGGTCAAAGAGCGGAGGAAAGAATAAGGGATACAAAAACGAGAGAGAAGAGGAAGTAAATCGGCAAGGAGGCGTTGGAAAGTTCTCCCGATGCTGTTATATGAAGGCGGGAGGGACGAAGAACTTTTCGCCCAGCGTGGGGTTATGCGGACTAGTGTGTAGGTTTGGCTTAATATAGTTTTTAGAGACGCATTCAAGTAGTAAACAAGCATTTGAGGAATGTAAGCCATCATATGCAAATCTGTATTTACTGAAAATGCAGACTGCTATTTTGAAATGATGCCCGAAACCACTAAGGTCATAAGGTCAGAGAATTATGGCTGTAGGAATGATTTCATCATGAAAAATCCTGCCACCGTATGAAGCCCTGATAAACCCTTGCAAAAGTTCTTTGCGTCTTAAGACGGGAATCGAACCCAGGTCTTGGAGCATCATGAATACCAACTAAACTATTGTAGTTCGAAAATGCAGACACCAACAATAATATTCCCTAGAATTCGAAGTTTACTGAGGCCCCAAGAGGCCTCAGTAGCTATAACTAGTATCTATGTACTAACTAGTAACTATGCTCATCTAATTATCTCTATAATGAAATGATATCAAAGCCATCCATTCTTTTGTGTTGGTCATTTCCTGATCACCTACCTGAAAACATGTAATTACTGTAGTTCCTTAGCACTCAGTGCACAACTAAGTTATTGGTCGCACGCATGAAAAAAAAAAAAAAAAAAATACCCTAGTCCATTTTGCTTAAAGTTAAAAGAAAATTCATAAAAAAGAAAGTAATATATTTTCACGATCCACAAAAAAGTAATAAGAAAGTGTGTGTGCGTGTGTCTATATATACACACGCATATATGGATCACTAAAATGTATTCCCCCCCCCCCCTCTCTGGCACGTGAGATCTCCTAGCTAAAAGCTCCACTATTGTTGAAAAAATTTAAGATGACGTATACAGACACCGCAACAATGAAAGCATTACCCGCGAAAATGACATACAGCTGTGCAACTGGCGTTCTCCAGAAACATGCGCCAGCGTTTCATGAAATTGATTCAGCAAGGATATTTTATTAAAAACTTAGGACGAAAAAAAAAAAAAAGTGTCATTTTCTAAGTTTTTTTTTGTTTGTTTGTTTCAAGAAGCTAAAAAAAAAGTTAGGTTATTTGGGGTGCTTTTAATAGAATAAAGTTCTGCAATAATTTTAAATTAATACGTAATGAATTTTTGACAGCAATGTATAAGGCTTCATATTTAATAGAAAATTAAAGTAGCCATACAAATATGTTATTTAGACCAAAAGATGGCGTTTTTGTTTTGTTTAACGTAGTGGTTCTCAAACTGGGTGCCCGAAGTATGCCACAAGGGTACCGCGAAATTTTGAATCGTTTATTTGAAATAAATGATCATTTCCCCTAAACAAAAATCATGAGTCGTTTGTCATCGGTGAGAATAAACGAAGTACGATATTAAAGTCGTTAAATTCAGTGAGTAGAGGTTTTTCTTATTGTTATATATTCCAGCTATAACGAGAGACATCGTAAACAAATGTTTTTCCTTTTTCCATCCGGAAAAAAAAATTATTTACTTGAAATAAAGTTTAAAATAAAATATTAAAGTTACATATGCCCTTCCAAATCATGAATAATTTTTTCCTTAAAAAAAGAAGAAGTGAAGATTTTGACGATCAAGAAATGTCTACTTGTAGCAAAGCTAACGAACCAATTCGCACTAATAAATTATCAAAAACTGATACTTGCATTAATCAAGATTTGACTATTTTTAACGTTCAGCAACAAAAAAAGCACTAATGAAACAACAGAAACAGAAAGAATAAGTTCATGTAAAAAGGGAACAATGAAAAAGAATGTAAAAACTCGTTTATATCAAGAGAGCTATCTAAAAATTGGATTTACGTGGTGTGGTGATAAATTAATTCCCAGACGACCTAAGTGTGTTTTGTGTGGTTTGGTTCTATTAAATGAGGCTATGGTTTCTAACAAATTATTGCGACATTTCTCCACAAAACATGACAACTTGTCGAATAAAAATCCTGAATATTTCAAAGAGTTAATAAGATTACAAGAAAAACAAAGTAAAAGTTTTGTAATAAAGTTGACAATTTCCGACCGAGTTCAAGAAGCGAGTTATTTAGTCGCTGAAATAATTGCGAAGGAAATGAAGCCTCATACTATCGGCGAAACCTTGATTCGTCCGGCCTGTTCAGCAATTGCGAGAACAATTTTTGGTATTACTGAGGCAGAAGAAGAAATAAAGAAGATTCCATTATCAAATGATACTATGAGTCGACATATTAATGATCTGTCAGTCGATATTGAAAAGTCAGTTATAACCAAAATAATCGATCAAAATTTTTCAGTTTGCAGTTAGATGAGTCAACTGATATCGGTGGTAAAGCACACTTACTTGTTTTTACTCGATTCATTGAAGATGATAAAATTATCGAAGAATTTCTATGCTGCAAGGAATTCGAAAAAACTACGACGGGAAAAGATGTTTTTGATATAATGAACACATATTTTAATCCAAATGGTCTATCTTGGAAAACTTGTGTGGGTATATGTACAGATGGTGCACCTTCTATGGTTGGAATTACAAAAGGGTTTGTTTCCTTTGCTAGAAAAAAAAAATGAGAACATTATAACGACTCATTGCTTTGTTGGTGGCAAAGACAATAGGCTTGGAATTAAAAAGTGTATTAGAAGAAATCATTCAGATGGTTAATTATATCAAGGCCAGACCATTAAAAATCTAGAATATTTGCCGGACTATGTGAAGAGATGCAATCTCATTACAAGAATCTTCTTCTTCATACCGAAGTAAGATGGCTTTCAAAATGTCGCGTATTGGATCGTTTTTTTGAACTTAAATATTAATGTTTTTCCAAAATGAAGACAAACCAGAATTCTTATAAACTAGTAAGATGATTTTTGATGTTCCAAACTAGCCTATTTAACAGACATATTCGATCATCTGACCAAGCTGAACTCGTTGCAACATGAAAGGAAAAAATGAGAATATTTTGACATCTACAGATAAAATTAAAGCTTTTAAATATAAAATAAAAATATTGAAGATACAATTAAGCACCAATAATGTAGAAATGTTCCTTAAAGTTGCCTCCAGAAAATGAAAGAACACTGATCTGCAAAAGCTTATTTACAGTCATTTAACATCGTTAGAAGAAAAAAATTGACCATTATTTCCCAGACATTTCAGTCAATTTATACGATTGGATTCGAAATCCATTTGTAGAGTCAACATCAGCAATGAGTGAGCTAAGGCTTATGGAAGCCGAAGAATTAATTGATATAAGTAACGATCGTGCATTGAGATTGAAGCATTCAGAAATGTGTCTGAATTCATTTTGGATAACAACTATGAAGGAGTGCTCCAATATAGGATTCAAAGCACTTAACATCTTATTGCAATTTTCTACATCTTATTTGTGTGAACTGGGTTTTTCTGCACTCGTAAATATTAAAACCAAGAAGAGAGAAAGACTAAAGGCCCTTGAAAATGAGACGAGAATATGTCTCTCAAAAACAAGACCTAATATCAAAGAAATATGCAAACAACACCAGGCACATATTTCACATTAAGTTCATATGTTATTATCTGAACTTTTATAATAGCTTTTGTTTTGTATGTTTTTGGATTGTTTGAAAATAAACCTATTTAGTTTAAATAAAATCTCTGTTTTCTTTTAAACACGCTTTCCTTCATATCTTTAGTATCTGTAATACCAATTTATTTATGGGTTATATATATGCGAGTCTTTCAGAATCAATTAATCGGCACTTTACTCTCTATAAAAAGAAAATATACTAGGGGTGCCATGAAATTTATTTATTCATTTTAGTGTGCCGCCAGACAAAAAAGTTTGAGAACCACTGGTTTAACGTATTTATACATTGCACTGGATTTGACAACAAATTACATTTATACAAAATACATAAGCTGGGTTTCATTGGTTGGAGTTTTTTTTTTTTTTTTAATTGTAAAGTAATAGCTTACTAGTTTCGCCGACTTGACTGTTGGCTTCATCTGAGCATACAAGGTGACAAAACAGCTTTAAAAAAAGATAAAAAAACCAAGCTAATTACTTTACAATAAAAAACCTCCGACCAGTTAAACCCAGTTTATATTTTTTTTTTTTATATAATCAGTGACCGAAAAGAACATTACAAAGAAATTACATTACTTTTTAATTCATTAACAAGCACTATTTGGATTTGTTGTGGTATACCTGAAATTATTCATTAAGACGACTTATAAAAAAGAAAAACTATGTATGGTAATACAAATAAAAACGAAGTTGGGTTGCAGGGAAAATAAAGCTTTGTTCTTAATTAATACAGTATATGTAATTTGTGCTAGATTAGTAATAGAGTTAAATTGTCCATGTGAGGCATATTCAGAAGTGATGGATAATATTCAGGTATTAATTAGACCAAATTTAAATTTAGCCGAAATTGATATTTAAATTATGTCCTTTCTTCTATAGGTGAAATAGATAAATTTAAAGATGAAATTATCAAACCAACCATCCAAGGGCATCAATATATAAGTCAAAGCAAACTTAATGCAAATTTCATATAACTTATGTATATAAAAGTAGCAAAAAGGTGTATTACCTTATCATTAAAATACTCTGAAAAAAAGGAAGTTATATATTTTTTTTTAAATTTAGTTACAAAGTAAATTACTTTTAAAAAAATATTATATTCTTGTTTTTACTTAAGTTTAAGCATTGTATTTATATTTTGAGTGCTAATATAACTTACCAGAAGGTTAATTTCGATTTTGGGCCTCTAAGGGATTAAAATCGTTATTAAAAAAAAAAAAAAAAAACTGATAAACAGCTACGTACTCTATGTTAGGTAATTTGTCTCTGCTTTTCTCATGTACAATTAAATTATAAGTATTTAAAAAAAAAACAATCTGCATTTTTATTTATCCATACTTTCAAAATATAAACCTCTGGCTTCTGCTTCATTGGTCTCTTCTAAAGTACTTCTACCATAGAGAGAGATCTTTCCCCTTTAACACTTCAATGTCTGCTCCCTGTCAAGACAGACAGCTGAAATCGACATGTCCCATGATGCCTTTCGAAAGGCACGCAGTTTCTAACCTTGAGACTACACAACGGTCCTCTGCTTCACTAGCATCGGTTAGTTCGTCAGTGTCTCTGCTGTAAGGGAGAGCTAGCAGTAAAAGTGTACCAATGCGACAAAATAAGGATTTACACCCAGGCTCGCGCGCGCGCGCGTGTGTGCGCTACTTGACTTTTAGAGAATCTACGATAATAGCAAAAGTACTTTGAGAAAAACGTTGCAGTACAAAAGGCAAATGGAAGAAAGAAAGAGAAAAAGGGCTATTCTGTAGCGCTGAACAGTGGAGGGAGTGAAAGAAGACCGGATTCAACCATCAGCAGACGTCACACGGTGCAGCTGTTGTCGGAGCTACCCGCTGTTCATAGACGACCCCCTCCCTCCCTTCAACTCCCTCTTTAGAGTTGTATAAACACAGTTCAGTACTGTATATACATCTACAGAGGATTACTTGAGATTTGGCCAAACTTTGCTTACTTCAAAAGAAAATCGGATAAGTGGTTGGAGCTAAACACCCCCCTACTTTGTCAAGACCCAACGCTCATCGAAAAGGAATGCCAACGGTGTTTTCGTGCATTTATATCCGCTTTTCGACAAACAGATCGCTAACCTTATGGTCACAACAATGAATGCTTGGAAAAGAGATCGGGGGCTTTATTTTTTTTTCTCCTGGTTCAACAAATATAAACATTACGCTGCAGAATAGCGAGGATGGAGCTCATTTTTGTCTTATCTGCAGCCGATTCCAAGTCTGTATGGAACCCATTTTGTTGCAAGAGGAATTTTAGTAACTCGTTGGATACTGTGGTACAATGACTCTAACGTAGTGATATCCTAACTCCGCATACTTCGTGTTCATGAAGAACTGTGGACATTATTGACCAAATCAGATTTATGTTTTTATGGAAAAAAAAATCACAATGCTTACGATGGAATATTTTACAACCGAGCAGTAGCATTTTATACATTAAAAAAAAAACCCTGATCAGTACTTCACAATCACAGAAACTATAAATGCAAGTCATTGTGAAACTGTCTCCAACGATCTAGTGTATTCATTATGAACATTGGGCTTTTACAGACAGACAGACTAGGTCTTATATGCTGGAGCATTATTATAACTCATTCATCGGTTAAAACGCACTCTATATACCTGTGCTGTAAACTGAACTCGCCTGCAAAAATTTACGGTTATTGTTTAGAATGTGAGCATCTTTCCATTGATCTACAAATTGCTAGGCTATGTTCATGAATCTGCTCATGTTTTCATGGTCAGATTACATCATATTCTCTTAATCACCAACAAACAATATTCGTTATATAGATACATTTTTCCTATTAGTGGTCCTAACAGACACTTAAGTGCTCACGACCTTTCCAAGTATTTTTGGACTTCGCAACCGTAACCGTAGTTGGCCTTATAACTCCGGGTTTGTCCTATGTCTGTAGATGCGTGTGTTCAGGAGCCGCTTTGTCTGTTCTGAGGATTAAAAAACCCCTCTATGTCCGTATGAGACCGACTAACTCATCTTTAGTCGAAAGAGATCAGAAAAAGGTTCCTCATATCATAGACGGAAATCGAACCCAGGTCTTATTGACCAAAGGGCTTCGTCTATACCGACTGAGCTACGGAGGCGCTGATGTAGATAAATAAGCCATTCTTTAATCCTCGTGCCGGTCGATCCTGGGACTGTGTTTATTTTATGTCGGAGTGGTGTAGGAAGTGGGAGGAATCCGATCCCTTAAGGCAGTATACCACTTAAATAAATAAATAAAAATCTATTGCTAGGCCATAATGACAAAAAAAAAAAAAAAAAGAGTTAAAGTTAGATCCTTCTTTTCCTTTGGGAAAGGCTGTGTGTACGTCACTGTACACGACATAAGGGGGACTGTGTCAAAATTTGTGCCCTATTAGTATTACTGACACCATCCCTATTTATCTGGTCAGATAAATTAGGACCAGCAAATCGTATAAATAACATGTTGCTTGTTAAACATTCGCCATGATGCAGCTGACTGGTTGATATGTTCAGACGTGATAATTAATACCCAGGAGTGGGGAAGGTGCATTTATCTGTCAAGCATACCAGTCAAACTCA
Source organism: Typopeltis vanoorti (assembly GCF_054136105.1). Classification (NCBI taxonomy): domain Eukaryota; kingdom Metazoa; phylum Arthropoda; class Arachnida; order Uropygi; family Thelyphonidae; genus Typopeltis; species Typopeltis vanoorti. The sequence goes on from NC_143570.1 coordinate 28,095,802, forward strand.
CGATGTTGCGACTGCATTATTACCGAGTCTGGATCGCATTGCTAGCGTCAAGTCGTGTACTCTGTAATCACCGCTGTAGCTTCTTACCAAAGTGCGGGTTACCACCCCATAACGAAATCTCTCAAATATAGGGCTTAGAAAAACACACGTGACTAGTTGAGAACCCTTTTCCCCGTACTATTTCAGATCTTTCGCGGTCTCGCGCTGTCACATTACTCTAAGAGGTCTGTTGTGAACTGTTTTGTTTAGCACTCTGGTTTCCCCCCCCCCCCCCCCGTAGGTATTCCAGCCTAGACTCTCGTACATCACTCGCTTAGACATCATGATAAAAAGGGGGGGGGGGGATGAATGTCAGGTAACGGAGGGTGGATGAAGGAAGAAGTAAAAGATATCGAGTCACATGGACGCTAAAAAAAATTCAATATCTAAACCTCACGGACTAGTCTTTCTCTGAGGTGTCTTGAATGTATGTGGAAGGCCAGGGCATGATGAGAATGCCAAATAGACAGACGGTGATAAATTATAGATGTCTTCTCACTATCTTTGACTTCGCAACGAGTCTGCCTTTCGTTAGGTTTCTTTTCTTTTTTTTTTGTGATCTCTCGCTAAAGAGTTGTTTTAAGCTGCTGTATCGGAATGTGTTAATCCTAAAATATTTCTACGCTTTCTTAAGTACAGAGATTTCGCATGAAATATTACGGAAGAGAATTAAGGACTAAATGCGCTATACTTAAGAGAGATAACCAATCATTGAGTAGCTGAAATAAATACGGTGTGAAGTCTGAACAATACAACTCCGATATGTAATTATCATTGACTTCCAGATAGTCACTACGTGATTTTGCTTTACCGAGAGGTCATTCCGCGTTTTATTGTTACTTATAAAGTTAGTGTTTTAATAAAACATTAACTACGTCAATTGTTTATAATGAATGACAGATAACGAATGGAATTTAGATAAAAATCTGATTACGTTATTTGTTCATCAAAGCTACATACCAAAAGGACACGACGTTTAATCCCCAATACCTGCGAACCAAAAGGCCTGTATGACCTGAGAAAATGGTATCTACATCCATAGCGCTAAGTCGCCAGACGAAAGATCGTTCTGTTCGATTCTAGTCGCTGACTAGAGTAAACTTTTCTAAGCTTTTATTGACTTATTTTAGAGTTAGTCATGAAAATCGACCGTAGAATGCACACTATTTTAGACAATGATATATACAGTGTTAGGGTGAGGGACGGCAAGATGGAGACACTTGTTTGCCGTACTCTCTTCCCCGGAAGCAACTTAAAATCAGTGATAGTCTTGAGCAAACTATCTGACTGGCTAAGAGTAGAGTTTTCCCTCGTGTCTCCAAAACCTAAGACAGGGAATAAACGACATTGCCAACACCCTTCAAAGAATAAGAAGGCATTAAAATCTACAAACCATGTTAATTCGACTACCCAAATGCAGTAGATTAATTGATATATTCATGAGACTTATGATAGAAAGCACGCACTGATTACCGTGCACAAACAGAATCGAAGTTCGTCTTAGTCAGCAACAAACGATAGTTTTATTATATATATATATATATATATATATATATATATATATATACACACACACACTGGAGGGGGGGGCTCTGCCTCCCTGGCGCCTACGGCACCCAACCCCCCGAGTTCCAGGCTTGGTCGACAGTGAGTTTGATTGTTGTAATCCTGAAGCGATAACAATAAGCAATAACAAATTGTTGTCTCATGAAGGCAAACACATTGTTGGACGTTTCAAAACAATGAAGAGACAAAAACGTGACATAAAAACGTTTCAAATTTCGGTTTATCTTTTTATATATATAGAATAGAAATAGATATATACATATAGTATGCGTGTGTGCGACTCTTCTGGAATAATATAGAATACGGACAAAATTTAATCGAAACTTTCAAAATCAAAATGTCTTTTTTTTTTTTCCTCCAAGATTTCAGTCTTCATCCCTCTCAAAAAAAAAAAAAAAAAAAAAAAAAAAAAAAAAAAAAATCTTCATTTATGCAGAAGCGTAATCATTAAAGACCATTAACTACCACACAGTTTATTTTTAATTAGTATAATTAAAAAGCATGTCAGTTGTAATTATGTTTTTCCTCATAAATTCCCATAATAGGTACAAAAATAACAGAACGATTGTGACGAATAGGGAGGAAAAAATGGAAAAAGTGGCATCGATTGGAAGAAATTCACTCTTAATTGAACTAATTACAGAACAGACAACGGCCTAGAGCATTAGGAGAGAGAGAGAGAGAGAGAGAGACGTAGAAGCTGTGGGTTAATTATCAGATTAGTCGATTGAACCATCGCTTTTCTCTCTCTGGGTGAGTCTTAAAAAAATAAATAAAAAAAAAAACCACTTAAAATGAAATATATTAACCACCCCTGCCAGTGCAATTATGGCCCTCAGTTCTCACTCGCTAACCCCACCCCTCCCACGCATGCAAGGCTGACGAACGATACTCCAAGGATAACTCGACTAAGTTGAACATGCATTGCCTCTTCCCTGCCTTGTCGATATATTAAACATCTCCTTTTCTTGCACTTAAAAAAAAAAACAAACGATTTTTCTATTCAGCTATAATATGCCGAATACATACAAGAAAACCCGCTTAGTTTTTTTTGTATACAAAGAACCATAGTTTACAGGTAAACGACGCAAATTTATACTTTGCTAACATACATTTACGTTATAAACTACAAAGTGCATACAGTTGCAATTGCAAAGGAGTCAATAGTAAGGTCAGATGGGCCTTGCAAATCTCCATAGCAACAATATAAAGGATGGTTCCGAAAGGTATATATTATATATGCTAAGCCTACGAAGCCAACAACCATAAAGACTTTATCGCAGAGACGAGTTTCACTGTGTTTATTTTGGTGGGTACTCAAGATCAAATAGTTTACTTTCTAAGACAAGAGAAATTTTTAACGGTTAGAAAGGGAAGTCTGAGATGTTTACTCTGGCTTGTGTTTCTTTCTTTGACCAGCAAGTGATGCTTCATCTTTAGTAGCGGTGGTTAGGGGGAGCGAATAGGGGGGGGAGGTAGAGAAAGACGAAGAAGGCACTGTTTACATTCCCAATGTGGGTTGAATGCTCAACAAAGAAGTTTTTACCTGTGTATGAAGGCAGATGTTAGAAAATGAAGAGGGCCGAGGAAGAGAAAAGACGTCTATGTGACAGTTAGTGGCATAAGCGACAAATAATAGCTTTCCCAGGCAGAAACTGCAACAATAAAGGAGGTCCAGCATCAAGCGACAGCAGGCTAGCACGAACACGTGCCAAACGATCACATACCATCGTGTATGTGTGTGCTGCCCGGTGGCTTCTGGTTGCTAGGCAACCTCCAGTCATTTTCTTCTCTAGCCAAGTGTGCTACAAGAACCATTAAATAGCGATGAGTGTGTCGACTCGGGATCTCAGTCATTACAGAATAGACAAGAAATTTTAGTTTTTTTTTTGTTTTTTTTCTCCAACTATCAAAAGATGGACAGAAGAGGAAATTTTTTCCTGAACTTCTTTGCCTGGTTGCACTTTTTCAAAAATGATACACGAAGAAGGTACTTTCAATCAAAGAGCATGCTTAAGGTGTACCTGTAAACAACAGGTCGACGAGAGAAAGAGAAATTTATTCAATCTGACAAACAGTTCTTCCCGAAGCAATCAAGGTGTCGTTACCCGGATGTTAAATTTCAAAGCAGGCCAAAGTACTTTCAGATCTATTCGCTTTAAAAATGGCCCCATAGCAACTACATTTATGGATGCAGACGTAATGAGAAAGCCGAATGCTTAATATGTTAAGTGAAAAAGGATAATAAGATTTTCCACTTACTATTTCCTTTGTTTGGTGTTTTCATAAGTATTGTGATCTCCAAAATGCCACCGAAAATGTATGATGTTATCAGCAGAATACATCAGATTGGTACTTCCATTTATAAACAAATGGCTTTGTATTTTTCGATCTATTTTTTTTTTTTTTTTAGTAATTTCGAAGTTTTGGATTTTCATTTATCATTACTTAACATAGTAAACATGAAATTCAATTCAACAAATTTGGAATTGAATTCGTCACTCGATAATATTATATATAATAGTCCTTATAAGGACTGGCTTAAAGGGGCAAAGCAAGAATAGTTTTGGTCTTCCCCGTTATCTGTAGAGGACAGTGTAGGGTACTAAGAGCTATTAAAGCTCTGATCATGGCAGGAGGGTAACAGCAATAGCCGAGCCTCAGTTAGGACTTCATTGGCTACAGCATTGCTATCCATTACCCTCCAAGGGTATTGATCACCGCATCTCACGGTCGATCATCCATCCATAAATCCTTAGTCCTTATAAGGACTGGCTTAAAGGGGGGCGAAGCAAGAATGCTTTTCATCTTCCCCGTTAGAGGACAGTGTAGGGATAAGGTGTTATTGAGCTATTAAAGCTCTGATCATGGCAGGAGGGTAACAGCAATAGCCGAACCTCAGTTAGAACTTCATTGGCTATAGCATTGCTATCCATTACCCTCCATGGGTATTGGATTGAATGAATCAACCCTCTCCCATAAATCCTTAGTTCTTATAAGAACTGGGCGATGGACTGAGTCCTTGACTCTTTATCCCGTCATCTGAATGAAGAAAATCTGTGTGGATGGGGTGTTATTGAGCTAAAAGCTCTAGTCATGGCTGGGTAACGGCAATAGCCGAGCCTCAGTTAAAACTTCATTGGCTACAGCATTGCCATTTGTTACCCTGATTAGTAAGTAAAGAGTAAAATCTCAAAAAATCGGACGATCTCTAGGCCACTCCATAGTGGACGAAAGACCGTCCATATCTCAGCGTTGGTTCCACTCAGTGACGGGCTCCCCGACTGAGCAGGACCGCTCAAATTCCGAGGAAAATAATTCACCGACAAGAACCCCTCAGCGGGCCGTGCCGGAGAACACCTTCCCCGGAGACTCAAAGTGCTCCCTTAAGGCAAAAACCCTAAGGGAGCGAACTCAAAAACTCACACCCAGGATAACAGCAACAGCCGAACCTCGGTTTACCTCCTCGGTTCAGCATTGCTAATTGTTACCCTGATTAGTAAGTAAAGGGTAAAATCTCAAAAAATCGGACGATCTCTAGGCCACTCCATAGTGGGCGAAAGACCGTCCATGTCTCAGCGTTGGTTCCACTCAGTGACGGGCTCCCCGACCACTGAGCAGAACCGCTCAAATTCCGAGGAAAATAATTCACCGGCAAGAACCCCTCAGCGGGCCGTGCCGGAGAACACCTTCCCCGGAGACTCAAGGTGCTCCCTTAAGGCAAAAACCTTAAGGGAGCGAACTCAAAAACTCATCACCCAGGATAACAGCAACAGCCGAACCTCAGTTTACCTCCTCGGTTCAGCATTGCTAATTGTTACCCTGGAAGTCCTAAAAAGGACTTTTCCTACACCTCGCTCTCCTCCCACCATCCTCCCCATAAATCCTTATGACTAGCGATAACTTATATAAGAATGATTTAAAGAAATAAAACGGTGTATGCAGTTACTTACCATTTTTAATATTTTTAGAAGGTCCATAGAATTGTGGATTTCTAAATATGTTTTCAGTTTATTTAAGCATCATTACTCCAGATTTTAATCTGAAATAAAAGAATTGGACAAACATGAACTTCTATTTTTTTAATACAGAAACACATATATAGCTACAGGTTACTATAAACACATGATAATAACATAAATGAATTGTCATTAACATCGGGAAAAAAAGTTAACATATAAACATTTAACTATAAAACCTTAATAAAATAAAAAAAAGAAAGCAAAAACACATTGAAATAATCGTAATTAGCTTGAAATTTGAATAAAAATTAAACTTAAACAATATACAGTAAAATTTTACGAATATATAATACTTATAATTTCATATGTAATCGCTATAGATATAGATGGAGTGGTGGAAATCGAGTGAAAAAAATCCACCATACCCTTGGAGGGTAACGGATGGCAATGCTGTAGCCAATGAAGTTCTAACTGAGGCTTGGCTATTGCTGTTACCCTCCTGCCATGATCAGAGCTTTAATAGCTTAATAACACCTTATCTTTACACTGTCCTCTACAGATAACGGGGAAGATGAAAAGCATTCTTGCTTCTCCCCTTTAAGCCAGTCCTTATAAGGATAGATATAGATACTACTCGAATAATAAATGCTAGAGGGCAGCACTAGTCGTTATTAGATTTGAGATACAAACAACTCTACAATATTTTATTCGATTTGAATAAACCAAACGATTGGGGGGATAGACAATTCGATATAAGCTGTATTCAACTTCATTTTGAAATGAGTTTACGATATACGATATAAATAAGTTATTTTCTTCCCATATCAAACCACGTGATATGCTGGTGATTCAGTAAACACTCTTAAAAATATAATGGGGAAAACAAAACAAAAAAAAAAAAAAAAAAAATCCGGTTTTCCAATAAAATGACACAAATTATTAACCTGATCCAGGTGCACTTATAGTAGACAAAGTTAGAGAGAAGATTATTGAGTTATACTTCGGTTTTAGTTGACGTAGTAAAGGAGAGGGGTGGCGGCAGCTGAAAGATGACAAAGTAAGGATAGGAAACTAAAATACCAGGGGTTAAAAAAAAAGAAGAAAAAAAGCCGTTTCTGCTGTACGACCGACATAATGTTTGATATCAATCCAGACCAACTAACCATTCAATACCCCGCTGATTTTGCGCTATCCTGGTGGATAATAGAGGGTTTCGTGGCCGTATCGACGAACCTCTCTCTCTCTCTCCGCTAGTTTTAGTTCTTAGAAGACTTGACGGCCCAATCTAATAAAGTTGCAATAGCTAGCCGGAGGTTAGGCAAGAACGCCTTCATCTCTACTTCAACTGGTTATCGTTCACTGCTGTATTTATTGTAAGGTAGTAAAAAGGAGGCGCCACAGGCTGGGAACGAGGCTAGCGGTGGATAAAAAAAAAAAAATTGAAGTGCCACGTATATTGCTTTAAATAACTTCCTCCCGAACCTTTTGCTTTTCAAAGATTAGCTGGAGACTTTGAAATTGTGCACACAAAAGGTTTGCCTTTGAAGTTTAATAGATACGAGACTTAAAAGGGAACAAAAAAAAGTAAGAATGAGTTTGTGATTTTTTTTTTTTTTTTTTTTTTTTTTTTTTGTAGAGAATGATTGGATGCTGTGGAAGGAAATAGAAACATTGGTTTATTTGATTAAAAATCATTCTTATCCATCTTTTTAATAATTTATTATTCTTCGTTGGAAGAAATCAAATATCTATTAACGAATAAATGTCAAATACGAGCAAATCCCTCTTTCTAGCTACATATATCATTCGCGTACATGCAATCAAGTTAAATGCGAGCTGCTTACCTTAATGAGTTCAGTTTATTGTTTTTAAATATCGACACTTCTGATAAGAGAATTTATATATTTTTTATTATTAGTCTAGACGTCCATATATTCACTTTCGTAACTCATTTATTTCTATTTTCTGGGATTAAAAATTCTGAATTATTCTTTTGTTTTTTTTTGGACGTAATCACATAACGTCTAGCTTGGTTTTTACTCCTTTTATTCCCTTTTCAGTCTCCAGCATACGATTTCTGTACCAAAAAGAACCATTTAAAAAGTACTTCACACTTCTAATTCTCTTATAACCAGTCTAAATTACTATTTTCATCCCTTGAGCACTATCATCACCTTCCAAAGGGATCATTTTCTTTTTTTTTTCTTATTAAAGTCGCTAGTAACGTCGCCATCTCCCTTTTAAGCAGATTCATTTGAAACTGTATTACAGCAATCAGACATTTTCATGGCTGCTCTTCCATAGTCCATTCCAGAGAGAGAGAGGGTTCTGGGGAGGTTTTTTTCCCCTCCTCAAAATCCTTTCGTTTCTCAAATGCCACCCGGTTATGGTGTTAGTCACAGGGATCTCTCTTTTTTTTTTTTTTTTTTTTTTTTTTTGTTCCGTACCCGTTAGGTCATTGGACCATTCAAAGCTAAAGCTATTAAAACCTGACGAACATCGAGCCTCTTTTGTTAGGGATTCGTGTATAAAGTAACGATGTCATAAAACTCCGAGGAAGTGTTCCGTATATGTAACAAATGTCAGGGAAGATTCCTCTTGCCAACACTTAATGGTTCATCAGACACATTTCGTATGACCACATGCGGTTAAAGCTTTCGCTTGCATAACAAACCTTCGTCAAATCTAAGCGGTGAATTTCTCTCTCCTTCTCTCTCTCTCTCCTACATGGCTCTTATCACAGTTCATTTCCTGAATTGCAGAAATTACTATGTGCAAAGGGGATGGAGGGAGGATAGCTGCCATTAGGGGAGATAATTAACCTTTCCATCCAGTATCTCACGTGAGGTAATACAAAACTGACTTTATCGGCAATTTTTTTTACTTGAAAGAATTTCTTTTAAACCTTTTTTTTTTTTTTTAATTTTTTATAGAACTGCAGTTCCAAATTGAAATATGCAGATACGATGCTACGGCAATTTGATATCGAATTCAATTTAAGGTCAATAACTCGGGAGAATGTTTCTAAAAATTACGGAGAGGTGTGAAAGATATTTTCTTACACAATAAACAGATATCGGCAATGAAACTGCTTCAACTGACAACTGGGTGTGCCAAATAAATGAAGAATGATCTTGTACTCCATTGCAGTATTATAGAACCAGTAGCCATGACACGATTTCCTATCAATTAATTGCATTGTAAACAACATGCCACAACTTCGAGATTATCGTTCAGATCACATATTCGCAATTACTTAATTAAATTGACTGTTTTAAGTTTTTCTTGGGCTTAAGTATGCCTGAAGGTTGTGTAAAGGTTTTGTACTTGATACAGTTTTATTTTTACTGTTATCACCTGCAGTTACTTATTGCCAAACACGTTCTTAATTTAATTAAACAATAATGACGTCACCAACGAGATTGTTTATCTCGTTGGTGACGAGATAAACAATGTTTATCGTTCATAAGTAAATAAATAGCAACCATGAAAGAAAGGTAAAAATGTCCTTAGCTCAATCGGTATAATCGGTGCCCTTTAACTAGAACGAACTGGGTTCGCATCCTGTTTAGAAAGCGAAAACCTTTAGAGTTTTTCAAGTGAATGGGGGGGGGTTAGATTATCACATATGAAGATGGTAGGGTTTGTAAAGAAAAGTATTAGTAGAGAAAAAATTAAATTCTTTGTTTAATCCTTTAACTCAAGCACGAATAAACAAAAATATGAAATAGCATCACGAGTAGGCTACTTATGTACTGAAGCAATGACTTCGACATTAAAGTGTTCAAGTATCCCATAATGTCCAGCACACTTTTTTTTTCAGAAGCCTATATTGCTAGGCATTATGAGAAGAAAGACTATTGCAAGAAGTTTCAACCTGTATCGAGGCTTAATCAGCGGGAGATAGACCCCTGGAAATACTAAGCTAAATCCATGGCAGATTATATTTTCCATATACAACTAGAAAAACGTCTCACTCACCATTTTACGAGGGCTGTTCAATAAGTAATAAGACTAATTTTATTGTGGCGAAACCACTCATCACAATATTAATTTCTGTGGAATAAAGAAATGTTGCTGTCTGTATTAATAGAAGTTGATAGATGGCGTATACGAGCTGATGTGCCAGAGTGTCACGTGACTAAACGCACGCTTGTTTCGGCCCGCCTACGATCGCGACCAGTCGTCGAAATGGAAGCGTCCTTGGAACAGCGTTATGCGATTAAAGTTTGTGTGCGCTTGCAAAAATCGGCATCGGACACTTTTAACATGATACGCGAAGCTTTCCACGATGAAGCAATGTCGAAGGCAAGTGTTTTTCGCAGGCATAAAACTTTTAAGGAAGGAAGGCAAAATGTGGAAGATCTTGAACGGGAGGGAAGACCTTCAATGTCCATCACAGAGACAATGATCAACACAGCAGCGATTATCATCAAGGAGGATCGCAGAATTACAGTACGCCAGCTGCATGTTGTCCTGAATATTTCTGTGGGAAGTGTTCACTCAATCATGGCTGAACATTTGGGACTGAAACGTGTTTGCGCCCGATGGATTCCCAAACTCTTGACACCGGAGCAAATGCAGCATCGAGTGGATGTGTGCACAGAATGGAAAGAAAGACTGGAACAAGAAGGCGACAACTTCTTAAAACGCATCGTTACAGCAGATGAAGCTTGGTTGTATCACTATGACCCTACAATGAAACAAGAAAGCAGTGAATGGAAGCATCCATCTTCGCCTACCCCCAAGAAAGCAAAAACTGTAAAATCGGCTGGTAAAGTTATGACCATAATGTGTTTTGGCTACGAAAGCATTGTTTACCAACACGCTGTAGAACCAGGGAATACTGTAAACGGCTCATACTATGCAGATGTTTTACAGACAATGGTACAGCACGTCAAAAGGAAGTGTCCATTGCTGAAGAATGTCCTCTTATTGCACCACCATAATGTAAGGCTACATATTGCTGGTTGTGTAGTGGACTTTTTTTTGCAGAAGAACAACATAGATATCCTACCACATCCTCCATACAGTCCTGATCTTGCACCGTGCGATTTCTGGCTGTTTCCTCAGCTCAAGAAACCACTAAGAGGCCGCCATTTCGAAAGCAACAAAGCATGTGTAAAAGCTGCGGAGGCGGAGACGTAAAATATTCTGGAATAGAGATAGTTATAGAAAGTTTTTTTTAACTTTCGGTATCTCTACGGATTTAGCTGCCTCTGATGAGACCTCAAAAAAAGGCCGCATCGGCATTCTTATCTGACTGCAAATAAAGGAACGAAAAATAAATAAAAAAATTGGACAGTTGTGATGTCGCACATGACGATTCCCAAAATGAATTATCGCCAACTTTTAGATCTCTGAAAAATGCATCTAATTATCATTTTTTGTAGAAAAATTGATTTTTAGGGGTTATAAATATGTAGAGAAATACTAGAGCAAGTACTACAACATCAGGAAGCTTCCAGTGCCAACTAAATAAACAAAACATTCATAATGAACAGAAGCTATTGCTGTGGACACATGACGTTAAATTCATCTTAATCAACAGACAAACAAAACTCGAACACGGATAAACTTAATCAAAACATGCATTTTATAACTTCTCCCGCTGGCTTCCATCTGGACGCAACCATCAATGAAAACAGTGACAAAAAAAAAAAAAAATAGATTGAAAAAAAAAAAAATTGTATGATTAAATCTGTGACGGACTAGTGACGTCACTAAAAGGTTCTTTGTAATCAATGAATTTACTACATTTAATAGCTTCCACTTAAATAAGCTCTGATTTTAATGAATATTCTGGTACACTTCCAGGCTTAACTTGGGATTCATATTCTGTAATGACTTTCATGCAGTTTACTTCTTAGCTTAATAATCAATGGCGTCTGATGACGATGTTATTTTTTTGTAGACTTAATAAGTTTCTTTTTAACGTTGCAGCAGTTATAAATCTCATTATGCATGCTGTTTTTTTATAATTGATAAAACACGCTACGGTTACAAAAAATAGTAGTTTTTTTTTTTGTTGTTGTATCCCTGTTCTTTTAGTATTTTCTTGTTTTGTTTTCTAACTATTAATCTTGTCAATTGTTAATGTGAGAGAGATTAAGGAAAACACCATGCGGTTTATAATTAGAGAAAAACGAAATAGCTCGTGGTTACTCTGAACAACAAACAAAATCATTTTGAATAAAATGTATGTAGTAATAGATAGATAGGAAGACTCTTGTACGATGAATACTGCTTGCTGAGAAAAAATCTTTGCTGTAAGTCTCTTAAATTCAAAATACCTTTATAAGGAAGGTGAATTAGCTATCTCATAGGGAGGAGGAAGAATTTTTGCCCCGTAAACTGAGGATTTTTTAATCCCACAAGATAAGGCATAAAAGATAAATATCTTCCTCATAACACTGGATATTTCAGCTGTAATCTAATCCCAACAATCGAATTGTTGTCTGTCACTTTCCTGTGCAAAGCTAGTTTACAAAAAATACCCAAGAACTATTCAAGTACAGATAAGAGATACGACATCAATATCTTCCTTCTCTTCAGTTATCTAAGTAGAATTCTGTCTAACTCCAATGTTTCATACCATATTAACCATGAACACCAAAACATCGGATTTCGCTTCCCCCGTAGACTTGCCAAATGTGTTGAATTACAGTCGCAAAAAACTAAGGCAACGAAATCGGTGTATTACAGTTATTTAATTGCGTATTCTTCTGATTGGTTTAAAATTCCACTTGTATAACCGGCTAACTCATCCCCAGATTAAACAACAAAAATAAAAAAGTCATGAATGTTGACATCCTAGATGAGATTCAAACTCGTATGTCTCCAAAGGGCATCATCGATATTCACTGAGTTAGACTTCCCGAATAAAAGAAACATAGCTCAATCGACAACAGGAAAATATAAGAACAGAATTCATATTGTAAGAGTTTATTTTTCTATCAAAATATAGAATCCAATTCGCTGGAACATTGACGCCATTTCTAGTAAGATTTTTTTTTCATGAGAGAATTCTCGTATTGAACCCCTATTTCGAATTGAGGGGTAGGGAGAGTTAAGATTGTCCGACATCCTCAGACCACGTGAAATTAGCTGTCATTTACAAGAACTTCCACGCAAACCTAGAAAATAAAATTAAAAAAAAAAGTAAGTTCTTTCAAACACCTCAGTTACCCGCTTATTAGGTGCAAAAAAACATTACTAGGTGTCACCACTGTTGCTAACTCGTTTTGCAATCACACTTTCGATAAAACAAGAAGAAGCCATCGTGGGACTATCGCCAGAACATATTCAGTGAGAAGTTTTAGTTAGCGGGAGAGATTCTTCTGTGACTGTGATTGATGGATTGCAGTCTTTGACGGGCTAGACACGTTCTGTGCCGACTCAGCTATCAGAGAAAAAAAAAAAAAAAATGTCCGCGTCAAAGTAGACGTCAATAAGAAGGAGGAGTGAGATTCAACCCCCCCCTTCTCCTTTCTTCCCACAGCAGGCCTCACAAGCAAAGAAAGGCGACTGTCGTAGTGACAGCAAAGACAGGGTGGGTTAGTCAGGATCTCCTAAACCTTGTGCTGTAATGGACTGACCTGAACGATGACGGATGGAAGACATAGATAGAGTTGGTTGTCCAGAATTTTCTTCACACTTGGATATTATAAGGCGGTTAACCTTCGGGGCAAACTAATAAGTTAATCAAACCAATGAAACGTGCAATTGTTGCAAGCCTTTTTTTTAAGCCCCCCTCCCCAATCCTCCCTTCTCTATTTTCCTATGTCAGCGGACTGCTTGACAGAGACAAATGCATTCTGAATACCTGTTAATTTTAAATTAACAGCCGTGACAAAAATCTCCTACGGGTATTTAGCTATCGTTAATTAAGGTAATATCAAATAGACCTTGCTTGGTGTGTATCGTTTTTTTTTTTAATTTTTATTTTTACTCATCGATGAAAGAAAATCAAATTTAAAGGATGATTGAAACCAACAATCATTTTTCAATAAAGTTGCAATAAATGACGTCACTTTTTTTTTTTTTAGAAAAAAAGAATTATAAGGTATTGATAAATATTTCTGAAAACTGTCGCGTGTAGCCTTTATTAATTAGAAATGAAACAAACTAGGCGAATACACTCATGGATGATGGGAGCCACAGAAAAACCAGACAAGCATCGCTTGTCTGGGGGAGAACTCATCAGAAACCGCTGTTTCTCTCTTCCGTAACATCTCCGCATCAATTGCCCAGGTCCTGAGTAATTCAATTATCATATGGGGGGGGGGAGACACGATTACATTCATCGATTGAACAAGAATCATTAAAAACGTTGGTGAAACGAACGCCAGACGTTCACAGCTGTTAGAAATCAACAGTTTACAGTATCGTAACATCCTGAGTACGTCGATTATTGCATTATATTTTTTTATATCTATTTTTTTGACGTTCTCTCTCTCTCTCTCTCTCTGTGTTACACATACCCCTTCTGAACCGAATTCTAATATAAGATGGTAAGCAGATTACGTGAAACGCATTAGGAAATTTCGAGAAAATTAAATTAGCCCCGACACCTATCAGCTGACTCGCTCATGACAGCCTACAGAAAACGGGCGCTGTGATCCAAGCAAGCTACTTGTGAAAGAAAAGCCGGCTAAAACTTCGCAGCGTTGGAGAGAAAAATCTTTACCTCGGCTTTTTTTTTTTTTTTTTTTTTTTTCCCCTCTGCTTTGCACGAGAGAGTCTACAAGGTTGTCTTCGAAGAATCACCCTCAAGAAGTCCAGAATACTAATTCATCGGAGCTTATTTCATTAAGGCAATCATTTTAATAGCCAGCTACACTTTCTATACACACGTTCTAATTACGGTGAGGTCATTATATTAATTTAATAAGTATTTCTAGATGGTTCATGTAATTTAAAATTTACCTGACGGAAATCACTTTAAATGAATTAAGAGAAGTAAGTAATCAAATCACAAACAAGTTACGCAGGGACTTATGGAAATATTTGATCATTTTCTTTCAAATGAATAATTTAGATTATATAAAAAAATAATAAAATTTTCAAACGGCACAGGATCCCAAATATCTATTTATTTGCTGTATTAAAACATTTAAATGTTTATTTTTTTCCCCTTCTAAATAGAGCGCGCGCGATGCAGTTTAATGATTGTTAATTTCACGAGAAATATCTACGTGGCTGCCTCCTAGTGGCAAAATTTCAAACAATGAAATGACGCATTTTTCTTTTTCATTTATTTTCTGCCTCTGCTGTCCGTTCCAATAAAAGGTAATTAATGTTTTGCTAATCAGAATTACAGAAAATTTGTGTCATCGCTTCTGTTACCACACGTAATCATTATCTTATACGAACTGGTGAACCTTTCCTCATTAATTACTTTCTTTTGTCATCTGCTTTTTATTAAGGCTCCGAAAGTGAAATTCTTTTTTTTTTTTTTTAAATTCTTGTAAAAATAGTCCTAACTAGTTAGTGGGGTGTTTTATTTCTGGGCAGTAAAGTCAATTAACATGCAATCAAGAAAGTATTTTAGTATCTTTTCAATTCGATCACGTTCCAAATATTTGGCATGCAAATAATGAATATGGCAGCAGACAGCTTTTTTACAATAAATAGCGTGAAAAAGTAAATGTGTTTGACTTGATTACATTTTAATAGAAGCGGCAATGAAAAGACAAAGAAAAACGGAGCAAACCAACATTTTATTTTAATACACCACAACAGATTAAACACAAATGCGTTATGATAAGATGTATTAAATTGTTATATGTCACTGTAGGCGGAATTCATTTTTAATAAAAAAAATATAAAAAAATAAAAAAAAAAGGGAAAGAAAACCATGATATCCGGTAGAATTACCCATTGGTCTGAACAATAAGAAACGAAAATTATATCTATGGAGTTTTTTGTAATTTAAGACGATTTACAAATCATTTCTTTTTCAGAAATAATGGAAGCTTTATTTTATTTGTAATATATAATTTAATAATTTAAAAAGTTTAAAGTGCTTTCCAAAATTCTAGAAATATGAAATATACTTTTAAATATTTTATATTATGATATTACAAGTAACTACACGCAGATCACATAACAATGTTGCGAATAAATCAATCGACCGTGAGATGCGGTGACTGATTCATTCAATCCAATACCCTTGGAGGGTAATGGATGGCAATTCTGTAGCCAGTGAAGCTCTAACTGAGGCTCGGCTATTGCTGTTACCCTCCTGCCATGATCAGAGCTTTAATTGCTCAATAACACCTTATCCCTACACTGTCCTCTACAGATAACGGGGAAGATAAAAAGCATTCTTGCTTCGCCCCTTTAAGCCAGTCCTTATAAGGACATAACAATGTTGAAAAAGGAGGTGTGGATCGACCGTCCGATGTGGTGATACCCTTGGAGGGCAATGAATGGCAATGCTGTACCAATGAAGTCCTAACTGAGGCTCGGCTATATTGTATTGCTGTTACCCTCTTGCCATGATCAGAGCCTTAATAGCTCAATAACACCTTATCCCTATACTGTCCTCTACAGATAACGGGAAAGATGAAAGCATTCTTGCTTCGCCCCTTTAAGCCAGTCCTTATAAGGACATAACAATGTTTACAAATTTAAATTTATTGGTTAGCATTTCATTCATTATGTAGTTACATTATTTGTAAACATTAATAAAAGCCAATGATTCGTCAGCTATGCCAGTCCCGAGATGGCGCCGTACCTCCTCGTAAAAAGGGCTCACGAATGTTGGAAATAGTTTCAACTATTTCCAACATTTACAAATACAAAAAATAAGTATAAAATATACTTTTAAATATATCGTATCACAACATCATATCATATTATTAATAGCACGTGGACATCCGTAGCTCAGCGAAGTGAGGAACCGTTATCTGGTCTCTTTCAACGAAAGGTGAGTTAGCCGGTCTCATAAGTATTCCTGAATTATAGTCAGGAATACTTAAGAAGGTCCCTCCAGCCAGTGATTCGTCAGCTATGCCAGTCCCGAGCCCTGATAAAAACAGGGGGGATTAATAAGAATAAAATAAAAAGCTTTAACAGTTCTTATATAAGGGACTGGCTTAAAGGGGAGAAGCAAGAATGTTTTTCATCTTCCCCGTTATCTGTACAGGACAGTGTGTATGGAAAAGGTGTTATTAAGCTATTAAAGCTCTGATCATGTCAAGAGGATAACAGCAATAGCAAAGCCTCATTTAGAACTTCATTGGCTACAGCATTGCCATCGATTACCCTCCAAGGGTAATCGATGGTAATCACCGCATCTCACGGTCGATTCATCCTCTAAGGTCAGCTTTAACAAAGTTCTTAAAAGAACTGGGTGATGTACTGAGTCCTTGACTCTATCCCGTCATCTGAATGAAGAAAATCTGCGGATGGGATGTTATTGAGCTAAAATATATATATATATATATATATATATATATATATATATATATATATATATATATATATATATATATATATATATATAGCTCTAGTCATCATGGGTGGGTAACGGCAATAGCCGAGCCTCAGTTAAAACTTCATTGGCTACAGCATTGCCATTTGTTACCCTGGAAGTCCTGATTAGTAAGTAAAGGGTAAAATCTCAAAAAATCGGACGATCTCTAGGCCACTCCATAGTGGGCGAAAGACCGTCCATGTCTCAGCGTTGGTTCCACTCATTGACGGCCGCCCCGTCCTAGCACCCCGACGGGCTCCCCGTTTAAGCAGAACCGCTCAGCGTTGGTTCCACTCAGTGTCGGGGAGCCCATCGGTGTGCTAGGATGGGGCGGCCTAGCACGGTTCCACTCAGTGTCGGCCGCCCCATCCTAGCACCCCGATGGGCTCCCCGACTCCTGAGCAGAACCGCTCAAATTCCGAGGAAAATAATTCACCGACAAGAACCCCTCAGCGGGCCGTGCCGGAGAACACCTTCCCCGGAGACTCAAGGTGCTCCCTTAAGGCAATATAACCCTAAGGGAGCGAACTCAAAAACTCACACCCAGGATAACAGCAACAGCCAAACCTCAGTTTACTTCCTCGGTTCAGCATTGCTAATTGTTACCCTGGAAGTCCTGATTAGTAAGTAAAGGGTAAAAACTCAAAAAATCGGACGATCTCTAGACCACTCCATAGTGGGCGAAAGACCGTCCATGTCTCAGTGTTGGTTCCACTCAGTGAGGGCCGCCCCGTCCTAGCACCCCGACGGGCTCCCCCTCACTAGCAGAACCGCTCAGCGTTGGTTCCACTCAGTGTCGGCCGCACCGTCCAAGCACCCCGACTACTGAGCAGAACCGCTCAAATTCCGAGGAAAATAATTCACCGACAAGAACCCCTCAGCGGGCCGTGCCGGAGAACACCTTCCCCGGAGACTCAAGTGCTCCCTTAAGGCAAAAACCTTAAGGGAGCGAACTCAAAAACTCACACCCAGGATAACAGCAACAGCCGAACCTCAGTTTACTTCCTCGGTTCAGCATTGCTATTTGTTACCCTGGAAGTCCTGATTAGTAAGTAAAGGGTAAAATCTCAAAAAATCGGACGATCTCTAGGCCACTCCATAGTGGGCGAAAGACCGTCCATGTCTCAGCGTTGGTTCCACTCATTGACGGCCGCCCCGTCCAAGCACCCCGTTTAAGCAGAACCGCTCAGCGTTGGTTCCACTCAGTGTCGGCCGCCCCGTTCAAGCACCCCAACGGGCTCCCCGACTCCTGAGCAGAACCGCTCAAATTCCGAGGAAAATAATTCACCGACAAGAACCCCTCAGCGGGCCCTGCCGGAGAACACCTTCCCCGGAGACTCAATGTGCTCCCTTAAGGCAAAAACCCTAAGGGAGCGAACTCAAAAACTCACACCCAGGATAACAGCAACAGCCGAACCTCAGTTTACTTCCTCGGTTCAGCATTGCTATTTGTTACCCTGGAAGTCCTAAAAAGGACTTTTTTTTTTTTTTTTAACTTCCACCGCGACCTCCTATAACAGAACACCTATTGTTTTTCATGTAATATTGTGATATAAAACATTTAAAAGTATATTGTATATTTTGAAATTTTGTAAAACAATTTGAATTATTTAAATAATTAAATTATGAATTAGAAATAAAATATAAGTTGCATTGTTTCTATTAAAAATTGATTTAGAAATCATTTAATATCAAGCAATTTTTATAATTACATTATTTTTATCTCATACCGTCATGATTTAAATATTGGCTCATTTCGGCTATCATATTTCTAATGCTTTTTGTTTTTTTTCCCCTAAAGAAAAATTTTATAGTACTGTAAGTTACAGATTTCTCTTGTAAAATATCAGCAGTAAGACGATAAATACTGACCAAAACTTTTAATCCTTATCGATGGAAGCTACTTAATTTCTCTAATAAAGATTTGGTCAGTATTTATCGTCTTACTGTATATGGATCTTACCGTATATTGAGGGTGCAGTGGTTCGACTCCATCGTGTTGTATTTTAAAGCATCGTATAATATCATACGATATTCTGTTTCGTATAATATCATACGATATTTGATATCATACGAACGAGAATAAAGTAATTGTTATAATAGACAGGATGGATGGGATTAGACAGTATACGGTAAGATCCAAGTCAGATTTAATTCCCTGTTGGTGCAGTTCCGTCTTGATCTTGCATTCAACGTCTTCATTACTTTGTTTCTGTACTTTTCTATTTATATTTGAATATATTATCTGAAGATCTGCTCTGCTGCAACCATTTAATTCAAACATCCATTATGATCTTTACTTCTCAATCGGACGATCTACATCTTGTACAAAATTCGTTTGCTATTTCTTAAACTCGCTGCTTTGTCTACAAGTTTTAGTTCAATTAGATATGCTCTCTGGTCCTTATCCGTTCTCTGCGGGCTTTAATAGATAACTACTCAAATAGGCATGCAGTTCCGTGTCTTAGAACAAGCAATGTCTACGATCAGCAACAAGTCGGCTGTCTATGTCTTTGAAAATCACCGAACTGCAGTGCGTAACCTGGTTTATAATCCTGAGTCTTTGTGATTCGCCAGCCATTTGTTGAAATCTATTTATTTGGAGATAAACTAAGCTTAGCAGTATTGTTGCGAACAAAATCATTGTTATGACTTTGTTGTTTCAATCTATTGTTGTACGGTCATTCTCTAGTGTCAGAGAATGAGTTTTAACTTCATAAAGTCCAAAGTGATTATATCAATGCCAGTGACGGAAAACTGAAGCCATTCAAGAGTCGTGGGGTAGGTTTATTAAATCTCTATAAAGTTGCAAAAGTTGAATAAATATCACAGTTAATTTCTATGGCTTCAAATATGTTGCTGTAGGTAAAATGAGTCGAGTTGCCATAGTAATATGAAGATATCTTTAAAAAAAAAAAAATCACAGAAACAGGATGTACATTAGGTTGCTTCAAAGTAAAAGGGTAGACGACACCCTTACCATCCTTAGATGGGCTTGCGGGATATAAAATTAAAAGAAAAAAAAACATTCCATTCAAGTCTGTAAACACATTGTAAATGGGTTTCGAAGCGTATACAGAAAAAAAAAAAAAATTTCTAAGAACTCCCAGCTGTATTCACGAATACAAAAAAGGGCCCTTTGAGGCAGCAACCCTCACATAATTCTAAAGTCGGAATGCTATTCTGACAGAAGGTTTCATTCGCAGAGAAAAATTAAACAGGCCTTAAAGAAGAAGTCCCAAATAATCCACCCATAATTTACATCTTAATATTGGGCTATCATTAATCATAAGACTGTGTGGCAGGGATGAAGACAGTAGATAAGCGTGGACTCCCCCTCCCACGATTATAATCCTCTGGATGAAATATGATCCCCCCTTGATGCAAGTGTTTATTGAGAGGTGAGAGAAACTAAGGGAAGGGGGACAGATGAATGGGGGGAAGAGTGAAGCGGGAAAATGAAGAAAAATAGGGGCGTTGTAGAATAACCCACATGATGGAAACAGCGCCCCTTTTAATCATTCATTTCCCCCAGAGGTGTAAGAAAAACGGGCGTTGAACGGTATTTGCTGCTGGCCAGTAGCGTTTCTAAACTTTATCTTACTCCCTCTTCTCCCCCCCCCCCCGATCTCTCTCTGTGATCCTGAAATCATCGAATAATAGAGTCAGTACCCAAGGGACATATGGCAAAAATATGAAATGAAAAAGAGGAAACCAACCCAGATGACCCACAGAGAATGGTAGCATCAAGAAAAAAAGAAAATAAGAAAAAAAAAAAAAATCTGTCATTTGCAGCTGACACACAACTTCCCATTTATATATGGGACTGAGCTTGCATTCAATGCGGTCTCAGATCCAAGCTTCCCTATTCTTTCCGCATAAAAAAAAT
This sequence comes from Typopeltis vanoorti, assembly GCF_054136105.1. NCBI lineage: Eukaryota > Metazoa > Arthropoda > Arachnida > Uropygi > Thelyphonidae > Typopeltis > Typopeltis vanoorti. Next base: position 28,116,740 of record NC_143570.1, read on the forward strand.
AAAACACAGAAACACGTTAAAAAACAAAACAATGAAAAAAACTCAATGACGAATCCAAAATACAATACTCGATTTCAGTTTCAAATCTGACATTGTTAAAACGAATACCAAATAAAGCGTTTTCATTGTTAAAATTTCACTAACTATAAACAGAAAATGCAATCACAATTTTAGACGCCTTTAACGTCTAAGCTCATCTAAAATCCATACGATGCACTGATCAATCTTTTAAAGATGGTTTCCAGCTGTGAGTGAAGCAATAATGTGGTGGTCTTGCTGTGGTATATGCATCCATTTCGAATGCTATATATCTACTTTCCTTATTGATTTTATATAATTGCATTTTAAGTGCCCAAATAGTGTCAAGTATCTAATTCAAAATTCAAATTCCTACGTATTCGGTATGGGAGAATCAATAAATGTAATATTGACTTGGATACAACGCCGCTATTACAACCCCCCTCCCCATCCGTGTTTTGGAGAAACCGTCTTGCAAGAATGTTAACAAATTGGAACTTAGAATGACCTCGTAAGACAATGCCAGTTGCCAATAATATCGACCAGTTCTCTATTAGTGTCTCTTCTCTGAGCTCCACCAATTTCCAGTTGTCGGACAACCCACACGCAACCAGTCAATCAATCAAAAAGGTGGTGGCATCACATATCTATCGGACAGCAGCTGAGGATCTACACATTTTTCATCTCCACCCCTCCTGGAACATGTATATTTCCCCCTTGTCCCTTCCCCGGATAAGACTCATTGAGAAACTACAGGATAAGTGTAATGAACCGAGAGATCTGTCAAACTGTCAAAGCCCTACGGTCCCCCCAACCCCTCCCTAATGTCCCCTCCTCCCCCTCGGAACCAAAACAACTAGTGCTGTCCCTATTTTCCAGTAACTTGCTTTAATTTAGTACCAAGTCTCCGGAAACATTATCACGTCTTCCGGTTTGCTAATCACAACACCATCCAAGAGAAGGGTGGCAACCATTGACAGTGAGGAGATGACAGCGCTGTTGGTTTCAAAGAGAATTTATTATTATATCGTCGCCCCCCCTCTACGACATACTACACCCCATCATTGTTATCAGTACAACACAGGAAACAGACAAGCGGAGAATACTCACTGGGTATTGTTACAACAATACGCACAGTTGGAGTGTAGATTGACTAGAAGCATTCCGGTTAGCTACACTTCCAAGTCCAATAAATTATACCTTGGAATCATTCCTACTTGCATTCACACAACATTTACCAATACTTGACTGTACTAGGATGATTCATCGTTTCAAATCTTCTCTTGTATTTTTTTTTTTTATATAAACAATTTCATACTGAAACTAAATATTATTTATGTTGAGCAATTCTGTATACTAAACGAATGAAATTTGTGAACGATAAATTAATGTCTTAAAGAAATTCTAAACGACCTACATTACATGTCTTCTATGCACATTACATGTCTTCTATTTTGGTCCAGTAGATCTATCATAGTAAGCTATTCACTGTTGACCTCGTTAACACAACCAGAATGATACTTCATCTGTAGTAATACACATGAAGGGATTATTCTGAAGGAATTATTTGACGATACTGACTAAACACAAGAATCTCAAGAGTTATAAGGAACAAGACATTTATAATATTTTCTGTTATATTTTATTTTTGATTTCATGTATGTTAAGGTAAGATAAATAAATAATAAACAAACCAAAATAAATATTTTTTTAATAAACTATATGAAAATTGTATCTCTGCGACTATTTTAAATAGGAATGATGTAGAAACCCTGGGAGGATAATGAATGGCAATGCTGTAGCCAGTGAAAGTCTAACTGAGGCTCGGCTATTGCTGTTACCCTCCTGCCATGATCAGAGCTTTAATAGCTCAATAACACTTTATCCCTACACTGTCCTCTACAGATAACGGGGAAGATGAAAAGCATTCTTGCTTCGCCCCTTTAAGCCAGTCCTTATAAGGATAAGGACTATTTTAAAGTATTCATGTCTTCTGCGAATCCTTTCCAAACATCCGTTTCTAGTTCCCATCCCATTTACAAAATCACTGCAGTACTAAATAACTGGTAGGAGCCAAGTCGGATTAAGCAGTAGCAAAGAGTACTAAGTGCGCCTTCGCCCTGAAACCATAACGAATGAGATCATCAGGAAGACGGAATTATAGCGGCCGTAAGCTTCCCAAAAAGCCGATGCTAAAGCATCGAGACACTCCATGTTTCATTTGCTTACCCCCCCCCCCCGGTCTTGTCATCCTCACTGTTTATATCTCTCAAATGTGTCCGTTTTAACACAATATACGCCACAAAGAAGTTGCGGCAACCAACACTACCCGAAGAATAAGCGGCTAGATGCTACGAGACAGGTGCCGTCCAAATTGCCTCTTACTTGTGGGTGACAAATTTGTACCATCTCGTTATACGACTCTACTGAACGATCGACACCGTGAGGGACAGCGGAAACACTGAGGGGGGAGGGGAGGCAAGAGGGGATGACACAAAACGCGGATGGTTAGTGTCGTCTGTCCGTCGAGCTGGGGATGGCATAAGTAGAACGACAACACTGCGGTCTCTTGGCAACCACTTTATCAAACTCTCCTAGTTTTTCGTTATCGAAGTTTTTCCTGTGGGGAGAAAGAAGGGGGCTAAGCTCACTTTTTTTTTGGTGGGGAACGTCGTTAACGCATGCCAAAAGAGACTTCTAAACTGCCGACATCATTCGCAAATTCTTCACACGTGACACTATCTAATTGTCTTCAAGTCTGAGGATTAGGGGGTGGGGAGGAGAAGGACTGCACCCATGCTCGAATGAAACCTTCATTTATTTCTGGCTGTTTCCCCAAAAATTTCCATCATAATTGACTTCATTGTTATGTGTACTAAGCCAATAAAAAAAAATAGGAACTTCTGTTGAGAATACTCGGAGAATTCGGTTATAAAAATCTGATTACCATCGCTTTTTTTTTTTCTGGTAGATACGCTCTAGTTGGACAGTCTTTAAAATTAACCTAAAACGCAACAAATAATTGTAACTTTTTTTAAACATCCTATCTCTTCTTTGTGTATCTTTTGTTCCAAACAAAAAACTTTCTCTTGATTACTGTGTCTCTGTGTGCCTTTTTTTATCGGCTACGATGGGTTGCTTGGATTAGAACGAAAGTCTTCTTTGTTCCGTAAGCAGCCAGAGAGGAATCAAGCTAATGGTGTTTAAATATCTCTTAGTGGTTTTCTTACTATAAGCTCTAAGGAGAGTTTAATTGTTGTGGTTGCGTCTGCTTGGCGAATACAGATACCTAGATACTTTATGTACAGTTTGTTTATCGATAAAAGATCCCACATTTTTTTTTTTTTTTTTTTAAATAGGAATTGTGGGTAAAATGGTAGGATTAATTCCTTAGAACATCGCATTACTTGGAAGCGGTTCTGCCAAACGATTTATACCAGATGCAACCATTTACGGACAAGAAACTGCGGCCAAACTCGATCACTGTAACTACTAAATGGAACTAAAGTACGTCAGTATTAAGCCCAAAATAAAAATGAATGCGGTGCTCAAGAAAATAAAACACTTTTCAATAATCACAAGGAAATTCTTCTGAATTCCATTTACGATAGAATTCGAGTAGTCCCTTCCCCCCCTCCCCCGCCTCTCCTTTATAGATTAAATTCTTTGGAATGTACAGGGAAAACATATGCCCAAAGGCATATTATAATCGCAGTAAGTGCTAGCGTTAATATGATTGGCACTATCTTTGTGATGACGTATTGGTCACATGACTGCCCAAACAACTCAAAATACTGAGAACAATTTGATCGAAGGTTTATCTTTCTCTCTTTGACACTTAAACAATTAACCACGGAGCCCATAGTTTGTAAAGAGGAATGAAGTTGGTCATTGTTTAGAAAAGGATACACAAACAGAACCAACTTCGTTACACAGAAGGCAGCATTTAAAGGAAAATACGATGCAAGGTGTATAAGCTTTGTTTGCTTAAGACGAGTGGGACATGGTTTCCATAGCAACAAGATTCTGATTGCTTATACCAAGCAGAATAAGAATCGGTGGGTTTTCTACTACGTTAACAATATAATAGTTAACTCTTCTGATATTTATCAGCCTCTATAGGATATGTATATCCAGTGGCGGCTCGTGGCTTGAAATCTTGGGGTGCTGCAACTTTCGAAATATACATACACACTGTAAGTACGGTGTATACGTGTTTGGATAAAATATCAAAATTGTGGTAAAAATTAAAAAAAAAATTAAACATGAAATAATATTGTTTATTATCGATAAAATTATACAGTTTGGTATAATTCAAAATTACTTAAAAATAAAATCCATTATCATAATCACAATAATGTTCTAAAATAAAAACTATAACAAATGTTATGTCTTTAATTGTCCAAATATTTGAAGAGACGGAGTAAACACGATAAGCACTACGAACACTCTACTACTGGCGCAAACTGCATATAAACAACAGTGGAACTGCGCGACGGACAGTGTCGCATTACGCGAATAGCTCGCATCTCACTATGACGTGCATATGATTGCACGCGTAGCAATATGATACTGTGGTAAACACAGTGCTGCTAGCGTCCTTCGCCCTCCAAAGTGCTACCAAGATGGATTTTTATTATTTTTTATACAAAATAAGAGAATTGTGTAGGATTGTTGATGATAAAATTAAATATTACAAGCAAATAGAAATAAATTAATAAATATATTTATATATCGAGAAAAATTGGGGGGTGCTGCAGTTCCGCAGTGCCTATGCACGAACCCCCCCCCTGTGTATATCAATCAAGGTTTATTACGTGATAGATGGTTTCGATCTCTACAAGGAAAGAAGGGACAGACACTGTTATATTCTCTGAATTTTTTAGGCTTCTGCTAAAAGAATTTTCTCAATTCTTTTAGCAGATCTCAATTCTTTAAGCCGCTGTAAAAAAAAAAAGTACAGAAATACTCAGTTCACATTTAAGTAAGATGGCTGAAAGGTCATTATGGATTATAAATGTGATCATAGTGATCCGATCTGATGGGGGGGGGGGAAAGAACGATCACATTGTTACAGTCTACTAGTCACTACAGGCATTATAATGGATAAATGGAATCCGAAATTCCATTTATATCCGTTAAGAATTGAACAAAAAAGCGAAACATACCAATTACAGTCTTACAACTTCTTTGAAATGTTCACTAACTAATAAGAAGTAATAGTTTACGAAAAATTGGAAGGTCAGATTGGGAGTTTTCTCTTGAACAAGACTAGATAGAGCAATGATGAGCCCCTTAGGATCAAGAATATCGCAAATACTAATTTGTTTCCTATCTTTGCATTGTGAATGATTTATCAGCGTATTTTAAGACAGCATAAGAGAGAATTGGAATTCATCCAAAGGCCTTTGCTGTCTTTCTACTCCTTTGAGCGATGGGTAATTAACGTTAAATTTGTACTTGCAATGTCGGTAACTCACTTAACTTTGAAATTCCGTTCTCTTTTCCTCTTGTATACACCAAAAAGCATGCATGAAAACGGGTAATTCATGCTTCAAAAGTCACATTCACCAGTTAAAACATCCGTCGGGTGAAAAACAACAAACAAGCTTGTATGAAAATTTAATTGGCTTCTATTAATAATTAAACTACTTAAGCTTTGCTCGAGGAAACGCACGCCTTAAAAAGAATAAAAAGACAGTTTCTAGCGAGGAAAATTCTACAAATGAAATAATTCGGGAACTAACATTGCCTCGATGCATCTGTAGACAACGATGAATTAGGTGGGAATGTTTGGAACGAAAGAAAATAATAATAGAAAGGTTTTAAAAGAAATGTAAAAACAGATTGTGGTATAAAACCAAATATTTGTTATGGTAGCGTCTGTAAAGTATTCGTTTGTACGTTTAAAATGATTTAATTGGGTAGAAACTTCGAATAATAACCGACTTGAAAAATGACTCAATAAAATTGGACAGTATTCTTACCAACAGTTCGAAATAGATGTCAAAAGTCTTTTTTGTTGTTGAAGTGTGATAATACTAAAGCAACTATGCAGCAGTGATACAAGTTACTATATAAAACTTTATACAATTTGTATTGGCTGAAAAAACCACAATATTTCTACTATTACATTGTTTAAAAATAAAATTATTGCATTTTTTTCTTAAAAACAATAATGTATCATATATTTTACATTAAAATATTTCAACAAAAATTAAAAGTCTGAAATAATTTTCTAAAATTCTATAAATATTGCATACACCTTTCAGCACTCAATATCATAATAATACAAATATTATGATAAGGCATAAAAAATATTTCTACAATCGATAATCGACCGTGAGATGCGGTGATTGATTGATTCAATCCAATACCCTTGGAGGGTAATGGATGGCAATGCTGTAGCCAATGAAGTTCTCACTGAGGCTCGGCTATTGCTGTTACCCTCTTGCCATGATTACAGCTTTAATAGCTCAATAACACCTTATCCCTACACTGTCCTCTACAGATAACGGGGAATATGAAAAGCATTCTTGCTTCGCCCCTTTAAGCCAGTCCTTATAAGGACTATAAGAAAATATTTCTATTCCTATTTTTAAGAACGAGATTAACTTTAATGATTTTGTCATTCAATAGGTAAATCACAGCCAAATAGTTACTTCTAAATTCCAATTAATTACTCTAATAATATATTTTCATAATTGGTTTATATTTATTTTTTTAATATATGAAATAACACATAATATAAGAAACTTTATAGTATTTTGATCATTTGAAGCGACCTAGAAACCGTGACTTTTAATATATTTAAACTATATCGGATGATGGATAGGCAATTATGCATCTAAAGATCAATTTGAACAATACATTCATTTGTAAAAGTTTCTTGATTGTTTGATCTAGAATTTTTTTTCTCATTATTCAAAAGTTACTTCTAGTCATTTTTATTAACAGTATGTTTAATTATTCAATGCCATCACTGTCACAAACATTAACACTGAAGATTGTAAAACATTCAAGAAATTTTTCGAAGAGAAACAGCTAAGATCAAAGTACTTTGCGAGCCATAAAAAAAAGGAATAGTACTATGGCAAATACGAATTCAAATCGTTTTCTCTGTAATGACTTATTCAACAGATGTTCAAAGCTTCTGTCAGAGACGGCAATTACAGTCAGAAAATAAAATTAAAAGAAGAAAAAAAAAAGTCGACTTTTCACGGGAGGTTAACATTTGAAGAAACAAAGATAGACTGTGTAGTTGATACACAGAACAAAGAAAAAACTGTAACTACATCATGTTAAGTATGCTGAAATCTAAAGAAAAGTGAAATCGACACCGTAGTCTCCGACATCACACGCGTTAAACCCACCCCGGTATGCAACTGTTACCTCAGCACCACTAACAACTGAAGGTCTGTATCGTGCGCAAGGAGCATGCCAAGTATGGAGCAAAATGTTTCACGGAACAGTGAGCCGTCGTAGCGGGAATTTCGCCATGCATACAGATAACTCCTCTCTCGCAGTTTGGCTCCTTCGTACGATCTTAACTCTGCAATTATTGAGCCATGAGACTTCAAGGCTTAGCTAAGCCTAACTCTCAATGGTTTATGCTGATGTTGTGGAGGATACGTTACTCAATTAATGTACTCGGACACACTTACCTGAATCACTTGATGCGTGCACATCTCTGGTTTAGATTCATCCTTAACGGCATTTAATTAGGCCGTTTGAAAAATGAGAAAACTCGGCTCTGATGGCGACTTACACATTCTCGGCAACGATGTTGACTTTTGATGATCAGTTAAACTCAATGAAGCAGTACAGTAAAACCAATTCTTTATTTATTTAAAAAGGGAAACAAAAGAAAACTACTAACGTTTACGTTCAGCAAAAATGTGCTTGTCATGACTATAAATTGTCTAAGCAAGTTGCTGTCATGAGCCGATGGTCTCTCGATTTACTGTAACAATATACGTTGCTATAGACTTAAGTTTCCTTGTCTTCCCCTTCTGTAGCCTCTAACGATAACCTTGCTTGACCTATAACATTTGCCAGCCGGAAATGACACCAGAAATTGAATTCTGAACTATTCGCAATGGGGAACCCTCACCCTATACTACGGTTCACACACACACGGTAAAAAAAAAAAAAAAGGAGAAAATCACCACTTAAGATTTTATTGGTTGAAATCCTTAAAAATAAACATCATAAATATTAATGCTACTGAAGAGAGAAACCTCTAGTAGCAAAAATAAATTATGGAAAGCACACTTTAAAAAGACCTTGTCTACGAGAGTCCCATACTCTTCATTGTTACACTGGGAGACGTTCTTTGATACGCAACTTTATTCATTACATATTAGTATATTAAATAAATGTTTCAGTAAACCAAATTGGAGGCGGTGGTATCCAGTAGCGGCGAAATAAGAGGAAGGAGGGGTGTTTTTAACATCTTGAGTGAAGTGCGCGCGCGAACTAGAATCTCGACGTGCCACGGGGTCTCCAGATTTCTTTGTTCTTTCATCTTGACACTAGTGTGTATCGTAGATTGACAGTGGGGAAGGAAGCGAAGAAGGACATACAGAAGTATTTTTCAGCGGGGGTTTTTTCGGGTAGATGAACGCTAAGTGTAAGGTCGGCAACCGTGGCGTGCACCCCTGTAGAGTTTCTGGACTCTGTAAGTAAACAAGAACGCACCTTCCCCTCTTAAAAGTGGCTGTCTGTCTAAGCGTCGTGATAGGTGTCCGGTCTATCGTTGTTATGTACGCTGCCCTAGCTAGAGGTGTTGGCTAGTCCCGCCTTCTATTAATGTTTGTAATAGAGAATTCGAAGCAAAAAGGGTGGGTCCGTGAAATTTTGACAAGTTCAAGTACTTACCCTTTGACCTTCACTTCAACTATGGCTCAGATGGAAGAGAGAGAAAAAAAAAAGGTGGAGACGAACCTTCTACAATAATAATGGATTATCGTATTGGGGTGAGTGGGGGGCATGAAAGTAACAGCGTTCCTTTGAATGAATTGGTCTCCTTGCCAACTAGCACAGATGGCTTCTTTCGCCTTGTATGATCATCTGCTGACTCCTAAAGGGACTCAGCTTACCAGCTGATTTGGTTTGATTGCCTCCAGAACGAATTACAAATTCAACCTGATTACACAATTATTGCCATGACAACGGCACCTTACAACAATGGCTATTTGTATAACAATGAGGTAAGATAACCAGAGACAGTCCTCACTCAGAACACAAAAGAAGAGAGTGAAAATTTTAATTTATGCTTTTCTAGGTTTAACGTGTCTAAAAATATCACTATTATTGGCATCGGAAGCATTTCACAAAAAGAATAAATCACTATTTTAGGTCAATTCTGTTATGTGATACTGCATTCATAAAAAATAAAATATTTTCCCTTGCCTTTGTTTATAAGTATATTATAAGAAGAGTCAAATACTTGAATTAAAATCAACTGGTATTTTGGAGCGCCGTCCTGAATCAAAATTCAAATAAAACTACAATTGTTTCCAAAGGTGATACGTGTATAAAAACACACGCTATTGAACCCAAGGATCACTGCCTATGTTCTTGCATTTGTTGTCATATATCAATATCTGACATGTTTCAAAAATGTTGCACCCGGTAACCAGGATAGCATGTCGTTACTTGACAAGTCTGATAGACAGCTGTTTCCTACAAGATGCATGATTCCTTAAGTTTTTTTTTTCCTTATTAGAATCGCATGCTATACATTTTCTTCCTTATGTTTTAAAAAGGCTGAAAATATTAGTACAATAGTTGAATAAATTGAGTTATTTTTACTTCGGAAATTCGAGCATCTCAATAACAGCAAGAAAATTATTACAACTACGACTTAAGCAAAAGTAAAATTTTAAAATCCTTAAAAGGACTGGCTTAAAGGGGCGAAGCAAGAATGCTTTTCATCTTCCCCGTTATCTGTAGAGGACAGTGTAGGGATAAGGTGTTATTGAGCTATTAAAGCTCTGATCACGGCAGGAGGGTAACAGCAATTGCCAAGCCTCAGTTAGAACTTCATTGGCTACAGCACTGCCATCCATTACCCTCCCAGGATGGGTTTTTTCCATCTCCGACTTCAGTTTAAAAGTTTTCTCATTTAAAATATCAACATATAGATCTATTGAGTAATTACTTTATATTTAGTACATTATTTATATATATGCACGCATAAAGAAAAACCTTGGTATTTACTCCAATAACTTATTTCTACGAATAAAGCAAAATATTTAATACTTATTAAAATAGATCAATTCCTTACGTACCTAAATTATTGTTTTAATGTTTACATTATTGAAACATTAAAAGAAAATTTGAAAAATATATATTTCACATTTGGCATGAATTGCTTCAGTACTGCACTCCTCAAAATGCGCGATTCCAAACACCATACTTCCGCTTATTATTATTTTTTTTTAATGAAAAGTTTAAATTAAGTGGAATTATTAAATTATTTCCTAACTATTTAAATAATTTTATCCTTTCTAGGAAAAGGTATCTGAATATCAAACTAAGTCTTTTAAAGTTATTCTTCTAAATTAAGGAATACTATTTTTTAATTATTAGAATACTACTGTTTTCATAATAAAGAATAGGTTTCATGTTAATTTCTCATGTATCTTTATATTTATTTGAGAAATAAACACCTCAGCATACTTCAATGTCACTCCAACTCTCATAGGTGGAATTGCCATTGAAATTTTTCCAAAGCACCCGTTTCACAAAGAGGAACAAGCAGTTGGAAAAGTTCCTCCCTTAATTTCTTGAAAGAAATCTAAGATTGGCTCATAACCTCGGATAAAAAAGAAAACCCAATATCCTGGAGACTGAGGAGGTGTTGGCACTTTCAGTAGTTTATGCCAAGAAAGATTGCGGGTTAGATGCAGAAATCTTGTGTCCACGAGAAGTAACATACGATTCAGTTTTGTTAGCAACGAAAAGTTAAAATTATTAGAATCCTATTGAGAACGGCATGAAAATCTGAAATTCAAGTCATGCCAGTCGATATTCTAGACATTTTGGCGATGCGGGAAATGCAAAGTTTGTTATATGAGAAATAGCAGTGCAATGCACTATCACACCTCTACATCGTCTAGTTTAGTTCCCTCAAACAATTTCTTCCAGTCTGATGGTTTAATGTCTGTTGGCTGAGCGATATTCCGGAGCTATTTAACAAGCCGACGAATGTGAAATGCAGGCAGAGTATTGAGTAGCCAGTCTGTACTGGGAGTTCAACATAAACCACAGTGCAGTGGCTTCGACTTCCGTTTTGTCAAAGTTTCGGACTTTGAATGTTCAATTAGGTACTACAATCGTCAGATTTCTCAACAGGAATATCTACAGTTCCATTACTAGTGTATTATCTACGTACATATATGGAAAATTAACACAAAACCTATTCTTTATTATGAAAACAGTAATATTCTCAATAATTAAAATAATACTCCTTAAGTTGGAAGAATAACTTTAAAAGTACTTAGTTTGATATTCAGATACCTTTTCCTAGAAAGGATAAAATATGTACATAAAAGACTGGATTAAAAGTGGGTAATCATATCATAGGAGGGAGAGGGCATGGATACATTCAATCCAATACCCTTGGACGGTAATGGATGGCAATGCTGTAGCCAATGAAGTTCTAACTGAGGCTCGGCTGTTGCTGTTACCCCCTGGGACGCAGAGATTCGAGAGTTTCGAGTTCGCTCTCTTAAGGTTTTTGCCTTAAGGGAGCAATTTGAGTCTCCGAAGAAAGTGTTCTCCGGCACGGCCCGCTGAGGGGCTTTGTCGGTGAATGATTTTCTTCGGAATATGAGCGGTTCTGTTCGGTGGTGGTGTATGGGTGGAAGGCCATCACTGAGTGGAGCTACCGCTGAGATGGACGGTCTTTCGCCCACGATTGAGTGGCCTAGGGATCGTCCGAATTTTTAGAGTTGGCTTTACTTACACATCGCCAATACCCTTGGAGGGTAATGGATGGCAGTGTTGTAGCCAATGAAGTTCTAACTGAGACTCGGCTATTGCTGTTACCCTCCTGCCATGATCAGAGCTTTATTTAAATGCTCAATAACACCTTATCCATGCACTGTCCTCTACAGATAATGGGGAAGATGAAAAGCATTCTTGCTTCGCCCCTTTAAGCCAGTCCTTATAAGGACTATAAGGATGGGTAATCATACCAGAATAGTGTTTGCTGCGTTTTTAGAGTCTCCATTTTGTTCGAAACTGTCAGAAATACACACACACAAAAGTTTATGGTTCTTCTTGACACGATGTTATTGTAGAATTCAGTAAAGGAAACCATAAGTAGAAATTATCAAATTCTAATCAATGCAAATTGCAGAATTATATGATAAATTAATTGCTAATAGCGTGTTAAATCACAATCAGAAACACATATTAACAATGAAATACAAATGGATTTCTTGCATTATTAGTACTTAAGTAACTAAACTACTGACAAATTACAACAGATCAATGTCTTTTTGATTGGTTGAATTTTACAATAAATGTAACAGAGTCGTAATTGAGGGAAACTTATTAACAATCACAGTTTTAAAAGCATTCAACTTCGTATTAATATTACTCCGGTTAAATGCTATTGAGACTGTAGGAAACCACATAGCAATCTTGTATAAAAGTTTCTCGAAGCACAAAGTATTAAATAAACGCTGACAATAAACGCGTAACTTAAAGAAATCATTTAATATGTTGATGAGAATTTTCATTAAACCTTCACGCTTAGTTCCAATTCATTTCCACTTCTACCGACACGCTCTAATCCCCGCATAACAGCTCCCACACTTTGATTATCCCTGATGGAATTTCAGCATCGCTAAAATCCTATTCGATGTATGAAGGGAAGGTAAAGAAAAATAGGAGGGAGGTTAGAGAAAAGAGTGAACGCTTCGTTTGACAAATTGCACTTCAATTCTCTGTGGCGTCTTTCTCCCCAACTATCCCACACTCTGATGATACCAACGTTGCTCTCTAGAAATATATTTTCCAAAACTTATTTTGTTGGTCGTTATAACGATTGTACGAAAGATTTCTTGTTTTGCTAAGCGCAAATTAAAGACTACCAGGTCGCTAGCAGAAGAATGAAGAGAAAGCAGTTTTGTTGTTTCTTCGAACAAAGAAGAAATGAAAAGTCTTAGCAACAACATCAAATATACCTACTAGAGATTTGGGATGTCGTTTCTCTATCGCATAATCATCACGATTGTTCATCTGTATACGTTTTGGTACCGCTTAAATATGAGATCAGTAAATTTCTAATATTTTTCTAGAAACAGGAGTTTGGTGGTTAGGGTTGTTCTAAGTTTTGTAATAGTCTTAAAAGTTTACAGTAAAAATGGTGTCACGCCATTAACTGGTATTTGAAGGAGTGCTGTCTGTGAGAAGAAGAGGGGGGGGGGTCTTTTATTTTTTTATTTTGCTAAGGATGATTGTGAACATAGATTTACGAACATAAGAAACCATCCAATATGTAGTTGTCTATTGTATTAAAATCGAGAATTATCTTCAAGTTTATTAATATACTGATTTTTGTTTTTAACTCGGTGGATTTTATAACTGTGGATCAACTGGAGATTGTGACGCTTTAAGATGGAGTTGCATACGTCACAAGAGGCATTTAAATTGTTTAACTAATCTGATTAATACCCGAGTGCTGGTGTTTTATAATTTTTAAAAAGAAATTATTAACAATCGATGGAAAATTTATGTTTATTTCTTGTATGGTTACAAGGGGTTACCGCTTGAGAACCCTTGCATCTAATGTAATATTATACTCATTCCTACTTTTAGCAACACAGTCGAACTTTAGCGAACGAATAGACAGAAAAGTAAACTGCTTTGCCTTTTCATCAAATGTCCGCCCTCTCTTTTTTCGGGGAGGGGGGGGGGGTACTGAAAACGTCCCATGTTTTTCACGACAATGAAAATTTTTAAGCTTTAGGTATTACCCACTTAATTCACCCCCCCCCCAGAAGCCATTGAAAGCATTCCTGGAATTTCAAGTAAACAGCTAAAAGTATTTTCCTTAATATTGAAGACTGGCTTACTTTTTACGAGTTAACAATACACAGGAAGTTCTGGTTGCTATCCCCCCCCCCCACATACCTGCCTCCGATCGTTATATTCCACAGCCTTATATATAAGGATATTAATCTGGAAAATAACTTTTCAGGAACAAAATTTCTGCAGTAATATTCAATGGAAACTAGTACTGATTCTATTCGAACACGTTACATATGATTTTAGGGAAGAGATTTCTCCAAATATGTAATAGCCGATGTGAGAAATTCTCTGAGTTCATATTTAACAAGTTCTACTAAAATAATTTAAATAAATTATAAAATAAAATATTGTAAATGATATCAATAAACTGAAAAAAATATTTAATTTATAATCTTTTGTTTAAAATCTAATATTTTCTAAAATTGTAATACACCTTATAATATATAAAATATAGAAAGTATTAGTAATATAAAGTATAACAACTTCGGAGAAAGCCTCCTCTTGACTTTTGGTGGAACAAAAAATCCATACCCTTGCAGGGTAATGTATAGCAATCTGTAGCCAATGAAGTTCTAACTGAGGCTTGGCTATTGCTGTTACCTTCCTGCCATGATCAGAGCTTTAATAGCTCAATAACACCTTATCCCTACACTGTCCTCTACAGATAACGGGGAAGATGAAAAGCATTCTTGCTTCGCCCCTTTAAGCCAGTCCTTATAAGGACTATAAGGACAACTTCGGATACGTGTAGTTAATGCGGTGTATTAGTACAACTGAGTGAACTTTATTATCCTGTATCCTATTTGGGGCAGGGAAAATGCCTACAAAAAATCTAGCATTGAGTTTTTCTTCTAATTCGGGAGTCTTTTCTAAACGTGATCAAGAATCACCACAAGGCAGTACTATAAAAAAAGTCACAAGTTGATCGACGAAATACTCAAAGAAAAGATTCTTATACAGTAACATGAATTGCAATTTCAGAAAAAGAAGAAGAAAAAAAAAAGGTCTCTCCTAAAAATGCCTTAATATAAACCCGAGCAGTTATATAAAGCAATAGAACCCATTTATGAGGCTTATTGTTTTCCGGTAACGAAACCGTTGAAGATATTTGCTCCAGGCACAGTTATTATAGAGGGCGTTGCTAGAAAAGTACTCATATGAAACACTGCGATGTGTACACAATTGTCTTTTTTCCCCTTTCTTTTTTTGTTATCTTAGGGATAGTGGTAAGAAATTAAAAAAAAATGTGTTTTGCGTAAATGGGCAAATTGTTCTGGAATGTAGCACACATTAATAAATAGCTGTAAGGCAAACACGCGGAAAATTTATGCTTGTTAAAATAAAAGCGGATAGGGAAAAAAAAAAAAACATTTTTTTTCGGTATATTACAAATGCATAAAAAATTATCTATAGTTGCAAACATAGGATTTAGAGCAGCGGATGTGACATTAGAATCGCAAGAAAGCACATGTATATCCGATGCAAAGAACGAAAGGCAGCTGGTAATATAAGACTATGAATAGGAAAAAAAAAAAAAAAAAAAAAAAACCTAAATCAACTACTAGTTTATAATGGGAAAATTACGTAATACGAAGAAGAAATGTAGCATTTCCTGTTATGAGGTGGGCATGAAAAAAAAAAAAAAAGCAGATGGATCATTCTTTAATATTTGGCAGCGTTGTTTCTGTGAGTGGTTCCTATAGTTTGTTCACGAGAAACAGGAGTATT
Organism: Typopeltis vanoorti; assembly: GCF_054136105.1. NCBI lineage: Eukaryota > Metazoa > Arthropoda > Arachnida > Uropygi > Thelyphonidae > Typopeltis > Typopeltis vanoorti. The sequence goes on from NC_143570.1 coordinate 28,132,535, forward strand.
TATATCTTCTAAGAACTGAAATGAGAATTTAAAACAGGAATACTGTTTTATATCAAGGGATGTCATAATTATTTCTAAGAAATATATAGACCGAACGTTAAAATTAGAGTTGCATGAAAGAAAACACTAATGCGTGGACGTCCCAATGGACAAGGCAGGACCCATGAAGAGCCTATCCCATCTATCTCCGTGAAATCGTTTTCATAGGTTGTGATCATTGAGTAGGTGACGTAAAGCTTCTGATAATTATGTGTGGATCCTCCCCCTAAAATTTTGGGAGTATACTTTTATTATAAGGAATTCATAAAAAGGAAATATAAACATCTGAAGTTCAGGTCCCGTGCCAATGACCCTGATCCCCCGCCATCAAGTCTTGAACACTACTTTATTTAGATAAACTGGACTCAATCTCCAAACATTGAGATTAATGTTTATAATTTATTTGTAATGTCGCTTAAAAAATTAGCAAAATGTCCTCACACAATGTTGAGGATCGAAGACCATTTTTTTTATTACTTTCAAAAAATGGCGCGTGAAGTTATTTATTAAAAAGTTAATTCAATTTTCACATCAACTGTATGTTGGAAATGTACAAAAATTGTACCAATTGTTTTAGTTTTGTGTAATGGCTCGTGATTTGATTTTCTGTGTCCTGAAATTTCAGGATCTGCGTGACAAATTTTATTGTTGGATTACTGAAATATAACCAAAACAGTTTCCTCTTTGACGCAATATGCTACTGTATGGAAAAAGTCAATAACATCGAAATCATATCTAAATTGAGTCAAAGATGGCTGAGATATCAACCATTACAATTCCAAACTTAAATTTTCAGGAATACTTTAACACCATAAATGTCATATATACCGATACTATTCCTATAGCTAAATTTTGTAAGGAAAAAAGTAAATTTATATCTTTTCTTAGCTGAATTTATACTTATTACGAAGACTGAAATTCGAAGGAGAAAATAAGCCACCATTTCTTTGAACAAATATTAATATATTATATAAATTAGGTGTCAACTGCGAACATGAAACAGAGCAAGTTTTGTCATTGGACAGCGTAGTGTGACACAGAAGTATTTGATCACGCAGAAGCTAAAAATAATCAAATGTACCCAGCAATCTTCACTGGAGTAGACATTAAGTGTGCTTTTAAACACGGAAACATCATCCAAGAAAGAGATTCTAGACACGGAAATGGTACTTAAATATTTAAAACATTCTCTCGTTCAGAATGCAAGAGACAAATTAGAAAGAATAAAATTGCAGTCTTCATATGCCACTCGCACACGTCTGCTATTGTCTTGATCACGTGACTAGAGAGATAGTGCGCTTATTTTATAAATATTAAAGTATGCAACGGTTTTAAGTTTTCCAGTGTGATAATATATTTTACTAGGGAAAATAATACTATTATAATGCTACTAAAGAAAGTCAAAAAATAATAGCATAAAAAGAAATGCTTTTATATGTCAATGCAATTTTCTTTTTACACCTTTTATTTTTTTACATAAATGCATTTAAAATATGCCAACCATTTTTTTTTTAACACCTTATCCCTACACTGTCCTCTACAGATAACGGGGAAGATGAAAAGCATTCTTGCTTCGCCCCTTTAAGCCAGTCCTTTTACGGACTATTAATTGTTTGTGAAAAATATTGCATTGAATATTTAGTCATTCTAAAATGACAATATTATTATACACTTTGATGTTAAAAACATTAAATTAAATATATTAAGAACTTGAAGCCGTAAGTGGATGTACAGTTTTCAACTGTTTAATTAGAGTTTTGAATAACTCCCGCAACAAATTAGAAGTTGCGTGGTTGCTAAAGTATTCAACTTAATTGAACAAAATTATCATTGAAGCAAATACACAGTTTGCTTCGAAAATCACTAAGAGATTGGAAGCTCTGTTACGCTCAACGTAATCACACACAAATACGTAATAGCTAATATGATAATTTACCACGTCTTAAAGTATATAAAGGATGAAACTAAATTAAATCATCCTGCGACGTTAATTATACACCAGTCCGGTATACTTAACTTCATCATGGACTAAAGCGGCGGTCCTAACTTTATGTACCAATGCCTCCTACAAATACTGCGATGCTTTAATTTGCCTCCCATCTTCGCGTTGAACAATTTTCACACTTATTTCTGTTAAGTTCCAAAGGTAAATAAGTATCTGTTAGAAAATAATTAAAGATTTTGTTTAGGCTTCAAGTCTTTTCCTTAATGGTCATGTTTATTCTAGAATATCATCTTTACAGCGATATAATTGACTATTAAAGACAGTAATTTGAAACTTTTTTTGTACCAAACCCTTTATTTAGCAACCATACAACTAAATTAAATATCTGGGTTTGCTTTAAATATTATCAAATTTGATTTTAATTTTACAAATAAAATGTATTAACAAAACCAGGTATTATATATACGTCCATTAGTTTCATTTACTGACGAGATGTTAATGTAGTAGTTTTTCCGTGGCAATTATACGTACTGCTTGTAGTAGCTTAGTGTTAAGATGCATACGATAACTCCCAAACGTTCGATGTTCGGAGCCTGGTGTCACAAAAATGCTAGCTGCGCTTTTAATGGGTTTGCAGGCATTCGCAGTGAGTGGGGAGAGTAATAAATATTGGAAATAAACAGGTGATCAGTTCTTTGAAATCGAGATTGGGATTTATCTTTGGGTGACAAAGATTTATATAAATAAATAAATGAATATGGGAAAAAAAATGAATTTTTCTGAGTCTTATCACTGATTTTAGTAAATTTGAATAATAATTCAACTTTGACTGCAATCTCATCATCACGCTTTTCAAGGATTTAGGCTTGAAATGACAACGATGACTTCTAAGGTCTGTTCAGGCCTTAGAAGTCATCGTTGAATATCTTAAGAGGACGTCCTGGTTTTCTTTCTTTTTCCTAATGGCTTGTAGTTTAACGCTTGTTTTGGTAATCTTTCTGTTTTCATTCTTTGAACGTGTTCCATCCATTTATGTTTATATTTTTTTATTTTTTTCTATTACTGATTCTTGGTTTAATTCTTTCATGATTCCTTCGTTTCTTTTGTGATCAAATAGGGTATACTTTGCAGTTTTTCTCATAAACTTCATTTCTGCTGTTGTTAATCTTTGTTTGTCTTTTTGTTTTATTGTCCAGATTTCGCTTCCATACATTAAGACCGGTAGAGCTAATGTATTGTATACGTTTAGCCTGGTTTGTTTTTGAACTAGGTTTGGTTTAAATATAGAGTTAATTACACCTGTTATTTTTAAATATTTTGCAATTTTTACGTTTATATATTTTTCATATGTGATCGTACATCCTAAGTAGTTAAATGAATTCACCTGTTCTAAAATCTTGTTATCTATTACTATTTTAGTTCTTACTGGATCTTGTCCTTTGACTGCAATCTACTGCAACTATTATTTTGTCCCTAATTTATCCAAATTTTATGCATTTAAACCTGGTAAACACTTTAAATTGATGAAAGTGAAAGATTAGATTTCACAAAGCTGGGATATCGATACTTGAGCACCCAATTTGTTCTAAATTACCATGATGCAGGGGAAAACCCTTAAAAAGATAGAAATGAGTCCGGAACAGGCCACTTGGCCTATAAACCTGGAAAGGAAGAAGAAGAAATTTGTACAATTCATAAACTTAGAGCCTCGATTCCCAATGACTTAAATCATGGATCTAGCTATCACTGTTTCTGCATCTATTATGACACCGAATATGTTGATCGTTTCACTTATATAATGAAATTAAACTTGGAAATATAACAACATAACGAAACGTTATTACTACTTATAAGTTTCATTAAGAACTACTGTCGAACACACCTAATTATGAGCTATATAAATTCATAACGGATAACCAAAATGATTTATCAGCAAGAGTCATTCCCAAAAGAATCGGAGAAACTCCTCCGAACAAGAAAATCCACTCTATATGAAAATAACCCAAATGCCGAATGCTTTCTGTTGATGTTTAATCTCTTAGAATACAATTCGATACGCATCAAAGAGATAAATATGCCGAAAGAAAACGTCTTAGAGCTAAAATTTCTATTAGTAAACATATAATGTATGCGAAGAGAGGGTTTTAATGATTTTGCTCTTCATCTTCGTTTGCAACCGTCCATGTTCAGATCAATTTCCTCTTTGTGTGTGTGTGTGTGTGTGTTGTGCTCCATTAGATGCTAACTATTTTGTAAAAAAAAAAAAAAAGTTTTCATGGCTGGCATAAAGAAAAATTTTGAGCGTGTTGAACAGTTGAGGTTTTGTATTGTGGAACTAAGGTCAGTGATGAGAAATCTTCGCTTTTATATTTCCTTTCTGATAATTGAGAATAAGAACATAATTGTTCTAACAGGGACACCTCCTGTAAATGATGTCCGAAGAAACTAAGATCATTGCGAGCTGAGTGTTGCCGACCTCGTTGGCCAAATGGTCAGCGTATCCACTCACCAAGGAAGAATCTGCCGGTTTGAATTCCGGCATGGATGTTTGTGACCTACTGTGTAGAAAGGGCATCAGCGATCCTACTACTTCTAGCAAACTTCACTCCCAAAGCCCTATGAGGGGCGGTAATGACTGTACAGCGTCAAATGTAAATAACTAAGCTGGTGTGTTTTTTGGGACAGATGAAAGATTTGAGTTAACGAAGGAAAAATCCTCCATATGAAAACTAGTTAATATTTTCATTTACAAAAAGATGAGTTAACAGCTACAAATGGTGAGAATTTACGAGGCATCGGAAACGAATAAATCAAGCCGGGATCCCACTAATCTTTCATCACCTTCGAATTCCAATGTTTCTAATAATTAGTGATACAAAAATAAAGGGATCGCGGTATATATAAGTAAAGCGCACTCTACAAATTAAGACGATCCCTAGACCACTCCACAGTGGCCGAAAGATCGTCCTTAATTTCACAATACAATAGGTTCATTTTCTTGGAGGGCTCAGTTGATGATGGGTGAACACCTGTCATCCAGTTGGGAGACTGATGAACTTGAGTTTCTGGAGCTCTCGTTTCTGATAATGAGGTAGATTGACTGATTAACTCAGTCAACTTCTGGACATGACCAAATTTTTGGCATCTATGGCACTGCCCAGAAGAGGCTCTCTTCCTAAGTAGCTCCGGTGAGACCTTAAGCCCACAGATTGCCTTCAAGTTGTATATGTTTTTGTAGATATTATTTATATCTCCACTAACACCAGAGGCATAGGGGTCTTGTTTGATCTGTACATTCTGCTGAACTTTATGGGGGACAGATCTTGCATATTAAGGTCAGGAGCTATTTCATCTGTTTCGATGTCTTCTGATACTCCTCGGAGTACCACTTTTAAATTTTTCTCCGAGGTAAGTGTGAATGTATAGTATTGTATACCTCTTACATCCAACTCCTTGGTTAAATTTCTATAATCAGTCACTGTAGCAGGCTGAATTTTGATGCCCTCCTCTATGTTTTTGGCAGTGGAGTAGTTAATCTGCAAGTTGGCCATGGTGGTTCTTAAGGCTGTCCATCTCTGTTTCTCCCTTAGAATGACTGGAGGCACCTTTTCATTGGTGGAGGTAGAGGAGTCTGTGTTGGGGACATCTTCATCCATGCCATTATCATTTGTTGACTCCGAGGAGAGAGTTTTGCGCGCATGCGTCTCTCCGTGATCTGAGTGAGTAGAGTCAGAGATTCGTAAATTTAGTTTTTCCTCCGTTTGAGGAGTGTCTTCATTTTGATCATCGTCAGTCCCGGGTAAAGAGTAGATATTTAGGAAAGCGGGCCATTCAAGCTCGAACTTCTTAAGAAGTTTCTTTATAAAGCTGAAGGCCTGCCCTTTATCTAGAGAATCTATGATGATGTCAGGATCTATCATATTTGATGGCCATTTAAGTTTAAACTTTCTTTGAAGCTTATTTACAAGGATAAGTGCCGGCTCTTCATCGAGAGAATCTGTGTGAGAGTATAAATCTAACACGTCCATCATTATTAATTTGCGTGTACACGCAAGTAAATCCTGCGAATCTATGAACCTAAAATAAATGTGCCAACAATGGCGATTCTAGCGGCTGTTAGGCCTAGCGAATTTCAGTTCGCTTACCTGCGTTATTCTCAAATTATTAATGGCCTTCCCGAGCCCAACCCAACTGAACAGCAGTACTCGCGAACTTCGTTTAAAAGTAACTTATCAAAACTAAACGAACGGCATAGAACAGAGAGAATAATTGAAATAAATTTCAATTTTTCAATTTCAAATTAAAACCAATGATTTTGCACTAATTAATGAGTACAATAGATAAAATAACAATAGGTGTGAATATTAAAAATAATTTAAAAAGAAAATAAATTAAAAATTATCTAAGTATTACCAAAAATACAAATACTTATAAAAAGAAACATAAAATTTTATAGCAAATAGTTGGATTTATTTCAAAAGAGATTGGCTTAAAATAAAACCACGACATGATTGATATTTACATGTTTATTTAAACATTGCATGTTTTTCGTTCCAAAATGAATCTGGAAAATCGGTTACAAATTCGCTTCTAATATTTTTTCTGTTCTATCACCATTCGAAAGATCGGCAAAAGTAACAAAATAAGTTTATTTTTATTTTATTTACTTATTTTTTTTACTTATCGCAGATATTTTGCGCTTGTTTACAAAATGCGAAAGCAATATATCAGCCGTTTTCTTTTCATAGCATTCATGATATCCATCTGAAATATGCAAATTCCCATCTCATATTGAAGCAGCGGATATTCCAAAAAAAAAAAAAAAATATATATATATATATATATACATACACACACATACGAGGCCTTGCATTTCCAATAAAACAACGCGCCTGCGCACTAGACTTTGCGAACAATGGAAAAATCTCGCAACAATGAAAAGAATTTTCTCCACTACGAAGCCAGCAAAACCGCAAGCTAATATTAAAACTGTATTATTGAAAATGTTATTGGTAACAGGAAGACTTTTTTTTTCTTTTGCATTTTTTTATATTTTTTATTAAAACTACATCACTACATATAACTCAATTTCGCCGTTTGTTTAAACATAGCGTGTTTCTCGTTCCAAAAAAGAATATTATTGGATTTTTGCCCTTTATTTTGATAAAATAAGAGGAAAAATCGTACAGAAAACCATTTTCGGTGAGGGCGCAAAGCTACAATGATGTCAAAAGAAAGTCGAGGGAAGTTATTACCATCGCTACTTAGTCTTCCACATTAATCTAAACCCCGGAAAGAAGGCAATGAAATTTTAATTTCATTTTCACAGCGGAAATCTTTTTTTTTAAAAAAATAGCAAGTAGTAGTACAAGTTGAGTAGACGATTTCAGAATCGCATACGATCCCTGACTCAGCATCTGCAATGATCGCTAATTCATAAGTGGTATAGAAATAGAAGACACGACACAACATAAATTTAAAAAAAAAAAAAAAAAGAATTTTAATTAGGAAAAGATTTTTGGAAAATTTTCTAGTGTTTTTTCTTTTTCTTTATGACAATGAAAGGTTACATGCAAAATATTTTAAATCAAAAACACTCAAAAATCCATTTATTAAAAAGAAAAACTTACGCTGTTTACTTCTATCGGTAAATAAATAGAATATAATAAATAATCACAGCAATATTTGCGCCTTAACCATGTCTATGCCCAAATTTCGTCAAATAGCATTTATAACTGTATGATCTGTAACGTACAGTATTATTGAGAATTTACATTGTTGTCTAGCGACATTGTTTAAATAGTTTATCTGTTGATAAATATTAGTCATTGTTGACAGTGAAATCGTCTGCTTTCTTGAAGGTGGATTTCAAGTCCGTGCAATGTACATTTTTGGATTGTTACTCAGGAATTATAGAAACTACCTAAATGCATTAAAACTAACTTTTTTTTTCTTCTTATTTTGTCTCTCAAAACACAGTGTTATTGAACTCAAATATACATCTACAGTCAGCTACCATCTTTTAGCATAGTCTAACCACAAGAAGACAGCAGACTCCATTGGGGAATCATAAATATGTCAGCAGACGTGACAACAGCGGGGTGTGATCGTGCTTAGCGTTCTTGTATCCAGAGGCAAAAGGGGACGGGTGGGGGGATAGGGTGACTAACGCCGGTGTGTATGTGTCATTTGGACAGACAAAGTGCAATTCGCTCCCCCTATATCCTTCCCTATTTCACCCTCCTAAACACAGCTCGAAGATTAGTCTGCAGACTAACACCAAACAGGTCATTTATGTGCGGAGCTGTGTATCCAAACTAGAGCTCACACCCTGACCCTACTGGCCTGACCAGATGCCTGAAGAAAGCGAATTATTTTGGTTGCAACTGTTGCCCTTGGCAACCGTTGTTGGATCATGAGATCACTTTTCTTTTGACTTGTATGCAATATTGTCTTCTTGCTGCAAATGTCACTCTTTCATCTTCACATATTGTTTTCCTAGTATTGCTAAAGTTCTCGAGGCTGCCACAGTCTTATATTCCGGAGAAAAAGGTACTGTGGACCTAGAAATATTATTAAGAATACGTATCCGTATTCATAATGACGTCATTAGAGGTCAGTACTATTTTTTGATAGCGTTATTGTTCATTTTTTTTTTAATTGTTGAACGTGTTAGGATGTAAAGAGAAAGAAGTATTTGTTTGGACTTCCAGTCATTTACCCCTCACTGAAAAAAAAAAAAATGAGGGAACTAAAAATTACTCTAGACATTTTATTCCACTCCGTCAACTTCATGTCATGAGTTGTTCAACTTGAAAAGAGTTCTACTATGACGTTACTAAATCCAGTAATTTCAACAATGTCTTTGCTGCTCAACAATTGAAGTGAAATCAACTTTCTTATTGTTGAAACAGTACACAGTCGTCTGCAACAACAAACAAACAAAAAAAAACGAAAATAAAAAAAAGGAAAACAACAAGAAAATAAAAAAGCCTACTTTATTGTTTGTTTCCTTTCTACTGAAGTGCCACCTGGTATTCACTTCAACGGTTTTCGACCTCTGTAATTGTTTTCATTTAAAAACTTTTTTTTGAAACAAAGAAAATGCATTCACTGCCAGATTACAGACGTCAGCAGTTGATATGCGTCTCGAATCGCTAGAGAATCGAAAGAAAAATTTTATTTGAAAGGCAAACTGCTATTCTAAAATATAGTCGCCTTTTCTTACGTATGAACTTACTGTTTTTTTGGAAATAAATAAATGATTCTTCAGGAAAAGAGATAGCTTTGGAAAGGATAGGTGTGAACGTTATTTATTTATTTATTTTTTAGTGAAAGCAGTATCAGATACTAACGTCTGAAAAGAAAATAGTTCCATTAGCTATTTATGTCGTAGTTAAGAAGGCATTTTGAAACCAAAAGTTTATTCAAAGTGAAGTCCGAAGGCAGTCTCATGGGAACTATTTATTTTACTACAAAGAAATTTTCTTCAGAAGAGAAGTGTAAGATGGATAGGTGTAGGGACCCCCCCCCCAAGTTTATTATATCTAGTTCCTCTCAGATTCTCATACTACCTTCATAAATTACTTCTTTAACATGCAAGTTAGAAATGACCGGAGATGCTTGCTAAGAATGATTTACTTTACATTTGGGATGTGGAATATTAAGGAGAATAAAAGGTAGACAAAGTGGAAAATACCTTTTATTCATATTGAAAGCGTTACTGTGAATGTTATTCAGATATACATCGTGATCTCACCGTTATTTGGCTGTGTGCAATGAATCGTTTGATGAGGTTTATTTTGTTATTTTTTTTTTTTTTTACCTGATAACACTCACGAAAGTGCTTTATTATTGTAGGTGAGCTAAGGTCAAATAATTCGGAAACCACTTGCCTTTAGAGATCAAAATGGAACTTTATCAGCCACTTCACGCCTCCAGTAAGCAGGCAGGTGGTCGCACCTAAAGACAATCACAAGCACGCATTGACTACAGCGAAATTCGAACCCGCAGACTGTAGGTTGGAGAGTGGATACACTAACCGAGCTGGCTTTTTTTTTTAAATTAGCTTTTAAAATATAAAAAAAAATACCTAATTAAAAAATAATCCCATTTCTTTCGTTGCTGGTTTCTTTAAGCCAATTCGGAGGTAATTTGCATTTACAATTATTATTATTTTGTATGATGATGCAACGGCCGTGAGACCCCCTTTTACGGAGAAGTACGGCACCATCTCAATCCCTTCCCCTATTTTAACCGGGCTTGGGACCGACATAGCTGACGAATCAAGCCTATGGCTGGGTCTTAAGTATATCTGACTGTAATCCGTGTGTATTCACAGGGCCGGTTTGCCTGTTCTGGGGGGGTCCGAAAAAATCTTACCTCCGTATGAGACAGTCTAACTCACCTTTAGTCGAAAGAGACCACATAAAAGGTTCCTCAAGTCACTGATGGGAATCGAACCCAGGTCTTTCCTACCAAAGTCTTTGTCTATACCGACATAGGTACCAAGGCTCTGCATTTACAAAACCAGTACAACTCCTTTATCATTAATATCACTTCATATATACGAAAATATACAAAACAAGAATTGGTTTATTTATAAAAAATATATTTCTCCGAACAGAACAAACTTCTATAGATCTCGTAGCATAGCCTTCACATTTCCGCTTTGTATACTGAAAGAGTAAAGCGCTCGAAGAAATAGACTTGAAAAAAAAAAAAAAATTAATCCCCGTATTACACACACACACATAACAAACTAATGCAACAAGAAGAATTTCTGTATCATCGGATTCTAACACACGTTCCACTCATCTTAATACAGAGAACCCAACTCCCAGTCCCTTTTCCCTTCGGGGCTCACCTAGCTTGATCTGTAGATGCGAATCTCGATGCTCTCCCGTCCGCCTTGACGTTAATGTCAACAACTGTCTCCCCATCAATAATTCGAAAAGGCTTCTCTCATCCCTGAAGGTTATCTCCAAGTTCGGACCATTCTCTTGCGTTCGTTAATAGTAGACGAAGACACCGCTTGGAGTAGTGTGTGGGAGACAAATGGGCTTTTCATCCACTCGCTTTATCATACTTTCAAAGCCATTTGTCTCCTGGTTGCATTTGGTACAAATCAAGTCCGAGGCCATCCACACCTCTGTGTGCTTGAAACGGTAATTATTGTGCCAACTGTGGCTTTATTAAATTACAATGGTTGTCGACAGCGCGTCAGAGCCACTAATTTTCCATAATCTACGGCTTCGAGGGACATCTGGATTGAATCAAGTTTTGTTGTCAGTACCTGGTGACATTACTAAGGGAACGAAAACAGTTATACACAGGGATCATCATCCGTAGACGTTATTCTTGTGATAATTAATCTTTCTGGTTTATTAAGGATAATGCAGTTAAACGTTTTTGTAACTTAACTGTCACGTGTACCGGAAATGACAAGACTACAAAATCAAATATCTGGATTAGTGGAGGAAGTAAATATTTCTAAGGAGTGCATTGCTGAATTTATATCACTGTGTATAATCTTTGTCAGTGGCGCACCCAGAGAGGGGGACCAATCTTTTCTTAACTATTTTTTTTTTAAATTTATGTTGTGTCTTCTATTTCTATACTACTTATGAATCAGCGATCATTGCAGATGCTCAGTCATAGGTATGCGATGCGTAGTGTGTATTCTCAAATCGTGTACTTAACCCCCCCCCCCGTCCAAGATTAAATCCTGAGTGCGCCACTGATCTTTGTTAGTAAGAATCACATTACAAATATTGATTTCTAATGTAAGAACGAAACACGGCCAAGAATTTTGGGATGAAACTAATAGAAAACCGAGTATTGGCTTAGATCTATGTTCGAGTTGTCGAAAGAATATAATGTATTATCATTTTTATACCGCCATTTAATTTAATTAAATAAAAATGAATTTGATATTAAAATTAATATCTTTATTAATGTAAACATTAAAAATGTATTTGTTACAAGTAGGATGTTTTTACCAGAATCTCCCACTCCCTCTGAATAAAAATGTACTGTACGTTCACCCACCTTTTTCTGTGAGTGGTAATCACATAAAAAAAATTAATTCACGTCTAAAGGTAATAATTAAAAGTAGTTCAAAATTTCACGTAGTCCTCTATTTACCAACATTAGGATGAAATTTACTTAATTTATTCGGTAAAATAATATTAAACTACGTAAATGTCACTAAATAATTTTGACTAATTCAGAAGGTCAGTGTGAACCCTAAATATTAAGAGTACGCTCTCCGAGGCTACCTAACCTTTGGCACCCTCTCACTTTAAGATCTTCCTTTTTTGTATTAGGCCTATTGGCCTGTTACGGATCTATCCTAAGCCCTTTCAACCCGTACTGAGAATAAGGTGGTTGGCCCTATGCCTCCCTGTGTGTCCTATGTCTGTAAATGCGTATGTTCACAGGGCCAGTTTGCTTGCAGGAGGAAAAACCCCGCAGTCCACCCCCAAGACCGGCTAACTCGGCTATATCTGAGAAAGATCCTAATCTCCTCACGTTAACGACGGGAATCGAACCCAGGACACTCCCCAGGTTGCGAAGCGCATAGCCACTCGGATCCTTTAAGATAAAAATTCTAAATAAATATAAGGTTCGATTTAATCTTCATCTAGTTATCGAGATGAACCACAATAGGTACTTCTGAAAAAGAAACCAGCGGATTCTATGGGTGGGGTAGCATTAAAATTAATACTGAGGCATATACATAAGTTCTATGGCTTTCTTTGAGAGCCCTGAGTAGACATAAGTTAAATAACAAGAGACCCTCAGCGTATCAAAAACATTCTACCTTTCAACTACTTTTTTCTATTTTCAATCCATTTTTTTTTTTAGAAATTAATTTTATCGTTCTAATCTCTTCTTTCCACACTATTTTTTCTATTTCCTCTTGTATTTATTTAAACGCTTTTCCACTTAAACAGATGACACACCGATCCCCCTTTTCTACCATTAAGATAACAATCCTATTGGCCGTCTGCGTCAAGTACTTGAGTCGAGAGGTAATCTGACGCCAGCACTTTATTCTCTATAGAGGAACTTTGGTTTTTAATCAGTTTCAGTAGCTATAAACACGCCATCTATACGCACACTAGTGTTTACTTCTTGCAACTGTGAGCTGCCATCACTAGACACAAAAATAAAACACATCCTGCCAGCTAAGTATCCATTTTAAGTTTTTATATAAGAAACAACGTTCTTCCATAATGTTATCAACCACTCACCTTCATATAGCGTGAAATCACAAAAGCGCAGGCTTTAAATCCCCCCTTAAAAACACAAAGAGATAGTAGCATCAAGCCAATCCATTGACTCCACTAGTAGTACCTCCACTAGCTGTTTATGTGGCTCATAAATGTGGAGATGCAAGTGGAGATTTTTAAGAGGCAAGTTATCTTTTTTTGGGAGTTTATTTATGGTTATGCTATCGACTTAAGTGGCGTTAAGAGTTAAAAATTCCTTTACCCCCCCCCCCCGAAGAGGAGAAGAAAAAGTGGGGACAGTGTATCTCACCACAGTTGTATCCAAATACTTTCTTTTAACGAGTTTAATTCTGAACTTGGAAAGAAAAAAAAAAAAAAAAAAAAACGAATGCGTTTCTAACCATACCCAAAGACTAACTTTTGCACGTGCAAAAAAAAAAAAAAAAAAAAGTTGACAGGGCAAAGATTGATAACGCTGCTTATTGTTACCATTTCCGTACCATCCTTTGTTGCTTTGAAAACTATAAAAAAAAAAAAAAAAGATCTTAAAGGTATCATTAAATCTTTTCAACGATAACAAATCCACTTGGACATCCCACTTAGCTTTCAAAACTTAACGAACCCCTTACGCAGCGATGGTTTTATAATAAAACGCATGCAGAGTTTTAAAAAAAAAAAAAAATGAAATCTTCAATGATAATTTTCCACCTGTAAACCAAATAACTTTGCTACCTGAAGTTAATCCAGATGGTTAAAGAAATGGGGTCAATGAACAGTTGTTTTTAACAGTTAAGAATTCGATCAAGAAATCTTGTATATTAAGTTTGGGTATTCTAAGCCGGGATTCCAAAATCTATATAAGGGCTTTGCGGAGAGAAGTCTTGGGACCTAATCTTTGAAAATCAGGGTATTGTTCTCGTTCTTCCAATCTCCCTTGACTAAAAAAAGTTTGATGGCTTGCAGGTATTTTCTAATTGATTGTGTTGTTCACTTCTGCACGCTTCTAAGTCCTCTTTTGAACGAAATTCCATAATACCTCAATTTATAAAAAAAAAAAAACGTTCTATAAACTGATTGGTTGGCTCTTAATACTTCAGATATTTTTCCATTAATGCTATAACATGTTAAACACCCCTTTATTTTAATTCTGGAGTGTTTCAAAATTAATGGTTGCGACAGCTATGAAAAAAACAGGGGGGGGGATGAGATACACATCCTCTCTATAACACGTTCAAAAAAAAAACTAAAAAACCGTACATTGGTTTAATAAAACATCTCCATCAAGAACAGACAAGTAGAGACAATAATTAACACCTGTGATGTGTCAACCAAAAGTAATTGCTACCGTTAATTATATGGTGTGTTAAAAGTAATCTACATGACTGTCCTTGTTTTCACCCCCCCCGCAGTGCTAAAGAAAGGTCAAGGTGTCCTTGATAGGTTAGACACGGTACTCTTTACATTACTATATAATTGAGAAACGATACATGGGAGAAAGAGAGGTTGGTGTCTAGATAATAAGATAGAAGGAATAGCTGAATATCTACATTTTGGAAGGGAGAGAAAGAACAAAAGATATATCAGACAAAATAGTTTCCCTAAGAGATTTTGCATTTTTTGGATAATTCTTTTTTTTTTTTTTTTAATTGTGTTTGGACGTGGCGATTTTGGGGTTAGTTTCCGATTCCCAAAAACAGGGGCTGCTCGTGAATAGGCACTGCGTAACTGCAGCATCCTTAATTTTTCTCGATATATAAATATATTTATTACTTTATTTATATTTAATTTTATCATCAACAATCCTATACAATTCTCTTATTTTGTATAAAAAATAATAAAAATCCATCTTGCAGCACTTAGGAGGGCGCTAGCAGCACTGTGTTTACCACAGTGTCATATTGCTACTCGCGCAAGCATATGCATATGCACGTGAGATGCGAGCTGTTAGTGTAATGCGGCACTGTCCGTCGCGCAGTTCCACTGTTGTTTATGTGTATTTTGTGCCAGTAGTAGAGTATTCGTAGTGCTTATCGTGTTTATTCCGTCTCTTTAAATATTTGGACATTACAATTAAAGATATTTTATTTTAGAACATTATTGGGATTATGATAATGGATTTTATTTTTAAGTAATTTTGAATTATACCAAACTGTATAATTTTATCGATAATAAACAATATTTTTTCATGTTTAATTTTTTCTTAAATTTTTACCACAATAAATTTGATATTTTATCTAAACACGTATACACTGTACTTACGTTGTGTATGTATATTTCGAAAGTTGCAGCACCCCCACGATTTCAAGTCACGAGCCGCCACTACCCTAAAGGCTACTTTAAGCCCCCCCCCCTCTCAAAAGAGAGAAATATGCTATTTGTTTTGGTTACTTTATTTACTACAAACTCAGTATTCATAGAATGCGTTTGAAATGAGCATTTAAACTAAAAAAAAAAAAAAAAGTGGATAGCAGTTATATCTAGCGTTAATTGTGCATATGGTTTCCATCTTTCAGAATGATCCAAATCACATTTCGAAATGAGAAAGGCGTGGCTATTAAATCACTCGATTCTGCGTTAGAATTTTAAATCAAGAAAAAAGTAAAAAAAAAAAAAAAAGCGTGCTAATAGTAGAAAGATAATCACAGACCACCCCAGCTGAGAAACTTTAGCAACAATAACTGCAAATCAATCAAATCATCAATCACTAGAAGTAATGAGTTGAATTCAAGTCAACCAACCCCGGAATCTATCTATCAATGCATCATCGCAATAATTTTATCATTAATAAAGACTCCATCCATCTCAATTGTGCTCGCTTCAAAGCACAATCAGTGTGCGACTATTAAAATCGCCAAACAAGGCATTCCAATAGTTTCAAATAACTCAGTTTTCAAATATTTGTGTTTCCAGTAAAAGTTTTGAATCAACTGATAAAAAGAAAGACTGCATCAAAAACTTAATTATCTTCATCGGAACATAGCTATAGATATTATCTTTTGTCATTATTTCTTTCATCTTAAATTAGCCCCTTGACTAATTGCAATGTCCGTTGAGATATGGACAATTAAAGGTGGATATGTAAGGTTTTGAGTGTCATAAATTGTTCATGAATAAAAAAAAAAGTCTTTTTTTATCAGCTTATCTCATTTTATGAATGAAAATATAAAAAATCTGGTTTATACGCACATCTCATTAAGACTATTCATCGTGACATGGCAGAGAATTTAAATGTAATCAATATTTTTAATATTACTTCGATAGGTGATATTTAAAGATTTTTTTAAAAAAATATTTTCAGCCACAGATGTCGCTGTAGGCGCTTCTACTCACTCCTATCCCAAGAGCTTGTTTTATTGTTATTAGTTTTCAACAGAACCTTTTGAAAATGTTTAGATATATAGAAATCATGATCAAATAACCCATAGAATATACTTCGAATTCTAGTAACTGAAGAGGCGAACATGGATGACCAAGTTGTATGACAGAATGCAAATAAATAGGATTAAAATGGCGAGAAACAGATGAAAGGAAGTTAATAGGCATAAGTGACAGCTACAGGAACATAACTGGATAATCAATAGACACGTGGAAAAGATGAAATACACGCAACTGTAATGATCATTGTTGTACATTATCCGTGGTTAATATCACCGAAATACCACATTAGTTTACATGTTCTGAGGAGTTTTGGAATGGCTTTACCTGAAATGTGGACCATTTGTATCCCATTAACTCAATTGTAGCAATTATGTATCCAAGTCACGGTTTTCGAGGGGAATGTGGTCTGGTGACATGATTTGTGTTTATTCTGTCGCAAGCAAGTGAAGCTCCTACACAAAGGATCGCATGACTCTTCGGTCGAGTGTCTCTATCTGAGACCTGCGTTATTGCCCGACATTATTGCTCACTCAGTCAGACTAATTCAAAGTACATTCATTTGCCGTTTCTCCCTGACTTCACCCCTCCCCCCTCTTAATCCCTGTTTCCACAGTAACGAGACATTGATGTTGCATACCAGATCACTGTGTCATCAATGAGCACGTGGAGAAGTCCCATTTTTATTGCTTACTGTCAGTTCATTCACCTGCCAGATCGTGCAACTGAATCTTTCGGATTACAAACGCTAAGATTAAAAAAAAAATTCTCTAGCTATGATGCCAGAGATATCACGAAGCGAACACCCCAAAAATAAAAATTGTTATATAACTTATTAATATGAGATCTTAGTAATAAATAAAAAGGTGTAGGAACTCAACCGGTTTTTTTTCATTTTTTTCAAGCTATACATCGAATTATTTAAAAATTAAGTATAGTATTTCAAATATAAATCTATTATTTACCTTTTTCCGAAAATCTTTTTTTAAAAAAACCTCCACACACAGAGAAATAATGGAAGAGATAGATGAATGCTACAGAAAAGATATTTTTCGCAATTTTCAAACTATCTTCGTGCAGGCGCGAGCACTGAATAAAAACTTAAGAAAAACTAACTTCTGCCAGAAACCAATCATGATTCGGTTAGCCAAATGTTCCGCTAGGCTAGTCTTCGTGGACGGTTCTCGCTGTTATTCTTTGAGGTGGACAATGACCACGCAAGTGTTTATGCTGGCATATCTCTTTGCTGACTCACCATGACTGACTGACCCCGTTTTCCAATGTTCAATGATGACACTCGCATTGGCAAACTGCCGTGAAATGAAAAATTGCATGGATGACCTTTGAACTCAAGAATGCGTAAGTCAGAGCGGCATACCGTTCATGTACTGCCACAGAGAAAGAGAGAAGGGCGGGTGAAAGAGGAGGGACTTCGTTTGGTATCCATTTGAATCAATACATGATGAACGTCTTACAAATAATAACAAGGCACAGACTGAAAACTTGTATTTCGTCTAACAATACACCCATTATAAAATTCTATTTGTAATAAATTAAAAGGTGTAGGAACTTAAACGTTTTTTTCTTCATTTATTTTTCTGATATAAACCGTATTATTTAAATATTAAATATATTATTTCAAATACAAATCTATTATTTACATTTTTTTCGAAAATCTTTTTTTAAACACGTAAACGGGAGACGTGAGTGTCATACTAATCCCTACCAAAAAAAGGCACATGAATAAATGGTTAAAAACAAAACAATTAGGAAAGAACGTGCTGCCACCTGGTTGGATATTCGACTTACCTAGCACATCATTAAGAAATCTCAAGTGGTATTATATTACAGCCAAGTAGAGGTTAAGGTCCACACGTTACGCCACTAAAACTATAAAATACTCTAAAACAAAGAGCTATTTGGATTTACTCTTTATTCTGTATTTAAATTTTGCGTGTAGTTATCTAACCTATACACGCCTCTAATGTCCTTAAGCTTTGTATTTACTGTCAGCAATCAATATAAGCAACGATATTTGATAGGCTTGGTCGTGCAGATTTACAAAGAAAACTCATGTCCACGCGTTCAGCAAGTACCCACCCCACCTCTTAAAACGTGACTTTGCATTAACAAGATGAAAAAAAAAAACTAAAAAAGAGAAAGAAACTATTCTTTGTAGAGGTGGAAACCTTCTTAGCGCCCAAGTCCTGCATAAGTGGAATCGTAGTGAAAAAAAAAAAAAAAAAATGGGAGAATGACACCGAAGCAAATAACAAAGGGGCGAAGGAGAGATTCAACCCCACAATTATACAACCTATTGAACCCATAGCCACCGTTGCAAGCCATTTATAAACTTTCCCTGACCTTCCCCCCCTTCCCCCCCCCGGTTCTTTCTTCACTCGAGGGAATCCAAAGTCCGCTAGCTCAACAAAACATAATTATGTAGCTCGCGCAAGCTTCCAGCCTACAATCCATCTATCAAACGTCTCCTTACTTTCCCCAATTTGTGTCTAGGGGGAGCTAGTGCTCCCGTTGCTCGCCTTCTTCTCTCATCTTCTTTCCCTCAACTCCCCCCCCCGGTTCTGTCTCTCCATTGCCTTTTATAACGGTTTATAGAGTAGTCTATTGACGCTTGTGTTTGTCGAAGATTCCAATGCTTCAACAAATGTTTTCTCACAAGGTTTCTCAAGCGTCTCTACGTGACAGACAGCGAACAGACCGGATCGTAAAGCCAACAGTTCATTGTGCCTTCGCATTGGCATGCAGTTCTTCTCTCATCAGTAGTAATTGGATGAAGAGTGCAGCCCAGAATTTCGTCACTTCAGCACATCAACTAACCTGTGAAGACTAAATCGATCTCAAGGACAACTTAAAAAAAAAAAAAAACGATGATATTCGCTTTTAAAATTAACAGTTAGAAGACATCTTAACAATTACACGTATTTGTATTAGCACTAGAATCTAACTGTATGAAAATAAACCATATTAATATAGGCGTTTATATTCATAGTTGAGTCCATAGATTTCATACGAGAATAAAATAAAAAAAAGCATTCAAGTAGTTAGCAGAGGATACTATAGAGTATAAGGCCTAATATCTATTCAAAATTGCACTATTTTGAAATAAACTTTTTGCAGCGTCGCAAGTTACTATATGAATCTAACTCGACATATTTGTTTTATGTAAATATGCATTTGATTTCACAATCTTAAAGCATCGATTATGTGTGTTTCGGTTTGTACAGTAGAATATAAACTATAAGTCTATCTTGAATAGTCAAATATTATTGGAATAAAAATTATTAGATTTTTTTAAATTAAAATAATGTTCATATATTAATAAATAAATTCAAGTAATTATTTAGATGAGTAACAAGTATGATAAAAAAAAAAAATAAGCACTCACCTAAAACCCAAAGAAAGGCGTCTACATCAATGAGATACTGAAAAGAAAAGAAATAATCTAAAAAACAATAAAAAAATACAAATAAAGTAAAGATATAGCCAAGAAGTAAAATTCTAGTAATACACATGCTAGTTTTTTTTTTTTTTAAATTAAACATTCGTTCATGTATGGATTGCTTATATTCAAAAGCATCATGTGACAATATACGGGAGTGTCGTATGTTGTCATATACAGCTGTCGCAGTTGGACTATTTTCTTTTACCAGTGAAAGTTTTCTGCGAACATTTGGTAAAAGGAAAATTTAAGGGAGTACGACATACTTTTGTTCAAAAAAGTTTTTTTTTTTTTTCGTTGACTCACTTCTCTTGCTCATTTTTTTCTTTTAGCTTTCAGAAAACTCTCTCTATCCTACTAGAAAGGCCGTTATTCGGTGCCTGTTTTCAACTTGTAGTGAAGGCATTCTTGCTCGGCAGACTGCTTGACAAAAACAGACTTGCGGACTTGCAACACGTTCGTGCTCTTTTGAAGGCTTGTAAGAAGGACAAGATATACTTCGGTTCCGGAGAGGCTTAATTGTTGGCATCCGTTATACTTTGCGATTTCTACGGACGGTGAAAGGTACTGGAGTGTTAAAGGGATGTCGTCTCCAAAGTGTACTGTGTGTGTGTGTGTGTGTGTGTGTGTGAAAAGAAAGAAAAGCAAACGCAGGCGAGAAACGTATGACACGCAACGTGGTATGTCTCAGAACTGCATTAAAAAAACTCGGTGAACTAAAAGACTACATACTATTGGGGATGATTTTTCATCTACATCTTCGCATTGCGATTTGGCAGTATAGATTAAATTCTCACTTGCACATTTTTTGTTGTTGTTCAAGTGATATACGATCACAGAGAAAGTAGACAGCAAAACAAACTAATGCATGATGGCTGTTGCTCTTAAAATAAAAAGCAATACAGTCTCCTATCGCTGAGGCAACCAAATGACCCTACGTCTTATGTACGCAAGTGACGCTAATTTGCACCCAAATAATAGAAAGATTGGAGAAACGTATGCTGTCACTTTTAACATTTTCAGGACATTAGGATGGGTCTCGCATAGACCTGGTTTGCCTACTAAAGTTTCATCATAGGGTTTGTCGGTTTAATTTCTAGTGGTAGATAAGTGCGAAAGGAGAAATCATCAATACTAGAATATCTCCCCATTCTTCTATGGGGACAATTTTATGAATTGTCCCAATAGATTGTACAGACAATTTTATGTCCCCAATTTTTGGTATCAATAAATTCATAAAATTTTATGAATTTATTGATACCAAAACAAAACAATTCGATTTTTCTTCTTAGGCTGACTCGAACATCCATGATGTTAGGTGTCTGCGCCGCCTTGGCCTCCAACAAAACGGGTGGAGACCAAGGCGACCAAAAATAATAGATCACAAATCTACACACCCTTCGATTACTGTTCTCGTATTAGAGGTGATGTCCCACTCTCCCTTCAAGAAATCACTTGTTTAAATACTCTAATACAGATAACAACAATAACGTTACTAGCTTGCTGGGTGAAGCATAAAATGCTTTTTGTTTTCTCCTTTGTCTTTGTCGAGAAGCTTGATGGGGGGGGGGGGTTGTGAGCCTTATGCTGGCACTATGTGAACTATGGAGTTAGCTCTGTTCTGCTGAGAGTAGGATTGCCTTGGGTCTTTTACATTTGTGACATGCATGTTCACTGTAACTGAAAGCTTGTCTGATTAGTGGGTTGGGATGAGAGTGTGCCTTGCCGAAGAACTTTTCCGCATGGTGATGAAGGAGAGAATGGATGTCTGAGGTTCCGGTTTCTTTGTGGATCTGCGTGTTTCTGACGAACCATGGGGCGTCCAAGATCATCCGCAGGCATTTGTTTTGTATCCTCTGTAGTTTCAGGATGTTAGATTTGGATGTGACTCCATTCTGGGGATGCATGTGATTACTGGTCGTATTACCATCTGATATAGTAACAGCTTATTGCGTGTATCCAATTTGCTGTTGCGGTTGATCAGGGAAGGGAGTTGGGCTATGGTTCTGGATGTCTTTGTGCCTATGAGCTTGATGTCGCTGTTGAAATTTAGCTTTTTGTCTAGCTGTACTCCAAGGTATTTGGTTTCTGTCTGCCATGGTATCTTTTTTTCCGAGGAGTTGAATGTCATCTTGGATGAAGGCTTTGCGTTTGGTGAATAGTATAGCTGAGCTTCTGATGGGGTTCACTTGTATCCTCCAGTCCGAGAACCATTTCTCTAGCTTTATAATGGTGTCCTGGAGACGACTGATCGCCAGGTGTGGGCAGAGAGATCTTGTCATTATAGCTGTGTCATCAGCATATAGGGCTGTGATGGTAGTCCTCAGGTTCTGTGGAATGTCAGCCACGTAAATTATGAAAAGGGGCCAACAGGGATCCCTGTGGTACTCCTGCCAGGATTTGGCGCCTAGTTGAGATGGTGCCATTTATTTTTATCTGCATGAATCTGTCAGTGAGGTATGATTTTATTAGACGGGTAAGGTTTGTTGGAATGTTGGCCTGAATGAGTTTGTAGAGTAATCCTTGATGCCATACCTTGTCAAAGGCCTTGGCAATATCCAGAAAGACTGCAGCTGTGTGAAAGTTCTGGTTGTATCCTTGAGGTGATATGCTCCACTAGTTGGTGTATTTGTTGCACTGTGCTGTGTACACGGCGGAAGCCAAATTGTTCGTTTGGAGTTATTCCTAATCGATTTTTCTTGTAGTCTTGAGAGGATGATTTTTTCAGCAATCTTTCTTAGGTTGGAAAGCAGGCTTATTGGACGGTAACTTTGCGGGAGTTGCGGATTGTTTCCTGGCTTTTTTTATTGGTATGATGTCGGCTGTTTTCCATGGAGTGGCGGAAGTGTATCCTCAGTATTGCATTGGTTATGTTAACCAGGTGCACAATAGCCTTTCGAGGAAGTAGTTTGAATATTCTGTTTGTAATTCCATCTGGATCTGGAGATTTTTTGTTGTTTAGATGTTTCATGATGTTGGTTATTTCCATTGGAGTAGTGTGGGTGATACTGTCTGGCTTGTCTGAGGTCTGTCTTAAGGTACGCTTGACCTGCTGGTGGACTTTATATATGTGGGTGATGTTTATGTTGTCATATGATGGGCTGCATTGTTTTTCTAGGTTTTCTGCTATTGCTTCTGCTTTTTCTTTATCAGTGTGCGCCGTTCCATGTGCAGTTTGCATGGGGAATAGAGGGTTGTATTTGGTGCGCAGGATCTTCAGAAATTTCCATATTGTGTGATCTTCTGGGTTGAGTGATGACAGTTTATTGCCCCAATCCTGATTCCTGTGGTTTTGAAGTGCTTTTCTGACTTGGTTGTTCAAGTTGTTCAGTGTTTTCTTGTCCTGTGGGGGTCTTGTGTTGTGGTATCTTTTGTTTTTTGTTCTGATGATGTCCATGATGTTTTCTGGGAGCCGTCTGGTTGGGTGATTGGTTGTGGTTTTGGTGACTGTTTCTAGTGCTTTTTTGATTTGGTTTGTTAGATTGCTTACTGCTTCATCTATTTCTTCTTTTTTTTTTTGTGGATGATGGGTACAGGGCCAACGTATTCTGGTAGGATTTTGGCTAGCCTATCCCATGATATGAAGGTGTGCTGGGGGGGCCAGTTGGTCTTGTGTGCCAAGTTTGATCAGAATTGGGTTGTGGTCAGATGAGAGTTCGTTGATCGTCTCTAGTTGGTATTGATAACTGATGTTTCTAAGGATAGCTACGTCAAGTACATCTGATCTGCCATGCGGGCTGTAATGAGTGTGCTCAGTGGGTCCTGCTACCACAACTGAGTTAAGCGTTGAGTAGTTGTGTAGTATGCGTCCACTTCTGTTGTTGGTGCTGAACCATGCTGTGTGGTTCAGCATGGCGTTCAAGTCTCCTGCTATGATGGTGGGGTCTGTGGTGCCAAGGACGGCGTCCAGGTCTGCTGTCAGTAGAGGGTTGCTTGGTGAGTTGTAGGTGGCATATATTTTGAGGCTTCCAGCATTGTTTGTGTGGACTTGTATTCCTGTAGTCTCCAGGTTGGTAGTCTGTGGGTTGGATATGGCATTGTGGTGGAAGGAGGGCTTGATGTAGATGGCAGTGCCTCCCCCTCTGGTGCTGAGTCTATCCGTTCGGTACGTTGTGTATCCTCTCACTTTTGGGTTGTTGGCAGGTCTTAGGTGGGTCTCATTGATCAGCATTATGTCCGGGTTGTGTCTTTGTGCGAATTCCTGTAGTTCTAGTATCTTGTTGGTGAGGCCGTTGGCATTCCAGGCTGTAATTAGAAGTGAGTTGGGTTTTACTTTTGTTTTATTCATTGTTGAGTGCTGACAGTATGGAATGGGTTCCTTGCAGGAATCTCTTTGTGGAGGATGGAGTTGGGTTTGTTCTGCTGAATTCCTGCAGCATAGTGGCTAGCGAGGCAGTCAGTATTGCTGTGATGTTGGAGCCTATTCGATTGCTCTGCATTGTGTCCTTTGGGCGGGCTGCTTCTGCATAGGTCTTGGTGGGAGGTTGAGCCCTTTCCTGACTTTTGTGGATAGGATTTTGTTGGTTTGATGACTGTGCAGCTGAGATGCTTTGAGTGGTCCAGATTGGACGTGTCTTGTATTTCCGTGATTTCTGGAGTGGTGGTTGCATCCGTTGTAGTTTGCTGGGTGGGGACCTCCACGGTTGGCACATTTGGCTGGTGTGGATCTTGGTTTAGAGCATGTAATGGTTTGATGTTTCTCACCACACTTCAGGCATCTGAACTCGACTTTACATAGTCTTTGGGCATGGCCAAACTTTTGGCAACGATGGCATTGCCCTGCTGATGCCCTTTTCCTAAGTGGTTCTGTTGTTATCTTAAGTCCACAGACCGCAGTTATGTCGTAAATTCGTCTTTGCATGTTCTGGATCTCAACTAATACTAATGGCATCGGTCGTTTATCAGATCTAAGCATCCGGTTGACTTTGATTGGTGTTAGGCCCTGCTGGGTGAAGTGTGCCGCGAATCTCCTCGGAGGTAATGCCTTCAGTGACACCTCGCAGTACAACCTTGAGATTTCTTTCGCTGCTTAGTGCGAAGGTGTGGTACTGTAGTTTGTTGTTATCCATCATTTTTGTTATCCCTCTGTAGTCTGTGACTGTTGTTGGTTGAATTTTTACTCCTTCGTCGGTGTTTCTGGCCCAGGAGTAGACGATGTTATGTTCTCTCAGGTTTCTTGCAACTGCGGTCCATTTTTCTTTTTCACGGAGAATTACCGGGGGGACCTTTTCCTTTTTTTCCGGCACAGTTTGTGAGGGTGTTTCGTTTTCCATATGATCATCCTCGGTTCTGCGTATTTTATCCGTGTGTTCTTCTGTGAAGTCTGTCTGACTGTGGTCCTCAGGTAGGGAGATGGAGGTATTGTTGATCTGTTCAACTTCGTCCTCGATATCTTCGGGTTCATCTGGTTGAATGTGCAGGTTTAGGAAACCTGGCCATTTCGTATCGAATTTTTTAAGTAATAATTTAAATAGTTTTAGTGCTTGATCTTTGTTTAGATGCTCTAGAAGATCATTAAAGTTATCCATATCTGTTCTGTTCGTTGTTAAATCTAGTAGGTGGTGATTGGGGAATTGCGTATGAGCGCAAGTAGAAATCCCGCAGGTCTTGAGACCTGTCAGCAGAAATTCTGAGAAATATTTATAATGACGAAGAAAACGGGCTAGAGCCGGAAAATTGCATCAAAAATCAAAGTCTTATCTTGTATTCTGCTATCAAAGAAGACTCACAAAATCTAAAACTCACTAATCACCTGAAATCAAAAAACATTCTTCGCAACAACAACCATCATGCCGGTATTCATCTTCCGCCATCTCGAATCTCTCTAATACAGATATTAAAAGTAATTAAAGCTCTGATCATGGCAGGAGGGTAACAGCAATATGCGAACCTCAGTTAGAACTTCATTGGCGACGTGTAAGTAAAGCCAATCTCTAAAAATTCGGACGATCCCTAGACCACCCAATAGTGGCCGAAAGACCGTCCATCTCAGCGTTGGCTCCACTCAGTGATGGCCTCCCACCCACCACCAAGCAGAACCACTCATATTCCAGAGAAAAGCATTCACCGACAAAGCCCTCACCGGAGAACACTTTCCCCAAAGACTCAAATTGCTCCCTTAAGGCAAAAACCTTAAGAGAGCGAACTCAAAACTCTCGAATCTCAGCGCCCCATGGGGGGGGGGGGAGACAGCAACAGCCGAGCCTCAGTTAAAACTTCATTGGCTACAGCATTGCCATCCATTACCCTCCCCTCTAATACAGATATTTATATTCCTTATAAGGACTGGCTTAAAGGGGCGAAGCAAGAATGCTTTTATCTAAATATAATATACTTAATATCAAAATATACTAAAGATATCTAAATTGCCATCCATTACCCTCCAAGGATCATCCATGGCTCTCTAATCTTATTAAAGCTCTAATCATGGCAGGAGGGTAACAGCAATAGCCGAGCCTCAGTTAGAACTTCATTGACTACAGCATTGCATTCCATTACCCTCCAAGGGTATGGTGACCTTAACCAGATAGACCTCTCCAGGCTACCTATGTCATCC
This sequence comes from Typopeltis vanoorti, assembly GCF_054136105.1. NCBI lineage: Eukaryota > Metazoa > Arthropoda > Arachnida > Uropygi > Thelyphonidae > Typopeltis > Typopeltis vanoorti. The sequence continues at coordinate 28,159,147 of NC_143570.1, forward strand.
ATGGCCTTATAGTCCTTATAAGGACTGGCTTAAAGGGGCGAAGCAAGAATGCTTTTCATCTTCCCCGTTATCTGTAGAGGACGGTGTACGGATAAGGTGTTATTGGGCTATTAAAGTTCTGATCATGGCAGGAGGGTAACAGCAATAGCCGAGCCTCAGCTAGAACTTCATTGACTACAGCATTGCCACCCATTACCCTCCAAGGGAATTGGATTGAATGAAGTGGATTTTCACGTCATCCATGGCAATTTAGATATATCAAAATATACTTGAGATACGTGAATATAAATTTGGTGTTTTTAAATATCTCAGTGGAATAGTCTAAAATCAAGAAATTCACATGTTTATCGAGATTATTACTAAAAGAAGTGAAAATGCAATTTTTTTTTTAAAGATTTTTAACTTATTTCTTTGGGTTATAATTATTACTATCACGCTAAACGATACATTTCAGAATGCCTTAGTCAAATCTATGTCAAGATTCCAAATAGTGAATTTCGATATGATCCGTCCAGATTAACAGACACAAAATGAATATAACAGATAAGCATTTTGAAAAAAAAAAAAAAAAATAAATAATAATAATTAAATAGAAAAAAATCCTATAAATTTGCCGGCCTGCACATGCTGAGTGATTAAAGTATCCGAAATCCAACCAATTCTGCGGATTTTAATTCCACCATCGTAGATTATTTTGTGGTTTTACAATCAAGACAAGTCCTATAAATTCTCAGAGCTATCATGCTCATCTAGAGCAGGCTTTTACAAGCATCGATGCCCCAGGTGGGATTCGAACCCACAACTTATTGTGAATTCGAATTCATCACCCGGTGTGAGACTGTCCTACTTATAAGAGCTATGAAATGGCCTGAAAGGGTGCGATGAATGCTCTAAAGTAGTGCTTCGGGTTTATGTAAAACTAAATAAACATGATAAAAAAACCGATCAAAATTTCTTAGCTCGCCCATGGTATTGATGTACTATAGGTTTACGACCTTTCGCGGGTGTAAGGAGTCAAATACAAGTTAACAAGAAACAATAAACTGAGCAGAAACAGTTCGAAGAACTTTTGGAGGCTTGGTTTGGGGGTGGGGGGGATGTGCTTCATTTCGACAATGAATTTGTACTGTCACAAATGTTTGTCAGTAAATGTCCCAACAGGGAAAGATCTTTTCACTGTATTTAAATAACGCGAGAGTATTTAACACGGATACTATATGGCTTGTATGATGAGGTATTCTCATCTATTTCTACGCGATATCACTAATATAATACATGCATTTCATCCCCCAACACAATTGTCCAGTCCACTCTCCTCTTCCCCTCAACTTTTTGCTTCCATCTGATAATGGTTCTGTGGTGACCGCTTACACTGACAAAGTATTTTCTTCTTAAGGCTTAAAAGGGTTAGAGCAAAACATTTTCGTTTCGTCCTGGTCGAATACTCGAAACAAAAGCCATTAGCAAAGTGCATCAGCATCATCAGATACTTTATCAAGAGGAGAAACATCCCCACTCTACAGGACTAATCAATCTGTGTATAAGTCATGCTAACTAAGTCGTCATGACTTACGATCATGATAAGAATGGATCGCATTCAGTTTGTATATAGTTGACAATGTATACGTCCCACCGAACAATTTTAGCCAACAGGGAGATATTAATTTATCCCCAACGGAATCTACGGTTCGACACAAGTATTGTGGAGGATCTAGCAACTTATTAATTTCATTTTGAAAAAATATTTTAACTTATTGAGATTATTTTATGTGTTGCCGTAATCAGTGCATTACAAAAACAACTTTACAAAGTTCTTATGTTCTCCTTTACAATTAACAAAATTGCTTTCATGAGATTAATCTTAAGCGAATCTAACTTTAAAACTATTCTTAATTGCAGGACTAGACGTCTAAGATGATCCTGAATTTATTCACTTATACTTTTTCTGCATTAAAATTTTTCACATTTCTATTTTTGTGCACTTTAATTACATAAATTAAAGATTTCCTTATTTCCGATTATTTCTTTCTTAATGGCATAGAAAACACATTTCAGATAAAGATCTTAACCAGTACTCTGGGGGATTTAAGATAGCGATTACTTTGTGTTTAAATTCACCTTACATAACTACTTAATTAACCTAATAGCTCTGCTTAAAGTGGGAAAATTGAATTGCTCCCTTTTCAGGGCGAAAAAAAAAAAAAGTTACTCTAAAATACTTTATAAAAGAACGGGAACGAGGTTTTCATGAATATTGATTACTTAGGAAACACTGTACTTGCGCTATGTCTGATGTAATAGAAATGAGAAAAGAAGTAATAATAAAGAGTCAAGAGAAAAGCAAGACTTCATTATATCTGAAGAGGAAAGAATTTTTTTTAAATTTAAATGTTGATTTTATTGATTATCAATCATAGCATAAAAACCATCCTTATAAGGACTGGCTTAAAGGGGCGAAGCAAGAATGCTTTTCATCTTCCCCGTTATCTGTAGAGGACAGTGTGTGGATAGGGTGTTAATGAGCAATTAAAGCTCTGATCATGGCAGGAGGGTAACAGCAATAGCCGAGCCTCAGTTAGAACTTCATTGGCTATAGCATTGCTATCCATTACCCTCCAAGGGTATTGGATTGAATGAATCAATCACCACATCTCACGGCCAATTGATAACCATTGTCCTTATAAGGACCGGCTTAAAGAGGCGAAGCAAGAATGCTTTTCATATTCCCCGTTATCTGTAGAGGACAGTGTAGGGATAAGGTGTTATTGAGCTATTAAAGCTCTGATCATGGCAGGACGTAACAGCAATAGCCAAGCCTCAGTTAGAACTTCATTAGCTACAGCATTGCCATCCATTACCCTTCAAGAATATTGGATTGAATGAACCAATCTCACCGACTATGTAAGTCTATTCTTCTCATCTGATGACCATTGACAATTGACATTTATGTCTTTAAGGGTGAAGCAAGATGCTTTTCATATTCCCCGCTATCTGTCGTGGTTACAGTGAGGGTAAAATTTACGAGCAGTTTGCTCGCCCTGAATGGGCATGGAGATTATGCATCGTTATAGGAGGCTAATATAGTTTTTGGTCTTCTATATTTGAATATGTCCGTTGGCTCATATGCTGCAGCTTGTTGAATCAAATCATTGGGGTGTGTGGACGTCTTTAGAAAAAACTTGGAAGCTAAGGATTGTAGATAAGAGAGAATATATGGAATATTTGTGTCTCTATGGAGCTGGCTGTTTCTAACATACCACGGGGCGTTCAGAATCATTCTCAAGCACTTGTTCTGCACACGCTGAATCTTGATAATGTTAGCGTTAGAGGTGTGGCTCCAGGCTGGAGAGGCATAGGTGATTATGGGACGAATCGTCATCTGGTAAAGTTGCAATTTGATTCTGTTGCTGAGCTTGCTATTTCTATTAATTAGCGGGTAAATCTGAGCTATGGCTTTAGATGCTTTTGCACATGCAGACTTGATATGTTGGTTGAAAGATAGCTTTTTGTCGAGAATTACACCCAGGTAATTTGTTTCTGTCTGCCAGGGAATTTTAGTATTGAATAGTAACACATCTCCTGCAGGAGACATTGGCCTTTTTGAGAAAAGAACCGCTGAGCTTTTCAGGGGGTTGACTTCCAATCTCCACCTAGAGAACCAATCCTCCAGCTTTAGAATGTTTTCTTGAAGCTTTCTAGTAACGAAGTGGGGTCTGAGGGATCTGGTTAGTATTGCCGTATCGTCCGCATACAGCGCTAAAATGGAAGTCATCGGATTGTGAGGGATGTCTGACATGTATACAGAAAACAGCAATGGAGCCAGTAGAGATCCCTGTGGCACTCCAGCAAAGATATGGCGCTGGGACGATATAGAACCGTTAATTTTAACTTGCATTGATCTATTCTGAAGATATGAACGGATTAGATGAACCATTTTTAGTGAGATGCCGGCTGAGATAAGTTTGTGCAGGAGTCCAAAATGCCAGATTTTATCAAATGCTTTAGATAGGTCTAGGAAAACAGCTCCTGTGTACTGGCGCCAGTTGTAGCTGGTGATGATATATTCCACAATTCTATGGATTTGCTGGGTAGTACTATGGTGTTGCCGAAAACCAAACTGTTCTTTAGGGAGGATGTTTAGGTCATTTATTGAGGTTTGGAGTCGTGAGAGGATGACCTTCTCTGCAATCTTACCCAGGTTGGAGATGAGACTGATTGGACGATAATTCTGCGGTAAGTGTGGGTCTTTGCCTGGCTTATGTATAGGAATCACATCAGCCAGTTTCCAGGTGGAAGGAAAATAGTGAAGTCTTAAGATTGCATTTATTATACTGGTCAGATGCACTATAGCTTTTCGAGGCAGCAGCTTGATCACCCTGTTTGAGATGCTGTCTGGTCCAGGAGCTTTATTGTTCTTAAGTTTTTTAATAATATCATATAATTCAACAGGTGATGCGGGTGCAATATGATCAGCACTGGTATCCGGGAGGTTTAGTGCATGTCTAACCTGTCTGTGGATTTTATACAGATGATTGAAATCAATGTTGTTATAAGATGGTTTGCACTGATCCTCAAGATTTTTAAGTATGGCTTCTGCCTTATCTGCATCTGTGTGGATTAGGCCCTGGTTTGAGATTATAGGGGGGAGGGATCTGTTTTTGTTTTTGATGTTTCTCAGTAGGCCCCAGATAGAGTGATCAATAGGTGAGATAGAGGCTAACTTTTTATCCCAAACTTCGTTTCTATGCGTTTTAAGTGCATCTCTTACTGCTCCATTCAATCTATTAAGCACTGTCTTATCCTGAGGAGCGCGAGTGTTACGAAATCTCTTCCTAGCTCTGTTCTTCTCTCTGATCAGGTCCATGACCATTTTGCATCTTTCCATAAAGTGTACTAATATGATATAGAAAATTTAAAGGTGTTCCATATATTTTAAATCAATTTTATTATTAAAAGAAAAAAATTAAAACTTAATTTAAAAACTATACTATTATTTTAAAAGCTAAAGTTTTACTTATTATTAAGAATATTTTTTGTTTATTATTTTCAAAAAAATTATATGACTCAACTAGTAAGCATGTTAAATTATGCATGACGTCACACAGGTTAAAACGAACTTTATAAAGAGATGAAATCATTATTGATGTATATCAAATAATAATCATAATTACTAATCTAGTCAGTAGGTGGCGGTAACTTTAATTTACTTTGAAGACAAATGATTAATTCAATGTACACACATTGAAAGTAATAAAACATTAATAATAATTCGCGGGTCATACAGATTAAAACCAGATGATTAGAGTAAGTCATGCAAACTGCGCTACCTCGCGTTCGAAATTGTAACTATTATGTTCGAAATTGTGAGGGTTGTACAGCCAATTTTTTCGAGTTTGCAAATCAAATCTCGTTAAAAAAAAAAAAAAAAGCCTAAAGTTACTCTAATGTGCAAGTAGAATACTCTATCACGATATTTTCTTATGTCATTCAGACAAAGAAAATATTATTTAACACACGTGAATGGATGGATAAAAAAAGTACATTAAGAGATTCTCTTTTAATGTTCTATGCCATTGCAAAATAAAGAAATATCCAGGCATTTAAGTAGATTCAAATTTAATGTATTCTTGTATAGTTAGAACATCATGCTAATATGCTTATTAAGGCAATAATTACGGTAAATGCATTAAAATAAATTTCCATTAACGTTTTTTTTTTCCCTTTAATACGGCTTAAGAATTAAAATCTGCAAATTTTTCTTTGATAAAAAATGACGTACTGTGAAAACTTTTTTTTTTTCCACTCACAATTTAGAATTATAAACAAAGTTTTGCATTTAATTTTTATATTAGTTACAATACATTAATATTAGTATAGAAACTGGCATTTCCCCCCCCCCCCCCTCCATCGTTGATCGCATTCGATGTTTAAGTGAGTGTCCATTGTTAGGTCCACAAGCTGGAAACACGCAAGTTAGGAGATTGCACAGTCATAAATGAAAAGGGAAAAAAAAATTGTGAACATCTTGTGTCAGTTTCCAGTTCGTACGACTTAATAAAATGCAAATAGGCAATTTCATATGTAGCTATAACAACCTTTTTTTTTCTTTCTAGGAGTATAATTATTACAGAAAATGAAACAAGATTAAATTAAAAAAAAGAAATCCTAAAACTCATTTCGTTGCTTTCCAAAAAAAGCGCGACTATAAAAAAAAGTGAATGACAAAAAAGCAATTATTTTAAAATTCCACTTATTCTAAATAACTAGGCTTAACTGCTTGACTATTCGTTTCTTTGCTCATCAGGATGATATCTCGGAGGAAACAAACGATTGAATCAGAGGAAACAAACAAACCAAGCATATTTTCGTTCCAAAAGCTAATTAGAATATATTATTAGATTTTTATAATGGTGTATTTTTATATTTATTTACAATTTTTACTAAAACCAAAATATTATAAAAAATTTAAAAATTTCCAAACCTTATTAAAGATAAATTAATTTTTATTAAACTTAGTAATAATTAAATGAAGAAATGATACCTATTTCTCTTTTAAGACGATTCAAAATGTGTAATCTAATACAGTTCATAAGAACATGGAAATGCTGATAAATTACATCCAACATTATCACTGTTTTTCCAGCAAAAAAAAAAAAGATAAAAAATACCGTATTAAGTAAGGTTTGCTGCAGTTCTTTAACCGCGTTATAGAAGTACCGCGTTATACGAGGGGTTCTTTGACCGTGTTATAGAAGTACCGTGTTATCGTGTGTTAGTAGCTTACCGACCAGGAGGTATAGTCAGCCAACACTGCACAAATTGTTCCAACAAGAAGAGTCTAATAATTACTTCGTTTCTAGATACAGATTAGTGATGAAAAAGGATAACTCGGGTTCGAGGTGACTTCAAAGGATGAGTTATTCAGGAGCGGGGAAAAGTCTATTATGTTTGTTAACTCGTGTGTGTGTGTGCGTGTACACACACGTGTTCCTTCACCGGCCAGTCTTATTTGTTTTGTTGGATTAAAGTTCCTATCATTTGCTATGCTACCTGCTTACGTACTTTTAGATGGGCTTTAATTCTCATATCTTAGACAGAATATCCGGGGTCTTTGTAGATAAAGGGCACCTACTCTTCCTGCTGCTCTGCGAAGTGTTCGTAGATGAGTAACAAATCAATAGAGGTTTTAAAAAATATCCAAATGACCCATCGTAATACACCAATAATATTTCCTTTGAATTATTCAGTAATATCAAAATGGCAGACTCCAGTAGCGTAGTCGGTGAAAACGATGGCTCTTGGATTAGAAATCTGGGTTTGAATACTGTCTAGGACACGAAGAATCCTTATCAGGGCTGTTCACAACTGAAGGTGAGCTAACCGGCCTCATACGGAAGTTGAAAGTTTTTTGTTTTTTTTTCCACACCCATAAAGTCGAGTTTTTCATCCCTTGAAGACGCAATCTAATTGATGAATGCGCGCTAAACAGTTCCATATTTGAATTTTCAGTAAACAAACAAAATTACCTTCTTTGGATAATATATATATTTTTTTTATCTCGCTTCATCAATGAATCCTATCGAAGCGCGTCGATTCCTTATGTTAATTCTGAATGCGAAACTCAATGTTCAAAATCACGAGATGTGACCAATGACAAAATTTCTATTACGGAGTCCTCTGTGTCTGTATAATAACGAGGACTCAGCTCATGTGACGAGGGGGAGGAGAGGATAAGAAAGAAAAGGAGAAAGAAGGTCAAGGGTGTTAAAAGCGAGAGCAATGAGTAGTTACAGAACGGCGAACCGTTGTCGTTTCGGGAGGGGAGTGACGGAACTGAGAGGGGGAGGGGGGCGAGTGTGAAAATCGTTTAAAAGTTACTCAGTTGGAAGGAGATGAGGACGATATTAAATGGAACGCTTGCAGAGAAGGAAGATGGAAAGTGACAAGGGATGTCGACGGGTGTCGTTTAGATGGGTTGGCAGGGTTAACAGCGGAAGCTCCTAAATAGTTTATTCAGAAATACTGAGCTCCGACGAAGGATATAACCTACTCGAAAATGGATTGCCTTCTTGCTTCAGTTAAGCAAGTTTCCTTAGATTATGCCGGAGGATTTTTCTTTTTTTTCTTTCTTTGGGAAAACACTTCTTCAAATCGATGAATGAAACTCTATTACCGTGAGCAGAAACGATATTTTTCTCTAGTCGCATCTGCAATGATTCCTCAGGGATAAATCCAAGCGGATCTGTCGAACTTTGACTAGATGATGCAACATTGGTGATGTTGCCTGCATGTGAGTTGATGTTGTATTAATGTATCATTAGGTACGGGAACAATAAAGCAACATTACTTTGTCGTACGTTGTATCATGGAACACATGCCATGATTCATTTAGAAGATTAAGGCATGATTTCGACAAAAATGTTCAAACGAAATGTGAAAAATGAACCCACGACGAGTGATTATCTGATCAAAATGGTAACGATGAGATAAACCTACTAAAGAAATAGAAAAATTTTGAAGTGGTTTCATGTTTCTTCGTTAAATTCATAAGACGATTCTGAAATGCAAGAACGATGCCCTTCAACAGCCACATTTATCAGTTAATGCAGAACCGGATGCATCATTTGTTGGCAACAAATGCACTTGAACCACCGGCAAAAAACATTGAACTTGATCGATTAGATTCTCCAGTTAGTGTTCTAAAACAAAATTATACTTTTAATATAATTAAAAACTACTCATAAATAAAAAAAGTTAACCGATTATAAATTTAATAGCTACCGAAGTTGGTTATTTTTTGATCTGTATATTCGAACACCTTTTATAGTTAAAAAACTGTTCCATATATCAATGAAGAAAAATTGTCCGATTATTGAAATATCTATATCTCATCTCAGCCGTTATAATTTTCGTTGTTTATCATAAACATCAACTTGTCAGGATTGTACACACCTGTAGAAGTATATCGTGAACATCACACCATACTTAAAGCACTGGCACCTCCATGGTGTCAAGTCTAAATGGGAGTGTTGGCCGTAGGATTGCAGACAGATGCTCAAGTCGGGTTAAATGCGCATTGCGATTCGGCCCAGATTTCCGTCTGTCAATCGGCTTTTATGGAGACTTGTTTAGTTACAAGGAGAATGCTTGCTCAAAAGATGTAGGTTAGAAGACTTTTGACGCCAAACCTATTCTTTTTTTACCAAAGATTTAGATATAAAAACTTACAGAAGACATTTATAAGAAGTTCAGAAGATATTTTTCTTTAAATATTTCAAAGATTGACAAATTGCAATCATAAAATTGAAAGAATTATTTTTTTAGCTTGCCGAAAACAATATCTCCGAAACATTTTTCTTCTTGATGTTATCTTTAAAAATTCCTTTTTAAAAGGGGGGGAACGAAAGAGATACCCCCCCCCTCAACTATCAGTATTTTTCTCAGTTCATGATAGGGAATTGCCTCTCAGAAGTCCCTTGTAACTGAGTGGCTTCAGGCGATCTGAGCATGCGCACTATTAAGTCGAATCTAATGAGATGCTACCATACTTAGATAAAGTACAAGATAAGATTGATCTGCATTTCTTTATCTTCGAATGTACTCTTGTTAGTCCCTTTGTGCTTACTGTGATTTGTTTGCCTTGTTACGGCCATGCACTAATCAAATCTCCGAAGTCGTTCAATACAAGGGCTTGCAAGTAACTAATCGCTGATAGCATTGCATGCCAGGTAATGAAGAATAATGAGAAAAACACAGTTTACTCACGGTTTCCACTTGAGCACATTACTTATTTTTGTTCGTCTTTTTTTTTCTCTCTTTTGCTCGCTATTTATTTTCTTGTCTGTTATGATCATTATTGGTATTCATTAACAGAGTAGTCGCACGGTCTTTGGCGAACAGTGATCTTCTCCCTAAAGCGATTTCGATGATGTTTTTAAAGGGAGAAAATGTTCTTTCGATGGGCGGTGGAGACATCCGGGAGGGGGGGGGGATGCTTCGACTGTAAAATATCTGAGACGTTTACTGACGAACACCCATTTATGATTTATTTCTTGGCATTTTTAAAGTTCCTTAGCAAGAAAGATATCTTTGTTGGAAAATTGATAGTATAGTTTGTATTTACGTAAATTATTTGCATGTTCAATACATTAATATAGTGAAGACGGATTCGTTTTCAAGTTTAGCCATCCATCAGCTGATAATTGTGTTTCTAACTCCAAATTCGAGGTGTTTGAGAATAAATAATGATATTTACTTAATTACTACTTTAAGAAATAACACTTTATTTGATCATATTTGCTTATATTCTATCCATAGTTTGCTAGTTTTAGAAAACAATAATCCCTGATACAAATTAACACCGTTTATTGCGCATGTGCAGTAGTTTGCATCCATGACACGAAATGAACATTTTAGCATAGTTTAAACTGTACTACACAAGATGGTTTTTTTTTTTTTTTTTTGCTAGATGGGTGAAGCAAGAATGCTTTTCATCTTCCCTGTTATCTGTAGAAGAAAATGGATGGATTGAGTAATACAGAGCTGTAAGCTCTGATCATGGCAGGAGGGTAACAGCAATAGCCGAGCCTCAGTTAGAACTTCATTGGCTACAGCATTGCCATCCATTAGCCTCCCTGGATACCCATTTTAGTCGCCTCGTACGACATGCATGGGCTTCAGTGGGGCGATTTTTAAGTAAAGCTCTTTCTAAAAATTAAGACGATCCCCCCAGGACCACTCCCTATGAGTGGCCGAAACATCGTCCAACTCAGCGTTGGCTCCACTCAGTGACGCTTCCCCCCCCCCAACCATCACTGAGCAGAACCGCTCATATTCCAGAGAAAAGCATCCATGGACAAGGCCACTCACGGGCCACGCTCCCCAGGGACTCAAAGTGCTCTCTCTCAGGGCAAACCCCTCAAAATCCAAGCCCCCCCTTCACCGGGAGCCAAATTCCGGAAGAAACCTAAGAGAGACCTTTTCGATTTTTTAAAAAAAAAATCAATACTTAATTTTAATTAAATGAAAAAGAAATTAAGTAATATAAGGTTACATTATTATTTCTAAATAGTTTCGATAAAATTCCTAAAGTACGATGTATTACATTTTTACATCCATCTACCAATCAAAACACACAAAATAATTCTAACTCCCTTTGTACACAACTTTTAGCCAATGAACATCGGTTCATTCTGATGCGAGCATTTTTTTTTTTTTTCATGTATCGCCAAGTTTAACTTTTTTTAGTTCCATACCCTACCTTGCTCGTATCACACCACACAGATCGATCCATATCAATTATCCTATAAAATCATTATTACAGTCATCATGGATGCTAAAAATACACCATTCTCGGCTATGTGATAAAAACCATTACTCGCCTTCCAAAACTCTAGCTAAATTATACCAAGGAACCATATTCACATACCAAAAGTCTGGTTAATGTTCAAAAATACAGCACCATAAGATTCTCTCTTGCAATATATCGACCAAGAATACGAGACATGGTTGCTATTTTTAGCATGCTGCAAGAGATTGCAAACATTTCACAAAGTCACTGAACCCTTTCTTGTCTCTCCATGTTATCTCCAAAAACGCACTTAAAGCTTATAATAAATAAAATACATCCCAACTTTCTGTTAGCTCAGTGATTCGCATACCATGATCACGTTGGCTATTGAGTTCGTGCTTCAACAACAATGAGTGCTCGCGCTAAATCACGCGTTTCACAAGTTACATTTATCTAGATATAATATACAAGTAGAGTCCACGTTGTAGGTAGTCTCGGACCCAGGTCACTCATGTCTTTCCCAGTACATTTCATTACTATGGATATTCGACTGTGGGCATCATTTATCTAAATTTGCCTTTCGTAATTTGGTTTATAAATCTATTTTTTTTCGGGGGGGGGGGGGTTCTCTTCCAACAATGCTGTATTCTGTTATATTTTCAATATATTCTACCTTGCATGGAATTTTTATACGGTTTTTCGATCGTTTCCTAGCGATATAACACGTGCCCAGTGTTCTTTCCCAACTTGGTCTAATCTTATTCTCATACACACATTCCAGACACTGGCAGTTAGGTTTCTTGTGAATTTTTGTGGCTTTCTGTAAAATTTTTTGCCATTATTAGGTCAGTCAGACTGGATATAGCTATCCACAAACACAAAACCTAAAGGCGCAGGTTATTGTATTATAGCTGAATGTGAAATTTACATTGCACCATGTGTTTCGCGTTGGTTGCTATGGTTTCAGTCTAGGAAAAAGGCAAACCTAAACTAGGCTATGGTTGAAGTACTACAATAGTTCCAAGTGTGGCACGTTGAATAAAAAATTCCTTATTATTCACAAATTGGCTTTTTTTTTCCCTTCTTTCTTTTGGTTTATAACATTCTAAAGAAAATGTGAAAAAGTTTCTATATCTTAGTTTTTTTTTTTCTTTTTTCTTGGAGCGTTGCTGCAGTCATTGCGTGCGTGCAGTTTGACAAATTCTCGGTGCATTGAAGATATTTTTATGGAGTTTTGGGAACGTGTTTTCCTAAATGGCAAGTCTTATCTCGTTCCGATTTATTATTATTATTTTTTTCTTGATAAAAGCTGATAAACTAAGCACGCATTTAATAATTGGGAGTAGAATATAAAGACAGATAATCATTACTTCATATCGCATACAAGTCTAGTTTCCGGGTTGACATCTCATCGGCATGGTTACAACAATAACAACAGTATTGCTTCCGATTGATAGCGACTTATCCGCAAGTGGATTAATGAAAATAATTAATCAAAATAAAAATCTAAACACTGGAACAACCGATAACCTTAGTATTACTTCCATTTGACTGTTTGCTTTTGCTGATTGGTATTTCTGTATCACTAGAAATAATAGGTCTGAAGAAGGCGATTAGAGCTGTCTAAAACTGCCCTCCCCCCCGGGCGCATGCGACCCGCCTGTGGGTTTTGATTTTCATGAGCGAAAAAATTAAATAACAATTTGAATCAAATGCGTATTAGATATTTTAATTCTATCACTAATCTCGATGTTGGTAATTTTATTCGGTGTTTTTACATAACTATATACCAGGGGCGAATTCTCCATGCTTGCTGCGCAAGCTCATTAATTGAGAAAGAAGTACTATTTATTTGTTAATAAATGCATGCATTTATAAGCATTCCATTTAGGCTTTTATTTTTGTAGACAGAAGACGTCTTAAGCTTGCGCGGCAATAATTGAGCTTTGCGTTGTGTATCGAAGGCCGATGCTTGCTCGTCTAGTAAAAGCTACCTTGGCTTGCTCGGTTGTGTGAGCTTCCAGGTCCTCGCTACAGCACTGTGATTTCATGAGCTTCCAGGTCCTCGCTACAGCACTGTGATTTCATGCGCGCGCATAGCCATTTCCACTCCCTCCACATCGTCTTAAACACAGGCCATACGTAGTCAACGTAGCAGTAGCCAGTGAGCTTCGGCCAGCCTTTACAAGTGTGCGTGTTGCTTGGAAAAATTAAGTTACAACCAACTTTTATGACGATGTTATTGACCAGTTCATAAAAAGAAGAACCGTAATTCGTATTCAAGTAGCTAAATTGAAAAAGATAGAACATTATTATTTGTAAAATAAATGTTGTATTTGTATGATTAAATGTACATAAATTTCTAAATATATAGTTTTAAATGGTAAGTAATTCATTATTCCGCTAATCAGACTTCATCACACCTCTCACTCCCTGAATGATAACAAGAGTAAGCGTGAATTTCAAGACCAGCATTCGCCCCTGCTATATACCCACGTGTTTTTCAAATATTAGATGTGTCAAAGAAGCGTTCTTACAGTTTTGTTCCAAAGCGCATGCTCTGGAGCTCACGGAGAACATGAGCGCACGATCAGTGCTCAGTTAGTTGTTTGTTCAACAATCTAGGTTGTGTCGTTCTGCTCACTAAATTACTAGATACGCATTGGATGCGGCCCTCGGATAATTTTTTTTTTTTTTTTTAAATGCGGCCCTCGGATTACCTAAGGTTCGACGGCCCTGCTGTCGTACAAGTGCCCTAACCCACGCATAGGTAAGTAGCTGTATACGGCAGCTACTTGTCCGTTTTTCCTATGCGTAGGAAATGATTTTATCACTCCACAATAAAATTAATAAATACGCCCTTTAACTATTACTATATATAACAAACCCTAAAATAATAAATATCACTTAATATTATGGTCTAAAAAGAATACAGTTATATATTTGAAACCCTTCGAATGTCTACGAAGATATCCATATTGTTTTGCGCCTTTGCCAGTTGCAAAGGAAAAATTATCATTTCTGCGACATCGTATTACACTTACGACTCTCGGGCATGCGAAGTCGTAGCACCGAGCGCACGTCGAAGCAATATTCGGGGAGAATAAAAACGCACTGCTTCATAAATCCGATTCTAAGCACTACATCTGAAGGAAAATAATAAAATAATAATAATACGAAAGAGGGACGGGGAAGCTGATCTTCTCAACCACCTCTCCGAGTGTGTCCTCTCTGTAATAGCTAGCTGTATCCCAAAGCACCTCTATTCCAAATAGTTCTTGAACTTTTAAGATTCAACAGAACTATGATAACGTGTAGGAGTCCGATGGAACTAAAAAAGCAATTAACGTGTTTTTTAAGAGAAACTTCACGTCATTCCTACAGAGTGCCACATGGGGGAAGAACATGCCTGAAGTTCTTGCAATGCCGTACTCCGAAGACCCATTAATACAAGCAAAAAAAAAAAAAAAAGTAAAAAAAAAAATTTAAAAAAAATAACAACATAAAAGTACCGCTTAACATTCTTTAAATAAGCTCTCCTCCTTCCCGTAAAGAACGCAGGGGAAAGTTGAACCAAATTAGAGTAAGTTTGTGACGTGTAGATACTCAACGCTAAAGACCACAGAGGTTGTGATATCCATTTCTTCGTTTTTATCATCTCCGTCGAGATGTTACGAACAATGGAAGGCATTTTGTATATTTGTATTAAAAATAGATACGCAAGTTCTCAGTCGACATGGAAAAAAAAAAAAAAATCTAGGCTATTTGGTAGACGAGCTCATTCTATTATATATAATAATAATAAGCTAAATTTATTATTTTTATTTCTTTTTAATTCCGAAAACAAGAAAACTCAGATCGCCCATTTTTCGCAAATCCTATGAATCGTATTAGGCTATGCAAAATTTTCTGATTATAATTAATCAATTTTTTTTTTCAATTTCAATTATTTGAAGAGGAGGAAAAGCAGTTTCCTTTTTTAAAAGGTCAATTAATTCACTTAATTTAATAGTTGTGAATGTTTAAAATATTAGTTTCGTTTGAATTTACGATCGAAGTAACTATGATAACACTATGCTCACTTATTTGTGTGTGCATATTCTATGGCCGGTTTGTCTGTTTTATGGATTAAAACCCTGACACCTCCGTATGAAACGTATAAACGAACTAAGTGATACATCTAAATCATCAAATTCAATAGAAATGCCAAACGGTAAATTCGCTTTCAAAAGTAGTATCCGAAAGGAATGGAGTTTTATACAAAAGCCGGCAAAAAAAAAAAAAAAAAGGTGAAATGTAAAATTTGCTTTTTCAACAATGGTGGAAGATTGATATGTTTTGTCACGTGCAAGCCAGTGGATTGTTGAATGCGATACAATCGAAATGAATACTGTTAATGCAATAACAATACAATAAAAGGTTTCACCACGTGATTGTTCATTATCGTTATTGTAAGTAGATAACTAAATAAAATACACGCAAAAATACACTAGCGACAAATCCCAATAATATTTTCCCACCGATAAATGTTATTTTACTGTACGGACTAAATT
The DNA here is from genome assembly GCF_054136105.1 of Typopeltis vanoorti. Taxonomy (NCBI): domain Eukaryota; kingdom Metazoa; phylum Arthropoda; class Arachnida; order Uropygi; family Thelyphonidae; genus Typopeltis; species Typopeltis vanoorti. The sequence continues at coordinate 28,174,990 of NC_143570.1, forward strand.
AGAATGAGGTTTGTGGTATGATAAATCATTGCAGACTTTGAACTGTATGCATTATAAGCAGGATATTCTTATTGTGAGGAAAAATCTCAAAATGATTCAGACAATTAACATTCGCTAGCGAAGAATTATTCGCAAGATGTAGGGGGGAAAAAAAGAACTACTTTCTTTAAGTGTGGAAAATAAATTTGCTGATCCGAAAACGCAAGTTATAGCGGAATCTATTCTTGAAATATTAAAAGTAATTATGTATTTACTTATAAACAATCTTATTTTCGTGGACAACCTTTATTAGTGTAGTTTAAAAAGTGATTTTTTTCGATGCATCTGTTACGCTTATTCATTTACCGATTAAAATGTCAGCAAATAATAAATGATGTTCAGTGAAGTATTTGATCGTTTTAATTCTTTACACATTAGAAAAATGAAGGTTCTTGCCGAAAATGTTGAACAGTCAATTCTACTTACCTTAAAAAGTAGAAAAAAAAGTTTCGCTTAAAAAGTAGAACCCGCTGACTTCACTATTTCACTCTTCAACTAACAGTTGAATCCTTGAAGCTAAAATCTTGCTAAAAAGAGTAATAGTGGTCTCGAAGGTTCAATGTTATGAACTCTGACAAACTAGACAGTATTCGCAATAACCAGTACATCGTTATTATATAATTAAAATATGGCATTAAATAGGCATCCTCTGCAATTTGAAGCACACTTTTTTTCATTTTCCATTTTTTTTGATCAGTTTCTCTAACAGTCTTCTCTGAATAAAGTGATTCAGAATAAATTTATTACTCAATATTTGTAAAGTGCGTTATATGTTCATTAAGAATAATTTATCAAGCAAGCGTTAAGGCTCTTTCTAATTAATAGTAATAAATCTTTCCCCGAAATAGAGGGTAATATGCACATAAAACGCTTTGGAAAATGGCACTTCTAATCTTGCCTAATAAACTTTATACTCTAATCTCCACTCGCAAATTTTTAAAAATCAAATTGGAATTTTTTTTTTTTTTCGGTTCTACATTTATATTTTGAATAAGCACAAATTACTTTTTCGATGAAATAAGCAGAATGCTCCGTATTTTACATTGTCAAGTTCCCCAAGTTCACAATCAGACATCTTACCATCTATCAAATTTCAGAATTCTACGTTGCATTGTTATAAGATCACATGACTAATTCATGTGTTGTATCTCAAACAATTAAAAAATAGCTTTATGCGTATAATTTACCTTTCTGTTGACATACTAAGTTTTCCGAACTTAGGCATCAACTTGACAGAAAAATTAAATTTATAAAAAAATAATTTATTCATATATTTAATTTTTCCTTTGAACACATATTTAAATTCAAATTACATAAATATATTTGTACAAAAACTGATATCTTTAAATATAAGACAAATGAAAACTGAAACACCATAAAACTGAATATATCTTGCAATATAAAACACGGAACAAATATACGTCAAATTGGGGACAAAATGCCAGATTTTTTCGGCGATTTATAGAGTGACCAGTTATAGAACGCCCATAGAAAAACTAAATGTACTTAAAAAATAAACATTTAAGATCTTCCCACTCACACAAGCTGTAGTGATATAATGACTCCTTACATCTGTAAGGTCTGTTAATTACTTTTTTCAAAGGAATGACCTTTTCATGAGACCAGCAAACTCACCTTCACTTGAAAAGTCCCTCTTAAGGTTACTCGTATATCCTAGACGAGATTCAAACCCGAGCGAAAAGCAATTATCCCGAAGTGCTACAGAGGTGACACTAAGGTGGGGGAGAGATGGTGGGCTGGATAAATATCACGTAGCAAGAATTCACTTTAGTCAAGCACAATTCAAATGATCCTCAACGCTCTAACCGTACACTTCCGGTGCATATATAACAAAATAGGGTGAATGAAGATGATTCGTGCGTATCTTTTCTCAGTTTTATAGTAGAGTTTTTTCCCTTTAACTTCTTAATGCGTATTCGCCAACTCGTATCTTTCTAGCGCAAGATCTTTCCATTTATAGAGATATTGATCGTAGATGTGTGTGTGCGCGCGTGCCGAGAACCATCTAATAAGTATACTTTCCATTTCTCAGAAAAGATTCCTTTGGAGTGTCTCCTCCTTGGCGTTTTTCTTTTCGCTATCTGGATTCGGGTTATTAGATAATTGTCCGAAGTTGCTAACTAACTTTTAATGTGGTTCTCTTTCGTTTAGAGATTAACGTCTTTGCGTTTAACTCTCTCTGAATCCCTCAGATTTAAAAGAAAGAAGTTTAATGTAAAAGTCGAACCGAATATAAATTTAAAAAAGGAAATTCCCTAAGAAAACAACATAATGCAGGCACACTAATATTTCAAAGAATTTGGTTAATATTGTCTAGATTTACACTGGTGTGTTCTCCGGCGGTTTTGTAGAAACAATATCTTTCCATTTCAAATTAGGACTTCATAATTTCATAAACCTTTAAATTGCATACAATACGTGGGGCGAAAATCAACAAAGCTTGCAACAATGGCAGTCACTTAAAGATAATATTTCTCCAACGGGTCTACAGTCGCTATGGCAACGGCATTAATTGTTAAACGACACTTCTCGCTGTCCCAATGGGTATCGAATCCAGGTCTTTCGATGGAAATTAGCTGGAATAGTCTCATAACGATCCAAACAAGTGCAATTTCTACTTCAATGGTAAATGCAATTGTATTTAAGTATTCTAAATCAAATTTAGACTAATAGTATACTCCATACTGCAAAGTAATTTTCATAATTTCGTAATTTTCATGGTTTTTTCCTTTCATATTTTAAGGCTACGTCTTCATGTTTTCATTTTCTACATAACAGTAATTTTATTTGTAATTGCTGTCTCCTTATCACTTTATTAATCAGTAGATTACAGTGCCACACACACAACCATAATTTACACTACTCATTATTCCCAACGAAATACAAAAGTGGGGAAATAGGTCTGTGTATGTGCGACTTTATAACGAAATACCACAGACCAATCGGAAAAGCTTCTGTATTATAATTCAACTTACTTTCGTGAACTAAAAGAAAGGTCTGGCTCTCGCAATGACTACATATTGTCAAATGCAATAGGCCAAAGATAATCTCTAAGATATTTAAGTAGCTACCTGGTGCCTCTAGAGACATGATTTAGTATAAACATTTATACGCTTATCAAGAAAGAATAAGGCCACTCAGATGGAATAATAGAAAGATCAGTCATGGTATTCATATTTAAAAATAAAAGTCGTGTACACAAAGTCAAAATTTAGGTCATTGCATATTTAAGGTCCTCTTTGTGGGGGGGGGGTGTCTGCGATGCAGTATCTATGTCTGTTTGACAAAAGAAATTGGAATGAGAGACAAGCCTTCCTTGATCTTTTAACCCTTAATCCTATAAGCAATAGTTGAATAAGCTAATAAGATTTTCGTTGGCTGGATCATAGAATCATTTATGAAACTTGTTTGAATGTCTGGCGAAAGAATACCCAACAATCTCCCCCCCCCCCCGATAAATGCTTCCAGTCGCAGCGTAAAAGCTGAAATAATGTCCAATAAAGAGATACACTCTTCAAACGTACCTTCAAGTGTATGAATGACCTCCCAAATGTCAGTTGAAAGTATTTTCCGATACAGATCCTTATTCTGAACGTTTCAATGGCTTAATTATTTGAAATGGATTGGATGTCACTATCCATACGACTTTTCTTCTTCTTCTTTTCTCTTCCATCTATCATTTGGTTGTGCGTTTTCTTTTTTTTCGCTAAACATCCATCACAAATACACATTTACGGCTATAAGTCTCTTTTCTTAGCCGATTCACTTGCACCGAATCCTTACTCCAAAGTAACGAATTGCTAGAAGAAGAAGAAAAAAAAAAATCGCTTCCATACGTGGATTGGCAATATCCATCTCCACAAAATGCCATTGTCAACTACACTAGGCACGTAATTTTATTTCAGCGCCTTGCGTCTCGAGAACGCGTGAATCATCTACCAAACAATGAGTGCACGTGACATACTTGGAGAAATATTTTGTTCATTTCTTTCACTGATAACGTACAAAAAAACTAGCAAATCCTCATTAAACCAAGAGATTAAAACCAAGTAACAATTTTTAACACATGCTTCGTTTTTTTCCCGTCATCCTTTTTTTTTTTCGCACGCCATCTAGCGTGTTAGTAGCAAATAACGGATTTCGTACTGCTTCAAGATATCCGAAATTAAGAGGGTAATTTTCTCAAGTCTTTTATTGATCGTTCATAAGAGAATCTTGCAGTATAAGAAATGTAGATGATATTGTGCTGGTAAATATAAGTTTTCAAGGAGACGAACAGACAAAATAAATGATTATATACGTATATAGCGTCCGTAATCTAACAATAGGAGAGAATTAAGAGCTGTTATAACAATGGGGTATAAATAATGTAGAATAATTTTGCGAGGGAAAAAATCTGTAATGATATAACATTAGAGTAAAGGTGCTTAAATGTTCTTCTAAATGAAAATACCCTTCACCAATCTTCTCACGTGCTTAATTTTCACTAGAGAATTAATTGAACAACTACCATAGGCAAATTAGCGGTGGTGCTTTATTTTTTTTAGAAATATAGAACAATTTCTATATTATATTCATACTTTTCTTAAAAATTCTTAACATCTTAAAAATATTCTTTAACTGTTTTTAAATAATTTAAAAATGAGAAAATGTTCAATATTTTTAGAAAAATTAAATTGAACACCATTTACTTTCTTACAGTCTTTATGAATAAGTTGAAAAAAAGAAGTTTTTTTCTTAATTAATCGCAATGTGTTATTAGAAGTTTATCTCACCGGGTTTTTTACTTTCTACTTTAAAATTTAGAAATTTTAGGTTTCCAATAAAATTGGTTAAACTAATTAAAGTTTAAAGCCTAAGCGATAGACATACACATGCAAACTAAACGGAACAGTGTCAATCAGGCGTAAGATCCGTGCCATCTACGCAGCTATTCCCCCGAACCCGAGAACAATCATCACAGCACTATATGCGGATGACACTGCGATACTAACAAGATCTCTATTGGCTAACAGACTGGAGGATCCAGGTAAACCCCCTGAAAAGCTCGGCCATACTATTCTCCAGAAGAAAAGTCACCAGCAAGGACGACATTCAGCTCCACGGAGCCAAGATCCCATGACACAGAAGTTAAATATCTCGGAGTGAAACTAGATAACAAACTTCCTATTTAGCAATCTCATTAAACTAACAGGAGTGAAGACATCCAGAGTAATTGCACAACTCTACCCCCTGATTAACCGCAAAAGCAAATTAGATCTAAGAAACAAGTTAACCCTGTATAAAACTAATTCTCCCAGTTATCACCTACGCTTCTCCAGCATGGAGTCATACCTCAGAAATTACAAAGAATCCAGAATAAGTGCCTCAGAATGATCCTTGATGCTCCATGGTACATAAGAAATTCCCAGATCCATCGAGAAGTAAACATCCCTTACATCTTTTCTCATCTCCGTGATTTAGCTGAAAAATTCTTTTCAAAGCAAACCTGTACCAAAATCTACTGATCACGCAAGCTAACAACTACAGTGAAGCAATACACTGAACATATAAAAGACCAAAATCAATTCTACTACAAACCGACCATAGCAAACTTCAGGCCCCAAGAGGGCAAGCAGAAAGCTCAATAATACCTCATCCATTGAATCACTTACACAGATAAAAGAAAAGCATTTTTGCTTCACCCATCTAACCAGTAACGATATACGTTATTGTGAAAAGTACTAAACTGAAGTATTAAAATCTTTTCTTTCGACTGAATAGTACAAAAATAACCCCCGAAATGGGTGTTCTTATTACCAATCCTCCTCATCTCTTAACTAATTTTTATTAGAAATTAAAAAAAAAAAAAAATTGGGTGGCTACTATTCTGAAGTTAGTATAGCATTCTGTTAACGATTTTTAGATATCTGAAAAAAATACTGTGTTCATGTTTTCTATTTATTCTTTATTTATGATTTATTCTTTAAAACTTTTTGCTCTTTTAAAAACTCCTTCATGCTTTGATATAATAGAAAACTTTGTAAATTATAATTTATCAGGAAAATTATACTGTACACCATTTATTTTCTTAGAATACATAAAAATAAGTATTAAAAACATGATAACTAAACATATCGGGATGGTTATTGTGTCAAATCAATGGTCCTTTTTAGGACTTTCAGGGTAACAAATAGCAATGCTGAACCGAGGAAGTAAACTGAGGTTCGGCTGTTGCTGTTATCCTGGGTGTGAGTTTTTGAGTTCGCTCCCTTAGGGTTTTTGCCTTAAGGGAGCACCTTGAGTCTCCGGGGAAGGTGTTCTCCGGCAGGGCCCGCTGAGGGGTTCTTGTCGGTGAATTATTTTCCTCGGAATTTGAGCGGTTCTGCTCAGGAGTCGGGGAGCCCGTTGGGGTGCTTGAACGGGGCGGCCGACACTGAGTGGAACCAACGCTGAGCGGTTCTGCTTAAACGGGGAGCCCGTCGGGGTGCTTGGACGGGGCGGCCGTCACTAAGTGGAACCAACGCTGAGACATGGACGGTCTTTCGCCCACTATGGAGTGGCCTAGAGATCGTCCGATTTTTTTGAGATTTTACCCTTTACTTACTAATCAGGACTTTCAGGGTAACAATTAGCAATGCTGAACCGAGGAAGTAAACTGAGGTTCGGCTGTTGCTGTTATCCTGGGTATGAGTTTTTGAGTTCGCTCCCTTAGGGTTTTTGCCTTAAGGGAGCACCTTGAGTCTCCGGGGAAGGTGTTCTCCGGCACGGCCCGCTGAGGGGTTCTTGTCGGTGAATTATTTTCCTCGGAATTTGAGCGGTTCTGCTCAGGAGTCGGGGTGCTAGGATGGGGCGGCCGACACTGAGTGGAACCAACGCTGAGCGGTTCTGCTTAAACGGGGAGCCCGTCGGGGTGCTTGGACGGGGCGGCAGTCAATGAATGGAACCAACGCTGAGACATGGACGGTCTTTCGCCCACTATGGAGTGGCCTAGAGATCGTCCGATTTTTTGAGATTTTACCCTTTCCTGTACTAATCAGGGTAACAATTAGCAATGCTGAACCAGAACCAAGGAAGTTAACTGAGGTTCGGCTGTTGCTGTTATCCTGGGTGTGAGTTTTTGAGTTCGCTCCCTTAGGGTTTTTGCCTTAAGGGAGCACTTTGAGTCTCTGGGGAAGGTGTTCTCCGGCACGGCCCGCTGAGGGGTACTTGTCGGTGAATTATTTTCCTCGGAATTTGAGCGGTTCTGCTCAGTGGTCGGGGAGCCCGTCACTGAGTGAAACCAACGCTGAGATATGGACGATCTTTCGCCCACTATGGAGTGGCCTAGAGATCGTCCGATTTTTTGAGATTTTACCCTTTACTTACTAATCAGGGTAACAAATGGCAATGCTGTAGCTAATGAAGTTTTAACTGAGGCTCGGCTATTGCCGTTACCCAGTCATGACTAGAGCTTTTTAGCTCAACAACATTCCATCCACACAGATTGTCTTCATTCAGATGACGGGATAAAGAGTCAAGGACTCAGTCCATCGCCCAGTTCTTTTAAGTTTAAGAACTAAACATATCGGATGTAATGTGGCTTTAGACAAGCTAAAAGGCATTATTAGGACTTCCAGGGTAACAAATGGCAATGCTGAACCAAGGAAGTTAACTGAAGTTCGGCTGTTGCTGTTACCCTGATGAGTTTCGAGAGTTCGCTCTCTTAGGGTGTTTGCCTTAAGGGAGCAATTTGAGTCTCCGGGGAAAGTGTTCTCCGGCACGGCCCGTTGAGGGGTTCTTGTCGGTGAATTAATATTTTCTTCGGAATGAGCGGTTCTGCTCGGTGGTCGAGTTTCACTGAGTGGAACCAACGCGGAGATTTAGACAGTCTTTCGCCCACGAATGAATGGATGGCAATGCGCCAATGAAGTTCTAACTGAGGCTCGGCTATTGCTGTTACCCTCCTGCCATGACTAGAGCTTTTTAGTTCAATAACACCCCATCCACACAGATTTTCTTCATTTAGATGACGGGATAAAGAGTCAAGGACTCAATCCATCGCCCAGTTCTTTTAAGAACTAAGCATATCGACGGGAGCCCCTTGTAGGGTAATGGATGGCAATGCTGTAGCCAATGAAGTTCTAACTGAGGCTCGACTATTGCTATTACCCTCCTGCCATGATCAGAGCTTTAATAGCTCAATAACACCTTATCCTTACACTGTCTTCTACAGATAACGGGAAATATGAAAAGCATTTTTGCTTCGTCCCTTTAAGCCAGTCCTTATAAGGACTAAACATATCGAGAGAAATGCTAAACTACAATATTAATTTTTAAAGTGTGTGTCTTGAAGTTCCTTACTAAAAAAAAAATGTTAAAAGTCATTTTCGCATGTCAATCAAAGAATGCAAAGTTGTTAAAGAGAGAATGCATCTGCAAATAATGTTTGAGCGAATCTACGTTGACAGATGGTCAATATCTTCACACACCAGGCCATTATACCTTTAAATTGCATAAAATACGTGGGGCGAAAATCAACAAAGCTTGCAACAATGGCAGTCACTTAAAGATAATATTTCTCCAACGGGTCTACAGTCGCTATGGCAACGGCAGTAATTGTTAAACGACACTTCTCGCTGTCCGTTCGATTTCGGAATTACGCTGACGATTAGATCGCTTGGGTTTTAGTTTCTTGGCATTAAACGTCAACTATCGCTGTTGCATACAAGACAAAGGTGGACTTTACGCTGAGACGGAGCACTATTAAATGGAAATTTAGTACGTCTATCTTCGTCGATGGTCGTTTTAAGACTTTCGCTGATGATTTCTCATATTTGCCAGTGTTCTATTATACAAAGTTCTTGTTTGTGTGGGTTGTTCTTATCCCCTTATGTATATAAGAGAAATGAGTTTCAGATTTCAGAGGGACTGCCTTTATTAACGAAGGTTTGTCGCAGTAATTTAATCCGGTTTTGTCAATTTAAATTTTTTTAAAAAATTTACTAACGTAAGATCAATATAAGTTTTTGGTGTTATTAAAAACGATATTATCCAGACGACAAATGTGATATCGCCTGCGTGCGTGCTTGTCAGCAGCGGTTAGTAAAACTAAACTTGAAAACAGAAAGTAGCAATAGCTCCCAAGTCCCAAGAGGTCGTATAGCGTCAAATTTTATAAGGGGAAGCACTCAGCTATGTACAGAATTTGGGGACAAGCAGGAATGTGCACCGCTCGATTAAAAAAAAAAAAAAAAAAAAAAAAAAAAAAAACTTAACTATACTTTTTTTTTAAACTTTAATAGTGCTTGGGAAAGTAATTAACTCTTCACACTTTTGCATGAGATGGGCAAAAATTCAAAACTCTAAAGGTAACGTACTTACTAAAGAATTATTTCTTCCCTCTCTTGAAATGGGGCGGGGGAATTTTACCCAACCTGGTTTTTCCACACCACCGTGACAGGTTTCAATACTAGTCGGTGCCTTGCAGTGTCGGGTATTGACATGTGTCAATACTCCCCACTGCATGACTTCAGAGATGAGGAATCGTCCAGTCCACCCTGATAAACACACGCGGGAAAAAAAAGGAAGATGAGGAAACTGCGGTTATTTGAATTTTTTTTTTTTTTTTTTTTGGAACGTGTGAGTATCGAATCACTCACTGCAGAAACTAGATTTATCAAAAGCAGTTCTCCAGGACAAAATTTATTCGTTGAGTATTTTCAAGTTTCTTTAATCACCGTTAAAAATTATTTTTCACTTGCGAAAAAGAAAAATACTTCGGTTGGCGATAGTTGCGTTTAACCAATGCGAAATTTCTAGGAAAACATATCTATGAGCCTTCTGAGGAAGGATCGTAAACTATTGTGACAAGTGGGTCTCAATAGCCTACGTCTTTTTAATTTGGTGTGAGGGAAAATATCACACGCCAAGTCTAATTTCTTGGTATGACTTACCTCTTTCTTCTTTGTCCATAAGCAAACTTTTCTTCCAAGCACATCACGGTTTCTTTTTTTTTTTTTTTTAAAGGGCGATCAATTTATTTAGCTTGGGAACCAATAGAAGGCAACATTCATCCCCACCCGTAATGTTGAAATCATTAAGTATTGAATTAGGGATCAAAAAAGAAAAATGGACATTGAAAATGACATCTTTTATACGTGAGGATTAAGTAATCCTTAATCCATGAATAAGCATACCATAAAATTCTCTCACCACCACACCTTTCATCGGCCTAGAAGTTGCGGAAAGTCTATCACGGTAAAAACAGCAGGTGAATAATATCATGAAATACATCCATGTGTCGGCAAGGCAATATCGGCAACCCTCCGACCTCGCTTCCTTATCTCTCTCCCCCTTTCCTTTTTAACCAACCTTTCAGCTACCCTACACCCTCCTGGGGTCTAAAGTTTAGCCCACAAAGAGATGATGGCCGACTTCCGTTGGTAGCTCGAGATATATCGGGACTTGCGAAGTCAAAACGTCCACATGAAATACGCGAACGCGTGCCTGTGAATTAGCGGCAGTTGAGTGGAACCGTACTTAAGTCTGGCATGTCGTTCCCCTCATATTTCGTAACATACGTGCAGGAGAATGCTGAACTTTACCGAACACAAGTCAAGCTTGCTGACAGTATCCCATTAGCAACCCTGACCGCGAAAGTTCACAATTATCCTTGACCTGGGAGACTTTTCTCCCACCATTTGGAAACGAAGCAAACTCGAGAACCTTCCATCCTAGAAATAGACTTTAAAGTGGAGGAGGAGGTAATTAATTCGCAGTAAGAACCTCCTTCTTCAATCTGTCCGGTAAACACGACTATCTTGTTGCACGTTAAGGCTTCTCGCGCCTAGTAACACAACGCAGATGTCCAAGAAGTTTTTTTTTTTCTTCTCACTTTAATGTTTTCATTGTGGTTAAGTTTCTGCACCGTGTTAGTATAAACGACGGCATGTTAAGTATCTGAAGAGGGGGGGGGGGTTAGTTCCGAAAGGGAAAAAATATTAAGTGTGATACGGACGTATAACAAACTACTTAACGTAATTGTTAGAATAGTGGGGGAACCAGGGTTCCCACATTCGCAGTTCTTAACAGGAACCACTCGTGATAACACGAAATTTATGAAAAGAATTTTAGAAGAAATAGTTTTCGTTCTACAATTCCCTTAGTGATACTCAAACTGCCCTAAGGACCTCTGGCGGTTCGCCAAAGAAATATGATTTGCGAGATACAGGGCAATATTAACACATGACGCTTTGAGAAAAACAGTAAACTGCGCCATCTATAGTTGAACATCCGAAAGCCTCTTCGAATTACAAACCTTAGGGACTTCGTGTCATAACAAGCTACTATTATAATAATAAAATTGTGTATAAAATGCATTATTTTATTCTGTGCTGGGATCAGAGGGTTCAATTGAGCTTTTAAGTAGTGTATTTCAAAACTATAATACAATCCACTAAATCTAAACAATAGTTTATAGCTAAGGATTTCGAGTGTAACGATATTAACTGATTTTTGCTGTTTTCTTGGTCTTACATCGAATTTTAAAGTCGCTTTTAAGTTCTGTCTTTTCGTAAGAAGTATACAGATGCACTCCTCTGGTAACAAAGCGTTTTTTTGAGTTTGCTAAAAGTAAAAAAAAAGATTAAAAACATGTTTTTGGAAATCCTCCATTTCACAAAATGCACAAGGAAAAGGATAAAGTATTAAGTAGTAACTCCCTAAAGGAAGAAACCGGAAACTACTTTCCAACAGTAGTTACTTTTCAAGTATGAAATACAACGTTGTTCCTATTGAACATGAGATTATGGAAAAGTAAGTTTGGATTTCTTTAAAATAGTTACGAAAGAAAAATTTGAAAATATTTTATCAAGGCTTTTTTGTGGATAAATAATTCCTGGATTTTATGTTTGTTTGCAGTTAAAAAGTCTCACAATGGTCCGACAAATTTAAAAACAAAAAACTGCTCATGGTATATTTCTAAGCACGAAGAGAGCCGAATGTGTATATTCTGTAAAAAAAAAAAGTTGATAACTTGAGACATGTCTTATGTATGTTTTGTATGGTTAGAAAGATTATTTTATAAAATATGAATGAAACAAATATGTTATTTAAAACGGAGAAAATAAATCTTTAATTAAACGATAAATTTTCTAAAATATTAAAAGTTTTAGATACACCTTTATAAATTTCATATCATACATCATATAATATCACAGTAGGAAAGGTTACTAATACTAATTGTTGGCTCCCCGTGTTGGTTGCCAGGATAAGAATAGCGCCGACGCAAATCCATGCGTGTCGTAAAAGGCGACTAAAATGGACGCTGAGTTTCGAGAGTTCGCTCTCTCAGGTTTCTTCAGGAATCTTGCTCCCGGTGGGGGGGGGATGATTTGGGGGGTTTGCCCTGAGAGAGCATTTTGAGTCTCTGGAGGGAGTGTTCTCCGGCGTGGCTCGAGAGGGGCCTTGTCGGGGGATGTTTTTCTCTGGAATATGAGAGGTTCTGCTCAGTGGTGGGGGTGCCCGTCATTGAGTGGAGCCAACGCTGAGTTGGACGGTCTTTCGGCCGCTATGGAGTGGTCTAGAGCTCGTCCTAATTTTTAGAGTTTGCTTTACTTTAAAAAAAAAAAGCACCAATGTAGCTAATGCATGTCGTACGAGGCGACTAAAATTGGTACCCAGGGAGGGTAATGGATGGCAATGCCGTAGCCAATGAAGTTCTAACCGAGGCTCGGCTATTGCTGTTACTCTCTTGCCATGATCAGAGCTTTAATAGCTCAATAACACCTTATCCCTACACTATCCTTTTCAGATAACGGGGGATATGAAAAGCATTCTTGCTTCGCCCCTTTTAAGCCAGTCCTTATAAGGACTAATTTTGTGCGAAACAGACTTTCTGTTTCGATTATTGCGTTTGCCATTCGCAAAAGGAGAAGGCAAAATGTCCCCTTTAACATGTTGATCCGAATTGAAGATAACATTTTCTCACACGATTTTGAAAGTGCATTGAGGGTGGGGCTGTGAAAACCCTCATGCAATGATTGAGCAGGTGCGGAAATTTTCTAAACTTAGCGTGTGGTTGACTTAATAGGTGACAGGTTAATTGGACCCTTTCTACTACGCCAACTGCAACTGGCACCAATAGACAATTTTGTAATTCTTCAGCTTCAGGGTGATAATATCTTTCAGGGACATCTGCGCATGCATCAATTCCCTGACTTGAAAAAAACTACCCCAACATAATTTAGGGAACTGGAGAAGGGAATCGAGAGGGGGGGGGGGGGAGAATCACAAGTCGAATGTTTGATTAAAAAAAAAAAAAACATAACCAGACGACTGTCATTTAAAATAATCAAAAAAAAATTAAAAGGAATTGTGAAAATCTTAATGCGAATTGCAAGAACAACTATATATTATATTATTCTAGCCATAGGACATTGCGATCCAACCATTGCTAAGATTGATCGGAAATTTATAGACAGAAAATTATTTCTAATAATAATCAAGAATGTTAGACATAAAAAGCTTCAGAAAGTCATGATTAGAATCGTGAAAGGATATAATTAACTAGCGTCTAGTTGTACGCTGCGTTTTGTACATAGGAAAATCATTGAACAATAGTACCACTTACTTTTGCAGCTACCGAACGTTGCTGTGGTGACGGCGTAATTTCGACTGTCGTGGTGATAAAAAGATTAGCTCCACTGTGTGGTAAACGAGGACATTTAACTGTAGCATTACCAGTTACGATAAACATTATAATTGGATCCATTGTAAAGAATGGGAACAATGCGACATAATTTATCTTAGGTGGAGAGAGGAAGATAAACAGAGGTGTGTTCGTATCATAAGTAGTTCGTTGGAATGAGAAGAAAGATATAGAAAAGGGTTAGCGATGGCACATTGAAAATAAGAAACAGACATCAATATAATTTGCAATGAAAAGAAAGAATCCGCGCAGTTTATCGTTACTGTATCATTCATTATAGATCTATAATGAATTGCATTTGGCGGATAGATTTTGCAAAGTTTTTTTCTATGAATTTAGAAGATTGGCATGAATAACTCCTGAACCCCCCCCCCTCCTTCTAATACTAGATTTATTAGGAAATAATCAATTCAGAGTCGCAATATTAAATATGAAAATAAAAGACGATATTTCTGTAATAGGTTCACAATTCATCCAAACCAGTTTTTTTTCTTTCTCGTAACGATATTTGCTGTCAAAGAAAAAAGATTTTGCCCTTTTCCATACGTCTATTTTAGCGACATTAAGGTAACTCGATGCTAATTAAATCAACCTAGTTCTCTACATTTTAATTAGTTTTCTGGTTACTCGAGTATTGATTTCCACACACGCAGCAAACTAAATTATTTCTTTCCTTTTATATTCCAAAATGTTTTTAATGAATCTCTTTTGCTCTGTAATTATATTCTCCTGATGATAATTGACCTGTTCTCGCAGTTTCCTACTGAGTTATGTTATCAACAAAAGATTCTTGCCATCCTCCACTTCACAATTAACGCTATTCTTTCAGTTACTAATAATCCGGACTAACCCCCAGTCCTCTTTTCGTATTTACTTAAAAATTTGTGATGTTCAATTCCATGCAATTTTTTATTTATGCAAGTCTTAAGTAAATCAAAATAAAAAAAAGTTCAATATATGATTGCAAAGGAATGAAAACGAAGGTTAAGACAAGAATAAGAGTAGTTTTGATTCTCTTCAATATCAGGTAGCTAAGCAGCTATTTAGAATCGCTATTGTATGGTGAAATTGATCAATTTTCACCATTGTTTTGGTGAAATTGATCAAGAAATTTTTCAATAAAACCAATGAGAGGACACACTTCATGTAGACAAGCTAAAGTCTCTTCCATAAAAAACTAACGAGTTTACTTAGTATATCTTTATTCATATCGATGGCGACAAACTGGCCTATTCTTTTGTACAGTTAAAATATTCAGTAGGTTATTAAAGGGAAAAAAATATGTATCACACCAAACAAGTTTATTGTGTTGAATCGTTTATGTAGATTTACAACCACAGCACGCAATCGACAATGTGGAAAACTTTAACAATGGTTCACAGCTCTCAAATCACATATAAAGCATTCGTGTAACAATAGAGAATATTATATATGGCCTCAATAACTCTTAACTCTTGTCTGAACTCCAATAAAGCTAGCTGAGATAAGTATTCGACTAGAATTAGGGACGTCACATAAAACATTCCATTTTGAACGGTATCACAAAGGCTTCCGATGATTATTTCAACTTAATAATTTACGTTGTCATTTACGCTGTCAGATCAAAATGGAAATTTTGCTGTTTTACCAATTCACAAGATCATTTGAGTTCATTTTTATGAATATTTGCGATAACTTGAATGTTCTCGAAGCTGTTAAATTTTACAAAGGCGTTTCCTTGTTTCGTTTCCTTGGCTTGTCTAAAAAATACTCGGACAGATGTTAAAATGGAGGATATTATGGATCCATCGATATTTTATAGCCAAATATAGAAATAAATTAAACAAAAATAGAATTTTACCAGAGAAGTTATGACGTAAATATAATAAAATCCTAATAGAAAATGTCGGTAGAACCTCGAACCCAAAAGTGCCCACAATCCCTTCTAGATTGAAAAAAAAAAAAAAAAAAGGCGGGTGGTAACATCTGCCTGAGTAAAAAATACTCAGGCAGATGTTAAAATGGAGGATATTATGGATCCATCGATATTTTATAGCCAAATATAGAAATAAATTAAACTAATAGAATTTTACCAGAGAACTTATGACCCAAATATAATAAAATCTTAATAGAAAATGTGGGTAAAGCCTCGAACCCAAAAAGTGCCGCTACAATCCCTTCCAGGTTGGCAAAAAAAAAAAAAAAAGGCGGGTGGACATGAGGTCATTGTTCTTCGATAAACTACACAAGAAAATGCAGGCCTGGGTTTCTTATAACTGGGGAAGAAAATATGGGAACTAACAGCCACTTATTCGTGTATGTGTTGATGGAGAGAATGCCAGCACTGATAAATGATAGCATGCTGTGGTATGGCTAGTACGTGGTTTTCAAGGTAGAATCCGCCATCTTTAATGATGTTGGTAGGTTAAATGGATAGTAGAAAGGTGTCGATGAAAAGTACGGAGGGGGAAGGATAGAGGTAAGGGGAGGATGAACAGGTTGGGTTAAGTTCCAGTCACGGATTTTAAGCTCACTGATTTACTGTGTAGAGACCGGACTTGTGCGAGTCTTGAGATAAGAATACCGCCCTCTTAAAAGTGTTTGCAGCTATGTTAACGAGAATATCATTAAAATGGTGTTTTAGTTTTTCTAGTACGAATGAATGTTTATTTTTATTAATTCAAATAAAGCAAATCTTTCTAGATTTGATTTCGGGTAGTTCATGACAATTTATGCATTTCTGTTGAAACGAATATAATCACGTGATTTTTCATTTGCAGTACACACGTGGAAAAGGTATCATCAATATTCTAGAAGCAAAACTAGGTCACATTTGCGAATGTTTCGCTTTAATTTTTATTCATATCACTGGAGAAAATTGCTTCCATTTTCCAGTTACTTTTTAAAAAAAAAAAATAACTTCCGCTAATGAAGAAATTTCTGTAATGTTTTTAAACAAGTTTAGTAAACTTATTTATGTAGATTGCCAATCAAGACACGCGACCAACTACAAACACGCTAACAATAGCTTGTAACACTCCGGCAACAACAAACATCACAAAAGTACGCTAACATCAATAGCGAATACACTGAGAATGAAACTGTAGTTATATTTTTCGAATTTTGAACGCGCATGCGCAGCTTAAATACAATACAACAACAAAAATAAAGCAACTAAAATTTACATTTAAATTGTGAAGTATGAAATCTCAAAAATAGAACTATAGCAAACGTATTAAAAATTCTAGTTGGTGTTTTTTTCTTTCTTTCTTATTCTATCTCTAAGAGATAATGCATAAATTCAGCTGTTAGAGATTAGAAAATAATAAGTAACGTAACAAGTAAAAGAAATAAACTGTAAATAATACTGCTTTTTTTAAACTTATTATGCTGTTGCATAGCTTAAATACAATATATATTTACTTATTATGCTGTTGCATAACTTGGAAATATATATATATATATATATATATATTTTTTTTTTTTTGAATGCGCATGCGTAGCTTAAATACAATATAAAAACTAGCAAAAACAGGAGCAATTAAAACTTGTATTTAAATTTTCAAGCACAAGTCCTTATAAGGACTGGCTTAAAGGGGCGAAGGAAGAGTGGTTTTCATCTTCCCCGTTATCTGGAGGACAGTGTAGGGATAAGATGTTATTGAGCAATTAAAGCTCTGATCATGGCAGAAGGGCAACAGCAATAGCCGAGCCTCAGTTAGAACTTCATTGGCTACAGCATTGCCATATTTAAAGGTAAAGCAGTCTCTAAAAATTCGGACGATCCCTAGGTCACTCAATTGTGGGCGAAAGACCGTTCATCTCAGCGTTGGCCTTCCACCCACACGCCACCACCGAGCAGAACCGCTCAAATTCCGAAGAAAATCATTCACCGACAAAGCCCCTCAGCGGGCCGTGCAGGAGGACACTTTCTCCGGAGACTCAAATTGCTCCCTGAAGGCAAAAACCTTAAGAGAGCGAACTCAAAACTCTTGAATCTCAGCCTCCCTGGGGGGGGGGGGGGTAACAGCAACAGCCGAATCTCAGTTAAACTTCATTGGTACAGCATTGCCATCCATTACCCTCCAAGGGTATTGGATTGAACGAATCACTCACAAAAAAAAAAAAAGTCCTTATAAGGACTGGAATCAATCACAAAAATCAGAACTATAGCAAATGTATTAAAAATTCTAGTTGGTGTTTCCTCTTTTTCTTTCTTTCTTATTCTATGTCTAAGAGATAACGAATAAATTCAGCTGTCAAAGATAGAAAATAATAAATAAAGTAATAAATAAAATACTGCTTCTTTTACTTATTATGCTGTTACACAACTTGGAAAAACCGAACACGGCTAAAGTAGATGAACACAAAAGGAGTAAGAGGTTTTTATCGCCGGAACTACGGTACCGCAAGCAAGACGGGAACATTCTTACTTTTGCTAGCTATGAAACAGACCTACGTTTACACTAGCGTAGGTAGAAGGTCGACTCTCTCTTTCCGACATTGCGTCACGGTGCACTTAAATGAGAGAAAGTTGACCGTAGTCAAAACTAACCCCCGACAGTGAAGAGGTCGGTGTTATTTGCTAATATTGTGTTCCAAGGTGCCTGATGTCTGGCTAAATTCACAACGAAAGTCATTTGGCAACGTTGTTAGGAAAATATATATCCAAAGAATATTGCATCATTAATATGCAAGAGGATCAATAATTCATTTTAAAGTACCGAACGGAGTTCGCGTTTCGCGGTGCTAGAATCTGTTTGTTTTGCGATAATCCAGTTGTTATTTTTGGCTTGAGTATAAAAGAGAAAACGGCTTTTCCACAATGTTATGATCGGGTGGGTGTCCTTTTTCAGCACAGAGGAAATGACCGTTTAAAATACCTGGGTGGATGCATTTTTTTTATTTTTTTATTTTTTTTTTAAGTCGTGACCCCTCCCTAACAACAACCATTACGTTCATTATCCCTAAACTTTATCTTGTCTTTCCTTGGGTGTTGTATAACCTTATTTTTAGTGACGCTCCACCTAAAGCTATCGATTGTGCTAAACATTCCAAATAATTTATATAAAATAAAAATATTGATTCATCCAAATATCTATTGGAAATGAGTATATTGAAGTTTAAAACAGATCAACTAATTCTAGATTTAAATTAAAAAAGTAGATCTCGGAATTCTGAATACAAATACGTATCTTACTATCACAGTTTTATTTTAATATTACGATGTTAAAAATCAACTTTTTTTTTTCCTTTAGAAAATATTTTCATCTATTAAAAATAAATTAATATAGTGTCAGTTTGATATCAATTAAAAGAAATATAACTCCGTTTAAATAATAAAATTCTTACAAATAGCTGCACACCATATTTAGAATTTTACAAAATATTTTAAATTGATTGATACTCAATTGGGATACAAGTCGTACGGGGATGAATCGACCGTAAGATGCAGTGATTATTATTATAACCCTTGGAGGGTAACGGATGGCAATGCTGTAGCCAATGAAGTTCTAACTGAGGCTTGGCTATTGCTGTACCCTCTTGCCATGATCAGAGCTTTAATTGCTCAATAACACCTTATCCCTACACTGTCCTCTACAGATAACGGGGAAGATGAAAAGCATTCTTGCTTCGTCCCTTTAAGCCAGTCCTTATAAGGATAAGGGATACAAGTGGCTATTCCCGTGTGGTTGCCGGAATAAGAATAGCTCCACCGCAAATCCATGTGTGTCGTAAGAGGCGACTAAATGGACGCAGAGTTTCGAGAGTTTTGCTCTCTCAGGTTTTTTCCGGAATTTCGCTCCCGGTGAGGGGGGGGGGGCTTAGATTTCGGGAGCTTTGCCTGGAGTGTATATTTTGAGTCTCTGGGGAGGGTGTCCTCCGGCAAGGCCCACTGAGGGGCTTTGTTGGTGGATGCTTTTCCCTGGAATATGTGCGGTTCTGCTCGGTGGTGGTAGGGGTGCCCCATCACCGATTTGAGCCAACGCTGATTTGGATGGTCTTTCGGCCACTATGGAGTGGTCTAGGGATCGTCCTAATTTTTAGAGTCGGCTTTACTTAAAAAAAGCACCAATGTAGCTAATGCATGTCGTACGAGGCGACTAAAATTGGTACCCAGGGAGGGTAAGGATGGCAATGCTGTAGCCGATGAAGTTCTAACTGAGGCTCGGCTATTGCTGTTACCCTCTTGCCGTGATCAGAGCTTTAAACACTGTCCTCTACAGATAACGGGGAAGATGAAAGCAATCTTGCTTCGCCCCTTGTATCCCTTATAAGGACTATATAAGGGATACAAGTACCGATAACGTTGCATGTTTTACATGGCTGGAGACCGATAATGGCAAAACACAATTTGAAAATGCGATTTCAGAATGTCTGATACTTATCAGCATAAAAACACGACTACGAAATATGCAACAATCAATAAAGTTGATGAGACTGATGCATCATTTTGTAGCTCATAACGTTCTACTGTTGGAACCAATTACTTTGCTAAAATAACGTATCGATGAGCAAATCACAGGCCATCTAGAAATGTATACTTTTCTGGGGATGCATGCAAGAAGAAAAATCTATACAGCGTTATACTGCAGTATTTGTCTACCATAATGGTTTCTTCCTGGAACTATTGCAGTCGATCCACTTGGGTAATTCGTGCTCTTTTTTTTTTTTTTCTTTCTCCCATCCCCACCCTTGGAAATGTACGTCTCTATACTGTTGCCTTTTTTTATGCACCAGTTTATCTTTACCGCTGGCTCTACTGAACCATACATCCTGTATCCAGTGTTGGGAATTTTTCCTAGAAAAACAGGGCAAACAGAAAGTAAGGTGGGGGATTAATAGTCTACCTGAAGTCCCATTTTTCTGTGGGAGTGATTATTTTGAATGTGGTTTTATGTTTATATTCCTGAAAAGACATATTAATGAGTCATCTTAAAAACAATCCCGCATTTGCTATTTAATTCAAACGATCTCAAATGAAAGCGATTTAACTCCAATAAAAATCCCTCATTTTATATTCTAAACAGTGCAATAACTTCCAGTTGAGATGTCAAATATGCTTTAGAGATGGGATGCCAATATTCGTCTCATATAGACAGTGAAATGTTACTAATGCTGGTAGTACATCACCGCCCAAACTAAATTGCAATATGCTATTACAGCACACGCACGCAAGCATTTAGTAGAATTGCAATACTATACTGCTCTAATTGCTATTGCCGTATTGCACTAATTTAAATTTGCAACAGATGTTTCGGTGAATGTATTAAACCAGTCATAATAATTCACAATCTGATTTCTTGAAATAGGTATTATCTCCTCCAAATCCATTTTGATAAATATAAGCATTATGTTTGGATAAATCCAGTGTAACCTGGATAATAATTATTTTAGTTTATAAGAAGTAGTTGACGTGACCTTTGACCAGAGTAAAGCCTTGAATATAATATCATATAAATTTTGTTCTACTAATAAAACTGTCGCATTAGCGAAGCCAAATTCAAATGATTTTTCACGTTACATACAAAAGTCGGTCTACACCATTATCGGCATTTTTATGTTACATGAAACGGTCGAGTAGAATGACTTTCTTAATCTTAAGACAATTTTGACTCAGAGTTGATGTAGATTATCATTTTTTTTTATATTTTTCATTTTTTGGAATAAAACATACCCTATTGATCACAGCAAACAATGAAGAAATTATCATATAACCTATATAAAAAGTTATTTGAAACAGCAGTGAATTATTCATATTAATTTTATAATAACATTCTTAAATATTAATATAAAATCTATTAGAAATAATTTAAATTTACGAAAATTTTGCCTTAAATATATACATTTGAAAAACCACATACACCTTTAAATCTTTAATATCATAATAATATAATTAATTTATGTGGGAGAATTGATTAGGTTAATAGTTCCAAAATAAGTAGTTAGATTATAAAAAGACGATTTTTAATCGGTGTGCCGCGAGGCTTGTGAAACAAATTAATTGAAAGAAATAATGTCGTAATTTGCACATTTATTCCCTTGAAGCTCTCAAAAAGGATAAGTAATTACTATTATGTTATATATATATATATATATAAATCAAAATTATGCCTATTTTTTGCCAGATCGTCAAAAAAAATTAAAAATATATATATTTTTAGTGTGCCGCAGAATTTTAATAATTAGTCTAGATGTGCCATATTATGAAAAAGGTTGAGAATCACTGTAATAGAATCGGAGAAGTACTTCTAAATTAAAAGCTTAAAAATTGTCTGGTATAAATGCAGAAACAAGTCTCAGAGATAAGTTTATTCACTGCGACAAACTTGGTAGACAAATGCCACGATGTTGGTGAATTATCTGACACACACAGCGTCTTAATTCGAATCTTTCAGTGAAAGAATAACACAATACATGAAATTTCATAATAATTTAAGTTTTATTTCCTACGCATATGACTAAACTTACAGTCCGGTGATGCTCCAACTACTGCTAGGACTGCCAAGTGCTTTTAATTGAATCCAAGAAGAAAACTTAGTTTGCCGGTGGAGGAGAAAAAAAAAAAAAGAAAAGCTAATGGGATCTGTCTGAGAGAAAATATAAAGAAAGCTATTGTTCTACAGGAGACAGTTCCAGAAAGAAATCGTTAAAAAACAACCAGCCTTCAGCCCGTTGATATCACAATCTCGTCTGTAAACTTTAAAACTACGGCAATGTCAAGGGGGAGGGGGTCTAAGTTTTCAATTTCCCACTCATAACGCGCTCACAGCTGAAGGTGCAATCAACGTATTTATAGCTAAAGTTCAACCTGATATCCAGGATATTTTAAAACAGTGGCTCGTCTATTTTGTTCTTGACCAAAACTGTTTGCATTGGAGACATACGTTTTATGAAAATTTTAAAGTATTTTGCCCACTTTGATTTTTTATACATGATAAAATATGCATGAATATTCGAAAACGATGAGTCTGAGATCATCTTATTCGTCAACCATATTCGAATTAATATTTTAAGGGACATTTCGGAGATTGTAGCAGTGAACGGTAGCACTTGACTACTAATCTATTACTGAACACTGATGAGGGAATTATTAATGTGTATAAATAAAAAAAAAAGGAAACCTTATGCCCCATTTACTCATAATACCCTTTAAATACGTTTACTACCCCAACACTATGATTCGTTATGGAGCTGGAGGGAAAGAGTTGTGGTAACAGCAGTATAATTACCTGCAAAGGCCAATACTATGCTTATTCCATTTTAAGGATATACAGAAGTGCATTCTGTACATCCTTAAAAATAAGCATTTCAGTCATTTTTCATCTCAAAACCAAAGCAAAAAAAAAAAAAAAAATTTTAATGCCCACTAGTTGGAGTACTTTAAAACAACAACCCAATACCGTTTTCGCTTTCGTCTTTTAAAAAAATTGTTTCCGTTTAAGTTTAAGCCTGTTTCCTTAGGGCCCATTTACTCGTTTTGGCAAACTACTATGAAACTGTAAAATGTCTTCCCATTGCGGACTTTCACAAAATGTGAATTGTTCAGCCTTGCAAAAAAAAAAAAAAAAAAAAGGTGTTGCGTCGAACTGGTTGAGACAAACATTTTCTCCTGCCGAACTGCAATTTATTTCGGCGGAGTTGCGCTACAATCCAGACAGAAGCACTCTCATTCCATTCTCAGCGTGCGTATATGTGCGTGTATTAAAGGCAGGGACGTTATAGGACCGTGAGTTGGCGAATATCACCATCAGATTCTGGACACAATATCCGGCTTATTACCGAAACCCGTTAGCTGCACACTGCTTGTCGGCCTGATATGAAACGTATCTACTGCTTCATCTATGAATGGGGGAAGCGTACTGGACTAAGGAACTTTCTTTTGTGGACGAAAATATTATTGAAGATAGCGTCATCCTTACTGAACATGCCAAGAAGAAGAAGAAAGTGATTGCAAGCCTCCAAAAGCATTCAATTCTTTGATAAACCAACATCCGATAAAGATCGGAAAACTTTCAGTTTGTCCTGCAAGACGTACATTCCTAATAACCAACCACACACTCTTGACGTTACTCTAACCAAACATAAATCAGTAAACATATAAATTTAATGTTTTTTTTTCTTTCTATTTCTTCTTTTTCAGGTGAATATAAATTTTTAATTTTTTTTCAGACCGTTTTCTTCGTGGCCAAATCACTGCCATGCGTCGTTGGTATTGCCAACTTTGACTAACTTCCCACACAAAACTTAGAACACGTACAACTTCTAAATGCTTCCGTTGCTATCGATTTTGTGTCAGCTGTAAACACGCCAACCTTGGTAACTCCTAAGAGGTTAACATGGGTTGTAATGAGGATGTTTTACTTTCCCAAACTTTACGGCAAGTGCTAAGAAATTCAGAATTTAAGTGTTTTTGTTATCGGAGGTTTTTCTGATCAATACGGTTCTAAAGTAATTACTGACGCTTCAAAACAAAATTTAATAACTATTTCAGGAAAAAGTAATAATGTAAATTATATATATATATATGTAATAAATTTTTTAACTTGGGCTATTGTACATTAGGATAACCAAGTTATTTAAAATAACTTGGTTAGTTTAAAATAACCAAGTTTATAAAATAACTTGGTTATCCTAATATACAATATCCTCAAGTTAAAAAATTTATTACATCTATATCTTCCTTAGAGATTTTTATTAAAAATAAAAACACCTTGTTACAACTTCTATAGGTAAAGTTGATAAGGCTCCGTATTACTAAAACCTTGGTATTTAGTAATATGGAGCCTTATTAACTTTACCTATAGAAGTTGTAACAAGGTGTTTTTATTTTTACGTATTACTATAACCTTGGTATTTAGGATTTTTGGAGCCTAAAAAAGTCCTTTTTAGGACTTCCAGGGTAACAAATGGCAATGCTGTAGCCAATGAAGTTTTAACTGATGCTCGGCTATTGCCGTTACCCAGCCATGACTAGAGCTTTTTAGCTCAATAACACTCCATCCACACAGATTATCTTCATTCAGATGACGGGATAAAGAGTCAAGGACTCGGTCCATCGCCCAGTTCTTTTAAGAACTTAACCTTGGTATTTAGGGTCTAGCTACTCACTGAGGAGACCAATTGTATAAAATAACTTGGTTATCCTAATCGGCAGTAGTAGAGAATTTCTTTCTTCGGTGCACTGGTTAATATACATTTGAAGAGTGTAAAAAAAAAAAAAAAAACTGTACAATTTCACATAAAATTATGGCAGTTTTCAAATAATTGGTGTTTTTGAAATCTGATCCTTTTTAATATCATGTTTAGATGATTTTAACAATGGAAGGATGGCTTCATAGTATGTTAATATCGAAACAAAGTATATGAAATACGATGGATCGCCTTATTTTCAAAATGGCCATTTAAAAATAATATTAGGCTTTCAGGACTGCACTTCAAGAATTCCTGATCTAAAATACTATAAAAAAAAACGAAATATGCTTTAATAGATGAACGATTCTAAATGGAATATGAAAACTATTTACTTTTTTTTACCAGCTATTTTTCATTATGTGAGGCAAAGAAGGTCATTAGACACTTAGGAATGATAGCATTTCTTCTGGAACAATATTGTTATGAAGGAGAGAAACCCTGGTACCTTTTGTATGAGATAACAAATACATCGTCAACGGTTTGAGTTCGAATAAAACCGAGTTAGTCTTATGTGGTGGAGGGGATTTTCCTTCCATTTAACTTCTATTTTTATAGACTAGAGAATACCACTATTCCGCATGGGAGTTGAGTTGAATCTGCACTACTTAAAAGACGCGAGCTCTGCTCAGGAATCCGTATATTCTCCTTTTATTAGTGCTTTTAGGTTTCACTGACCCTTGACAGCAGTTTCGAGTTGTCTGCTATCATCAGAAGGTTGAAACTTTAAGAGGACAAAAACTCTACTCGGTACAGTAGCAGACTTATGTCAATTTGTTTTATAAATGAAGTCTTGGTCATAATTGTAATTGGTGAAGAGTCTAAGTGGCCCCATCAATAGAAATAGGGAATATTATACATCATCCTTATTTCATAGCCGAAGTAAGGATGCATTTATATCACCCATTTCTATTAATATATGTCTTCTTCTCCATAGACTGGCTAACGTGGCTATGGCTGGGAAAGATCCTTAAGCTCCTCACGTCGATAACGGGAATCGAACCCAGGACACTCCTTCCCAGGCATATGGTTGCGAAGCGCACTGCCACTAGGCTAATCGCGCGGACTATTAATATATGTCGCAGAAATGAAGTGAACAGACAAACGCTGTCGAATATATGTAGTTTAAGGACATAATTTGTCTCGTTAACTGTCTCAGCTCTCACGGCATAATCAAGAACAAAAATATCAGCCTCGTGACCAAACTCCAGGTTGATTCCGCCGTTTAGGCAATTTTATATTCACTGAAGTCCAATTCTTGGCAGATTTGAGGAGGCCGAGGGAGAACAGTGCAATCGTATCGCGATTTTTCGACCGCCTAGACAACACCACCTGAATGTGCACGCATCGTGGTCTAGCTAAGTAGTCTAGTTCTTGCAAAACTAACTGATCGTGTCATGCCTTTACTGATTTGTTCAGTAAAGAAACATATCTTAATTACTTTGCAAAATAAGCTACTGTTTTTTTTGAAAAATGTTCTTTTATTGGCGTACGTATTTACATTTGTTTCGAGAGTATTCAGGATATCTAGTCCATCACAGCTGCAACCGTGGGATTAATAGAGAAGGTCTTATAGTTGATCAGCGTGTATTCACTCTGAAATCAGCCCGTTTGGAACGACATGAAACAACGTTTTAATGCGAGTAAAAAAGGTACAGCGATAGGCATCCAGACTATTCGAAATGACCAACATTTCGAATAGCTGGAGATTTTAATCCTTGAAGAATTAGAAAACAATGGACGGGCCATTCCAGAGAACAGATAGATAGAATAGAAGAGAATTTGCTTTTGATGGGTTTCTAGTTAACATGGATGCTGCCATTAGGAGGAATAATACTAGTTTGGTTGAACAGCGTTCATGGAAGTACCCGTGGAAAAGAATCTAAGACGATGGAGTGGTAATCGATTAACCGAATGGTCCAGATTCTTAGGTTTTCCTATTCTAGAGAGGATGTATTTCTTTTCAAGCCTACAAATCAGTGGAGCGGTAGCCTCATATAGGACGGAAACATTGCCGCCTAAAGACATTCAATCCATGCAAGGGTGGGTTTCGAACTCGCATCTTGTTGGAGAGCAGAAACAGTGTCCATTCGGCAAGCCAGTTGGCAGATGCTAATTGAGGTTTTTGATTATCGTGCTAATTTTATGAGGGAAGGAAGCTGTGATCCTATTCATCTTCTACAGCGACTTCACATCCGAAACCTCAGGAGGTATACGACAATGACCATATTGCATTCAAAGGACGTTAATGTCATCAATTTTTTTTTCTTTCTTGCCATCCACTCTGAATTAAACGGAGAGATGACATACATTAGGTAGAAAGATACGCATGAGAATTCAAAAACTTTGTATAGTCAAACGAGTTTTATGTAATGGAGCTCTGTAAGCGCCTCGACAGTTCAGCTGGTTTCGATGATGTCCTTTGATTGGAAAGACCTGGGTTCAAATCCCATCCGGGAAGTGAACCTTTATCGGAACTTTTCATGGGAATGCGAGTTAGCGTCTCATACGAAGTAAGGAAAAAAATCTTTCGATTTTTTCCTTCGATAAAACAAATTACAAATTAACATGCAGACAGGACACACGGGAATAAGGATTAACCACCCTGTTAAATTGGAATAATTGTCTAATATATTAAACTGAATTGCTTAATACCGGCTATTATTGAAGTGGTCACTCTGAGGATTCCAATTACCAACGATGCTAAACCACCCAAGCAGTTAAAGTCAAAAAAGGCGACACAATAAAGCGTATTTTGCAACTATCCGTAAATCTCATGGACACTTTTCCTGTTTCGTGCGATGAAAAATCCCATGAAATCCTACCACCAAAAAGTTCCATACAAAGTGAGTCGAACCCGGGTCTTCCCAACCAAAGGACCAATGCCCTGCTCGCAAATAGACAGGAGGGAAGGAGGAGAAGGGAAAGATGTATTACTCCAGAAAAAACTGACATTCTAAACGTACGGTGATGTTACACGGGATTTCTTGAAACGCACGGACTTAAGCAAAACCTCATTTTGTTCGTAATCGCTGGTGTTTCGTAATGAACGCGAGACGTTTCATCAATCTTCGAGGTTTAACGCAAGCTCCTAAGGATTAAGTGTTGCCAAATACGGCCGGTTCCTGGCAACAGGGTTCTGACTGTTTTCCAGCTACTGTTTCTAAGATGATTTGTATACATCAGACATAACCTACAGTGGGGACCGACCCTCCCCCCCATTTCGTTCCCCTTTAACTATTACAATTTCGAATCATATTCCCCTCTACCTTCCAAAGTCGAAACAGTCCTCCCTTTTATCAGCATTAGGCACGCTTGCCAAGTGAACAATGATTCGTTCATGGGGGTACCGGAGAGTCGCGCGCCTTTTTACATAAGATTCTTAAGCTGTACATTCATCAAAGGATACAGCCGAATAGTTTTCTGGCATACTCTGCAATCCCCTGACACATACAACGAGCCTGTAGAATGCATTGCATTCGCTCTTCGAGACACTTGCTTTTAGACCCCGTAAGGGAACAAAAAAAAAAAAAAAAAAAAGAGAATAAAGGGAGAGGAAAAGAGGAGACAAAAATCAAAGATGAAGCTTAGGATAAAATACGACTTCAAAGACACGGAAAAAGAATTTGATGGATGGTTTAGTTTTTATTTCCATTACGTCGAAAATTAAAAAAAAAAAATTGAATGGGATTGACAATCCCATTGATGGAATTCTCAATGAATAAACTAACAAAAATATGCAGATAAATATCAGAGCTTTCTACCAGTAAGATTAAAATCGGCGCGTTTGATTTAATATCTTTTACTGTAATCATATGATTAATGATTTGATAGCGTCGAAATCATTTGAGTCCGAAACCTGGTTTGTTACTCATTTACTTAAGCAACGATCGGATCCCTTAGGAGTCAACACCATAGTGACGTCATCAGATTTAGATAAAGAGATTCTTCTCAGTATAAAGAACTCCAAGATTTCTCATCTTTGGTTAATCCCCCCCCCCAGAAACGCACTGATTGTATTCAACATTTGTAGGCCGGATGTCTTAGAATGTTAACGCCAAACAAATGCAGTCGATTCGTCTGATTTTAAGTATATTCATTACAGAAAATCAAATCACAATCCTCTATTCAGCAAGCACATTAAGGATAAACTCCAAATCTCTCCGACTCAGAGCTAACATCTTATATAGGGGTGGTAGTCTTTCATCCTTAAGATATTATACACTGAGCTCATAGTCTTAGTTTCATCCATAATCCTAAATAGCTCCAGATAACAGCCTTCAGGATCAGATCAAGCCAGCTGCAAATTTTGCCTCGAACTCAACGTAAAAATTATCTTAATGGGAATCACGTGATCGCTACCAAAGGCGAGCTATGTGCATATCGGGATTCGGTCGTATAGTGATAAACTGACTAAAAAAAATAAATATTTTATTCATTCAACCCATGTCATGGATTCTGTTGAGTTAGTTGAAAATGTTCTAAATTTAAGAGTTCATTTAATAAATTAAATCAACCAAATAAAACAATCCGACAACCAGTTGACTAAAACTGGTTTTCTTATCTGCGCATTGAACTAAATTTCATCGCCGACAATCTGGCGATGGAATGCACATTGGGGCTAATTAACGAAGTACATAAATAGTTTTTTTTTTCTTCTAATTTATGACAGGATAGACAACGTTCTGGCAAGATATCATTAAAACATCGGATGTAAAAAGAGGTATGCATTTCGAATGACTATTCTAACCATCCTAAAATACCAAAGAAGAAAATCCGACGGGAAAAAAAAAAAAAACAAAGATCAATAATTATAATTATTGTTAAGAAATATATTTTCATACATCGCGTGAATTTATGTCAAAAATCAAACTTGGTTTTGTTGTTACCAAACCTAAATAAGACAGATGCATGTTCTGACACGTTTACCAAGCCAAAAGCAAATCGACTTGTATTATAAAAACAGACTTCGATCTCACTATGATCAAGACAACAATACGGGGTGCTCTACAGTTTACGGAACAACTCTGCGGAACCGACGTATACCCTTGTATGTTCCCCCTCGCACCACAAACATTCTTGTAACTCCAAGTGGGTTAACTACGAGTAGTTGCAAAGTGATCGCGATCGCCGTGGTTCCGGCAACACTTTAATGTTGCTGCTGTTACGTATTGTTAGAGACAGACGGCGCACAACTATTCGGCTGCAACATCTGAGTAAATAACACAAACCGCGACGCAAGTCCGTTCGCTCGCTCCGTATGCGTGACTGCTGTTGATGAGTAGTGAGCGAACGTTCAAAAAAAAGGTGCGGAGAAAGCGACAGGGGTCGAAGGAAGGGAAGAAAAACACGGTACGGTATTAGTGGGTGTGGAAGGAGGAGGGGGGGGGGCTCTGAATTTAAGAAGCGGTAGAGATTATATTTGCGTTTCATTCAACTAGACAGGTTTTCACTATGAATGGATGTTCTTATTAGTTCGATTGCTAGCGGCTTAAAGGACGACAGCTTCATCGTTTAACAGAAGTCGGCTAACAAAATTATATTTTTAATAATTATAAGAAATTCGAAAAGGTTTTCGATAATGTGTGATTCTAAAAATGTCCGCTAGGTGTCACTGACATCGATTTTATTCTATTCTGTCAGTTAAAAATGATGTCGGCATACAATCACCGACTGACCGTACAGGATAGCGATCACCTCCGTAAGCTATAGACAGACGTTTTCTCAAGAGAACCAGCTGTGTTTGTTAATCACCTCCTCCGGATCAACAACAGTAATTGACCAATCCCAAAGAAGTCCTCTCGAGCCGGTGACATCTGCAGATTATTCACGAGGGGATGGAGTGGGGGGGGGAGTACTCAGCAAGCCACTCCCTATTTGTTGAATTAACTCCTTACTTGGGGAGCTCAGGGGGAAGCCATGTGTTAGAATAGAAGTATTTAGAATGACAGGAAGTTTGCCATGTTTGAAAAGTAATTATCACCATCTTGGCTTCCGTAGCAAGTCCTTTAACTGCACGGTGATTTGTGATGAAGAAATTCCATTCTCACGCAGTCGTATTTCATCCTTAACACAGCGTTGCATGTGCTCTCCAGAACTGACAACTGGTTTGGAATACCGTCGAACAATTCCTCTTTTCAGACAAAACGGAGTTCAAAATTGATTACATTGCAATCATTTCTTCAAATGACGTACGCATTCAAACAGTTTTTATTTTATTTAGAATGGTTTATGAAAAGAAAAATATTTTCGTAATCACAGGATGCGTGCAATTTTTAATGGATTTTGATTGAATCCATACAATACTTTGGCTATAATAATTGCAACTACATAAAGAAATATAAATAAAAAAGAGATTAAAATAACAATTGGGTAGATAATATAACTTCGAATTTATTTTAATTCTTTAAATATTTATTGTAATTTTTATTCATAGAATGGATGATCTTTTATTAGCAAAAATTTAATTATAGCTTTTATAAATTTTTGAGAACGAAACGAAATCTATATAACAATAACCATCTTCGTTATTGGTAACCTATACTATTGAGTTTAGCGCATGCTCTAAACTCAATGTACGTTACTCGGCCATTATCAAAATAGACAATAATGTGTTGTACTACCCAGCTGTTGACTTAGCTTGGACTCGCCGATAGTTCTTCGCCATGAAACTCTTAGATTTCGATCTCCGAGTTTCGTATCCGGCTTTAAAATAATGAGGGATTTATTATCCCCTTAGCTTAAAATAGACAATACATAGCTGAAAGTTAAATTAATAATAATTCTATATGGATAAACACCCAGATTGTCGCATTTGTGACAGCATAAATTTCTTTTCCTATACAAAAAAAAAAAAAAAAAAAAAACATCTAATTCGCAGACATATTGTGCCGATACGAGATTTAATATTCTGTTTTAAATATCAATAAGTTACTCTGCTATTATCAAAATCAGATGATATAAATAATATCAAATCCATGCTCCTCATCCAAATACGATTTTACTTTCAAATCAAGTATCGCCATGACAACTCATTTTCGACTTCTGCTGGTGTTAGCGTGATATTTGCATGCTGTTAAGCCTCGTTATCAATATGAGCCCATAAAGATCTCATTTTGTGTCCGGGTACATCGAGAAAATAACTAAGAAGCAATATTACATTGCCAAAAGCCCTCTTTAGACTCAAGTCGGAAGTCATTTTACCAAAGGATATAAAATATCCCCTAAAGACATCGTTAATCCTCTGTCGTAATTTTAATGGAAAGCTTAAGAAAGAGTCTTAATTTTGGACGAAATGGTGGAATTCACAAATCCCAACAAATGAGACACGCTACTTAGCAACTGCAAGGAACAGACGTCGTAATTACATACGGAAAATTTAGTTCATTTGCCAAGAGAAGTCTTCTTGGGACCAACAAAGACAAAAGACTCAAGATAAGTACTTCTTTGACCAAAGTGCTTCGTTGTTAGATACACTCTGGATTATGCAAGAATATTTCACTTTGGTCATCACACACGGAAAACTGCATTTAAAACTAAGTAAACGCAACACTGAAGACTTTGCTAAGTCGTGTTTCTTCTCTTATCTTATTATGGGATTTGTCCCTGATCGCTTAGGCATTAATCGATTGTTGATGGACCCTAAGTTTCATGCTTATCTATTGCTGAACCTCTTCGTTTGAATAGTTCTGAAAACCCCCATCCAACACCAAGTTCTTGGATTTGATGACCATGCTTATCTATCAACATTGTTAACTTTTCACTGCTTTATAACATTCGCAATAAATTGCAATTTATGTTAAGGACAAGAGAATAACTAAAATAATGCAACCATTGAATGGAATTGCTATGTATGTTAATCCAAGTGAGTAAAATCTAGTATCCAAATATAGTTTACAACCTTCCTTTAGTAAAATTTGATAGGTTCTCTTTATATATTAGATGGTTAAGATATAGTATCCGTTTCAAATTGCATATCCGTCAGATATGCAATTTGAAAATGGATTTGGATCTCAAGGAATAGAATCGCGTACTGATTATATATTCGGTTTTAATTAGAAAGCATTCTATTTTCCACTACAGACAAAGTTGAATTCTCTCATGTGCAATTTCTTATTTAAACTGAGGCTTCCAACCTTATCGTTGCGTCACTATTTGTTCGCATACGCAGTCATATGAGTAATCCGGGAAGAACGATAAGGGGAAAATAATAATAATAACACGGAAATTGGGCAATAATATGGAATGCTGCTAGTACAGAACTTTTCCAACGTTCTGGAAAAACCTTGAACGTTTAAAATAAAAAGTGGTATCAGGCAATGTATATTTTTGTTATTTTAAACAAAGAAAGGTGTTCTAATATATTTTTCCTTTTCAAATTTTAAATAACCTTATTTTGGAAAATAACCTTTCAGAAATCAGATTATTTAATTTAGTTTTAATTTTGTTAATTGAGTTTTAAATTTTAATATAGATATTCTTTTAAAAAGATTTTTTATTTTCTATAACATACACGACAGATAGTTCACATTGTACATACAGAAACTTTTTTTTACGTAGAGAAATGTTTACCGGAACACTAAAATATAAACATCGGTGATTGAAACTTCGTACCTAATTAGCGCCATCGAAACATTTTTCCACTAATTGACTGACTTTGTTAGTCCACTAGAAAATTTACACTGAAACACGACGTCATAGATTTCTAAGTACTCAGTGTTCAAGACAGCTGCAAACATCCAATTCAATTACTCTTTTTCGAAGGTCTTAATAATCCTATTACTCTTCAGGGATATAAAAATCCACATAATCTTCCTTGAAAGCAAAACATCCTAATAGTCGGATTTTTTTTTTTTTTTCTCCCCAAAATAAACTGACTTTTTCCTTATATTGAGTTTTATTTACTTGGTTTACTAACAGGTAACTTTCTTTTTTTTTAATTTTTTTTTATTTTTATTGAGAATGTGAATTGCAGTATAACAAAAGCAATTGTAATAATACAGTAGTAGATTTCCATTTCCATGGCAACGATAGTGGCTCATAATTGTCACAATGCAACCTTCATGCTCATTCAATTATTACGTCACAATACTTTCAGAAATTAATCAATTTATTCAATGTTATATGAATACCTATTAAGAACTGTATCTAATATCACGATAGTTGAACAGGTGCGGACCGCAGTTTTGTAATATAAGGTCGAACTTTAGAAATGGGGACAAAGCATCAGAATCTCATCATCACGAGACTCGCAGATGATCTCTCTATATAAATAAAATAGTTATTTGGCATGTAAGTGCAAATTGGAGTTTATATGTTTTTTTGTGAAGTCGCATCCTATCTATCAACGGCTCTTCTTGCAGCTCTTTGATATTCGACGTGCAAATCAATATCTTATTATTCCTTACATGAACGGATTTTTGCATCTACACAATTGTGCTTACTGGGTTCAGCAAAATCTTTATCATCCTCTCATACATATCAGGTATGTATTGATAGAAACACAACATATGAACAGAGAGAACAAAATGGATGTGATTTCGTTCTTGCACTCTTTTTTCCTACTGACGAAATGCGGGAATAGTTACGAAAGTGTGATCGCAACTAGACATGATGCGGAGTTCTTAGTAATAGCATTCGATGGGTCGTCCATTTTCTCATTCGGTCAGAACGTAATATTGTCTTATTCTGACTGGTTCAATCATCGTATATTAAGGAGTTCTGTCATAGAACAAAACTTATCGGATTTGTGAGGCGAGGAATATCTTAACTGTAGTTGAGAAAGACCAAGTTCATCTTCAGAAAA
Source organism: Typopeltis vanoorti (assembly GCF_054136105.1). NCBI lineage: Eukaryota > Metazoa > Arthropoda > Arachnida > Uropygi > Thelyphonidae > Typopeltis > Typopeltis vanoorti. The sequence continues at coordinate 28,209,696 of NC_143570.1, forward strand.
TAAGTATTGACAATAGATCTACACAATAAAAAAAAAAAAATCTTAACAGGAAAAGAATTGTGGTGATGTATGTGTTTGTTAAAGTCTGTCAATAACAGACAATGGCTGACATGTGGAACATTGGGGTATCGAAGAATGTATTATATTTTTTTAAAAAGAAGGTCACTTTTATATAAGAATAAATAAAAATCCTATCATGGAATATGGCCCAAGGTATGTATTAGAGACAGAAAGATATTCATTTTATCTGGCAAATAGTTTATCTCAAATTCCGTAGCTCAGTCGCTAACGATAAACCCTATGACTGAAAAAAAATGTAGGTTGAAATTCCATCTAGACGGCAAGGAACCTCTTATATGGACTTCTCAATTGAAGGCAAGTTTCCGGTCTTGTACGGAGGTGGATCGATGTACCTACTATGAAACTGCATTTTCAAACGCATGTTCAGTTATTTACAATTCTCTTTCAAACTTAGAATTGTAGCCTTTAATTTTAAACTATCTGCATCGGTTTCCCCCCCCCCCCCAATGCGTAAACCTGCAGGTAGGTAATATGATTATAGAGGGATAACGTTTGGTTCCATTTTAATTAATTAACAGCAAGGATTACTTTTTTGCAGAATATTTGAAAGCGAACCGCTCTGTGAACTCTTTCACATGGGCAGAAAAAAGAAGCAAATTTGAGAAAATAAAATTTCACTTAAAAACTACGATCAATGCACGTACAACATAATACCAACCAGAAAACTAACTCTTCCTTTATACTAGACATTGAATTATTCGAATACTACGAGGGAAAAATAAATAAATAAATAGCACCTTGAAATTTTAAGAGTTGAATTCATTTATTAAAATAAGAACAGATGAAACGTGTAGTATTGTATTACCACAATAGTAACATCAGTATTCTTGTTCTACAATGTATATCGAAACTGTTTCCTAGGTAACCATTGTTAGGTGGATAATAGATGTAGCAATGGAAACGATTTCAACAATGGAACATGGCATCTGTTTACATTTATGTATTACAATCCTGGTACTGAATAGATATTAAGATAGCGAATAACTTTGTTGACATTGCTGACAGCATATTATTGCTTTGAAGGTGGGTGGATGGAGAGAGTTATTGTCATTAGATGAGACAAGGTAAACCAACGACACCAACGCAACAATAGTTTATCAACTAGGGGAAAACGGATTTGGACCAAAGTAGATGAAAATGATTTTCAATTAATATGCAATTAATTAGCGAGATCAAAACGGATACTCATTTGAAAATTAAATCTTCCTTCTGCATCCCAGTTATATTAAAATCCGGATATAACAAACATGATGGATGCCAATTATGTATTCTATTAGAGGGATCGAAAAAAAAAAAATAAAATATTCGCACCCCTCCCAGAAAAAATGTTATTTCAGGATACTTACCGTGAATTATCGGGACGGAAAACTCACCGCTAATGACACGACTGTCACTACCAACCACCACCACCACACCAGAACACAAAGTAGCCACCTAGATGAGTAGCGTTCCACCTGTTTTATCACCAGATTGCTTTCCCAGCGTTCACCACTTTATCGACACAGGCACACAGATCACAGCGGCTCCTCCATTCGCCTCACAACCGTGTGGAGCCGTAACATTACTCCGTGAAAGCCAAACATTCCAACTACAAGCAACTTGACAACGATCTGTGCTCATATACCGAGACGCTAGCGCCACCTGACAGCCTGTGTTGGAACTGCGAGTAGCACGTGGAGTGGAGTGGTCAGGCAAGTCAAGAGACATTAGCTCCACCCCTTTGTGCACTCTCAGTTCATGGTTGGCTACGTTCCCTGCCTACCGTACCACCTCTTCACCCCTAGGTTCAACGTCCCTCTCTCTCTCTTGCAGCTTAAGCAGCTCTTCACCATATCCGAATGGATCCAGGAATGTCGGTACTTATCACCTACGGTGTGGGCTCCAGATGCGTTTCGTTATTGAAGGTGAGATGGTAATAGTCTTTTTTTTTTTCCTTCTATTCTTCGGGTTGAACAAAGTTTGCATTTATTTCTTTTCGTAAAGGACCGGTTAAATATTTTTTTCTCCCCAGAAATTTATATTTAACAAGTATTCACTTTTTTCCCGAATAGGAGGGGGGGGGGCAGAGATATTTGTTATTGAACCCCCCATGGACTCCACAGAGAGATCACCTCATTATCACAATTAAATCACCTTTTGGGACATAATGGCGAGAGGAAAAAAATTAAATGCCCTGGTCACATGTATTCACATTTCCTCTTAAAACCCAGATACTTATTCCCTCCTTCTCTTCATTTTATCCCATATATCGCACCCTTCCCTTCTCTCTATCTTTGGTCAAATCGTCAGCAATTTGACCTATACTCCTAGTCGGATCGTACCACTGCTTCTCGTGTTAAATTATCAACGAATAAGCTCCGGGGCCCTTGAAGTAAGGATCATAAATGTGACGCTAGATTGTCGCAACATTTTTTAAAATTTAATTAATTTATTTAAATCTGGTGGAGTTAAAGCCATCAGTCCTTCTCTTCTACACCACCAGAAGCATTAAATACAAATACAAAACAAATTAATGTAATACTTCTAACATATTAATCGTAATCAGGCGACTGTTGATATTGACTTTATATACACATTCAAACCTGTAAACAATTGTTGAATAATAACACAATAATGTAGGCATAATTATCGTAAAGGGAGAAAAGTCACAAAGTAGGAAAATGTTCCGGGTCCGTGCCCGGTGAATAAAAAAGTTTCGGGGTTGGGCTCCGGAGGAATTTAACCACTGACGAGAAGAATATATATACACGAGTAAATACCGGGCAACTAAACGCAACTCAGTTTTTTTTTAAACTCCAAAGCATCTTGGATTTTTCATCCTGAGAAACATGCAAAACCGGCCGGAGAAAACTCAATCTACAGTCCACATGTTCGTTTCGTAACATTGGTGAATTCTACGCGATCTAAATAAATAACCACTTTCGCTACTTCGTCACAATTATATGTGTCAACCTCTCTTTCCATATTCTTTTTCTCCCAATTACTTAAATCTGCTATTTTGAATTACACTACGGCCTAAGAGTTCATAGTTTAACTCACGTTTATTTCGGCCTAAATTATGGACAGAGTTTAAATGTGTTATTTGACCCGAACTGTGTGTGTGTGTGTGTGTATTGAGTTTAGTAAAGTTCATAAACTACAACTAAACTATGAACTATAGTTCATCGTTTGGGCCAAAATAGTACAGTCAAAGATTTATAACTGTTACGTCTGGCTCGTCTACATAAATATTTAGTTATGTCAATCATAAAAATTTCTTTACCTTGGGGTGCCCCCCCCGTTTCATTAATGAATGTTTGAGTTAATATTCATGCAAATAATTTCCTGTAGGAATGTAAACTCTGCTCACCTGGACATCGACACTTTCATCACTTTATTATACTTAATATTTTTATTGTTATTTATGTGAGTCTCCTGTTTTCCCAAAGTAGCTTGAAACCTGTTTGTATACAGCCTATCAGGTTCAGTTTCACACACCAAATTACATAATAAATAATGATAACGATGCACGAAATGAAAAAAAAAACACCAAAACTACGTAATGTATACTTCGATTCTAATGATAATTCTTGTAGCTGGTAATTGATCCAATCCTTTCTGGATGGCCGCATGGATAACTTACAAAACTAGTGAAGAGTTAATAGTTACAACTCTAATGGAATTACCAAACGTATTCCATAACTTGATTCTATTTTTCTTATTTTTACGCAAGCCATTGTTACAACAATGCGAAAACAAACAACAATTTATATTGTTACTTCTATAGAGGTATGACTGGATAGCCAATGAATGTATAAAGAAATCCACGATAATTTCCGTATTCTTTGTGCTGTTGGAAGGATTTGTTTATAAATAGTGCTTTGGAGAAGAGGGAAGAAGTCCGATATGCTACACACGTGTACATGATTTGGTTATCGTAAGGACCTAAAGATATAGCAGTGCCAATTGAATTCTTAGCTGAAGGATGCTTACATCTTCACACACACGCGATGAATAAGGAGTGGCGAAGAGACCAAACTGCACAAAGAGGATATTAAATCGAATCAAAGATTTTTTTTTTATTACAAAATCTTTTAAACATTAGGAAATTAGCAGAGAAATTCTCTCCTTACTTGCCTCTCTCAATGTAACATTAAACATCACTAATATTTATTATTTTCTTTCAAGGTTGTAAAAGTAACTGTGAATCCATGGTTTATGTTGTGTGCGCACACACCAGCAAGGATTCCACAAACTCCGAATTTCCCCTTTTGTCTCGAGATGTCTTAATTGCTGCTCAGTCATCTGTTTCCTTAAGTTCCCCAACATTTACCCTTACGAGGTAATGAACGAGTGTGAACCCCGGAAGGGGCAATTTCTTCCCTGCTTTTCTGTCTATAATAAAGGTCGGCAGTGTACCCTGTTTCCTGTGATGGACAACTTTAATTCTGTTAGTTTTTCAAAACATCGTTTAAGATGGCCTGAAGGGGGTAAAGTTAAGCTTCACAAGGAAGAGGATATGGCTAATAACACGGGATTTCAGGCTTTTAATTGCTCCCTTAATGTTTTTCGTATGGGGTGTTTATACCGCGATTTTAAAGCCAGTTTTTGCTTATCGCAAACAAAGGGACTTTGCGACGCTGTTTAGATGGCTTTAAAGTGAATCAGTGGGAGGGGGGGATAATTTTTAAGCGTCTCTCCCATCGTGATTAACAAACAAATTAGGTTTGTAGAAGGAAGGGATTGAAACATACCTTGAATATGCGTATTTTTCCACAATAAATAAAGGACTCAACTTCTGCGTTATATATCTGATTTTTCGCATAATAATAATTATTCTCATAAGAATATTTAGATTAAAATATTACGGAATAGTTTAATTATTCCGTAAGTGACTACTCAAACTATTCCCTAAAATTACGGAATAGTTTGCATAGTTTAAAAAGTCTTAGTTCTATCGTGTGTCATGGTTTTAAGTATTCAACACATTTAAAAGAAAGAGGGCGCTGCGCGTATGTGTCTATATTTATAGGAATGTTTTGGGTGTTAATTGCGAATGTCATCGCATGACAAATATCTTTTCGACCAAGTTTAGTTTTCTTAAACACTTTTGGACGTCTTCTTTGGACGCCGCAATATAAAACGTCACCAAAGTTGAAATGTTAATTTCAACTTTGGTGACGTCATTTTCTAAGGGTTGTAAAGATCCTTCGCTTTCTCAGAAAGAGAGAGAAATGTAGGAAGTCGTATAATCTCGTTTTGCAATACGGGAAGGTTTAAACTCCCTTTTATATATTTTATTTTATTATTTTTTTGAAATCAACGTTTTGTTAAGTCTCGGAGTTTAAGTTGTATGCACACAAGCTCTGAACTTTATTTTATTTTTTTAAAATTGAAGAAACAGTTTATTTCAACACTTACTTATACAGAAAATATCTTATTTTTTATTTCCATCGCTAAACGATGGCGATAACTACTTCAATATATGTTGATAATTTAAGTATGTAATGTTTTTTTCATTGTTGAATCAAAAATAAAAACTTTCCACGTTTATTTATAATAACCAATAACATCGCTTTTGCTAAATGTCGTCACAATTAACAACAACAACAAAAAAAAAGTGAAACTTGAAACTAACAAGTAAAATAAGTACATGCGCACTAGAAGTTCATCGCGAGTAAACAACCGAACAATATTTAAAATTAGCAATTAATATCAACCACACGTGCAGTCAAAGTTAATCGTGAATACATAAAAAGAACATTAAAATTCGAAGGCGAATATGAAAACTATATACATCATTTCATTCTCTTCAGTTATAAAAGGATAGAAGTAACAATCTGTAATAAAATAGTTTGCATTTAGATATCGTAGTTATTACATTTTTAATGCATTATTTTGTTTACCGCTCATCTAATTTTTATATTAAAGTGTTAACGAAAGATCGGTATTAGATGATCATCTAATACCGATCTTTCGTTAACACTATGGAGATTTTTAATCATATTTTCTACAATCATTTCTTGGATGTTAACATAAAAGTAATTTTACTTTGTGTATGCCTAATTAAAATGTAAATCCAAGCTCTAATGTCGTGATAATTTAGCCAGATACGAGACTCTTCCTTTTATATGAGGTAAGACGTGTCAATTCCGTTAGGAGGGAGTGTTAAGTCAACAGTATATAAATAGATAATCAAACAGTGCATTTAGTAACTACATCACTTCTAGAAATGATGTTTATTTAGTAGATTTGTGTTTTTGTGAATGCGAATAACTGCATGAATAGTGTATCTGTTGGGCTTGAGTATCTTAATGTCGTTATTTATATCAACAAGCCGTATAATGAGAATTCAAAAGATATAAATAGAAAAATAAATCATCGTAAATTCTTTTAAAAGATCCGATATCAACTGAACAAAGTGAGTTTAATGTACTAATCCCATTGATTTCAAAGAGAATGGATACGATTTTAACAGTTACTATTTAGCCTTCAGTACTAGAAGATACTTTTTTTTTCCTTGTCGGATACCAGAGCTTGTTTACCCATCAAACAAAAGAAAGTAAGACAGTCAGATCCATCCAGATTCTTTATAGAGAACCAATATTCTCTACAGACCAAAGTGAATGTTACCTTTAGATCTATTTTTCCGACAACCTCTTTTTCCCTCAACAAACTTGAGCAAGGCAATACGTTTCTTGTAGTGCACACACAGGGCTCGTTCACATTTTCATTCCCTCCCTCCTTTTTCCTTCCCACGATGGAATTTAGGGGATACAATCGGCGTCTTGAAACTAGAGTGGGAGTAATAGAAAAGGCATGCGTCTCTTTGTTTGTGTGTGTGATCGATTCCTCACCAGTTCTAAGAGGAATAAGTTTGCACTGTAGCAACGCTGCCATCCTGTTAATGTTTCGAGTCCTATTGGACGGACCTGCCGATACCTGCATATGAAGAATGGCGCTTGCAACACCTCATATACATACGGGAGAAGAACAAGCCGCCGAAATATTCATTCAAATACGACAATTGTTTTCAAGCGTATCGGAGGCGAAATAGTTGTGAAGACAGTTTCATTATGCCAATATGCAATTGGTATGAGTCTATTTATTGTCTGTAGAAAGTTACTGTATTTTTTTTTTTTTTTTTACTAATATTTTTCCTGGTGCACGAAGGGTTTGTTTGTCTCAGCGCATATTAGGTGCCGTCAACAAACAGACAGAGAGAGAGAGTGTGTGTGTGTTAGTCGTTGCTCACATTAATTAAGAAATATAAGGCTATAAGTCTTCAATAATACTATGTCGGGCTGGTTTGTTTGTGGCAAAATATTTACCATCTCCATCCGAGACAGATTATGGTCATTTTTACACAAGGCTGAAATAAAGTTTCTTAAATTCTGAAGTTCGAATATTAGTTTTTCAAACCAAAGGAGGAGAGGATTTTTTGCTGGGTTACCGAGTAGGAAGACGTCAAAAAAATAAGTTGGTTGGCTGGTTTTATTGGAGAGAAAAACAGGAACCTACAATAGGGAAATACTATAGAATTATACCCATGATCGGCCGCAAGACACTCCTCCTATCTCAGGATTTTTTTTAATTTTTTATGGTTCCCAATCGCTTCCTCTCCCTCTCTTTAGATCAATTTTTTGTTTGGATATTCTGCCCACTAAATTCATGTCATGTGTCACATTCTCTTCCCCCCCCCCCCAAAAAAAATGCAGATTTAGTATCCGCATCCCTGAGTCTATCACGTATTCATGCCACTTTAAGTGACCTATTATTCTCCATCTAATTCTCTCGTGTGATTTCACTGTGTGTTCATAGGCCGGTTTGTGGGGATAAACTAGAGTTGGGAGGATCCTCCCATCTTAATAAGAGACTAGCTACTTATGTTTAGTTTAAAGAATCCCTTTATATCGATGACATATCCCTCACTTTAGGGATTAGAATCAAACCCGGTTTTTTCCAGAACAGTTTCGAGGTTGTTATTGAGTTGTAAAAAGCTAATACATAAAAAATGGGTACAAGCTAATGTTTCTGGGGTATCCGGAGAGTTCGTCGAAAATGCAATTCATCGAAAAAAAAATTCACCGAAAATTTAAAATTTTCGGTGAACTTTCGTGACACCGGGTGCACCTGAGTATTTTTTTTTTTTTTTTTTTTTTTTTTTTTTTTTTTTTTTTACAAATTACCTAGAAACACGTTGCCACATTCAAGAAAAAAAAATTGTAAATAAACCTCGTCGACAAGAGGAGATATATATAGAAGAAACTATTAAATAAAAGACCATAGAGGATAATGACTAAAAAGAAAGGTCTTTCTTTTTACATCAATTGTTTTATTCTTGATTACGTCTATTTATCTATCCAACAATATTTCTCTGACTGCAAATCGAATCATTTGAGTGAACTTATTTCCATTTGACAGTAATGATTTCATCGAAAGTTGATACCGTGTGTGTGTGCGTGCACGTGTAGAGATAAACCGAGTATATTAAATTCAAGGCTGAGCATTAGAGTGACTGAAGGTGATGGAAGGGTTAACCGAGAGCTACATACGATATTCCTCGCCATCTTTCTGAATGCAAGGCACAGATATGAATATGAATAAAAAATGATCTGTCGGAGAAACGAATTGTGTAGATGAGTTATTGAAGATGGTGCCTTGACGTGTACGAAGGGAGAAGAAGGTACTGAAACTTTAAAGATCTCTTACGGATAAGATGCGGGCTATGAGAAAAGTTTGAAATAACTTGAAGATAATGTTAGAAAAACTGAGTGGTGAATAGGAAAAACCAAGTAAGGCACCAGAAATAGCTTGAGTTCGAAAAAGAGTGTGTGTGTTTTATCTTCTTTCAATCTCAATCTTTAGCGGCGTATTGCACGACTTAAAGATGTACGGAAACATATGGAAAGACATGTCATGACTGAATCGAGAAATAGAACAAATTTGGATAATTTCATAATTTAAAAGTAACGTATAATGTTTTATTATGAAAAAGAATAAACTAATATTAAAATTAGTTTTAATTATATATATATATATATATATATATATAATTATCCTTATAGTCCTTATAACGACTGGCTTAAAGGGGCGAAGCAAGAATGCTTTTCATCTTCCCCGTTATCTGTAGAGGACAGTGTAGGGATAAAGTGTTATTGAGCAATTAAAGCTCTGATTATGGCAGGAGGGTACCAGCAATAGCCGAGCCTCAGTTAGAACTTCATTGGCTACAGCATTGCCATCCATTACCCTCCAAGGGTATTGGATTGAATGAATCAATCACCGCATCTCACGGTCGATTGTTCCTCCCATTATAATAATTATATAGAGATACATATATTTTACTTACGAATATGATAATTTTATATTGGTGTGTAATTGAAAATTAGGAGAAAAAACTGAAATTTATAAATTTTTCTCCTAAATTTTGAAAATATTAATTTATATTTTCCTAAAAACGTGATTTTATATTAGAATTTTTTTTTTTTTTTCAAAATAATACATTGAAATTATGTTTACACCGCACAATTTTGTCGCCTATTACGCAATTTCTCGAAGGGAGATACGAAAACAATTTTAATTATTTCCTATGGAATAAAATAAATGATGTGAGTCTTTATAAGGACTGGCTTAAAGGGGCGAAGCAAGAATGCTTTTCATATTCCCCGTTATCTGTAGAGGACAGTGTAGGGATAAGGTGTTATTGAGCAATTAAAGCTCTGATCATGGCAGGAGGGTAACAGCAATAGCCGAGCCTCAGTTAGAACTTCATTGGCTACAGCATTGCCATCGATTACCCTCGAAGGGTATTTATTATATATTTAATTATATAATATTATAATAACCGCATCTCACTGTCGATTTGCCATTGACAATTGACATTTATGTCTTTAGGGGTGAAGCAAGATGCTTTTCATATTCCCCGCTATCTGTTGTGGTTACAGTGAAGGTAAAATTTACGAGCAGTTTGCTCGCCCTGAATGGGCATGGGGATTATGCATCACTAAAGGAAGCTAATATAGCTTTTGGTCTTCTATATTTGAATATGACCGTTGGATCGTATGCCGCAGCTTGTTGAACCAAATCGTTGGGATGTGTGGACGTCTTTAGGAAAAACTTGGATGCTAAGGATTGTAGGAAAGACAGAATATAGGGAATATTTGTGTCCCTGTGGAGTTGATTGTTTTTTATATACCACGGGCCGTTCAGAATCATTCTCAAGCACTTGTTCTGCATTCGCTATACTTTGATAATGTTAGTATTAGAGGTGTGGCTCCAGGCCGGAGAGGCATAGGTGATTATAGGACGAATCGTCATCTGGTATAGTTGCAATTTGATTCTGTTGCTGAGCTTGCTATTTCTATTAATTAGCGGATAGATCTGAGCTATGGCTTTAGATGCCTTTGTGCACGCAGACTTGATGTGTTGGTTGAAAGATAGCTTTTTTGTCGAGAATTACACCCAGGTAATTTGTTTCTGTCTGCCAGGGAATTTTAGTATTGAATAGTAACACATCTCCTGCAGGAGACATTGGCCTTTTTGAGAAGAGAACCGCTGAGCTTTTCAGGGGGTTGACTTCCAATCTCCACTTAGAGAACCAATCCTCCAGCTTTAGAATGTTTTCTTGAAGCTTTCTGGTAATGAAATGGGGTCTGAGAGATCTGGTTAGTATTGCCGTATCGTCCGCATACAGGGCCAAAATGGAAATCATCGGATTGTGTGGGATGTCCGATATGTATAGAGAACAGCAGTGGAGCCAGTAGAGATCCCTGCGGCACTCCAGCAAAGATGTGGCGCTGGGAGGATGTAGAACCGTTGATTTTTACTTGCATTGATCTATTCTGAAGATATGAATGGATTAAATGAACCATTTTTAGTGAGGTACCGGCTGAGATAAGTTTGTGCAGGAGTCCAAAATGCCAGATTTTGTCAAATGCTTTGGATAAGTCTAAGAAAACAGCGCCTGTGCACTGGTGCCAGTTGTAGCTGGTGGTGATGTATTCGACAATTCTGTGGATTTTCTGGGTAGTACTATGGTGTTGCCTAAAACCAAACTGTTCTTTAGGGAGGATGTTTAGGTCATTTACTGAGGTTTGGAGTCGTGAGAGGATGACCTTCTCTGCAACCTTACCCAGATTTCAGATGAGCTTGATTGGACCATAATTTTGCGGTAGGTGTGGGTCTTTGCCTGGCGTATGTATAGGAATTACGTCAGCCAGTTTCCAGGTGGAAGGAAAATAGTGAAATCTTAAATTTGCATTTATTATACTGGTCAGGTGCACTACTGCTTTTCGGGGCAGAAGTTTAATCACCCGATTAGTAATGCCGTCTGGTCCAGGAGCTTTTTTGTTCTTTAATTTTTTAATAATGTCATATGTCTCAGCAGATGATGGTGCAATATGGTCAGTGCTGGTGATAGGAAGTCTAAGTAAGTGTCTGACCCTGCTGTGAATCTTATGTGATCAAAGTCAAGGTTTCCATACGAAGGCCTGCATTGCTCCTCTAAGTTGTATGCTATAACTTCTACTTTGTCTACATCTGTGTGAGCAAGGCCCTGGTCAGAGAATATTGGGGGAAGGGATCTGTTTTTGTTTTTGATATTTTTCAGTAGTCCCCAGATGGGGTGATCAGTAGGTGAAATGGAGGATAACTTTTCATCCCATACTTGGTCTCTATGAGCTTTCAGTGCATCTCTTACTGCCCCATTTAATCTGTTTAGATTTATTTTATCTTGTGGTGCACACGTGTTACGGAATATTTTCCTAGCTCTGTTTTTGTCTCTGATCAAGTTCATGATGTCTTCAGGCAAACGATCTGGCTTGCGGGCAGATTTGTAGGAGGAAGCTACCTTTATAGCAGAATTAATTTGTTGTGTGAGATTTGTAACTGCAGTTTCTACTTCTTCTTTTGAGCGTATGTGAGGAACAGGTCCAATATAATCCTTGAGTGCTGCTGACAGTCTTTCCCATGCAATGTAGGAGTGAGGAGGAGGACACGGGTATTCTTGATTTCACAGCTGTAGTAGAATTGGATTGTGATCGGATGATAGTTCATCCATAGATATGATGCTGTATTGAAGTTTAATATCCTGCAGGATAGCTATATCCAGGATGTTAGCAGTGCCGAACGTACTGAGATGAGTTGGTTCGGTGGGGGCTGCCACAACAGCGTTGCTCGATTCTAAGTAATTGGAAAGGATGCAACCATTCTTGTTTGTGGTTGTACAATTCTACGCAGGATGCTTGGAATTCAGATCCCCGGCAATAATGGTGGGCTCTCTGATGCATAAGATGGCATTTAGATCAGAGTGAAGTAGAGATTTCTGGGGAGGGTTGTAAGCCGAGTAGATTTTCAGTTTGCCAGTGTAGCTGGTGACTACTTCCACTCCTGTGATCTCAAGGTTAGTGACTACTTCCACTCTGCGAGCAATCCTTCACAGAGTGGTGCTTAATGTAGTTTTTAATGAAGATGGCAGTGCTGCCTCCTCTGTAGAGCAGTCTGTCATTTCTGTATAGGTGATAGCCCCTTATTGTAGGATTATCTGAGGGTTTTAAATGAGTTTCACTGATTAAAATAACATCTGGTTGATACCTAGATGTGAAGTCTCGGAGTTCCAGAATTTTGTTTTTGAGGCCATTTGCGTTCCAAGCAACTATCTGAAGAGATGCTGGAGTGAGTTTGTTACTATTCATTTATGAGAGCTGTGAGGATGACCTGCGTTTCACGAAGAAATCTTTTAGTGGAGGTTTCAGTAGGGTTTGATAGGCTGAAATTTTGTAGCATGTTTGCTAGGGCCATAATAACAGCTGTTAGGTTTTAGGTGCTGTTGGTTGATTTTGTTCTGGAATTGGTCTAATTGTACGGGTCACATCGGCATAACTTCATGTTTACTTTTGGGTGTCTCTATTATTGGAAGTCTCCGACTGTGGCCGCTGAGTCTCCGGTTTTGATGTCTGGGCCTCTGGTGTTTTTGTACTGTAGGAGGAGGGCTGATTGATTGCCTCCATCCGTCTGTTCTTTGGGTGCTGAGTACATCCTTTGTAGTTCGCAGGATGAGGGCCACTGCAGTTGGCACATTTGGCCGAGGTGGTCCTCGGCTTTGTGCAGGTATTGGTTGGGTGGCTGTCTCCACATTTTAAACATCTATATTCCGCTCTGCATAGATTCTGGGCATGGCCAAACTTCTGGCATCTGTGGCACTGCCCAGAAGATGATCTTTTACGGAGTGGTTCCGGTGTGACGATGAAACCACAGACTGTTTTTAAGTTGTAGCTATCCTTGTATATTTTATGAATCTCAACAAGGACTAATGGCATGGGAGTCTTGTCTGCTTTGTACATTCTGCTGACCTTGACTGGAGGCAGATCCTGAGAATTTAGGTCAGCAGCTATTTATGCTGTGTCAATGTCTTCACAGACACCACGAAGGACTACTTTTAAGTTTTTTTCGGAGCTGAGCACAAAGGTATGATACTGGATGCTTCTGTCGTCCAGTTCTTTGGTCAACCTTCTATAGCCTGTCACTGTTGCTGGCTGGATCTTTATGCCTTCATCCATGTTTTTGGCCTTAATGAAGCCAATATGTAAATTGGACATTGTGGATCTTAAAGCTGCCCACTTATGCTTTTCTCTAAGGATGATCGGAAGCACCTTTTCTTTGGGAGAAATAGCGGCGTCCGAACCCAGAGAATCCTGTTCCACTTCAGTATTGTCATTGTGCGGTTCATCTGTTGTTCTTCGCTTTTTGCGTGCGCGCACTTCTACAAAGTCTGAAGGAGTAGAAGGCATCGATTCTAAATGATCTTCAGCGACAACGTCTGAGACACATTCGGGGGGAAAAGTGTCATACAATTTCACTTTTCCCGGCCACTCAGCAACTTTCCTAGTCTGAGGAATTCCATGTATACTTCCTCGAATTTGGTCTCATTCAGAAGTTTTGCCATTTCAATAATTTAAAATGTGTTAAGACACAGATGGAGAGAGAGTAGAGATTTCTCAGGTGTCCCGAGCAGGTAAAGATAATCCCGTGGACTTTTGAGGGTCCACTAGCAAATCCAGTAGACACTCTTAGGTGTCTACGGGACACCTAAGAGTGTCACGTAGTAAATAAAATGTCACTATAAGAAACAAACAAAGGCGATACTAGCGTATCGCCCTTGTAATTACAAATGACTTACCTGGATAAAGCACTATGGAAAATAAAGTGACTGTTTATGGTAGCAAGCAATTAACTACTATTACTAGTGAATAAGCATAAATATAAATCGCTAAAAACATATCAATCAGATTCACAATTCATCATCAATAATACACGACACGAAACACTAACACACCCAATCTAGAATTAATTGCCCACGTGTTCTTATATTATTATTTATATTAATTCTATATTGGTGTGTAATCGAAAATTAAGGAAAACAAACTGAAATTTTCACTCCTAAATTTTGAAAATTATTAATCTATATTTTGTTAAAACGTGATTTTATATTAAAATTGTTTTAATATAAAATCAACACACTAAAACTATGTTTACACCACAAAATTTTCTAGGCCGTGTCATGAAAGGGGGATATATGAAATTCAGCATTTGAAACTGCTTAGATACATAAATGTTCACAAGTCTTTTATTGTGGACACGTGACGCATAATTACATTGACCTGATAAACTTATCGAAGAGAATTCATTTAAGACAAGCAGTACGTTAATAACGTAATCTTAAGAATGTATCATTAATTAATTAATATATCAATACCGAAAATCAAAACTCCGAAAAGTGTGTGTATTATCACACACAAAAATTTTATATTTGCATCTGCGATTTTTTCTAATAGCTTAACTAACTTACTTTACTTATCTACACGAGCTTAATTAGCCCAAATGAAGGAACGATATTCGGTCATCAACTGCTATAGGGACGTTTAATGAAGGAATCGAGGTTATTTCCATACACGAATTGAAAACAGACATATAATAAAGAACAGATTAATCAAATGAGTATTTTATAATAGTTTAATATACGAACATAAATGGGACAGATTTAAAGAAGCACGTGATTTTAATCATAAGAAGAACAAAGCACATATTTAAACTACTGCCCTCTCATTTAGCCATCTTCCTAGACTGATGTTAAAAGACTATGTAGTTCGTTATTTATTTCAAAGACACTTTTCACCCAAGTTACGTTGGTCATTCTGTGATACGGAGCGATTACAACATCAATGAGTCGTTTGAATTACTATTCTAAAATTCTATTACTAAAATGACTGTTCCATACTTGTAAATGGTCCAATAAAGGGTCAGACCAATAGAATCTTGTAAGTACTCATTTTATGAAACCCAACTCAAAATACTGTACATAGTTGATTTATTATCGCTTATTGCATATTATATTATTTCGAATTATTCTACATAACAGTCCAATTTAAATCTACATAAAGATACATTTTACTCAACTTTCCAAATATTAATTTCCGCCAGTGGCGGTTCGTGGCTTGAAATCGTGCGGGTACTGCAACTTTATACCAAACTTTATACCAAACACACTGTAAGTATAGTGTGTTTGGTATACGTGTAAGTATATGTGTATGTATACTTACACACTGTAAGTATACGTGTTTGGGTAAAATATCAAAATTATGGTAAAAATTTTTAAAAAAATATTAAACATCAAAAAATATTGTTTATTATCGATAAAATTATACAGTTTTGTATAATTCAAAATTACTTAAAAATAAAATCCATTATCATAACCCCAATAATGTTCTAAAATAAAAACGATAATAAATGTTATTGCTTTAATTGTAATGTCCAAATATTTAGAGAGACGGAGTAAACACGATAAGTACTACGAACACTACTACTGGTGCAAACAGCATATAAGCAACAGTGGAACTGCTTGACGGACAGTGCCGCATTACGCTAATAGCTCGCATCTCACGATGACGTGCATATGCTTGCGCGCGTAGCAACATGACAGTAGTAAATACAGTGCTGTTAGCGTCCTTCGCTCTCCTAAGTGCTACAAGATGGATTTTTATTATTTTTTATACAAAATAAGAGAATTATATAGGATTATCGATGCTAAAATTAAATATTACAAGTAAATATAAATAAATTAATAAATATATTTATGTATCGAGAAAAATTGGGGATGCTGCATTTCCGCAGTGCCTATGCATGAGCCGTCCCTGATCTCCGTTAAATTTTATGCAACCTCATTCGTACTAAATAGGTACTTGCGAGTGGCTGCAAAAAAAAAAAAAAAACATGTAAAAAATACTGAAAAATACGCAAACAAGGTGCAGTAACTCATAATTTGAAATTAACACGAATTAATACCGTGCAATTTATTTTATGAATTTCATGCCATTTTAGTTTCAAGCAAAGGCTGGACTTATTTTAAAGAGTCTTGCAATACGAGGCCAAAGTTCTTCATAGTGTACTACCAAGGCTATATAAGAGAGATATATTTCAACAGGGCTATTTAGACAAAAAAGTTACTAAAGACTATCATTTCTATTATGTAAACTTCAGTATATCAATGGCTTTATTACCGAGGTTTGCAGATTCTAACAAAGACGTAGCTTATTAAAATTTTCATATATGGCATTGTAGCCTTTAGTTCTATAGGCGTTCTTTCTATTATAGAGTGGAAGAATCAACAAGGAGCCGAAAAAGTTATGAGAAGTTTTCAAACAAAAAGGGGGGGGGTGTATACAAAATGAAAGAATTATGATGTATTCGCTGAATAGGGCGAATAACAGTTAAAAGTCATCACTGCGTCAACGTTGCCAAAGGCAGTCATAACTTTATAATGATATTCTTAATTTCCGACGTTTCGATTTCCTGTGGGAATTGAATGAATTTGAAGAGTGTTTTGTTGCAATTCCCTTATAACGCAAACTACCTTCAATATTTTAAATGCAAATGATGATAGATTTATATTTCCAACTAATCAGACGTACGTGATAATGTCCCTATTTACACGGTACTCTTAAAGAGAAAACAATCTTATTTTAGCCCTACAGGCGTATGCTGATACAAAAGTTAGATTTGTTTTCTTTGCGTTGTACAAACTGCATGTTGCTACAACTGGAATGTTACCTATACAGACCGAATTTGAATTTCTCTAAGGAAAATATTATTTATTCAGAGACAAAGCACATACACAGATGTTCGTGGAAGTGATATAAGTTCTAAAAACAGAAGGTTTAAATTTTCAATGTTCGGACTTATTGATTCTCAAAACAGAAGTGAAGAACGATTCTTAAAATCCCAATATGGTTGATTTGAAGATTCCTAAATGTAATTTCTGACCGATGGATTCTTAAACCGAACGTTCTGACGACCTTATACCGAAGGCTATGTCTTATAGTTCTTAACCCGAACGTTCTGACGTCATTATATCGAAGGCTATGTCTTACAGTTCTTAACCCGAACGTTCTGACGACCTTATACCGAAGGCTATGTCTTATAGTTCTTAAACCGAACGTTCTGACGACCTTATACCGAAGGCTATGTCTTATAGTTCTTAAACCGAACGTTCTGACGACCTTATACCGAAGGCTATGTCTTATAGTTCTTAAACTGTAGGCTGTATCTGATAGTTCTTTAACGGAACTTGTGCCTTATATTTCATAAACAAATGTGTTCTTAAACCGACACGTTCTGATTTATAATTCTTAAAGGATAACTTAAAATTCTGAATCAAATTCAAAAGACAAGAGAATTTCGAAGTTCCCAAATAATTTGTTCTCCAGTTTCATGAAGGTCAGCAAAAGTTTATGTATGAACCACTATGAATGCTTCAGGTTGGCCTTGTATGGCGCATGCCCAATTTTGGGAACCGTTTTCTGCACTTGAGAACGGCAAGTGGAAACTTGAAGAGAATGTGAACAATACATAACAGCAGCGAGTAGAAAACGTAACCCACAAGCAGTGAGCCAGCTGTCTGCATAAACATGGTACATATATTTGAAAGTAATCAAGCCAAAAGCAGAACACGGTGGCATATTGAATATTCGATTTTGCCATCTCCAGTGTTCAATTAATCTAAAATCAATTGATGGTATTGAGGATCGATATATGAGAGGACAGTGTGGCACCTACCTACAAATGTTAAAGGCTACGGCATCTCTTTCCTCTAAGTCATAAATATCTTTCGTTCTTGGAAGAAACCAAGGTCAAAATAAATGGGAAAGTGTTTCAAAATCGAGGGAATACGGACTTCTGAAACTTTTTTTTTTGAAGTTAAAAACGTCTTCGGTTTCGAAATATCATGCAGAAGAATTGGCCAGTGGAGAGAATCGGATGTGAAATATATATCGTATTTTTTTCTCTAAGTTTATTTATTTTTTTCTTTTGAAAGATAGAAGAATTCAAGATATGAAGACAGATCAGCAATAGAAATTAACAGTTACTTAAAAAAACACCATATTAATGTTTTATAGAAGGAGAATCCACTTTGCTATCTGTATAGTTCGTAGAAGCCACTTCAGTGCTTTGACTTTTACACTGCAAAGAAAATACTTCTGGTTGTAAAAAAAAAAAAAAAAAAAAAAAAAAAAAAAAAAAAAGGAAAAAAAAAGATTATGTGATATTTAACTGTAGCAAAGGAAACGGAAATAGATTACAAACAAACTGAATTCTCTATATAACACCCACTATTTCCAAACCTTCTGAGTTCCAGTTCTGTCTACGTCATAAATATGCATACTATTCTTGCAATGGCGAGTTAGCCATTGTAAGAATAGTATGCAGTGAAGCAGCTCTTTGAAATTTCAAATGTTTCGAATTAAAGGAAACAAACGAAATATGGACACTATTTTAGCGCGCCAAGGCTCTAATGCCAAAAAAAAAAAAAAAAAAAAAAAAAAAAAAAAAAAGTTCCTAGCTCAAAATTTTATTATTAATGAGGATGTAAGTCCAAAAGGGACATTCTTAGACAAGAGAATTTTTTATTTTTTATTTTCATTTTAACTTATTCGTGTTTAGTTTTCTAGTGCTGTCCCCACTTTTACATCTGCTATTATATTACATTACCAATTACACAAAAGGATCTGGGAAATATGCTCTAAAGAAAATTCATTATGTTCTCTCTCTCTCTCACACACACATGCGTGTCTTATTTCTTACCTTGTTTATCTTTCTTTCTCTTCATCTAGCGCCCCCGTATCTTTCCCCTTTCTCTCTTTCTTTTCGAACCAAAGAGAATGATAAAAAAGACAGATAGGAAAAAAAAATGATTAAAAAGAATTCGACAGCTTTCCCGAAGCAAGAAAAGAGAGTGAAGAAATCACATCTACGGTGGCGTGCCAAGACGCTGTTAAGATGTTGCAAGGTGTCAAAGAATGATGATTCTGACGATGTCTCAAGACTATGAATGAGCGCATAAATAAATATTTAAATAGCACACGGCTAAATACACAAGGAAAAACGTAAGGGGCGAGCATCGGGGGCCTATTAATGTCCTCCTGACTTAGCGAGGAAAAAGTGAGTTCGCATCCAACCGCAGTATCACTCGCATGTAACGGCCGCCGTATTCTAAGTCCGTCAGAGGTGAAAAATTATTTCCTTCCCCTTAAGCGATTTTTCCCTTACAAAGCTATATTTCTTTCGGTCCTATTCCTTCTATTATAATTAGTTCTGGACCACAGTGAATAAATCCTGCAAGATAAATAAGTGTTTGTGATTTCTTTGTATATTCTTTAGTTCAAGACAAGACATAGGTGATCAATCTACCCTTCAATTAGATCTGCAGCTGAAGTTGAATCTACGGTTTAGTTATTTTTAGCTTTTGTTTTACTTACGTATTATATTTCATTTAGCAACAATCCTAAATTGAATTTTATGTGATTGTTAAAATTTCGATTGTTCACTGCCCACTGGTGGTGATTATCCAAAGTAAAATGGAATTTCGAACATTCCATACTCTCATCTATAGTTCTTGTTTATCCACTGTGTTCTTTACTCCTAAAAATAAACTAACATACAGTTTGAAACCTTAGAAATACTCATTAGAATATTGTCAGGAGATAATGAGAATTTAGGCATCTGATTTCAATCTCAGAAGGTCTTTTCATCGTCTCTCATTATTTTGTTTTTCAAGTATTACTGATTATCTAGCTGTTGCCATAGCGATGATTTCCGATCAGCACTGTCCCTTCTGTCTATTTTGATATTTCATTAATGGCCCTAAGATTAAAAAAAAAAAAATTGTCGTTGTCTTTTCATAAAAGAGCAAGCTAAAAAAGAAAAACAATGGATTCAATGTCGTTACCATAGTAACAATGTCGACCGCAGGCATTCTTGATGTGTACATTTCATTAATTTCAAAACAGGCATTATTGTTTCCAAAGTTTTTTTTTGTTTTTTTCACTCTAGAAGAGAATCTTTTTTTTTTTTTGTCTTCATGTTAAAAAGTGAGATACGAATTAGAGAAATAAAGACGGAAAAGACATTTATATTATTAATCATTTTTTGACTGACTTTTTTTTTCTTTTTTTCTGACAGTAGCAGATGGATGTGGGGATATTCGAGCCGTCATATTCCGAAGATGTTTTTCACTTCTTTTATAATCGCATGCCATTAGTCGTTCAAAAGATGTCAACATCGTACTTCCTTCCACTTCTTCATATTTTCTGTCTATTATCGATGATTGATTTTGTTATTGTTTTCGGAAAAAATAACTTACAAGTCTTCCATTCTTGCTCTTTACCATTTAATAATATATAAGACATGCTTAAGCCTCCGAAATCCTGGAATAAGCCTGAAGTTTAACATATTTTAAAATAATATTTACTTGGAGCTATATCTTTTGACTATTCCTCCATTTTATCTACCATAAATCATTAAGGAAACATAAATCAAATGCATTGTAGATATATTATCCTTGCGTGCAAGTAAAAATCACCAGAGTGTTAATAAATATATTTATTCAGACTATGCGGTGTATATCATGCAGCGAAAACTATTAATGCAACTGCAGTTTATGGATAAAAATTCGAGTTATGTACTATTTTTACTGTAATTATAGTACACATTTTTTAAATATTCATTAATACCATGTTTTTTTTTTAATATTCATTATTTTTTCTCAATTACGATATCTGACAACACAACACCCTCGCCCGCCAACTTCAGACCATGTTTCCCAACCATCAGGTCCGCCACTAGTGAAACTCTTTCGCAATGTACCGAGCTAGTCTAATCATATGCACTTAATTTTTTCATAAAATATGAAAATTCTAGAAATAAGAATATTCACACTTCTTTATCTTTTTTGCAAAAAAAAAAAAAAAAAAATTATTTTTTTTTTGCAAAACCCTTAAGAAAATTTTTATAAAAATTATCAAAAAGGAATTAGGACAAGAAACTTGTAAACATTTTTAATAGAAAACATATGATACATTAAATTACAAATATGTGTTAGAAATAAGTCCATTTAATAAAAAAAATAGTATTTATTTTCCTCATTCACTTAAGATTTCTTTTATTCGGGGAAACTACATCTAATACTAGTTATAAATATTTTTATGCTCTGGGAAATCCCCAGTGTTTTTCGTACACACACACATATATAAAAAATCACTCAATTTAAGCGTTTGTATAGCTATACGTAGTTTTAGCTTTTATAAAACAATCTTTTTATGGATCATACAATAATGGAGCATAGAAACAAGCAATCTCTTCTTATTAGAAGTGCGAAACCTTTTAGTGATATCCATGAGTAATAAATTATTAGGCCTAACATTATTTCAACAATAACTTCAACTCTACCAGTAACATAAAAATCATACGAGTTTGTTTTCAACAAGCGATGCAAAGTAATATTATTAAAGCATAGGAGAGAATTGATTGCTTTTATATGTTGTCCAAGGAAAAACACTGATAGAGTTAGTATAATTTTAAAATCTCGTAGTCCAATTATAAGCTCGTGGATTTAAAATGTTTCGATACAATAATAAATTATTCTTTTGTACTAAATTATAAAGCTAACAGGCTTCAATTTGACATAAACAAAATACTAAAATGGCGGATATTATGGATTCATTCATATTTTATAGACAGATATAGAAAGAAACTTAGCAGAGAAATACAAGCTTATGAAAATGAAATCTTTGGCATCGGAGCTGATCTGCACTATTTATGACAAACTTTGCTCATGAGTTCCTATGTTTAAATACCGAAAGCAACATTCACATTAAGCTCTCTGGTCAGTTTGCAAAATAGTTTAGTTTCTTTGACTATAAAATATAGATGGATCCATAATATTCTCTGTTATATTATTTCATTATTCCATGTTGAAGCAGTTTGGCTCTAAAATTAATCATTTTATCATGCACCTACCAAAAGTTCAATTATTCTAAATACAAGTATAATGGTATTTTTCGAAATGTAGTAAAAAAAAAAAAAATATATATATATATATATTTTTTTTTTACTATAAAGTAAGAGTGGATGCATGATATTTTCAATTTTAATAGTTTATAGGTATATATATATATATATATATATATATATATATATATATATATATATATATATATATATATATATATATATATATATATATTTTTTTTTACTATAAAGTAAGAGTGAGTTCAATATATATATATATATATATATATATATATATATATATATATATATATATATATTTTTTTTTTTTTTTTACTATAAAGTAAGAGTGAGTTCAATTTTAATAGTTTTTTTTTTTTTTTTTGGAATGAAGGGAAAAAATTATATATATATATATATATATATAAAAATATTTTTTTTTTTTTTACTATAAAGTAAGAGTGGATGCATGATATTTTCAATTTTAATAGTTTTTTTTTTTTTTGGAATGAAGGGAAAAAATTACTCATACAGATTACAAAACTAAACCGATTAAGAACTTATCCATATGTATATACATCTTTCAGCGGAACCATCTCGCTTTTGTTTGATCTTCAACAAAAGATGTTGACAAATAATTGAACAAAATGCAGACAGGTATTCAAAGCGCTTTAATGTTTTGCTATTAAATATTGATGTTTCTCATAACAGTCAATCTTCTGTTATGTCAAAATTTCTTTTGACATAACAATCAAAGAAATAAAGTTTCATTAAAGATAAAAGAAAAGGATAAACACCTTTTTTTATAAAAGGATAAGTTTTTTCTATTAAAGAAAACAGAGGTTGCGACATATATATTTAACGAGAAGGGTGAGTACAAGGAAAAAAAAACAATCGATATATAAAAAAAAGGTCCGAAAAGCAATCGAAAAACTCTTCGTTAAGTGAAGAATAAACAAAAACGAAAAGGAAATTACTGAGATTTCTGAAGGAACAAACACAACATAGAGAGTTCATTCTATCAACATTGGCTTCTTTACAATACCATGTTGGCACAAACACACGATAAAAAAAAAATTAACACTTATTTAAGGGGCTTGACTTCGTAGAAAACGATCAGCCTTTAGCACTCTGACATGTAACTCTCGAAAGCGACAATGTTCCACATTGCACGAGCAGGCGCTTACACCCTAAACAAGCAAAGAAGTAGATGTTGGATTTTTTTTTTTTTTTTTGTATTTTTATTTTCAGCCACTATCTTGATGTTTCCATATACAACATGCGTGCTCCATTACCAAGCGTTGCACTTCATGTGTGTGTGTGTGTGTGTGTGTGCAGGCGCAAAGAGATTCGCATCATGATAGACAAGAATGAGTTCTAAGTCTGTGTGACCACAGCGGGATCTCCAGTAGTGGATCACCTTTTTTGTGTGTTGCATTTCATGTAAAAAACATGGCGTCAGTTTCCTGCTAATAATGAGATGAAAATCAGTTTTTTTTTTTTTTTATAAAAAACTTCTACTTCTATCGTCAAGCTGATTAAAAGATGGTAGTTTAAACATCAGAGTTGACGAAGAAGGGACTTTAACCTTACTATCACAACGAAAAAAAAAATGCAATGAACAATTAAAATATTTAGCTTAATCCTAATCCACTTTAACCCCTTTATGTAGCTTAGCTTCGATCGTAGATATTTATCGATTATCTTCTCCTGGATGTAGTCAATGTGGGGATAAGAATATAACCACGTTTATATGCTGTTTTTTAAGGTTACGAATGTATAACCTGTTGTGCCCCCCCCCCCCGCCAAGAAGGATAATGGCAAAAGAAGGCGGATGCAGCAGGTTTATGTAAATTAAAGCACTCCCTATCTTTAATTACCCTAACATTTGTAATGTGCCCCTGGAGGTGCCGAAGTTTTTCAGGAAATGGATTAAGGGAGAAAAAATGTGGGTGGAAAAAAATTATACACCGGCTACAGTTTATAAGAGGTGTTGCTGGTACCAGCAGTTATGTGTTAAGTGCACATAAGGGGGGAGGGGGAGAACAACAATGGATCTTGCCCATGTAAGACACTTGAAATTACTGTGAGTTAGATATAAGAAAATGGGAAAATTGAGGTCGGTGACAATTGCATCATGTATAAGTCTTCGGAATAGTTATCACAGACTACACTTAGCTTTTTATCCCACTTTTTTTTCTGAAGCTTAATCATGTTATGTGGAATTAACGATCGTATTTCATAGATAATGGAGAAAATAAATACAGCAGTTGAGTAAGTTGATTGTACGTCTGTCAGGTAGAATCGTAAAACACATTTGTGTTGAGAGATGACGGAAACGGTTGCACTTCGTAAGAGAAAGATCATTTTTCATCGTGCTTTTAAGTAGGCTTCTGGGACATTTGGCTGTGTAAAATTAAATCTTCTATTGCGTTGTGTCAGAACGTAACAAAAATCATTAATTTTTTTCGATTCAACTCCAAGAGTCAGATTCCGTTTATCGTATTTTGGTGGAGGATGAGTTGAATTTTTTTTTTTAAGCTAATCTGACATAATATTCGAGTACTTTTCAATTGTGGGTTCCAAAGACTGTTTGGATTAACATCGAGCGCGCACACACACACACACACACACACACAGATTTATATCGTAAAACAGAATTTATTATAAATTTTGCAATTAGCAGTTTTGGCAAGTAACGTATTTGAATAATGCGTATTTCCTCCAGTAGTATAATATGTTGTTTCAATAGGTTATCATCAGAAAATGAATCTCCTACCATCAGAAAACTTCATGGGAGTGGGACGATCCCATCGGATAATGTAAAATGTTTTCTGCATGGGTCGTTAATGTTAACTTCGAATTTGCAACTAATTAAACAATACTTGACACACGCATTTAAATAATGCATACAGGTATCAATACACGATTGGTCGGTTAAAAATGAATAAAAAAGGATGTTGTTTATACCAATCGATATCTGTGACGGAGGGGGGGGGGAGAAAGAAAGGTAGGTCGGGGGGAAAAGAATTACTGGAGACAAACGGAAGGGAGATTATTAAACTTCGCTTGGCCTTTTAAGTCTTTCGAATGTCACGCATCAAAGTATTTTTTAAAAGAATAATATAAGACGTTTTGAGCTATTTTAGGCAACCTTTAAGATTCATAAATGCAGATGGATATTTATGAGATCGCGTAACCACCACAAATGCAAATTGTCTTCTTTCATATTTTAGAAGTGTTCGACTAACTTTAAGATTCAAACCATAATAAGATCGTATACATGGGATGACCTACTGAAATCCTAATGAATATTTCGTTTTATATTTCATCAGTCAATAAAAAATCCTGAAACATGACATATAATATTCTATCTCTTTCAAAAAAGGATTTAAACATTTATAGTTGTTTAGTTATTTCGACTACCTTTGACTTTTTTTTTTTTTTCTTTTTTACCCCCGTCAATGTTTCTTTTATTCCACGCACTTGCCGTAATAGTGGATGTCGGGCGACGACTCTTTTCGAAAAAGTTCCATTTCTTGAGGAAATACTCTGCCCATCTCAAGACTCACAAGTGGGCGGAACGATCTAGGTTGTAACCGGTTACTTTATCTTGGCCCAGTTGACTATGCAAGGACCGCACTGGCAAAAGCAAGCTTACCGATCGATTTCCGCTTTAGTTCTAGGACTAGGTGAAGGAAGCTTCAGTAGAAATGCGTAAATATAGAAAGACGAAGTCATCTTAGTTTCCCGTCTAGCTTTGACCACCCCTCCTTCTCGCTTGCTCAAGTGCCGTTTTTATATTTCTCATTTCCCTTCTCTCTTGTCGTTCTCCCCAAGTGTGGCAACTAATCAACAACAATTTCTCTTCTTCAATGTCTTCAAGATTTAAGAATATAAATGATCCCGATATGAAGATTAACACTCTTGGAGCTCTTCATCGACTAGTGAAGATCACTCTAATTTGACTACCTCTCCAAACTTGTCTTCTTCCGTTTCCGGTAGGTTTTTCGCTGTTGATATAGTAATGGTTTCATAACTCCTCTATCCATCACATTTAAAGTGTCGGAAAAGACGCTCGCGCGCCACTCTTGTGTTCACTCACATTGTGGGGGGAAAAGTAATATTTATATCGTAGCTTCGTTGAGGAATAAACCAAAGAGGCTGGTGTTGACAGTTCACAGGAAATACGGTTAAAAGGGAACTTGTGTTATTTTTAGAAAGACTAACAGTTTGGGGATGGGAAGTTCTTTTACGTTCAGATTTTAAACGGTTCTTCAGATATGCCATTGCATTCCCCTGTCTTTTCCACTTTAAACATTTTTTAAATCTCAATTTAGACGGTATATTAACCTAGTTCCGGGAACCTTGAATCTCTATTTGATCTACTGAAGTATGCTTTTTTTTTTTTTTTTGTTCATTAATGATTTTAATACTTTACATATTCCAGGTCTACTGCATTAAGCTCTAAACGACTACATCATTAGCGTAATAGACTGAGCGTAGCTTTGGGAAATCAAGGTTAACAAAAATTACAAATTTGCATATTTGAATTAAAACGTATTTAAAGGAGACCGAAATACTTTCAAATAACAAAATTATCCCATTCGTTGACTTGATTAGGCAGTGCTCATTATATCAATAAGCATGGGCGTCCGCAGAAGGGGGAATTGCCTCCCCCCTGGGATCAACTTATGAAAAAACCCAAAATATTAACTAATTAATTTATTACATCAATAAATAAAAAATTATTGATGTAATTATTTGTCTCCAAGCTTTGTCCCCCCCCCCCACTGGAAAAATTTCTGCGTATGTCATGTCAATAACTACATATACATATTTTTCATAATAAATGAAATCGATGTTTATGGACATTAGGATTTTTGCTTCCTCTTCTTCCAGGTTTAAAATTTATCCTCAAATGGAATTTAACACACTTGTATACAAATTAACACTAGGAAGTAACCACTGTATCTTCATCATTCACTTTGAATGCATACAATTACTATAATCTAATAAACAAAGACGATTTAAGGGGGAAAAATATTGACGATTACGTTATACACACATACAGTATTTAATAAGATTTACTATCGCGTGACCTTAGAGAACTGACTTCGCTCACTCGAACAGATTCAGAAGAAAAATTCGAATCCAAGTCTTTACATCCAATGGGCATCGTCGAAACCAACTGAGGCTCAAAGTCTGGTATAAATACTTAAACTAATTCAGCAACCGTTTTAGCCAAACAAGAACAAACCTACGCCATGTTGTAATTAAGTTATTAGTGTAACATCATTACAAAACTGTCTTACAAGAAAAGCAAGTTTTACCTTCCTAATAAGTAAAATGAAGTTTGTAGTGGTTTAATATTATGAAAAGGCTAAGATTGAGCCGCACACACGATTGTTATTCGTGGGAGTGTCTCACCTTCAGTTGAAAATACTTTAAATATTCCTCTCGTCCTTGGAAAACAAATCTTGACATAGCATTATTTTGATAAAGAAGTTGATTGATTGTTTAAAAGTGTAATAATCACCCGTATGTCTTTAGATTGCATTCTTAAGCTGGTTTTCACATTATTCAGAGTGAAGCCAGTGGAGGAGCGTTATACTAACTGCAGTAGTGACATCTGGCGGTTAGTCAGGAAATTTCGATTACAATTTCGCACAGTTTGCATTGTTTATTTATGTAACTTCATGGATGGATAGATGAATAGTGGTCGTGGTGAGAAGAAAGAAAATTGAAAAATATAAAGTATGTTTAATATAAACACACACACACACACACACACACACACACACACACACACACACACACACACACACACACACACACACACACACACAGAGAGAGAGAGAGAGAGAGAGATACAAAGATGTGTTTCTATATAACTCCGATTTAATTTATCCAATTTAAATCCCAAAATGAAATCTGCTGCTAAGTTTAAACGAAGATTCCGAATAATACCAAACAATCAGAATTTTAATCCCCCCCCCACCAGGTCAATTCTATTTTTATGAATACGGATGGAGGGCGACTTTAAATATACAATTTAAAACAAAAATGGAAAATACGTTGGTAATTTTCACTCTACATCCTAAATATGTATTTGAATCAAAATCTATTTAATTAGAGCAATCCCCCTTGAAGTAAGGTAAGTAACTTCCTCCGCATGAAAAGCCAAGTCTTTCCCCATAAGAATTAACTCATCCCAAGCCGATACCTTCCAAGCTAACACTACACACACAATTCAACTACTCAATGGCATTACTACAAAATCATATTCACTTCACATCCTTAATAATACTGCCAAAACATTTAAACACTGAGATAGGAAATCCTTTTGGATAAAACTATAACAAAGAAGTTTAGTAAAGCGATAAGTCCCAAGATGTAACTGGAGCGTTATAACACTTTAAGCTTCGATAAAAACCAAAGTGTATTTTTTTGCAGTTTTACTAACTGCAACTTTTGAGTGCATTAATAAATACAAGCACTGCGTTTTCGTATAGATAATGTAGACAACTTCTACATCTTCAAATAAAGCCGAATTTTAAATATTTCAGTGATTTTTTAAATATATCTTCTACAGAAAAGGTCCTACAGGACCTATAGCGTATCAATGTCAAGTTTGGGAAAGATAATAAGACGAAAGAAGTAATCTGAGGATTATTTATTTATTTATTTATTTATTATTATTATTTTTTTGAACAGCTGAAGGTTGTATTCTTTGAGGAAGACAGAGTGAGGAATTCGCATTCAAAGAACAGAGTTGATTGAAAAACTATACCGAGTTCTTGACGGCTGTAGAAGCTGTGTTTGTGACAGGAAAGACTGGAGGTGTGGGGCATCTCAAGAAGAAAAATCGGATCTCGTTTGGGTAGCCGGGTATTATCAAAAGTTAACAAAAGAAACGCGAGATACATGACTGAGTTTTGGTGGCATAGAAGTCTACAATATTGGCCTAATCCCATTGAAAACTAAAGATAAGAGTTCGGGACATCGGCTATGGTAGTTCTTGAGTAGTTTCTAATACTTGGGCACTACAAGGTTTGTCGAATGAAAAGAAGTGCACTATCATCAGTGAAGAAGCCATGGATAGGATTTGAAGTCGTTGAGAGCAGGTCATTTATATACAGGAGGCTTCCTGCTGCTCCTGGGAAAATCTGAGAACCATCCATCATGAACAGGCCAGTGAGAAAGCTATCGATGTAGCTGCAGACCAAACTTCTTAAACTTATCTAAACTTGTTCTCCTTCCAAATATGCTGTCATCTCTCCTCCTTTCGCTAATTCATAACATTGCTCATTTCCAATGAACATCCCTTACTCAGCCATTCTCAGAATAACTAAAACGACCCTTGATGGAATTCATCCTCTTCCCCATTTCATCCAAAAAGGCGGACTACTGTTTAACCTTTGGTTTTCCAACGTGTGCCAAACAGTTCAAGATAAAAAAAAAAAAAAAAAAGTCTGAGCATATGTCAAGTGCTTGAAGCCAAAAACTTACCAAGCCTGAAAACCATCAATGAATACATATCCGACTTGGAGAGGTGAAAATGAAAAAAATTCCCCTCTGCCCAAACATCCCTTCGATCCTCTAATGGGTGCAACTTCTGCTCTTCCAAGTTTCCCACCTTTCTTTTACCCAGCTGGTCATTGTAATGCCAGCTCAGGTTAAGACATCCAACTTTTGTATAAATGACCAAGACGAATTACTTTCAACCCTGTCCGTACCGACAACAGCTCAAATAAACCACAAGTACTATCTTGTGGTTTACCTGAGCCTTCCATCCTTTGCAACTTGGGAGGTGTTTCCTCCTAATCTCTTTTAGATTTTTCTACCAACGACAGAATCCTTACGTGCGTTCGCGTATGGTCTTCCTTCTATATGATTATTACGTGATACTTTCGTGGAGTTTTTCTATACCGATTCGTTCGACCGATTTCAGTTTATTCCCCAATCGATTTACTTCATATAAAACAAGTGAAGAAAAAAAAAACTGAGTCAAGTACTGGGGAAAAAGCAGGTTTCTTGACTTTAAAAGCAGTTACTTGCTTTGGCTGATATTATACTTTTCAACGTCGACAGTGTAACTTAACCCTGACATTCGAACAAATGAAGTAATAGAAACAAATAATACCAAGGCTGTATTATTAATAATAAATCAGGTAGCCTCTTATAAATGGCAGTCACTTCCCATTTTCGCACTATTTAGCACTTTTAAATACTAAATACATAAAAAGAATATAAATAATTTATTATTTATTTGGTTATAAAAAGATGACGGATGCTTAATATGCTCATTAACATTCAATAAATTTATCAAATTAAATCCTTTTACACTCTATATTTCAGTATTAAATTTATATACCTATCAAAGTACATAAATATAACTTAACATGGGACTTCCATACTATAAATATAAATAGCGGTGAATCGACCGTGAGATGCGGTGATTGATTCATTCAATCGAATACCCTTGGAGGGTAATGGATGGCAATGCTGTAGCCAATGAAGTCCTAACTGAGGCTCGGCTATTGCTGTTATCCTCCTGCCATGATCAGAGCTTTAATAGCTTAATAAGACCTTAGCCCTACACTGTCCTCTACAGATAACGGGGAAGATGAAAAGCATTCTTGCTTCGCCCCTTTAAGCCAGTCCTTATAAGGATATAAGGATATAAATAGCAACCACTTCTCATGTTTGCATTATTTAGCAGTTTTGAATACTAAATATATAATAAGAACATTTAGCACTTTTAAACAGTAAATACATAAAATATAAAGGATTTATTATTTATTTGGCTATAAAAAGATGATGGATACTTAAAATGCTCATTAACTTTCAATAAATTTATCAAATTAAAGCCTTTTACACTCTATATTTCGATATTAAACTTATATACCTATCAAGATCTCACTTGTAAAATATAATAATTTGTCATGGGACTTACGTAATTGAATGGGTTCCTGTATGATTACGGAAATTGCGCATCTCTAAAAAGAATGGCTGCCAAGTGTTTATATATGTGATCAGTGATTTAAATAGTCGTTATGATTTTCTGAAGAAAAATTTATTTTGTAAAATATTTGCTACTGATGCTGGTAGATCGATTTGATCTACGGGATATTTATATATTTATATATAGAGGTAAGTGTTCTTCATTCTGTGAAACATTTACTACCTTTGCTGGTAGATCGATTTGATCTACGGGATATTTACATTGGGCTCTAGGTTCCACTTCTCAAACTTTATTCTAATAGAGTTGTTGCCTTCTATCAATCATGACCAAACCTCTCAATGAAGGCATATTTGAAGAAGTTTACAAAGAATTCCTAAGATTAGGAAAACTTTTGAGCGACAACTGGCCAGGGAAAGTAAAGCTGTTAGATACATTCCCCCCTACAGCAGTCACAGAAGATAGGATGGATGATTCTAATGAAGGAAGTATGTTGACTGAACCAGAATCAAGTCACTCCACGAATACAGAGAATGCTGCATCTCAGGATAATACTCCGCAGTTTTTGGAAACCAACACAGAATTTCAAACAGTCAAAAAGAAAAGGAAAATCTCCTCTACTGCAGATACACCCAAAACAGTGGAGATAGAACCAGATAATGTAATTAAAGAAAGGGTACCCCCAGTCGTCCTAAGGGCCAAGGAGCACTGGACGTCCGTTGCATCCACACTGAAATCTTCAGATATCACCTTCATTAAAGCCACAAACACAGAAGAAGGGATTCGCATACAACCTAAAACATCATCAGATTACAGAAAAATGACCAAACTTCTAGACAACAACAATTTGCCATACCACACTTTTGCACTCAACAGTGAAAAAAATTTAAAAGTAGTGTTAAGGGGAGTAACTGAAACATTACAAATGGAAGACCTCACTGCAGACCTCCAACTTAAGGGATTTAGCCCAATTAAAGTCAGCCGAATGCGGAGAGCTGATAAAACACCCTATCCTCTAATTCTGGTGGAAATAAGCAAAGATCAAAAACATATATACAATCTCCAAACCATCTGTGATCTAGTCATAAAAGTTGAGGCATTGAAACATAAATCAACTACAACCCAGTGCCATAGATGCCAGAAGATTGGGCATGCCCAACGATGCTGCAAGGCTGAATTTCGTTGCGTTAAATGTGGTGGCAAACATGCATCAAATGAATGCCATAAACCTCGTACACTTCCAGCAAAGTGTGCAAACTGCGGAGGACCACACCCTGCAAACTATAGGGGCTGTATAGCATTTCCTCAAAACCAAAAATTACAACTCAAAACCAGTAAACCTCTTCAAGAACAAGCGTCTTCCCATCAAACCATAGTCTCCACAACGGATGGAAGATCGTATGCTGAAGTTACAAGATCAACCTTCCAAAAGGACCCAAAACCAAAGCAGTCACAGCAAACCAACAAACCTATCCTACTGAACATAACAAGCCACTTAGGTGAAATGCTTGCTGAACTCCAACAAACCAACCCAACTCAAGAAGCCAAAGATATCATCTTAAGGCATACACAATCACTCTTTATGGAAATTCTTAATGGATAAATCTAAAAGAAAACCGAAATCATTACAAATTGTTTCATGGAATGCAAATGGTTTATCTATCAAATTACAGGAGCTGCAGGAGTTTGCAGCAGAAACTCAAGCAGACATCATCCTCATAAATGAAACACATCTTCGTCCAAGTGACAAAATCAGAATCAATAGTTATAGCACTTACCGTACAGACAGATGCTTTGCTAGAGGTGGAGGCACTGCCATCTTTGTGAAAAGTAACATAAAACATAATTCAATAGCAGAACCCCAAACAGAACACATGGAAACTACAGGAATAGAAATACATATGGAAAACACAAGCAGCATTACGATATATGCAGCCTACAACCCCCCAAATAAAAAACTCCTTGAATCTGACTTGGTGATACTAAATACAGGCAGAGCAGTGATTATAGCCGGAGATCTTAATGCCAAACACTCAGTCTGGAACAGCAGAAACTCAAATATTAATGGAAGAATACTCAACTCTTACACCACTTCAAGAAATATAACAGTAATAGGACCCACTGAACCCACACATTATGGAGCTACCGGTCGTCCTGATGTACTAGATATAGCTATATTAAAAAACATAGCGCACAGCTATCAGATACAAGCAATCAACGACTTAAGTTCTGATTATAACCCCATCATATTACAACTAGGCACCATACAAGATATAACAGAAAACACCACCACATTTATAAATTGGAAACAACTTCCCTCAGCCTTCCAGGAAAACCTTGGTCCAATACCGCATATAACATCTGCTGAAGATGTAGAAAAAGCAGTGAAGACTCTTGAAAAACAACTGCTGACAGCTATAACGCAGGTAACAAATATAACCAAATGTACACCATCAAATAAACTTCCACAGGATATAAAACGTCTTATCCAAGAGAAAAACAAATTAAGAAGACAATATCAGAGAACAATGGACCCAGCGGATAAACAAGCAGTCAATAGAGCAACAAACCAGGTTCGATATGCCCTAAAGGACCACTGTAACCAACTCTGGAATAACAAAATTCTCCAATTAAACACAGAGGATCAATCAATATGGAAAATGATGAAATCACTCCGTTCAAAGCGTTTTACATTTCCTCCAATCCAAGGTGAATCTAATGTTGTCTACAACGACGAGGAAAAAGCTGAAGCATTTGCTGACAGTTTAGAAAAACAATGCAGCCCCAATTATATCAATACAGATATAAATTTCATAAGTAAAATTCACACCCAAGTGCGTAAAATAACTCAAAATTCCTCATTCCAATCCAATAACAAATCCGTGTCACCAACAGAAGTATATGAGATTTTAAGAAAACTAAATAACAAAAAGGCTCCGGGTCCAGATGGAATAACGAATAAGGTACTCAAGTTACTTCCTCGCAAAGGGGTTATGCATCTAGTAGCCATCATTAATGCCATCCTCCGGCTAAATTATTTCCCACAACGATGGAAAATTGCCGACGTTTTCCTAATCCCCAAACCTGGGAAAAATACACAGTTTCCTGAAAATTACAGACCAATCAGCCTTCTTTCATGCATAGGTAAGATAGCCGAACGTGCTATTCTCACACGGCTTCAAGAGGCAACAGATATCAACCATATAATTCAAGATGAACAATTCGGCTTTAGGAAATATCACTCCACAACGCTACAAATTTACAGAGTTATCGAACATATAACCCAAGAGTATGAATGGCACCAACACACTGGCGCAGTTTTTCTAGACATCACTCAGGCATTTGATAGAGTGTGGCATCATGGACTAATTTTTAAACTACACGAAGTTGGCATTCCATTGCCACTAGTGCTACTTATCAAATCATATCTACACAACAGAAAATTTAAAATAAAACTCAACGGTATCAGATCCACAGAGAGGAGAATCACGGCCGGAGTACCTCAAGGCTCTCTACTCTCTCCCCCTACTCTTCTCCATATACATGGCAGATCTCCCCAAACTGTCTCCAGCTATCACCGCTCTGTATGCCGACGATACAATCATTATAGCCAGATCCCTCCGTCCACACCTGGCCACAATCAAGCTGCAGAGAGCAGTCAATGAATTGGAGGATTGGTACACCAAGTGGCGTATCGCAATTAATCCAAACAAAAGCTCTGCAGTACTTTTCACCAGATGTAAAGCAGAACCGAATACAAGCATACAAATGTTTGGTAAAATCATCCCTTGGCGCAATTCTACCAAATATCTGGGAATTCATCTTGATAGACTTCTAAACTTCAAGTCACATATGGATAGTGTTGCCACTAAGGCAAGTCAGACTATAGCACAGCTATATCCACTTTTGAACAGGAACAGCTTCCTAAGCATAAGCAACAAAATCTTACTTTTCAAATCGGTAATCAGACCGCAACTAACTTATGCCTCTCCAACCTGGGGTCACACGACTAAAAGCAACATCAACAGACTTCAGATAATACAGAATAAATGCCTAAGAATGGCATTTAATGCCCCATGGTTCATCAGAAACATCCAGTTACATCAAGAAGCCAATCTTCCAGATATTAAGACCTACATGACAAGCATTGCAGAGAAATTCTTCACAATCACGGATAATCACCCAAATCAGTTAGTTCGACAGGCAGCGGACTACAAGCCCTCAGATCGTTTCAAACATAAAAAACCGAAATCCTTCATCGCAAGAGAAAGCTGATACAGCCTCAATGCTCACAATGAGCGGGTAAATTACCCACAATAATCTCATCACCCACAATCTAAAATCCAGATGAAGGGATAAAGAGTCAAGGACTCAGTCCATCAACCAATTAAGTTCAAGTTCAAGTTCAAGTAATTGAATGGGGCGGTGATTGATTCATCAATCCAATACCCTTGGAGAGTAATGGATGGCAATGCTTTAGCCAATGAAGTTCTAACTGAGGCTCGGCTATTGCTGTTACCCTCCTGCCATGATCAGAGCTTTAATTGCCGAATAATTGAATGGATCCATGCAAGTAAAATTCAAGGGTTCTACATCCTCCCAGCGCCATATCTTTGCTGGAGTGCCGCAGGGATCTCTACCGACTCCATTGCTGTTCTCTATATACATGTCAAACATCCCGCACAATCCGATGACTTCCATTTTGGCCCTGTATGCGGACGATACGGCAATACTAACCAGATCTCTCAGACCCCATTTCATTACCAGAAAGCTTCAAGAAAACATTCTGAAGCTGGAAGGTTGGTTCTCTAAGTAAAGATTGGAAGTCAACCCCCTGAAAAGCTCAGCGGTTCTCTTCTCAAAAAGGCCAATGTCTCCTGCAGGAGATGTGTTACTATTCAATACTAAAATTCCCTGGCAGACAGAAACAAATTACCTGGGTGTAATTCTCGACAAAACGCTATCTTTCAACCAACACATCAAGTCTACGTGCGCAAAGGCATCCAAAGCCATAGCTCAGACCTATCCGCTAATTAATAGAAATAGCAAGCTCAGCAACAGAATCAAATTGCAACTATACCAGATGACGATTCGTCCTATAATCACCTATGCCTCTCCGGCCTGGAGCTACACCTCTAATGCTAACATCATCAAAATACAGCGAGTGCATAACAAGTGCTTGAGAATGATTCTGAACGCCCCGTGGTATGTTAGAAACAATCAACTCCACAGAGACACAAATATTCCCTATATTTTCTCTTTTCTACAATCCTTAGCAACCAAGTTTTTCCTAAAGACGTCCACACATCTCAACGATTTGGTTCAGCAAGCTGCAGCATACGAGGCAAGGGATATATTCAAATATAGAAGACCAAAAGCTATATTAGCCTCCTATAGCGATGCATAATCTCCATGCCCATTCAGGACGAGCAAACTGCTCATAAATTTTACCTTCACTGTAACTACAACAGATAGCGGGGAATATGAAAAGCCTCTTGCTCCACCCCATCCATCCATCCATCCATCCCAATGGTTTTAACAGGCCTTTGAGGCCCACAACCTTCCAAGCATGCTTGGATTTCGTAACCGAAATACGAGGATAGAATGGTCACTCCTATGCCTCAAATTCGTATCCCTGTGTGTTCAAGGGGCCGGTTTGCCTGCTTGCGGGATGAAAAACACCAGATAACTGGCGGAAAAAACCCTACTGCCCGCGCCCAAGACCGGCTAACTTGGCTATGGCTGAGGAAGATCCTTCAGCTCCTCACGTCTCCGACGGGAATCGAACCTAGGACACTCCTTCCCCAGGCATATGGTTGCGAAGCGCAAAGCCACTAGGCTAACCGCGCTTGCTCTACCCCTAAAGACATAAATGTCAAGTGTCAATAATTGAATGGCGGACCTGATATGCGGTGGTTAATACCCTTGGAGGGTAACGGATGGCAATGCTGTAGCCAATGAAGTTCTGAGGCTCGGCTATTGCTGTTACCTCCTGCCATGATCAGAGCTTTAATAGCTGAATAACACCTTATCCCTACACTGTCCTCTATAGATAACGGGGAAGATGAAAAGCATTCTTGTAATTATAAGCTGTTTGTGAACACTTTGTTCTGATTGATTTAGAAAACAGAATTATAGTAGAAGAATTAATGACAGAAGCATTGAAGTGCAGAATAAATAATAAAGAGAGAAGGTATGGTATTATCTGTTATAGTAAAACTGCATAGCAATACAACTGAGGTCTCTAAATGTATGTAATAAAGATAGATTGAATAGTGTTTAAATAACTGTTCGGTGGTGGGGTAGAGCCAACCGGTTCCGAGAATTCTTCTGAGTTTTTGGAGTTTGACTTGTACTTGAACATTCAAAATAGGTTTCTGCTAATTCAGTATTGAATGCTGAATAGGTTTCTGCTTACTTATTCAGATCAGATTTGTGTGAGCCTGGTGAATAATTTCAGTTGCGGGAAAACCTGCCCCTTTCCAGGCAGGTCCTTCTCCTACTAGCCGTGTTAACAGGCAAAATCCTCCTTGTGTAGGGAGGGGGGGGGGGCGATGGAGAAAAGCCCTACGTAGCTCATGTTTTCTGTGACTAAATAATTCTATCTTGTACGTGTATGATGTGATAGCGGTTTTAATGACCTTTGCTTACCCGACCTTGTGACCCTTTTTTGTGGCGTGGACTATGCAAATGAACCTATAGGGCATCTCTTCTACTAAAGTCCACCAATGCAGCGGAGATGGCTGAAGTATCTGATTCTGTCACAAGTGTCTTAAAATATCACATTTGGAAGATAAGTAAGAACATCTCATTGAGGAAAACAAAATGTATGATTAAATCAGGAACTATCTCTACATAGTACCATATTATTTACTTCCTATAGCACGACTGTAAGGTGAATAGCCCCTAAGAAATGCGGGCATATAATAATGATGTTTCCTATTTTCCTGATGTGTGGTGGACGTACCAATATCATAATTGCCTAATTAGGCTTATCAATTTTTATTTCTTATAATAACAGTAATTTCTAAATTATTATTCCAATGTTTGTACACTACAAGCTATCGTCGTCTTAAAATTACCAGTAATAATCATAAGAAAGGGTTCGCGTATTTTAAAATTCAATCATTATTTGTGGATCATTGACATTAAAAAACCTTCCAAAGTTCCTTTACAAAATATCGTTCAAACGAAATTAGAACAATTCAAATTTCTGAAGGAGACAATGTACCTCAGAACGCATTTAACGTAACCGATTTCGTTTTAATTATAGAAAATGGGCTCTTTTTTGTCAGTTAATTATGAGAAGTTAATTAATTACTGCGAATGAAAGAAAGTAGAATATAAAACGGATTATGTGTCACTACCGCAATTCGATTAATATATACAACCAGTGAAAGATGTGCTCATAAAGCAAACGTTACGTGCACACAAAAAAAATTTTTTTTTCCCAAAAAAAGAAGGGTCAAAGTTCAAAATTCTCTATTCAGCATTATCTCATATCAGGCTGGATTACGAAATGTATAATGAACTTAGGTTATTAATCCTTATCATACAAAAGATGTATTTAGGCTTACAGACAACATTCACATCATAAACGATTCCAACTTTGCTAGCAATATGCCTGGCTATTGTTTTGCTATGGTGTTCCTACCGACAATGGTCGGTGTTCTCATTATGTAGTTATTTTGTTAGAACGGAAAGACAAAATTTCATTATCACTTCCACTAGCAGTAATTAAACCTCGTCAGCGAAATCCTGTATGCATCATCCTGCAGTTTATCGGATTTCCACAGCTTAATTATGAGCCAAGGTGGTAGTGGTAATATGGCACATGCTGAGTATTCACCGTGTCACCCAAGGACTGCTGATCAGTAATTGTCACACCTTCGGCTTCAACAAAGTTAAGAGAAAACTCAACGGAGTGAAAGGCAAAAAAAAAAAACGGGCACAAGCAGAGAAACAAGAGGTGGTTGAATGAGAGAGAGACAGATCGTTAAGATGAAAGGAACCAGGTAGACGGCTACTTAAAATAGTCACGACCGACAAACAGACTACAATAAAGAACGGATGGAGTTAAGGTTGAATTGAAAAGGAATAAAACGGATGAAAAAGAGAAGAAGTGAAAAATGAATTTGGCAAGGAAACACAGATTTCCTTGTAAGTTCGCCTTGGTGTTGAGATGTGTTCTATGCGAAGTTAATACCCAGTAATATGGCTGTTGCATGAGTTGTAATGACCCCATACGCATCCTTATGACTTTGCACTGACCTCTAGTTTCCGTATCTAGCAAGGAAAAATACAGTTTTCAAGGAAAGTTAGCCAGTCTCAAACACAGGGATTTTTCATCCCATATAAACAGACAAATAGGCCAGCTAACACACGCACTCAATAGATATAATACATCGACGTCGTGTCCTCAGTTGCTTCTGTTGTCATTTTAGGCAGCGGCTGAATTTTAACTTGATCAAAAATGCAATGCATTCTCCACCCAAGCTGGAGAACAGTACTAATACGTCTGTTGCAAAAATTATCCACCATTTTTCTCGAATACTATGTATCAATGAAAAAGCAAACAAAAACAACTAAAAAACGTAAAAAAAAAAAAAAAATTAGTACTTCTTATTAACTCACTTTAATTGGGTATGGTATATATGTATTCTCATACTTTTACTTAATTTCGTATTATTTTTGGTATTATTATATAATTAATTTATTACTGTATAAAATCAATGCGAAATTAGTTAATATTTAAAGAACTGTTTTGTATAACAGTTTGAGATTGATGTGACGTCATGCATCCCTTTTTTATGGTAGATCAATGCAATGCATTTTATTTTTCTCAGTAATCATGCAACTTTTTTTTGATACTCTATAAATCAACATTTTACATAGCGCAAAATGTTTGCTAAAATGTAATCTTTTAATTACAGATGCCTTCCATTCATAATAACACAATTACGCTAATATCTTCATTATAATAAATTTTTCGTCTGATAATTTAAATAAAATAAAATAAAATAACTATTTTTATATTTATTTATTTTGTTCTTTTATTAAATGAATTAATAGTTTAAATTTTGTTAGTACACCATTCTATTTAATTCATTTTGAAAGAGATAAACGGATGTAACGATGGGATCCAGAGAAGAAAAAATGTGGGTAAAAAAACAAGTAAAACTGATAAAAAAATAAATAAGGAATTCAGCATCTGTTGCATTTCGTGAGGGACCTAAATTAATTGTCATTCTGTCTGTTTTTATCTTTGTTATTTTCAGTCTCCAAGGAGATTCAGCCAGTTCATTTTAATTTAATTTATCGCCATACCTCTTGTACGGTCCATAAGTCAGTACCATTAGTCAGTATTAAATTCAGTTAGTGTAGTAGCGATCAAGAAATTCGTCCATTGTTTATAAAAGCAGTATCATAAATTACTAGGATCATTATTTAACAAATAATTCACCGACTACTGACCGATAACCAACATTATCATGGAGCTGACTAATAATGTCATTACTGGAACATCTCTCTGGTATACCAGCGTGCATTTAATCTGAGCTCGTCCAATAATTAATGGCCAAAACAACAATGAAAGTGTAACACTCGAGCAAAGGCTGCAAATATAGCTTCATAATGGGAACCCTAAAATAACTATTAAATAATGATGATTATAATGACTTTCGCTAATCATAAGTCGAAATTATTTTTCAGCTGTAATGTCAAAAAAAAACAAATTACTATAAAGCGATTATAACGTTACTTACAGAGAACATTACACGATGAAAAATAGCCGTATGTGGACACAATTGTTCCAACTCTTAAGTGATTAACAGGTTTATTAAAATCCACTCGAAAGGGATTCAAACTACAATAATCGAAAGAAACTAATTATAAGGACTGGCTTAAAGGGGCGAAGCAAGAATGCTTTTCATTTTCCCCGTTATCCGTAGAGGACAGTGTGGGGATAAGGTATTATTGAGCTATTAAAGCTCTGATCATTGCAGGAGGGTAACAGCAATAGCCGAGCCTCAGTTAGAACTTCATTGGCCACAGCATTGCCATCCATTACCCTCCAAGTGTATTAATCCGGAATATATAAATATATATATATATATATAAGCCAAATTAAGAAATTAATAGCCGTATATCCTTAACATTCCTCCGTATTTGCAAAACTAACTGGTGTTAAGAAGAAATTAAAGGTTGCTTAGTTTTAAAGACTTCTACACAATAAATTCGCAGAATTTAAGTATTTTTATTTTTTTTACATTAAAGTTACATAATTAAGATGTTTGTGAATTCATTCATTCTTTCTTTTTATTTTTTATCGAACAGTTTTAAAAAAAGCCTGCCTCTGACCTGCATCATTTGTGCCGATATATCTACATGGACGAATCCTTCATTTCCAATGATCTTCAGTTTATAATTTTGAGCAAAGAAATATTTACAAAGCTATACGGTTCGTTACCTGAACACTTCAAGGACAAGTCCGTCCTCTAACCAGTTAAGTTATTACGATACAATACGTATACATACAGCGGAGAAAAATTAGAAATGAAAAACACACAGAGGGAAATGGTAGATACTGACTAGGGGTTCTTTCGTGACAAGTATCTCTTTTTTTAAGCAAGCCGGTGTTATAATTATCGGAGAAAAATGCTCTTGCATGCTAGTAATTACCATAATTGCATTCTCTCGGGCATCGCATGCAATTTAAACTTGGAATACTGACAAAAAAAAAAAGGAAAAGAGAAAATGTCTTTGTTAATGACGACATTGTATTGAAGAAACATTATGTTTTATTTGTGACAACACCCCCTGCGTTCTTAATTATCTAGTTTAATATGTGCAGATAAGCGATAGAGGGACAGTCGGAGAATTTTAGAGAGAGGTTAAATAGATGAAGTAATAAACAGTATTCAAATCGTTCTGATGTCAGATATCAAAATAGCATAACACACGTTTGTGTTTTTCTTTTCTATTTTTGTCGTTCTCTTATGGGTTTAGGTCATTTGTGGAAATTTGTTCAAAATGTAGAATTTGTTTTCCTATTTGAGTTTATTTGTGCAAGGTCGACTGATTCTTGAACTATCCGATTTGTTTGGAAAGTACAGGGTTCGAGTTCTATTGTAGTACGGAAGCATTTATTATAAGGATTTTTTTGACCAAAGATGAGTTGGGAAATCTCAAGAGGATGACGGTTTTTTAACCCTCATCATCATGATCATCAAAGTCCTGACGTGGCGACTTGTGGCTTGAAATCGTTGGGGTGCTGCAATTTCGGATAAAATATCAAAATTATGATAAAATTAAAAAAATAATTAATTAATTAATTAAACATGAAAAAATATTGTTTATTATCGATAAAATTATACAGTTTAGTAGAATTCAAAATTACTTAAAAATAAAATCCATTCCTTTAATTGTAATTAAAGCAATGGATTTTACTTAATTTTTGGACATTACGATTAAAGGTTTTAATTGTAATGTCCAAACATTTAAAGAGACGGAGAAAACACGATAAGCACTACAAACACTCTACTACTGGCCCAAACTGCATATAAACAACAGCGGAACTGCGCGACGGACAGTGCCGCATTACGCTAATAGCTCGCATCTCACTATGACGTGCATATGCTTGTGCGCGTAGCAATGTGACACTGTGGTAAACACAGTACTGCTAGCGCCCTCCTAAGTGCTACAAAATGGATTTTTATTATTTTTTATACAAAATAAGAGAATTGTGTAGGATTTTCGATGATAAAATTAAATATTACAAGCAAATATAAATAAATTAAAAATTATATTTATATATCGAGAAAAATTGGGGGTGCTGCAGTGCCTATGCATGAGCCGCCCCTGGTCCTGACATGTACCCTCAAGGGGTGCACAGGGTCTGATAGTACTACATGAAAAATTTACATCATTACTAACTTCCTATCTACAATTTTCCTCCAAATCAGTCTGTTACTTGTCA
Source organism: Typopeltis vanoorti (assembly GCF_054136105.1). Lineage (NCBI taxonomy): Eukaryota > Metazoa > Arthropoda > Arachnida > Uropygi > Thelyphonidae > Typopeltis > Typopeltis vanoorti. Next base: position 28,253,039 of record NC_143570.1, read on the forward strand.
AGACTCCAACATTGTCAGATCAACATTATATTTCTGTCTTCTAAGGCACTTTTTACCGTATCAATCCACCTATTTCTTGGTCTTCCTCTGGCTCTTTTTCCTGCCAACTTGGCAGAGAACACTTGTTTTGCTAATCTTTTTAACCTTCTTGTCTGAAAATCGTCGGCTTTATAATGCAACGAACGATTTCCTTCAATAACTAGATCAACATGTAAAGATGGAGTGAAGATTCGAGATCGAGAGAGAGAAGGGGGAAGAGACAGATACAAAGAGCCAGACAGAGAAAGATACAGAGAGAGACAAACGGGCAGAGACAAAGCGAGGGGAAGAGACGGGGAGAGGAGAGAAAGAATGAGAGACTGAGAGAAAGAGAACGAATGAGAGAGAGAGAGAGAGACAGAAAAAGAGAACGAGATGGGAAGGGATAAAGTGAGAGAAAGACAAAAAAAAGAGAGAAAGATAAAGGAAGAGATAGAGAAAGAATGAGTGAGGGAGGGGGAGAGAGAGAGAGAGAGAGAGAGAGAGAGAGAGAGAGAGAGAGAGGCAGTATCAAGCAATATTATTAACAGTGAATAGAGATTAACGAAATATTACAAATTTGTCACTCGTGTGTATTTGAGACAACCAGAAGAAAAATCAGAAAAACACTCGAAAAAATGACCTCTTTACACGAACATCTTTTTTTATCCAAATGATGAACACGTTACTACGGAATGTTGCACCATCTACTGCCCTCTATTGTCATCCTCTGCGAACATCAAAGTTAGAGGCTTTTAAAGTAAATAAAGGTGCCGGATTTCACCAATGTGTGTGCCGCATAGCTGCACAACAACAGCCCTTATGTTTAAGTAGAAATGCAATTTTAGCTGTAAAACGTCAGGTTGCACGCCATTTCTGTTAACAATGGTGTGTATAGACGTAGGTGATTGCATGTACACCAGTCACGAAGTGGCAAAGCGTGACTCATTGTTGCGAAAACTGTGCACCAGAAATCGCTGATCTACAGAACACCTCTCGGTAGCATTTAACGTTTGCTCTCCACACCGCTCAACTACAATGACGACCGCTGTAATATTACTCGTTCCGGCTCACCTTGCCCACTGTTGTGTGCAGGGGTGATGACGCCTACTGTCATACTAAGAGAAAGTCAAGGTTCGGCTTGTAGGTTAATAGAACGAATTGTGTTGTTCAGATGATTGGGTTTTGTTATATTGTGGGGTTTTCGTCAAATGCGGTGGGTGGGAAACTAGTAAAGGGGGTTCATAAATATGTAAGCTGTTTAGTTCTCGATAAGATGGCTTTTTTGATGCTGGTCCGAGAATATGTGTGATCCTACTTACACCTGGCGGAGGAACTTGGTACTAATTGCAGTGGAATCATATGCGGACAGGTCTAGACTTGTTTTTTTCCCATTTCCAACGAACCTTAGGAAAACTTTGTGAGTCACTGATATGTCGTGGCAACTTGAATAGAAAAAACCTTTTTATATGTGTGAAAATCTTGGTTGAGACGGATACTTTAATAAAATCTACAATGTAATGAAACAAACCAGAATTAACACAAGTATGGTGTAATGTCACCTTGGTAACAATAGCGTTATTACAAACATTCTACTTTCAACGACTCTAAAAAAAAAAAAAAAAAAAAGCAAAAGTGGCGACCTAATGTGCACGCTTTCCGATATAAATGATTAGAATTACGAGATCTCTCGCCAGTCTTACTGGGAAAGGAGAAAACTGAGAACATAAAGCACCCACCCACACAACTACTTAACTCTTGGTTTCCTTGTATAGCGACGCTTCATGGAACGAATGTGAAGTCATCAGTGGCACAGAGATCGACCTCGGAAACATAATTATCCATTTATGAGTGGATTTAATAATCGGATGTTAAAAGAAAATTCGTTAACTGGTTCTTTCTGTTTTTATTTTTATTCCCAACCTAGGATATCACACTTCAGTGTCGAACACCAATAGCATCCTGGAAGATCCTGCTGAACTTTGAAATCTTCCCCATGGATAAAAAGAAGCCCGGTATTTTCATGATTATCTTGATGACGCCAGCCAAGGACCCAGCTCCCCCCCCCCTTTCGATTCCATTTTCAAGGGGGCAATTTTTTCACGAGTCGATTACAACGAACTGTCGTTTGTTTAGTTCCCTTATTTATCCTAAACGGTTCGTATAAGTTTCGAGAAGTGCCTTTAAGATCGCCTTAGATTCAAACCAAAGTTTAAGACGTGAAGAATCATTATTAGAATGATTGTGATAGCTAAAATATCCCGAGTGTTGCTGTCCAGCAAATAGAGCAGTTGAATATTGTTCAACTGCTCTATCACACGAACAAAATCACTTGGTGTGAAGGGTACACGAGATAGTAAAGAAATACAAACTACCGTATTTAGTGTATTTCAGTGTAATTGTTCACCGGTCATGATGGCTTAATAAAATCTCATGCAGGAAGTTTAAATCACCTTTTCCATGCAAGAGTTGAAACGTAACTCACCACTAAATTTACATTTTATGACTCCATATAGATTATGGCTTCGATAAATAAACACGCCACTGCAATTGCAGTTACCATGGAAACGAAATGAATTAGATGTGATAAACACATACGGTGATTTTAAATTAGAATAGAAAAATTAAAATGCGAAATTTTTTTTTACTGTTCACGATCCTCTTAAAGGCTTAGCATTTGCTACTCTTTTGACCTTTGCGAGTGACCTTTTATATACCAATCATCTAAAACAGAAATGGTTCGTACATATTTTTAACCCATTCCGTCATGTTAGTTACGGCGGTGTGCAGGTTCAAGAAACGGAAATTTATAAAAGGAAAACTAATTCTCGTATGCAGAATTTATTTTTGGGAATGGTAAAGGATCAGTGGCTTCCCCCCGTTTTTTAAGGGCGTGAAGAGGATCGTAAATTAGAATTTTTTTTTTTAAAATGAGTAAAAATTTGTTTTAATGTTAATGAAATACGTTTCGACTTGGAATTCCACATTTTCAGGAAGCGCCAATTAGGAAAACGTATTTTTGGTCCGTTTTAGGTGAGTTTAGCAAAGTATGTAAGCACCTATTAGCTTCGGTTTATTTATCTGTATATTTATTTATTTATATACACGCATTGCAGCGTCGCCATTAGCCGATGAGCAAAGCCTATCACCAATACGCAATAGCCGCTGCTATGATTCATCCACTTCTAACTTATGATAGCTTTTGGCAGGTTAGTTGCTAATCAGCAGTCGAAGCGTTCGTTTTTCTCGTTGCAATTTTTGTATCTTCGTAACCCTATCATGTCTAGTAAGAGAAGTAATATTACTGATGAAAATTCCCACGTAAAAAAAGAAGGCGAGGAAAGCTTTAAGTTTAGATGTTAAAATGAAGGTCACGAGAAGAAAAACTATCGCATTCAACTGTTTCAACAATCATAAAAGATAAATCCAGAATAATGGAAGCAGCTAAAGGAGCAGTTAATATGGAATGTAGAATTTTAACGAAAAAAAGAGAAGGGCCAATTCATGAAATGGAGAAGCTTTTAATGATATGGATAGATGATCAAATCAACAATGCGAGCGTACATTTAACGCTAGTAAAGGTTGGTTTCATCGATTCAAAAGCCGATTTAACTTACATAACATACGAATAACGGGAGAAGCTGCTAGTTCCGATTTTGAAACTGCCGAAATTTTCACAAAAACTCCGAAAAAAAATCTGAAATAAACACCTCAAAAATGATGATTTTTTGATATGTGTTTATGTATTTTTTTCTTAAATTTTTCTTTCTGAATTTTGTATTTATATTTATATGTACTAATAAATAATTTATAAATGTTTATGTAAGTTTATATATTTTTAATCGTTTTAAGTTAAATAGAAACGTAATTTATGAAATTATTATAGAAATCAAACAAATCAAGAATTAACAAAAGTCCTCGACTTACGACGGAGACGTTGGAACGTAACCTTCGTCGTAAGTCGAGGACTACCTGTATATAGTTTTAGTTACAATCGGATTATTAGCTGTAATTTTTTTTTAAAAACTTTATGATTCTTCTTTACAGTAAGTTTATATTGATCACAAGTTCACTTACGAAACTCAAAAGTTCCAAGGGCTGCTGCACGCGTTCTGGATGCTTATTCGCTTTGTATCTGACGAGAATGATGAATAGTTCGAAACAGCAACCAAGTCAACAAAACTCTTAATCGAAAGAATGACTATGAAGGCAAATACACGGACTTTTTTGAAGTTTCGTGTGTCTTAAATGGTTCAATACCAAAATACTTCATGTCTCAGGATAGGAAAACTTGTGAACGATGAAAGAATCATGCAGCAATACCCTCGCCTCAATAGTGGTAAAATTAAAAACGTGAGAATCTCTTAGTGATAGGTTTAACTCCTCAAAAGTGACAGGAGTTAAAATACAAAATTAGAGACAGCAACTACAGTTACTGCGATAATGTTGAGCATACACAGATGACAGGAGCCCACTTGGTGTATCATGATGTCTGCAAAGACATCTGCTGAAGCAGCAAATGTGGGATGTACGTCAAGTATCACCAGTAGGAACAGAAAAGCTGCATGGGATGTCAAACAGCACCTGCTGGAACACAAGAAGGTAGCATGGATGTCAAACTGCACCTAATATAGCGGAACAATATGGGATAGATACAGAGTCGACTCGTGCATAGGCACTGCGGAACTGCAGCACCCCCAATTTTTCTCGATATATATATAAATATATTTATTAATTTATTTATATTTGCTTGGAATATTTAATTTTATCATCAACAATCCTATACAATTCTCTTATTTTGTATAAAAAATGATAAAATCCATCTTGTAGCACTTGGGAGGGCGCCAGCAGCACTGTTTACCAGAGTGTCATATTGCTATGTGCGCAAGCATATGCACGTCATAGTGAAATGCGAGCTATTAGCGTAATGCGGCACTGTCCGTCGCGCAGTTCCACTGTTGTTTATATGCAGTTAGCGCCAGTAATGGAATGTTCGTAGTGCTTATCGTGTTTACTCCATCTCTTTAAATATTTTGTCATTACAATTAAAGACAACATTTGTTATAGTTTTTATTTCAGAACATTATTGGGGTTATGATAATGGATTTTATTTTTAAGTCATTTTGAATTATACTAAACTGTATAATTTTATCGATAATAAACAATATTTTTTCATGTTTAATTTTTTTTTAAATTTTTACTATTTGGATATTTTATTCAAACACGTATACAGTGTACTTCAGTATGTAAGTATATTTCGAAAGTTGCAGCACCCCCACGCTTTCAAGCCACGAGCCACCACTGGATAGATATCAATAGAATATGGTATTGACTTTAAATGACTGTCAAAGGTAAACAACGTGTTATTGTACATTAATTTTGCTTCTTTAAAATCAATACATACACAGCAGCATACTCATAGACCCTCAAAGCCCTATAATTCGGGGGTCTTGCAGTTAGGAGGCTGTCAGTAATATTTCGGGGCATGCATATGAGTAAGAAAAAAAAAATAGAAAGAGTAAATTAGCGAAGAGATGGATAATCACTTATGTCGTGTCGCTGTAATGCCCAATGTTATCCTAGAACGTACTTAGGAGTAAATCAAAACACGAAAGGGAATTTGAACGTCAAAGCACGCACTGGTTGTTATAGAAGTCATCTTGTTTATGCACATTTCAAGCGATCAGACTACGATAAGAGACTATAGTGGCTTCTAGTTGGTGGGCTACGATGCCTAATTTCAAGGTGTGACCAAACCGCAACTTCTCGGATTGCGTATTGAACAATTAGTGGACGCCATGCGAGTTCTTGATGGCATATCACGAACGAGCGCAGATAAGAGCAAACGCCATGAAAAGGACTGAAAATGTTACTGTATAATAATGGGCGCAGTGCGTGTAGCTTTGAATTTTAACACTCAATAAACGCACTTCGAAAAGACGTGTTTGTGTTGTCTAGGGAACATTACAGCTCGGTCGTTATCTTTTATACTGCGTTACAAATTACCGTCGATATTTACTTAAACATCCGGGACACTAACAATGTAATCTCCTCTGAGGCTACTGCGTTGAAGTTTCGCGGTGGCTAGAGATGCGGCAGCTGGTGAACACTCGAAGTTCCCAAGTCCACTCCGGTTGGGATTTAATGTGGAGGGGGATGCTCTTTCGACATGGTAATCGCTTATGGGAATGATGGCGCGGGGGTAGGGAGGGAATCGTAGGTATTTCCCGAACTACTATGAAACAGAAATATTCCATATTATTAAACGTTTATGAAATAGTTGATAATATCGAAATTGGACCAACAGAGGGAGCCTAAAAACTGAATTGATACCAATTATCTCCTATTGATAGGAGAAATTCAGCGATGCCAATCCTCCTGACTAAATAACAGTGATTAAACTGAATGCCATTTGTCCTCTATAGAAGATTAGTGTGATTTGGTATTAACCTCGAAGCAGCTAAGGCCTTGAGGTCAAGTATTAAGTAGTGTTCTAAAGCTAGTTTGTCTGTTTTGTTGGAAGAAAAACTCTTGTTTCCTATTCAAAATTCTCACGATAGAGAGAGAGAGAGAGAGACCACCTACTAAATTAGATTTAAAAAAAAATAAGAAAAATAGAAAACAAATCTATTAAAAGTTCATTATCTCTATAATGGGTGTGAAGTGACTGGTTTTGTCACACCATGATTTAGGAGTCTTATATACGATTTAAAGTAAGGTATTTCTTTGTTTTCAAGGATCAAAATGCAGGCCCTCCGATTTCAAAATATATCAATAAGTTCGCATCTTACCCTTTTGCAATCAAGGGAATAAAACAGAAAATTTTCCATGGGGCTTGGAGACAAATAATTACATCAATAAATTTTTATTGAATTATTTAATTTTTTTTTTCACAAGTAGATCCGAGAGGATTAAGTTCCCCGTTTGCCCCCCCCCCCCCTGCGGACGCCCATGCAATAAAATACTACGTTTTTTCCGACTATTTCTAACTACCATGAAAATACGATACAGTAGGGGTTCTAACCTTTTCCGGTGGCGTACCACTATATTTAATTCAAGATATTAGATGTACCAGTAAGCAAATCTGTTTTCGTACCACCCGATAGTGGCTCACGTACCATCAGTGGTACGCGTACCATAGGTTGAGAATCTCTGCAATACAGTATTTCAGTCTACTTCGTTTGTACACTCAAGCATAAGAAATAAAATGGGCCAAACCAAACGAGTCAATGGTTTGTGTGTGTGCAGACAGTTTTTAACAAGTTCTAAGAAACACACCTCAATCCCACGTGACCTACTAAAGTTAATTATCGTTATTTGTAAGGGGACCAATTTGGTTGGACACAAAAGTGTTCCGCCAATCATATGTAATGAACTAACAATAAAACCAAGATGAAGCAAATCGAGTCTCACTTGGTACGTTCGCCTCCAATTTCTCCGTGAAAACGGCCAGACGGAGTAAAAATGTTCCATGTGTGCAAACCAAATCTTCCCTCGACCATCTGAAAGCTTGTCTTAAGGGTACGGTTAGGGCGTAGCTCCAATTCGCGGTCTGCGCACGCCATCTCAAGCCTTCTCTTAATTGCCACTAGGCCTAAGACAGAGCAATAAATGCTAAGCGTAATGGTACCATAAAGCTTTATAGGATACCCGTCGCCTCACGTGGCGAGCGTGCATTGCACATGAAGATGTAATTGTGTGTAGAAGGCTGTTGCTAAGATACCCACCTTTCTTTCTTTCTTTCTTTCATTCTCTCTTTCGGAGCAACTGTCATGATGAAACACAATACGGAGATTTTCTCCACACTAACTTACGAATCCATTGATTTGCGGCTCTGTTGGCGTCTCTTCCCCCCCCCCCCACCCGAGGGCCACTCCGTACCGCGCACACACACATCGAAGAACACAAAAGACGGAAGAGTTTTGCTGTCTGTTAATTTTTACTCTTATTAATGGAGAGATAAGTAGGAAATGATAAATGATAATGGTTTCACAGCCTTGATTTGAACGGTGTAGTCGTATATTGTCGAATATTTTCCGGGAAAGTAATCGATGTTATTAATATTTGCATTTATTATTTGTGAACTATTGATCAAGTTTATGACGCTTGTAGTTTTGAGATAAGAAATACAAACATTAATTACATCGAGACTACTTATGAGCTGAATGAATTGAAAATAACACGACAATCATGAAATATTATTTCAATTGTTGAGATTTTTTTTTTTTTGTTGCCAGAAGACCATAACAATGCAATACTTAATATCACATTTTGTTTGGTATTTTCAAATTGTGACGTAACAGGCGGGTATATTACAATAATTAGATTTCCCTTATCTTGTTGATTTTCAATTATTGTTCAGTTTTTGCAAAAAGACGATAACAATGCAATAGTTAATATCACATTTTGTTTGGTATTTTCAAATTGTGACGTAACAGTCTGGTATATTACAATAATTAGATTTCACTTATCTTGTTGATTTCAATTATTGTTCAGTTTTTGCCAAAAGACGATAACAATGCAATAGTTAATATCACATTTTGTTTGGTATTTTCAAATTGTGACGTAACAGTAGGGTATATTACAATAATTAGATTTCACTTATCTTGTTGGTTTCAATTATTGTTCAGTTTTTGCCAAAAGACGATAACAATGCAATAGTTAATATCACATTTTGTTTGGTATTTTCAAATTGTGACGTAACAGTCTGGTATATTACAATAATTAGATTTCACTTATCTTGTTGGTTTCAATTACTGTTCAGTTTTTGCCAAAAGACGATAACAATGCAGTAGTTATCGCAATAATACATTTCATTTATCTTGTTGCAGCCAAATAAATTAATTTAACCAAAAAAAAAAAAAAACAGGAAATATTTCGATTGTTGCTGTTGAGTTTTTGCCAAAATACTCTGTAGCAATTCGATACTATCACACTTTTGGTACTTGGAACAATCATTGGATAAACTTTTTTTTTCTTTTTTTTTCCATGGCTGATAATTCTTCGAACTTTGTTGTATTTTAAATTATTATTCTTATTATTTTTTTTAAATGCAGAAAATGCGCTTATTTAACTTGCAATAGCAAAAGTGATATTATTTGCATACCAACACCTCGGGTTGCGTGCATTGTCTCCTTCCAAATCGTCTTCGTTTGCGGCTGGTCCTTTAAGCGGATTAACTTTTACGAGGGTTGATTAAATCCCCACAACGGCAAGGATTTAGCGCATTCTAATGGCGGACGCTCAAGAAATGATGACACGACCTCAAGCAGGCCACTCACAGGTCTCAAACGAATATTTGAAGTTTTTATTTTTGTTTGTTTGTTTAACGAAGTATTTCCTTCTAGATTTCTCAAGAAAAATTCCACAGTTTAAAATCAAACGTAAGATTGATTAAAACGGTAAAATAAATAAAAAAAAGAGAAAAATTAACTTGTATTCATTTCGTTTTTCAGTGTACAAATATGTAAAAGAATTATATACCACGGATACATAATATTCAATAGCATTTTACTGTAACAAATTTAAAATATAACTTCATTCCTAGAAATTTTATATTTATTTTATTAAATTATAAAATTATTTAAAAGGATGCAGAATTTTCAACCTTACTTCCTAATTTATCCCAAGATATTTATTTCTAAATATGGCATTCACACCTTTTGTATACAGTATATAATTTGTATTTAATTCTATAAAGGAGCTAACTATATATATATGAATGAGATGAAACCATGGGAGGGTAATGAAGAGCAAAGCTATAGCCAATGAAGTTCTAACTGAGGCTCGGCTATTGCTATTATCCTCCTGCCATGATCAGAGCTTTAATAGCCCAATACCACCTTATCCATACACTGTCCTCTATAGATAACGGGGAAGATGAAAAGCATTTTTGCTTCGCCCCTTTAAGCCAGTCCTTATAAGGATAATAACTATATATATATATATATATATATATATATATATGGTGGAAGGTTAGGATTGATTCGTTCAATCCAATACCCTTGGAGGGTAATGGATGGCAATGCTGTAGTCAGTGAAGTTCTAACTGAGGCTCAGCTATTGCTGTTACCCTCCTGCCATGATCAGAGCTTTAATAGCTTAATAACACCTTATCCCTACACTGTCCTCTATAGATAACGGGGAAGATGAAAAGCATTTTTGCTTCGCCCCTTTAAGCCAGTCCTTATAAGGATAATAACTATATATATATATATATATATATATATATATATGGTGGAAGGTTAGGATTGATTCGTTCAATCCAATACCCTTGGAGGGTAATGGATGGCAATGCTGTAGTCAGTGAAGTTCTAACTGAGGCTCAGCTATTGCTGTTACCCTCCTGCCATGATCAGAGCTTTAATAGCTTAATAACACCTTATCCCTACACTGTCCTCTATAGATAACGGGGAAGATGAAAAGCATTTTTGCTTCGCCCCTTTAAGCCAGTCCTTATAAGGATAATAACTATATATATATATATATATATATATATATATATATATATATATATATATATATATATATATATGGTGGAAGGTTAGGATTGATTCGTTCAATCCAATACCCTTGGAGGGTAATGGATGGCAATGCTGTAGTCAGTGAAGTTCTAACTGAGGCTCAGCTATTGCTGTTACCCTCCTGCCATGATCAGAGCTTTAATAGCTTAATAACACCTTATCCCTACACTGTCCTCTACAGATAACGGGGAAGATGAAAAGCATTCTTGCTTCGTCCCCTTTAAGCCAGTCCTTATCCTTATAAGGACTTTATAGAATACTTTTCACCAGACGTAAAGCAGAACCGAATACAAGCATACAAATGTTTGGTAAAATCATCCCTTGGCACATTTCTACCAAATATCTGGGAGTTCATCTTGATAGACGTCTAAACTTCAAGTCATATATATGGATAGTGTTGCCACTAAGGCAAGTCAGACCACAGCACAGCTATATCCACTTTTGAACAGGAACAGCTTCCTAAGCATAAGCAACAAAATCCTCCTTTTCAAATCGGTAATCAGATCGCAACTAACTTACGCCTCTCCAACCTGGGGTCACACGACCAAAAGCAACATCAACAGACTTCAGATAATACAGAATAAATGCCTAAGAATGGCATTTAATGCCCCATGGTTCATCAGAAACATCCAGTTACATCAAGAAGCCAATCTTCCAGATATTAAGACCTACATGACAAGCATTGCGGAGAAATTCTTCACAATCACGGATAATCACCCAAATCAGCTAGTTCGACAGGCAGCGGACTTACAAGCCCTCAGATCGTTTCAAACATAAAAAACCGAAATCCTCCATCGCAAGAGAAAGCTAATACAGCCTCAATGCTCACAATGAGCGGGTAAATCACCCACAATAATCTCATCACCCACAATCTAAAATCCAGATGAAGGGATAAAGAGTCAAGGACTCAGTCCATCAACCAATTAAGTTCAAAGTTCAAAAACTTTATAGAATTAAACTTTATGGAGTTTTAATTTTATAGAATGGGACCCTTTTACAGATAACGGAGAATATGAAAACCATTCTTGCTTCACCCACTAGCCAAAAAAAAAAAAAAAAACTTTGGAATTTTGAAGAATTGAGATTCCAGAGTGTAACAGATGGCAATGCTGTAGCCAATGAAGTTTTAACTGAGGCTTGGCTATTGCCGTTACCCCGCCATGACCAGAGCTTATAGCTCAATAATGCCCCATCCATACATTTTCTTCTACAGATAACGGGGAATGTGAAAAGCATTCTTGCTTCACCCATCTAGCCAACAACAACAACAACAAAAAACAACAACTTCGGAATTTTGATTTCTTTACTGACGTGTTTGCCTCAAGTTCGTTTTTGAAGGGAAAAATGACAAGAATTTGAATAATCTGAGACATTCATAAAGGGATGTGTTTAACGATCGCATCCCTTTATAAGGATGTTATTTAATGTACTTAATGCTTCTTCGTATTGACAGTAGGAATTCAGATGTCGTTGCTCCGAATCTTTGTACATGATAGGTTGTAGATGATTTTCATCATGCGGTGTGAGATCACAACCTTATTTGTGTTTTTTTTTTGTTCCCACGCAGGACAATCTAGATCGTTTTTTTTTTTCTCTTCTCATACTGATGACAAATCCTATTCTTTACATAAACATACTCATTTATAGGCAACAATGAATAACGAGGGTACGTGACGGTAAATGCTTACGTGTACCATCAATCACGTGATGTACAATGGAAACGAAAGCTAACAAACTCCTATAAAGTATATTTAGAGAACTTTTTTTCCCTTCCTCGTATATAAAAAAAAAAAAAAAAAATAGCCATAAGAAGACGAAATATGCCGAGATGGATCCAGTGCACAATTAAATTTTTCTCATTATCCTAACAACATTAGAAATGCCATCATTGCAAGCATTACATTAACACGAAGGAAATAACGTCCTGCATTTCTTCTTCAGTTATCCGAGTCGACCGGAAGAATATGGAGTTGAATATCATTAGGCAAGACACATCGATTTCTACGACCTGGCAAAGAAAAGGAGTTTTAATTCTTTTCCAGCCTTTACCATACATTCGGTGAACGCAATCAATTGCCAACATCCATAATCCACATTTAATGGTTACTAATAGACTCCTTTTAATTGCTTTCCGATTTTAAGCGTCGGGTACTATCGGATTCCATTCGCTTCCGCTCGGTTTCTCATCTATACTTAGTTCTTAACAACTTGGGACTCTTTCACGCTTTGTTGACGACAAGATGTTACCTAAGTTAATCTACTTGTCTTTGAGTTTCTGGAAGCCCTCAGATGAAAAAGAAACTTGTAAGCTTCTTAAAGCGTATGAGGGTGGGGGGTGGGGGGGAGTTGCGGAATGTTTTGAAGAAGTTTCCGTAATTTTGCCGCTGGCGATAAATGACATTTAACAACATGGAGTAAGAACTCTCGTATTTTTCGGTTCATTTTCTTAGGAGGGCAAAAATAAAGGGGCTTAGAGTTCGACTGCTCGCATTTCATTCTGTTCATCACGATGGGAAAAAAACTTACCACCTAAATACATGTAATGCTAAAATATAAGCAGCTTTCCTATTATTTACGTAGATCAGAAAATCAATGTCATGTTACCTATAGGGATGTTTATACGGAGAAATTTTTTTTATAAATTTTTGATGGTTTAAAAATTATAATGACATCCATAGTGCTTCCTTACTAAATGGTTGTTTTCGTGATTATAATTTAGGCCTACCTGGATTATCAAAACGTATTACTAAAATAATCCCGCAAGTAATTTATTTTTCCGGAGGAAATGGTAAATGGAAGAGCAAATTCTGTCAGGGATTATTTCAAGGACCAATGAGTTTATTCTTGTCTTCAATAGAGCACGAATATTTGAAAAATGCTGCTGAGAACTCCAGTTAGGATTTTTTGGCGATAGCGAGTAAAGCCACGAGGCTAGTGGGTAGTGATGTTATGTGTGTGTTCTACTGACCGGTTTGTTTGAATTACGGGAAAAAAAACTCAAGTTTCCAGGAGGGAAAAAGCAACGAGACCGGCTAACTCATTTGCGTCCTAGACGGAATTCGAATCCAGGTATTTCCATCCAGAGGGCATCGGATTTGGAAAGAAGACCCCCTAAGCTCTTTCGTTGCATTTGATAAGCACTTGGACCTCACACTGCAAGGTTAGGGGTATGTTGACTCACTCCCAGTGGCATACCAAGAGGAGGGAAGGGGGGGCCCCTGGCCCTCCCAAAGAAAAAAGAAAAAAAAACGCTAGAAAATAAATCCTGAGTGCGCTACTGCTCACTCCCATACATATATGTTATAGTTTTTTTTTCCCAACCTCTCGTGTGCGTATGTGTGTAGAGGGGGTATATAGAAACTCCTCTGCAATCGAAGTTTTATTTATTTTTCTGAATATTTTATGTGTCGATGTTACATTCCAAGACCATCCTTTGTTTAGCAAATAGCATGCCTGCAACATGGAGAGAATAACTCGATGTCATATTACAAAGAAATAAATGTTGCCTGGTAAAAATTTGTAATCTTTCAGATAACGTAGCACTATTAAGGAATTTGAAACAATATTAAAAAAAAAAAAAAATCCAAATATTCATTGGCATACAAACGCTAAATTTAAAAGTATTGCTATTGGAGATCCATGGAAATAAATTTGAATTAAACTAAATAGCGGACAGAATGGTTGGTTTGTTGGGACATTTTCTATCATTAAGGTTACAATTTAGGAACATTAACCGCTTCGCAATTCCCAGAAATTTCTTACGCTATTTTTAATTCTAAAAAAAAAAAAAAAATGAATAGTTAAAGGACAACGTGCTCTAGAATAACAATGGCTGATAAGACACTCCCCAAATGCTCCTTTGCAATATAAACATCTCATTTACATATCATAATAGCTTGATATGCACGCTTATTGTTCGGAGAACCGATATTTATTGTTATTATTTCGACACACATACGCTAAAAACCAGCAAACATCATCACCTTTCTTCGAGCACTTTTCACTCGGCTTTGACGAAAATTCCGCCACATGCCGGACCTTGACCCGGTCTACTATTGTTCTGGATACCATCTGTGTAAAATGCAAACAAGGGGCCATAAAGGAACTGAGATTTGTGACGCCCGGAAGAATTAAATGAGATATTTTAGTTGAGTGTAAACAGGATGTCCTTCTAAAGCTGTTTTATGACCGCTTCTTGTCCTCAATTGGAGGTGAAAGGTAGTTGAGAAAATTCTGTTGAATTGCAGGCCTTTTAGTGACACGAAGAATGTAAGATGTTACTTATCGTTATTTTGTCAGCGAATCTTTTATTGTGTATCTTTTCTAAGTCACTTTAACGTGACATGCTGCTTTTATACTAACATTTTTTTTCATTCCCAGATACAATAAACCTTTTAAAAAAGGTGTACAAGAATCAGTATTTTTTTTATCAAATAAATTTCGTAAAATAAGCCAAATGACTGGCTTTTTTTATTTTTTAAATGAAATAAACCTATAACTTCATTTTGGTGTTTGTTTCATATGAACAATACTTTTTAAAACACGTGAAACTTTAGTTGAAACGTGTTTTAAAAATGCTTTAGTTTAAAACACGTGAAACATACATCAAGTTGTTTGGCGCCTGCAATTATTTATAGACCATTGTTGAAATGCACCAGCACGCGTTTTGCTTTCCCAGTTAATCGTTGAGAAGCATAATTTTTATTGTTAACATTTTTTTTACTAATGATTCTAATGTAAAAAATATTCATATGCAATTTCGCTACGGAAATAGTCGCTCAGGAATCGTTTTTCTACTATTTATAGTTATAATAATGAACGAAATGGAAAAGGGGGAAAAATGGGGATGTGCACTAGCGTTTCATTTGGAAATCGTACAAGCTAATGAAAGTGAAATAAGCTAGTTCATCTTTCTGAGACATTGCGATATCAGTCATCTATATTCCCTTCGTACTATAGATATATGAACAATTCCTTACAGTTGTCCTTCGTAGTGAATTTCCCACACGGACTCACACGCAATGGGGAATCATACGGTGATTTCTTTGAAGCGAATTGCGTATAGCGGAATGACCAATGTGCCTATAAGACAAGATATACAATGACTGCTTTATTCCACTCAAATATTAATGGAGTTTATGAGAAAACAGAACGAATATCGTGAAACTAACAGTTGTTGATCATTGGGTCATCTCTTGAGAAGAGTTGCTATGGCAACGGAATCCGCCACCGGTTGCCAGCTACAGTAGATATTTGAAATGTCCATTAAAAGAATTGATCGATTTATCTCGGAAGTTAAAACATTCCGTTTTTTTTATTGTTTTATTAATCGTTGATTAAAGTGGATGTTTCGACTAATCGATAGCTATTACTTCGTTTCTAATTTTTAAAAGATTCTTAAAGATTTGTGTATGTATATATATATATATATATATTTTTTTTTTTTTTTTTTTTGACAAATCATTCCTATAATCATTTGAAACAAACCCGAGTTTCTGATAGAGAACCTGCCATCTCCATACGAGACTGGTTAACTAACTTTCATCTAAATATACAGTATATACAGTGTATAATTCACAGACCCTAAAAGATAGATCTTACCTCATCCTCCCTGTCACGGACAAGCAATTTAACATCTTAGAAAATTGATATTGCCTATGATTGGATGGTTAATACTAACTGCACTGTGTAAATTGTTAGTAATTTTATTATTTAATTAATAATTAGTTTTCAACGACTATACTTACAACTAAAATAAACGTAGTGTTTTGATTTCTTTCCCTACGTCGTTTTGACTTTTTGTAATATTTTTGGTGTGTATTGAGAGGGGCAGCAAACTCAGGGACCGTCCCGGGCGGCAAAAGCTCTAGCTACACCACTGACTTTTGCCCGGTTAGCGGCAGTAAGAAATCTATAACTCTGTATGAGATCAGCTAACTCACCATCAATTGAAAAGTAAGTCTTAAAAGTTCTTCCAATGGATGGCTCCCACTGAGCCACGGCGGCACTCCTAAAGATTACACGCCGGGAGAAATCGTAAGGAATTTTCATATAAGGGATTCAGAAAGAAAGAAGGAACAAGAAAGAGCTCCTGTTATTCTACCATTGGGGAGGGATCGGGAGCCTCCGTAGCTCAGACGGAGTCCTTTGGTCGGAAAGACCTGGGTTCGATTCCAGTCAGTGACGCGAGGGACGTTTATCTGGTCTCTTTCGACTAAAGGTGAGTTAACCGGTCTCATACGGAGGTGGAAGGTTTTTTCTCAAGGTAACTCGGATTTTTAATCCCTCAAAACAGGAAAACTCGTCCCGAGAACACACGGCTATAGTCACAAACAAGGAAGGTAATGGGAAACCACCTTGCTCATAATCATCTCCCTAGTATGGTGGCATATAGATACCCCCACCAACCGTATGAGTGAGGCGATAGGATGGGGGGGGGGAGATGGAGTACTTTATATTAAGAATATCACACGGATGTAGCATTTTCTTTAAAAAGTTTTAAATTTCTCGTTGGCTTAAAAAAAACAATGCAAATTAATGTGTTGCAAAGTTAAAATAATTAAAAACAAAAATAGATTATAGTTATCTTAATTATAATAATATCATAATTAAGATAACTATAATAACTATATAAAATAACTATCATAATTAGTGGATGACATTTCAGGATAATTCCTTCGATTCTGAGCTGACATAAATTCCATAGCTTTTTTTTTTTTTAAGTGGTTCGATAGATGTGGTTCGGCATCAAAAAAAACAAAAAAAAAAAACATCAGAATTTTGTGCAGCAATAATGGCTAAGTAAATCAAGCAACGGACGGGGTTCGTGTTCCCAAAGGTCCTTTTGTTGTGCTCTGGTATTGCTATTATATTAAAAAAAAAATACTTCGAAAACATCGAAAAAATCTCTCACGTATAAATTATGCTACGAACTCAGTATTATTGTACAAACACACACACACACACACACACACACACACACATAAAAATTATACTAATGAGAATATATACTGGCAATCGATAAACAAGACCTTCCCCCAGCTCAGGGGGAAGGTCTTGTTTATTTTCTGATCATTTTCTGAGCTTCAAATAGAAGCTCAGAAAGCGCTAGTATAGCAAATGCTATTAAGAGCACATAACACTTAGCAATAATGAAGTTTATCATTGAGTCGAACGATCAAAAGTTTGGCTTTAATAATAACAATAAAAACATAATTGGCTTGAAAGGGGGATAGAGAGGGATTAACTTAATGCACGTGCTCGAATTTATTAACTCGTTTCTATGTTGAACTACTTAAAAATAAAGCGTTTTCTGTGTTTCTCATCGAATGAGCCCAACTTCAAGAACAAGTCCAATATTTACGCAACAAAACAGCAACTTCGTTATTTACCGAGGCACTCCACCTACGGGGTAGGGTTCATCAGAAATTACTTCCTGGTACGCTCGCGAGTAATTTTCGCGTCGGAAAGATCAACAGTAGTTCGTACAACTCGACATTTTTTTTTTTGAAACAGTTGCACAGGTGATAAACAAGTGAAGACAACAGGCTTTCAAGTTTTTTCTTCTCTTTCAAGGATATGTCCAAGAAAAGAGAAAAAAAAATGTGGGAAAGAAGTAAAAAAAAAAAAAAAAATTCGGCTGTGTGAATTGTCATTTAATAGCCCCAGGGGAAAATAAACGTTGAGTCTGAGTATGTACCGAGAGGGCTAGAATGGCCAACCGATGTGGTATCACGTGACCTGCGTATTGTGTAAACAGTCATGTCAGCCTCTTACCTCTGTTTCAATTGCTTGTTTGTTTTCCTGTCACCCAAGTTGAATATTTAAGAGTATTCTTTCCTTCTGTGTCTCTCCAAGTGAAGTATTATTCGCCATATCGATCGCTGTGGTCATTTAAAAAAAAAAAAAAAATCTTTGCAATATCAGAAGAAAACAGATATATTCTCATCATAAGAGGCAGTTTTCTACCCCCCCCCCTTAGATTGCTGTAGACGTCTTTTACAATATAATACCTTCATTGATGATGAGGAAATAAAAAAAAAATGGAACAAATTGTTATGATCTGATGGAGATAATAAGAATTTGGTCTGTAGCATCCTTTGATGAATTAAAGGTTTTATTATGCATTTGATGGATAGGGGGTTCCTCTATACCTTTTTTGTTCATAAAGTAGTGGTGGCAATTTTTCACGTTTTTAGAGAATAAGAACCAACAGTCTTGAATTTATACCTATGATTACCGAAGTTTAGGAGTACGTCATCAATCGCGGGATATATGATGATCGTTTTTTTTTTTTTTTTTTTTGGTGAGCAAGAATATTAAAGAGAATGCATGAATACATTAGAGGGGTGTTTGTTAAATTTAAAGATAGTATTAGCCGCAATATTTTGAATTTTAACTAGACAACAAATTCACCTCAATTTTTAGTAGTTTCAGGAACCTGTATATTCTATTTTTAGACTATTGATTAAATACTAAACTCTCCTAACTTCGTTAGAAGCATCTAATTGTGATTTTGATCCAGTATGTAGACAGATGGGTTTATATTATTTTTTAATTTATTTATTTTTCAACTTTTTAGGAAGCTGGACATTTTACCATAAGGTTCTTGATTGCTAAATATAGGCAGTTTTTCTTTTCGGGTGTACTCTTCCTCGTTTTTTTATTTTTTTTAAACGATTTTCTGTTAGTCTTCGTTTGTTGTTTCGTGTGTGGGGAGGATGGAAGGGAGAAAGATGTTTTTGACTGTTCATTTATCTCTATTCTGCAGTTTGCATCGTTTTATGTTCCAGTTTTGAGTAACGACTTACATATCGGAGGTGTTAGAGATGAATGACAATTAGTCTTGCTTTCCTGGTGGAGAGAACATTGGTAGTGCACGGAGAAATGAAAAAGGTAACCTGATCGATGCATCTGGTATGGAGCGCACGTGCGCGCTCACACACAATGAAAACAACTTTCGTGGGAAGTCGGATGAATGTCGCTGGCCTTTAGTAGGAAAGATTTTGGTTTCTCTCCTTTTTTTTGTGTCTGCCTTAGACAAACTGGTATACCAATACGCATTTCAGAATATAGTATGGCATACTCGCATCGCAAAATTAGTTGCTTCAGATTTCATTCTAAAATAGTTATTTATAAATTTCATTTGTGACGTCATGAAGAGAACTCGGTGTGGCAAAATAAGTGTGTTACTATTTCTGAGGAACAGTTTACTTTAACTTCAAATATCTCAATGTAACCAACTTGTTATACGCATTTAATTTAAATTTTTTATGGGGTATATACGATAACACAAAAAAAGTACACTTTTTTTTAATCTCTATATAGCAGTAAAACTGGCTGAACGACTGAAGCAGGTCAAGAACATCGATCAGATTCTTTGATGGGCCTTCAAATTTTGAGAAAGGCCATATATTTTTAATTTATAAAAATTAAAAGCAACGATAGAGATTTCTCCAAGTTAAACCTCTCAATAAACTTTATTTATAATCAAAAAGATGAATAAATATCTGATGATGAATAAATAAAAAAAGGTAAATAAATAAAATAAAATAAATAAAATTTTTGTGAGTTTTTTTAGTAAAAAAAAAAAGGTTCTCCATTTGAATTGTTACAGCATGTAGACATTCACAGTTTTACCAATGGCTTTTTATACTCGGAAACATCTTGTTAATTAAGAATTATTGCAAATTTTACAAAGTAATTTAAACCTTTGGTAAAGATGTTTTTTAATTGAAAATTTAGTTTTATTCATTTATGTATTTTTGATAGATTGAATTTCAGAATTAGAATTGTCTGTTATATTTCGTCTTTCAATACTAAGGAAATTGGAGGGACCAGAAGTGACTTGAAAAAATACCAGGGTTTCCGACCTATGTAAAAATAAATAAAAATATACAAAAAATGTAAAATCTTTATCCCACCCAACGTAAGAATGCACTGTAGATTTGCAATGCACTATAGATTTCGTGGAAGGAAACCAAATAAAAAAAAAATTAGCTCTAAGTTCATTAAAACCTTATGTTTACCTTTAAGTGTCACTACCTGAAGGAACGAAAAGATAAAAGAATATAACGAAGAAAATAACTCGGAATAATGATCTCCAAACTCAGGCAGAAATAACTTGCACCATCGGCGTATAAGAAAACGTTCCAAACTGCTTAATACCTAGTGGGAGGGTCTTTTACCTTAGGTGTGTTAGATCGGTACGTACGTATTGAGAGCTTTCACTTCTAAAAATTGCTTTTCATTTGTGAAGAAATGGAGCGAGCAATTAATCTAAAATAAATCACCGTACTCGGACTGAGTAATCAGAAAAGTCTTTTTTAAACTGTTATGGTGCTTAGTAAATGCGCGTGAGTAGTTAAGTGTGTCCATTAAAGAAAGGATTGTCTGTTCGTTTTTCTTTCTCTCTCTCTCTCTCTCTTTCTAATCTCTCGTATGCATATTTTCGGGACACACCTGCTGCAGAGTTAATTAATTCTGAACATACTCGACTATAACACCCTCTGCTGGGTGGAGTTGTCACCACCCTTGCAAAAGAGCCTTAAAAGACATCGTGAAAGTTTTATGGCCTCTGATTATTGATCGTGTAAAAATGGCAGGTTAGAAAAATTATGTTTAGATGAGATCCCATTTTCTTTTCAATAAACACCTTAAGAAATATATAGTCATTTTATGAGAAAAAAAAAAAGAAAAAGAAAATCGTATAGAGTGAATTCAACGTGATATTTTTCTTAATTCCTGTAGGAGAGAATTAAGCTCATGGTTCCAAATGAAATTTTACTAGCGCGTTCTTCTTAAGAAGCCATTACATCTGATATTTTATGAATGTTTTGCACCCTTTTGGTTTAATTCATTTTTATAAATGACTACGTCTTAGTGCATTTTCGGGTCAAGTCCAGCATTTTTGACACTTCTGGAAACATTCCTGGCGGTAATAAATGTGGTTTAATCCTATATCCAAGTGTAAGTTTGCGCTGAAGTATCTTCAGGACAAAAAAAAAAAAAAAAAAAAAAAAAAAATTCCAACATCTTTCTCTAAATCCAGAGTAATTTAATAATAAGGTGAGACACCTTTTGGCAACTCGTATATGAAAATATGACTTGTGCATTACTTCAACCTTTGTATCACCACCTCTGGGTCTGGCTCCCACTGACGAGACCACAATGAAGGTCGAAACCGGTCTGAGTAGTGGCCCTTCCCTTAATGTATAGCATCATACATGTCCGCAAGGAGATGTTCTTTGCATTATGGGAGATACTAAGACAAGGAGTGATGAGAGCTTGGTCCACCTTTACCACGAGTTGCGTCAGTCCCGAAGATAATTCAGGCGCAAACTTTGTTTGCTTACACTTGGATAAAGGATGAAACTAAATTTATTATAGTCTAATCAAGTGGAAAAAAAAAAACAAAAAAAAACTTCCAACATTCCTGGTGGTAGTTTCGCATTCTGGATCTCTGAAGTTTCCGTCTTGGAAAGTTTCAGACATGAGAAGTCACAGAAACAGACAGGGGGAGGATAGGACAACGGTTATGTTGTTCTTGGCTAAAAAACTTTTGTCGTATACACACACACCTATTATGCACGTGGTAAAATCTTTGATGGCTGATAATATGGTCTATGGAAAGATGTCCTGATGCACATCTTTCGCACTTGAGCCTCGAACCACACTTCCATTTGTATCCTTTCTACTGGCTCAACTCTAAATTCTACTTGAAACATTTCAAAGTCACTCGAAAAAGTTTCATCCAAGTTTTAAAACAACATTTGATAGAAACTCTTGATACAAAAATTGCAGAAGACAATAAAGCTATTAACAACTTGTTCCCATAAAAACACTGCAACTATTCACACTAATTGATAATGAACAGTGCAACTATACGCAAAAGAAACGATATATATAATTATTAAAATATTATATTCAATACAAATATTAAATATTAATCATAGAATCGAACGGTTTAGATAGCGATCGGGTTCAACTACGTGTTATTGTCCCATTAGTTTCCTGAATGGACACTAACCCAACAGATACAGGTAATAACGTTATCAATGGAAGATGTTATAGCTGCACAAGTCGTTCCTTGAAGCATATTTTTTTTTAAAAAAATTCCTTCGTCCCCACGTGCTACCATGAGGACACTTTTCTATCTACCAAACGCCTTTTTAAATGAAGTTTCGGTCTTAGTAGGATTTTATTAACTTTAGAGTTGTACCCGACTCGCACATATCCCCCTCCCCCTCCCCATCCAGATTAAATATCGACCTCTCAGCAGACATGTAGGATAGGACTCATTTTATTTAGAACGCACCGAGAGATGACAGACGCTCCGACACGTTACAGGGTCATCGAAATGACGCTGTTTCATATGTCTTGGTCAAGTCGCAACTGAGTCCTATCTGTCCACTCCTAACTCGTATTAAGGTAAACCAATTTATCTCTAAGTTAGAGAACTTTCTTACCAATTCGAAACTTCAGAGGTTTATAGTTTCGTGTTACTGTATAAAAATATTTTTATCATGGTATATCTAAAGATACCGGCACTAATAATCTGTCAGAATATATTGTTTGAATTGTTATTGATAGAATTCCTATTATTATGTTGATTATTAGTTACAAAGAAGAATAATCTTCCACTTTTATAAATATATTTATAAAAGTGGAAGATAGATCCATCTACATTTTATAAATATTTTGGAAGATAGATACATCTATATTTTATAGATAAAACATAGAAAGAAAGTTGCCTTGCTTATCACTACTAATCAAATTTCACTCCTCAGGCAAAAAAAAAAAAAAAAAAAAAAAAAAAAAAAAAAAAACACAACCAAATCCTTCATTCAAACTATAAAATCCTTGAAACTATATTGGCCTTATAAGGACTGGCTTAAAGGGGCAAAGCAAGAATGCTTTTCATCTTCTCCGTTATCTGTAGAGGACAGTGTAGGGATAAGGTGTTTTTTGGGCTGTTAAAGCTCTGATCATGGCAGGAGGGTAACGGCAATAGCCGAGCCTCAGTTAAAACTTCATTGGCGACAGCATTGTCATATGTTATTAAGGTAAGCCCTCTCTAAAAATTCGGACGATCCCTAGGCCACTCATTCGTGGGAGAAAGACCGTCCATCTGAGCGTTGGCCTTCCACCCACCACCGCTCAAATTCCGAAGAAAAAGCATTCACCGACAAAACCCCTCAGCGGGCCGTGCCGGAGAACACCTTCCCCGGAGACTCAAATTGCTTTCTTTTGCTTTCTTAAGGCAAAAACCTTAAGACACTCGAATCTCTATGCTCCAGGGGATAACAGCCGAGCCTTAGTTCACCGCATCTCACGGTCGATTCTTGAAAACTATGCTAGCCAATGTCAGAAGGTTAAATTCATCATAAGTAAACTCTTGGTAGGTGCATATTCAAATACTAAAAATTAAGAGCGGTAGAGCTTAAATTTGATATATATTTTAAAATTTTAAGGAATATTATAGATCCATTAATATTTTATAGTTAAATATAGAATACCTTAAATCTTTAAAATGTATTAAAGATTAACAGAATATATCTTTCTGCATTGGATTTACTTGATTTTGAGAATATCCTACGGACTCCTGGGAACTTTTTTTTTTTTTTTTTTTTTTTTAAGTAGTAAAAATTAAGCAACTCAGATACATTGTTACTTGAAAGTTCTCTGGTACATTCGAATGTTTTAAGATTCTTTCTAAATATGCGTATAAAATATGGATGGATCCATACTATTCTTCATTACAATATCTTTCTTATGCCAAATTGTAAAATCATTTACAATAAAATACTAATTTATTATGATTGATTTTATGCTAGTCATTTTAATTAATTACAATATGATAAAATATTTCGATTCTTTTTTGCTGTTCAAAATCAACAATCCATTTCAACCCATAGGTTAATTGTTGATCGTGGTTGTTAATGTTTAGCCTTTCATGATCAACAATGCATTTCCACTGTACAACGAACGAATATCAGACTAGGCCTTTTATTGTATTCTCCAACAACTGAAGCATGCGCAATCAATCAAAAAGAACACTGAAGAATTGAAGCTTTCTTAACGACTACGTTCAACTCTACCATTAAAGAATTCACCTGAGCTGCGTTGCAATCTGCAACTTGAGTAAGTGCATTTAATGCTATTGCTTAGTGAAAAATCTGTGTCAATTCGCGACATAGGAATTAAAAATAAAAGCATTTCGCATTAATTGCGAACAGCAGGTCGATTTAAATACCAGGTTATCAACAGAAACACTGTGATTGTAAAAATCTTAATTATTTGCACTAATTAAGATTAATTAACTGAATTCAAACAAACTGAGCAGTTCATATATATTAATTCCCGAGTGACGACATGCGGAGATGAAAATATTTTAAACAAATGACTGTATATAAAAAAAAAAAAAAAAAAAAAAAAAAAATCCTGAGGCAGAAAAAAAAAAATTCCGGCGTCCTGAGGCCGAAATTGCTGATTTCAGCCTCAGGACGTTGTTGATTGCTTTATATTTGCCCAAAACGCCGTAGGTCTTCTGTTCTCCAAGTTGTGTTTTTCTCATTCGAAGATTTCAAATATATTTTTCATTTTGCATGTTTAACTCATACAATAATTATTTGTTGTTTAATATTTAAAAGTCAATCTTTGGAGATTTTTTTACTTCTATCTTCCTTTTATCGTTTAAATAATAATCTATTCTTTCACACAGTTGAAGCATTCATTTTTGGCCTCCCCACTGTCAACAGCAGCGCTCCCACAATGCATCCTTCATCGATCAACATTCTTAAGAGTCTAATTAAAACGTCATTAATAATTACAACATTCTTACTGTTTGGGAAAGAGTTTTTCCTCCCGTTTCTTGGACAATTTATGGATTGAAAAATATTGGATTTAGTAATGTCTAAGGGTTTGTTGTCCTGCCTGCTAGCAATAATCCTAAATTTAAATTTCATTTATTTTTAATCAGATAACTGATTGCATAAAGTGTGCACATCTCTATTTACACCACAAATTAACTGACATATTATTGCTATATATTATAACAGATAAACGACGAAAGTGAAACAGAATTTCGCTAGGTGTCGCTCGTTTTTTTTTCTAAAATAATATAATATAAT
The DNA here is from genome assembly GCF_054136105.1 of Typopeltis vanoorti. NCBI lineage: Eukaryota > Metazoa > Arthropoda > Arachnida > Uropygi > Thelyphonidae > Typopeltis > Typopeltis vanoorti. The sequence goes on from NC_143570.1 coordinate 28,278,711, forward strand.
AGGGAGATTTATTCATTTCTTAGTTAACCTCCAGAAGACCTAGTTAATACTTGATTTCCTGTACAAGTTTTTCGCCGTGTTGTGAAAAGCTGGTCCCTACTTTCTGTTCTGTCAAGTGGTGCTATTCAGACTGGCCAGACCGCTTAAATCGATGAAAGCTATTATTAGCATTTGATGTCTGTATAGAGTGGAGACTCTTTATGACCCTGGCTGTATCTTTAGTCCTTCCTTCTTCTCCCCTACCGAGTCCCTGTTCCTTTCAGCTTTATTACTACAAATCTGCAGAATGTGTGGGGACAGTGGGAGACGTTTCGGTAAGCAATATCAGAAGCATTTCTGAAAATGATCCTGAAACTTTCTCTTTTGCTTTTTAAGGATCTGTTGGGATGCGGATATTCGATGGGCCAAAAAAATTAAGAATGGAGATAGTTTTCTTCGGAGTTCTGTATCTTTCTGAGACCAAAACACAAAATTATGAAATTCCAAACTTATAATAAAAACTATAAACAGGTTAAGATCATCATGAACAGTTCGGGAATGAAATAGAAGAAACAAGAAAACGATTATAGGATCGACGTTGGAAAAACAAGTGACGAGTTTATCCAATGCACCGTTAACATGGGCGGGAATGTTCCATGATAAAAAAAAAATTTCGATAACCCAACACAGCAAACGAGCCAAATTTTGATTTATGAATTTTTTTTAAAGTAACTCACCTACGAAAGGTTATAAAATGATAGTACATTAATACCATGGGGGTATTAATGTAATAATATTAAAGCTACGGATTTTTTTATTTATTTTTATACCTTGCTTTTTCAAGCCACTTCAGGCCTCCAAGTAAGTGTGGTGATGGCCTCGCACCGGGAGATTGAAATTCATATCCCACCTGGAGACAATCACAAACATCCATGCCCACGGCGGGTTCGAATCCCGCCGTGGGCATGGTTTGAGGAACTCTTGTTTGAAGAAAAGAGCGGATACACTAACCACTCGGGCCAACCAGACTGGTAAAATGTACTGCTATGCATTGTACACCGTATACAGTGTACAATAAAGACGCTGTACAATACGCATTGTCATTTATAACCGTGTTTTGAGCAATTTAGAAATGTTTAGCCAAATAATACTACTAAATGATCCTATTCAAAGCAATATTTAAACCCCCTGGAAAAATTTTAATGTTCTCTTCTTCTTCCTTTACGTAATAGGCTTAGTGGCCAGTTACTATTCGAAAGGGGTAATCCCACAGAATAGGTCGGGCAATCGTTATTCCCGGAGTGTCCTATGTCTGTAGATGCGTGTGTGTTCACGGGGCTGGTTATTGAGACGAAAAATCCGAGTTTCCGGGTGGAAAAAAAAAAAACTCCCTACCCTCGTATGAGACCGACTAACTCACCTTTCGAAAGAGACCAGATAAAGGTTCCTCATGTCACTGACGGGAATCAAACCCAGGTCTTTCTGGACAAAGGGCTTCGTCTATACTGACTGAGCTACGGAGGCTCGAGAAATTTTCTTAAAGATCCAAATTTCATTTAATTTCGTCAAGTCAGTACATAGTAATTACCTTACTTTAAGAAATAATCAATGAAATAGTTTCAGTTATACTTAGACTAACGTGAGAGATTTTCTTATGGACCCCACATATCAAACTTGAATAAAATTAATCCAACTCTGAAGAACATGAGTAACTATGAACCAAACATAATCTACAGGTCCACATATTTGCTATACGTACGTAACAATTAACGTAATTAACGTATTCAATGTGTTAACGGTTCCGGTGCGTGTGTGTATACAGTGAGTATAATTTCGAAATCTTGGGAGAAGAAATCTGGCAAAAACAGATAACAGATATTGTGGAAGGCCTATCGTTAGATGCTGTTTTCTCCCCCCCCCCCCCATTCAACAGAAGAAATCCCCGAGTGGCATTGGTAAGTAAGAACATCTAACTTCATTAAGCACACAATCAGCTAGCTGTCAGAGAAATTTCTCAAGAGTACTCACCCATGGGAAAATAGGAAGTTTTTGTCAAGCTTCGAGAATGGATCTTGAGTGCATATTTTCAGTCCCAAAGTGGTATTTCTGTACATTCAGATACATCTACTATCAGAATAACTGTGATATAAACGAATTAGCAAACAGCACAACAGTTACTTTCAACACAAATTGTGTCAGCAAAATAAAATTCCATTATAATGGAGAAAAATAGTAATTAGCCTTTCAATCAGTAATATCGCCATACGCCGCTCAATAACACGACAAATCCTTACAAAGGTATGTCCAAAATTATTCCTTCCTTATATTCTTCACACATCTATGTCTTCAAACAGAGTCCGTTAAAAAAAATGTATACACACTTTAACAGATGTCATCCGTGGGCGTTTTACGAAGTTGGATCGGATTACGGTAGCAATTGTGTAGTATGATATTCTCTCAACAGATGTCGTTACTCACATGAATACTAGCATCAACACGTGACCGGTAAGACAGTCAAACAGAATGGCCGAGGCACGATTGTCGTTCAAGGAACGCAAGCCCATTTTAAAGTGGTATTTCAAATCTGAGAATGTTGAAGTTCAACGACAATGGAGTCGTCGGTTTGCAACTCAATCTCCAACACGCCTGACAATTGCACGCATTCGTGATAGGGTTGAGATCCATGGTACCGTGTGTGATGTGCACAAGGGAAGATCCGGGAGGCCTCGCACAGCAACGAGTCCTGCTTCCTCGACTATGGTGTTGAATCAGTTGACACGCTCGCCACAGAAGTCTACAACACGATGTGCACGTGAGACAGGAGTTAGCAGTGCAAGCATACGACGCATTCTTAAAGCAGCTAAACGGAAAGTTTACATCCCAAGATTGTTACATGAAGACGATCCTGATCGAAGAATGCAGTGTTGTGAGTGGTTTCAACACGTGGGTGGATGAGGAGTTTGTGAGGAAGATGGTTTAGTCTGATGAAGCACAATTTAAGTTTAATGGAACAGGGAATCGGCATAATTGTATTTAATGGGCTCAAGAAAATCCGGGCGTTCGTGTGGTCAAGGCAGTCAATTTACTGGGGCTCAATGTCTGGTGTGGATTGTCATCTTGGGGTTTAATAGGACCATTCTTCTTTGAAGGCACTGTTACTGATCAAGTGTACCCAGACATGCTACGCACATCCATTTTACCTTTCATTTATGGGAATGATCAACTTCTCTTCCAACAAGATAGCACACCACCACACTACCACCGAGACGTGAGAGCTTACCTTGATGAGAGTTTGCAGGGACAATGAATAGGACGAAGAGGTGCAGTTGAGTTCCTCCGACGTTCTCCTGATTTAACACTAGTGGACTTCTACCTATGGGGGTACGATGAAATGTATCGTAGAAAACCAGCTGCACTGGAGGCCTTTCGGAAAGAAATTGAAATGGCATGTGCAGCAATCCCACTGGACACTTTGGTCAACGTTGCCCAAGCAGTAGTTTGCCGTAATAATAAGTGTCTGGCTAATGGTAACCACTCTGAGCACCTCGTGTAATTGTAGAAGTCAAAAGTAACTTGTATTCATCCCTTGATGTCTGTATACATTTAGTATTACAATTTTTATACAGGTTTTTCTTTTGCTGAAGTGTGTGTACATCTTTTGACGGACTCTGTACATCAGTACTGACCTCAAATTGAGTAAAAAGCCAATGACATCATAAAAGGGGGTACTCCTAAACAAAAATAGACAAAATAGCCATAAAATTAATATTTATTTAGAGGAGTAAGTTACATGGAAAATTTTCCAGAAATAATATCTAGGATAAAAATAGTTTTTGTTTACAGAAAATTTTCAAATATATTCCCGTAAGTAAAGTGAAGTTTTATTTAGAAAACAAAATTCTATTCTAATGACAAAACGCGAATGTTTTGTTCGCAAGACAAAATTACAAAGATTTTGTCTATGAGAAAAATATAAAGGTGTCTCCGAAAATTTAATTATAATAGCAAAAACTTAAAGTATACGTATGCCATTTTTTTAACATTCATCATGAATGTCTACAAGATGTTTTACTTATAAATTCTGTACTGTAAACAATCCAGTAATTTTTTCTTTATCCTCTGTACTTACGATCATCAAACCGCACATACGCTTCTATTTTCCCCTCCCATCTATTGCTGATAGCCAATTTGTAAAACTATCTACGCCAATGTCCGATAGAGGCAATGCCAGTTTTCTATACCATCCTTGTACGTGTTATGATAGCAATAAGAAGCAAACTGAGATTGAATAATCGTTTTTATGGCTAGCCATTACAAGTTATAAAAGAAAATTCGAGCTGTAGCTTCTCACTAAAAGCACATTCTCTTAGTACAGATTCGTCTTGGCTTTTACTACAACAACAACAAAAAAAAAAAAAAAAAAAAACGCCTTTTATTTTCTTTATTGTTTATGAGGTAGATGTCGTCTACAAATGCTACGTTTTTATTTCACAGCTAACATTCAAATGCTTATTGTTATGAACTGGATCTATGAAACCAAGTTAGTTGGCCAGAACAGGTTATTGGAAGACGAAATGGGGAACCATTAGCTCGTTGTACTTAGGATTATCAACCACTTTCCAAATTTGTAGGATTGCTTCCGTCTATTTTCTCAAACAGACGGTATCTTTTAATATAATTTTTCTACCTTAAAAATAAATGCCAACTCGAATACTGCCTTATTTCTTGTAAATCGTAAGTTAATTTTTTTGTCACCAGTCTTGCAAATAGTCTTATCCCCCCCCCCCTTACTTAGCCAATATCTTTGCATCCTATATAAATTCCATTTCTCCCTATATTCATTGATATTTTCATTCTCATTGTAAATATCTAATTCGCTTTTGATGTCTTCATTTTTTTTTTATATAGTCTACTTCTGTATATCCATTATTCTCATTTCTGCTGTCTGCATGGGCGTCCGCAGAAAATTTCCATGGGGGGGGGGCAGAATTTTCCAGGGGGAGGAGCAAAGCTTGGAGACAATTACATCAATAAAATTTTATTTGATTATTTAATTTTTTGGCTTTTTTTTTAGATCCGGGAGGGGCAAGTGCCCCGTTTGTCCCCTCTGCGGACGCCCATTGCTGTCTGTATGTTACTTTGATCCTTCTTTTTAACCGGCCATATTTCTGAGCCCTATTAGTGGAGTCTATCACTATGTAAAATTTAAGTTGAGTTTCTCGTCTTCATTTTTATTCAAAGTCCTTTTAATTGTTCCACACAATTTTGAAATTTATTTTTTTTCATCTATATCCTTGTCTTTTAGATGTGTTATTATGTAACCTAAATAATTAAACCGTGTCAGCTGTTGTATCTGTCTAACTATTTTTGACCTCATATACTCTCTGCCTTGAAATGCCATGATTTTGATTTGTTTTTTGAAATCTTTAGAATGTATTGCAGACTTATTTAATTCGTAAGGATGAAATCTTGGAAGCCGTGTGTGTAGCCTTAAGTGCTGTAAGGACATCATGTTGGAGGTTTAATGGAATATTATTAGCACTGAAGGATTAAAACTAATTTTAATGCTTCCAATATTTCGTCTTAGTCACTGAGATATCTTCAGGGTTTGCAAATAACTTTACTTTCACTTAATATTGTATTGTATTCGAGTGTGTTGTTACAAAAGTTATTTGTAATCCCTGAAGATGTCTCAGTGACTAAGACGAAATATTGGAAGCATTAAAATTATTTTTAATCCTTTCCCAGCTGATAATATTCTATGAAATCTCCGACATGAAATCTTGGAAACTGAAGTAAATTAATTAAAATAAATATTTATCCTATAGTAATAATTTTACAATTATATCGTCTTTAGATAAATTAGGAAATTTGTGTTTATTTGTGTATGTTATTTAAAAAAAGGCAACATTTACTTAAATCAAAATGGACAGTTTCAATAGTCGTATTTCGATAAGCATATTGATTATGTATTGTATTTGGTGGAAGAATAGGTTTCGGAGATTAAAACAAATTATTTTATACAAAGGAAATAACCACATAAATGAACAATTATGAAAAATCATACCGACTTGACGAGTTATGGGAAACATTTTTAAAAAAATAGGAACAATTCATCTTGTAAAAGCATATGTGCAGAGTAAATGAAATTTTTACCATTTCCTTTCATACGGAATTGAAAAAAAAGCAGAAAATTTGATTTGTGCAGACTTCCGAAGCCTTTTCAGTATGATGAAACTATCCCAAAATGCCCATTGGGTATATTTCAATGTGAAGCATAGACGCAAATTTAACGGAGATAGCTACGGGTTTTCAAGTGAAATTTGGACTCAAATATAGCTACACGAGGAAAATAACCGTTTCGCGACTCATTTGCGTCCTTTTTGGAAATAAATGGAAGCTTTTTTCCATCGAGAATACAACTAGCACGACTCCGTTGGCCTCATAAGTTTGCATATATTAAGGGAAGCTCTCTCAACGCATGTGAGTCGCTGCACTTTGCATGTGTTTGTGTTGGAAAGAAATAAATGAGTATTTCTTGCTGCGTTTGAATGTCGTAGCATCTGTCACCATCTAAGAATAGGACACCTTCGAAAGCCGGCGGGAGAATTGAAAAAAAAAAAAAAAGCGAGTTAAACGCAAACGATTTCCTTGAATGAAGTACAGTTATAACTCATAATAATGTAAAGCTAAGCCTAACCGCACTGACCATATTACACATATGTTTCACGTACTGTGGGGATTTGGTGAATGGCAAGGAGAAAATTGTCTGTATGATTTGTGATATCGTCTCATTTCGGGGACGATATGGAATAATGAGTGCATATAAAAGAGGAACAAAATGACACAGAGGAAGGGGAGGTACACTATTACTCATCAGATATTCCATTTTAAGTCTCTCTCTCTTTTTTTTTTTTTGAATATATTTTCTGTGGTTCGATACTATAGTTAGACGGGAGATTTCTATTGATGCCGGTGGCGGTTAAAATAATGGTTTTTACAAGAATCTATTATTTAAATCTCTCTCTCATATACGAACGCGCGCATGCACATCCACAGATTCTTAATGTGTAGTGTATGTTTCATGTGGTCTCCTTATAGTTTATAACAAAAGCCAATTGAACGTTATGTACGTTGATTGAAAATAGGGATATATGTCTATTATTGAATTCAAGTTTCAAGCAACCTAGTCATGATTTTCCAACCATTTATAAATATAACCTTTATTTATTTGCACACAAGTATGTTAATAATGTCTAAATTCATAAATTTCTTATCAGAAATGCATATATGTTTCATATAATATGATATTATAAAGTAAAATTATAATATGAAATAAAAGGTGTATTATTATATGACTGATACTTTATTTCCACCTTTTAAAAAACATTAATGCATATAATTTTTCTAAAAGATAATTTCTTTTCCCAACTTATTTTTTTGCTCTTTATTTATTTTTTTATGATATGAAATTATATCCGCAGTTTAAGTTTTTACTTTCCTTTAACTCCGTTCTGTTGCGTGTATAAAGATACCGTTCTCTAATGAAGAGGAACTTCTTTTTCACAGGCGGTTGATCTGAAAGATTTCAAAGACTGCAGTCTCTGTTTACTCTCGCAACACGAGATGTAAAATAAGAAATATTATTACACCAGAAAGAATCTTGACTATAAAACTTTCTTATGCTTAACTTACCTAACTACTCTTATCTAAACTAACATTATGTTTATCTACCATAAATAAATATACATCTGCAAACTACATCAGTTCTTCCGAGAATTTTTTTTTAAAAAGTTGCAATGCAATTAAATGCCACTCCTCGTTAGTGTGATGCACTACACACGTACACATACATATACAAGGCATGCACGCAGTCATGTTTCGGATAGATAAAATGAATGTGTAATGTAATCATTTTATCCATCTTATAGCAAACTTCATCACAGGTTATTACAACAGGAGGCTTTCAAATGTAGGTTTCTTTAAATGTAAATGTGAAAGACTTCACAAGTAATATACAAGGCATGCACGCAGTCATGTTTCGGATAGATAAAATGAATGTGTAATCATTTTATCCATCTTATAGCAAACTTCATCACAGGTTATTACAACAGGAGGCTTTCAAATGTAGGTTTCTTTAAATGTAAATGTGAAAGACTTCACAAGTAATACGACATGAAATACTCTCCTGTTTAGCAGAAGGTATACAGAATAATTTGAAGAGTTTTTAAATGATAATTTTTCACTGTATATGAATGACGCATTGAAACATCAAATAGAGATAGAGAAAATAGTTATACTAAAGTAAAAATAGGAATTTAATTTTTGTCATAATTATACGATTTAATTGACTATTTACATACACTGAAACTGTTACATAATAATAGAACCATATGCAAACAAGGCAGCTAAATTGTAACTAATATACTTTAAAAACAAATATATTTTCGTGTATTAATACAATAACTTGGTTATAGTTTTGATATTTCGTTCCTCACCAAACGCAGAATTTGTCCCTTACAGAAGGATGGCTATCGAACATTAATTCAGTAGTGCAGGATGAACAAATGCAAAGAGTACAACGAAATGAACATGCTATGATTTATTAAAAGTAATGTGTTAATTAACATTACTTGCGTATGTTCAGTGAATTAGTTTCTTTTTTTTTTTTTTTCCATCGACCAGCCACCAAATATTTATAACCCAGTTATCTATTAAAATATGTCTGGCTAATTCTCGAACCCAGATAAGCAGCAGCAGCAGGCAAATGCCTTCACCACCATCACTTTCATTTTCTGTGTCATCATAAAAGGCAGATTTGGTTTTGCGATAATCCGTCAATTTCTTTCGATCTTCGGGGCATCCCGCCGTGAAACGATCAGCTAGTGCGAGCAAACAGCGCGTAAAGCTATGTGTCTTCGAACAACAACGAGAAATAGATGGGTTTTGTAAAACCAGAAACGGCGTGTTCTCTGATCCGGAATGGACTTTTCCCAAAGCCGTGTTTTAACAGAGGCCATACATTTCGGCTCATTAAGCGCATGCCGGGCGCGCGCGCCCCAAAAGTCGAGTATTCCTTACGCTTATATGGATGCGAAACCCACTTCTTTAACAACGCAAGAGACACATGGTGGCGAAAAATTACTGCATATGTTATGAACTAATGGGACAAGGAAAAAGAAAATGAACTATTTTTACTGGGTAACTGAAAAAAATTTGCAAAGAATGTGTCTATCATGTGACCACATTTGGATAATTTAACGGTCTCGCGAGCGTTTTATTTTGAGCACTCCTCCCAAGTCATTTATTACATTACAGCAATCCATCCATTTCACGCATGCGCAGTTCTTCAAATAACTGTAGGCTTATTTTCGTTGATTTCACTTGTACACAAAAATGCTATTCATATAAGTTTACTGAGAAAGAGGCACTGCTCAGGATAAAATTCAAATGCGATCAGTATTTCAAGCCACTTAAGAAACACTGTTGAAGATAAATTAATTAAGAAGGCGCTATTTTCTGTTAATAGAAGAATTAAGTATTGTTTACAATCAGTGGGATAATGTTTGTCTAATAATTTCTTGTTAAATTCACACTTCAGATGAATGCTAAAAGCAATTAAAACTCTTGGCCTCAAGTGATTGCATTTTTTAATGTTTTGTTTCACAATAACATAAAAAACTTGGAGGGGGGAGGAGAGTTGAAGGAAGATGGGAAAAAATCGACAAATGATAGTGAAACGGGGGAAAAAATTCTTACTGTTGGGCAATATTTGTTATTGTTTTTTTAAAAAATACAATTTTTTTTAACGTACCTAACATTGTTAACAAAACTAATATAAATTTACTGGATCCGAACAATGATTAAAAAAATTGCGTGCCTCAAAGGTATTCTGGTATAGCGACGTCACTCAACAGTTGAACCTAGAGACAAGAATATAATTTTGCTTTGGATAAAATATCAAAATTATGGTAAAAATTAAATCCTTTAATTGTAATGTCGAAATATTTAGAGACGGAGTAAACATGATAAACACTACGAACACTCTACTACTGGCGCAAACTGCATATAAACAACAGTGGAACTGCGCGACGGACAGTGTCGCATTACGCTAATAGCTCGCATCTCACTATGACGTGCATATGCTTGCGCGCGTAGCAATATGATACTGTGGTAAACACAGTGCTGCTAGCGTCCTTCGCCCTCCTAAGTACTACAAGATGGATTTTTATTATTTTTTATAAAAAATAAGAGACTTGTATAGGATTGTTGATGATAAAATTAAATATTACAAGCAAATATAAATTAATTAATAAATATATTTATATATCGAGAAAAATTGGGGGTGCTGCAGTTCCGCAGTGCCTATGCACGGACCACCCCTGGATTCCAAACACCAAATGATTAATGATAAGCTGAGTGGTGTAGGTTTTTCGGTTCATGCATAGTTTGAGTGCTTTCGTTTCTTCTATAGTCAAGTGAATAATTTTTTATGATAATCTCATCCATAAAAATGTTATAAACCTAATAAACATTTAATACCACGGAATTACCAAGCTGAGATTATCTGGAACCCTCATTGACCAAACATGGAAGTTTTTTAAATCATTTCAGGACACCGATAAGCAGAGTAATAGCCCCCCCCCCCACACACACCCTGGTGATGAAATTCATTTATAGTGCAAAGAAACTGAAAACAAAGAACCCTCATATTACTTTGCAAAGAATACATACGAAAATGCGCTCGTATTTTCATAAAGTCTAAACCTATGCACGTATAAATCTTAGAAGTACAATTGAAAACAAAGAAACCCTTAATTCCTATTAAATAATCTCCCTGTAACCGGTCCATAAATAGTGGACTTGTATTTTATGGAAAATCTTCCATTTCTATAGGCAATATTTGAATAAATAAAATAGCAAATTGATTTTTGTTGTTCTCAATGTACTTACACGTTAAGTCGCAATGGAGACAACAGGTATAGAAGTGTTTCTGTTATCGTTGTAGCCAAAAAATGTAATGACATAATTAGAAACATCAAGATAAGGTACAAACCACACCGACAAGCTCATATATAGGACTAAGGCTTATTCTACCCACGGAAACATTCTGAGGAATCACACACCAGACCCTATCTGTTCCATGTCTTCTCTACAACCATGATCCTGACTCATCGGTCTCGTCTTTATGTCTAGGGGATTACGTTTTATCGCTTCTTCCGAGTACGTTCAATGTCCCATACAAACTGTCCATTCAAACAGTGTTGCTAGCCTTTTTTTGTCAACTGGGAGACGCTGATAGCGTTCAGGATTACAGAGCGACCCTCCCTTGTCCTATAAAACCTTTTTTTTTTCTTTTTTGTGATGGTCATGTGTCGGAATAAAGTTTAGCGAAAAAGGCAAACATCTCCACTAACACGAGCGTGCTTCGCTAGCAACATTACCATCAACAAGGCTACAAGCTGGGAGTATCGGAACAGATAAATGTGAGGGATTTAACGAATAAAATATGTAAATCCTGTTTGTCTTACGCTAATAAAGGGCTCTAGGATAATAAGGCTTAATTAACGCGATGATCTACAGCTTTCCAAGGGATTATTCTGACATCTGAGCTTACTTTAATAGGAACGGGCAGCCATTCGTTATATTAAGGAAATAACAAAACAGGAGTTAAGAGCCGTATGTTCGAAGCGGGATTACATTGGCTATTTTTGCGAGCTCCTACGGCCCAAGCTGTTTGTCTGAAAAAGCACTTACTCACAAGCCGTTGTTATAAAAATAAAAAAATCGATCTATGGCATAACTCGAAGTTCTTAATTGGTTGTAATAAAATCCTTTTAAGCTTGTTAATATTAACTAACTTGCAACAGTATTTCGATGCGACGAATAGTACTTGATTGGAGTATGATTTAACAAGAATCAACGTAGTTTTAATGTTTTGATAAATTGCACGAAAACTACAAAATGGCTTCTGACGCATGTGCTTGAGAAAATGATTTTTATATGTACAAGGAACGATTGCTTTTTCAGAAATTTACTTAAATTTCTAAATGTTATTTATAAAAAGTTAAATAAAATATAATTTATAATTCAGTGTTCGCATGATTCATTAATTATTAACAAATTCTGGAGATTTTTGGGGATATGTAGTGTACACCTAATTGTGTTTTACTTAATTTTTTTATTAAGATGGCTTAGTCTATGAATTTGATGTTACTCATATTGCAAAATGTGAGAGTGTAATTTAACGAGCAGTCTTTCTACAGTTTCCTACCCCCAGTAACCAAAAACAAGAAACACCTGATTTTCCTAATATAAATGTGATTAAACATCACAGGAAAAGGAAAAAAGACCTTTTAACGAGGAGAATCGCATCTATCTCCGTGTTAGGAACTGTCTCTCAGCCTACCTCCGCCGCTTCCTGGAGCAGGAAAGGTACCTTACGGGGTGAGGAGTGGTTCCTGAGGAGATGGTGCGACCCACCAACCATCTGCCAGATCATACAAGGGGGGGGGAATCCGGTTGTGTCTGCACCTATAACACCTTCAAGTTGTAGGTGTTGACGCTATCTCGATCTTCCTTCCTGATCAGCGTTTAACCCACAGGTATGTCTAGTCCTTTCGCAGTTGAAAGTTCTTCTGTTCCCAGGTTGGGGTTGACCTGAACAAACCCGGACTGCGAAGGCCAACATCGAGGTGGTCCCAAGCCCTTTTCAGGGCGGGGTCTTCCGGGCCAGGTCATCTCCCTTTTTTTTCCTGGTTATACTGTTCTGGGTTTGCTCGGCAAACTCATTCCTCTATAGAATTGTCTTCCACATAATCTTTAGATATATTTACACTTGTTAAATTTGCTTAGTCTCTCCTTTTTTTTTCCTTTTCAGGATTTTTCCTTTTTAAAAGTGAAAAATCAAGTGAAAAACCGTTTTAGAAGTACCCCTGGGGGATCAACAGTTAAAACAGCTCAACTGAGGCCTTTTTTTATCCACTCTACTACTATGCACTCTATCTTTATTTCCTCTAATACTATCTGCTGAATCTCAGCCTATCTTGCTCCACAGGCCAATGATGAGATACGTTGAACTCACAAAATTTTATTAAAGACATATCTTTCATAAATGATCTTTCATTTCATCTGATCACAATCCAATACTGCTTCAGTTGTGAAACCAAGAAAAACTACCCCCCCTCCCCACACACACACTCATTCATATAATGGGAAAGGTTGACCAAAGTACTCCCGAAATGAATACAGTATATTGGTCCTGTTCCGCTTATAAAATCCAAAGAAGAAATTGAAACAGCTGTTAAAGACCTGACCCAGCAAATTAACACAGCCCTTACAGCAGTCACTACTTCCACAACTGCCCTCAGGCCCAACCACTTGCCAGAAGATATCATGAATATGATCAAGGAGAAAAATAAGGCTAGAAAAAGGTTTCACAATACCCGCGCACCACAAGACACACGAATCCTGAATAGTCTCAATTCTGCAGTGAGAGATGCCCTTAAAGCACATAGAAGTCAACTTTGGGAAGAAAGATTGTATTCTATCTCTCCTGACAATGACTCCATTTGGAATCTAAACAAAAACAAATCTCTTCCCCCCCCCCCTCTCAAAATAGATCTAGGTCTCATCCACACTGATGCAGATAAAGCCGAAGCAATAGCAGAAAACTTAGATAAGCAACATAAATCCTCATATGAACATCTAGACTTTAATCACATCTACAAGATCCATCGACATGTCAGATGTTCATCAAAATCTTCTGCAACCTGCTCCCATCAAATTGCACCCACATCACCAGCAGAAATATATGATATATTCAAGAAATTAAAAAACAAAAAGGCTCCTGGACCTGACAGCATCACCAACAAGATGATAAACCTGCTGCCTCGTATGGCTATTGTACATCTGACCAACATAATTAATTCCATCCTCTGTTTCCAACATTTCCCCTAATGTTGGAAGGAGACGGATACAATTCCAATCCATAAGACCGGAAAAGACCCGCATCTGCCTCAAAATTATCGGCCAATCAGCCTCATCTCAAATTTGGATAAAATTGCAGAGAAAGTTACTCTTACCAGACTCCAAGCCTCAGTACACAAATTAAACATTCTTCCTAAAGAGCAGTTTGGGTTCCGTCAATTCCATAGTACCACACAACAGATACATAGACTAGTTGAATACATCTCAATGGGCATCAATGTACTGGGTCTTTTCCTTGACATAGCCAACGCATTTGATAAAATTTGGCATTTCGGATTACTGCATAAATTGATCTCAACTGGAATACCATTGGAAATGGTTCACCTAATTAAATCATACCTTTTTGACAGGCTTATGCAAATCAAGATCAACGGTGCGGTTTCGGTACAGAAACGTATCTTGGCTGGAGTCCTACGAGGATCCTTACTAGCATCGATTCTGTTTTTCACATACATGTGATATCCCGCACAATCCATTGTCATCTATCATGACCCTCTACGCGAATGATACAGCGTCATTAGCCAGATCTCTACAGCCGCATCTTGCCATCAAAGAACTACAAGAAAACCTACTACTCATTGAAAAATGGTTCTCCAAATGGAAACTGCAGGTGAGTCCCCAGAAAAGCGTAGCCATGATATTCACCAGAAGACCGATGCTTCCTAAAGTGGACCTCTTCCTATTTAACACAAAAATCCCGTGGCAAACAGAAGTCAGATACCTTGGTGTACTACTGGACAGAAGGCTATCTTTCAGCTGTCATATCAAGGCTCTCTGTGTAAAGGCATCAAAAGCCATTGCTCAACTCGATCCTCTAATCCAGTGATTTTCAACCTTTTTCATAATATGGCACACCTAGACTAATTATTAAAATTCTGAGGCACACTAAAAATATATTCTTTTAATTTTGTGACGATCTGGCAAAAAAATAGGCATAATTTTGATTGATTTACACACACAAGATAAATAAATGCGCAAATTACGACATCATTTCTTTCAATTAATTTGTTTTCACAAATCTCACTACACACCCGAAGACTTCTCGCAGCACACCGGTTGAAAATCGCTGCTCTAATCATCAGGAACAGTAGACTAAACACCAGAATCAAATTACATATCTACAAACTGATGGTTCGTCCTATACTCACTTACACTTCTCGGGCTTAGAGCCATACTGCTGACTAATATTCTCAAATTACAACGAGTGCAAAATAAATGTCTACGTATGATCCTAAACGCTTCATGGTTCGTTAGAAATGTACAATTCCATCGGGACACAGATGTCCCCTATATTTACACTTTCCTGCAAACTATAGCAACGAAGTTCTTTTCATAACACCCCCCTGTTGTTCGAAGTTATGGAACATTTCAGATTTGTTAACAACATAAAAATCGGTGTACAGATAGTAGGAAGCGGTATTTCATCGTAGCAGTTGAATACAGGTGGTATGGCAACAAGAGGTAACTCAGTGACTTCGAGAGAGGTGTCATCGTGGGCTATTACGTTGGTAGCATGTCATTGCCGCTCAACTGGAGCATCCAAAATCAACGGTTGGCGATGTAATCCACAAATGAAGACATTCTGGCATCACTAATGCAAGAAAACACCACTGACAGAAAAACCTGTTAGTCATTTATGGCAACTGCCAAAACATCATCTGCACAGACCATGAGTTCTAGAAGGCCATTAACATCATGGTGAGCACTAATATTGTACGAAAAGAACTCCATTTACTGGATTTCCACGGAAGAGCAGTGGCACACAAGCCAAACATCACATGTAACAAGGCGGCTCGTCTGGCCTAGTGCAAAGAGCATGTGAACTGGAGAATTGACCAGTGGAAAACGGTACTCTGGAACGATGAATCAAGGTTCACCTGTTTCTAGTCTAATGGCAGGGTGTGGAGGAAGCCTGGTGAGCGTTTGTTACCACAGTGTGTTGTATCCACAATAAAGTTTGACGGTGGAGGAGTAATAGTGTGGGGTGCATTCAGCTGGTTTGGAGTGGGACCACTGGTCGTTGTTCGTGGTTCCATGAAGGCAGCTCAGTACCTTGATATTCTGGATAATCAGATGCTGTCTACACAGTGGAGTTTTTAAGGAACCGACTGCGTTACTATCCAGACGACAATGCTCCATGCCACAAAGCTGCAGCTGTTATGGAATGGCATGAAGAGGTGGATGCTAAACGACTACCCTGGCTTGTGCAGAGGCCTGACCTTAACTCCATCAAACACATGGGGGGCGAATTGGAGTGGAGATTGAGGTCGAGAGCAGCACGTCCTTGATCTGTCACTGAACTCGGTGCTGCTTTGATGGAGGAATGGAGACAAATTTCCCCTGATGTCTGGCGCACATTCGTAGCAAGCCTCCTTCAAAGGATGCAGGAGGTGATCAAAGCCAAAGGTGGACATACCCGATATTAGGGTTAGCCTGCTGGTATCAATTGTAAACTGCTAAAGTGTCTGGACAATGATTGGTAGATAGCGGATATATATATATATATATATATATATATATTGATGTATAGGCGGGCTGTCACGAAAATTTAGGAGTCGCTGTTCTGTACAGCAATACGAATCCCCCCCCCCCCACCACCTCCACACACACACACACATACACACAGAATACTGCTAGACGAAACTGTATTAGAAAAATGCAACCTTAGACTGGGTTGGTTGTGATCCAGCCCGAAGCAACTAAGGCAATGAAACGAGTATGTTGTATATCTTACTAAGT
This sequence comes from Typopeltis vanoorti, assembly GCF_054136105.1. Taxonomy (NCBI): domain Eukaryota; kingdom Metazoa; phylum Arthropoda; class Arachnida; order Uropygi; family Thelyphonidae; genus Typopeltis; species Typopeltis vanoorti. Next base: position 28,295,418 of record NC_143570.1, read on the forward strand.
GTGTTCTCCGGTTGGTTTGTTTGTTACGCAGGTTCAAAAGCCTGAATTTTCAGAAGGGGAAACTTCTGCTACCTCCGTATGGCTCGATTAACTCACTAAGAAGAGTATTTATAATTAACTATTCATGAAATAGTTGAAAACATAATAGTACTAATTTAAAAATAAGAAAATACTCAAATGCCTTGGTATATCTCCTTAGGACCGCTAAGGAGCAACATAATGTGTCTGCTCTGTTACCAATCATGCGTTGTACCCCTCCGTCCCCTCAACAGGGACACTTGTTTTTAACAATATTTTTGTATGTTTTATATATTTAAACTTTTTTTTTACTTTTTATTTGCGAAAATCTTCGAATGCTTTTTCGCCACTGACTGAGCCACGTTTACAAGACCAGGGCACTCTCTTTTATTGGTTTCTTGGTCTTACACTGTTTGTAGCTCTGTCTTTTCTTTCTCTGATCCTGCTTACTGTACTCTATCATCCGTTTTTTTTCTTATCTCCGAGATTCTCTAGCAAAATCCTTTTTCTCTTACTAGATCTTGTTTTTATTAGCTTAGCAATCCTCAGATTATCCTGGGAGTTGCCTGTTAGCATTTATTCGTATTAGCTGCGTACGTTTGGCGAATTAGTTTCAATTTTTGTTTCTGTTAGAATAGTTCACTGCTTGACCTTTTCGAAAGCTTTCTGTCAATATTAACTGATGTTCTTTCTTTATTGTGCTTTTGCTGTGTTTACTTTAATTAAATAAAGATGAAAAAAAAAACTGTACGTGCCAATGCAGTTAACTACGTTAAAATATTTTTCAATTGCACTGATCATTGCTTAATAAAATAAAAAGACATCAATTGTCTTTTTATTTTTTGGTCAAATCAAGTATGATACTGGAAATATAATCCATAGAAACAATGCTGAAATAACCTGTATAGATAGTTGGAAATTATTGCAACTAAGGTCAGATATTATCAATTTAATTGCTTGTTCGAGTCCGTTTTTTTTTTTCGTTTTCAGAGGGGGAAAAGAGAGGAGAGAACAGTGGTGCACCCAGGAGGGAGCCCCCCCCCCAAAAAAAAAAACACATGAAAAATTTCCCAAAATCTTTTCCTAATTAAAATTAGTTTTTTTTTTTAATTTATGTCGTGTCTTCTATTTCTATACTACTTATGAATTAGCGGTCATATAGGGTGGGAATACCCTATAGCTTTCGGAAATCACGGTCGCTGTGAATGCAAGGCGAACGAGGTAGTGCTCAGGGGGGTCCGAGCGCTACTTCGTTTGCCCGAGTCGGGCCAGAGGAGATCACAAGTTTTATGTATTGGCGATCACTGCAGATGCTCAGTCATAGGTCGTATGCAATACGTAGTGTGTATTCTCAAATCGTCTACCGAACTCGCCCCCCCCAAAAAAATTAAATCGTGAGTGCTCCCCCCCTCAAGATTAAATCCTGAGTGCGCCACTGGGAGAGGAATCCTCCTCATAAAGGCTCCCTAACTCACCTTTAGTTTGTCTTTAAGCGTGTATCTTATTTAAAAGCAGGAGAGTTTAGACATTTTTATTTTGCTTCTTACATTCTAAAAATATCCATTGTTCGGTATCATTAGAATTTTTTCTACTTAAATTGCTCTTATATTCTATACATTTTCAACTTACAAAGACGCCAGTATCTATTCGATTGGTCTTTCCCCACGGTAGTTTAATAATAGGTCTTATTTCTCGTATTCTCTACAATCTAACCTTATCTAATACAATTTTCCGAGATCCACTACGAACGGTGCCTTGCTGTCTTGTACCGGATGACCTTAATCTACTCTTCTCCTACATCTAAGATAGTCTATTCTTGATAACGTCGAAAATCCCCAATGAACAAACAAGTTTTTTTTTTTTTTCCCCGAGAGTTGCCACACATTCTTATTTCTTTAAATTTATCTTCCCCCGTATCCTTATAAATATCGCTGGCCCCTCAATGTTTCATAAATAACGATCAAAAACTATAAGAACGTGGACTTCCCAATCGCAAGACAGTAAAATGTCTTATGATAAAACTCTTCGGTCTGTGTTTTTGTAGATTAAGGAAACGTTTATAAAAAAAACATCTGAGAAAGAAAGAAAAAAGAAATTTGTAATTTAAGTATTTGAAGAAATGAAAATACACTCGCATAGGAGAAATACATCGCAGGTGTATTATTTTCAAACATGATAGTAAAAAAAAAAGGGTGAAATTTTCACATTAACGAGATATTCTCAGAAATCTTAGCATATTTGAGAGATGGACGTTCTACGGAAGTGTCTCATCACTGATATTACTACCAAAAAAAAAAAAAAATCGAAACTCGTCCGTAGATGGAATGGCAAGTAAGATATTGGTTATTACTTTGTAACAAAATACCCGATTTTGTACAACGTGAAAGAGGAATGATTAGAATTTTTTCTTTCTTTCTATGTTAATAATAAGAAGAGTGTGAAAGAATAAAATTCTAAGGATTATTCACGTCGCCTCCTGGTTTTAATGACTTCGGTCCGGATTCAAAACAAACCGACACACACTGATAAATCTTACGCACGTAACTCAAGGCATTCAAAATAAATTCTAAGAAATTTCAAACGGTAACGAAATATATTTTTTTAAAGTTTAAAAACCTGGACGATAGCAGCTTTTTAACCCGACTTGAAAAGGGTGTGGAGAAGTCTATTTTCAGTAACAAAATCGCTGTTAACGTTCTCATTATTGAGACATTGAATAGAGGTAAAACTGAAGTAAGACTGAGTATTTCACACGCTTGCTAACCTCTTAATGATGTCCTTTCGTCTTCCCAGTATCTACCCCACGAACACTAAATAATAGTACAAGGAACAGGTAATGGACGACACCCAAATCTTTTTTTTCCGTTTTTTTGTGCTTTTTTTTTGTTCTCAGAGAAATGGGGACAGTGGAGTTAATTACAAAAGATCGATCCACTGTTGAACGTGTAAGAGAGGTGGAGTGGATTGGGGAGAAATGTGTCACATGACCATTGTAGTAATCCTCTTGACGGGGGGGGGAGAGTGTAGTGCTTGCAGCAATTACAAGAATTTTTTTTTTTTAGGACTTCGTCGGATTATGATTGTCTCGCGAACGCCTTGTTCAGAATTTTAGCTCATTAAAGACTTGGTGACAAGCAGAAAACAAGTACTTTAGACAAGTATAATCACTCTTATTAGGTGAATATCGTCTTTTTCCTAAGCAGGTAAACTCTATTACAACTGAAGGTAAGTAACGGACAAGATGGATTAATTAAATACAAATATTTCTTTAGATTTCGGCCACTTGGTGTATTATTGTGGTTCGAGTTCCTTGACATCTCGCGAAATATAGACCATTTTCTCTTTCTTTCTTTTCATATATTCCAGAACGAACCTACTATTCAATAATATTCCTGTGAACTGAGGAGGGTGATGCTCGCTGTTGTGGTGGTCGTATTACGGAGTCTCGTACACGTCCTCAAATTATGCAAGCTATATTTTTTTAAAACTAACTGAATTCAGGCATAGAATGAAGTCGTTTCCACAAATGTCAGAAATTTAAATAGTAAGAGGATGTGTAGAGATATTTTGAATACTTCGCTTTCTATCAAAACTTCAACTCTATCCAGTCATCAAAGAATACCGCAAAGAATATCTCGTGAGAGAGCTTGTCATGTTGTCTCTATTGAAAGAAAAACAAATTGATAAAATGGAATTAATCTTTTTAAATCCTTTTAAAACTAAAAAGAGAAAGAACAACCAGTTTCTTTTGATGTCTGAAAAGTTTTCTCTCAAGGGTATGCATGCACACTTTTGAGGATTGTCATCCTTGTATATCCCGACGTTTTGGATAGTCTGAATTGCATGGCTTAACTTTGGCCCCTACACTTATAAGACAAAGTAATGCAAGTGCCAACTTAATGCACAAGGGACCACATCCGATGCTTTGAAGAATCACAAACAGTTCGATCGTATATCTTGAAAAGAGAAAGATCGGTGATCGAATGATATTTCAGAAGCACAGGTGCCTAAACATTGTCCTAATCAAATGCCTTTGGTTTGTTTTCATTGCAATTACGTCACTTAATTGAATGTTTTCTTTTAGTCCAATCTATCTGTTCTGGAAGATGCAACACAGGCTAACTCATCTTTAGTTGAAAAGTTCTTATCACGGTTTTTCGTGTCCTAGACGGAGTTCGAACCCAGTTTTTTTTTTTTTTTCAACCTTTAAAAGGGCATCGCCGATACTAACCACGGAAGTTAGATGGGGGACCCGTTTGTTTCCAATTCATTTTTGAATTAAAGTTCCGATACTAGGAGTAAACCATCGACCAAGAAAGCATTACGAAATTTAAGGAAATACCAACAGAAGACGTTTAAAAAAAAAAAAAAAAAGGCCGAATTCATAAAGACGTTAGCATTTTGTAATTATCGTAAATATAAGCTATAGTGCTCAATCGGGAAAGAAGAAAAGTCTCAAGAATTCAGTATGTCAAAAGAAATGTGATTTAGCATGTAGATGAAGACAGAACTCGTTAGTTTTCGTGAAAAAAATGGCATACTTGTGTCCTTCCTTGGAGATGAGGAGCACCAATAAATATCCCACATTGATGACAGACCAAATTACGAGTAATTCCCTGGGAGAAGGAAAAACATTAGAAACGAGATACTAAAAAGTGAATCAATGGAAAGGCAAGACGCCGAAAATATTTTCTACACTTTGGGAGCCGAAACATTCTACAATCATTACAGTGTTCATGAATCATGATGTTAAACCTGAAGCATAAGAGGATTTCTATATATTATTAATGTTTCTATTAAGAATGTTGTTACAATGACAAAAAAAAAAATTATTTTTTTTTCTTGTTTTAATTTGCAGCGAATGTGGTACAGACCCGCGATCTCAGGAAGCTCTGCCTTCTAACGAATACATCTTGGCATAGCGTAGGATTCTACCCTGGAACCAGGGGCCTTTGAATAGTCATGATTGTATTTTCGACAATATACACATATCGGTCGGTCACTGAATTAGTAAATGCAAAATACTTGATCACATGCGTCATCACGTGTTTCAGGCAACTATTAAGAATGTTCTGATCGGTAATCGTCAATGGTGTTTGTTGATCACAATGGGAAAAAGAAAGAATCTTTCGGAGTTCGATAAAGGGCTTATTGTGGGTGCCTGTCTGGTTGGAGCCACGATTTTGAAAACAACAGATTGGTTTCTTAAAAGGTGAAATATCCCGGTTGTTTAATCAATGTAAAAATAACCCACATTGCTCTCTAAGAGGCATAACTGTGCTCCTAAGAACCGGAGCACAGTCAGTAATGAGATCGCCGTGTGCGATCTCATTATTGACTTATGTGCAGCAATTGACGCATTTAATGAAGACCGTTCCAGACCCATATCTCGCTAAACTATGCCTAGGGAATTGAAGAGGATGGGTATTGGTAGCTGCTAAAGGAGATCAAAGACGGTATTTAATAAAAGTTTTTTTTTTTTTAATTTAGTGGCCTAAGAAATTGGTTTAAAACATAATTAATACGAAGTCCAGCCTTCCAAGTACATATATTCAACTCAATTACTGTAATTGTTCAATACTCCCATATATATATATATAAATATATTAGAAAATAACTTTTCTTTGGGTCTACATTAGACTTTTATCGATCGTAGGGCTGTTCGGCGCTAGTCCAGTTAGTTAATCTATAGTTTATACAAAGGAAGGAGCATATTATTCAGGGCGACCAGCTCCCAAATCCTTTTCGCTGAAAAGATTCGTTGCCTCGCTTCACTGCTATTTCTGTATGGTCAGAAGGTTTGGAACCGCTGTGTTGACACCATTTACTAGCTATCACTCTTCTCTGTTCCTGTACGCACGGCACTAAATCTTATTTCCGCAAAATGCATCTTACAAAAGAATCCTTTTCATGTGAGCTCTGGCAACTCACTTAGTAGTCTTGTAAATCTAATAAAAGACACCATAACAGAGTTTTTCCCCCCTTACATAGTAAAGACAAGGCTAATCGAAAGTCTAAAATAGGTATTGTTCTGCCGCATAGTAACATATCTTCAAAAGAAATCTATTTACTAAAAAATAAAAATGACCAACTTCCTCTAAAAGAGTTACAAAGGCAACTCTGACGAACAGATATGTTTTCCCATTTTAGGACAGAAATAGGCGTTATGACCACTGCTGCCACCTATTGCTGACAATATACTTTTACATTATCTGCATTGGCGATAAAAGACGCACAGGTTTTATTCAGTGAATAGAATTTGTAAGTTTCCATATATCCATTCGGGTTTTGTTTTGCATTATTTCTATTTTTAGTACATTTTTAGCCTTCGCTATTCATTCTATATCTAAGTATTTATATTTGCTGTCATCTTTCATAATTTGCCATATTTCTGACTACGCTATCAATTGTATTTAACCAGGGTTTTCCTTTTTCTTCTGTGTTTTCTCTTACAGAAAATATTTGTAATTTTTCAACTTCTGTTCTTTTGCTTTCTGACGTTTCTCATTTGTTTATATGAAAAAATATAAATATTTTTATCGTTCTTTTTCTCACTAATGAATCATTTTCTGTATTTCAAAAATGGAAACCAAAGAAAAGTTTTTTTATCTAGAAAAAAAACGAAGTAATATTTCAAGGTTCTAAATAACCACTGAACTAAGATAAGCTTGTAGTGGATGCAGGGTTAGATTAAAATCTGTTTAAATCCTATAAGCAGGGATTATATTTCAGTGTATCATATTTTTATTTGAAAAATATACTAATTAAAATAATCTGCAAAATTAAACTATTAGTTATACTTGGCATTGTTAATAAATTAATACAGTAGGCAGCTGCCTATTTTGCTTAAGAATAAATCGACAATAAGCAATATGCTCACTTACCTAATAATGTGACACCTTCACATTTTCACACACATCCACACTGATCAAACTTTCATGAACAATTCACCGTATCACTCATATTCTTCCGATGACAAGTAGGGCGAAAAGTCATCTTAAATTCATTACCTAACAAAACGAATTAAATCATGATTTAAAATTATTCCGTTACAGTAGATGACTACGAGATCGTAGCATAATTTCGTGAGTTTTGTAAGTAATTTCGTGTTAGAAATTACATTATAACAGATTGCATTAAGCCATGGAAAAGAAAACATCTACACTAGCAAATGAATTATGAATTAACTAGATTCATTGCTTTATTTATGTTTTGGAGACATAACTGTACCTCCGAATCAAAAAATTAGAATAATCAAAGAAAATGTGTTAAATGATTTGCAATTCCAATTAATTGCATAGAAAACATTCCCAAAATTAGAATAATTTTTAACATGGTTCAGAGTATTGGAATATTTTGAATTGCGTCGGAAGAATATTAGAATTTGAGCAAAGGACTGGGAAAGATACTTTTCAGCGATGAAAGTATGTTTTGTGTGTCCCATGATCGCGTGGATTTCAGTAAAATCATTTGCTAAACATGGGTCGAACGAGTGACATATCGGAAGCTAAGACGTTTATGGTGTGTTTACACAAAGAAGGCCAAAATGAACAGTTTCTAGCTAAGGAATTGAAATGTTCTCAAGCAAGCATGAGTAGAATATTGAGACAGTATTCTAATAACCGAAGTTTCCAAAATAATCGCTGCAGAAACGGTCGAAAGGTACATCAACAGATGAGAGGAGATTGAAGAATATCGTGAAGAAAAACTGCTTTCGAAGTGTAAAGTCTTTTCGCAGGAGATGGAAAGAACTAAGTGTGAATGTGTCTAAATCTATGACGTTGAGACGACTTCGCAAATTGGATTTTAAATCAGGTGTGCCTAAGTTGAAGTCCCTTATGAGTTCCAAGCAAAAGGCAGCTAGATTGCGACGGTGTAAGCAAAGACTGTTGTGGGGGTCAAGAGGACTGGAAAAACGATAATCTTTAGCGATGAAAGTATGTTTTGTGTGTCCCGTGATCATCAAGGGATATTTGTTTGCTGTCTTAAAAGAAAGGAGCATTTGATAAAGAATGCATGAAACGGTCGATGAAATTTGCAACCTCTGTCATGGTATGGGCTCGTATGACCGCAGATAGTGTAGGCAGGTTGTTATTGTGTACGAAGGAGTCGATTCCAAAGTGTACCAAGAAATTCTTCAGCACTTTATGTTACCGGCATCGGATGGTGATTCCCTTTTTCAGCAAGATTCAGCTTCTTTTGTCATACTTCCAAGGCCATTACTGGATGGCTCAAAGAAAGGCAAATCAATGTAATTCATTGGCCGGTAATCTGCGGAGAATTATGAAGAAACGTCTTCAAGAAGTTGCCCAAAAGACAAAAATGAACTTGTTTCTAGCCCGCAGACTATATGGGCATGTTTTGATATAAAAGACTGTGAACTGCTAGTAACTAATATGTCCAACCGCTTAGGAACTGTCATAAAAGCAAAAGGTAATGCAACACAGTATTAATTATCATGTTGTTTCCCTTTGACTGTAATTTTTGGGCATTTATTTTCGCATTATTCTAATATTCTGAACCACATTAAAAATCATTCTCATTTTGTGAAGGTTTTCAAATAACGTTTTTTTTTATAATTTATAGTACATTTTTATGTATTTACATGTTATATAATCTATAAAGCACGTAGATTTACGCTATGCTAATTAATATTTGGTAATAATTATTTTCTACGCAAAGAATTAGAATTGCAAATCATTTAACACATTTTCTCTAATTTTTTGATTCGGAGGTGTAATATAAGTCACCCCCTGTGTTATCTCTTAACTGCAAGTATCGTCTTACGCATATGTAATTTAGTTAAAGAAAAAGTGTAACAGAAGAGTATCGTACTTGATTTGAAAATTACGAGAACTAAAATTACAAAAATAAATAACGCAGGGTAAGTCAGTAGAGTTATAAAAAATTAGCTAAACTTACACAGCATCGTCTGGAAACGTAGCACAGAAGACACACACAAAAAAATATATAAATACTTTACTTTTTTTTTTCAGTGAAATCAATTTAGAACATAAGAGGTAATCACACGATACATCGTGCAGATGCGTAAATCTGTTATATTTTGTTTTGTTTACATAACCAAATAACAAATTTCCAGATGTGATGAAGCATAAAGTCCTGATTTCTGTTCAAGGTGTCGTGCGAATGAAATACATCAGAAGACTCTATAAACATCCTGGCAAACAGATTATCTTCTAAGTATGGCATGGAAGCGGAGGGCTAATCTATACGATGTTCGTAGAAGATGTGTAGTGGAACCATTTTTTTTCTCTTATTTTTTTATAGTTAGACAAGAGACAGAATAGTAATAAAAAAGGGATAGAACAGAAGTGATAGCTAAGCAAGAGAAAAAATCGAAATGATAGAAAGAGAAAGAACTGATGTGATAGAGTTACGGAACAGAACAGAAAATTAATACATAAGAGACATAGAAAGACAGAAAAGAAGAATGATAGACAAGAGAAAACTAATAGATAAAAAGTAATAGAAGTGCGTAGATATGTAGACAAGAACATAAGAGAAAGAAAATTAGAAAAGACGAACAGGACACTCATAAGACAAGAGAGAGAAAACAGAAGTTGAAGACCAAAAAAAAAAATACATTTTTTTTTATTTGAGCCTTCTTTCATAAGAAAATTACTGTTCAGAACATCAAATCCTAACTTTAAGTACCTGATCGCAGATGATGCCATAAATACCCCAGATAATACTTCAACAAAATGCAATATGCCCAAAAGAAACATTCTATATTTGAATTTATGTTTCATTACGATAAAATATTTTATCTCCATTTGGCAAGCAGCGTTTAGTTTCCCACAAGGCTTTATACCTATCAAAGTACTCGAAAAACAGGCAAAAAAACTTTGAAACCAACCTTAGTTACGACATAAGATACTCCTTTTTAAACTCTCGAAGATATTCGGTACATATCTCCAGGGGTATCTATCGATGAAGGAACCGAAGAACGCATTTGTTAAACAAAAACCAATGACAGGGTTTGTAATCACAAAAAAAAAAAAAAAAAAAAAATTGTATCGTAGATAACATATTGGTAACTAGCAAGCTTAGTTCAGCTTCAGGGGGATTGTTTTCATTTCTCCATCAATCTTATCCATTAATAACAACTGCAAAAAGAACACCACCTGGCGGCAGCTTTTCTTCTGTTTGGCATCCTCACGATTTCAATGACTATCATCATTTTTATTCTTGTACCTCCACCGTAGATAATAAACGAATGGGTGAAACAGAACAATAAAAACGAACCGAACGCACTGGAGATGCCAGGAGGCATTCGAGGTAGTCAAACAAGGAGTAACTAATGGATGAAGCAACAGGTAATGAGAAAATAGATTATCTCTAATGTGCAACTGTAGCAATTTCTAGGTGACCAAATGAGCAAATGGCACCTCATTTAGCACCTTTAATGGTGTGAGAATCAAGATCAAAAAACTATTTTGTATATTTAGAAATAATTTGGAAGAACATACTTAGAATACTTGTTTCATTTATTATGATGTTCATCTCTCTCATTCGCTGACTCTTGGTCTTCGTAAGTACAGGGTAAGGATAAAGAATGAGACTCAAATGTATTTCTTTTTCTTCTTCAATTATTGTACTATCAAAATTACTCGCATTTCCACCTTAATCAGAGACATGTAACAACGTATGAATACCACAACATTTGTGTATGTATTCCTAGCATATATATGTATGCAAAAAATGTTTAAGAATATTACCATGTTTTTAGCTACTCCTCAGGACTGACAAATTTTTTATCAAGATTATCCCATCTCCACGAATATGAAGTTCTCTAAATGTTCCACCGTGTCTTTCAGCAATATTATTAAATATATTTTATTAAATTAGTATTTAGGTTTATAAGCAAACATTTCAGTAAATAATTAATATTTAAACAACTTAAATATAATTATTATATCTTAATCATTTTTATTAATAATTCATTTTTGTTTAAAATAAATAAGAACATTTTATAAACAAACCTGATAATTTAAAGCATTGCGATATAAGTATTATGTCTATTAGTAACTGACTATGATTTAGTGGAGCTGCTAAGAAATTAAGGATTTTCTCCTAAATATTTATAGTGCATTATTATTAGTTAACAACATGCAGTGATTATAATTGTTACATTAAACAATTTTATTATATTTTGATGTTTAAATAAACATTTTATTATATAATATAGTATATAACTTTATGAAAAACCTTACTTATTCAAAATATTTTTTAATACTTTAATATTTAGAATAAAAATAAAAAGTATATAAATCCACCAAATATTTATAACATTGTGATATGTATTTAAGTCAATTAGTTCATTTTACTTCATTTTGAAATGTAGCATTTTTTGAAATGAGATGTAGTATTCTTAAAGTGCGAGGAAGAGGACAGAGAAAGAAACCGTTGTTTCACTCTCCCTGAAATGAAATATAAGAGAACTTTTACACCCTTCCAAGTATTCCGATTTCATTACAATAGCAAGCGGAAGAATTAAGTTGCCGCATGAAAATGTTTCCGTTCACTTTTGGACTGTTTTCTTTCCTGATTTCACAGATGGTTACCTGAGTACGTGCTCTGTAGATTTTTCCGATTATCAACTATTTCCAGTAGTGTGTACAACAACGTTGCGTGTCGCTACAATATTCATATCTCTGCCACAAGCAGAGAAGAGTCGCCATCCTTTTTCCATTGCGCACATGCAAACCTCTCGCTATTTTTACCAGAGTGGAGCAGAGCTGGAGTTAACAAAGCAGTGAACTGTACACATTCATGCATGCACAAATATAATTACTGTACTTTTTTAAAACGTTTGTGTGTGATGAGGCAAAGGGAAAGGAGGGGGGTAGAGAAGAGGAAAGAATCTCTTTCGTTACTTCGCGTCTAGATTGTGATGACTTTCGGAAGTACAAGTTACGTGGCGTTAAGGTCCAAGAACAAGGTAACAGACGAGAGCGGCAAAGTAGACATGCAAAAATGTAGGCCGAATGCAAGCATGCCTGCACATGGTAAGAGAAAAGGATATGCAACTTTTAATTCGTTTAGAAAACTCTCTTTTTCTGATGTGTGTTTGGTCTTCCCACTTGCTATAAGGCAAATTTTGTCACGCAACAACATATACAATTATCAGGATTATTTCATTTTTAAAATTAAGCAAAAACGGAAAAATCATTAAAATATAACTATTTTAATACACAAAATGAGTATGGTGATATTTAACAGCCACTCATTTGATTACTTAATTTCTAACAATAAAGGCTGACCAACTTGCATGTTATATCTTATAAATCCTGTTTTAACAAATAAGGATTAGTTAAAAGTATCCGAGAAACATAGCAGATGTGACAAAACTAGATTTGTTTTAAGTGTTGAAAGTTTTTTCACTTGGTTATACTATAAATTAAAGATACCAAGAAATTATATACTTGGTTTAATCTTTTATCCAAGTGTAAGATACTTCAGGACTGGGCCAACTCGTGGTAAAGGTAGTATGACTTCACATCACTTGCTTTAGTATCCCATAATGCAAACCACATCTCCTTGCGGACATTATGAGAAGGGGCCACTACCCAGACCACTTTCGACCTTCAATGAGGTGGGTAAAACCTCTCTAAAATCAGGCGATCCCCCATACCAGTGACCACAGAACTGTCCAACTCAGCGTTGTTCCGCTCAGTGACAAACTCACCCCACCACCACCAGACAGAGCCATAATCTCAGTGGTGGCCCTAAGCAGAGCCTCTCATAACCCAAGGAAAGGGACCACTTCTGCGCAAAAGCATCATCAGTGGGAGCCAGACCCAAATTTAATTTAATTTAATTTAATATCAAGATTGAAGTAATGCTGAAGTTATATTTTCATATGCGAGTTGCCAAAAGGTGTCACACCTTATTATTAGAATACTTTGAATTATTGTAAGGAATTGGAAGCTTTTCCACTTGTTATACTATAAATTAAAGATACCAAGAAATTATATACTTGGTTTAATCCTTTATCCAAGTGTAAGCAAACAATGTTTGCGCCTTAAGTGTTTTCAGGAATGGGGCAACTCATGGTAAAGGTGGTATGACTTCACATCACTTGCCTTAGTATCCCATAATGCAAAGCACATTTCCTTGCTGACATGTATATTGTTATGCATTAATGGAAGGGTCACTACCCAGACCACTTTCGAATTTTATTGAAGTTTCATCAGTAGGAGCCAGACCCAGAGATCATACCAAGGTTGAAGTAATGCAGAAGTCATATTTTTATATACGAGTTGCCAAAAGGTGTCTCACCGTATTATTAAAATCTGAAATAAAATATGTAAATACTTCAGGTGCAAACTTTGTTTACACTTGGATAAAGGATTAAACCAAGTATATAATTCTTGGTATCTTTAATTTAAATTTAGATCTGTTTTGAACTATGACACACGTGATTGATTCTTTTCTGTAGCATTCCTCATTTATGATAAGTACGTCTAGATTTTTGTGGCCTATTGGAACCCTCCCCCCCATCCACCATAACCTACATTGAAAAATGGAGAATAAAATAAAATATAATAAAAGATTAAAAAAAATCAAAATCAGTCTTTCGGATTATCTACTGATACCCAGTATTAAAACAATCTTAAAATATTTTTCTTATAGAAACCCCACAGACAAAAAAAAAAAAAAAAAAAATTATCAATACTCAATGCTTGACTAGCCACGTATATAACCTGTGACGTCAAACCTAAAATGGCGAACCAAAACCATGGTGTATACAGCACGATGCAACAACTGGTGAAAACAAGAGATAGGTGGGTAAAAGAACTTATCTTTTCGGAACCTTTCAGCACGACTTGTGAATTTTTTTCTCAGAGGGAGCGATGTTATCACTGGCTTACACGTTTGTAGCCTGTAATTCTCTATGTTCAGGGATGGTCGGCCTGCCTAGTTTAAGCAGGATCGTACTATTCAATGCCCTCAAACTGCGAGCTGTCCAAAGACCTGTTATTTACACTCCGTCTAAGATTTCTTGTTTTTCTTTATTCCTCCTCCTCCTCCCCTGCTTTTTTTTAGCGCCTCTTTCATCATCAAATAGCCGAAACAATAAGTGGAATTGTAACGTGTCATATCCACTAGCCAAGATCAAACTCTGCTAACTATAATCAAAATTCCGATGACCGTGGTATTACTAGGTGCCTGGAGGAAGTGGATATCAATAAGGGGGGGTTGAATTATACAATCCCCCCAATCCTCGGATTGCACGTTAACTCTTAAATTTTTTTCTTCAATTAATTAACGATGTTTCTTTGATGATTCCAATTTTCTTACCGTTTTTTTTCCTTGTAGGGTCGTAGACCTTGTTCGTGACTGACCCCTTAACCAGCAACCGATATTTCTAGTAGGGACATACAACAGTTTCAAGAGAATAGCGGGGAGTAGTCAGACATGACAAATGTCCATGTCTCTTAGGTACACGCACTGACCAACAATACTTCGTATATATTTGTGTTATCGCATTGGATCTGGTCTGCTGTATTGGGATATCGAGACGATCATAAGTCACATGGGGAGGCAGGGTGGACCGTAATAGAACGAGGCATTCAGATCTGGATAATTTTCTAATGTTTCAACTATCTAACGTTCTGGAACACACGACAGTCTTTGATCGTGTTCTTATCGACGGAATTGGCCAAGTTTATCAACAACGTTCAATCTTTCTCTTCGTTCGTTTATGTGAATGACCCGGAGATAAAATTTTACGATTTTGGCCCACAAATGAACGTAAAGAGTACACACGTTTTCGATTGAATTTTGAAAGATGACAATATTTGAATTTTATAATTTCATTCTAATAGTTGATGTCATCGTCTTACTGAAATCTATGCGATAATGTTATTTATATCGTAATTTCGAATTTTTTATAAAAAAATTCTAAATACACATTAAGAATACTGTTTTATTATGAATACAGTAATCATAGCTGTGAATGAAAAATAATCACATGTATTAATAGCATGTTCATTTGGGTTTGTACTTTGACATCCCCAAATGCCAGTTAATATCACGTGACTCCCAAAGTGCCCAATTGAGTTAAATCTAAATATCATCTAGTGATTGAAAACTATTCATCAGATACTCATGAATATACTTACCATACAGCGTAATTATAAAAGCTACAACAGTAACACCTGCTGACTTCACTATTTCACTCTTCATCTAATAGCCAAACCTTTACAAACAACACCGATAGACTGAAGGGCAATGTCGGCAACTATGACGCTCAACTACTATGACATTTTCTTAAAAGCAGACCATATAATCAGCCTTTAAGTACCTTTGTATAGGAGAGGCTTGTATATTTAACACAATTAACGAAAGTAAAATGATATTCAAATGAAGACGGGTTATTCTAAGTCATCCTTATGCTATGCGTGTCAATAATTCATAGTAAAGTAGCCTTTCATTTGGTGGACACCGAAACAATAATCAGCCCCCTGTATTGTATCCTGCTACACAAATGTAATGATCCTATTAATCGATCACGTGACTGGATTTCGAAGAGTTCTCGTTGAGAGAATTGACATCCTTATAGCATGTGTTCAGATGGTGGGTTACCTTAGCAACAACTTCTTAACTTCGACCTACGTGTTCAGCATCCTTTCGCGCCGACACTAATTAAACAACAGTCGGAGTTGCTCAAGGAAAGATTACGGCAGCCTGATTTCTGAAACGCATCTCTAAACGCCTAGACGGGAAATCCCAGCTGAAGATCTTACTGGGAGGTAAATTTGTTGATGGATTGCTGGTGTTGTTAGTAAAGTCAAGACAAAACCAGAGATACTAGCTTCCGTGGGATTTAATTAAAACGCTAATCAACACCGTAAAAATACCCCCTAGAGCTTTTATATGTTATGATAGATTACCGCCTTTGTTTCCTTGCAGATAGATAGATAGAGGAGGTGCGAGTTTTTAGATTAAAAATGGGTTCCTAATTAAGAAGGGAATACATTTTAGCATCTTCCATTTAACATATGAACTATACGGCTTTTGGTCCGCAATCTTTTGTGACCTTTTTCCTTTTAATTAATACCCCCAGCGGGTGGCAGGTCATAAATTTCTGTTAGAAAACACAAATTATATTAATTTCGGTGGCTTTAATTTGGGGTTAATTATTGACTGTTGGAAATCAGGCTATTTTACACACTTTTCAAGCTAAATCAATAACTACTAAAATAGGAAGTGTGCCAAATACATCTATTTAACCCGCTAAATGAAGTCTATTATAGAATAACGATATATACACTATGGCGCAAAAATTAGACATCTGGCGTGGTTGCGAAACTTCAGTACATTGTTGGTAACTTTTGACTAGGATCACGGATGTCGCTCTTATTGATACGCTTTCGATTTTGTCCCATCAATCCACCAAAATGGCAGACAACTGATGACCAAACTCTTTCTAAAGAGCTGTAGAGTTCAGATCGACATAAACAGAATTGTCAGAAGAGATTGCCCGACAGATTAATTTTTGTCTACCATTGTCTCAATGTCACTACCGCTTTTGTATAGCATTAGCATGCTAATGAATCATGTTAAACCGAGTCATTTCATAGAATTGACATGGTGTAGTTCTCCTCGTGATTCGCCACTCTATACTACAGCTTTAAAACGGTCTACTATCCAATCACTGCGAGATCCAGCACCATACAAATCGAACTTCAGCATTGTTTGTCTTGAATTTGAATCACATCAAGACCTCTACAGCGTCTCCCATTCTCATTGGTGCATACAGTTACAGTCATTTCAGTGTATATCCCTGCCTTTTATCTCTATGCGTAGTTTGCTATTGATATTTGAGAACATAGCTTCGTGTGTTGGATAAAGCTTGGATAAAGGATTAAACCAAGTATATAATTTATTGGTATCTTTAATTTATAGTATAACAAGTGGAAAAGCTTCCAATTCTTTACAATAATTCAGAATATTCTAATAATAAGGTGTGACACCTTTTGGCAACTCGCATATGAAAATATAACTTCAGCATTACTTCAATCTTGGTATCAATTTACAAAGCAATGAACTTATATTATATATTATATATACAGAAATGAAAAATTAGGGACCTAACATTTATGGGATTGTTTTAATGGCAATTGAGGTCAGCCAATTCAGGATCCCAATAATGGCAACTAACTATAAGATAAGAAAACAGTTATATTTGGATATAATTTTAGAAGTAAACAACAGTCGTTCCCATGGAAAAGTCATGATGAGAAACTTTTTTCTTTTGACGAAGGTGTTTGATTTATCTATTACCAATTATTAGTATTTAAAAAGACTGAAGAATTTAGGGATGACACAATACTATGGAACTTATCAACAAAACTATATATCCAGCGAAGAGGAACTTCACCATGACAATGCACCTGCACATTTCTTTATTATTTAAAAAAAAAATTACTGATGCAAGTCTTGGTTACTTTTATGAAGAGAAAGAACAGAAGAACAAAGAAAGAATCACGTAGATTTGTAGCGAAAACTGAATGAGAAAGGAAGCCCATCTTCCGATGTTTGCCAATAAATGAACTTTCATTAATCTGTTGTACCCATAATAAAATTAACTGTAAAGCATGCAGATGCATTATAATCTAATAAATGTAGCAAATCAAATCATACAAGATTAATTTACATGGATAACATTATTTCTCTTCAATAAATCATAGGGATATGCGATCCCTTGGCATGCCCTGAACATGCGAACGAGCATTTAACGGTAAAAAATGAACAAGGTTGAGGCCTACAGAAGATAAATAAAGAAGAGCGGCATATTTCTGATCAAATGACCAGTGTGTTTAAGGATGCATATCATGGTAGGCTTCTGATAAACAGATTTGACAGTTGTGAACACTCCTTGTAATCATTTTGTTTGTCTAAACATGTCGAAATTACATAAATGCTTACTCCTGTCGCAATGTTGTTTAATTACAGAGTGATGTGTCTTTCCGTTGCCACTTTTATTCCTTTTTTGTAGGAGGAAGATTATTAGAATGATTTAGAACGATTTAAATGATTAAAAAAAAAAAAAAAAGACAACCCACCCTGAGCAGTTGGGGATATTTGGAAAGCCAATGTATTCAGTTACTATGGTTGTGTAACTTCAATTTTTGATGGCTTTTTTTTTTTTTTTTTTGAGGAAGAAAAAACAGCTTCTTTGACTGCCGATATTCCTGTATTGTAGCAGGAAGTATTCTTTTATATTTATTTAAAACTTTTAAATTAGCGAGAAAGAAAAGTACGAAATCCTGTCTAGTAAATTGCGAATCTTTGTAATCAATCAAATTCCCGAGGAAGTCAAATTTTCCATGTTCAATATCTTTAAACATATCCTGGATGATAATTGGATGCAGTTCAGTGCCGAATATTTATCGTTGTTACCGCCTCTGTTTCCTACTTCAACATGTCCACATTGATAACAACTATCTAATCTTCTGCTAGGCTCAAGACTTCAATAAAAATAGGAAAAAGTGGATTTAAGATAAGACAGCCAACTAACTTCCTTATAATCTTGTGGCACGTTTTGTAAGAAATGTACACTAAGAATAAGCAGAAGTACCGCCTTGGGCAATCATAATTCTCACGTTCCTACAGTGGGTTGACCTATTTCAGAGAGTTCACCATTCTTCGGGTAACTATATGGGGATAATCACTTCCAGTAATTCTGCAATCTCACCACATGCTAACGGCCAATTAAAAAAAATTAAATTTGTCATCAAGCTTAAGTAATACTGCAAGTGAAACAGCTGAATGTCTTGGCCACTCACACATCTCTGCGAACTAAACTAGCTGAATTAGGACGAGGAAATAATATGCCGGTATCAGCAGCGCATGATTGGCGACAGACTGCCTTGAGCAGTGACAACAATAATCGAATCAATTTCTTGTGGTGTAATAGAACTGTTCTTCGCAGCTCATCGAGCAGTTACAAGGTGCTGACAGGTGATAATGGCATCGGGCGGCAGGTAATAACTGGCAATTTGCATACATATTTGGTTAAGGTTGTTTGATTGGATAGCGACAGGCTTAAGGAGCAGCGGTCAGTTGATGTGATTCACCTACTTATCAAATAATGTATGCAAATTCCACTAATTTAGTTTTACAAAGGAGTGCCAATACTACAGTTCTGTGGAGTGTATATTAGTGATGGAAATAAGTAGGTTACGTGTGTGTGTGTGTGTGTGTGATAATTGGATTGTTGAAGTCTGGTTTGTATGGAATGCTCTGTAAAGAAAGCAGGTGGATTGTTTATTTGGCAATTGTGTTGAGGGAGAGGTTAGCTGGTTCGATTGGATCAGTCGGATATAGAAACTGGCAATGATTTCCACCCACTTTATACGGAGGGTGTGGAATGAAAGGGATGGCTACTAGCGGGTTCACTATGCACTACCAGAAAGTGAGTTTTTCGGGGAAAACGTGCCTTTTACAAATGATATCCTAAATGGCATTTGAACCAATGGTGTAGCTAGAGTTGCCGCCTCTCTCAACACACCCACACCAAAAATACTACCAAAAGTCAAAACGACGTAGAGGGAAATAAATTAAAACACTATGTTTAATTTTGAAGTAAAAGTTTAATTTCAACATTCTAAAATGTTAGTTTTCTTGCTTTTCTTTTAGTAAAATCGTCGATGACATTGGCGAAGTCTATTTCATGGTAATGTAGGTAATTCTTAATCAAGTTTATTTAGAAAAACTCCTCTCACAACTAGCAACGCTTACAGCGATTGTGAGGAAATTCGCAGTAGTATTACAACATTTGGAAATGAGTTCTGGAGACTGTATTTTAGAATTAACTCCGAAAGTTCAAAAAAGGTTCAAAGTGCCTCCTGGGGCGGACCTTCCCCTTCGCCCCCCCCGCTAACCACTCCTCTGATTTGAACCCATGCTTTTGAAGTTAAAGAGCATCGTTACCTCAATATACAGAAATAATTCCTTAACCCCATACTATTCCAACAATATACAATAGTCCCCCCTTATCCGCGGGGGATATGTTCTAAGAGGCTCCGCGGATAGTATCGAACCTTATATTTATATATAATATATACAATATTCCTGATTTCCAAAAGGCTGCAATGTGCGTACAGCTTTCTCCACCTTCGCAACGAGTTGCCCTGGTGTTGGACTATCTCTGGGATCAGCCGAACTGTCTATTAGTAAAAGAGTCATATGGCTTCATTTCGGTGATGTAAAATTATATAAGCAAAGTGGATATTAGGTCCAACATTATCTCAGAGCCGAATGTTTGTGGTGACAATGAAAGTTTCGTAAGTTGACCTTTCGTAAGTTAATATCTTCGGACCGGGGTTGACCGCGGATAAAAGGGGGGACTACTGTAAGTAGTTTTAAGCACTTCCCACATAGAATATCTATCACTATTTAAAAGAAGAAAGAACTTATTCACCTCTTCCTGATGAGCACGTTCTGCTTAAACTTACAGAAATAATTTAAAATTTTAAGATTATCCTTCTACAAAACGGTATTTGTTCCAAAAAAAAGAAAACCAATGAAAGTTGGCACTTACCTTGTGTTTCTTATTGATAGCGAAGCTACAGTTAATGTCTCCTTCGAGGGAAGATCATTGAAAGGGATGGAGAGGGATGATGGTCCCTTTGGATGTCATTCCTCTCTATCTTCCTCTGACCTGCATGTCTTAAATCCCCATCTTGCTTCTGTTTAACTGTCGTTACTTCATATATTTCTCATAAGGTATTCCTTTGGGTCTTTTCTTTTGCATTCTACTTAAATGAGCTACTTCAGCATCCTGAAAATCAATACGGGACACGACATAAGATGTTTTTCTTTTATTGACATAAATAAGTCTTCAAAGAATAGCAATTGTTACACCTCGTGTTACTGAATATTTCTTTGCATTCTTAAAAAGCTGTATATGCAGATGTAACAAGAAACTGCACTTATGTTCTATACATAAACTTCCGTTTTCTAGGGTTTACAAAACAGACTAAACACGAAGAGTTCAAATACCAGTCGACTTAAGATATTTCCTATGCTTTTAAGAAGTTTTCCTACTTGGATTCTGAAATTTTGACATGCAGTATTTTTTTTTTTTTTATCCATCAAAAAATCTCAATCTTCTTTCGAAACTTAAATTGCCTTCAATTTTCAAACATCTTTCCGAGGAAGACATCCAAATACAGCACTTTTAATGGTTCTCCGTGTCCTCAACAGGTAGCGCTTTCGTCGCCAATCAAGTATTAATAACTACCACACAGATTGCACTTTGTGTTAACACAGCGCAGCAGCTAAAGGTCTACCCACATCTAGAAAAGCAAATATTCCCTAATTATAGCTTTTCATGTAGCACTCCTAGAACTGCAAGGGGTATCTGAAATAGGTTAAAGATATTTGTTTCTTTATCGTTGTCTTATTACCTACTTCCTCGAAGCATTAGCAACTACCAGCCAGGCCTGTGAGTTTGTTGTTTGACACCCAGGGAGAAGTCTGATAAATTATTTGGGCTTCGTGATTTTTCGTTCGCGTGGTGGCCTATTTCCTGTTCCTTACTTAGGCATCGCAGAAGCATTCATAATGTCGACTGGGAGCGAAAAAAAAAATTTCCTGTTTGCACTAAGATAGACCAGTGTGTGATGGTCATTAAGAATCGTTAGCTGAGAAACTGTTCTTTTACTAGGAAGTGAAATAGCAAGTCTCCAGAATATATTGTTTTTATCTCACTTTAGATTCTAATGGCGGCATTTTCCACCATCTTCTGGACACTGCACCTTCTCCATAACGATGAAGGGCAACGGTTTGCACAGTTTGTCTTAATTTACTCCTGAGTCGCCATCTCCAAGTTCCATCCCTCTCTAGCTCTTTCACTGAAGCTTCGCTTTCTCTCTCTCTCTCTCTCTCTCTCTCTCTCTCTGTTC
This sequence comes from Typopeltis vanoorti, assembly GCF_054136105.1. Lineage (NCBI taxonomy): Eukaryota > Metazoa > Arthropoda > Arachnida > Uropygi > Thelyphonidae > Typopeltis > Typopeltis vanoorti. The sequence continues at coordinate 28,317,377 of NC_143570.1, forward strand.
TTTCACTATTTTATTTAAAAAGAGAAAGAACAGAACAATAAAGAATTACTATAAAATCATTTCGGTTTTGTTTTACCATTTTCTGTCTTTTCCTTTTTATTCTACTAGTCTGCGATTCTCTCGTTCTCTCTCATACACACATCTACATATCTAGAAAATGTTCAATTACTTTACTCTGCCTTTTCTTCTCCCACTTTAACTCATTCTATTTTCTTTTTGCCTTCGTAATTATTTTCTGATCTAGGAGAAGGGTGTACAACACTCTTCTTCTAGATCAGATTCGGCATGGAACCCCCCCCCGTCTCCCTCCAGAAATTGGTGTATACTTAAATTATTTTCTCCTCCTTTTCCTGTCTATTTCAGGTGCCCTGCCTTTTATTCTACTTTAGGCAGATCCCTTTTTTCTTCCTTTTCTAGCATCTTTTTTTTTTTTTTTTTTTTTTTTCAATTTACATTCCTGTCTTGATATTTTCTTTCTCCCATTTCGTTTGATTATTTACTATTTCCAAATTATCGTTTGTTTTTTTTTTTCCTTTTATCTGTGTCATTATACTTAGGTACTGGCATGAATTACAGCTGAAGCGACTAATAATAAGGCTAGTACAATATACCTATCAATTAGGCATTGATCGGAAAACACCCTGCTACTGTTTCAAAACCGGGTCACTAACTTCTTTTGAAAAGTTCTTATAAATGTTTTCAAAGTATGAAGGGAATCGAACCCGGATTTTTTTTTTTTTTTTTTTTGTTCAATCAAAAGTCGTTGTCGCTATTGACTGCGCTGAGGAAACTCCACTTGTCACTTCAGATTTTCCCTCAATCAAAAATGTTAGCTCTGAAAGAACTGCGTACGTCCACAGACATCTCTATGGTGTTAAAAACTTTGTTCCTGGAGAGGAAATTATGAATAAAACGCTATTTGATTAGTTTTTCAAAGTTCCAAATGTTGATTTAAAAAAAAAAATATATTTATGAATTTATGCATTGCGGATTTCTTTTCTAGGCAACCAAATATCGAAGTAAAAGTTCCATTCAAATGTTATGCAGTCTACGGAAAAATGTGCAAAGAAAACGATTGGGAAAAGAACTGCATACATGATTGGTTTCAATAAAAACCTGCTGTGAGCTTGCTGAAGCAAAAATGACTTCTTGTTGGGCACCCTTCTCCTAGATCAGATCCCGCATGGTACTATCCCCCTCCCGTCTCCCAAAAAATTCAAGATTTTCAAGTGAAAGATAACTTGACATCAGCATAAAAGAAATCGGTGTATACTTAAGTTAAAAACACCAATATATTTGATAATGTTTCCAACAATGCCGTAAGGTGGCGCTTGTTGCTTTACATTTACTTCGAAGAGGAAGGATAGGATGGAACAGCCACTCAATACCTCCTTATCAACTCATTTTTGGCAGAACATTTGAATTCGAGGACAACGAACTCAATTCCAAGTGCGTTGTCAGCAAATCAATGACAACAGGAAGGGATCACCTACTCTATTCTCCAAATCTGTGTCCCCATGATACCTAAAAGCTCCATTGTTTCCAAAGGCATCATGGGAGAAAGACGGCAGAAAAGTCCATGATATCTTTGGTTATAAACGCAAAATTCCCATAGACAATCGATTTGATGTCTAGGAGTTAATTGATAATATAACAACTTCCATCCTTGTTTATCTCCATAAAATTTCTTTCATTTCTTGTTGGATCATTTGTTTCTCTTAAACGCTTCCTAAAATAACCGATTAAACATTAATAAAGCAATGAAGCATAAAAACCTGACATACGCGCGAATGTTTGCAACCAATTTTTGTTGAGGCGCAGAAAGAGATGCTGTTTATATAAATGACATCATTTGAACACCTACAGAGAAAGAAATGATATGGTAATTGTTGAAACTTCCAAACCGTAAAAGAAATTCATTATTAATAGAACGGTCTGCCACGCGATATAAAATATCGAGTTAATTTTCGTTTCCAAAAAACACTTGTAAAATTCTAACTGTGAGTCCATTCTTTAATTTGGAACTTTCCGAGGCTAAAGACGCTTCTGTTAGGTGTGCGTGCGTGCGTGTGAGGGAGAGAGACACAGTAAAAAAATAAAATAAAATAAAATAAATAAAACGAACAGAATTAGTCCTATATTTCACATTATTCTCAAGCGAGACGATAATAAAAGTAAATAACCATTAGCGTCGAATGGATAGAAGATTATTCCAAATAGCAGGAACAATCCTCACTGAGAACGCACACGGCATCGAGAAAGACAGAGATGTAGTCTGCAATTTCCTCTCATTCAGCCTTTTCTTTGGAGACGTGACTTTTATTTAAAAGATTTACTCTTTTTGTGTGTGGCAACTTTCTTATTAAAACAGAAAAGTATTTTGATAGCGTTGAAAAGAAGCTCTAGCCGGTAAAACTCTATTCATTTTCTTTATTGTTTATCTTACAAATAGGTACAGCAGTCTGCTTCGCTCTGTCAATAGTCTACCAATAATTGTTGAAATCTATTAAAAATGTTATCCTTGCGTGTATTCGATATTAAAATATAATTAAGATGATTCTAAAAATCAAGTGGATATTAAATCCAGCATTATTTCGAAGCCGAATACAGAAACTATACCGAATACAGAAACTCGGAGTTACCTGGTCTCGTACGGAGGGGGAAAAGATCCCCCCAAAAATGGGTATTTCGTCTGGCAACTAGGCGAACCGGCCAGAAGAATACACCAATGTACACACAAGTATATATATTTGTGTGTACGTATGACTAACCAATCACCTTATCGAAAAACCCTGGTTACGAAAGCCATTCTAGACAGGTCATCGGCCTTAAAAGCTTGTAAGTGCCACAGATTATTAATATTATTAAAATATTTTTGATAAATAGAAGTCTTTACGGCATTCTCTTCCATACAAGCGTTTATTTTTATTCAATCTGCCCTGAATACAAGCTTCAACAACAATTGTAATATTTATCGCATTGAGTATTACAACAATAATACTCACAATACATACCAACAATAACGAATTGGTTCCCTTGGCAACAGAGGTTCGTTTGCTATGGAGCGCCAATAATGAAAATATTTCTTTTAGTTTTTTTCCTTTATTTTTGAATGCGTTGTAAACAAGGCAAGAAGCGCATTTGACACTATTGTTCTATAGTTGAAACGAAAACAAAAGGCCACACACAAACCTACTAAAAACTTAGTATCACCGCTGTTAAGAACAAAGGCAAATCATAGTGCATAACGGAATCTGCTATTTGATTAGCATATCACGTGGGTTCATGCTTTAGTGGGCACCGATTTTAAGTGCATGGCGCGCACAAGTGTGTTTCCTGCTTTAACACAAGGGAACAATAACACCGTCAACCTACATTCCTTTAACCATATTCCAGATAAAACTGGCGATTTTCTATCCCTTCTTTTTTTTCTTTTTTTTTTTTTTTTCTGTCGCTTTTCAATTATTCGTTGCTTGTGTGGTTCGGTCGGTAAGTGTGCTTCGTTGAGCTCAATTTAAGACGGCTCTGGGAAACTTGTAAAGCTGTCTGATGTTACTGTACCCGGTATGGCGTTTTCTATGTGATTACGAAGTCAATATGAGGCAGGAAGTGTACCCAATTTATACAACCAATAGATCGAAAAGATGATTCATGATGATTCTTGAGAGAAAAATTCTTTCGACACTACTCATGTCAAAATTGAAAGCGTTTACTACACGTTCGAAATCGTTTAGTTTTTCCATGGAAAGAAATTTGAAGAATGCGAGAGAACAGAAACAAATTAGCAAAAGAACAAAAAGAGTTATTTATTTATTCATATGGAGTTTCCTCCCTTTCCTCCCCCGCCCCTATTGAGGCGAGTTAAGCCCCCTCATGGGGGGGGGGTTATGTATTTTATGGCTGTAGATCCGTGTGTTCACTTGCGGGATGAAAAACCCCAGATAAACTGGTGGAAAAAAACCTTGCTGTCTACGCCCAAGACCGGCTAACTTAGCTATGGCTGAGGAAGATCCTTAAGCTCCTCACCTCGGCGACGGGAATCGAACCCAGGACACTCCTTCCCCAGTCATATGGTTGCGAAGCGCACAACAAAAAGATAAAAATGAAGAATAAGAACAATGCAACTGGACATAGAATGAGAGAGAGAGAGAGAGAGAGAATATATATTACAGAAAGTAGAAATACCAATAGAGAAAAGAAAGAACGATGGAAAAAAGAAAGAAAAGAAGGATAGAGCGAAAGAAGAAGTGTGCGTGTGTTGGTTGGTTAGCTGGTATACGAAGAGTGCCGTATTGGTACTGAATTTACTGCTCGGAACCTACTTTAGACAACTCCCCCTCTTCCCCATCCAAATCTCCGGATCCCTTAGACCATTGCTTCCCAAACTTTTGGATGTAAAGGCCCCTTGGAAAAATTAAAATATTTCACGGCCCCGATTGAAAAAAAATCGTCATATAGACATATATATTATAATATTTATTGTATTTATATTCAATACAAAACATACGCAGCGAATATTGCAAAAATCAAATGCAAATGTTACATTTTTAGCATTTTACATACACATTTGACATGGCACATTTAGTCTTAAAACATTTTAAATTTGTTTTCATTATTTCACGGCCCCCTTCAACAAAACTAACGGCTCCCAAGGAGGCCGCGGCTCATAGTTTGAGAAGCGCTGCCTTAGACTACCCATATAAGTAGTATCTTGCACTTAAGCCGTCTTAAAGACCCATTGTATACTCCGATGTTCTTAACTGAATGTTATATTTTTTTTAGGTCTCTTCGTGGGAATAAAAACCCTGCCACCTGCGCATGAGACCCGCTAACTCACTTTCAATTAAAAAAAAAAAAAATTCAGTGAAGCCTGTCTCACATCAAGAAGGAGAACTGAATCCAAATCCTTTCCAACCAAACAAATATATAGATACGCTTTCTTTCTTTCTTTTTTTTTTTAAACATTATTTTAATACAAAACACTGGAGATGCTTGGGATTATGCTAAAGCAACGAAAGCATGGGAGCTTCCGTAGCTCAGTTAGACGAAGCCCTTTGGTCGGAAAGACCTGAGTTCGATTCCCGTCAGTGACATGAGGAACCTTTAATTGGTCTTTTTCCACTAAACGTGAGTTAACAGGTCTCATACGGGGGTGGAAGTTCCCCGGGTAAATCGGGTTTTTCATCCCCCAAAACAGGCAAGCCGTTCCCCTTGAACACACACGGCTACAGTCATAAATACTTATGGCAAACAATGTAACCGGACCCCCCACCTTGCGTCATATCTCCCTAGTAATCAGTTGCAACCCTCTCCAAGAGAGGAGGCCACAGGATTAGGATTAGTAACTAAAGCATGGACTCAGTATATTATTTCTGCCAAATGCACCTGTCCTACACCCCGTTTTTCTGTTTAGCAAGGGAAAAAACCTGCCACCTCCTTACGAGACTGGTTAACTCATCTTCAATCGAAACGTTTTCTGGAGGGGATTTGAATCCACGTCATAATGAAATAAGGACGAAAAATAAATAAAAGTCATGATTATATCGTGAGAATCAAATAAGAATTATTATTATAGTATCTTTTTTTCTTTTTTCTTTTTTTAAATGAATCGTTGGCTGGATGCCATCATAAAAAAAATCGATGTCCTACTGTTGTTAACGACATATCTGGACATGGAAGAGTATTGTAGGCAACCTACGCGTAGTGTTGGACTCAAACAACTCAATAAAACAGTTTGTTGGGTTTATTCCAAGTTTTCGAGAACATCATTATTAGCTCACACACGTAGGAGGCAGTTAAAATAATCACTTAGCGTGTACAATTTAAATGTGCATAGACTAGAAGAGCCCTTTTCATATACAGGCAATGCCAGTTATTATTTATTCGATCCAGTATTCATTTCATTACGTTCCAAGGCTGGTTAGTTGCTAACGTCTAATACAATAAGCGAATGTTTCAACAATATGTTATTTTTGATTTAGACTTGAACATGGTAAACGAAAGGGATAACGGACAGCGCCACCTGTAGATTAAAAAAAGAAGTGATCGATCGATGGAGCTAATTATTGGTGATAATATTGATGGATGTAATATTAACATCAGATTCGGGAGATGGCCCCGTGCTTTACGTCGGGATGGATAGCTTCGATCCTCGGTAGGACGGAAAACTGGAATCAATGTATCGACAACCTGAGAATCAATTTTTGTATTTGCCCTTCTGCATGATTGTTATCGTGGGTTTTGAGAAAGATTTTTCCTCCCCATCGCCACTGCATCATTATTTTGCTTGGTTTCGTTTTGTAGACAAGTACGTGAGTGGATAGCTTTAATATAGGACAACAGTTGAGCTTCATGGTCAATGGTTAACACATTTGTTTAGGATTAAACAAAGTCTTGATAGGTCTTTTTACACAACTCTTCTTTGACATTGAATCTCCCGAGGAAATTTTAACTTCTTTAAGTACTAACTACGAAGAAATACTTTAGGAATAATTAACTTTATGCTTTGTCAACACAAGTTTTTTTTTTTTTTTTAATTCGTTAAAAAAAAAAAAAAAGAATATTCAAAGTTAAAGTAATGCTACCCATTTTCCATTATTGTACGACACATGGCATAAAGTTCTGTTTACGTGAAAAGCGCCCCCTACCGCAACATTCTCAAAGAATTTCGTCAAAGCTAACAAAAGTGTATAGAATAATTGGACGAGTTAAGCCTAATAAAAGATTCAAACGGCAAACAAAAAAGGTTGTATGACAAAGAACAACAGAATCTCATGCATTTTTTAAGAAGGAAATCTGTCAATAGGCGAAGAAATAAGCGATCTATCTTTCTCTTCGTATACCAGATGCCTTTGAGGCTAGCTATTTGACAGACAAATAGCTATATTTTTGTGTTTACGGTAAATGGAAGGCGGTGGTCTGATCCACTAACCGCTGATACAAATATGAAAAAAAAAAAAAAATAGAAAGAACCGTTGGCTGATATTGATTAAAATTCATACGCAGAACTATATCGATAAGGGATACAACTCGATGCCTAATGGTCAGCGTTGGCGGGCGCACACGTGTCTGACATCGATTGTTTAGGATCATTAATCAATGGGAGACCGTTTCTGTAGTCAAGTGTGTGTGTGTGTGTGTGTGCGCGCGTGTGCGCGCGCGTTGTTGAAGCCGATATTTTGACTCTTAGTAGCTGCTTATAATGATAACAGAGCGAACGCAGTTGAAAACGAATGCGGCCTGGAGCTGCCCCCTTAGTCAACTTCGTTCTGATGGCTTGATATTGAACTAAAAAAAAAAAAAGTTGAGATGTTTTTAACAGATACAAATTGTGCCCTTAGCTCTAGAAACAGGAAACAAATTCCGATAGCATTGGCATATCGCTCAACAGCGAGCTTTTATTTGAATGTAGGAAGAAGAAAAAAAAAAAACCTTGGAATACGATAAATACATGCCAATACCATACTAGTTGGATGAAAACCTTTTTAGGGGTTTTTAGAGGTATTCTACTAACCCAGCCCTAACTACATAGTAAATGTGTAACTGGTGGTGCCCTCTTTCCATGATTGATAGAGGAACAAAGAGAAAAATAGTGAAAAAATAGCTATTTATTATTAGGCAACTAAGGTCATGAAAGGAATAATGTTATATGAAGGCAATTGCTAGTTGGTTCATTGTTTTGTATACGAAGAAATACCAGTTTCCGGAAAGAAAAATCTTGCCACCTCCGTACGAGACTGGTTGCCTTGTTTTTAAATGAATACACCTATTTCTCACGTCAAAGTGAGGATTGCCACTTAGGTCATTCCCAATGCAAAGGGTATTATCATTCAAATATGTTTTATTTAAGGGGTGGATAGCGACGGCACAGTCGTAAATAGTTAAAGCTATTTTTTAACTATCAGTATTGATTCTAGTTGTCGGCTAATACGATGTTTATTGGGACAAGGTTCTTGAAGACTCCAGTCAGATGCGAAACCCTATGCATGGTGTAAAACATGTTCACAAAACTACAACATTTGCGGACCAAGATTAGAGCTACGCAGGATCATAACGCTGCGAATAAGTGAAGGTTTACATTAAGCCTGCGAAGAAGATGCATTGTCATTTAAAATTGTGTTCGATGAGCACCTTCGAAAGTCATGACGGTAGTGGCGCGTGTCTCATAGTACTTACACGATTACAGAAGAATGGAAAGTGTCATCGAAAGAATAAACATTTAAACATCCGTGACATAGTGACCGTGGGAGGTCATTATGCCCTCTTAATAAAAACGAAAAAAGCCTCTCCAAGACAGTTGAAAAAAAAATAATAATAAACATTTTGTGCAGATGGAATTTCCCAGTTGTGTGAAAAGGTTGGTGGTTATCACGAAGAAATGTAAGAAAAGTACATAAAAAAAGCGTTGTGGTCGCTGTTCTTTTCCTTAATTATATTTTTTACACCTATTTAATAGAATTTAAATTCAGAAATTCTATTTATCTGTCAAACAGGTAACACTTTTTTTTTTAAGTACTGCAGTTCACTTTTCCAAACCAGTGTTTTCCATTAGCATTTGCAATGATTTACTGAAAAATAACACGCATTCACGAAAGAACATATCACAACAAATTCAACCACTATTCCAAGTGTAATTAAATTTGAGGTAAAAAAAAAAGTCAGTTTTTTTTCCCATTTTTTTCCAAGTCAATTTATCACACGATTCTATTTCTTTATTAAGTAGTTTTCAATTAGCCCCACATATCTTTTTTATCTCTAAAGAATTATATTATTCTAGCAGCTAATTTTTATTCAATCTTCATTCTACTATGTTTATAAATGTTTAATGCACTTTTCAAGCCGTGACGTCACAATAATATTGTGGCAAGATAAAACGTCATACACCAAACGAGAAATGTAATTTCTCTTTTATGTACGTGTCCTCGTGATATTTCATTGTTAATAAGTGACATCACGTTTGAATCTAGATAATTATAACACGAAAAAAAAAAAGTAATTGTTTCGTAAGTGAAATGTACTAGAGATGACTAAAACATTTTAAATTTCAATAATATAATATCACAACAATGTCGGATTTTTAAAGAGTGAATTGTAAGTCACTGTAAATAGCATGCGCGATAGCTGTCAAATGATGGAGCCAATCAAAGGGCTGTATGTGATAACTCGTTTTTTTACTAGTTTTTTTTTTAAATTAGAAGTGCCAATACATTCGCGATAAATTCTAATTAAAAGATAAAACTTGATTATATTCGGAACGAAGTGGTAACAATGTCCTGAATACAATTATGTTACCAATCTCACTTAATGGTACCCCATCACGATCTCTACTAAGTTATCTAATGCTTTGGAGACGGGGTGTCGTTGTCCTAAATAGAATTTAATCAGATATGTTCGTAATGAAATTGGGTGGGGGTGCTTTCGTATTCGTGATCAGGTCATACTATTATTGAATACCAAGGTAAGAGTTATGGGAGATAATCCGGACTATTTTTCACTGTTGAATTATAGATGAAGTTTTAATATCGACTTGAGGACGAGAATCAGAAGCGTATTGATTGATGGGAATTTTTTTTTTTTTTCAAAGTTTAGTGGATCTAGAGGAAATGCTGACTATACCGTAAAAGCCACCCACATACAAAATACATACGGCTAATCTTGAGGTTAAAATCTACCATCCATAAAAATACCTTCTGTCAATACAAAGCGACTTTGGGCATAAAACAAAGCTCCAAAAACTTGCATTTACGTGGTGTTGAGAAATATACGGATACCCCACACAGCGTTGGACGCCTCCGTCCCACTTATTTCTCCACGGAAGGTCAAAGGTGCGAAGGAAATTTACAAGATCTAGAGGCATTACTCAAGCCATCTGGTGCTTCAAGACGATACAAGCGTGCACATCTCATGTTATATAGATGCCCGGAAAGAGACCGTCGACAGATATACACCCCACCCTTCTTCTCCCCCCCCACTCATTCCACCTTCCTGATATTACCACATTCTACTTATTGCCTCTGTCATTCACCATCCACGACATCCCCTCTCTTTCGCGTGCCGAAGGATGTCGTAATTTATAGCGACTAGGGTCAAGAGGTAAACCGTGTTCTTACCGATCGGAGATCAGTGTCGGGGTCAACTTCAGATGCGGCTACTGAAACTGAAGGGAAATAAATAGACTCCATCAACATTACAGATGAAGAAATGGGTCTGGTTCGACCATCTGTAATGTGGATTCGTTGAAGGTAACGGGAGATGGATAATGTAATTCTATTGAAGAACCAGGACAGTGAAAAGAATTAGATAGAACTCGTCAATTTTCGCTAGATGGTATGTCATTTGAGAGTGTAGTGGGGTGGGGATACCAAAGAAGTTTTATTATCCGCCTCCTGCTTTTTTATTTTATTTTATTATTTTTTTTTTCGTCCGTCTTTGTCGAAGTGCTGTAGATGAGCAAAACCACACACGTAGGTTTTGTGGTTCGCTCACAGCTCTACATTCCCGTGTGAACTCAAAGTAATGCATGGAACCCATTAACAGCCTCCTGCTAGTAAAATACCGATATTCGTATATTAATAGACGCTATTCAGAAATGTTTTTATAGTAGTAATGGACTTCGCAACCTATGGCTCCCAGAAAATTCAAAAATTGTGCATTTTCTAAAACAATGTGTGCAGTTCCAGTTTTCGTTATATTTCCAATCGATATTAAATCGCTACTGACAGGAATCGAGGAAAATCGATTCTGAATACACGGTGCAATTAGGATCATGTCTGTAAATGTGGGAAGTTCGTATCGACCGCAATATATGCGATGCCGTAAAGTCTCTCAATGCATGGTTAAGGTCTTTGTTGATGTGGGAATACTTATATTATTCACCGCGTGTGTGTGAGAGAGAGAGAGAGAGAGAGAAAAAAAATAATAATGCATATTACATCATCTTTGAATGCATCGAGATGCATCGGCTGCACCAATATATTATTTCAACCTTCCCAGGAGATTTAGATCTGTATGATAATACATCTTCGATCAATATCAGATAATTATACCACACACACACACACACACATGATAATGCTTTTAATGTGCTTTGCGACTTCTCAATGGTTGATTGGACAGTTACATGAAAAAAGTAACTTTTTTTTTATGTACTCCTACCCACGAAAGGTTATAAACCAATAGTACATTAGTATCATGGATGGGCTAAATGATTTTTATTTTATTTTTTATATATATTTTGATTTTTTAAAATTTATTTTTATACATAGTCTGGAAACCGGAAATTTAGCAGGAAGATCGTCTGAGTTTTCTGCTCAACTTGTCTGCTGTTTTTTTAAGATGAAAAAAAAAACCCTTCCATCCCCCTTATGAAAAAGGAAGTTTGATTTTTAAATATTTCTCGAGTTGTATTCAAATATAACGTTATTCTTCCATGTGTCCGAGAGAACAATAGCTTCTGCGTGTGTCAACAACCAGGTGTCGCAACAATCAATGTATGGTTCCAATGGAAGTAGCACAATATCTTTAATAAAGAAGTCATCAAGAACAATAGGCGATATTGGCAAAATTAGCATACTACGCGCGTCGAAGTTCTAGTTACTGCTATTAAAAAAATGTCGTATAACCAGTCTGAATTATATAAAGTGGCAATAAAAAAAAGTTCAAACGAATACTTTCAACACTTGTGGTTAACGTTAACAATAGATGGAAGCGCTAATTGTGACGTCATTATGACATTGCGTAAAAGTAAAGTTGAACTACTAATTGTTGACCGTTTATGGAAATCTACACGTCATTGTTCGCTGAGTACGTAGCTACAATTTTCGGAATACAGGAAATATTATGCACTAGGCCAGCCAGTCATACGACCCATTTTTTATATCAATCCATTTGAAACAAGGAAGAAAATTCTGGATCGCACACCTGCCTCAAAAGAATAATAATAATAAAACAAGACGGGACAAAATTTAACTTCAACCATCGATGTACCATTTAAGCTAGAAGGAAACTGGACAAACTTGCTTTCCAAATCCATTAATACTCAACTTCGTCTGTGGTACTTACTCATTACCGACTTCCCAACAAAACAATAAACACACATCCTCTTTTCTCTTCCTAACGTACAAAGCGACGTCCAAGTTCACCGCTCTATCAACTTTCTTACATTTTTTTACTGTTTTTTAGATCAGGTAGCTGACGGAATGGCTCGTCACGCTTCAGAAACCTTGGGTAAATAATGGCTGGGAAAGCGGTAAGAAACCGATTATTCACGGCGCCGCCGTCCGCTTCGGGACCTCTGTACAGTCAGGTGAATCTGTCTGTGGGTGGCACGGATGGCAGTTAATATTCGCCAGAGAGAGAGAGAGAGAGAGAGAGAGGAGTACCAGCTGGCAGGTGTAAGCAGACAGAATGTAGACTTGTTGATTTTCTTAGTCCACGGAATTTGTGATCATCGTCTGGGGGGGGGGGAGCAGATGTGAAAAGGGGACGGCAATCATTTGCTCGTTCTCCTGACCTACACATTACTGCGGCAGTTGTCGAAAATTAAATTTTTGATAATTGATTAAAAGGTCAGACAAGAAAATGCCACTCAGTCTTTTGTTCGGATTATTTTTTTCCGCTCTTCCCCCCCAACCTCATTGTCTAAGATCTTGTCAATCAGATTTCTTACAATGAAGCGTTTACAGTAATCTCAGAGTCAAGGATAAGCGATATAGGTCACTGTCTATACTATTCAACACAAAGACGTAACATGAAAAATTAAACTGTATACGGTAATTATTTCAAACAGTTTTAACTATTAATTAAATACTTTTTTTGTGAACGGTTTTGGATGTGAAACTGGAGAAAGAAGTGTTTATACTGTGTCAGAGAGGTTCCGACGCATGAAATCGAGTCCTTGGTATGGCAACGTGATTATTAGTTGGTTGGATGCTTCCACGGCTAATGGGTGTCGCGAGCAGTAATCTGATTCTATTTGTACTGACTCAGCACCGTCCTTCTAAGGCATGGGTGCAGAAGACGCAGTTCACAAGTCAATCTGGGATATTTAAAACATTCTGTTTGAATGCTTGCAAAGGAGATTAGAATTATTAAAACCATCTGATTTTTCTATTGCACATTAAGGATTGCAGATTAGAGTTTTTTTTTTATGCGGAAAAAATTGAGCCACGTTCGACGGATCCTTTTTGTATGTAACAGGGGAAAAAATGCTGAAAATGGGAGATGTAGGATGAACTCCAATAAGATGGTTGATGAAGACGATGACTCCAATTATTTGAGGTCATCACTGGTCAAGTCCATCTGAAAATCAACAATATAATCTTATGAATAGCCACACGGAGTCAGAATGCTTTATCAAATGGGAAAAACTTGAGAAGAGAAGCCTAAATGTGAGTATAGATGCAATGCAAGTTGATGAGACAAGATGGACAGGAGATGGAAAAATTAAAAGAGGTAATCGGACCTTTAATTACTTAGGAAGTAAAGAGTGCACAGGAGACATTGGAGTCGTTCATGATTAAAAAAAAAGGAATTTCGAAAAGTATTCTTGGATATTACCCGGAATTCTAAGGAATAACATCTAAAATCACTGTGCAACCGAAATCAAGTTATTTTGAACACCCCAGGAAGTTTAATTTAGAACATAAAATAGAAAACGATAAAAATATTGAAGATAGAAAAATGATAAAGATGTTGCCTATGACTATCTCAGATTCAAACTAAAAGAAAACCATAGATGAGTAAAAGTACAATCTATTAATAAAAAGAGCATGCAAGAAAATCATAGAAACGTGAATTAATGTTAAATTTAAGGATTTAAAGATATAATAATAAAACGGCAAGTTTAAGAAGTACACCATAAAATAAAAAAATAATATATGATAAAATGATTGATTCATGAAACTCGTCTGTTAAGACCAGAATCAATCGATCGTGAGATGCGGTGAGATTGATTCTATATGAGATGCCCATATAGGGTAACGGATGGCAATGCTGAACCAATGAAGTTTAACTGAGGTTCGGCTGTTGCTGTTATCCTGGGTTAATGAGTTCGCTCTCTTAGGTTTTGCCCTAAGGGAGCAATTGAGTTACCGGGGAAAGTGTTCTCCGGCACGGCCCGCTGAGGGGTACTTGCCGGTGAATTATTTTCTTCGGAATGAGCGGTTCTGCTCGGTACTCGAGTTTCACTGAGTAGAACCAACGCTGAGATTTGGACGGTCTTTCGCCCACGAATGAGTGGCCTAGAGATCGTCCGATATTTTTGAGATATCACCTTTACTTACACATACGGTGAGATTGATTCTATATGAGATGCCCATATAGGGTAACGGATGGCAATGCTGAACCAATGAAGTTTAACTGAGGTTCGGCTGTTGCTATTATCCTGGGTAAATGAGTTCGCTCTCTTAGGTTTTGCCCTAAGGGAGCACTTTGAGTCTCCGGGGAAAGTGTTCTCCGGCACGGCCCGCTGAGGGGTGCTTGCCGGTGAATTATTTTCCTCGGAATATGAGCGGTTCTGCTCAGTGGTCGGGGAGCCCGTCACTGAGTGGAACCAACGCTGAGATTAGGACGGTCTTTCGCCCACTATGGAGTGGCCTAGAGATCGTCCGTATTTTTGAGATTTCACCTTTACTTACATAGTCGGTGATTGATTCATTCAATCCAATATCCTTGGAGGGTAACGGATGGCAATGCTGTAGCCATTGAAGTTCTAACTGAGGCTCTGCTATTGCTGTTACCCTCCTGCCATGATCAGAGCTTTAATTGCTCAATAACACCTTATCCCTACACTGTCCTCTACAGATAACGGGGAAGATGAAAAGCATTCTTGCTTCGCCCCTTTAAGCCAGTCCTTATAAGGATAAGGACTCGTCTGTTAAGAATAACCAAGGGTTATTTTTTCCTGCTGGTAGCATTGCATGCCGGAAAAAGGAGAATCCATTCCGATAGTAGTTAATCAATCTGCCTTCTGGGATGTGCTTATTATTACAGGTCGGAAAATTTAGCTTTTCTTTTACGAACATTGTAGTTTTTAAAGTGTAACTATTTTGCTTGTATAACAGTTGGAAAAATGTACGTAGAGTATTAACAAAATTAAAAATGGTATAGCATAAAACAAAAATTTAACTAAGTTTATTTTTAAGAAAGTTTTCTATAAATTTTCAAATGAACTTAGATATTCTAAACTTACAGTTGAGAGAACTGAGACACTTTAATGTCCTAAACCGATTAATTATTTATGACTTGTTGCGACTCTTTTAACAAACCCATGCAAAAAAAAGGTTGGAAAAAAATACCATTATCAAATTCTTTTAATCTTCATAGTCATCTGAATCGGTGTCCGAATCGCCATCACTTTCACTTAAACTGATCACCAAAGGTTCGCATAATTCTTCGATGATTCCGTCTCTGTCCCAATACATATTTTCCAATGAGGTGACATGAAAGATATTTCCCCCAGTTTTGAACTATAATTCGTTCAGTCGCCTGTTCTGAAAGCTTAAAAAGTTTCGACATGTCAATATCTCCAGTTACGTTGCGATGGCGACTGAACTTTTCACTTCTGCCCAAACATACTCAATAGCATTAATATCGCAATGATATGGTGGTAGCCTCAAAGCTAGAAATCCATGCTCTTTGAGCATCGTGTCGAATTTAAATAGTTTAGTTGTGGGCGAGTTTCTTTTGCCCAAATTAAGCAATTCAATTTTTCGCATATCTGGGGAATGAGAAATGTTATTTGCAGAGAGCCAATCCATAAGAACTTGCTTCTTATTAGACCAAATTGGAACTTTGTTTGATCGAATAGAGTGATATGAAGCGTTATCAATTATAACAACAGCATTTTTAGGAAGGTTTGGAATCAGTTTTTCTTCTGCCCACTTTTCGAAGATCGTAGAATTCATTTGCCTATGGTAATTGGCTTTGTATAGTAAGTTTGAATTCGGTAAAAAAAAAAAAAAAAAAACCATTTCTCCACCTGCACACAAAATTATTATGCCCCGCGAGGAATTTCCGGTTTGTAGCACTCCACATTCCTCTTTAGACTGCCAACATTTTCCATGAGTTAAATTACTATCAATCCAAGTTTCATCTAGATACACAATCGGTCTTTTCTCCTCCCTGAAACGTCTTATTGCTCTCAAATACCGCGTTCTAGATAAAACAATGTCACTTCGCTCCATGATAAGTTTCCTTTTATTCTGGGACTTTTTAAAACAAAATCCGATTTCATGAAGTATTTTCCTTAAAGTTTCTCTTTTCCAAAGAAAATTAATTTTTTCTTTAAGCACAGGAATCAATTTCGGAACAGTTGGCACTCTTTTCTCGACCACGTAAAATTCGTGAATAGCTCTTCTTATAACGTCTACATCAAAATCATTCAAAGCTACGGTTTCGATGGTTTTCTTTACTCTGGCGCTTTTTTTTTTTTTTTTTTTTTGGAGATTTAAATTGTGGCTTACCTTCACCTTTTGATTCCCTACGAATTCTTTTAACAGTCGACCCCGATACGCCCGCAATTGCACTTGCATTTTATGACTTGAGAAAGGGGAACAAGGAGACGATTCTTTTTCGCAGAATATCAGCACATTATTCAATATTCTTTTGCAAGAGCTACTGAAACGTTTAACAACAGAACTTGTTGACTGTACTGGATCCATCATATAAATTAATAATAAAAAAATAATGCAAAAAAGCGACAAAAAAAAAATCAAGCTAGTACTAGTACAGCGACAGACAAGAAAGCACGTGATTTCGCATGTTGGCGACCAATTCGTACATCCTTCATTTCTTTCTCCCCTTCAGCATGAATCGACTAGCCTTGGCAAAATGCCAAGGAGAGATCTACAAACGGTGGGCGAACTATATCAGGAAGAAGATTCTCCACTATTAAATGAAGAAATACTAAGACTATAAAGCAAATGAAAAAATGCGCCGAGTCAAGATGACATTCAGAGAGAAATGCAGTCCTAGAAGAAAGGAATAGAATAGCTAAAAAATTATTTTACCACCTATATGAAAGTGAATACGTTCCCGATGAACTTAGGAATTCCATCTTTATCAACATCTCTAAAAAGACTAGTGGTTTATGTAAAAATTACAGACCAATAAGTGAAATGACAAAAATACTAATTATAAAATCAAAAACAGCTAATGAAATAAAGGACGGCCAAAGTAGATATAATAATAGAGAATTTCATAGTGTTCAATATAAATAAAGAACATTAATAAAGAGAATAAAACTGATATTCTGTATATACATTGCATGCAAAGAAGTCAAAGGACACCCCCATCGTTCCATGTAACGAGTTATGTGTTTGTAGCCAGTATAAATTGAAGGAACTGGGTCCTTCTGAAATGAGAAGGCTGCGATAATGGAACTGACGGGGTTTGAAAGAAGCGTTGTGATACGATGTCATGTTGTAGGCCTATTGTTGACAAATTGGGACATCCCAAGTCAATAATCACTGACACCATACTGCGATGGAAGCGTAGAGTCTACTGCGAGTGCTACCCGCAGTGGACGACCCATCACGCACCGAACGTGCTACGAAGGATAATACGTTAAAACCACCATTTGTCAGCTGACATGTTGAATGCAGAGTTCCATGCATCAAGTGGGACATAAATCGAGCCGAGGCTCACATCATGGGTTTCCATGGCAGGACCGCAATGTGCAAGCCCTACATTACCCGAACCAACGTGCAGTGTTGCAAAGAGTGTCAGTGGGACGTGGAAGCTTGGAAAGCTGTGTTATTTAGCGACAAATCAACGTTACACCCTCTAACGAGCTGATGGATGGAGGTGGTGGATGCTCGGTAAGCGTCTTACCGGAGTGCGTAACCCCAATTATGAAATTTGGAGGTGGGATGCGATGGTATGGTCCTATTTTTACTTGGTTTGCGGTGCGAACTTTGAACTCCGAGCATTCTGGACGATGCAATGCTTTCTCCTTTGGGGCGTTTCTTCGGAACTGACTCTTTCAGCAAGACAAAGTACCACCGTGCCATAAGGCTGTTGCTGCTCTAACTGCACGGTCTGTGGATATGAACGTGACCACACTTGACTGGCCTCCACAGAGCCCTAATCTTAACCTTAGGGATCCGTGGGATGAACTGGAGCGTCAGGGGAGGTCAAGGGACTTCATTCCAAGACCTGATTGCATGCTTACAGGAGGAATGGTCCAAAATTCCCATTGATCGCTATCGTACGTTAGTGGAAAGTATGTCCCGTAGGATTATTGCAGTCATCGCAACGAAAGAAATTCTACATCTTGTTAAGGTGGGCGCCATGGCTGTTTGTTCCTCACACTATGGTGTCCGTTGACTTCTTTGCAAGTAGTGTATTCCATAATCAATCAAAGGTTACACTTTATAGGATATTTAATTATAGAGAATGGAACATGCAAAAGAGAGAGAGAAGAAGACAAAATTGCAAAATCAACTTTTAAAAGAATAAAAGGCATGCTAGCATCAAGAGAAATAAAACTGCTAGTTTTATAATGATCAATTTATTGATCATTTTTAATCTAGCCTAAATGATCAAAGCCTAGATCCGTTTTACGGATCTAGGCTTTCGAGAAGTGGACCTACAGAAGGGCATTGACGGTTTCATGGGTCTAAAAGAAAAGAAATTAAGTTTTGGAGATGATGGGTTCTAAAATGGACGTAATGTAGAGCACAGAGAAAAGAAAACTATTATATGCGGCTGACACTGTGAGACATGACAGTGATCAAAACAATTTATTAGAAGGAAGAACCGAGGAAAAGGGGGGGGGATAAAGGAAGACAATGATACAACATGGCCAGGGTTCAACTAGCCATGTGTGTCATTGTCAACTAAAAAAAGAACATATGGAGATCCATAACATTCAACCGCTTGGGTGAAGATGACACTTGATGGATAGGAGTTCATGTAGTTAACATCAAATAATATATCCAATATTTAACTTAACATTTCCAGAATCATTTCTTAATTCAATAAAATGGGTTCCCAGTTTGGTCGCCTCGTACGACATGCATGGGCTACAGTGGGGCTATTCTTATGGTAATATACCACACGGGGTATATTACCATAATATATTACCATATTATATATCATTTATTACCATAATCCTAAAAAGGACTGGGAGATGGACTGAGTCTTTGACTCTTTATCTCTTCATCTGAATGTAGAAAATTTGTGTGGATGGGGTGTGATTGAATTAAATCTGTGTGGATTGGGTGTTATTGAGCTAAAAGCTCATTTTAAATTTTTAAATATTTTAAATTATTTCATATTATAAAAAATATTTCATGAACACTTTCACTTTCGCTATTATGGCTATCATGGCTGGGTAACGACAATGGTCGAGCCTCAGTTAAAACTTCATTGGCTACAGCATTGCCATCCGTTACCCTGGAAGTCCTAAAAAAAGGACTCTTGGTCTCATTCTTTGACCAGGTCGCTATTACTTATTACCATAATCTATATATTCTAATATATTCCTTATTACCATAATATAATATATTACCACAGTCAATTATGATTACAGTAATTTAATTATAATAATATATGAAATTTTAAAAGGTGTATGTTATATTTTCAGAATTTCTGAAAATATTTTAAATTATTTCATATTATAAAAAATATTTCATGAACACTTTCACTTTCGCTATTATTTCTAGAAAAAAATGAAATAATTTTAGTAATAAACCAAAGAAATATCAATAACAAGTGAATCTACTTAATCTTTCAACCCAACAACTTTTTTATAGTGAAAACTACGGTATTATATAAATAAAATAATAATAATATATTATTATTATATTAATAGTGTATTATTGTTAATTGAGTTATTATCTTAATATCGTCTTTAATCATATTAAGTTCAACATGAAATTCTCTCGCAAATAGATGCAGCTATTGAATGGGAAAATAAGTAATATATATACATAAGGAAGAAATTGAAAATTCTCTTCTCTTCCCCAAGTTCTTATTCTCACTGAAATAAATAAAAAATTCCTCAATCAATTTTCTCCTACACTTGAAATAAGTTTGTTTAACACTTTCAGTTATTATTCGAATATTAGATTGAAACTAGATCTTCATAAATTCAAAGATCAGCAAAAATACTCGAGAAAGTCTGTCATTCCGAGATTTATTTATTCAATGATAAAATCAAGTTTGATAATCCGATTAGAAATATGAAAGTCAACAAATATTCCCTACTGGAATGCAGTTTTACAATTTGATGGAATAGTAAATAAAATATAAAAATGACTTAGATGGAAAATATGACAAATTGTATATTCAATTAACATTCTAAAAGAATTGGACAATTTCCAAGTATTGAATCTCTGTAATATATTATCTTGTCGGAATAATATTTTTTTAACACTGCAGTCAAGATTGAAATCACGTAAGAAACAATTTTTTTAACTAAAAATTATTGCACTTGCTATAAGGCATTTGCTTCTGTAGTTTCTTTCCACGAACAAGTTTTTTTTTGGCACAAATCGTGATAAAATCCACGCTATTCCCTGACACATACACTTATTACTAAACTAGTTTTTATTGTGGAACATGTCCTTAGGTACTTTCAGTTTGGATGGGATCAGGAGATGTTTACAGATTAGTTCAATTTAAACCTGTTAGTCGGAAAAACAACTGACGGAGCTACAACGCCTGCTGAGCTGCAAAACAAATGAAATTTGGCATCCCATAGTGCTCCGTTGGGGTTATACACAGCTCTTCATTTTATTCTGACTACAACTTGCGAGTACATGTCAAGTTGATGTATTGCAGTCCTGCATGGTATCTGTCCTCATTGGTTATTCATTCTACCACTGAAAGATCAGTTTCTGCAGTTTGGAAACTTTCTAGAATTATCTCAGTCACCTTTACGTGTCACGATTCAAGTTCTCAATATGAGAAAACTAAAAGTTTTCTGTGGATTTTTTTAATCAATGTACATAAAATGTCAGAGAATTTTTTTGCTGAAATAGGATTGATTTAATGTTAGTCAAGAAAATAAAATCAACCACACAAATTTTTCGCAATTTCTAGAACCCTATTAACATTTAGAATGCTACCTTTTACTTTCACTACGATATTTATTAAAAGTTATATTAAAAGCAAAAAGGTTTATTTCTAAAACTTAGTACAATTATATTAAATTCTAGAAAAAATAAATTATTAAGAATATTTCACTCAATATATAATTTTTCATTTTATTTTATATACAAAAATATTTCTTTCTACAAGAGATAACAGCATGGCTGAGTGACAAACCATATAAATTATTGTAGGTAAGTTCATCATAGTAAGTTAATCTCCCTAACTCTTTTCCTGTTTACTTAGGTTCATTATAAGAATACCGTTTCCGCATAAACTAAGGAATGCACTAATTTTATTATCAGTTTTTACAAATAACAAATATTTAAGAAAAAAAAATCAAATTTAGATTCAAATGTGTGTATTGAATAATGTGTAAAACGACAGATGCATAAAATATCAGCTAATTAGAAAAATAACTATGGAATGGATCTCTCTACACATGCGCGCATGTATTGTTGGAAGCAAACGGATGTGACGTAATCCTACAACAATAACAGGTTTCGATTTCAGTAGCTAAATAATAAGATGGGTGTTTAACTATTACATCTTTCGAAATGAATAAAAAGGTGATAATTTTGCAGTTACACATTAGTGCAAAATATTTAATTGTAAAAAAAAAAAATACCTTTCTAGTAAATGTCAAATTTGGCAGATGAAACAATCCAATCATACAGAGGTATTCAAAACTTTTTTCTTTTTTTTTTTGTTTACCATCGTTAAACATTCAAGCCAGATGAAACACATCCCGGGGAACACCGAATTTTATCCCTGGAGAGGAAATCGAGTCATGTGAGAGAGGGTAGGGGGCGTGTAGTGAACACCTCATGAAAAATGTGCTGATGAAAGATTTTCGAGTTATAAGTTGGGAAAAAAAAAAAAAAAAAACACCGAGAAAAGAACGAAGCCTTAATAGCATTAAGCTACCTGTACTGAAACACATAAATCTTCTCTTATCCCGTAGAATCCGTTGTTCGCCTCCTAATATCTTCTTTTGCAGGAGTTTCTCCCATCCCTAAACGATCTCACACGCATGAAGGTGAAATATCTTATCACAACGGGGCCCGTTTTAAAACAGTGTCGGTTCCGTGTCGTACATGCGCCGGGTGGGCGCACGGAGTTCCAATGGCAGCTGAACTGTAATAGGGAAGTTACAATTATTTGTACTGACACTGATGGACATCGTTCTCACATCCGGGTGTGAAGATACTTCCACTTCTCGCACAATAGTTGCCCGTCCAAGTGCCGGAGCTACACGTGACTGCACTGCTCGAGAGGGAGAAGAAATGAGGGGGGGGGGGAAGTGGGTGGAATCTCAGCTATTCTTTTGATCTGGCTTTGATCTAGTGTCCTATAAATCAGAACTAATAACGCCATGCCATATGGCTGCAAAAGTGCTCAAGACGCACGAGGCTTAACAAGCCATTGGTCGGCTACCGTGATTGGAGGGTTCAAAAAAAAAAAAAAAAAAAAGAAGTTTTTTCAAGACCTTCGTCCTGCAATCGCCACTACCTTACAGCTGTCATAAATACCGGGAAGAACGTGCAGTCCGTAACCTCCCCCGCGTGGTGTTTCGGTGATAACATCGTGATGCGAAGAAAATTAGTTTTGCTAAATATTTTGCACACTTCTTCTCACGATTGCAAGGGACTCCTCCCCTTTAAGATCGGATACTGGGTTTTTTTTTTGGGGGGGGGGAACAGCGGAGACAAGAACACCCCTATTCCATAATAATGAGGAGGACAGATAGTGGATGCGGGGGAAAATAGATGACTTCGCAAGAAGATAGGGTAACTGTGGTAGTTGGAATTTAAACGCGCATGCCACCATGTCTTCAAGTCAAATTATACTTTCTTTCTTTCTTTCTTTTTCCTTACTTATGACTTTTTTTGTTTATTTTCATTTTTTCATTATTGCTTCAATCTTCTTTCAATTTCCTCTCCATGTAAGTCTTTTTTTTCGGTATTTTCGGTTCCACTTCATTTGCTATTCCGTGAATTTTATATATCTACCCCCCCCCCCGCACACTATTTATTGATAATCTATTTTTGTCACGTCGCATCCGTCTTAGTCCCGATTGACATCGGAATCACACACCGCCTTCATCTGTTGCTATGGAAACAGCATCGCGTTCATCTTAACGTTCAATCGTCTCCCTGCTCCGAATTTCGTGTATTCTGTAACAGTTTTGCTATTTTAAATAAACAATTAAAAAACAAAACAAAACAGAATATCTTAGTATGAGGCAAGAGGAAGATAAACGAGCATGTCATATTTACGCATGGACTTCGGTTGTTTTGAATTACGCAGAAGCGACTAAAGGTATGGGGCCGGTCCCCTCTAGGTCTGTTATGTGTTTTTATAGTCAGTTTGTAATGAAATTAAAAACTCGGCCACCCTCATATGAGACCAGCTAACTCACTTTCAGCTGAAAAAGGTCATATATGCAGGGGCAGTTTCTACAATGTCATATTATGAAATATACCAAATATTATATCATACTAGTGGGACTCCACCCCCCCTCCCCTGGCGCCTATGGCGCCCCCCCGAGTTCCGGTTTGGTAAGCCGGTTCTCCTTCAATTCTGATGACTCGAGACAATGTGTTTGTCTCATGAAGGCAAACACATTGTTGGACGTTTCAAAACAACGAAGAGACAAAAAACGTGGCATAAAAACGTTTCAAATTTCGGCTTATCTTTTTATATATATAGAATAGATTATGAAATACTAAATGCCTATTTTAATAAACAATTTTAAAATATGTAATGCATTTGACATGATAATCCTTATAATAGAAAGCAACTAACCTCACGAGATTATTATTATTATTATTATTATTAAGACAGACCTCCAGGGAGTCAGAGACTCATCGAGGGAGGCCACATACTATACATACCAGCAATCATACTTATTCTTGAATTCATTCACACTGCTTGCACTCACAACATCCAATGGCAATCCATTCCAATCACGCACCACCCTGTGAGAGAAAAATTTAGCCCTAACCCCCTTCTTAGTGGCATTCATCCTCAGCTTCCAAGGATGCCTCTTGTCCTTTCCCCATCCTCCATAAATTGAAAAATGCCATCAACTGAAATCCTGTATGACCCTTTCGTAGGTTTATAAGTTTCAATCCATCCCTCTGTCTTCTGTTTTCAAGCTGCAGCCCACAAATTCTCAACCTGTCTTCATAATCTGTATTCCACAATCCTGGTATCATTTTTAACAATCTCCTTTGCACTCTCTCCACTTTATCAGAATCACAATGGAAACAAGGAGATCAGATCTGTGTATAATAGTCCAAGTGAGGTCTTATCAACGCCTTGTAAAGACGAAAAATGACATCCTTATCTTCACGCGTCAAACTTTGTTTCAGTATTGCTTTATATCTTTTAAGTTGTATTTGCAATCTTTGCTACATGGGCCTCTGAACTTCAACGTCCTATCTATTAAACACTCCAAGATCGTACCCTCATCAGTTTCTTTCAGCATAATCCCACCCATATAATACGACATTAGATATCTAATCCCCGAATGATTTCACGTTTATTGACATTCATTTTCCCACGGCCAGATGTTTAATGGCGTATCCTGGCCAGCTTTGCCCCAATAAAAAAAAAAAAAAAATCTGCCACCTCCGTACGAGACCAATTGCCTTATCAACTGTGAAGATCTTATAAATATTAAATATTCCTACTAGACAAAATTCGGCCCTAAACATTCCTGAATATTTAAAACTTAATAATTATTGTAAATATGTTACATGATATCCTTAAAACAATAGCATTAGTGGATATTATTGTTTAATAATAATTAT
This sequence comes from Typopeltis vanoorti, assembly GCF_054136105.1. NCBI lineage: Eukaryota > Metazoa > Arthropoda > Arachnida > Uropygi > Thelyphonidae > Typopeltis > Typopeltis vanoorti. The sequence continues at coordinate 28,342,291 of NC_143570.1, forward strand.
ACTTATAAATGGGAAAAAGGCACAAAATAAGCTAGCAGCCTTAGTTAAAAAAAAAAAAAAAAAAAAAAAAAAACCAGACCCAATAAATCCGAAAACCAAGAAAATTATAAACCAGATGACTTACTGAAATTAGGAAAAGCACCCAAATAGCAGTCCAAGGCACAAAAAAGAAAAAAAAAACATCATACCTATTCCATTGTATTTTGATACACATCAACGATGTTCCCAAATTTTTGCAGCGATGCTGAAACTAGATATTAGAGTTTTATCAGTCATCTATGCACATCACTGCCCGAAATTTCTAATAAAAACGATTGACCTGGGCCAGAGAGATAATGACTTGTAGTCCCAGTGGATTTATGCGCATATGGAGACTACCACAGTCTTTCCATAATAATTACTTAGGCCTGCAGCAATGTCAAGTGATCAACTATCCCTAGACCTAGAATCGATTAACCTCTCCCACCCTACCTCTAGGTTACCAAGGCAACAATTGCGCTAGACAGTACTTACGCTGAAACTATAGAAAGCCAAAGCTGCTTAGATAACGAATTTATTATTTTATTTGCATGTGGCCAACGGTGAATTCCACTGGAAGATGGTGACTCGGCTCGGATTCCCAGAAGAATGTAAATAACAAAGGTTATTTACTTGACTTTCTAGCGATGTTTAAATGCTAAACACATTGCCTTTAAAAAATGTTTTTTTTTTTTTAGACAATTTCGGATGAAAATGTATGAATAATGTGTTATAACAGCTTCCCCCTTTTTTATTGTGGGCCATGATTGTTGTCCCACCGCTATAGCAATTCAGCTAGCACAGTCCCGAGTATTAGTGGTTCTACAAGCAATGTTTGTACAATTTTATCTTTTTTATATCTCGTATAAACAGCAATTTTATGGACTTCTTAGTTTTGATAGAAAATGTAAATATACTTGTAGATTTTATATCTTTTAGTGGATTTAGGATTTGTTTTCCTGCATTTTTTTTTTTTAGTTTATAAAAGGAAATATACAAAACCTTTGTTTGTTCTATTATTTTACAGCTTTCCTATATGAAATTGACATTTGGGCTCGCGCACCCAATCGTCTGCTATCATTTATAATTGACAAAAAAAAAAAATTAAACAATGCAATTATTTGAATTTCAATTGTTGATTCTTTTCTATTTAAATACAATCCGATATTAACAAAAACTAATTGAAATTGCAAAAACTAACTGAATTGAAACAAACAGAGAAGTTAGTAATGCTGAGAACTATTACAGATTTATTGAAATTATGAAAATATAGAAAAATAAAAAGATTTTAAAAACAGAACTCTATTAATTTACATTTTTATTTTCACATTGCGACATCGGTGACAGGTTAAAGACGTTTATACGGGGAATGGGATGTAAGACAATTGAAAAAGTTCGAAAAAAAAAAAGGAATATATTTTAAGGATCTTAAGGAGTTTTTTTGATTTGTTTAAAATTTAATCATACCTTTGAAAAAATAAATGATTTCTTTACAATCCAAATCCATTTTATTACGAAGACAATAATAAATTTGCCATTTTTGTCTACATGGTCTTCAAAGTTAAGGAATTTTACCAATCGGCATATAATTCAATGTATTTGCTCGGAAAAATAGTCTCTAGGCATATCTTATTATTCTCCTTATGGAATATTTTATTTTTCTGTCAATTTAAATCAAATCAGTTGTTTCGAAATGTTCTACGAGAAATACTGTTTGAATCTTAACTATTAAATCAAATCAGTTGGTCCAGAATTATCATACTATTTAACCCATAATTCTCCCCCCAGGTCTAACGTAAACAAACATGAAATTATAATGTAATATAAAGAAGTCAACCTGTAGGTAAGATTTTCTCCGAAGCTACATGACATTCTCCCATCCCAACTGTAAGAACACCCAACATACAGAGAATATTTTTTCCACGCATGCGCATTTCTTTGCCATTTCAAAGCATACATTGGATGACTCAAATGGTAGACATGCTAAATACAACTTTTTTTTTTTTTTTTTTTTTCTTCAAGCACCAATTGCTAATACTGCTTACAATATTCGATTACAATGGAAGAAACTTGGTTGTGTAATGAAACCTGTGCAGCATTCACGACTAAACTAACCATAGTAATAAGATTTTTTTAATAAGTAAATATTTCGTCCTAAGTATCTTAGGGCATTTTCAGTACAGTTAATTCAAACAATACTAGGAATAACATACAGTTAGGGTGCATGCTTACAATGGAATCCCAATATGCGTGCAGTAACGTGTTATAAAATTCAATTAAAATATATCTGGAGAATAAAAAAGATTACATTAAAATGAGATAACATATAAAATTATTTCACACAATTTTGTATGACAATTTCCCATACATTAGGAATAGCAAGAACGTCATTACGGTTTAGATTTGGTCTGTGAAGTGGGGCTTCAGCACTTTCTTTATATAAACGTTCATGTTTATATAAAGAGCTATGTTGAAGTTTCGCCTTTTCCCAATGGATCCTATGATTTGGGTTTTCAACTCCGTGTTGAACCAGGCCAGATTTCGGCCGTTTAATGAGACGGATATAGTCTTGATGTTCCTAAATGCGTTTTTTAATGGATCTACCTGTCTGTCCATACGCACGGGACCTCGTACACGCCAAGTAGCATCAGAGGTGAGAGTTTGTTACCTTCTTTAGAAGAAGGTAACCAATTGTGGATTGGTTTGGCCTCGCACCACACGGAATATAATAAAAAAACTTCTACATCCTCATCGTATGTTACGGTTTCGCGTAGGCCTATACCCCGTCAGCTTCCGTAACCGATAATCCCGCGGGATAGCTTGGTTGCTCCTTATTCCCGGTAGTATCCCAGGTCTGTCGAAGCGTGTGTTCACGAGGCAGGTTTGTCTGGGAAAAAGTACGGGAAATTGTCATACAAAATTGTGTAAAATAATTTTATATGTTATCTCATTTTAATGTAATCTTTTTTTCTTTCCCTCCAGATATATTTTAATTTAAATCTATAACACGCTACTACGCATATTGGGATTCCATTGTAAGCATGCGCCCTAACTGTATGTTATTGTTGGTATTGTTTGAATTAACTGTACTGACGACGTCCTAAGATACTTAGGACGAAATATTTACTTATTAAAAATTTTATTATTGTGGTGTTACGTGTGCATGTTTAATCAATGGAATGTATTAACTTAGCAACATTTGAACTCTTAAAATATTAACTTTTTTTTCTTTCGTTCACTTTGCTTTCGAAAGAAATTTTAGGCCAAAAAAAAAAAAAAAAAACGGAGAAAAATTTGATTTTTGATAGAATACAAAAATCTTTTGAAGTTTTCTACATATACAAAAAGACATAACTGCTTCAACAACTTTAACACTACAAAGACGTTGTGCCATGACCATTCACAGAATTGTGTACCAGTAAAAGATTTATCCTACCCTTAAGCTGACTAAAATAGAAAAAAAAAAATCTTCCGATAGGCATCTCTGTATAGAGAGGAGTGTAAATAAATAACCTTTTATCTTCAAAGAATGGGGCCTATTGACGGTATAGTAGGATACACTTTCAGCAAATCTTTGAGCGAATTCACCAACATACAAATATAGATATTTTGTTAGGATGAAGATCGTTTTTATCTCGCGATGTATCGAGACGGAGAAAGAGATTCCATTGGTTATGTCGTAGCCTTCACAGTTACTCGATTGGATGTATTAGAGTTGCAACAGTCTCGGCATTTTAAATACTTTCCTCGAATAGATATTTAGAGCAGAACGGACATGGATTCAATAGTCTTTCGCTTCTTTTATATGAAAAAGGAAGAATTTTTTGATAAAAGAAAAATAGGATTCTAAAAATGCATATTCAAAAAAAAAAACAAAAAAAAAAACGGACTTCATCCTACTGATTTACCACACAAGAGTGACAAAAATCCAGAAAAAAAAGGTCATAAACCTTGATGGGATTTGAACTCTTGGTCTTTCAGACCAATGCAGATCCGCAAGAAAAATGAACACAAAATCTATAGAATACAAGAAGAATTCTCGTGTATGCATATTCCCCCAATCTTCTATTTGTTAAATTGCATTTTTGTTGTGTTGTTTGGGAAGTGTAGCAATCTCCTGAAATCACATGATACCATGAAATCTGCAGGAATGAGGCTGTTGGTAACTATGACAACATCGTTAGACGAGTACTTATACTGTGTTGATGTGGTTTGTATGTGAAACTGAAGAATTCTAATCTAAAGACTGCTAAAAAAACTGCAGTTACTGTTATTATTAGCGGCTTTTGATAATGTAAATTAGTCTTGGCAATTTTCTAGACACGTTGGTTGATTAAACTTAAAAATAATTAACTTTGTTTACCTTATCTTTAAGAGATGGTTGCTCAATTTAAGTAAAAATGTATTACCACAAGTTTTTTTTTTTTTAATCTGTAAACTAATACTGTTCAAGTATTGATTTTTAAAGGAAAATAAAATATACACTCGCCAGCCGAAATATTACGACCACCTACCTAGTAGCGTGTTGGGTCTCCATTGGCATTGACTAGAAGCTATCCTGCAGGGCGAATTCTCCATGCTTGCTATGCAAGCTCATTAATTGAAAAAGAAGTACTATTTATTTGTTAATAAATGCATGCATTTATAAGCATTCCATTTAGGCTTTTATTTTTGTAGACGGAAGACGTCTTAAGCTTGCGCGGCAATAATTGAGCTTTGCGTTGTGTATCGAAGGCCGATGCTTGCTCGTCTAGTCAAAGCTACTTTGGCTTGCTCGGTTGTAGGAGCTTCCAGGTCCTCGCTACAGCACTGTGATTTCATGCGCGCGCATAGCCATTTCGCGTCGTCCCACTGTGTTGCTTAAACACGGGCGTAGCTCTAGCCAGTGAGCTTCAGTCAGCCTTTACAAGTGTGCGTGTTGCTTGGGAAAATTAAGTTACAACCAACTTTTTATGACGATGTAACTTGATTTTCCCAAGCAACACGCATTTTGAGATATTTAAATGTGCTTGTTTTTATAACTGATTTTAATTAAAAAGATAATGACAAACTATATCACTGTTCGTGGATTTTATAGACATCTTAATTTTCCTCCAGATTTTTGAATATATATTTTTCTTTCATCAAAGTAAAATTAACTGTATTTACAAACCAAAGATTAAATCACGAGCTATCATATACAAGAGAGATAAACCAAGGGGTCCGACAGGGATGTCTCCTCTCAGCAACTCTTTTTAATATCTACTTAAATGAAATAATAATAAAATGGAGTAAAAATTTACATCAAGGAATTAAACTTTCAACTACAGTTAACTTAAACACTCTCCTCTTTGCAGACGACCAAATAATAATTACAAATTCTGAAGATAACTTACAGAAAGCTATTTTAAATCTAAATGAGATATCCAAAGATTATGGTATGATAATATCAACGGAAAAATCAAAAACTATGGCCTTTAAAGGACAAGATCCAGCAAGAACTAAAATAGTATTAGATAACAAGATCTTAGAACAGATGAATTCATTTAACTACCTAGGATGTATGATCACTTATGAAAATGAAAAAGATATAAACATAAAAATTGCAAAATATTTAAAAATAACAGGAGTAATTAACTCTATATTTAAACCAAATCTAGTTCAAAAACAAACCAGGCTAAAAGTATACAATACATTAGCCCTACCAGTCTTAATGTATGGAAGCGAAATCTGGACAATAAAACAAAAAGACAAACAAAGATTAACAACAGCAGAAATGAAGTTTATGAGAAAAACTGCAAAGTATACCCTATTTGATCACAAAAGAAACGAAGATATTATGAAAGAATTAAACCAAGAACCAGTAATAGAAAAAATTAAAAAATATAAACATAAATGGATGGAACACGTTCAAAGAATGAAAACAGAAAGATTACCAAAACAAGCCTTAAAGTACAAGCCATTAGGAAAAAACCAGGACGTCCTCTTAAACGATTCAACGATGACTTCTAAGGCCGGAACAGGCCATGCTAGGCCTAAATCCTTGATACGTATGATGATGATGACAAACCAAATAATATCATTAAAACAGTTTTTATAATAGAATACACATTTGCAATTAAAAAGCTATTTATAAAAGATATTATAAATATGACCGAATTGATATTTATCATATTAATTCAGTGCTATTTCAAATTAACATTTAAAATAGTGTCACTCTGCGTGCTGCTTTTAATTTTATGCAATTTGCGTGATAAACATGGGACGCAATTTGTATATATTATAAAAGTTCCAATTGGTCTTCGTAAAATAATTGACTTACAGCAAAACGAACATTAAACTGTCATGTACATATTAATACCTCGTATGGAATCTTTCTGTACGAATTTCTAGAAATTGGCCAAATCAATATTGTTAGAAATGATCGCGCATGATTGCTTTAATTAACTATAGAACAAAAATATTATCAACAGTTATGTAATAGTTTCTAAACATGTTGCATTTTGATGTATACAATCTCATTCTTCGTACGTGTTATCTTCGTATGTTGGTAGCGCTCCAGCTAATCATGAGTCCTCTTTCAAAACGCCTTCAGCTATGATTAGCAGAATAATCACTGGTACGTTAGCTATCGTTGTGATAACTTAATTGGAACAAAAAGTCAATGGATTATAACTTTTAAACCAAACTAGCACTTCGAAAGACAAAAAACGTACCTACATTTGCGCATGCTCAAGTTCAAATCCATAGAGCTATGGTTAGCGTGAAGGGTTCCATGAAAATTCATCGAAAAGGCAATTCATCGAACGAACAATTCACCCAAAATTTAAAATTTTCGATGAAAATTTAAAATTTTCGGTGAATTGTTTTTTCACCGAAAATTTGAACTGTGCAGACATCTTCTTGTACCAACTTCTACTAATTCCTTTAAGTCAGAGAGTTATTGTAATACATAATTTGGACACGTGATTTCTTTGTCGCCCCGAATATAGCTGAATTGAAAAGTGGAACGGTTCGACATTTTCTTGTTTCAAATATCTGAGTGAAATTCATCCCATAATAATTGCTGTATTGAAGTCGCGTATCACTACCTACTAGAACTCTCCGGATACCGCGTGAAAACCATCCTATCCATAACAGATAGAAACCACGTGGTACTGATTGACAATAAAATTAGATTCGTACCAAAAAAAAAAAAAAAAGAAATATTTAAAAAAAAATGGGAAGGGATAAAAACGTAACTCTTTGAGAAGGACATTCCATGTGTCATCACTTCCCCATAGCGCCCCTGCTAATAATCAAATTAAAGTTCTTGTGACAGGCATTCCTCCACTTAATCCACCACTCACAAATGGGCAAAACCTCTCCTGGACATGACAGCAATTAGTGAAGAACGCTATTCATAAGCAAGTAGAACGAGAACGTCCCACACCCTATTATTTTTAATAAGTGTGGCGCTGCCTGTCACAATGCAACCCCCAAGTCTTGGTGGTCCACCTAAAGATTAATAAGGGTCATCTTCAAAGAACTAATTTCTTTCGGTTCCTTTGCGTAGCTTCTTTTAAGGTCACGTAATCAGCACCGTAACCCCCTTTACGGTTCCCCCACCCCCTTTCTCTCCGCACACGTGCGTCCGGACTATAGGAATAAAAAGAAGGCAAAAAAAAAAGGTTTCTTTGTCGACCCCTCCCTACTAGCATATTGGCAGACTGGGGGGAGGTGGAGATAGTTCGAGGGAAGGTGGTACAGTCGTATATTATAAGCGGATGCAGGGAATGTGCGGGGATGAAACCGCATTAACACGGCGAACAGGGGGCCCAGCCAAAATGTAATCGATCAAGAGCATGACAAGTGCTAGCAACAAACGCAGCGCGGGTATATAAATAGAAAGAACAGCCGTGCCAGTAAATAAATCTTTAAGGGGGAAGCCCAGTCATTTTCTTCCCATTTCCACAGGGTGTCGCTGTCAGATTAAGTGATTTCCAAGAAAATTGCGTTCGGGCACGAGACGCGTCGATGGCGGAGCAATAAGGATATGGAGAAAGATAAAGAGAAAGAGATTTTCTTCCCAATGAAATTTGAATTTCAAAAAAAAAAGTCTTATCCTTTCGGTCTTCCAGTCTTGATTGGAAGGAGCAGGTTTACGATATGGGGGCCAAGAAGAAAGCTTGACAAACGTGACTGGGAGATGCAGGGAGAGTTAGAAGGTGGGGGAGGGAGGAGAAGATGCGCACTGGAGATCATCAGTTGGTTTCAATATTCAAGCTGGATAACGTACTCATGCACAAAACTGTATTACAATAGCGAACTCGCGAGTGTTGGGGTTAAAGTAGGTTTCTGTATGCAAATACAATACTTTTAGATGAATGTTCGCGTGGGGAAAGAGTTAGAAACCCCTTAAATTACACGCTAAATGTGTTTTCTGTCTCGTTGGTAGTAGGGTTGGTGGGAATAGTAAGAAAATACATAAATTGACGGATTGGAATCATAACACAAAAGTTGACGAATGCGTTTTTCTGTAGCAGCTTAAGAATTTTTTTTGTTTTGTTTTTTCTCGCTGTGAATGCCAACTCGGCGCAGTGACAAGAATTCTAAGTAACTATTAAACCACAGGAAACTTCCTGTTAGAGTCAACGATTGGAGTATTCTGTTTAGGAACTTGTTTATGTGAGCAATTAATACGTCTAACTATAGGAATATTTTCACAATTTTTTAAATATCAATACCCCCCCATGAGAAGATAGAGAAGCACATTAGTGAAGGTTGTTGGGGGAACTCTTCATCAGGAAAGCTGTTCAAGAATTATTCCTTCGTGTCAGTCAGCGTTGAGTTTCATTAACAGCTCCCCTCTTCTTTGTTTCATCTACTTTCCAATGGCATATCTTTTCTTTCTCTCCATCCTCTGTATTATTTCTTCGTGCTTTCCAGAATCAAGTAATCTCCCTTCTTGTGGCATCTGTAAATATTTCCTTAACTTTTTTTTTAAAGTACTTGGGTCGCCTCATCTTTCTACAATCTTCCATGGCACATGTGTATCCTTTTTTACGACCCATCCTTTAGCACATTCTTTTACTTATCCTATTACGCCCAAATTCTTTTTTTGTCTCATTTTTCATCCCTCCTCTGCTTCTCCCTTCATTTCTCTCCATCACCTTTTTTACTTTCTTTTCCTTCTCCTCCCTGTTTATCTGTCTATCAGGACGCTCCCATTCTACCATTATCCGCTAATTCCTTTCATTTGGTTTTTCTAGGTGTCTTCTTCCTTCCCTACTCAGACTCACTTCATTCTTCATCTCTCCCCTCCCCCCGGCACCAACCAGTGCGTTTTATCAGGTGGAGAACACTGCCCCAACAAATGTGGATTAAAGCCGACATGGCCAACCGATAGCTCCCTCATGATCACGCTTCACAAGAGAAATAGGATGGGGGGGGGAGGTTAGGTGAAGAGTAGAGTTAACCCTACTCTCTATGCAGTGGCTGTTTATCTGGCTAGATTCCCGGATGTAATAAATCATAATCACAGCCGTTGTCCCCAAGTCTAGCTTCCCTTTGTCTAGTTGATTAGGGCTTGATTGCCCTCTCACGATGCGTTTGTAGAACGTATTCTGTTGCTTGCCACTTCTAGATAAGCCTTCTCTAAGTACCCCTGAAATAATTACCCTGTGCTTTAGACACCCCTTAATGCTATCTTCGTTCTCATGAGCAAACATAGTCACATATCACCCTGACTAAGGTGCTTGATTTTATTATGATACATCTGAGACGCCCTCGACTGTCTTCGGGAAACTTCAAGACGTAAGTTTTAAATTATACCTTTCAGTGAAGGGTTAAGAATTACGAGATACCTCCTCCCTGGGTACGAGGCATCAGGTGAACTTTTCGGAACCAATGTATTACAGGTCACATGACTTATGTGTCTTCTGTTGTAGAAATATATATATATATATATATAAAAAAAAAGAAAATTGGTGGACAGGATGATTCAGATGGGAGGTGGATAACTTACAAGCAATTATTTGGTCGCAGTGAACCACCTTTATCAAATTTTTCATATCAAAAAAAAAAAAAAAACTCATTTGATGTCCGTTGGTCTCCAAAAATCAAGAATGCTTGCCAAGTCGGGAAAATCTTTCTACTAAGGTTGTTTTAAATTGGACATTAAGAAACTACTGACAGGTTTAAGTAGACGGTCAATGGTTTTTGAAATTAAGGCGATTCAAATTTTATGCGATGGAGTAAAGATAAAAAAAAAACGGAAAAAATTCAAGTGGAATAGAAATACGCAAAGCATTGAAATTAAGATACAGAAAGAAGAGGAATTGGCTCGGTGTAAAAAAAACTTTTTGTATGTAGTTTCCCAACTAACGCATTCATGATGCCTCTAGAATCGCAAAGATTTCTTTTCCTTCAATACCGACTGAATTTTTTTTTTTTTTTTGGAAACTGGTTTTTCACAAAATCCAAGAAAGTATACAAACGTCCGTAAAAGAAAAACTACTGGAGTCTTGGAATAAATTCCATGCATTTATTATTCTTCCAAAAATGTGTTAGTCTCATTTCAATTTCTCCAAAATATTGAGTCCTCCCAAACCTCCAAAAATAAAGGAACATTATTTCATATAAGCCAATCAAAATTAAAAAAAAAAAAGTCGAATATTTAAACCTACAAATGTTAGTCTGCTCAGGCAAGTTTAAAATTCAATTAAAAAAAAAAACGAACGTTGGCATGCAATTGCGTGCTAATTGGTGACACGTGATGATGTTAGGAAACGGATGTGCAAGACACGACCATTCTCATTTAATCGTAAGTAGCAAACACTTCTGTCACACCACTCAATAAAACAAGAAAACCATTTAGTGTCGATATCTTGAATAAAAGTAAAGGCTGGCTACTGTGCCATTTTGGTATGCAAAAGTCGAAAACTGTTGCCATGGGAACAAAATATCCCATACGTTCTAAACAAAACTCTTGCGTTACATAGAGAGACAAGTTATTCTTCCATGTATTAAGTATTCATTTATTCCAGTTTTTATTCTGTCAGGGAGTGCGAAAGTAAGTTCGAATTCCGTGCGTGAACGTAGGGGGGGGGTAGGGGTATTGCTGCAGATTTTATATTCCTGATGAATGATTTATCAATAGTAGCATAAAGATCATTCAAAGAAAAACAAAGATGGGGCATTCTTCATTGTTTACACGTTTCTTACCCAAAATGCCTTTTTTTTAGCCCTTAAAACGGCCAACCTGACATCATACTTGACAAACGAAAAAGTCAACTTTACATCCGACTACAAACAGACAACTTTAGAAATAAATAACAAACTCAACAATAAACAGACACATTGCTGACCTCGGCCTGGCAAGCCAAATGGGCAATATGCTCACAAAAATATGTAGGGGTGTTCTGCACAGTAATAATTAAAGGAATTGTGTGTTTCTTGTTTTGCATGGCAAAGTTGTAAATTGTCACGAAATAAAAATAAACTAAACAATAGATGGAAACGCAGTAGCCACAGACAAACCAACCACAGAACACGCAATTAACAACAATGCAAGTAAGATTAATCACCTTGTCATAACATTAATTAAGTTTGGATAATGTCAAATTAGTTGGCTTGACAACTCATCAGCTTCACTTAACAGACGTCAAAGGAAAAGATGAAACAAAATATGTTTAAAGGAAAATAGTTAAATTTTGTTTATGCCTATTTTAAGAATTATTATTAAGTGATAGCGTTTAATGTAGGAAGTTTTTTTCCATGGTTACATTATAATAAATTTAGTTTAATCCTTTATCCGAGTGTAAGCAAACAAAGTTTGCAACTGAAGTATCTTCAGGACTGAGGCAACTCGTGGTAAAGATGGACCAAGCGCTCATCATTCCTTGTCTCAGTATCTCCCATAATGCAAAGCACATCTCCATGCCGACATGTATAATGCTAGGCATTAAGGGAAGGGCCACTACCCAGACCGGTTTCGACCTTTATTGCGGTGTCATCAGTGGGAGTCAGACCCAGAGGTGATACCAAGGTGGAAGCAATAGAGAAGTCATATTTACCTATACGAGTTGCCAAAAGGTGTCTCACCTTATTTACCTATACGAGTTGGGCAACTCGTATAGGTAAATATGACTTCTGCATTACTTCAACCTTGGTATCACCTCTGGGTCTGGCTCCCACTGATGAGACTTCAATAAAGGGCGAAACCGGTCTGGGTAGTGGCCCTTCCCTTAATGCCTAGCATTACACATGTCGGCATGGAAATGTGCTTTGTATTATGGGAGATACTGAGACAAGGAGTGATGAGAGCTTGGTCCACCTTTACCACGAGTTGCCTCAGTCCTGAAGATACTTTAGGGGCAAACTTTGTTTGCTTACACTTGAATAAAGGATTAAACTAAATTTATTAGCGTTTAATGTATTTTATTATTTACAAACTACAAGTCTCAAAACATTAATAGTTCCATCTTATAATTATTTAATTCACTTTTCGGCTTTCCAAACAATCTGAAATAAATTGTAATGATGATAATAATTATTATTTGTATTTTGAGTTCGTTTGTGGAGGTATGCGATTAGTACAGTTAAGAATGTTTTCTTTCAGAACGAAGAAGAATGTCTTAATATTTGAGCACGTGGAAAGAAAAATCTTGCCTCAAGGTGTATGCAGTGAGGGATCATGGGATACCCGGATATTATTTCACAGAAGCCAATCAAAAGTAAATAAGGAAGCTGAAAGGACCTTCACAATTGCACTGAGAATTTTCTTAATTGACGAACATTACAAAATAAAAGTTAATTTTCCCGAATTAGAAATTTGGGATAGTTTATCTGTTTTTGAGCAAATCAATAGGCGAATTATTAATATAAATAATAGTTAAAGAGAATCGAGTAAAGCTGCAGTAAAAAGGTTAGTGACGACGAAAAAAAGGATTTGTTGTTGTCAGTGGATTTTTCGTTCTTACGATAGCAGAAAAACTATTCCAATGGTTGTAATGTAAATTATAAGGAATTTGATAGCAATAAAAATGTGTTTTAATCTGCTAATAACCCAAACTTGTTTGCTGACTTGAAGAATGTTTGTACAATTTTGAGTTAGTCGTGATTTCGTTTTGCCCTGAATATGTGATTTTAACAATCATGTGACTGGAATTTTTTATTTATTTAAAAATGTAAACACTTTAAAAGTCTGAAGGATTTTTTTTTAGTTTTCTATCTTAAAATATCTTTTTAAAAATTTGAACTAGTTGCAACTACTCGTGGCCAATTCACTATTAGATCCATAGTGTATTTGGATGATGTACAACCAGTGGCGGCTCGTGACTTGAAATCGTGGGGATGCTGCAACTTTCGAAATATACATACACACTGTAAGTACAGTGTATTCGTGTTTGGATAAAATATCAAAATTATGGTAAAAATTAAAAAAAAAAAAATTAAACATGAAAAAATATTGTTTATTGTTGATAAAATTATACAGTTTGGTATAATTCAAAATTACTTAAAAATAAAATCCATTATTATAACCCCAATAATGTTCTGAAATAAAAACTATAACAAAGGTTTTATGTCTTTAATTGTAATGTCCAAATATTTAAAGAGACGGAGTAAACACGATAAGCACTACGAACACTCTATTACTGGCGCAAACTGCATATAAACAACAGTGGAACTGCGCGACGGACAGTGCCGCATTACGCTAATAGCTCGCATCTCACTATGACGTGCATATGCTTGCGCGCGTAGCAATATGACACTGTGGTAAACACAGTGCTGCTAGCGTCCTTCGCCCTCCTAAGTGCTACAAGATGGATTTTTATTACTTTTTATACAAAATAAGAGACTTGTATAGGATTGTTGATAATAAATTTAAATATTACAAGCAAACATAAATAAATTAATAAATATATCGAGAAAAATTGGGGGTGCTGCAGTTCCGCTGCGTCTATGCATGAGTCGCCCCTGTGTACGAAAGTTAACATTACTTGATGAGATTCTTAGAAATCAGGATGGAAGCAATCCTCTCACTTCATCAAAATATAACAAACCGTACCTCAAGTGAAACAGATCATTACAGAAGACTTGAAATTGTTTATTGCCAAAGAATATTATTCTGAAAGCAAGGGAAGTGAAATAATGAGCAACTATTTGAATCAGTAAAGAGTAGGGGCGATTTAAAAGGAATACTATCTGCGTTCTTCCGCATTTGTATTCGATACAAACATCAGGTTTTTTTGAGAATGGGCGTGTACTCCAATTCCTCGTTGAATTCATTTACTAGCATAGTACATTATAGGAGTTTAATAATATCCCGTTTTCTTAGTATAAAGAGTGCGTTTATTTTTAAACGTATACACAGGAGTGGTAAAGAAAACTTTCCACTCCTTTCTCTGATAGCAAGTTACGAATCCTATTCAACACACGTAACACAGAAGTTGCACCTCAGACAGAAATGTGACACAAACGATGCATAAATAGTGAGACATATAGGGTTAATTTCCTAGAACTGCGTCTGGAACTCGGGAAATACCCCCCCCACACACACACACTTTCTGCTCTCCCCTGTGTGTGTACGTACTGTGTTGAAGTAATTATTGGGATCAGCACTAAGTATATCTTTTTGCCTTATATACAGGGTGGCCCATAACTCATTTAGGGATAGCATTTTTATTAATTATTTTTATTCTTTTATTGTTATACTAGTTATAAAAAAACACATCGCGTAAAGGCTTCCTGGCTTCACAAAAGCATGTTCCATGTTAATGTTCTGGCTGCAGGGCTAATTTCTACACCAATGTTCTCCTTCAGCTGTTGGATTGTCTGGGACCTTGTTCACAGACATCTTTTCCTTTTCAGGTAACCCTATAGGAAGAAGTCGGGAGTCGTCAGATGTGGAGAACGTGATGGTCAATCAATAATAATTGAATATGATTTTCAAAATAAAATTGCACAATTTTAATTCGTTGTTAGGTTGTGAATTTTTCCTGATTAATTTCTCAAACGTTCCTTAGAATATCTGGAAAAAATAAAACGAAAAAAAAATTAATAATCAAAAAACGTTATTCACATTTTAAACTCCATGAGCTACCCTGTATAAATCAGTACAGGCCGTGTGAAGATAGGAATATGAATATCAGCAGGTATTGATTCTATGCGTCTCTGTAGTTGAACCTCTTTCGACGACGCCCACTAGTAAGAAAGACCTGGGTTCGAAACCTGTGTACAGCATGAAGAACCGTTAATCACGTGGAAGAGTATTTTTCATCCAAGAAACTCGGGATTTGCTCACTAAAGTGACAAGAAGAACTCAATACGCAGTTACCATGCGAATGAGAAGCAACCATCGTATTCCGTCAGACCTAGTTTCGAGAGCCTGCATGGTACAGTGTGGGTGAAAAACGGGAAGGGGTGTCCCATACTTATTTCAACATAGTATAATAAAAACTGTTTGGATAAGACGATGTGAAGAAATTATTCTTCTGTGTTTCTTAACACCAATCAACACCACCTGAAAGAGGTTGCAGAAGTCGATAGCACATCAGTGCCGTGTATGGGCAGGTGACAATATATTATGCGTATCATCAATAAACAAAGATAGGAAATAAGCAAGGTTTTCAGCACACTACGCGCGCCGTTGTTCTATTCCCGAAATTTTCTTTCTTGTTAGATAGTAGACTGGATGGCATTTTTCCCTGTTACTTTTCAATCACTTTTTTTATTCCCCAATCTTATCCCCCGCCCCTGTACGCAATCAGCAGCCGAAGGGATGTTTGGATAAGAATGACAGGTCTATGGGAGGGTCCGTTGTTAGTTGTTTACTGCTGAATCTACTTCAATAGACTACTGGCTGAGATCTCCGCTTGCATTAGATGACACCCAATAACGCCGTTGAGCAGGACACAGCAGCTGCACGAACACCTGGTTTTTTTTTTTTTTTTTTTTAGAGAAGGGTCAACCCCTCTGTAGGTGGTTAGACGTACAATGAAAGGAGCTTGCGTGAGAGCGAAATCTTTCCGTTGTCTTCAGGGATCCTTCATAGCAAATACCAAGTTTGCACCAGGTGAGTTGAGAGCGCAGATAATGAAAAACGCGTTATTTCAATTAAGTTTTTAAAATGCAGGTTCCGAAATTAACAGTTAATGTTAGAAAATTTGCTATTAAATTATTTTAAATTATAAATGTCTTTAAAATTATTTGTAAACTAAAATTAAATGATTAAATTTAATTGAATTAAGAAGAAGTATTTTAAAATAAAAGAATGTTTAATAAGTAAGTAAACAAACCATAAATTGATTTAAAAGCATAATGACTAAATATTCAATTTTATTTGCCTTAGAGCAAAGGGGGGGGGGAATGTTTGTGAATTTGGTGAAGATGAACTTGTCAGTCCTTTTAAGGACCTCCAGGGTAGGTGATGGCAATGCTGTAGCCAATGAAGTTTTAACTGAGGTTCGGCTATTGCTGTTACCCTCCTGCCATGATCAGAGCTTTAATAGCTCAATAACACCTTGTTTCTACAGATAACAGGGAAGATGAAAAGCATTCTTGCTTTGCCCCTTTAAGCCAGTCCTTATCCTTATATAAGGACCTTAGGGCAAATAAAACTAAGAAATACGACTTTCACATACACACGTTCTTAGAGCTCATAAGAGAAATGAAACTGTTCCCCATGCTGTTTGTAACAGGCTGGGGGAAAAAAAAATATATGGCCAGTTCGGGACCCAGTCGCTGTCCGGGTGTGAATCCTGCGGAGACGTCACGCTACTACCCCGTCGGAGCCTCGCGAACGGTACGTGGTGGCATTCATTCTTTCTTCTTCCTCCTCTGTTCGTGATATTGTTGGCGATGTGCGTCGTTTTTATTCCAGTCGTTCGGCCTACTACGGTCATAATGGACAAAGGAGGATAACATTGCTTCCCGGTGGTCGTCCAAATAGTTGAAATTTACGATAGATAGTTCTTCGATGACCTTTAACAAGTATGTCCGAGTTTTTATTATCGGAAAGGAAACTTGAAAAACATTTCGAAGATGTAACAGTAGAGGATGTATCGAATATCGATGGCAAACGTATGAACGTATTAATTTTGCAATTTAAAGTCTTATTTTATGCTTGTTAACTTTTCCATAAGAAATAAAATGGAGACAGAAAGTATCACTTAAATATCATTCTCTTAAAAGAATCGATTACACATGAGAACAATATAAGATCGTGAAACTGATAACAGATGGCGCTGTTATCAGAAACAATATATCGACTTAGAAGTGCAAATTACAGGCAATTCCCTAAGCTAAATTTCCAGATAAATAAATAATGATTAAAAGCTACATACCATTTTATTACAACTATCTATTTGAACATTTGGTAGAGAAATTGCAGCGTGCGCGTTTAGGAAGAGCCACAGCAAAAGTATTTGAATAATTGTAGAAACTTCTGAGCGGCATAAATTACAATACCACCCCCCCCCCCCCCGCGCCATCAAAAAGTAGTTTAATGATCCCCTTCAAAGAATGGATGACAGTCTCAATTATCAGGTACCATCATTGTAATTGGGTATCATTAATTAGAGATCTTACTGCTAAAAAAAATTTAGTTTCAGACTTACTCTTTTTTAAACTTTCTATAGAAATGTTTCATCAGATGCCTTTTTTCAGGGGGGGGGGAACAAATGGAAGTTCGGCTGGTTATTGAAAGAAATTCACTCATATCTATTGCAAGTATTTTCAACCATTAGTTCTGGATACGTAAATCTAATAGAATTTCGATAGAAGCAGAAAAACACACAAAAAAAAAAGGTCACCAAAAAGTTATTTAAAAAACAAAATAGAAAAAAGTACCATTTTGTTGCCAGAATTTAGGAGACACAAACACAAGTTGCTGGAGGAAAAAAAAACGAACAAAAAAAAAAAACCACATACATGGAAAAATATTTTTTTTCTCCAGCAACCAGTATCCAAGCAGATATCTATTAACGGGAACCCGGGTTCGAGATTCTAATCTCGAACCCGGGTTAGAATCTGATTCTCTTCACAACACCTTCAAGTGACATGCAAAACAAAATCGTATTTTAATTATTTGTATTGCTTAAATATATACTGACTACTTTTTTTCTGTCTTTTTTTTTTTAGTTTATTCCTTCTCCACTAGCTTCCTTTTGCCAAATGTAATTTTAAATATGTCAAAACTGACATTCGTTAACACAGCGTGTAGCTCCACCTGGTAGTACAGTAATAAATGACCGAGATCAGCGTGCTGGGGGAAACTGAGATGCGTCAAATGATTACAATTTGAAGGACTTCCCAAACTCAGAAAACATTTGGGAGTAATGCAAAATATTACATTTGATAGTATTTCAGTTGACGAACGCGCAATCGTTGAGATTGCGTTTTGGTAATTTATTATTTATGCTTTAATTTCTTTGGAATGTTTATATGGTCGATATTTGCAAGCGCTTGAATAAATAACATCAATGAGCCTATTGGAGCAAATTTCTTTGAAAAAAAAAAAAAAAAAGCCGCCTTGAAGCAATCATTCCAGGAGGAAATAACTTCTGTAATAACACTACTTAAAAAAAAAAAAAAAAAAAAAAAAAAAAAAAAAAAAACACGCGCAAATATTTTACCTTTTATTAGTCACGCAATCCGCTGCATTTCGATGCGCGTTTGTTTACTCCAAAAACATTTCGATAAGAAAAGTGGATTGTAAAAACTCATCTTAAAATATCTAAACTCAACGCTTCAAGGCTTTAATATTTAAGAAGATTTTCTTACGACACTAACCACGAAAGTTTATTCTTACTTAACAAAAACCCAAAGAGAAAAACATATTTCAGCAATCCATTACAATACGATATTGCCTACTTCCACGTAGACTCTTTGGGGGAAATTGCCATACTTTTGACATCGTTTTCATCCAGTAGCAGAGAAGGGCCCTTTATAATACGAGGGATCCAGAAAGAGGAGGGCTATAAATTGTACATAGCGCGTGACAATCCATGTTGCACGAATTTTAATTTTTGTTTTCACTGGATCATTTGTTTTGGCAAAATGTATTATAACTTCCAGCACATTTCAATGGATATCAGAATATGGCTACTGTGAACACAGCAGTGGCGCACTCAGGGGGGGGGGATCTAGGGGCCCTTCCCCCCTAAAAAAATAAAAAAAACACTAGAAAATGTTCCAGAAATCCTTTCCTAATTAAAGTTCGTTTTTTTATTTATGTTGTGTCGTGTTTTCTATTTCTATACTACTTATGAATTAGCGGTCTCATAAGGTGGGAATACTCTATAGCTCTCGGGAATCACGGTCGCTGTGAAAGCAAGGCGAAGGAAATAATGCTCGGGCGGACCAAGCGCTACTTCGTTTGCCCGAGCTGGACCAGAGGAGATCACTACAGATGCTCAGTCATAGGTCGTATGCAATGCGTAGTGTCTATTCTCAAATCGTCTACTCAACTCTTCCAGACTATTATGGATCTCAACTTGAGATCCATAATAGTCTGGAAGGCCTTTTATAACACTTGCGAGAGAGATGGATGTCAACATATTTTTTGCGTGGATTTCCAGCATACTGCGTGTAAGAAAGCCCCCACTCCCGAATCTACTTATTTCACTACTAAATAAATTAAAAAAAAAATAAGGTCCATGATGGGGCTGTATTTCGGTTCCCTATCTCCTTCCCCCCCCCTCCAAAAAAAAAAAAAACGAAAGAGAGAAAAGCCTATAACAAACAGTGCCGTGTTGTGGGCGTGTCAGTTTTCATATGTATTCGAATCTGTTGACTGCTAGTCTTAAAAATATTTTCCGTGGAAATGTTAGTACCATCGAACACAATTTATAAAAAATAAGTGAGGATATATATTTACAGTTGACTTGCATTCCAGGGTCCGCACAAATAGTGGACAGCTCGCAAGTTAATTTCATTTAGAAGAGGATTGCGTATGGGATTGGTTAAAGCGTTTTTGTAGTTGAACAACGAATGAGTGTTCGTAATGGTGTTTGCTATAATGACAATTGACAGTATAATAAACACAACCATCATTTCTAAAAATGATCTAGTAGAAACCAAATAGCCAACCTATATGATGAAATAAAAAAGCCAAAAATGCAACCTAATCTAATACTTCTTTTCCCCCGACGCAAACATCACCTATTACAGTAATTTTAAGCTCAACCATCAATCTGGTGATGCTTCAACTTCGATCCCAGAAGCTGATGTCTCTAATATAAGTAATTCAGTTGCTATTTATTATGTTATGGTTTTTATATTTTGTCATAAAATGACAAATTTGACTTACGCAAACTAGTTTTACACTCGTTAACTTTCATTTTATACCTGAATTTTATACGTGTCTATGGCTTTCCTAAATAACATTTTATAACGTTGTATAAAAATAAGCATTTAAAAGCTCTACGTATTCCATTTATAGAGTGTACTTTTCCTTCTTGTTCCAACCATAAGGCTTTGATGCGCAGCTTTCAGGAATGCGTCGAAGTGATGAAGATCCGCTCATGTTTGAAGAGAAATGATGGAATGGTTTTAAATGGCATACGCACGGCAGTCATCCATAATTGTCAAATCAAATAAAAGACTTCGACTATTCAACCATTCACTGCGAACTGATGCGAAACGATCATCAGTCACAGTGATTTTGCTCGCAAGCGCCATTCAACATGTTACTGTTTCAAACGACTACAGCAGGACATTCTGCTACTGCTGAAATTGCAATTACTAAGTCTCGATCTTATTAACTGTGTTTGTATAATATACAATCCAGGAAAGGTTTCCCTAAAACTGGCAAAAGGTGCGCGAATGAGTAAATAAATAGTATGATTGAATAGCATTGCTATACATAGATCGAGAGAGAGAGAGAGAATAGATGAGTTTGTGTGTATATTACAAGCATATTACATGGCTAACAAAGATTCAGCTATTCTTCGTTTTGGTTTTAGTCAATTTGAATCATTGCAAGCGTTGTAAGGATATTTTATACACACGCTAGAGATATTTCAGATAGATTTTGTAAAAGATAAACTGGCTGGTATGTTAACATCAAAATAGTGAGATGCCAGTTTTTTTATTTCTTACCAGTTTCCGACTTCTACACCCTCTGTCCAAAAAGAAACCGAACTTTTTGAAAATAGAAGAAACTAGTGGTGCCACCTGTTGTATCTTTTTGTTGTTGAAAGCGGCAACCTTCATTAGTGTTGTGTCAGCTGTTTATGACATTTGTTTCATTAGAAGCCGAGTTATACTGCCAAAAGTGACAGTGTGTTTTGACGAACGGTCGGAAAATGAGTTTCAAACAAAGAGCTGCGATTGACTTTTGTGTTAAACTTGGTAAAGGTTTTACCGAAACGCATCAAATACTTCAAAAAGCATACGTTTATGAATGCGTATCTGTATTTACGAATGGTTTAAGCGATTTCAAAGTGGTCGTGAGATGCTTGAGGACGACGGAAAGCCGGGTCGTCCAAAAACTGGACCGAGCGAAGTTAACATCCCAAAAGTGCGTGATTTCATCAAAGAAAACCCGAAATCGTCCGCGAGATTGATTGAAGATGAATTGGGGATTCCAAAATCAACTGTGCACAACATTTTGACCGAGAGTTTGGGCCTTCGTAAATTAAATTCGCGATTTGTTCCCCACAAGTTGACCGACGACCAAAAAATGTATCGAATTGAACACTGCAAGGACCTCATTAAAACTGTGTTCGTAAAGACTCAGACTTCCTTGAAACGATCGTTACTGGTGACGAAACGTGGTGTTTTGAGTATCAGTCCTAAACAAAACACTAGAGTGCTGAGTGAAGACCACCAGAAGAGGGGCATCAGAAAAAAAGTCGCTTGGAGAAGTCAAAAGTAAAGAAAATGCTGATTTGTTTCTACGATTCCAAGGGCATTATCCACAAAGAATTCGTTCCGTCTGGCCAACCGGTCAATGGTAAGTTTTATCTTGAAGTTTTGAAGCGATTGATAGCGAGAATTCGTCGCGTACAGCATGAATATCGTGACGACCGACCGTTCGTCAAAACACACTGTCACTCTTGGCACTATAACTCGGCTTGTAATGAAACAAATGTCATAAACAGTTGGCACAACACTAATGAAGGTTGCCGCTTTCGACAACAAAAAAATAAAACAGGTTGCGCTACTAGTTTCATCTATTTTCGAAAAGTTCGGTTTCTTTTTGGACAGAGGGTGATGTCGCTTTGAGTACTAAGATCTCGGAGTTCCCACCCCAGAAGACTCTTATTGTCCTTTTTTAAGAATAAGGAACTATTTTTTTACGATGCTCAGGATGTGTAGAAGGAATGGTTGCGAGTTTTTGGATAAGTGGAATGTCTTGTACTTGAATGTGATTAGTATCAAGAAGACTGGAAAAAATTA
Source organism: Typopeltis vanoorti (assembly GCF_054136105.1). NCBI lineage: Eukaryota > Metazoa > Arthropoda > Arachnida > Uropygi > Thelyphonidae > Typopeltis > Typopeltis vanoorti. The sequence continues at coordinate 28,364,674 of NC_143570.1, forward strand.
GTTATTGGTGTAATATTTAATACGGAGAATCAGGGAAACTAGATCTCGATGGGAAGAATGGTAAGAAACTAGGCTACGCTATTAATGATACGCATGTGCTTAATTATGGAGATGATTACGAGAAGAGGATGACTGTGCTCCACTGGTTCAGACTTATTAAAAGGATGTCTTTCAAAAGCAGATAATATACTTACGGGTATAGAGTGGAATTTTTAGGAAGGATAGATAAGGGAGGAAGGGGTAGACCGATTACTCATCATGGATAGCTTTAATTATCCGGATATTGATTGGGTAGCAGTAAAATATATGGGAAGAAGACCAAATTTATTGAGTCGTTGTGAGACATCTCAAGCAGCATATGACAGAAGGAACTATTAAAATGCATGATGCAATATTGGAATGTGTCCCTATAGCTCGAGGAATAAATAAATAGCTTAGGAGTTAAATGGATGTGCAATCTTATTAGGCAAGAATTCCTTTCACATCGCATGAAAAAAGCGATGTGGAAGGAATATCGTGTGTATAAGCATGATGACAGTTATGGAAGTTACAAGGCGCATGGCAGATGCAGAAGAAATCGTTCAACTAATGAGCGTCCATTTTGATAACAGCTCTCAACCTGGTGCATGCAACAACACTGAGCTCACTGCTATCTCTTCACTGGATGAAGAGGAGGTTTTAGAGCTGTTGCACAAACTGAACAAGAATTCACTTCCATTGAAGGAGGATGGTGCAAAGACTGTGTCTAACTATCAGACACACGACTTATCACTATTTCTGCAGTGGAGGCAAAGACTTCCGAAAAGCTGCTAAGAACTGACATGTAGAAATGGGTTGACAGACTTTGCAATGTAAAGCACGGATTTACTAAGGGAAGGTCGTGTTCGAGTGACTTGTTCACATTCTGTAATAAAGTATAGTTGAGTTAGATAAGGGGAATGGATACGTCATGATACTTTTGCATAAGTTGAAGGATATAGGATTAGATTATGAACTATTAGCTTGGATAAAGGGATAGTTGAATAACATATCAAAACGTGTATGGAGGATATGAGTAAGATTTAAGGTGACCAGTGGTGCACCACAGGGTCTTTGTTATTTGCATTAGCAATGGAAAGGATTTGACAGGTGAGGTACAGCTGTTTTGCTGATGATGAAAAGATAGGCAGGGTAATCAGGAATGCGAATGATAGGCAATATTTGCAGAATGATTTCAATAAGCTGTAAATGAAGGCCTGTGAAAATGGTTAACAGTTCAATGTTAATAAATGCAAAATTATGCGCTGCAATTGAGGGGATCATGCAAGAAGAAACTGATCAGGCTAGGGATCTTGGAGTTTTAGTAGGTTGGAAGTTGGGGAAACAGAAGCCACATACCAAAGATTGCAAATATAACTCTGAGAATGCCATTAACATTAGCTGGTAGGGATAAGGAAGTTACTTCACCTTTTTGCAAGGCGAAGTAACTTCCTTGGAGTACTGTGTGTAGATCTGGTTTGCTGCTTCCGGGTGATGCAGACACATAGAGAGTTACAAATGATATCAGGATTGTACGACAGATTGAGAATGCATGGACTACAGACACTAATAACAGGAGAAAGAGAAGCAATATGATAGATCCACAAACTTCTGAAAGAGTCATAGAGAATACCAGCAGATGGAATTTGTTATTTTTATGCAAGATGTCAAAATGACATTCGTGGAAGTCGAGGATGAATGCAATCGAGAAAGCGATGAGAACTCGATGTTTCTCTCATAGTAGTAAGCGATTGGGATGGTTTAACCTTTGAATTTAATGAGTGCATATAGTGTGAATGGATTCAAAAAAAAGGCACGACAGCTGGTTTGGGTGATATGCGGCCTACCTTAACTCCCTGGAGATCTTTTGATGATAATAATAATAATAATAATAATAATAATATTTAGTAAATGGCAAAACATAGGGAGCCATTATATGGTAGTAGGGAGAACTATTTTAGTTCTAAATTTTTCAAATCCGTAGACGCTTTGCTTCATTCTTTATTGTCACTGATAGTTGAGTTTATGGCTACCACTGATTATAAAGAAATACGCGGGATGGGGGACAGGGGAGAGAAAAGGCAAATGTCGCCATCTCGTGATCCTTAACTCTAACTGGTGGCGTCTGAAATATGAGCTATAAGGATAAAAACATTAATTTTTGCGAGGGGAGGATAATCTACTTGCTTACCCATAGTTGGACTATCTACGAAAATGGAGATCTAGAGGAAGTTTCTTTATCATGATTAGAATCGCACATTTTTTATTTTTATTTTTAATCTAGTGGTCTAGCATTACGCAACTAGAAATGTCGCCACAGAGCACTGGAAATAAAAAGGTACAGAATTTTACATCAAAATTTTGTCAAAAAATCGCAAATGAATGTTTTCGATTGTTTAGTAAATTTTATAGGAAACTCTTAGAATATTTAGAAAATATTCTAGATAACTCATAATGTATATTCTTACTTAGAAAAGAAATTCCGTTCTTCGAATCCAGTAACTAGATTAGAACTTCACTTAAGTGAATAAAAACGCGGGTTTAATCGATGTAAGACCGAACCAACGGACCCAAACAGAAATGAGTAAACCGAAAAAGGCATAAAAGTTTGTTTAAGTGTTTTATTTCGTTCGTTTTACACAACACAAGTTTCCTTGCCGTTTCTAATATTGAGCGATATTATATTGAATTATAGGCGAGCGTTAGGCGTTTGGAAATTCCATGGATACAACGGAAAACTTTCATAGTTTACGGCAATTTTCTTTCGCTCTTATTAACTTTCCATTTTCCCTGTTGGTAATGTTCTTCCTTTCCTTCCTGTGCAGGATTTTTGCTTTCTTGTATTTCCCCTTCCATACGTTACACAAAGGAGTACCCAAACAATACCGCAGATTAAACAACTATTTTCCCGTCATACCTCATTTTTCTGTGGAACGTGCATTGCCATAACGACGGATCCCGAGCAATACTTTGAAGGACTAAGCCTGCAGGTTTGCTAGAATGTTTTTTTTTTTTTTTTTTTTTTCAGACATTATATTGTTGTTACGATGCTGCAGTAAATTTTACCTTTCTTTTATCCAACTTTTCAAAAAGATCCAACGCTGATGGAAATGAGAACTACGAGGTTTCAACTCCTGCAAAAGTGCAGTCTCTTTAAAAATTAGGTTTGCAGTCTGCCCTTTTGAGAAAGGCCTTTATCTTAGTGTTGATTTTTTTTTTTTTGTCACGAAAAATAAATTTTTTACGGAGAGAAAAAATATGTACTTTTTCTCTATTGCAAAAAGAGAAAAAAGAATAAACAAGAAAGGAAAAACAAAGAATCAGAGATAGAATAGAAAAATAATAATAGAGCGAATATACAGACGGGTCCGTAGTCGTTCAATCTGTAATCAAATAGAAGATACATTTAAAAAGAGAACAGACAATCCTCCTGTGATCTCAATAGCTTCTAATCTCATCCGAACTTAGAGCTTATCTAGTTTAAGACTCAATCATTCTCATGCACTAAATTTCTTGAATTTTTTTTTATTATCCTTTATATTGAAAAAAAAAAAAGAAGAAATACATTGGAAGGCTTAAAGAAAAAAACATCTGAACGATTCTGTTGTTATAGAATAGGCACATTAAAACTCAATAACTATCTCTTCCAGGGGCGGCTCGTGCATAGGCACTGCGGAACTGCAGCACTCCCAGTTTTTCTCGATATATAAATATATTTATTAATTTATTTATATTTGCTTGTAATATTTAATTTTAGCATCAACAATCCTCTACAATTCTCTTATTTTGTATAAAAAATAATAAAAATCCATCTTGTAGCACTTAGGAGGGCGAAGGACGCTAGCAGCACTGTGTTTACCACAGTGTCATATTGCTACGCGCGCAAGCATATGCAGTGTGAGATGCGAGCGATTAGCGTAATGCGGCACTGGTCGTCGCGCAGTTCCACTGTTGTTTATATGCAGTTTGCGCCAGTAGTAGAGTGTTCGTAGTGCTTATCGTGTTTACTCCGTCTCTTTAAATATTTGGACATTACAATTAAAGACATAACATTTGTTATAGTTTTTATTTTAGAACATTATTGGGGTTATAATAATGGATTTTATTTTTAAGTAATTTTGAATTATAGCAAACTGTATAATTTTATCGATAATAAACACTATTTTTCCATGTTTAATTTTTTTTTTTTTTTTTACTATAATTTTGGTATTTTATCCAAACACGTATACACTGTACTTACAAAGTGCATGTATATTTCGAAAGTTGCAGCACCCCCACGATTTCAAGCCACGAGCTGCCACTGCTCTCCATATATTTTCGTAATGGTTGTGATGAGCCAATGCAGTTCAGTTAGTATAGATGAGCCCTTTAGTTAGAAAGAATCGGGTTCGAATTGCGTCTAGGAAGAGAGATGAACCTATCAGATCTTTTCAATCGAAGGGCAAATTAAGAAACAGAGGTGGAGGTTTTTCTCCTGGAATCCTGGGATTTTGGTCCCTCAAAACAGGCAAACCGGTCCCATGAACACACACACACACACACACACACAGATCTACCGCTATGTATATTTGTCTTTAGGGTATGCAGCATAGGAGTGACGTACCGACTTCGTCATTATCCCCTAATCATGGGACTCCCATCGTAAAGGACGGAGATTGAAGAAGAAATGGTCGTGATTGAAAGGATTCAAAGCTGTAGATTGTTTAATAAATGGATCAGCATAATCTTATAACTAAACATACCTGTGTAATCTCGAATCCAAACTAATTTGTGATGACCTTGCTAGTATTAAACGCAGGTGTGTTATTATCTTTACGACAGCGATTGGGGGGGGGGGGATAACAACACAAATATTGACGACATAATTTGCTTCGACATTATGAAAAGATTTTCCGTTCAAGTCCAAGATTGGAGTTTCAAAATATAAATTATTTATTTATAATTGAAAAAAAAATATTCCGGCTGATCTATAACCCTTCTTTGGTATAATCCTGAACAGAAAAACACAAATGGAAGTTTGCGTTTTCTGTGATTTTAAGAAGGCAAATAAAAACATAGCGAAAGTTAATTTCCACACGCTAATCCAAACACCGTCTTTTCCTTATAAATCTAGAAAAGTTCCCGTATCACTTTTTATTACTCTCAACAAAGCAGATTAGTGTAAAACTTCGCACAACATTTTTTTTTTTTGCGAAATTTTTGGAACTCATTAGTTTTTGATTAGCATTCCAAAAATCAAACTTAATATTCTGAACTTGTACAAGTTTGTTAATGAATACGATCGTGTTTAACTGCTTCCTCGTGTTTTTACTTTAATTTACACGTGTGTGTTTAATTTACCGACACACATACACACACAAAAGGTATGCCGTTTCGTCTAGTTACCTCAAAATTAAAGAAAACTCTGAAAATTATGAAAATCCAACATACAAACATGGTTAATTAGAAATTTGTTTGCATTCTTGCTATGCTCATTACAAAGAATTAAACCAGTATTACTCCACCAGTGGTAGACAAAGTACGGACATATTTCTTTGACTGTTTGCACAACTCGTTAGACAAAATTTTGTTTCCATTTCTTTTCACTTGCTTATTACAATTGCGCCACTCCTTCCCCAAATGTCTTGGCGAACGGGGAAACGAAATGCTGGCTAACATGCAAAGTAATTAGTTACTAAGGAGATATGAACTCGTTACGTCTCCCGTTGAGTTACGAGATAAGGCCGCGTGCCACAGTGGGATTTTAATTTCTAACATGCTGGTAGAATCAAATTTAGAAAGGCTCCTAAATCCCAACATTTCTTCCATCTTTTCCCCTTTGCCTACTTATTACGTATTGCAATCTTTTTGTTTCAACTTTTTTATTTAAATAATGTAGAGAGAGAGAAAAAGAGAAATGAGTGCCGAGAATAATTGTTTGAATCACCATGATCAGAACATCCTTGATATGTCGGAGTATTGACTACTAAGTTCCGGGAACATTCTAGACATACAACCTCTGTCGAAAAAGAAACCGAACTTTTCGAAAATAGAAGAAAACTATTGGCGCCACCTGTTGTATCTTTTAGTTGTCGAAAGCGGCAACCTTCATTATTGTTGTGTCAACTGTTTTATGACATTTGTTTCATTAGAAGCCGAGTTATAGTGCCAAGAGTGACAGTGTGTTTTGACGAATGGTAGGAAAATAAGTTTCAAACAGAGAGCTGCGATTGACTTTTGTGTTAAACTTGGTAAACGTTTTACCGAAACGCATCAAATGCTTCAAAAAGCATAAGGTGATGAATGCGTATCCCGTACAAGCTTACAAGTGGTTTAAGTGATTTCAAAGTGGTCGTGGGACGCTTGAGGACGACAAAAAGCCGGGCTGTCCAAAAGCTGGACTGAGCAAAGTTAACATCAAAAAAGTGCGTGATTTCATCATAGAAAACCCGAAATCGTATGTGAGAATGATTGAAGATGAATTGGGGATTCCAAAATCAACTGTACACACCATTTTGACCGAGAGTTTTGGCCTTCGTAAATTGAATTCGCGATTTGTTCCCCACAAGTTGACTGACGACCAAAAAATGTATCGAATTGAACACTGCAAGGACCTCATTAAAACCATAAGGACTCAAGCTTCCTTGAAACGATCGTTACTGGTGCGAAACGTGGTGTTTTGAGTATGAGCCCGAAACAGAGTGCTGAGTGGAGACCACCAGAAGATGGGCATTAGAAAAAAAAATCACTTGGAGATTCTAAGGGCATTATCCACAAAGAATTCGTTTCGCCTAGCCAAATGATCAATGGTGAGTTTTATCTCGAAGTTTTGAAGCGATTGATAGCCAGAATTCGTCGCGTACGGCATGAATATCGTGACAACCGACCGTTCGTCGAAACACACTGGTCACTCTTGGCACACTAACTCGGCTTCCCATGAAATAAATGTCATAAACAGTTGACGCAACACTAATGAAGGTTGCCACTTTCGACAGCGAAAAGACACAACAGGTGGCGCCACTAGTTTCTTCTATTTTCGAAAAGTTCGGTTTCTTTTTGGACAGAGGGTGTTTCGTTTTCATCGAAGAATTCATGTTCACCGAGGTGAGCATGAATTCTTGCACTTCTATCAGATTTCTTAGAAGAGGATCCTAATGATAAACATCAACATTTTATGACGTTCCAAAGCTGGTTTACGGGACTGAGTAGCTGATGACTAACGAAGACAGTTACTTTTAAATAAAATTACTATTACATTCCTGTAATCGTTTCTGGATGGTATCTTAGAGAACTAAGGAGCGTTTGAAAAACATCTCAGATCATCAGTACGCTGTTGTCACCAAAAATGGACTCATGACTTCATGTTTTTGTGGTCGTATCCCTTGTTCTTATATCTGCATGAAATAACAGAAATTGGGACTGATTGATGTATTCACGTGTTACTGGATGTTACTTCGCTGTGGATGCTTGTTTATTTCGGATAAGCGTGGCATCATCAATGGCAGTGGTTGTATAACAACCACCACCACAAATGAAAAAACTAATATTATTATATTAGCTTGTTTTCACTGGTGGTCGAGGGTTGATTTATGAGACAGACAATCCAGTAGACAAAAAATGAATTGCAGTAAAACTGAGAAACGCAGTAAAACATCACAGCAAAATCTTTATAGAATTCCTCTTGTCGGTATTTCAAAGTTCTTCGTTAATGTATGCTGAGCTCTTTCATATTGTGGACCTAACACAGCTGGTGGTTTACTAACTCATGTGCTAAGTTATGAAACTCTTGTGTTAATTGATATTAATGTACTTTTCAGGCAGTTATTGGACCCATCATTTTCACTATATCTTATTAAATACGCTAATTTCTTATATATGATTGTCTTTTAAGATGATAGCTCTTGTTATGATTCAACAGAAATGTAATTATGCTAATGTAGTTAGTCTCTGGTCTTGTGAGTTAACCCTACATATTCCAAAGAACAATTACGTCACAGTGGCTTGGTGGGAGTGCGCAAATGAAGTCAGATTTTGAGTGAGTTGATTGTTAAAGCCAAATGTTACGTGAATAAAATTACTACATAATGTAAGCAACATTCCACTTTTAACTACACTGCATCACCTGATGAGCGCCAACCCCCGAAACCGGTGTAATTAAAAAAAATGAGTTTTCTAACTGGTTTAATTTTAGGTCTTGTATGCAAACGATCACCTGGTGATACATAATCCATAGATTTTTTTCAATTAATTGAAATATATTTAAGACAGCAAACAGATGAAGAACTTCCTGGGCATTTAAATTCAATTTAAAACTTTATTCTTCAGTCCTACTAGAGAAATTTTCTCTTCGAAGCATGCTATAAAAGGAAATGTTTTCTTTGTCGGTACAGCGTTAGCCACTCTCAAAACATGCAGCGGAGTTTATCTACTGACTAAATATTCTAATTCCACTCATAAAACTGCTAAACGCCAGACGTTTACTGACAAATACGTCTGGGAACAAACTGTCGCCTCCGTAAACCCCTGAAGAATAGATTGACAGCACCACCCACTCCAGGATAATCTGCTGGGATTGGGTCTAAGGTTGACTAGGGACGAAAAAAGGGGAACTTTTAATATACTTTCCCGTCGCTAAAGAACATAATCTACACAGAAGCAGCCAAAAACTTTGTACCAAAGAAGAATACAAAAAAGTAACGGTAAGTTTTCCTGTTAGATAAATGGATGGATTAGAAGTCCCTTGATGTGCAACTATTTAATCATCTTGTATTTCCAAAGGAAAAAAAAAAACACATAAGACCTACTCTGTTTCTTGATGCAGGGCGACTTCTCCGGAATCCTGACAATATCTACTGGGATTGCCGCAGTTGAAATTCTAGTGGAACAGCGAAAATCAAAACACATGATAGACATAGCTAAAGGAAAAGGACATACTGTACTTGTTTACACCTTACGTGTTTATTAGTAATTATACATCTAAAAAGGGTAAGTTTATCTGATAACGAATCACAGTTCATAAACACAAAACAAATCCAATTAATACATTGGACGCATGCTCTGTGTGATGTATATACTGAAGCGCACATTGTTTTCAATGTGATTAGGCCTCATTCATAATCTTTTCTCGATAACTTGGTTTATTTGTTTTAAGATAGATAATATAATGCTTCTATGTACTGTTATCATGTTTCCATGGTAACAATAAGTTCTGCTTGCGTATACCTAGTGAAAGATAGCATGTTTCCATGGTAACAATAAGTTCTGCTTGCGTATACCTAGTGAAAGAATAGTATGTTTCCATGGTAACAATAAGTTCTGCTTGCGTATATCTAGTGAAAGAATAGTATGTTTCCATGGTAACAATAAGTTCTGCTTGCGTATATCTAGTGGAAGAACAGTATGTTTCCAATGGTAGCAAGCAGATCTACATTCTCTCATACTCAAATGATACTACAAAACATTTCAACCTTTTACGCTCGCCAAGGATGCAATTTTGAAAATATAATGAAAAAGAAGTACAATACCTGAAGTAAGCTTTACTGATATTATGTTTTTATCAACTTTCTGATTATCCGTTCTGAACTATAAGACTCAGATGTTCTTTCGCTCATAATATCTATAGATAAATCCGATTACAGACTTTTTTAAACACGTGATCTGGTGAGAACAAATATATGAAGCAAACTTTTTAATGATATCAGAGAGAGTAAAAGCTCTACGTTTCTCAGTATACCCTTACACAACGTAATTTAATGAAACCCCCCCCCCTTTCTTTTGTCATTTTTAGCCTTAAATTTACATCATACACACGTCAGATTCTTTTAGCAGACAAGGAGCGAAAATTGAAACTACCAGACGACACTTTTGTCTTGTCTGTTAGAAGAATATCTGAAATATTGAATTACACAAAGCCTTTCATAACACGTAGCTCAATGAACATGTTAATTTAAAAAAATGTTATTTAAATGTTAGGATTTCTTCTTGTAATTCAACAAAGGTCGCGAGATTGGTTACTCAGGTGATTATGAGAATGTAATGGAAACCGGTTTTTCGGTATACTAAAAAAACTTATTTCATTTTTTTTCAATTCAAAAGAATATTTGCATAGTAAGTCGATCTGAAACGAAATGTTTGAAAGCAATAATGTGCATTTTGCCACTGTACTGTGTTTCGTCTGTTAAGCAGATTCTATTATTGCCATGGAAACCTTAACGTCACAATCATCTCACTAATACGATATTATTTTATTATACAGGTAAGAATAACATGATACCTTAACACCGTTTTGAGTATTTATTTCCACAGGTGATATAATGTTTTTTAGGTAAACGTTGCGTGATACGAACTTGCCCGTTTTTCCGAATGGTAAATCAATTATCTCCCTCATGAATAATCTACGGGGTTTCTATCTGGTGATTTTCATTAGATTCATCAGCAATAGATCGATGCGAACTGTCTGGTGTCTCGCATATTAATGCGAATTTTATTCTACCTTATTAATTTCTTGCTACCCTTTTACTACAACTAGAAAAGTCGTTCTTTGCTGCATTCCCAAATATTTTTGAATATTCTGAACATTTAAAATACTTTTTTGAAATTCAACTTTCTCATATTAGACGAATATAAACCAACAAACAAGAAACGAATAGAATGGTAGATTCATGACACTAGAAATTAAGGCAACGAACAAAGAAAACCCTACAGAATTAGAAGAAAAAAAAAGAGCCTTCAGGTACAGAGGAAGAAAGGAAGTGATGCAAAACAGGGTCTGGAAATGAGACGTAGCCAAGATGCATGTATTATATAAGTTGCATCGATCATGTGCGCGTCTTAGGAAAGAAAGTCTGGAATTAAAAATCGAAAACACACACCAAGTTTTCCGATCAATAGAAAAAGAAGGACGACACCTAGAAAAAGGGGAATCTATTTAGCACGTGATGTACCTAATAATCGATGCAGTAGGTGTGGAGGATTAAAGTTTGGAAAAAATAGTCCGATTTTTTTTTTTTTAATTTTAAGAAAGTTAGGATAGATAAAGAAGAAAGCGAATACATTTCTGTTGTTTTTATGAAGACAGGATATCTAGTCTTAATAAAACATCTGTGGATATCTGAATGCATAAGATTATCTACCCTTATATTGGATGCACAAGATCAAGATTGATCTGCATATAGACTGAATGCAATGAGATTGTCTGCGCTTATATTGAATGAACAAATCGTCTGCTTGTATATAGAATGCACAAAAATCATCTGCGCTAATACCGAATGAAATGAGCAACAAAAATCGTCTGCTTGTAAATAGAATGTACAAAAATCGTCTGCGCTAATACCGAATGAAATTAACAAGAAAAATCATCTGCGCTAATACTGAATAATGAAATTAACAAGAAAAATCGTCTGCGCTAATACCGAATGAACAACAAAAATCGTCTGCTTGTGTGTGGAAAGCACAAAATTGTCTGCGCTAATACCGAATGAAATTAACAAGAAAAATCGTCTGCGCTAATACCGAATGCAATCAACAACAAAAAGAGTCTGCTTGTAAATAGAATGTACAAAAATCGTCTGCGCTAATACGGAATGAACAACAAAAATCGTCTGCTTGTAAATAGAATGTACAAAAATCGTCTGCGCTAATACGGAATGAACAACAAAAATCGTCTGCTTGTGTGTGGAAAGCACCAAATCGTCTGCGATCATAATGAGCAGGCAAGTCCGTTTGTTCTTATACCGAATACGATATCTTTTGAAGCCACTCCGAATTTACAAGATAATATGCTGACAGTCAAAATCTACAAGCAGAAGTCTCTTGGAAAAAAAAATCTGCATCTTTTTTGAAGAGACATCTTGCAGTAATTTTTAATTATTTATATTAATGAAAAATAATTAATAAACATTAAACCGAGAATAATCTCTCTTTATTGGTTATTCGATACTACCGGATGTCCCCATGCTTCCGGTGAGACAGCATACACATACGTGCATTTTAATCATAGCCTTAATTACTCGTATTAGTCTTAATTATCGCATCCTCATCGTTATTTTAATTTGCTAATTACCTTTCCCTTCATTATTAGCCGTTTAGTTTTGCATTAATTATTACGAGAACACCCAAAGTTTTGTATCTTTCTTTTACCTGTTCTAACCTGACATTCTTTCGTCACACGCCATGACCTTCATCGCGTCTGTGAAGATTTTTTCCTCCCCTTTTCCCATCTTTTTTTTTTTCTCCTTTTTCTTTACAGGAGTATCTCTGCAGTTCGCTTTTGCCCAGATTTCTTAAGAATATTATCGTTTGCACGCACAACTTTGCAGCACGCATGAGATCGTACCAGCGATGAATGCCATGCATCACGTGCTACTAAACAGTCTGCCAGGCAGCTACTGTGTGTGTGGTGTCGACTAGACTTCGATAAGGTGGACCTTTTCTTGGTCTTTTACAAGTTTCACTGTAAGGAGTAAAAATCGTTAAAGAAAGAGCATACGCTAAAATAAGGCCATTATCTTCAACATATACTGCAAATGGTATTCGTGGAATGCAGACCGTAGTGCCACCTGGCGGATTGACGTTGAGAGCCCAGACTAGGTGGTTTTAATATAAGTGAATATTCTGTTTTGATGATTTTTAACTTAAAAATCATCAAAAACAGAATGCAGATATAGTTTTAATTGCGAAAGAGCATGTTTTTTCTTTTTAATTACGAGATTTTAATTACTTGCGATTATAAATCTACATATTTTATTAATTCGTAATACAATTCATATAATGGCCACTAGGGGGCCGTGTTCAAATTTTGGCTCAGTGTGTTTCTTTATATGAATAAGGCATTAAAAAAAAAGAAATAAATAAATGAAATCCATATTAATTTAGTAACTACTCTCACAAATTCAGCGATGATTTTGATGATTTTTAACTTAAAAATCATCAAAAACAGAATGCAGATATAGTTTTAATTGCGAAAGAGCATGTTTTTTCTTTTTAATTACGAGATTTTAATTACTTGCGTATGTCTCGCCTATTTTTTAGGTTAAAAAATCATTTCCCCCCTTTCCTAAACGGTACAAGCTGCGAGACATCAGATTCGAGTGGTGTTTATTAAAAAAAAAGAAATAAATAAATGAAATCCATATTAATTTAGTAACTACTCTCACAAATTCAGCGATATTACGTGAAAAACGACGCTAATTATTATCATTGTTATACATTTCTTGAAGATATTTTTAAATCGTCAATGTAAATGCATAAAACTAGTATTAAATGGGTTAAAAAATAATTTTTATTTGTAAAAGTAATCATTTTAATATTTTAAACCAACGTAAACAGAAGGGAATGTGCTGGGGGGTCACGTCATGTACATTGGCATATAAAATAAGTCCCCCCGACCTAAATGTTTATAATATTAAATCACAACTCAGACGATATTCCTGTGATTGGAGAATAGCGAAGGACACAAAACGAAGACCACCTGTAACTAAGTTGCACAGTCGCATATAGGCAATAAAACTGGATTGTGCTACTCATTGATTACAGTATTTCATGATTGCGATTGAGAGGCCCTGGAACAAAGGTGGAAAATATTCAGAAATAATTCAAACAGGAAGAGGAAGTCACATAATTCCCACTAAAGACATTAAGTACCTTGCTTAATAGCCTTGTACTCCACAGGTAACAGGAAATCTACATATTTTATTAATTCGTAATACAATTCATATAATGCCCACTAGGGGGCCGTGTTCAAATTTTGACTCAGTGTGTTTCTTTATATGAATAAGGCATCATTAAGTTATGATGAATCCGATAGTTAGCGCCATACAGTCGTATACGGTAATAGTTTTTGTATTTTTTTTATTTAAACTACGTGAACGACACATTGCATTGTTTCCGCCCTCGATACACGAAAGGTCAGTGACCAACAAAACAGATGCAGTTCCATACATCGAAACTACCGAAGAAGAAGAAATAATAAAAGAAAAGATGAGGAAAAAATTGGGAGGTTCGTCTGAGCGTGAAATTTCTCTCGCGCGCGTCGTACAGAGATGTACGCCAAAGGACACATTTGCAGACAACATCACCCGCAATTATTATACGCCCTAAGCGATGATGAAGCAGACCATGTACACCACGAAACGCTAACAATTACGTTTGAAGATGGAGACAGTCGAGTAGCAATTTCACAAAAAAATTAAAAAAAAAAAAAAGAGGTTTTGTTTGTTGCTGTTTTTAGGTAGAGTTCGTTAAAATAACGTCTATCCAATACCGAACATTTGACACAACTGCAACAACCCCACATAAAAAAAAAAAAAAAAAAACTAACATAAAAAGTCATTGTAAACATAATCATCAACTCAGTAACTACACTGCGTGAAAAAAAGTAGACACCGGAAGAACATTCCATAATTGGATGTCGGTATAGGGGGGAGGGGGATGATGCTAAACTTAACATCTGTTTTGTGATCGTATAAACCCATCAGCTACAGCTCGGAGAGCACGCTTCATCCATGAAACATCAGTGGGAAACAGAACTTGCGCGCGCGGTATTAGACTTTAGGGGGGGGGGAGACATGACCAGTGATTTAAGAGAACTAAGATAACAGCTTCCACAAAAATAATCCAGTTCTCATAAATGGGTATGTACATTGCAGAGTCAAGTTCTCCCCCCCCCACACACCATACACAAACACACACACACAGGAGTCTCTTTAGATAAAGAGGTACACGCCACTTTGACACTAACCAGCAAAGGCCATCTGCAAAATTTCAGTATACAAGACTCTTGCAGAGAACCATAACCATATAAAATTAACCGCGAGAAAATTGTAGTTGTAAAATATATTTATGGTATTAATGCGTTTGGCGCGCCACCACTTTCCGGTCTTACAAAACCTTGTTTTTCGGCCATATTTAACCAAGCACACAGCGTACGTGTTGGAAGCCGCACAAAGAGATTACATCCAACTTAGACAACTATTTTGAACGGAAAAAGGATGAGCAATTTTCCGTCTTCGTTTACGTAAGTCTGTTTAGCTCTTTTTATTAGGAGAATGCATTCAGCTGTGCAAGATAGGGGGGGATTTAATAACATCCATGCTGATTTTTCCAACTGCTTATGCATGGGAAAAATAATCACTTCATAATTATTGAAACAATTTCAAAGTTAGTATTGCTAACTTATCGATTTAAACAGGAAGAAATATTGCAACTAGAAGCAATATACATGTATTATATATATTTCTTTTTTTAAAAAAATGGGAAAAAAATCTCTTAGTACAATCATCTTATAATCTACCTTTTTCTATTTCTCTCAACTGTTACAGTTTAAGGCTTTATTCAGTGACGTTATCCTCTGTGGCTTGAGTTGTTGCTCCCCCATGGAAATCGGAAGGGAAACCTTCCCCCTTGTATCATAAAGGCTAATTTATTATCAATTTAAAATCTTCGTGGCATTCTAGACTGGATTCGACCCACGTTTTTTTTTGCAAGCGAAGGTCATGAGCTGTTCTTCCAATTGAGCTAAGACGAACGACTCAAATAAGGAACCACCAATCCTGTTATTGCAAATAATAGGTATGTTATTGCACAGAGAGAAATGTGGTTGACCAGAACTCAGCAGACGTTTCAGTAGGAAGTGAAATCAGTATTCTATTGGATAGACTTGACATCGCTATTATACAATAATTGAAAAAAAAAATAGAACCTCCATATTTCGATATGGCAAAAGGCTTTTTAACTTCTTTAGCTTCCATTTTTTTTTTTGGACCGAAAGGCTATTCAACTTTAAGTAACTAATCTCTGAAAAAGAAATTTTTCGGTTGACGACAGGCACGCTAAACCATCAGCTGGAGTCCTGCAAGAAACAAACACTGAGATGGATATCGGTCACGCCGTGGCGCTGCGATAGCTGACATGTTTCTTGCAAGAACTGATATCTCATCTTCATCGTTATCACAGCATCCATCATCGTTGATTTTTTTTTTTTCATCTCTCCACCTCGTGAGCGATGAACACGTTTTTACGACCGTAGCATGCACCACCATCTTTCACGACTTAAGAAACTTGCGATCACCCCAGCAATGGATCTTTAAAAAAAAAAAAAAAAGAACACAATTTTAAACCTTCCTTATTATTTTTACATTAGGTTTATGTGAAGTACAAGTTTTTACTTCGAATTTTTTTTTGTGACAGTGTCGACATCTGGGAGACAAGTTATGCATCAAATGGTAAGTATGTGTTCACACCTTGGTAATCACAGCATGTGTCATCCGACAAAAGAGAAACAGCTATTGCTTGAAAAGAGAGAAAAATGGTAAAAGAAAGAGGTAAAGAGAAAATTGTAAGGAGAAAAAACGAGTTGAGAGAAAGATAAAAAAAAATGCCTATCTTTCTTTCATGTACGGAGAATTTTGTTCGAGAATAGTTCGAAGTATTAATGGGGTACCTGACGTTCCTGTTGGTGTGTGTGTCCAATTAACCCTTTAGGGTTGAATTAACTTTTGGCTGACCTTAATGCGTACAGTCAACATAGCTGTTAACAACGCATTCGCGTCTACAAAAAAAAAAAAAAAAACAAAAAAAAAAAAAAAAAAAAAAAGGGAGGACGAAAGTAGCAAGGCGTCGTTCTCAACACTATTGAAATACCTGAGTCGTTTTATTGGCTACCTCCAACGGCCAGACTGGAGGTGACTCCCGCGGTTTTATTAATCCAGTCACAATAGGCACCTTATCGAGTGAGTGTTCGCAGGGGTAACCGTTTTGACAGAGACGATACCTGGCGATCACCGATTAAAAACACGAGTGCTCTGTCGATAAATCATTTGTCACATTTTAAAGGGGAAAAGGACGCCGCGTGTGCGAGGAAAAAAAAAGTCCCTCACAACCCCCTCCCACCCTTTATTTTAAAACTGCTTCCCGCCTTCATGTTCGGCCGCTTTGGTTTGAGGGTGCGAGTGATAGCGAGCTAGATACTTGGGTAAAGGGGGGGGAGGGGATAAGAAGCAGGACAAGGGGGGGTTACTCCCTTCTTAGCACGGGGATTGTTATCGCCTTAGCCAGGTGCTTTTCACACCACTGTTAAATAGCGACAGCATATCTATCTGTCTGTCTGTCTGTTTGGGCGTTTTCCCTTACTGCAACTGGGATAAACATCTCAAGAGGTGGGAAGATTTATCCCTGGCGGATGCTCAGTTCTGTGCCCACTACGGACTACTAAACGATCAGATAGATTCTTGCGCGACCTCCGTCGCTAAATGAAGGGCGACTTGTTTAAGTAACTGGTTTTGTTTCATTGCAGCTGTTTTTCAGTGTCACCACTTCAGCCTTGAGGGCTTTCGATGGGGGAGGAACCTTTTTTAAGTGTTTTTAGCACTTGCGTTTGTTTAACTGCTTTGAGGGAGAAAACAAAGCGGGAACTACATATTTAGTGTTAACTAAAAGTTTAGTTTAACACGCTATCCAGGTAAAAGGTAAAACTTCCTTGCCTCTAGACTTAACTCTAGTTTCAGCTGGCTTGGTATTGCACTATGACATATCGTCATCTACGTGTTTCGACAGACATTGGTATTTCATCAGGGGTGAGTAGGACTCTTTACCAACTGTAAATGTAATTACTGTAACTAAAAATGATCAATCGACTTGATATAAGTCGTAATTTATATCAACCAACTCATGGAAGTTTATTTATTTGGCGTATGATGATACAACGGCCGTGAGGCCCTTTTTACAGGGGACCATCTCAATCCCCTCCTAATATTATCCAAGCTCGGGACCGGCATAGTTGACGAATCAGGCCTATGGCTGAGTTTTAGGTATTCCTGACTGTGATATGTGTGTGTTCACGGGGCCGGTTTGCCTATTATGGGAGCGAAAAACCCGAATTTCCCAGTGGGAAAAAACCTCCTATGAGACTGGCTAACTCACCTTTAATCGAAAGAGACCAGATAAAGGTTCCTCATGTCATTGACGGGAATCGAACCCAGGTCTTTACGATCAAAGGGTTTCGTCTGTACTGAATGAGCTACGGAGGCTCACTCATAGGCGTAAGCCCATATTATTCGAAAAACGTCAGCCTGTCTTGTCTTGCATTCGTACTGAGGGTGGGTTAAGGATAAGACAACTAGAAATCCTGTTCTAACAAACGTGAAACTCAATTCGAGCCAATTCAGCCTGTCCAATTCAGCGAGCCAATCCAACTAAGCACGATGAAAATTTTAAATCGGAGATTAAAAAAAGCATTTACCCTCTAAAGACATTAACCATCATCAATAAAGAATAAATAAATTATTTACACCTTTCGATTCCCCCAAATTCCCCGAAAATTCCCGTAACATTTTTGGGAATCGATTGGTGGGTGACAGGCCTCCATCTTTGCTAGTAGATCAGTACGATTTCTAGACAGCGTGGAAAGATGAGACGCACGAAAATAAGGCAAACAACTGTGGCCATTTCATGTTCATAATCGTAACAAGTAGATTGGTGTTAATAAAAGGGGGTTCTATAGTCTAGTTTTCTGAATGACGGGGCTGAAAAACAGAGGTTTCCTTGGGGAGGAAAAAATCACTATTCCCTGTTGAAAAGATAGTCTAACTTGGGAATTAGCTTAAAAAAAGGCTGAATAAAACCTATTGGGTGACTAGAATAGAACTTATAGGATGTTTCTTCCACCGACCGGGACTTCAAAGCTACCCAGACATCAGAATATAAGCGGAAATAAATAGCAACAACAAAAACATTTAGAAGGAGTACACCGATATATGAATGAATAAACTAATCAATTTTTTCCTTCCTTCTTTCAAAAGTATTTCTACTTTTGTTAGCTACACTCTTGGTTTTCCAATATTGATACGTAGTTTTGATATTAGCATATCGTCCACATTTTATAGTCCAGTCACAAGCTTTCGCTTCTACAGTACTCTTTATATTTTATTTTCAATACTTTATATAAAAATTGCCAAATATACCTCAGATATCAAAAACAATGACTCGAAGAGATAAAGTTTATATTGCGAATACGTATCCCAATCGAAAACACAGAACTATCCACATCCTATTATTACAAACAATATTAAAGATTCACGTGTTAAACAATGTCCAAAAGAGTCATTTTGTAACTTTGGACTTCTAAGTGCTTTATTTTAATATTTCAATCCTTACGTGGACATTTTATTCTTGTATGTCACACTATTAGTCTGTAACATCGCCATGAAAGGAGATATAATCTCCAATGATGCAAATACAGACAGTAAATTGTGAGTAATTATTTGGTAAACCAAACTTAACCATTCAAATATATTCAGATAGCAAAAGTCAACACCACCACTGATAAATCCCGCTATTTATGGCCACAATATCTGTAGCAATATCAGTGAATCTAGAAAGTATGCAGACTTAGTGACTCCTTGATATTCTGGTGCGAGTGGCACGTGCCAACGATGGATAGTCAGAGAGAGGAAAGATAATCAGAGTTATTTTGATTTACATGGCCACATTTTAGCGAGTCCATTTGCTTGATTACTGAGAATACATTAGGCATAAATTTGAAAATTAACTTTTGCAAAATTCCGTACTTGTAAAAGGACGCACTTCTCCAAGTATTTTGTGCATCGAGTGGAAACTGTGGTTGTACAATGCGTCAACCAGAACCCATCTGATGGCTCCCCAGTGTTTTCTTTTACACTAAATCGTTCTCATTTCAACGGTTACTAAGGCAACCATCTAAACAATACAAACCATAATTGTACCGAGACAAATGAATCCAACGTTTGTAATTATTCATATGAAGTACGTTTAAAACGCATCTTTCTCCCCATACTAATGCATGGATTTGATAAACACGTGCTCATGAAGAGCACACCAAGAGATTTTTATCTCCTGTCAACAAGAGTGTCGAGAATCATTTGACGTTTATGCTAATACTGTATTTTGGTGTTAAGCACCAAATGCCTTTTTTTGTTTAAATATTTTCTTTTTTAAATTTTTCCGGCACACATTTGGAAGTGAGCATCCATTATTGGTGAAACTTTAATAGTTTGAGTACTTGCATTGTATGGGTAGTTGCATGTATTACTAAAGATCTAGGGGGGGGGGATAGATTGGAGCATGCACACTGGATTACAGATAATGGTGTTCGATTTATTCCTCCATGCATTCGTATGCAGGTACTGCTTAAAATGCTCAAAATACAGTCTATAAGGTATGCGAATTAAAAAAGTTATTATGATATCACATTTGATATCATAATGGTATCGCAATTCAGTCTCTTAAATATTTGACTTCGTTTAGGAAGAACAAAGCTAATGTGTTAGAGCCCTAACATTGTATTTTAAATTTCAGATGTAGGATTCATATCCTGTATCCCCCCCCCCTTGAGGGTATATATCAAAAATTTGATGATGATGTAGGACATAAATGAAATGCGGTGCTATAGGGAGAGCTCTGAAAATCTCATGGACATAACACGTGACAAATACAGATGTTCTACAGAGAATGAGAACACAGAGATATTTATTACAGGAAATGATCCAGAGAAAGATGAGATTGGCAGGACATGTACTGAGAGGTTCAGCAGAACAGGAGACACTAACAGTTTTGGAAGGAAAAATATGGGAGAAGGATCAAAAGTCAAAAAACGAAGGACATGGCTTGAAGATATAAGATCATGGACAGGATCACATGGCTATGCAGAAACGAAAAGGAAAGCCAACAGAGAGAGCTAGAAGGACATGGTGTTGCACCCTCTCACTGAGGAAGCTACATGAAGAAGGAAAAGACGTAGGACATATTGAAAGAATAGTGGCTAACCATTAGCGATGAGCTCCAGACTTAGTTATGAGCAGTCACGTGTCATGATGTGCAAATATGGACATTTTCAGTTGCGAATTAAGAGTTTACTGTAAGCAACCCAGTTATAGATGAGTGCATTAAGAGAAAAGATCGAATGCCACCCCCGAGACACCTGCTAACATAGAGAAGATCTCATCTTCTGGCAAACTTGAACTTTTGACCTTTCAATTCATTCTGTCCGTTATTCATCATCGCTCATTCTTTTCATATCCAATACGGCATTCCAATCGTTTAAATCACTTTTTTTTTTTTTTTCATGTCAATTTTTTTCCTTCTGTGCCCGGGCTTTTCATTTCTTTAGTTTACTTTCCGATGCGTGCCTTTTATCATTCTTAGTCTTATTTCGCACCTGTGCTATCTTCGTAGTTGAAATATTCCGCATTCCTTAGGACATTTTTTTTTCTTCTTTCGTGTCCTTTTTTCTCATTCGTTCTGTTCATCTTTTTCCACGTGCCATTTCCTCACTTGATCGTTCTCGGTACAGACACACACAGAGAGAGAGAGAGAGAGAGAGAGAGAGAGAGAGATGTTTATTTATAATGTGTGTATGATGTACAGACAAGACACACGCTATTTACCGATGCATAGGATGGATGATTGCAACTTGTGAAGATGCCTTGCGTTCAATTACGTCTTTCATTCCTGGGTTTCGCCACGCTTTTGGTCTCCGTACGTCAATATCTGCAGATAATCACCCTTCTCGTCAACTAGACCGCGCTTATCCTGAATCCCATTCGCCTTTATCACCCAACCTCAATTATCCGTCAAAGAGAGAGAGAGAAAGCCAAAGAAAGAGAGAGAGAGAGAGAGGGTGTGTGTGTGTGCGCGCGCAAGCAATCTTGATTTCCTTTCCTCAACACACAAGTGAGATGTTTCTGTAAGCCAGCTCACAAGTGGAAGTCGCGATCTCTCCTAACACCCCAAGAGGATTACCAGAGATTACACAAGGCTAAGGAAAAAAAAAAGCAACGCTTTGGGGAGACTACAACAACAGTTCGGTGGAGTTGAGAAACAAACTTTACTAACAAGAAAAGAAATTTGGAAAAGCGATCCTGATACGTGGAAACTCCGTACAAATCGGTTCCGATGTGTGTGTCAGTTGGCCTTCGTCTGTAGTCGGAAAGAAAATCAGAATAGAATTCCTGAGAGAGAACGATAAAATAACGATAAAAAGAAGTATTATGACATGCATAACTTTTTTTCAGCACAGTACTGCCTTCTGCTAAAAATATTTCGTGTCCCTCCGAACACATTTTTGAAGGCCGCCATTTTGAACTTTTTAAGGAAACTAACGTACGTTAATAATAAATTTACTTTAATCCTTTATCCAAGTGTAAGCAAACAAAGTTTGCGCCTGAAAATATCTTCGGGACTGAGGTAAGGTGGTGCAACTCGCAGCAAAGGTGGAACAAGCTCTCATCACTCCTTTTCAGGCGCAAACTTTGTTTGCTTACACTTGGATAAAGGATTAAACTAAATTTATTATAGTCTAACCAAGTGCAAAATAAACTTCTAACGTACATTAACATAAGCATTTAGGCTTCATTACTCTATGATATATAACCTTGGTTTTTAAATATGTTTGTGAATAGCACCTATTAGTTTAGTCATTCATATCATGTCTGTCTGTTGGTCCGTGTAAAACAACTTGGGCAACGGATGAACAATTCTCACTCAACTTAATATTTAAGACTGAAAAAATATTGAAAACAATTTTATAATTTTTGGTTGAATAGGAGAATTGTAATTACCACTTTATCTGAGGATTAAAATACATTTTTTATGCGTCAAATGGTACGAATAGATTAATCCTCTGGTACCGATGAATATAGTCGTCCTTGTGGAAACAAATCATGCTTGATGAACATGATCTTACCCTGAACTATTTGTTATTTGGCAATTTAAGAGTTATGACCAAAGCAACCGAGGCTATGAATCCAGAGTATTATATATGTCTGTCAACTGCGTGTGTTCTGGTCGATTTATCTGTTTTGTGGAATGAAAAGCCTATCACTTCCGTGCGAGATCTATTAGATTGCTTGTTTACAGTGGAATGAAAAAAAATAAAAAATTACGTGCGTTGAGGGGAGGGGGACGGCATGTATTCCACACATACCGTAAATACTCTCGACAACCTTACAAAGTCCGTTTTTCTGCGCCACTTTCGTAATGAAAACTAATCGAACTTGTCGCTAACTGTATCGAGCAATTATTTGTGGCATGATTGTTCAGATTCG
Organism: Typopeltis vanoorti; assembly: GCF_054136105.1. NCBI lineage: Eukaryota > Metazoa > Arthropoda > Arachnida > Uropygi > Thelyphonidae > Typopeltis > Typopeltis vanoorti. The sequence continues at coordinate 28,387,746 of NC_143570.1, forward strand.
TTGAACATGTAGACCTATGGGTCAAAATGAAATCACTAGACGTGTTTACAATAATGAATTATAAAGTATATACCAATGCAATTAATAGTATTAAACGCTGCATTTCATAGTATTTGTATTGAGTAACATATTGTAGGTTGTATGTTATAATGTTCAAAGTTATTATTTTACAAATACCTCCATGCGGGACCCCAACGAATATATCCTTTAATTGGAAAGACCCAAATTTAAATCTCGTCATGATCTAAGGATATTTATCAAGCGTTTTTCAAAGGGTGAGTTAACTGGTCTCGTGCAGAGGCGTCAAGATTTGTTTTCCCAAAATTAAATGTTTTACTCCAGTAAAATATTGAAATGAACTAATTAGTCAACATTCAATTGTTTGAAGTAAAAATTAGTAAATATTATCCAAATACTTTATTAGGACTTGATCAGCGTCGTTTTTTTATTTTTTTATTTTTTGAATTATTTTCCTGTAATTAACTAGTGACTATGACTTTAAAAGGAGTTTGCTTTACGAGAAAGAGAATTTTCAATTATCACGTGATTAAGCTACAGAAAAAAAAAAAAAAAGTGCGATGGCTGAAAGCGTGTTCTGTAGATCTCCCTAATTGAGTCAAACCGCTTGGAATACGTGCACTGAAATTAACAACTGTGCAACGATGAATCAGTTAAAACGGTGAAGGATTTCTAGTCGTATTTTTTCCCTCACAAAATAAACGAAATAATAAAAAAAAAACTTAATTTAACATAATCAAATCTGAGCTTGGCATTTCCTGCCGGTTTAGCACATTAGCTTTTCTTCATTAAATCAATAAACAGAATCCGTTCCAAACTACAACGCCCTCTAGAGAATAAATTACTGAAGCACCAGCTACTAAAGCAAACACAGAATAATGAAAGACAAAGGCCCAACCTCCCCCCACGTTTTTTTTTTCTCCCTTTATTTACTTAAAGTAACATCAGAAACCCGAAAACAAGAATACCACCCAGATACAGTTTAAAGGGAGCGTATGACCCCTTGTACTAACAAAACCTCACATCTTTTTAAGTGTACAATCAGTACTCCGTAACCTTCCACCCGAGTCCAGCCCACACCAAAGGTCAATAGACGGCAAGCCTTTCTTGGTGTAATGTATCTGTCCCCCTTATTCCCCTTCGCGCACACACACACAACACGAAAACCAGGGCGGTAATTGTTAATGTGGTGTCTCTCCTCTGGGTGGTAAGGATGTCTGCTGTCTCGTAATGCTGTTTAAGTGACGGCCGGTGGGTGGTAAAGGGGCAGAGGTAAAAGCGGATGGCAGTACGACAGCACATCTCTAAAACTACCACATCATTATGCCTGAATATTGGGAAGACAATACGATGCCAAAGACTAATGGAAAGCTTTTTGCATGGGACAATAGCGGCCATTCCACTAGTGTTGTTTCTAAACATGATTGACACCTCATTTGCTTTTCCACTTCTTCGGGAAATTGGAGACATAACCTTCGGTGTAGGATTATTACAAAAGAGAATGATCTCACGTTTCGAAGCGAGTTATTTTACATTCTTCTTCATCATCATGCTTTTCTTCAAGAAAATCATTAATCTTATGTCTGCGAAGAAATTTCTTGAGAGAGTTCACCGAATGAGTAATATGTAGACATGGATGACTTACATAGGTTACTGGCAAATTGCCATGGTCATACAAGCAGGACAACTAAAGAACAATGGATGACGACAGAGCGAAAAACATTTCAGCGCACAGAGCAACTGTTAGAGGATTTTCTTTTTATGAAGATCTGATTTTTAGAGTTGGAAATAGCTAAATCTATAGCAACAGTATTTTTTTAATTTTTTTCTGCATAGAATGGGATATTTAGAATAATAAAATATTTAGAAATATATATATTGAGGGCAATATTTAAGAACTTAGTTCAATATCTAGTGAGGACAGCTACTAAATTATGTAGGGTGTTAATAAGCGAATATTTCACCATTAAAATCTTATTACCTACTGAGCTGAGACTTTATTTTACATAACACGATTAACTTTTGAAGCTTCTCATTTGAATTTGAACATACACAGTCAAATCCTAATGGTTCATAGCCCCCTTCCCCCTCTTCTTGTTGCTAGAATCGTATCCAATCGGCGTGGTAGAACTCCACGACATGCTGTACTAGTTAGGACTACTTCCCATAGATGTGCCAGTATTCGAATAGTTGATTTTTTCCCCCAGGTTTACTCCTAACTCCCACCAACCGTTCACAAGGCATGGATGGAAACGAGAGTCATCAGAAAAAGCAATTTAGCAACTTTTTTCCTCCTAATCTTCAATTCTTCAATGATGTCTCTCAGATACAAACTGAAGATGTCTATGGATATCTTTACAGGAACTTGCTTTGGTGGTCTACACGGGAAAGGACAGCGTGTGTTCTGCGAAACACCACGGTGTATCTCATTGTTAGATTCCATGTTCAGCCATTCCACAGTTTCGTCTATGGGCTTGCATAAGTTGTGACCTGCAGTCACCTCGGATATCGATGAGACGTAGGCGCTTTTCATCTTCCCATGTAGATTAGGACATTTGATTCAAGATAAATCGAATTCAACTGTTTTGAATTCGATTTGAATTGAATTGAAATGTATGGGGATACATTTCAATAAAAATTCCAAATATGAACTCTCCAAAATCCAATGTTTTGAAAGACTTCAGTGGATATGTACGGACAGACAAAATGACGGCAATGTATTGTGGACTTTGCAAAAGTGCATCATAAATGGAAGTAGCAAGTTATGAAAAACAAAAAAAATCTATTAATCACGTGACAGTTAAGGGAGGCAAACGAAAACAAGGCTCTGAAGTGACCAATTCTATGACTGACATCCACAGCACTACCAGATTGTAAAAACAACAAATAATGGCTAGGTAAAACAATTCCTTTGTTAGGAACAATATCGTAGTTATTATACTATCTAAAATGTACATGTTATCTCAGTTTTTAAGAAGACAACATTCTCTGTTAAAGTGAAATCAAAATCGAGCAGATTAGCTTTAGAGAAAGACGTCTTTTTGTTTTCTAGATGAGTCGGGTGGTAATGAATAGTGCAGATCTTTCCAATCTCATAAACTTCGTTCTCTGTTGCTCAACACAATGAATTAATAACGCTGTTATTTACCTGGGAATGAAATTGTAATGCAGGCTTCGTTTCCTTCGTGTGATTACATCTCAAAGTCGTCAGGAGTTCTCGTCATGCAACTTATATAAAGTTCGTGCGTTGATACGAAAAGTGCACTGAATATTTTAACAGAACAATTTTGCCATTAATGCCTATCGAAGGGATCTCGTTAATGCATACAGATTCAATTTATTAAGAGGATTATACAGAGGATTATTGTTGGAATTAATCGGTGAATTTTTCATTAACTTCATGTTTCGATGCAACACGTTGAAGAAGACGCAGATCAAATGACGTAAGAAGCAAGATTCAAATACCATTTTCACGTAAACTTGAAAGACTATCCATCGAAAAGGGAAAAACTGTCTCGTATAAAAAAAAAATTCACTAAGAAATGACGCTAGGTGGCTCTTCATGATGGATTTTCAAATATATGAACAGTCAGATCAGTGAAAGTTATTGATGGAAATTAAAGCCATTATTTGTCATCCATTGTCTCTATTTTCTCTGAATGTAAACGTACATGGATGTAGTGAGCTAAATTATAGTCTATTTTAAATCTGGATTAAGACTTAGGTTTAAATCCTATCTAGGACTCGAAAAAGGTGAGTTAAAAAGTCTCACACGAAACTATTTCATACCCGAGAAGATATGCAACTAATAAACATAATAGACGGGTTTCGAAAATTTAGGATGCTTAGGCGGTAACTACAACCAAGCCAAGCTCCAATCAGTCTCTTGTGATGCACCTGATTGAAAGCCAACGAAAGTCAATGCCCTGTTTGAGGCACAAGTTCGACTCAGTTCGAAATAGGTGGCGCGCCTATTTCATTCTTGACGAAGTAACATGTGCTGTATAAATGCAAAACTTACTGATTAACTTACTGATTACTCTTCTGGGTGTTGCCTGGTAGATGTGATAAAAATATTGGGAAGGACCTTGTCATTGTTAGCATTCAGAAATGTGTTAGTAGAGCTAATCTCAGGAAATATGCTCACTTAAAGAGAATGGGGGAGCCACCGTAGCTCAGTCAGTATAGACGAAGCCCTTTAGTCGGAAAGACCTAGGTTCGATTCCTGTCAGTGACGCGAGGAACTTTTATCTGGTCTCTTTCGACTAAAGGTGAGTTAGCCGATCTCATAGGTTTTTTTTTTTCACCCGAAAACGAAACTCGGGTTTTTTGTCCCCTAGAACAGGCAAACCGACCCCGTGAACACACATGGTTACAGTCATGAATATGTCCCAGCCGTATGCTGGACCCGAGCCCAGGATAAAATTGGAAAGGGGGGGGAGCAATGGTGAACTACTCCGTAAAAATCTCACTTAGCATTGCCCACAAAGTCACCTACAGTAGGAAACGACTAAAAGGGAAAAACACTCATCCAAACAGAATGAAAGATGAAAGTTAGCAAAACAAGCGTTTTCATTTTCACGAGGATGGCAAGAAAAAGCCCAGAGGAAGGCCAAGATGTACGTGGATTGATACGATGAAAAAGTGCCTCAGAAGACAGAAATATAAGATCTGATAAAGTTGGAGTTTTGACAGGTAACAGACTGATTTGGAGGAACATTGTGGATAGGAAGTTACTAATGATGTAACTTTCTCATGTGATACTATCATAATATCCTGTACACCCCCCCCCCTCTTGAGGGTACATATCTGGAATTTGATTATGATGGCGAAATTACTAAAACAAAATATTCTAATTACATAATTCATTATCATATGCGCGCATATTTTTTCATATTATTTAGATTTGGTGTTTAACGGGGGGGGGAACGGCTTTGAGTTTAAAATGAACACCAGCGAATTCCCCCCCACCCCTAGCATTTTAAAACTGGAAGTGCGTCACACGCACGGAACTCGCATATATTTTGAAGATGCATTTCAGAAAGGCGAAGAGAAAAATGATGAACAGGTGTGTCAAAGTACGGAGAAAGAGGTAATGCAACGCAAGAAGGCAACAGTCAGATTGGGATATCGCCTGAAGTCTCGAAAATGCGGAAAGAATGCGACAAGGAGTCGACGCTAAGCACGGGGAATATGCTTACTAGTCTCTCTTGAATTATTTTCTCTGGGGGCTATTTTAAAATAAAGGGAAGATGCAAACAAACCTCAAGCAAAACGAGCTTAAAGACAACATTAAATTCTAGCGGTCCTCTCCGAGGTACGTCCTTACAAGATGGAGAATACCAAATCAAACAAACATGTTACCTGCGGTTGGCACTAAAGTGATACTGTATTTGGAAAGTTTGTGTCATAAACTAAAAACTGCAAACTTCTCAGTTCCTTTGACTTCTTGAATTCTATAAACCTATCCCATATAACAAGGCAAGGAAAAGATTCGAAGTAATCATAAAAACTGAGTTTGGTAATAGCATTCGTTATCATAGGATATGAACGTGCAGTTGTTTATTTTGTCTACGATAATTGAGATGACTTGACAAACTTTAATAAAGACCTTAAGGTCAAATTTCCTTAAAATTCGTCCACCCAAAGGAAAGTCACGTGCATACGAAATATGAAACTGACTTCTAATTGCTCTTTCATTTTCCAAAAGAGCGTACAAACACTCTTTTATCCCTATTTTTTTTTTTTTTTTAATCATAGACAACAGACTGCTCTTCATCATCGCTGCAGTGGAGTGTATTGTTGCGGTGTGCTATATAAGAGCGCCGTTACTAACCCTAACTGATATTTTTATGTATTTGCGTGTTCTAAAAACTAAAATTAGTTCCGTAAGAAAAAAAAATCGCTTGCTATGAGAAAGCTCAACTAAATTTAAAATTTATTTAAAACTTAAGTAGAAAAATTTTCCGCTAGTCAGTGAAATCAAACTTATAATGGTCTTTCTGCGATAGACGTAAAATGGCAAACTTCTACAAGTTATCAGACTGTATTCTACTATCTGTACATTCGCAATAACTGCGCTTTATTTTCCATTTAGTTCTACAATGTCGTTCACCTTTAAATCCGACTAGCTTATTCTGCTTACGTCGTTTGGCAATTAAAGTTTTTACGCTAACGAGAACGCAAGCAGGTCGAACAACTCTCCCTTTCTTCTCGATCTAGGCATGGCGTACTTAGCATTAATTAATCTTTAAATTTTACTCTTCGAATTCCCCCCACCCACCCAACGAAGGGGAAAAATTTATTAGATATAAGTTATCAGTTTTGTTGGGTTACTATGGCAACATACGCATTTTACGTTTATTATTTTTTTAACATTAGTTTAGTCCTTCAAAGTTCGCAAAGAAAATACTGGGGACTGTTTTTTAAGGGGGGGGGGGTAATGGACTGGATTCAATTTTGTGGAAAAGATTTTTTTTTTTTGTTTCTTCACAGAAGTTTGTAATTTCAGGCTGTATTCTGTTGTAATAATCTGTTGTATAATACATTGCTTTAAAGCCTGCTTGTTCATATAGCTGTGCATCATCTAAGAACCTTGTGATCCTATTTAATATAATGAATATAAACATTTTGTACAGTTGTGAGCAGGGGCGGCTCGTGCGTAGGCACTGCGGAACTGCACCACCACCAATTTTTCTCGATATATAAATATATTATTCATTTATTTATATTTGCTTGTAATATTTAATTTTATCATCAACAATCCTATACAATTCTCTTATTTTGTATAAAAATAATAAAAATCCATCTTGGTAGCACTTTGGAGGGCGAAGGACGCTAGCAGCACTGTGTTTACCACAGTATCATATTGCTACGCGCGCAAGCATTATGCACGTCATAGTGAAATGCGAGCTATTAGCGTAATGTGGCACTGTCCGTCGCGCAGTTCCACTGTTGTTCATATGCAGTTTGCGTCAGTAGTAGAGTGTTCGTAGTGCTTATCGTGTTTACTCCGTCTCTTTAAATATTTGGACATTACAATTAAAGACATAACATTTGCTATAGTTTTTATTTTAGAACATTATCGGGGTTATGATAATGGATTTTATTTTTAAGTAATTTTAAATTATACTAAGCTGTATGATTTTATCGATAATAAACAATATTTTTTCATGTTCATTTTTTTAAAAAATTTTTTACCATAATTTCGATATTTTATCCAAACACGTATACACTGTACTTACAGTGTATACTGTAATTACCAGTCTTTGTCCTCTCTCATTTCTTTGGCCTTGCCCACCTAAAGCGCTTTCTTCATGTTGTTTCTTGCCTGCTTTACAGTTCAAGTGTCCCGTAATAATTTTCCAATTTTCTTCATTATTATTTATTAGTATTATTATTGAGGGATATTCTTCGTTCGTTTTACCGGCCCTAGGGCCGGTAAAACGAACCTGCCTCCTCATTTTCATATACTGAAAACGGACTCTACTTGCTAACACTACTTTTAATTCGTATTCGTTCCTTAATCTGATCGACATTTTTATCTCCTGTTTTAGTTGTCCTTGAAGCAAATGACCGTTCGTTTTTCATACTATTAAGTCTGTACTACGTGCGTAATTTCAAAAGACGTCACAATTTCTTTCAAAAACACCTTCATAGGGGCCCCTTTTTTGCCAGTCAATATTAACTGTTATCAGAGTACGAGATCTTCCTTTGCATGAAACCCGGCATACTTCCTCAGGTGAGGAGGTACTTTCTTTTTTATACCTTCCCATGCCCCGCAGTCCCTTTGACCTATAAGGCAAAAAGAGTCGTTTATTCCTATAACATTTTCCGACGGGGATCGATCAGGTCACAGACCCACAAAGTACATTACGCGGGAACCACTTTTGTCGGTACAGACAGCAACTTCCCGTTTATCTCATTTGCTTTGTAAAAATACGAGAAATGTAATCGGGTTTTTGACGAATAGCAAACCTGATTCGGTTTAGCTGACTTCAATAATCTGTCGTTTTCTGGCGAAGTTCTCGAGAGGGGAGAATGTGTTATAGGCTTGTGAGAACTTGACACAATAAAAAGGGGGAGGAATCATTCTCACAGTTTATTTTCCTATACGATTAACAACATATGAATCTAAACATTGCAAATCAGCATTGTTTGCGAACAGACCTTGAGATATTTTTTTAATTTTTTGTCCAGTAACATTAGAAACGAAGCCAATATAAAGAAGTACTGAAATATGATCAGGAAGTATTTGAATTTCGTTTATTCAAGAATACCATTAGTTTATTTAGTATAAATTTAGAAATTAATGCAATAATAATGAATTAGTTGCTGTTCAAGTCTCTTAATGTGTGTGTGTATTTAATATTTAATTTTGTTTAGTAATGTTTGCTTGTTGCATATTGCCATTGTGTACTACTGTGCTAGGTGTAATGTTTTTGCATGTTGTATCATGGATGAGTTTAGGCTCTGGGTTATAAAGATGTATATAGCTTATTTCGTCTCATTTACTTGAAATCAAAAACTGTAGTTGCTAGTAAGCATTTCAGTCTAAGGCAGCGTAGCCTAGCTTTGAAAAAAAATTGAAAATAATATCCGGGTCTATATTTTCGATTAACAACAAAGGGATATAAATACATATTAAATCAAGCCCATATATATACGAGAGTTGCAGACAGCTGTCAGTTTCGTTATCTGAATAGATGGCGTGGATGTTTGTGAATGTCTTTAGGGGAGAAAATGATTTTCACCGACTGGTGTGAGACTACCACTCCAGCTACTAGAAGATGCGATTATTTTATTTTGTAATTTTTAAAATGTAATTTATTTACATTATAAAATGTAAATAAATTACAATTTATAATGTAAATTATTTACATTATAAAATGTAAATAAATTACATTTTATAATGTAAATTATTTTACATTATAAAATGAATTAAGAATATTTCGGTGTGGTTGTGTATGGGGAACAGAATGAAACATGAAAAGACAAAGATGCCTTAAAAGAATGAAGGTAGAGATACGTTAAACACTTAAAAAAATAACAAATAAGGAGAAAACAGGTAAGGAAAGGTGGAAGACATCTTTCTGACACTTTAAATAATGAGTCTGGAAAACAGCAGTAACCGAATGGAAGTCGACTGTTGACATGCGACTGTCACTTAACGAAAGATTAGTTCGTGTAGTTTGACAGATCGCTACGTAGACGTTGATGCATAATTTAAAGCACAAATAACAAGTGCGGTATCAGAATTATAGTGATGGTGTTTGAACACGAATAAAGGCTACGATGAGGTTGTCTGCATTTATTTCATAGCCCATACTCAACTTTCTTCTTAACTGAATTCGTTTTTTTTTTATTTTGTTGTATCGATTTTGTTGTTACAATTGATGTATTATGTAGTAGACATGGATCGCTGCGATCCTGTAGGCATCAGCAAGCAACAAGCGCTGTAGATATAAAATCCGATATTATTGGAATTTCCATTTTTTTTTTTTTTTTTATTGTCATATCCACGGATTCGACACGCTCTAACACAACCGTTGTATGCTATCTCTTGGTGGTCGCGTATTCACACCAGAGCGCGCGTGCAAGTGAAATCAACTGGTTTGTTTCTATAGACGAAAATGCATCGCGTGCAATTGGAAGCGCGCGCAAGGTTGAATTTTTCACGAGAAGTACATCGATTGTTGGGAATTTTGTTTCCACGAGACCCCATTGTTTAAAAGAGACATTTGTTTTTTAAATATCAATTATTACCGTATTAAATTTATATTATAAATTCTACGATAGTTCGATGGCTTAGTTAATATTTATAAAACTGTTCTGCAACTCCGAACTAATCATGAACATACGCTGGCTTGCAGGAGATGATAATTTATCTTAAAATGTCCTTCGGCGTAGTAGTCAGTTCTTTTTCTTATATTAATTCAACAGCAAACGAACTCTCAAAATTTTAATAACTACCGAAGTTTGTAAAACCCTCGTATAACGCGGAAGTTAGGTTTCATAGAAATGCCGCGTTATATAAATTGCGTTATGTGAGACTCAGATCACATAAAAAAAGTAGGGTTAGGTTCCAAAATCGTTTTTTTTTTTTTAATATATAAATAACAACGACATATCCAACAAAAAAATATTTTTATTTAATCAGGTAATTCATGTAAGTTAAGAAAACATATAAACTATGAAACAAATACATAGTATAAACGTGTAAAATTACAAATTGTAAGTAAACTTTATTTAAACTGAATTCTTTAACGGATTCATCACAATCAGAATCTTCGGCAGAACTTTCCCCATTTCGACGTCATCTATTAATTGCACCAGTTCCTTCTCATTTAAATCTATTTACCCATCAATTAATTCACTAATTTCGTTTTCAACCATAACGCAAAAGCCCTCTAAGTGGCCATTACTATAAAAGTAATTTTTTTTTTACATAAAAAAAGCATTACATATTATATGTAACTCCTCAGAAAATAAAGGGCTCAGCTTGAGATTAACACACTTATGATTTTTAATGCGCTTTCCTGGCAGAAAAAACAATTGACATACATGCGTGCTAAAGGGTATTTCCCCCTAACATAAATTCGCTACTTATAACTACGTGCACGATACTGGCAGACGCAAATTTAACGAAGATAAAATTTGATTTTTCATATATTTCGAAACTGCAGACCGCGGTTTCGATTTATATCGAAACAGCGCTGAATAAGGATTACTACAATTTGTAGACCGCGTTATATCGAAACCGCGTTATACGAGGGTTACCTGTATTTCCGTAATAAATGATATCGTTTTTATTCATGGCTTACCCTTGCACACACAACAGAAGTTTACGGCTTAGGTATCTTCACTAGCATGAAGATTTGTAATTTTGTTCTTCAAACGGTTATAGATGGTAAGAAAAGATGCTGAAGAAAGGCTTTGATCTTTTAAAACAAATCAGTTGTTTTTTTTTTAAAGGCGTTCCGTTTAGGTTGTATTCGCACCGGGTCTCCTAGCCATAAAAAAAGAAATGTCAATTTAAGCAATGTTTAGTAAATACAAATAATGATGAATTGTATTTAGTTCAGTAATATAAGATTCAAGAATTGATAGAGCGCTACTAATACGATGAATTACTGATGGCTCAAGCCTACCAGTATGAAAACCCCACTCTCTTCGGCATCACACCAAATGTGGAAATTAACATTAATTTAGTATCCTGTTCTGTATAAACCACCGCGAATATTACGTCAAACTCAGCTATCTTCACTGATACACTAGAAGCAGTAGCATTGTCAGGGGCGTGTGTGTGTGTTACAATCGCAGACATCCACCAGAGCACAATGCTGGCATTTTACAAAACCCCAACATTAGACATCGCATTCCGCTATTGACACCGATGGTCGTCGAGGGTAATCACTTGTCTTGGAGCCGTAGTTGTGGTCGACTTATTGAATGGCATCGGGCTCTCACCGTCATTTGATAAAAGAGAAATTTGCTGTCTGGGCATTGCATTCCTTTCTTTGTTGGATGTCATTTGCACCCACGGGATCGCAAATCGAAACCACTAAAATGTGTGTGTGTGTGTGCGTGCTTATGCGGCGAAGAATCCTACACACACACACACACAGTGGGAAGAGAAAGGGCAAGAGAAGTTAGATATGGAATGGCCCAAACGCCCCATTTCTCCTTAACTTATAAATACAGTTTCATAAAAAGCCAAAAGATATTTAAGAAACGGGTCATAGTCGTAATTCACGAATTGTGAAAGATAAACGCAATAAAGTTAGTCGAGTGTACTTCCTTGCTGGCCAGTTTGACGCTTTCATATGTCTCCTGTTACTTGAGAATGCAACGGGAATCCATTCTGTCTAGTTGAGATTCGCTTTGTTATTTTGTGGCAATGGACAGATGAAGAATGGTGCACTTCGCCTTCAGCGACATGTCTGAAAGCTTCGAAGATATCTGAAAGTGCCCAAAATAACTTAACATTAGAAAAATAAGTGTAAAAAAAAGCTCTAATTGTAGTTGTGTGATAGTGTAACGCATATGTTTAAAAATAAAATTGTTCCATCATCAGTAGAACGGCAGTTCTATTACACTTGAAACTATTGTTAAGCAAACGTATAGTAAAACATTCATTAATTTGTAACTATAAAAGTTTTTTTGCAAATATTCGATCGGGTTGAAGCGCTGATTTATCTCACTTTAAGCAAACTGTGCCGCCATCTGCTGGCAGAAATTATATTAGTGGCAGCCGAGTTATGATTTAATTAATGGTCAACGTGTGTAAAATATATTCATCAGTATGAATAAAGAAAAAGGTGTACTTGATATATATTAAAGTGAATAAAAAGTATTCGAACATTTTCATTAATTTTAATTAATAAAATTATAATTTAAATGAGCATTTATTATGTATATTGCAGTATAAATTTTGAATTTAATTTTTTCGAGATTCATAACAAAACAATGTGGATAACATCACATTGGAGTAAATCGAAAAAAAAAAAATCATAAACATCCCATGAATTAATCTTTTTCAGACCTATTTGAATCTTTAATAATCTTTCTCTCTTTTTACCTTTTTATTATCATATGTTTTTTTTAATCTATTTTTCACCGCTCATTATTAACCAACTAGTAAGTGCAAACGTATACCATAAGGTAAGAGATAAGGCACGAACTTTGTATTACAGAAAAATGTGGAATGATCAATATATTTCATGATGTAGCGTTGACATGGATAATATCGAAGAAAAATAATTAATATAAGAAGCGGAAAGGCATGTTTAGTAGCACGTAAAATATCAGAAATGGTTGCCGTATAAACATTCCATTTTAACTAGTCTATTCTTCTATTTTTATAACTACACAAGCATCCAATTGGGGGGGGGGATACACACACACACAGGGTAAAATATACTTACAAAAAAAAACTTTATTGGAAATTAAAGTAGACATCTTTCACTACTTTTCTACATGATTTTCGCCATTGTTCAGGCACTTATCATAAGGGGGGGGGGGGCAGCAAGAGTTGTATACCTTTGTCGTAGAAGGTTGCCGCCTGTGACGCAAACCACGTATTGACTGCTTCTGGCCACCAAGGACAGATTTCAGATGTTTTGTTAAATTGTGAATGAAGCTATGTTATGTAATTTATTATTTTTCATTCACATTTAACATTGCTTATTAAATATTAATCATGGCTCATATAAAATTATTTATTATTCCTTAAATAAGAATTACTAATTAAAAATTTATTCAAAACCTGACCTATTATTAGTTTATAAAATAATAATATGTTTAGAATTTTGTATAACTAAATATATATGGTGTAACGTAAAGTGTTATTTTATATTTAACTGTATACGTAATCAAAAAGTTGAAGAAATAGCTTAAATATTATATTGTTCTTATTTGTGAAATATTTAATGTTATGTAATCACTCATGTAGCAGTAATATAGCATACATTACATTGGCGAAATGTTTACGCTTAGTCTATTGTCATGGAAACGCACGCGTAAACAACCACGAGTGGAGTAGAGCGTGGCGTTCGAACGTAAGGTGGGAGTGAAGGTCATAGATAGGAGAGAGAGATATATAGAGAAGAGGGAAGGTCATAGAAAGAAATATAGAGAAGAATTATTATTAAGAAGGAGGAGAGAGTTTTGCGGAACCAAGATTATATAATCCTCAGGGCAGAGATTTATGAGTATAGTGTTCGAAAGTGAACCTATAAGTAGTGAAACATAAGGTTTAATGTTATAAGCGAAATCTGCTGTTGTTATGAAGAAAGGTTGATCCCGTAATCAGATAAAAGGAAACTGGACAGTCAATGCGAAAATTCTGATTAGTTCTAGTTAATCTGGATTACGATTAAATTCTATGTTGCCCTAGAAAAGGTCATATTGGTTACTTGGAGAAAAGTGAACAGGAAAAGATATTAGTACCTAATTACTGTTGTTTGGAATAGTGAAGTGCGACTTACAGTAATACAGTTTAAACTGTGAAGAATATTTGTTATGTGTGTTCCGCTAATGTTAATTAAGTTGATTCATAAGTGCTCTCTCAATAATTTGATGTATTGAAGAATTTGTCTGGTAAGAGTAGTTGTATAAGTTTCTCTATTCTAGCATTAACTGTAATATACCTCCGATGCTCAAGGTCCGGGAATATATTTGCTTGGAATATAGCTTACGTAGTTTATTGCCTGTTGTGAATATAAACATTGAGCTGATAGATTTGTGAAGACTGAATAAGATGTGAAATTGTTATATTAACTTGTGATAAGAAGATTTGTGTTTTTGAGACTGTGAATAGTATATGAAAGTTAGAACATTGAATTAGCATCAGTGACCTAAGAAGATGTGTTAAGTTAATTGTATAGTTCCATTTTAAAATAGAGTTCTTGTATTTGTTAACCATATCATATATTAAATGTTTTATTTTGTTGATCTAAATATTGTGTTTGTCTAAATTCCTTATTATTGCACCATTCATAAATATTAGAATCTTGCGGGAACCCCAAGTAAAAATGATAATAGATGATTCGGCCTAAAGAGATGACTGCTAACTTAATTTAGAACTGATCCTACTATTTATATAGACTAATCTAAGAATAGGGTGGCGCAGTATAAATATAAATTTCCCTACTTTTGGATCGGTGATCATTTCGTAATTAGTTGTATTATTCATAAAAGTGACTTGAAACTAGATAGATTTAGAACACGACAGAAAGGTCGTTACGACAGTTTGAACAGGTGAAAGTCGCTTGGCGCGAGGTCAGGACTATATGGGGGGGGGGGGATGATGGAATTGTTCCCAACCCATCTTCGTACCATTGAATCGCTCACTGCGTGTTCTCCATAAACCTCAATAATTTGCCTACCAATTTCAAGCTGTTTTAACGTTCCTCGCATTCAAGAAACGGATAACTGACCTAATTTCACATGCGGCAGGCGATTCGATTTTCTTAGACATTACACACACCAAGAAGCGTACGCACTGCGAGAATGTCTGAAAATGGCACCAACGCCTTGTTAAGGAATCAACAAACTCAGCACGCATGCGCACTATTGCGATCGCAGCGCTGCAGTGAAAATATTTAAACGGAACTTACTTTCTGGAAGTCCCTCGTATATATAGACCTCCCCCCCCCACACACACTGGTTATAAAGGAGAATTTAATATTAAAATGGTTCTAAAACAACTGTTTGAAAAGTCATGCATAAAGTTTACTTTAAACACAAGAAACTGATAAATTAAATATTATTTATCTAAGAAGTCTATTTCTTTATACCTTTATTTTGAATGATAAATTACCTTCCTTTATGATTAAAAAATATCTTCGTCTAGTCTATCGACTGCAGCGTATGGATTATTTATAATGTTCACGATCTGCATCAACGTGAGAGAAGATAAAAGTCGTCCACAATAATCTCTAAGTCATCATCAAATTCCTGCCATGTACAGGATATGATAGTACTACGTGAAAAATTTACATTTTTACTAACTTGCTATCTGCAATTTTCGTCCAAATCAGTCTGTTACTTGTCAAAACTCCAACATTATCAGATCTTATATTTCTATCGTCTAAGGCACTTTGTACCGTATCAATCCACCTATATCTTGGTCTTCCTCTGGGTCGTTTTCCTGCCAACCTGGCAGAGAACACTTGTTTTACTAATCTTTCCTCTCCCATTCTATTTAAGTGACCATACCACCTGAGATTAGCTCTGCTAACGCATTCCTGGATGCTGACAATGTCAAGTTCTTTCCTAATATCCTCGTTTTTAATATGATATTGCCATTGATGTCATCTGTTCACACCTCTAATCTTTCTCAGGACTCTCATATCTGCGGTCTTTGGTCAAGTGTTTTAAGTCATTTCCTTTTATTTTTCTTATTTGATTACTTAATGATCCATTTTTTAAAAATTAACAACGAATTCTGAGTTGTATCAGAAACTGAACTGGTGGATGATTTTTATCACCAGGTGTGCGACAACATCACCCTGCTTATTGAAATGGATCGATAAGGTTTGGTCTCTCAATTGTCCACCCACAGCATTATAATTATAGCAGCGACTCGTGAAGTCAACTATAAGCCTAAATGACACTTACGCATGCGTAGTGAAAAGCATATATTAAATGCTTGCGGTAATTTTTTTGAGAATTGTATCATTACGAAAATAGTCAAAATAAAATATATAATAAAAATCACTGTATCAAATCTATTTTAATCACCATGTTAGAAGGGAGAACCTCGGTATACACATCCTCATTGATATTTTCATTGATTTAGGCAACAGTAATAGGATAATTTAAATTATGAAATCGAAACTATCATAAACTATTAAAATAAAATATTTAAAATCATATTTATGAGGATATAAACTACTAATTCCCAGCTACATAAGCACATCTTATTCTCATCTTACAGCCATCTTTGATGAATGTATAATCCGCTAGCAAACAAGTATACTAAACGCCACTGTAAGTTAAGAACCAAAACCAGTCTTATCAACCAACCTATTTCCATTTATAAGGCTTAGAATAGCTAACTTACAAAGGGCTTGGAGTGTACATCCGATAAGGATGTTAACCAATCTGTTGTAATGAGTTCACACTTGAACAGAAGTTTCCACACAAAACGATAATGGAAATATTAAAAAAAGAAAGAAGATAAATGTCAGATAAAAGGAGGTTAGTGATTGAGCTCAAAAGTCGGAGCACGAGGTGGAGAACCAACCTCGGACGTCATTGGCAGCCACTAAAAAGAGAAAGGCACATTTCTCGATAATCAATCTTGAAATGAGGAAGAAGAGAAAATTAAGAACAAGATTGGGGCAAAGGAAAGAAAAACAAAGAAAGAACATACTCTTACCGCCAGGGTACGAGGAAGCGGTGGGCAGGTGATAATAGACTCACCTTTGTATTATAAGCCTCTCATCCTGGAACAAAGAGAGTGTCTACGCCTGACAAGATCTATGCATCTGAAATTGCTCAGTTACTCCCTCCATTCTCCAGCGTCTTATCTGTCTGCCATCTTGTTTTCGGTCCTTAAGGCAACCGTACGTTTATAAAGGCTCACGATCTTTCTCGCCCGCACCGCTTTTCCAGGGCTCGCGCGCTAATTTGCGGCTTTCGGGGTTCTGGAATTCGACATGAAAAAAAGGCTCGCAGTTCGGAGGACTGAACTGAAGCCATAAAAGCGTTCGTTTGTTTGCGTTCAAAAAACTAATTTTAGTTTCCGACGGACGGACACTATGTTTATGTGGAGCTTGCCGTGGATGCGTTCGTGAAGTTACGTCTGTTATTTTCCAACATCCAGATAAGTTGTCGGAAAGTTTGTTCAGATGTTATCACGTGATTATTTTCTCTATTTTACGCGTTTTTTTTTTTCCTTTTCTTTTTTCTTTAATTTGTTATTCTGTCTCTCACACACAACGAAGGCCATAGGAAATTTTCGGTACAGGCAAAAATAGTCTGCGCTTACTGACCGCTAAATTATATTTATTTTAATATTATTTATTGATAAATATTAAGAAAGTCCATCATTTATTTTTGTTGGCCTATTTCACGAATTTTTTACGAATAAAAAAAATATAAATATCAAACAGCATACTCAAGGTATGCTGTTTGATATTTAAATATTTTAAATAAGATTTTGAAAACAAAAAAAATACTAAGTACATTAAGCAACATCATTTAGCTCATGTCATCTGAAAAAAAAAAAATCGGCAGTGGGAGAATAAGAAAAAAAAATGTATTATGCATACGGCAATTGAGTGATTGATTATAGGATTTGTGGTTTTAGGAGAAAAGATAAAGAAGAAAACGGCACCTGATCACTGCTTCCAAGAATGGAAAATTCGTATGCAACCTAGTATATATAGAAGTAGCGAATGTCTTACCACTAAGGTAGAAATGCCACCTGTTTCTTGTTTTGATCATGTATCGCGTTGCCATAGAAACCAGATGCATTACAATTTCCATCTCAGTCGACAAAAGAAACTATATGACATAGAAAGACAAAGCATCCTTACGTTGGATAGCTAAAGTGGATTTGAAATGTTTAAAGTGATCAGCACTGCCAATATGATTTATTTTTAATATTATTTTGCCAATTTTCGAATCCATCCAAACGATGGTGCTTTTCACCTTTGTAGCAAAACAATAGTTGTGTCCAAACAGCGAGTGTTTGGTAGGACGTGATTGTCATGTGGAAAGCCACTTGTCAAAGTCATTGTTGTAATATATATAACAGAAAAAAGCGTTGGCTGAACCTTAACGGTAGAAGATAAAGAACTTATAGTTCTTATTAAAGAGGCCTTTGAAAGCTATCTTAGTGAATTTACGACAGTTTTTGACTTCCTGTATGTTGTCTTTGTTTGAGAGGCAATATCTACGGGACGAAAATATTGGACAGTATCTCAAGAAACATATAAAACTAGCAAATATTTTATAGACATTGCTTACGACGAAAACTGGGTACTTCATTCTCCCTCTCTTTCTATCCAAGAATTTACTGCAACCTGTCACAAGGAAGCAGAAGTCTTAGAAAACATTAAGATGCTGATGTTGAAATACCGCTATAAATTTCTTACATTCCTCGCAGCTAGCGGGGAGTGATGTCCACAACTATGCTGTCAATACTGCGTGTTGGTAGTAGGGATGGAAAAGTCAAGCAAACTACAAGATATATGAGAAGCAATAAGAGAAAAAGCAAGGGTGATGCTTGTTATTCTGTTCTTGTTATTTTTCTCTCTGTAATTCTTCGAGTACATTTTCTAAGATTTTACCAGTTTATCTTTCATTCCTAATGTTCTGTGGTATTTTCCAGCGTTGATATTTTTGACAGATCGAACATCATTCGGCACAAAGTGGAGCGATTACTTCCCTAATTGAAATGGAAGGATTTCTTTTTAGGTAATACAGCTGTAATTTGATTTGGGCTTTGTTTTTCTATAGCGCAATAGTTCTTGAAAGATGTGAGCTTCATTTCTTAATAGCTGTTGTTTTTCGTTCAAGGATCAGCAGAGGTTGGCTGATAACGATGACGCGGTGACGAGAGTGAATCAGTTGAACCGTTTTGTGTGTGGGGGGACCCTCCATCTCCGTACGAGGCAGGTTAATTCACCTTCAACTGAAAAATCACTCTAAAGATTGCTTGCCTTCTTGATGGGATTAGGATAACCTAACCTAACCAACCGTACTACTAAGGTACCCGATATGGAGGGACCAATAGGTATTCTAGATTCAGAATTAATAATACTCGTATCGAGTACACATTTGAGAGATTTAATTGGACACAATTATTTTAGAAATAATTTAACTCTAAAAATATCGACAGTGGTCGGGTTCTATTTTTATAGGATAATTACGAGAAACACTTATAAAAGATAATCGGATAAATCTTATACTTAAGTGGCTTTTCGAATTAACCTCATTTATTTGTCGTGTCTAGTTTATTTCTTTTATATTTTATACGAAGATTTTTATATAAAAAAATGATGATAATTGCGTTGCACTGTAAGAAAGTTAAATTGTTGATTCGGTTCACTGCACACTCTCGTCAAATATAAATTTAAAACTGGGTTTCGATCGCCCGATGTAACCCAAGTTTTTTTTGGAATTTTGTTGCATCAAAATAATTTTATAAAGGAAGAAAACAGGTTTCAACGAATCTTGCTATCAGATAAAATGTGTCTTCGAAATTTCCATGTTGGTTTCCTTCTCTCTCACAGCGATCCGCTTCTAAATGCGCTTAATGTGCAAGTGAGTTCCAAGGCGGGACGATATATATTACAAGTAAAGGGAATTGCTTAAACTGACAGCAGAAGTCAAAGTGAAACTTCTTTTTTTTAATCAGTGTTTGTCCATACTAAAAATTCCAGATGGTTCCACTAAAATCAGTAATTCTTCTTCTTCTTTGGTTATCACTCCGAAGATTGGTTAGTTATAGCAGCACATCATAACATCCTGTCTTGTGTTTTCACTAGCCTTTTTATGACGGATGCATTCTAAGTCCTTTACTGGTAAAAATGTTTCTTCTGTTGTAGAATGCTTTTTTGGGTAGGCTTATTCGTGCTTTAATAGCTGATTGGTTTCTTCCGAGATATTTAAAAGAGGATACCTGTTGTTAGATTATTATTTATTTCCAGGTTTATTTTCATTGGATTTGTTCTACTTGTGATTAATAGTTGTCGTTTTTTTCTTATAACTAATTTTTAGGCTGTACTGTGTGAAGATTTCTTCCATCTTTGTCAGGGTGGCTTTCAGTTTGTTTTCGTTATCAGCTATAACTGCTATATCATCCGCGAACCAGTTAATATCCATTCCATTTATCTTAATTCTTGTTTGTATTTGTTCTTTCAATTTATTTATTACATCTTCAATGTACAGATTAAACAGTATATGGGTGAAAGAGAGCACCCCCTGTCTTAAACCTCTACGTATTTTTGCTCTTGCGGTTTGTGATTTATTGCTGGCTGTTTCTATTAAGGCTTCTTGGTGCCTGTAAAACATTAAATATGAGCCTTCTCTCTCCAATCTGCCTTTATTGTTTTTAGGAGGTGAAACACATTTGGTTCCAGTCAATACTATCGAAGGCTTTCTCCAAATCAAGAAAGACGATCAGAGTATTTTGATACTCTGAATAGGCTCCAGTTATTTCATCTCTCGAAAACTTGACTATTGCTGATTTTTTTTCCCCTTTAACTTTATGTGCGAAATCCATTCCCAGTTTAAATAGTACTGCGTGAAGTTTAGCTTCTTCGTTGCCTTTTTTGTTTCTTAGTCGCTTCCAGGCAGAGCCTTCGTAACTCAGTTGGTATAGACTGAGTTAATCGAATCCTTTTGTCGGAAAGATCTGGGTTCGATTCCCGTCAGTGACGAGAGGGACCATTATCTTGTCTCGTTTGACTAAAGGTGAGTTAGTCGGTCTCATGCGGAGGTAGAGGGTTTTTTTCTCCCAGAAATTCGGGTTATTTGTCCCTCAGAACAGACAAATAAATAAATAAATAAATAAATATATCAGTCATTAGTTGTATACTTGACGAATATAAAAATCATCTCAGTGTTCGGAAACGTACAAATCATCCACCACCACCAAGCATTCCTCCCCCCCCTTCAAGTAAAACATTCCTTTACTTACATAAGTCTTTTGAAACCTAGTAAAGATTTCGTGATACACAATGAGGCCATGTTTACGCAGTTTCAAAAGCAATTTTTTTTTTTTTTTTTTTTTACGAAGTTAATAACTAACTTGAGAACTTCTCAAACTAACTGCGTTTTCTCAAAATTTAATAGGACGCAGTAAATTTAACGAAAAAATATCCTTTAACCAGTGTAGCGGGAATTACTTCTAATTCTGCGACTTGTCGGTTTCCATAGTAACCTGAACGGCAGCAACAGTGGGAAGCCATTAAAAGTTGGGCGTTATTCAGCTAAAAAAAAAAAAACGAAAAAAAAGAAGCATTTGACATTTGTATAAGAATTGTGACAAATTTCTGGATTAAAACGAAGATAATGAACTAAACCATATAGGATTATATTATATATGATTTCTATTGTCATAATTTGCTATAAAATTTTGGAGGGCGTCCTTCGCCCTCCAAAGTGCTACAAGATGGATTTTTATTATTTTTTATACAAAATAAGAGAATTGTATAGGATTGTTGATGATAAAATTAAATATTACAAGCAAATATAAATAAATTAATAAATATATATCGAGAATAATTGGGGATGCTGCAGTTCCGTAGTGCCTATGCACGAGCCGACCCTGCTTATAACACATCCTAAATATTGAAAGTGGTGTTACGTGTTCTATAGTTTCTTTGTCAATTACGATTTTCTTTCCCATGGGATATTTAGAAGAATGCTACCGATTTTAGTTTTCTTTAATAGATAAGTTTGAATTATAAACAGATATTTAAAGATCTTTTGATTTTGTACGATTATTTGATAATATGAAAAAAAAGTTTTTGTTTACATTGGTATGTTGATGTTTATTCTTGCATTTACTACAGATTTTTACTTCCTTACCAAATCATCTATAGTTATCTATTATACATATACAGGAGAAGAGCTACATCCCTCTCGAATTCTTTGATTAGTTTCTTCATTAATATTTATGATAGCATTAATATTTACGATTTTTTGAACAGCCTTTGTTTCTATTATATTCCATAATCTTTATCCAATCTTTATCCTATCCTCTATGTGAGAAAGCACTAAACATCTGCATTCTGTAATACATTAGAGTTTCCACTACTTATTTAGTATTATATCTCGGGAGATTTCTCTGCTCGGTCAACTTATTTAAATTAACGTAAAAAAATCTGTTCAAATGAAAATTCTCTCCACAGACAATTTTCTCCGCTAAACGGACCACGTTTAACAAGATTTGCAACAGAGTAATGAACGATCTTTTAAATAAAAGATTCCTGGGTGATGATCACAATTTGAACTCTGGAAAACAGAGCAGCGATCCAAAGAATCAAAAAATAACGTGTGAACTTAGGGGGGGGGGGGGGTGACAAAATGTATACGACTGCTCACTTTTGTCTTATTCAGTCTAGGTTCATAAATTCCGAATCTCCTATTGGTCCTCTATCCTTTTCAATAGAAAAAGGTTCATTTGCCTAAGATAACATGTGACATTATGGATTCAAATTATCCACCACATTTCATTAGTTTCAAATTGTCTATTAACTGTAGTTTAATAACAAACTAAACCAGCCCTAATTCGTGAAATCTCGTTTGGTTGGGTGTGATTACAAATAAAGATCCATACAGTGCAACTGCCATCTGATCCCTGCAGAGGTGACCTCTATCGACCGACATTCGAATGTCTTAGTATTACCGATACACAGTCAATGTCGCACACTCGTCAATGGTATCTTCTTTCTGCTTGACCTACCAGAGCAAGTATCAAAGGGTAGGACGGTTGGAATTTCTGCCAAACTAACCAAGGCTGTATATATCGTATTTGTAATTGCGTGTGTTCTCTGGCCGCATTTATCTATTTTATGTGAGTTTCCAGAGAGACAATGTTCGCAGTCGTGGCTATGATACAGAGACGCAAGTTATGGAAACGTAACCTGCTGAGGTTGTCGTGTATAGGAACACGGAGAACCCTTTTATTCTGACGAATCCAATCTTGGTTTCAGTTATGACAGGTTCACAATAGGATATGGCCACAACAGTCTAAATCAATGGAACCATCGTACTAAGTGGCAACACTGTAGGTTGATGGTGTGCTTTGTGTGCATTGACCAAGGTGAGATCCCTTAACGCTGATGAAACAATATTGTTACCGATCAGATATATCTTTTTCAAGAGCTCACAATTTATCCATCTAACGATTAATTTCGAGGTCTGACTTGGGTATATTTTTTATCAATGCAGACCAAACTTGGTGTAGAATTAGGGCCTGGTTTTTGTTGCATTGCGTTGGAATTATAAGCATGTTTGCAGCTTCTTTAAATTTTCTTATGTAACAATTTTTTTCAATTTAAGACACGTTTGTTTTTTTGCCAGAGTACATTATGGAAGTTGTATGGTATGCTGAGCCTGATTTCTGTTCTCTTCTTTTTTGCACGTCTTTTTTGGTGTTCGTTATCTACAACCATAGATGTAGATAACCTTAAGTGTGTTCATTACATAACTAAAATAACTAAAAATTTCCTTCAAACAGAATCAACAAAATATAGGTTTTAGAATAATAAAATTCCACTAAATGATCGTTCGTTCAGACAGAGCAATAAATTTAATAGATGTAGCCGTTTGCAAAACTCATCTTAAAGGATTAATAAAGAAACTTGGAAAACGGTGTCGTTATAAATTGAATTTATTTTGTGAACATCATTTTAAAACGTCTGAATATATTCAAGTAGTTAACTCAATGAATAAAAACAAACAAATGATATTGTAAAGCGTATTCTGAGAAGAGATGTTGGGGAGAAAAAAAAAAGATAAAAAGAGTTCGTAGTCCGTCTCGTACACTAGAAAGGAGTTGTCTACCAGTAACTACATTAGCAAAATGAATTCAGTTACCAGAATAAAATCATATGCATCTAGTACATAACACAGAACCATGAATGTCATGTACCATCGAAATTGCACTTTCAGTCAGTACGCCTGTTTTTATAAAGGGAGAATTCGAGTTTCTGACAGCAAAAACCTCTCATTTCCACATGAGACCGGTCGACTCACCTTCAATTGAAAAGTCGAACTCCACTGAGGAGCTTTTTTATTTCTCTTCAGTGCGAAGATGTGATGATACAGTATTTGAGTATTACCTTTAAATAAGTGCTTAAAGTACTACTTAAAGTGCTAATTAGGCAAAGTACTTGGTTCTGAAAAATGAGTTCAATTTAATATGCCAAACGCGTCTTCGAGATAGCATCCACGTACACAATATTTTTGAACTAAGATTGATCAAGAATTCTACTTAGCATTTTATCGTTTCTCCTTTCTGAAGATTACAACAAAGAAAGAGATAAGTAGCAAAAGAATTCAAAGTTTATCACTTCTTTTATATTTTTGTCCATGGTGCGGTTATTAACACTTTTGTTTTTCATTAGTCTCCTTTATCCCCCCCCTCCCCTCACTGTTTCAGCGGATTTCCGTTGATCCCCAAGTATACGGATGCGCACATCGCGATCTGCCGCTATTGTTCTGCTACAATGACCCGTTGGCGATAAGATGTTCCGTAGTTGAATACGTGTTTTTTTTCTAAAACTCAAAAGAATTAACATCTCCTTTTATCTGTTTATCTTCTTTCGCTCCGATAGACGTCCGAGGTCAAGGTTACGCAATGACCCCTGCTGTTCAGCCGTATCCACTGCTAATCGCACACACATCTCGAGCGGATCTTCTAGGCCAACGACGATGATGGAAGATTGGGATGAACCAGTCCTGCCTGCTCCATGATGGACATGAAGTTTACAACGTGGGCGTTAACTCCTTGTCTAGATAGTTGATAGCGTTCAGTGGTCGTTGTTTTTACGTTGCCTTCCTTTAAGCAAGGGATGGTCTGACACAGACGAAAAATATCCCAACATATGTGTAGCGATGAGATGTCAAGAGATGCACGCAGATAGGTTATCGTAAGAGAAACGGAGCTAAAGGTCAACGATGAAATACGGGAGACTAATTGTCGGTGGGTTCTTAAATTGTATAAATGTTACCAAACATGGCAGTGCACACACAAATGCTGTTCATAACCTCGTGAGAGCGTTATAAGATTGAAAATGCCTATCAAAATATGTAATTATGTTCTTAGCTAATGTAACTGGCGTTCGAGTCTTTTGTTGCTGGTGTTTGGTCGCAAGGATGACCTTCGCGTGATGGTTATAAGAATGTCGAAAAATGTCTCCATTAGTTTTGGCATGTCTGTGAAATGCGTGCGAATATTAAGAATAGTTCATGAGTGGACTTGACGTGTTATTCGTGTATTTAACGTTCCTTATCTTTGGTAAGCATGACACAATATTGAAAGCCTACCACATCAGATCACCATGGAAACGGACTTTTGGTTAAAACTCTCATGTTATAGCGCTTTCGTGTAGCGAATGATCACGATACACGGAAGCGATTGTCAGCACTTGACCTTTTGCCTTTATTGTTTTTTTTTTGACAATACCTGCAAATCAAAATTTCTGTTTACAAAATATCGACAATGCAGTAAGTTCTTAATGCTTGTTGTCCTGCGAACTCCTTGCTATCATTTCAACTGTCAAATTGGAATATGGAATATTTAAAATGATACACGTGATCGCATTATGATCACCTCCTTCATCTCAAGTGGAACCCTCCCAATCGGTGGAGTGCAAAGGTATGCTAACGCCGAAAACTTACGGGATGAAGGTAATGGTATCGTGAAGTTTAAAAAGAGATAAGTTCATAAACATGCGGACATCACCGTATGCTGGATGGGCGGTTCATCCAATCACAACCCAACTGGACACATGGGGTAGTGTTTTGGAATGTGCTATTGAGTTAAAGACAAAGCACCCCCTGTCTACTTCCAGACATCGTGGTCGCAGGGACAGACGCTATTAGACATTAGTGGAATCAGAAAAGCTTAATATGCCAGGTTAGTAAGCCTCTTTATTTGGTGAATGGAAACGATTGGATAGAACTTGAACATGTTATTTTTTTCTCTCTTTATAAATGCTCCGAATGCATCATGTTTGTTATGATTTGATGGGTGTATATACAAACATTAAAAACGATCACCATGCAGCGAACTTGAAAATATCATGTTTTGATGACATTTTAAGGACTTTTTTTTTTTTTTTTTTTTACATATCGTAATAGTTTGGCTGTTAAATGTTTAATTTGACATCCTTGAATCACTTTGAGTAATTAATAATCTTTGTCGTAATTCAATGATTTATTTTCTTGTATGTAGTGGCATAAATTTAAAATATTTCGGCCTAAAATAAAAATCAATTTTTCTTTTACCTTTGCTAAAAAACAAAACAAAACCTAACATACCAGGAAAGTAAGTTTGGAGTAAAGGGGTTCAGAAATAGATTTCAGCTTGGTGTCATCAATAAAGAAAAAAAAAAAGAGAGAAGGTTGGGCATGCTTCTTTAAAATACTATCCAAAGAGACACGTGATAGCAACTTCAAGCTTTAAAATGCATGCATTTGGAAAAAAAATTCCGCCATTAAGTTTTTTCCCTTAACCCCTTCGTGACATCTGGTGCACTAGGGGGGTTACACATTTCACTGCTCGAGAAGGGAAAAAAACTGCTTTATAGAGTTTCAGAACAAGTAGAGCAAAGAATGTTAACGGGTTAAGTATTTTCTTGTAACATTATCTGCAGAATGACTTTAATTATAAGTTCGTTATATGGGATGTATGCTCAACATTTTAAAATAGTTTCAAATTTATTAAACATGGATGTAACACTGTAGAACAAAAACAACACTGGGAAAGTAGACCCGTAAAAAGAGTCAGTCATGGCACACAGCCTCTAAAGCAAAAGCCAATTACAGGTTGAATATTATTAATTCACCATCTTTATAGATCACTTAAAATAGTAAAATAAACAAACACCGGCCCCAAAGTGTATTTATTCACATCCCTCCTCCTCTGCTAATCCGTCTAGAGGTCTTAATGTTCAATCTTCACAGTAACTGGATCACATTTTACACGTGACATTCAGGTTTATTTATAATTAGTCAAAGGGGTAAGAAACTAGGTGCTCAGATAAACATAAGCTACTGTTGATTCACGTATGATACAAACCTGAGAAATCTGTACCATACATTCTTAAAGGATATTCATATTTTAGAGTTGAAAAAAACTACAAAAAAAATTAATAAATTTATTCAAAAAGCTAATATTCATCCAAAGATTTGAGTCCATAACATGATTGACTTTTAAAAAAATTTAAATTTTAACTTAGTTTTGTACATTCTATATATAGTTTATTCATATATTAATTCACGAAGACAAACTACAATTTTTCAACATACGTGGGATTGTTATCAAAATAAACAGAAATATTCAGTGAACGTATTATTTAAACCTAACAACATCGGTACTAATTATGTCTCATCAAGAGTTAGGGTCGTGCCAAAGCCGGTAAGGATGAACCTCTCAAAGGCGACAAGAGTCTTCGTGTGTCAACCTTTAAGTATGTCATTAGACACAGGTGGAGGAGACAAAATAGTTTGGCACCCACCAGGTCATTACCCCTGTAGAAACCTTGTTGAAAACATCTTCAAAGAAGACGAGATGGTATCCTCTCTCAGCTAATGTCAATTTTGGGTCATTTGTGCCCGAGAATGAGTCTAAAACTGCCATTCTTTAAGGCGTGAATAGGAGTGACATCACCCTTCATAACGCCTCGTTCGTAAATTTAAGTGATGCTCTTGGAGAGCGGTGTGATCTATGAAAATGGGTCGATGTCACGAAAAAAAAAAAAAAAAAAAAACTAAGATGTGCCGAACACAGTGATGCAGCATTCTCAATAGTATATTCATTGAATGGATATTTAAATATTCTTCGTAGAACAAGGTGAAATACACCATAAAGATATATAAAATAAAGCTTTCCTGTATGTCGCTTTTAAAGCTTTCTTTATATCATCACGTCCTATTAAGTATAATTCGAATGTCTAGACCAGTGTTTCTCAAAGTGTGGTACGCGTACCCCTGGGGGGGGGGGGTACGTGCCAATTTTCAGCTACGCATAATTAATTACAGTTACTTGCTATGAGCAAGAAGAAAACGTTGATATTGCATCTGAATCAAATGAAATTGATAAAAGTGTGTCGTCTGACATCTCTAGAGAACCAACTAGGAAGAAAATGAAAATATCTTCGTAAGTATGATATGAATTACTGAAATGTGGATTTTCAAGGACGGGAAATGAAGAGGAACTGATTCCAAAGTTTGTTCTATTAAAAATAAATCATATTTTTTGTTTACATGAACATATAAATTCAAATAAAATAGACATTTACAATGAAATATACTTTATTTATTTATTATTTTGATAAGGAGGTACTTGGTAATAATGAAAATTTAAGAAGGGGTACGCGGATATCTGAAGTTTGAGAAACACTAGCCTAGACTATTGTTATGAATTGCATTTTGCAAATCCCAAATTGGAGTACCGCATTTATATGAATAATGGAGCTTGCTGTGCAATAGGATGGATACAACATTATCCTATTAAAAAGAGAATATTCAATAGGATAAACCGATTCAGTGAGCATTCGTCGTTATCCTATTGACAGAACAACATTCAGATAATAACGATGCATTCAGACATACGAGAATAAGTACTTAGTATCATCAACGAATACTATGTTGCTTTTTGTTCTTAACGAACTAAGATTTGCTCGATACGTGCACTAACACAATATTTTATTAATAATAAATAACTCTCTTAATATCTATCCATTACCCTATTCGGGTTATTTTTAACTTAATGTTTTGGGATCATTTTACCCTATCTCCACCTTTCGCTATTGTAGCTATTAAGCAGTCGGTGCGGTTAGCTTCACAACCATATGCCTGGGAAAGGTGTGTCCTGGTTTCGATTCCCCTCGCCGACGTGGGGCGTTTAAGGATCTTCCTCAGCCATAGCCAAATTAGCCAGTCTTGGGCGTGGACAGCAGGGTTTCCCTCCCCCAGTTTATCTGGGTTTTTTCCTCCCGTAAGCAGGCAAACCGACCCTGTGAACGCACACGGATTACAGTCAGGAATACTCGAGTCCCAGCTATAGGCCTGATTCGTCATCTATGCCGGTTCCGATCCCGTAAAAAAATTTGGGAGGATTGAGATGGTGCCGTACTTCCTCGTGAAAGGGGCTTCACGGCCGTTATCATAGCTATAAAAATAAATAAAGCTATTAAGCGAACAGACAAACCGACCAGAAGAATACACTCGGTTTAGGAGTAATAAATTGGCTTCATATCCTTAGTTTCTTCGGCCATAAATCTAAAACCAAGAGAGATTGGTTGGTTTTGGTTCGGAGAGAGAGAAATCTCTTTCACGTAGTCTAACACTCTTAGTGTTGGCCACGTGAAAGTAGCAAGAATATGATAGGTCATCACCATTTTGTGTTCCTAATCCTAACTAGTAGTAATGCATGTGCTCGGTTTGTAGTGGATTTTTCTGAGTAAAATCTTTACAGGATCGAAAAACTTGTATATTTTGAGAGTGTGTTATGTATGATAATCGTGACAATGAGAAGGGAGAAGAGTTTTAAAAATTTTCGGGAAATACCGTTACATAATTTACAGAGTCCCAAATGAGATAAATAAGTTAACCACTCCCTAGTATTTACGCAATATAAGTTAGGGTAGTCAAGTGATCACTTCCTCCTAGTTTTCAATTTCACGATGTCCCAAAAAGAGCCCAGGTAATTAGAATTCGATATGATCATCGAATATACTTTTCTACGTTTTTTTTATGATTATCATTGGGTACGTTTTTCCTTCTTTCTTTTATCAATCTATTTTCTACTTTACTCGAGAACCATTCCATCTCTTAGTGACTGACATCTACGTCTAGGCCTCTTCTATTCCTTTTCCTGCCATTCAAAAAAAAAAAAAAAAAAAAAAAAAAAAAAAAAAAAAAAAACACTGCCTCTTTCTGTCTGTCTCTCTGAACCACTTTTGTGCCGCTGTTTCGAATTTAGGAAAACAAAATCAATACCAAATATTGATGGAAGTTTTTGCATTAAACCGTTAAATTTGATGCCGATGTTCACCGTAAACCGCACCGCTACATTTTGCAAAACCAAAAAAGGAATGGAAAGTACGAGCACGCGCGACATTTTTTACGTTCTGTCAATCGCTCGTGCAATTATGAGATACGTGAAAGCAATTTCATTCGAAATTGAGCCGCAAGACTTCTATCAAGAACACTCACAGCATGGAGTTGAGCATCGAGGGCGGTGGGGGGGGGGGGGAAAGGAGGAGAAGAAAAACAGGGCTCGGTAAAGGGAACGCTAAAAAAAAAAAAAAAAAAAAGGGGAAAAATTCAACTTTCTTAAAAATACAAGATATTAGGATATCTGAAACAGGAGGAGAATAGATTGAAATTTAAAACGATCAGCATCGTTATTTTTTTTTTTTTTTTCTATTCCTGTCCTGTTGGTTTGTTTTTAAGTTATCCCCCCCCCCTGCGAGAAACCATTATATCAAAACATCGACGCAAGGGATTGGCATAAAAAACATTAATCAAATGTAACAACCTCTATTTCTTTGTGTGTGTGTGTGTGGGGGGGGGATAAGTACACCTGAAGAACCAACAAAAAAGAAAATGTCACTATGCCTGTTCGTAAGATTTGACTATTCGCACTGAGTTTGATAAAATAAAAAAAAATGATGAAAGAATCGAATATTTTAAAGAAAAAGCATTTCTTTCGCAACCCACGACGATATTCGGTAAGCTGCTAGTGGTATAGGATTTCTTACTCGAGATGAATACCCAGAGATGCTGACAAAAGAAATTAGGAACACATGCCAAATACTGCGTGTTTGGAAGTTTTGCATCTCTCTGTTGAACATAGAGGATAAAGTTACCACCCGGAGACGATGGAGATGGTTAGAAATAATGGCATTTTGTCATTTTACCGATGACAACCAAATTTTCTTTTCTGCTTTCTTTGTCTGAATATTTTGACTAAAAAAAAAAAAAACGTTTACAGTAATCAGAATTGTTCGAGTGGCGTATACTTAAGAAACGCGATATCTTCTGTTATACTTGCGTTCCCCAATTTTCTCTTAAGAAATATTACCTGCGATAATATTTCAAAAAAAAAAAAAAATCTTGTTAGTTCTCTAAATAATACAGCAAAAGTAGTCAAATATAGAACACTTAGAATACGAGCACATGAGTTAGAACATCACTCAAAAATTAATTGGAAAAATTATAAGAATTGTGACTAAAACTTCGAAGTATAAGTTGTATTTGGAGGGTTGTAAAATAATGTTTTAGCATTAAATATTATTTTATTTTTCTTAGAAATAAAAGTATAACTTATATTTTACTTAAAATTATTTATAGTATTCTACGAAATTTAAAATAATTCCAGTAGGTAATCGACCGTGAGGTGATTAATACCCTTGAGGGTAATGGATGGCAATGCTGTAGCCAATGAAGTTCTAACGGAGGCTCGTCTATTGCTGTTACCTTCCTGCCATGATCAGAGCTTTAATAGCTCAATAACACCTTATCCCTACACTGTCCTCTACAGATAACGGGGAAGATGAAAAGCATTCTTGCTTCGCCCCTTTAAGCCAGTCCTTATAAGGACTATTTCTATGACTGATTACAGTTGTAATCAGTCTTTGTCTTTAACTACATTTATAATAATAAAATCTGCAGAATTGGTTGAGTTTATCCCTGAAATTGCTACCATCAATTTAATTATGTTTCAAGAAAAATCGTTTTCTTGAAATAGCAGCAATAAAGTAGAATGAAGAAATTAAGAGGTGTGTAATAGTCTACGAGAATCATGCTGAGGATTATATAAAAACCAACCAATGAAGGTTAGCTGTGTAATACCAGTGGATACTACTAATATGATAGATTCGTATATTTATACTGCACACCATTAAAGGTCGGTAGGTTATCTCATTGTTGATGTAATGTGTCTACAGTATCACTGAGAAGTACTAACGGACCTGTTAGGCATTACTGTGAGCATACTAATGTCCCAACTTATAAAAAATTGAAAAAATCGGATTAATGACTTCGGTGCATCAAGGCGGGGGTTGGCCGATTGCCATTGCTGATATTCCAGTTTAAGTACTACTTACAACTAGATAAAACCGCTACCAATATCATGAAACATGTAGCATCCTTAGACGAATAAAGTCTCGTCCAATCTAGATCTTCATATGGTAGCAGCTCTATCGATGATAACGTGCAATATAATGAGAACAAAGCAATGCATCTTATTCAAACAGATGTTTCATTCTTTGTACTCCTTTTTCAATGACAAATGGCTGTTGAGTTCTCACGGTTGATGGGAATAGCGAATATATTTTAAGTTTTCTAGGCCTCCGAGCTACGATGATAATAGGATACACCAGTAATACGCAGCCATCATATAGATGTTGGACATCAGAATTCAAGATGAAATTGATGCACTTCCACATATCACTTTTCTATGACATTACTGCTATTGGATGCGTTTGGCAACTAAAGGATAATCAAGTAGTTTTTTTAATTGGTGGTTACCACCAATAGATTTGGTTTCATCAACTTCTGCATTGAGAGAGATTCGCCAGGTCAACAGTGTGAATTTCCAATAGCACTCAGTAAGCTCCTTGTAACAATCATTGGCCAGTCACGTGATACTCTCGTTTCCATGGTACGCATTGGTTGCCAATGCCGGCTGCTCTTCAAGGCAGTGATTCAAAATGAAGGTAGAACGTGATCCTCCAGTGTATTTGACCCTGGCAGCATTTGTCCCTAAAATTCTACAAAGTTAAGGCTCTAAAACAGTAGAAATTCGTTTACGCAAAAACAAATATTCTTACAGCCAAACAGAATCCTGATATTCGTAAAAAAAAAAAAAAAAATACGAAAAAAAAAAATCAAATTGTCCCTGCGTTATCATTTTCTCCGCAAACCACGTCATCAGCTCACCGTTCAGCTTCTTATTCACCTTTGTCTGTCGGAAGGAGGGACGCAGTGAGAAGCGTGAAATTCGGCAACACCCAGGGAGGGTTTGGCGGAATGAGGCAGCTTCACGCCCTGTTTGAGTTGCGCGAGACAACATGAATCCTCATGTCTGGCATTTGATGTTATTTGTGTAACCCTCCCGCATGCCGCAGCACCGTAGGTGTAGAGAAACGTACCGCACGCAATTTCAAGGATTATCGGACAGGTGAATTATTCTATTTTTTTTTTTTTTTTTTTTTTTTTTAACCTTTGAGGATATACCGGCGTGTTCACCGCATTGGTCAACTACAAGGGAGGAGATCTGCGCTGATTGTTAAGTCCATCACCATCAATTATTAATTACTACTAAAAATATGGCTGGAAATAATAGATAAAAGTATTATTTAAATTAAGTGTAATTTAATTGACCATAATAGCGATACTTGACTCAGTTTTCTTTAAGAAAAAACGCCAATCATATGAGTCATCTTTTTCTTTCTCTTGGGTTTTTATACCATCTTCTTTTATCATAATAAAATGCATCAATTAAAATAACTTACGGTTATAGCTTCGTATTATGGTCTAGAAAAACAAATTTAATACCGAATGGGTATCCTTTTGCCTTCGTTCTGCACGAAAACCTCCATTTCAGTACAATATTTAATAGTCGGTTTTTATTGATAAACAGAAAAACGGTCTTTACAATTATTGTTAAATTACACGCTACAATCTTTATGACTTTTTTTTTTCAGGCGTGGTTATATTTTATTCTACTTAAGATGCGGAAACCCGTGCATTAAACAAAATCGAGTCATAAACGTCGGGCAGCATATTACAAACTCAGGCTCCGTTTGAAGCTGATTCAATTTAAAGTTAGGTGATATATGCGCCCATTAATAGCAAATGTACATTGTTAAGTTGCATTTAAATCACGGGCTAGCATTAAATGTCGATTACAGTTTCGCAACTATTGGTGATCGCGAGACAAGCAAGATCTTTAGGGCGCCACCTGTTAAAAAAAAGATGAGTTATTTATACATTTTTTTAAAATATTCTATCAAATATTGCTACGGAGAGATATGTGAGCTTAAAGATATAATGTCCGTAGCAATATTTGATAGAATATTTCAAAAAAATGTATAAATAACTCATCTTTTTTTTTTATATTTATGATACTTTCATTATTGTAATTTTCGACCTCGTTTCCATGACAACGGTCTTACTAATTCTAATATATTTTAACTCTATATGCTAATTTCATTGTTGTATGTTTCAGTTTCCATGACAACGGTCTTACTAATTCTAATATATTTTAACTCTATATGATAATTTCATTGTTGTATGTTTCAGTTTCCATGACAACGATCTTACTAATTCTAATATATTTTAACTATATATGCTAATTTCATTGTTGTATGTTTCAGTTTCCATGACAACGATCTTACTAATTCTAATATATTTTAACTATATATGCTAATTTCATTGTTGTATGTTTCAGTTTCCATGACAACGATCTTACTAATTCTAATATATTTTAACTATATATGCTAATTTCATTGTTCTATATTTCAGTTTCCATGACAACGGTCTTACTAATTCTAATATATTTTAACTATATATGCTAATTTCATTGTTCTATATTTCAGTTTCCATGACAACGGTCTTACTAATTCTAATATATTTTAATTCTGTATGCTAATTTCATTGTTGTATGTTCCAGTTTCCATGACAACATTCCTTTCTAATTCTAATATGTTTCATTATTTTAACTTGCCTAATCCAAATAGGTTGATTTTGCTATGAATTTTATGCATTGCATTTTCTATTAAATATTTTTGATCCTTAATATTTCTTCAAACGGCTTCCTCCTTTCTCTCTCTCTCTCTCCTTATCTTCCTTTCATTCCTTCTCTTTGTCATACGTCCGTACTCCAGCTAGATCTGGGGTTTCGAAAATATCGCATTTAATTCTAACGATAATTCTACCTATTTAGCACAGAAGTGAAAATTGTTAGTTTAGTTATTTGACCTACAACTCATTCTCAAATACTTGCACGTGCTTCCTTTGAATGTTTTCTGTGAAAGTCGGGCTAATAAAAGACAACACGAAGAGGCTAAATCTGAACCTGACATGCTTATAAATAAATATGTAATAGGATACCGAAGTCTACTCCATCATATAAATCAAATGAAATTACCACTATAAATCACAATAGAAATAATTGCTCTGAATGTTTCGGCAACAGCACACTTATCAACAAGAATAAATGGGCAGGAAAAGCAAAACGAGCCAAAGTAACATTTTAAGAGCGTGCGTGACACAGGCGTGATCTCACGTGTAAACATATCATACTAATAAGCACATATGATGACGCGCATCAACTGTTCTGAAATCGTGAAAAGATTTAGTAACAATAATGCACGCACGTGCTCTGCTGCTCGTGAGACAGTGGTTGGACTCATTGTTAAAAAAAGAATTAAAAAAAAACATAATAATATTGCGTCATAAAATGTCGATTTCACATCATTTGTTTGTAGTTGATTTCAAATGCAGTCAAGAATTGGTCGTTTTTGCTTCTGAAATTTAACTATGCAGACGACAGTTTCGTTTTTTTTTAACAAAATGTACTTCTTTTCAATAATCATTCTGTTTTAACAGTCTGATATGTTTTAAACAATGTATTTTTTTTTTTAATTTTATTATTTTAGATAATCTGATTTTACTGAAACTTTGCTTCCAAAGGGTCACCAAATTTCTGCACTTAAATAAATAGCGAATACTATACCGGTCTTTCTTTCTTTTCGTTGTTTATTCAGGTGTAGGATTTTACGTTTACTGATTTTCCTTTTTTGCAAATCCAATTTCTAACTGTACGTGGTAAACACTCATGAGCTTTTTTTTTATTCTTCTCTGTGTCGACAATAGCGATAAACAAATGCTATCCAAACGAAATAACACAAATAAAGAACGAGTACTGGCGACTCTTTGTATCTCAGCCGTTGTTCCAAATGACAAGTTAACCTATGTACAAAGATTTTTTTTTTTATTGTTCCACACGACTCTTCCTGAGTGCGTTGTTTAGCAGCACCCTGTCTGCTGATTATCACTTAGATTGTTTGTGCTTCCTTCGCCTACGTAAAATTTAAAACTGTCCAGCAGACAATGGGCATAAAAATGGGCTAGCCACTACCACACCCTTGACAGTTAACAGAAAACCAATCTCTTCTTTTGTTTTCTCCCCCCCCCCCATAAACTTTTTCTATACGTTTAAAGAGGGCAAAACAAAATCGAAGTGGTCGACACAAGAACATCAGTAAATAACAAAATACGTGCTTGATTTATTTGTAGTGGACAAGATTCCTACCTACCCACCTAAGTACTACCGAATACTATTGGATGGCCAACGAGCAAGAAAGGAAAAATAAATTAGTCGCATAAGCAAAGAGAGGAGAATTTAAAAGTGTGGACAGTAGCCAATCATGAGTCAAAAAAAAAAAAAAATGATAATGGATCTCTCTCTCTCTCTCAAATTCTTAAAATTAAATTTGCATGCGTTTTGGGTCCTACTGAAAGATAGTCAAATTAACGTATACCTAAAAGTATAATTATACTTAACTATACCAAGCATATACAATTCATCTCTGGCTTCAAATGATTTATAAAATACTCCTACGCAAGTCAATTCTCCATATTATGTATGGTTGTATGGTTAATTCAATCGATAGCATTCTTTCTCAGTAACTATAATGTAAAATAAATTGTTGGCTTCGACCATGAACTTTGGGCGGAAAGGCTTAGGTTCGAAACCAGTCTACGAGGCCAAGAACCTTTGCTGAAAGTGAAGTATTGTTGGCAAAGTCATCAGCAAGTGGCTTTTACGAACTAAATCGCCATCTATGAGTCACTGGCTTTACCATCATATCATTACTTTTAAATGATAAGCTTAAAACAAATAAATAAATATCGAAACTATAGCTGGTGACAGTAACGTGCCATCTCGTAAAGATGCCCGAGACTCTCGTTATTATATGATTAATGTTTAGTGGCTAAAATTAATTCGAAATTTCAAATCAAACAGAAACAACATAGCTTCTAATGCGGAGAACCGATTAGGTGTATTCGTTCAATTCCGAGGTCACATTTCCCGACTCCGTAGAATGTGACCTCACTAACACTGAATACATATTTAACTTTACCAAGTATCGAAACCATAACTAGACGGCGCCACATTATGGATAACAAACAAACTATTCGGCTTGATCGTCAATGATTTTATTATCCACACAGTTATTTTCCGAGCAAGGTAGACATTGGAAATGTGCCGCTGTCTACATATCTCTAAGCACCCCTCATTATTTCATATTTCATGTCACTGTCAAGCACAGGCTATTATAGCGGGCGTTACTGACTCACAATTCTCCTTAATCACTTGCTTAATAACACCTTCAGCTTGTCTGCAATTTATAACGTTAACTTGTTCAAACCGAAGTGGCCACCCATTTTAGCAATAGGCATACATAGCTTAGAGAAGATTCAACCTTTATGAACTTTGCCATGTCATAGTTCGCAGAAAGAGATGAATTGAAGAATGCAATACAAACATTCCTATTTTTCTTCTTCATATACATGCAAAATAAAATAAAAAGAAATGAAACTATTCATTTAATTCTATATGCTAATTTATTGTTGTACGTTCCAGTTTCCATGGCAACCTTGCTAATTGTAATATACATTTATATGATACTTTCATTGTTTTAATTTTCCACCTCGTTTCCACGGCAACGGTCTTATTAATTCTAATATATTTTAACTCTCTATGCTGATTTCATTGTTGTATGTTTCGGTTTCCATGACAACAGTCTTTTCTAAATCTAATATGTTTCATTATTTTTAACTTGCCTAACATACTTTCTACATACACAAAACCATATTCATAATTTGTGAACTAATTTTTGCACTAGACATTAAGAGTTTTCAACAATTTATCTTTACGTGCGACATTAAAAACATGCATTTTTAAAATCCCAAATGTCCTTAACGTAAGCGTATTTTTAAAATCCTCATGTCTTAGAGTTACTACTTTAATATTTTCTTAGAAACACTAAAGAAGCGTGGAACGTATTCTCAAGGGGTTTCAGAGAAAACTCAAAATATCGGTCGGGAATGCAATCTAAGCAGCATATTAACTTTCTGTTAAGGTAGACTTTTCGTATAGGAAATAAAATTAAAAAAAAAAAACGCCCAGATTATCTAATTCCGCTTGAAACGAACTACTAACTCTAAAACAGTTTCTCTGTTCTATTATCCTATTTAAGCCCAGTGGAGACAGCGGGAATTAGAGAGCTTTCAGCCCGTGTCCTTTACAGCTACTCATAATCTATCTCATTAGAAGCCAACACTCGTCTAACGTTAACCCGACCAGGTCAGGTTGCGAGAGAGAGATAGAAAATCCATTAATTCATTACTCACAAAATTCAACGGTATTCCTTGAAGGAGACCTTCTCTTTGCTTTAAGATATGTTTAAGACGCAAATATAAAATTAATGGAATATTTCCTGCAATAAAAAAAAAAAGTTCGAATTTTTGCCTGTTTTCATCTTGCTACTTTGGGGATAATAGTGGATGTATTAGTTAATGTACGATGGATGTTCTGGAGAAATCTTTTTTCTACACGTAATTAATTTTTTTTTTCTATTTTTCCTCCAGGGTAAGTTGAAATATTTTTTGTGTCTTGATGAAAGTCTGCAATTGTTAGTCTTAAAAGAAAGCTAAAAGAATGCTTTTTTTCTTTAGTTTATGGTATCTGGAAACATATCTATGATGCGTTTAAAAGTGTACAGAGCGAAATTAAGCACACCAACTTTTCATTTCTTCTTTCTCTCCTAGTTACGTCTTTTCTAAGTCTAAGTAGCTTCTATCTTTCTTCTTTTCCCCCTCCCACCAATGCACTTTCCTTGGAATGCATCCACGGCTCAGTTATTCTATTCACTGCAAACTCTGACAATAGGGTCCCCCCTGTAAGTTTTTCGAAGATTTAATATTAATGCAAATCTTTCTTATTCTGTCACAGTATTACGTGGAATGATCCCGCTTTCTTCAATGGGATAAAAAAAAAAGTAACCTAATCTACATACGAGTTTAATAGCGTCTCTTTATAGGGATGTACGCCATCATCTGAGGATCGAATATGTGCAGAAAACCCCCACATACACGCGATTATGAATTGTAAAACCTTCTTCAGATGGCATCCCACCGGCTATAACGCAATAGCGATTAAGCCAATGCCGTTAGTGCTGTAAAGAAAGACATCATAGAAAATGCTATTATATTGAGTTAAACCCATTTTCGTCTTCAACCCCAGCCAAGAAGCATAAATAACCAAAATATTTTTCGACTTTGTGGACAAAACTAGATTACATGTTTCACCTGAGAATGGCAAGAAAACCAAACAATCAAATTATTGTTTGCATAACGCGCATGCGTATTATAGTTTAATAGCAGATCATAAATTATTAATATTACGTAAATAACATATTGCATAATCTGTGTTTTTTTTTAATATATTGCTCTACATATTAAATCAGTTTCATATGTCGATTTAAAAGGATGTCACGTTCCCATGACAACAATAAGTTCTGCTCATGCACGGTAATCAAATGCATATTTCCGATATCTTTATCTTTATTCAGTTATGTTTTTTTTTTCTTTATTTGGTTGTTTGCTGCTGGAAGTTTGCTAATTGCAAGTAAATTAATTAGCTATTGCTTTTGACACCGGATGACGTGATTGAAGGAATCGATTTTCAAGTCATGTCTGCCCCATAAGTGTGAGGATTTTTTTTTTTTTTAATAGTACAAGAATTTGTACTATTACTTCTACTTCCATCAATATCCGGGGTCTCAAAATAAACATCAACGACACAATCACTTGCAGGCGTTGATACCCGATCTGTTATTCGATACTTTAACTGAAAACTTCACCAGTTCCACTATATTTTTAAAAATGAGCCATAACAGATCATGACATGATCTGCTATGGCTCATTTTTTTTCTTTCATTTTTTGCTTTTTAATACTCTCCTAATTCTGATAACACGTCCCTAACTCTCCCCCAAAACACGTCGATGTCTTCTAATCTCCCCTTGGTATTACTTACGAAAACCACGTTCCCTTTTCTACAGGATCGACCTTCACTCCAACCAATCTTACCCATTGTCCTTTCGCATTTCAAATACACATTTGGATGACCTCCGTGATTTCTATTGCTTCTTTTCGGTGGTATAATTATTTTTTTCGTTCTATTGATTTAAAGACCTACTTCAACTGAAATAATCCTTGGTGAAATAAAGGTCTTCATCTTCCATTCCATCCAAAATTCAGGACAGATATTCAAGCGATGTTCTCCAACAAATGTGCCAGAGCAGCCCAAGATAAAAAAAAAAAAAAAAAAAAAAAAAAAAAAAAAAAAAAAAAAAAAAATAGCATACTTCAAATTGTTTATGACAAAACAACAACTGGAGTTTCGCATCCATACTACATGATCTGTAAAATTATTATTAATAAATTAAAATCACACTTTGAAAGCACCAAATGCAGGAAAATTGTCCCCTGCTCAAATATTTGTCAAGCCTTTTGGGCCCTCATCAAGACTATTGACCGCAACTTTTTTCTTTGCATCTTCAACCTTTCTCATTGCCAGATGGTAACACGACTGATAACACGTAACATCATCCAAGTGTGACATTAACCTCTGCTCATCAGTATTCTCCTCGAACTTTTATATAAACGATTAGGACAACGAACAACTCACTGTCTTCCTCCTCTTTCATCAGAAATATATCATAGAAATACCCTTTAGTCTTGATATTAAAAAACTCATTGCACAGATGGTATTTTCCTAAATGTGCTCAAAATTTGCGCACGAAAATTAACACACATCCCATAACGTCTACAGAGGCTATCCTATTTTGACATCTACTTACAAGATGGAATCAAGTCTATATTCAACCCACCCCTTAAAAATAGCTATCAAACTATCTTCCTATTGCCCTCGCTTCGATCCTGTTAAAAACTATGAAGGTCAATCACAGCAAACTTCTTCGCTACCTACAGGCTCACCAATATGGATTTCACCAATGTCACTCAACAGCGTATCACCAAGCTAACTTGTGTGCATACAAAACCTATAATTACCATTGAAACAAAGAAGGATGACGTCTTAGTCATCAACTAAACAAACTATTTTATTATATGTACGGCTAAATAACTCAAGCAGAAAAAAAAACGCTTCTAAGTTTTTGAAATAAATCTGGCTAGGTATATTTTCATTTATTCTCATTTGTTAAATCATTATTTATAAATGATTTTTATCACATTTATAAAAAAATGGATACAGTAAAAAAACTATTCACACGATCCTCCACAGAGATACTACTAAAAACAAAAAAGATTTTAAGAATGCTATTGCCATACTTGATGTTACAGGCATTTCCGAAGAAATAGACAAAACACTACACAAATACAACATCAAAACCACCTTTAAACCCCTGACAAAATCAAGACACCTACTCAGTTCTTCCAAAGATTCTCTTCTTCACCTAGCCCACCCAGGAGTTTACAAAATACAATGCACATGTAACCTACCATACATAGGGGAAACAGGGCGAACCATCCCAATTAGGAAGGACGAACACAAACGACACATTAAATACTTCCATTTTGGAAAAACCGGCCTTTCTGACCACGCGCTCCAAACATACCACAGAATTGATTGGAAAAGGTACCAAGTCCCTACAGAGCACCAAAACCTGGTTCGAGAGGAAATTCAAAGAAGGATGTGAAATGCTCAAACATAATCCAAATCTGAATAGAAATGATGGTCTAACCATTCCAAGAATGTGGAGGACCCATTTGCAACCTTTATAGCAACCAGAACAAACCAAAGAAATATCTCAATACAAGAAGACTTGGTGAAGTGTTCCCCCCTTAACATTCAATAGCAACTTGAACTACAAATCCAGAAAAATCTTAGTACAGAAGGACTTTAGCAGAGTTTATTGTAGTTTTTTATTTATTAATTTTATTTATTATTTTATTTTATTTATTATTTTATCACTAGAGGTCAGGCTAAGAAAAAGATTAATTAACAGCGTAGATTTAATTTACCGGTATAGAGGGCATGAGCATGTAGCTTGGTTTCCTATACACATGTATCTTTCTGATGATGACCTCAATACAGAAGTCGAAACGTCGAGTGTTATTTTATTAATAATAAGTAAAATAATCATTTCGACACGTGTGTTTTGTGTCCCTAAATTCGTAAATATGAATAGAAATCATTATTTAAATAGCTCAAAAAGCAAAGACAGTTA
The DNA here is from genome assembly GCF_054136105.1 of Typopeltis vanoorti. NCBI lineage: Eukaryota > Metazoa > Arthropoda > Arachnida > Uropygi > Thelyphonidae > Typopeltis > Typopeltis vanoorti. Next base: position 28,430,289 of record NC_143570.1, read on the forward strand.
AAAAGGAAGTTAGTCGCGTAGTTTGGCTTCCTGAGTATTATTTATACCAACATCACAAGTAGTGAAGACAAGGGTCGTAGAAAAATCCCATCATCTTTCATCACGGTTTCAATCGCCGTATCAGGCTTCATCGTGTGTTAAAGGTCGTCCGTGTTCCGACGCTCTCCAAATATTATACTCCAGTAAGCATCAACTGAATCTCCCCAAAGCAAGCGTGTATCTTTGTTAATCTCTCGCCTAAGTATGGTCTACGTGTGAATCAAATTAAAATTTGAATAATATTTTATCGCCCATCACCAAAACACACAAAAAACGCAGACAACATCACGTCTGTGTATCTGAATTGAGGTTTATCAATGATAAGATACATCACCAAAACTTAAACAAGCCTCAACAAGTAATTAGCTCTGTCCCTGGCGGCTTTAGTAAGCACGCGGAGGTGAGTTAATGTTGTGCAAATGGGTACCAATAACACGGCGGCAGATCCCTTTTAACTTAGCCCTGTAATTAGGTTTGGAGCCATTGGCTGGTTGTGGTAGCAATTAAAACTCTGCGCATGCGTGCTGATGTAGTTGTCAAGCGCTGTTGATGTTGGTGACAGGCCATACTTTTTCGGTGTAATTAGGAAGGTTTGACACGTTTCTATTCAAATATAAAAGATTTTTTTTTTTTTTTGGATTTGTACACTTTAATTCACTCATGCGCAAGATGATTGAAAACATTCATATTAGCATTTTGTACTCGATGGATGATAAGAGATTTTTTTTTTTTCCCAAGAGAAATTATGTTGCTATGGTAACCATCTAAATGCGTATAATGTAAAATAATTTTCATTACTGTTATCATTTTCGAATATTTTATATTATTTCAAATTATTAATTTATTTCCGTTATTTTATCATTTTAAAATGTAATTCAAATTGCTTTAATAAAAGCATAACTATTAAAAAAATAAGTCATGCCTGAACAACTAGTTTTTTCCGTTATTAATTTTGTATCGATGTGTATATTTCTGCTAACAGCATCAGTATATTAGCAACAGTGAGACGATCAAAATACGTACTTTAGGCCGTATTTTGATTTAAAAAAATAATTAAATAATTTTACAGAGTTAACTTGAAGTAATGTGACCGATAAAAGTGAACAATATCACTTAAACACTGATGAGAAATTAAAAAAAAAAAGTTCAAAAGTTATGAGAGATACTTTTTCAATATGCTTTTGTATTCTGAGTCGACAATAATAATAATAATAATAATAATAATAATAAACGTATTCAAAATCCGATATCAAATACATATACAAAAATACTAAATTTTATAACGAATTAAATATGTAAATAAATAAACTAAATACTGAATAGAAAAAAAAATCCTAAAAATAATGAAGAAAAAACCCGCAGCATTTTGTAAAGTGAATATTGATCAACACAGACCATAAGCGAAGGAACTTCTGTGATTTAAGGATCACCCAGAAGAATAATGATGGTCACTTAAAAGATACCATTCAGATTCATCTTGCGTTAGATTCGCAAGGCTAAGGAAAGAGAGGTGGGGGATGGCACGATAGTCTCTTTTTTCATTGCTATTTCTTTCCTTTGACACTTTGGATTACACTGCTTCGTACGCTTTCTCGGTTCCGTGTGCTGATCCAATATATCCTTAGCCTCCTACTTTTCGCTTCACTGGGGTTCCTACTAATAATTCTAATTTTCCAGACGGCTAGATGGAATGTTGTCTTGGAAGCAGTGGGCCAAAATCGATTGACCGTAGACATCTAATTTGTCAGGTAGTCCGATAGATTAGCAACTGGTTTAAAATAGTGCGTAAGTCCAGTGTTATGTTTGTGGGTATTAATAACCTGTTTGGGCCAGTATTGGGAGGGGGGGGGGGAGTAAGAAGATCGAGAACGCGAGTAGTCACATCTTCAGATGATTTTGAGGGTTGGGAAATAACTATGCAATAACTATTAGTTTTTCCAAGCAAAACTGCATCCACTGAGGCGAATCCATATAACAAACACTAAAGTTACAAAAACACATTTTATTCTTTCGTATGAGACTCTCAGTGCATTTTTTTTTCTAACAGTAATAAAATGTAAGATTTATGGAAAAAGAAAATGGGGAAAAAAAAAGTAAAAATCACGGCATCAAACGGCCATAGTAAGGAATAACAATGAGAGCTGGTGTCCGCCCAATGGAATACAAAGTACTGCCGTAAACAGAATTTCCATTCCCGAATTCTCAAAGTGTTTCAATTTTCAAGTATGTTTACATTTCTTGGATAAAAGGTTCTTGCATAAAATCGAGTTACGCATGCGTGCTGCTTTCAAAGGAAACAATTGAACTACGAAATATAAACACGAGACGTATGAAATTGTGACAACAATGTGTACCCAATTGCATTCAGTTGCGTCACTATTAGGGAAACGTGTCGCTAAATAACTTCAGCATGTCTTCGAATGTTTTTTTTTTTTAAATGCTCAAAGAAGTTTATTTCTTTCGTTTATGCACTGCTTTCTTTATTATAAATTTTAAAGGGTGGCTCGTGTCCGAAGATACTTTATATCTGCCACCCCCAATTTATATTTATGATTTTTCCTTATCCCTCTCTAATTCTTCCCCCCCCCTCCATTTTAGTGACACGTTTCCCATAAATAATAATAAATAATTTAAAAAATTAAATTATTTTTTTAATTTCTATTTCATCCATTGATTTATTCTAAATATGCATCAGCTCGACCATTTAAAAATTACAGAACCATCATATGAATTAGAAATTAAAAAATAAGGAATTAAATGAAGAAAATATTTAAACTTGTGAGTTAACGTTATGATAAAGAAGGATCCTAAGTATCCTTTATTTTATAACTGTTTGGTGTTCTTATTTAGAGACCATACAGAAACGACACAACAGTTCATATTTGAAAGATATGTTTTCCATAAATGAAAACTCGAACTTATTTTATATCATTATATAAAAATATTTATTATTTTTATATAATAATACTGGAACTAACACAGTTCGGGACCTACTATCTCCCCCCCTCTGTATGAAATATGCAGAGGTCTAATGGCCGGCAGGCCCCACCCGCAATGAGGACCAGTGGTGGATGAATGGTATATTAGAACCCCGCAGCAATCCTAGCTGCTGCTCTAGGAGAGATGTTAACGGACTTTAGCCAAACAAATCCCAATCAGGCCGACACCAACAAATTCCTCAAAAACACACAAGTCATCTTCTCCATGATTAATGGATAACACTGTTACCATAGCTAACTCAATACAGATTGCATATTGGAATGCTAACGGACTACACAACAACCTCCTAGAACCAAAAGAATTTGCAGAAAGATATAAGATAGACATTTTAGTCAACGAGACGCACCTTCGGCCTTACGACAACCCTAAAATAAGGCACTACACATTACTTAGGACAGACAGGCTCAATGCCAGAGGGGGGCGGAATGGCTATATTTGTTAAAAAAAGCATAAGATACAATGAGATCAAGAAAACAACAACTACAAACCTGGAAGAAATTGGAGTTGAAATACACACCAACAACACAGGTAGTCTAAAACTATATTCAGTCTACAACCCTCCAGGCAAATCACTCCTAGCCTCAGACCTCTCCCAGCTCCTTAACACAAACGAAACAACAATAGTGGCGGGAGATCCAAACGCAAAACATCTCGCATGGAACAGTAGAAACACCAATAATAACGGGAAGAGTCTACACAAATTTGCTATGAACCTGACAAGAAACATCACCATAATAGGTCCTGTTGAACCAACACACTACGGACCACTGGGCAAACCTGACGTGCTAGATATAGCCATTTTCAGGATCGCCCCACACCAGTTCCAGTTACAGGTTATTAATGATCTTAGCTCCGACCACAATCCAGTTCTGCTTAGCCTAGGCGGGGAAGCAGAAACCATCCCTGGACAATCCTACACAAATCTCAAGAAGCTCAACGCAACTCTTTGCAACATCATAAGCCCTGTCCCAACCATCTCCTCACCCAAAGAAGTAGACACGGCGATCAATAAACTGGAAAACACAGTCCAAACTGGCCTTGCAACAGCCTCCACCGTTACCGCTCCAGCTCAAACTAACCTGCTCCCAGAAGAGATTCTAAAGCTTATCCGCAACAAAAACAGGATCAGACGTCGATACCATGCAACACTATCACCCCAGGATAAACAAGAGCTAAACAGGGCAACAAACCTAGTCCGATATGCGATCAAAGACCATAAGAATCAACTATGGGAGAGGAAACTAAACTCCTTAAACACTGTAGATAACTCATTATGGAAAATGACTAAAGCCCTTCGCAGCGATCACCCCAACATGCAACCAATCCATGGAGAAAGAGGCATAGTCTACCGAGACGATGAAAAAGCAGAAGCCTTTGCAGACACCCTGGAGCTGCAATTTCAATCAAACTACACTCATGCGGACTTGCGCCTTCATTGAAAAAATTCACAGGCATGTACGCTATGCACTTCATCATACCACCAGCCGTGAAAGCACAAACTATACTACGCCAAAGGAATATACGAAATCATCAAGAACCTCAACAACAGAAAAGCACCAGGTCCTGATCAGATTTCAAACAAAATTATAAAAGCACTTGCTCACAAAACAATAATGCATCTAGTGGCTATCATCAATGCGATGCTAAGACTCAACTACTTTCCCACTCGTTGGAAGCAGGCAGATGTAATCCTTATCCACAAACCAGGGAAAGCGCCTCAGGTCCCCCAGAATTACAGACCTATCAGCCTCTTGTCAGGCCTTGGGAAAATCGCTGAAAAAGTAATACTAAAACGCCTACAAAACGAAACGGACAATCTAGACCTAATCCCAAAAGAACAATTTGGTTTTCGAACTGGTCACTGCACAACTCAACAAATCTACAGACTTATAGAATACATAACTATCGGATTTAATTGGAAACAACATACAGGTGCAATTTTCTTGGATGTGGAGAAAGCCTTCGATAAAGTGTGGCACAAATGCCTCATCCACAAACTAATAACTGCAAAATACTCAATAAACCTCATCCAAATCATAAACTCTTACCTGAAAGACCGAAAATTTCAAGTGAAACTCCGTGGGCTCAGATCCACTACAAGAAGTATCACAGCAGGTGTCCCGCAAGGCTCCCTATTATCGTCGCTACTCTTCAACATTTTTATCTCAGACGTCGCAAGCGCAGCATCAACCACCATGGCTTTCTATGCAGATGACATGGGGATACTGACCAGATCGCTCAGGCCATACCTAACCACACAACGACTACAAAACGCAGCAATGAATCTTAAAAAATGGTTTCGGAAATGGAGAATTGACGTCAATGCAGACAAAGCACGGCCATACTATTTACAAGGAAGAAAGCAAATCATCACGGAGCAGTCACGATGTTCAATACTGATATCCCATGGCAAAAAGAAGTAAAATACTTGGGAATCAAACTAGATAACCATCTCGGCTTCAACTCCCACATCTCTCATGCCTGCAACAAAGCTAACTCAGCAATAGCTCAACTCTACCCTCTACTCAACCGTAGAAGCAAAGTCAATCCAGAAAACAAACTAAGCATATACAAAGCAATCATCAGCCCCATACTAACTTACAGTTCACCAGCGTGGAGACACACCTCCCCTAGCAACATCAAAATATTACAAATAATCCAAACCAAATGCCTCCGAATGATCTTCGATGCCCCGTGGTTTGTAAGGAACACTATCCTCCACCAAGACGGAAACCTGCCAGACATACCTACGTTTCTCCTCCAGATAGCAACCAAGTACTTTGCTCAGGCATCACTCCATCCCAACCTACTCATTCGTGAGTCATCAGATTACGATGAAAAAGACAGATGGAAACATAAACGCCCAAAGGCGGCCCTGATCACAGATTGAAATATTTCTACACAGCCCTAATTAGGGCGAGCCAAGTGCTCAAAACTTTATTTAAACAATTAAAAAAATACCGATTACGGGATAAAAATCCAAGGGATTGATGTCCATCTAGCCATAGAAGTTAGTTCTTTGCTATGTGTGAAATTTTCATTGTACCTCAATTAAAAATTACATATACGATATGAAAATTAATTCGAGTTCATTATAAAAATGCATAGCATAAGATTTAAAAAATCACAAAAGCGTGCTTTTCTTAGTTCTTTTTATAGTTGTGATTGACGTATTTTTTACATTTATTGCCTCCTCTCAAATTCACTTGCTATTCTATTTATATTTTTCGCAAATAGTGATGGCATGTTTATAACTACAACAACAAATGTGTTCTTCATTACGATGTTGGTGTCGACTTCTCGAGATATCTCTCAAAAATCGGAATTGCGTACTGAAGAGGATAATTTTTTTTTTTTTGTCAAATGTCACACCTAATGATTTTGTGCCTTCGACGCGTTTAAGCTATTTACTAAGAAAAAAACAAAGAAAGACAATAAAGTTCTAGGTTGGAAGAGCTGTTTGCTTTGTTGTTTTTAGTTCTCGAAAGTTGGCTAGTTAGATGTGGCTGATCTATAATTTTCCTGTTGGTCTGTATCGTTTCATAATAACCGAGTGGAATTTAATAACATGCCATTAGGTGCGCTCGTGAACCACGTGGTGTGGAAAGGAATGTGTCAGTTTCACCTTAATGTGGGGGGTCACGTGTCAAATAGACTACATCACGCCTGGAGTGTGAACACACTGGAGAAAAAAAAAAAAAAAAATGGACGAACTCGAGCAACGTTTCTTTATGGGAACAACAAGAAGGAATAATACTAAAACTGCTTGGCGTAATCTCTCTCTCTTTCTCTCTCTCTCACGCACACACACACACCAAAGGAATGAGCGTGTTTGGTGATTTATGCTGTTAGACTGGGTTTGCAATAAGCTGTTTGTGTCGCTAGTTTCATACGGCAAACTCCGTAAAAATCACCACAAGTCGGCAAAGATAAGAGAGACCCCCACCCGACATATACATTTCATAGAAAGAAGAAAAAAAAAAATTGGATGGCTTTAGCCATCGTACTAAGTAATCACTTAAAATGAACAAAATACGTCTGATTGTCTATGGTTTATGTTCAATGGAGTCAACATCATTTGCAGTTTACTTCAGACGCTGATAATTTTTTATACAGTTAATTTCTTTATCCAGTTCTGTATATAAACGTTTTACCATTAACATAGCACTTTGTTCACAACGTAGCCAAAGAAAACATAGGTCAGTCAATTTTTTATATATACACGTGTTTACTTAATCTTCATTACAACTTATCTGCTTCTTTAGGAGATATCAGTTCATAAATTAAAACATTTTTTCAACATCACAGCCGCCTCTGAAAGAATGTCTTCATTATAAACTCTACGACATAGTAGCGTACAAAATATGATACACAAACACACAAGATTTTTCTTATTAAAACATGATTAATAAAGTACTGCTACTGATTATGCTCCTATTCAAAAATTGAACACCCCCGTGCCATCCATTCTGGTTAAAATTAAACCCACATCTAAAATTAAATTTTGGTTCGTTAGGCTGCATATTCAGATTTCCTAAATAACTAGAAAACTATCGCTATACGTAACAATCAGTTTGACACGTGATGGTTTTAAATCTCTAGTTCAGTAACAATAGACACGAGTCCATTGTTACCGAAGTAGAGAACCAATCATATTTTACTAATAACAATGGCCTTGAGAACTATCGTTCAACATCTCAGTTGGCACGAATCCAATTATTAAACCTTGACAATGAACTAAATCTAGGTTTAACAAATATACTATTTTCTAGAATGTAGACGAAGATCCAGCGAGTATAATAATAATTTGAATATCCATCATTTTGCAGTAGAAATTTACTTAGGCGTTGATATTATGACAAATCGATGTAGAATACAAAAGCAGGCCCCTAACCAAACCGCTCAAAATGTAAAGACAAAGATAGTCAACAGTTAAACAACGAATAAACTAAAGACATGTTTATATTTCCTCACAAATTAAATTGTCAACTGCATTATACCAACTCTAACAAGTACAAATCCGAGGGCCAAAAAGGTATCGCATAAAAGACTTATTTTCTCTAATCCTGTGTAACAATATTGATTGAATTGGTCTCTACTTTTCAAATCTCTGCTTAGATACTTTTAATTACCTGTAATCTTATCGAAGTCTCAGGTACTACTGAACACTCCCCCTGCTCTCTCTGGTTGTACCTCTCATTCATTATTTGTTATAATCCCCAAAGTTGCCGTTATCTCCTCAATGCAGCACACAACAGTGAAGACAATAAGTTCCCCCCGTCTTATTAGTTCACGCTGAGGCAAAGCCGAGCAATCCCATACGAAGATCCTATAAAGTGCTAGCATTTATTTATTTATTTTGACAATTTTTTTTTTGCTTCCAATTATAACAAAAAAAATAAGGGACTTAAGTTTTGTGTTTCGAAAATCATCCCTACACTTTTTGAGCTGTTAATCTTCTTAGCACGAGAAGTTCCGAAGATTTATTTATTTCTTCTCGGTTTCTTTAACGTTACAACACGGAACTAATTAAATGAAGGATTATTTATATTTTTCTATGATTCGGTTAGGTTGTATCAGTCCTGTTACGTCTATTTCCCCCCCCCCTTCTAAAACCGAGATAATGACTAGCTCTTCACTTCCTATTCGATCGTCGTGAAATATATAAATATTCTTAAACTTAGGATCGTGGCGATACATGCATAGTTCGAAAGCTCGGCATGCGAATGACTACATTTATGAGCCGCTACTAATGTAAGGGAAATTGATCATTTTCATTTATATTATTGATAATTAAAACAGACTATTTTTTGTTTTGTGATGATTGAAATATATTATGTACAATAGGATTCTAACGGTGATCTTCCTAGAGAGCTGAATTTTGGAATTTCTATTATAAAAATTATCTTGAATCAAAAATACAGTTTTATTGTTCTTGAGGTTTCATGCCTACAAAATCTAATCCAAGCAATCCCCTCACCACTGCATTATCCAGAGAAAAGAGGATGCATTTTAGTTTTGGAATGAGACCATTTTAGCGCGAAGTCTGTGGCATATAAAATATTCAAAATAAATAAATAAATAAATAAAGGCCAGCAGTTCCCAGAAAGATAATTTTGCAGCGCAAATCTTGGAGTCGTATAACATTTGGGGAAAAAAAAATGTGAAGTGTATTTCTTAGATGCAAATTTAAGAGCGAGAGTGGTCGAAGCCTACAGGAAGACGCACCACATTTCGCATTATACAATCTATATCGTTGTTTTCTTTTCTTCCAAAAATTTAGACTAATTTTGTCCAAAATGGTCCTAATTAAATTAAAATTTAGATTATATAAATCAAGTGGATATTAAATCCAGTATGAATTTCGTATGAAATTTCAAATTTCATACGAAACTTGACCAGAGGGCTTACTGGAATACACTCGTCGGCACTTACGAGTTGCCCTATTGCGGACCTTATAGGAGACATGATCGCTTTGCCCAAGCGTCCATATATTCCTCTCCTATTGGTCCATTTTGAAAAGGTTTCACTGGCCTGACAACTGTTTCGAACTGGTTGGTTCTCTTCAGAGACCAGGCAGAAAAACCTTAAGAGAGCAAAACCCTAGTTCAGTACTAAGGAACTCGAAGTGTCGGAGCGGTGCATTTTTCGTAAGCGAACTCTCGGTCGGTGCGTAAAGTATTTACTAAAATAAATACTTTACGCCTTCTATTAGTCTACTAAATGGACCAATAGAAGGCGAATACATGGACGCTTGGGCAAAGCGATCATGTCTCCTATAAGGTCCGCGCTAGGGCAACTCGTAAATGCCGGCGAGTGTATTCCAGTAAGCTCTCTGGTCAAATTTTGTACGAAACTCTTATAGTTTCTGCATTCAGCTTTGAAATAATGCTGGATTTAATATCCACTTGATTTATATAATTTTGCATCGCCGAAATGAAGCCTTTTGGTTCTTTATTTTAGTAAATAAAATTTAGATAATTCGCAGAATTTTTAGTAACAATTATGTTACGCATTTCGCAGGATATACAGCCAAAAAAGAATCTTCAATGGTTTTATTATCCTCCAGTCGGTATAGAGCCTTTTGATGGGCTAATTCATCTTTAAAATGAAGATGAGTTAGCCCATCTCATATGGAGGTGGCAGGGGTTTTTCTCCAGAAAAATGTTTTTTTTTATATATTACAAAACATGAAAACCAGTTAGAAGAATACATGCAATTTACAGCCACAGCGGATATTGCCGATAGGATTAACCAATAAGAAGTATCGGGTTTTGGAGAAGCCAAGTTCTTGGCTGTGACATGCCATTAGGCCTAACTAAATGGAAGATGGAATGGTTTTTATTAGCTGCAGAAAAAATGACCCTAATTTTGTCAAAAGAAATAAAATATCACGTCGATTGGCGTTATATATCCATTTATTAAACACGAAAAAAAAAAATCACCGCACAAAATCTATTATGTTCTTGTTCGTAAGAATGTGAAACCACCGATGTATAATACAAACCAATCGCAAATGGCAAATTAGATAAAGCTCATTTATAATTAACATTACATCGGGATGGGCATTAATAAACAAATATTTTAATGCATTAGCGGTTTCAGTTTGAAAAAAAAAATCAAATTTTTCTTATGAAAATAAACATGAAAAGTTCTCTAGAGTTCAATAAAAAAAAAAACCAACACGTACTTTTTTTGGCATTCTCTCATTCCTAACACGTTTACATATCAATGTATTCTTTCAGCCTACGTATTGCTTTCTAGCTTATCAGTCCTTAGAGGGAGAAAAAAAAAAACTTAGCAACAGGTAATATTCCTTAGAGTGTAAGAAAACACTTAAGTAAATTAAAACGCTTAGTCGATGAATTCCTCTAAACAAGGCCACTAATTATTCTTAGTAAAATTACAGCTATGTTAAGTACTGGTTTAAATGTGGATCAATGAAAAGCGGTTCCACTCATCAATCACACTTTTTAAGCGATCGAAAGTTGCTTTTTATGCAATTATCTTATCACAACTTGTATCTCCAAGTTTCGATACTTTAAAGCCATTCGCTCATCTCTTAGCTTTTTCTTAATTCATTTCTTTTACGCTTCTTGTCATGCAAATAATTTTTCCAATACATAAAAAAATGATGAATCTTAAAAGAAATTAGACTTGCTAACGACAGATAAGAAATATTTGATTTTTTGTTTTCATTTTTATGCTAAGTTTCGTATAACATTAACCCTATCTACAGCGCCATCATGTTTTCTCTTCGCCGCAAAAATTACAATTCTGACTGCTTCCTATAAGATTTGTTTGATATTTTGCCAATGATACATTCATTGCGAATCTCGTTTGAATATTCTCGAAGTTTCCATCTTAATATATTCATCAAGTTTAGCATCTCAATCCTTCATTATAAATCTGAATGTAAATCTTGATTCCTGGGAATGACATTGATCTCATCGCTCTCCTCCCTTTAGAAGTTCTAAGGTCATTTTTACGTTTAACTAGCAGTCGCTAATTCTGCGAAAGAGCTTATTCTATAGGACAGATGTAACAATAATGAATACAGGAGTAATTTGCACTTCTCTGAATACTGTCATGCTCATGTAATGAGCATGACAGTATTCAGAGAAGATACACAGTGAAAGATCTACACAGTAAGGAACGAAGTGAGTTAGTAAGGGTAATCATTAATCAATCAGACTTCTTTCTATTCAATAGTCTACGCTTTTAAAGGGTGTTAAGGATAGATAGATCGGGAATTTGTTGTGAGTAAACAGCTGAAAGCGAAACGTAACGTCTAGAGTTCCTGGATGCATCTATAGATAAAGTAGTAGCGGGGTAGCGAAAGAGAAAGAATCTTTGTCACTGATATTTGCATGCCAAGAAAAGTTTAAGATCTAAGAGAAACACTATAGGGTGGTAGCAAGTTCAAACTCCATCTTTATATCAAAAGCAAACAACGAATTTTTATGAACCAATCCATAGCATTTTCCAGCAACACATTTCTTCTTAAAAACGCCACAAAATATTGAACATCCGGGTGAGTGCCCTACTTTTATGGTGCCCAATTGGTGTATTGATATTACCATTTATCACATCTCTTTATAATAGTCATATAAATTCTTGGGTGTAGTTCATTAATATTCAACAACTATCCTATAATTGAAATCATCTATTTAATCAATTGCCCTGAAAGGTATATTGGGCCGTCATCGCTTGCTACACATTCCTATATGAGACTGTTCGCAAATAAGTAATTACCAATAAACAACCAAGCATATATTGAGAAAGAGAGGTGGAGCAATGGGAATCTATCAGGGCATTCTTCTTACTTGTTTTGATGACGATAGGAAAACCGAACTTCAAATGAACGTAAGGCTAAGCTTTCCATTTTACAACGTAAACATGGCATTAAAAGCGGATTCTTTTTATTCTTTAATCTCGTTCCCAGACACTACTCTCAAACAGGTCTCTGTCAGGTTCGACAGCCTGCTAATTAGCACTCTAAGATTCTGGCCCTTCCTTCCACACTTGAGTGACGAGGCAGATGTCTTAGCTTCGAGCCTTGTGAAAAAAACATCGCGGCTTCCTGATAGAAAGACAAGGCGAGAGAAAGAGAGAAAAAGATTTAAGCGAATTCCAAGATCAGGGCAACCTCAACAAGAAGTGAATTACAATCTTTGGTTTCCTTAAATAAAATAAAAAAAAAAAAAACGGAAGCCTTTGTCAATATGGCTTGCATTACATAAGGGGCTGTTGACCTTCCATCACACAGACGTAGCCACACCTGTTATAGTGCAAGTGATTGAGTGGCCGACCCGGTGACGGGTAGGACGTGTCTCCCGTCAAAAACAGGCGGGGACTGCGATTAGTTGTCGGGCGGTCTTTCGTCAATGAAGTAGATGGTAATGTGACAAAGGCTAAGTTCTTTTCTTGTTAATGGCTAGGGAGATTCAGTGTGTGTGTGTGTGCGCGCGCGCTCGAAGATGAAGCAGCAGACAAGGTGGACAGGTTGCTACATAAATAAATCGCACCTCCACTTAGATCACTCAAAATGATTCAACCCATTATGTAGATAATATGGTCAATCACGAAGTGTAGGATTTTTTTTTATTATTATTTTTTCTTTTATGCATGCATAACAATGCACATACCTTTAACTTTATTACACGGATGCTAACGAAATAATCAAATTATATTGTTGTAATCCATCTTATTATAGACTCAATACGTTAGTTAAATTGGCTGCACGTATAGAAACATCAAGGGTGTTTCTATGCCATCCCCCATCGTACTTTAGGCAACCGGAATGTTCAAGTTTGATTTCGTAGATTGCGTTAAAAATAAGAAATAATTTTATTTAAATGGAAGTTCGTAGAAAAACAAACTAGAAGACGGATACTCTTAGTTTTTATAATTTTTGTGGCGACAATCGGATTGATAATCAATGATTTGTCTTCGCAAATTATTTCTTTTAAATTCAGTGAATTTAAAAGAAATAATTACTACGCCTTTCTTAAAAGCAAAAAAAAAATGAACTCAAAACTTCAATTAGATTCTTAACATTTTAAATAATTCTTTTTGGTATTCCATTTCGTAAATGCTTAATTTTTAATCTTCACAAGTGCCGAAAGTGAATTTAATATTTGAAAAAGGATTTGAATATTGTATATCGTAATATATCGTAACGTTAGTAAAACTATCGAAAGAATTACATTTAAATTATTTCTACGCTTAAAGCGACAAGGGTTTTTCTTTATTCTTCATACAATATTCAGTAGAGGCACGCGAACAAAAAAATTTACTCAAAATCACCGATATTAATAAAAGAAATTAAAGGAAGATGGAGATCGACGGGACTTACTTGAAAAACAAGATTAAAGCAGAATAGTTAAACAAATATAATTAAGAAATAAACGGGAAAAAAATCCTAAGACGATGAAATAGCAAATCCAGAGGGATTTGGAACGGAACAAGAAAGTAAAAAAACAGTACAAGAGAATTGTGCTTGCAGCTAAGAATCCTCAAGTCTCTCAAAGAAGTCGGCGAAGAATATTTTTATTATTTCTTTATCGGTTGCCACGGTAACCGATTATATCTTTTTATTCTGTTCTCAACCTGAATGCAATCTTGTAATGCTTCTATCTTTAACGGAACTTTAATATTTATTGACTAAAGAAATCAAACTAATACCCGGAGCCATGAAATAAGTTCGTAATGCCAGCAATACAGACTGAACAAATGACATCGATAGGTAACCATCTTTCAAGAATGTGATGAAGAACGAAATATCATCTCCTTTGGGAATGTGTCATTCAAATAGCGTAATGCCAATTCGCCTAATGGTAAAAGTAGAGCAAGGCCGTATGCAATTAGCCAAGCTATCATTTCCAAACGCTTCCGTTTATTAGTCTTTCTCAATTTCAAAAATAAAATTTCTATCCTTGTTTACTTTATATATATGACAAATATTAAATAAGCATTTCCTCTTTTATATTTTATCTGATATTTTTGATGAAAATATAATGACAATATGTTCGCACAATTTCTTAAGCCTGAGCGTACGTGTGGCGTGTTGGTGGCAGCAGCGCTACAGTTTAATTGATATTGTGACTGACCTTTACATCATTTAGGTGACGGTAGGGGTGTCAATATATTGGGTAAAACATGCTTATAAAACTAAAACAGCATTATCCTAGATCAAGACCGAAGCAAATAAGATTTGAAGTTGGTCACATGAATTCGAAACATCTATTAAATTGAACGGTACATGCATAATATTGCAGCTTGTCCGTTTAGCATTATATGAAGCTTAAACACCATAGTTAATGCATAAAGATATACAGTAACACCCGTCAAATGATTTTTGAACCAATAAAACTAACAAACACTCAAACATCTGAACCACGTCATTCACATAGAAACTTATGACTCTTACTAGCCTAAAATGAAAGAATCGATTTAAATTTTTTTATTATTATTTTATTTATTTATTTTTTTTTTTTTTTACGGATCGCTGCATTGAGAACTCTATTCTAAACATATTTGGTACTACTAATGCATTTTAGGCACATTAAATCTGATGTTCTCCATTGTATATTATACACACTGTTTCAATTTAGCTATCCATCTCTTTTGCTCTCCGAGTATAATCTAATTACTGATCCCCCCCTCATTTTCGATAAAAGGAAGTGCATATCAAAAAGTTATGGCTTAATACAATCAACATCAAAGTTTGTGTATCAGATAAAAATAGAAACATTTACTCATCTCAGCAATTCGAAAAACTAGACTAATGAAAGATAGAAAATGCAGAAATCCTCATAATTTCAACAAATATCTCATAAATATAAGATAAAGCTAGAATCGTAATTCATTTACCATATATTAGTTATCAAATATTAATTTTCTTTTAGTTTTAGTATAGCTAATATAGGCATTAATTTAAAACCATTTACTTCTGTTCTGAGGGATTCTGAATTTTTAACCCTTATACGAAAGTACTTTATATCGAGTCGTTCCATATTTAGTGTAAATCAGCTCTAGTCAGTGAAAGAATTAAATGAACCACTTTCGTGAATCAAATCAGTTAGCCATTACTATCGGAATGTTTCCAGTGAGCTCCATCCCAACACTACATCAAAGGTAAGATAACTTTCATTATGCGTTTAATCTTTTTTCGCCCTTCCGCCATTTATCTGGCAGAAGATAAGTAATCCATTATCTTACCTCAGAACGACACACGCATTCCTTAAAGAGTGGGAACGGTGTGTTGTTCAAATATTTAACTTTATGCCGAACTCTCACCTCTAATGATGTCAAACAAGTCTTGTGTACATTTTAGAGTGGGGACCGTTCTATAAATATTTATGATACTCTGCCGCTTCCTCAGAACTTAATTCTTGGAGCACAGTTATTAACGCTGCCTCTCTGTATCTTCATTAATGATCTTTACTTTGCTTCTGTCTTCCATCTTCTAGGGGGAAGGGATACATAAGTTTGCTGATAATGTCCAACTACGCACTAGAGTTGCTTGTGAGAGTGTTTGCAATTTTTTTTTTTTTTTTTTTTTTTTTTTTTTTTTTAACAATATGGTGTTATAGCAAAATAGGTGTACAGTTATGGTCATTGAAATCTGCATAATATTCAAACTGCACTGCAAAAACAAAAGGGAAGGAATTATTTTTCGATGTAAAACTTCGTAATTTTCCCAATTTTTTTACGTAATTTTCAGTTTGACATTAAAAAAAAAAACAACTAGACATTCTCAGTCTATTTAATATTTAAGTACGGTTAATGCTAGATAAGTTTACTGATAGACTATAAAATTTAAATATTTATAAAAATTTTTACTTGATTTTTTAACGATACTTGTGACATAATGATTAGAAAATATACACGTTAACACAAGAATAACGTTTAGGAATAGTTTTAAAAAACAAAGTGGAATACGAACAATTGATCGTTCACACATAGAACGAGCCGCGTGATGTCATATCGCCAAGTATTAGAAGAGTAAACATTTTTAAAGTCATAATTAAAGATATTAATTCAGAAATTCATATAATAATCTTAAATAACATTAGACTAATATAGGAAATTTAAAAAAAAAAAATTAATGTGTCATCCTGATTAAACTTTCCCAAATTTTTGATATAGATATACAGTTGTTAGGACGTTGAAGTAAGGCCTCCACACTTTCTTTAAATAAATTCAAATTTGTAGCGACATCTGTGTAGGAGAAGAGTCTTGGACCAAAGGATGTTGTGGCTTGTTTCTAATCCATGCTGAGCCAATCCAGATTTCTCAGGTTTGTTGTGTTGAATTGATGACTGATTTAGAAGGACGTCTAAAAAAGATAACTTGTTGCCTTTTTCAATCTCCATGTAAACTTTATACGAGGATGGAAGGAATTGACACTGCTTAAAAAGGAAGGTAAGGAGTCTCTGTCGTGAGGCCATACAGCAAAGATGTCGTCTATATATCTAACCCAAAAGGATGGGTGAGGGAATACAGATGAGAACAGGACTTCTTCTAGATGTTCTAAATAAAAGTTTGCAAGAGCAGGAGAAAGTAGACTTCCCATAGCTGTTCCTTCCACTTGGTTGTAAAATTTATTTTGACATAAGAAATATCCGGAGTGCATTACGAAATCAAATAGTTTTATAATATCTTGTGGGAAGATGTCAGCTAGTAATTCCAAAGTCTCTTTGAGAGGTACATTAGTATATAACTATTCTACATCAAAGGCAACCATAAGATCTGCAGGTTGTAAAGTGATGTTTTTCAATTTATTTAAGAAATCAGAAGGGTTTTTCAAAAAGAGCGTGAGTTGCCAATGTGCAATTTCAATAATTTAGATAGATATTTGGCTATGCGATGGAGAATCAATACAATCCACTCTAGGGCGAAGAGGAATATCTGTCTTATGTATTTTTGGCAGACCATAAAACCTGGGACGCCTTACGAAATGAGTTTTTTTGTCTTTCAATAGTGTCTACATCCAAACGTATGACCTCATCTAGAAGGGAATTTAATTTCTTCAGTTGTCTGTTGGTTGGATCGTAATTGAGTTCCTGGTATGTTGAGCGATCTCGAAGTAAAAGGGAAAGTTTTCTTCTATAGTTTGAAGAGTCCATAATTACTGTCGCTTTTTATAAAATTTACCATGGAGATTGAAAAAGACAACAAGTTATCTTTTTTAGACGTCCTTCTCATCCGTTCACCTTCTGGTATTCTTACAACAACAGTTTACAGAAAACCAACTTTCACAGGTCGTTATATTCTCAAAGAATCTGCTCATCATCCTGGTCAAAAAACAGGAATCATAAAATGTTTAATCCGACGAGCCAAAACTAATGGTTCAGCTTCTCATTTATTACAGGAAGAACTCTTGACTATCAAACATCACATGAAACTAAATGGCTTCTCCGAAAAGAGTACACAACATCTTTTCGATTCTTACAATCCAACACAGAACAGCAAAGATTTAATACGCCGAATTCCAATTCCTTACATTTCCAGGATTTCAGAACCAATTTCAAGAATTCTGAAGAAATATGATCGAACAGCCACTTATACTCCTATTATGAGAAATCTGGATTAGCTCCGCATGGATTAGAAACAAGCCACAATATCCTTTGGTCCAAGACTCTCCTCCTACACAGATGTCGCTACAAATTTGAACGTTTATTTAAAGAAAGTGTGGAGGCCTTACTTCAACGTCCTAACAACTGTATATCTATATCAAAAATTTGTGAAAGTTTAATCAGGATAACACATTAAATTTTTTTTTTTTGTAAATTTCCTATATTAGTCTAATGTTATTTAAGATTATTATATGAATTTCTGAATTAATATCTTTAATTATGACTTTAAAAATGTTTACACTTCCAATACTTTGCGATATGACATCACGCGGCTCGTTCTATGTATGAACGATCAATTGTTCGTATTCCACTTTGTTTTTTTAAACTATTCCTATTTGGGCAAATTAAATTACTGTAATCCCTTATGTTAACGTGTACATATTTATAAAAATTTTTGCTGTATAAGAAAAATGCACATTATTTTTAAAGTTTCCATGTAATACGTATTTTCTTTTTGATAGTCTGTTAATTTTATAGCTTACCTTCTATTTGTTATATTGTAATTAACGAAAATTACTGTAATCCCTACAATTTTCTATTTAAATCGTAATTCGTGGAATTAATTAACATTTGTTTCTACAGTCACTTTATTCTGGGCCTTTCTACGCAATTTAATGACGTGGTCGGCAGTTTTCCTTTTTTTTTACTTTCTTTTTTTTGAGAACCACTAGAATGCTCAGAGATTTTAAAATATTTGTTACTTCTAATTTTTTTTACTAATTACCTTTATTTCGAATTTTAACAGGACTTAATGGAATCTGAAAGTTCGTAATATAATTTTGTTGTGTTTCCTTGAACTGTGATTGCCTCTAATTGATTATCCGCTCTCCATACCGTACTCTGAATCAGTATTTGAGTAGCACCAAAGTCTGGATTTTGCTATTTTCCTCCAGAATTTTGCAAAAAAAAAAAAATAGATTTTTAAATTGCGTCTATAATTTAATTGTAAACTAAGTTTTAAAGGGAAAAATTGTTTCTTTAGGAAGATATATTTAATTACTCTACAGTAAGGCAGTTTATAGAGGAACACCATTATTATTTCCACATAAATAAAGTTTATGTTATGTATACTTTGCGAAATTTTGGATTTATTTTATTTCATTCTTGTGTAGGATTCCTTATGTTTTTACTCGTGGTTTGCTTTCTGCAATGTTTCTTCACTTTATTTGATCGATGTTTTTAAGCCTTTTAGGTTTAGAGTTACTCTTTTTTCATTCATTTCTTTACAAATTTTTGTTTTTGTATGTATGCAATTCTGAAATAAGATATTCATTCATCGTCAGCTAGTTTATGACACATCTGTGAAGCTGTGAGTAATTTTATTTTATGTGATTTTTGCTTTTATACATATACATTTCTTAAAATGTAGGTTATCCGTGGTTTCATTAGCTACGAAAATGTTCTGCAGCCAGTTTGTCTGTTTTGAAGGATGAAAAACCCTCATTTATATTTTGTGGTTGATTATATATAAAAACTAAAAACTAGTTAAGAAAATTCTTTATTATTAAATAAACGAAATGGAAATTAAAGGGAAATTTGCTAAAAAAAAAATAAAACAAATTAGCATCTCATAATTAATGCTAGTTATTCTTTTTCAAAAGTATCCTTTAACAACAATTAAAAGTAACAATGTTCAGACGTTGCTAGAATTAACTCCATTTTCGTTATAAATGTTGGATTTCACCCTCCCCTTCATCCAACTGTAACGTACAGCAATAAAACTAAAGCTCTTACACACAAACGTGTCGGTTGAAATTAATATTTATAAATTGCCAGTAAATGCTCGAAGTACATTCGAACACACGATAAACAAAAGTACAATTAATTTATGAAATCATTATTCTCGAGACAATTAAAATATAATTTAATTCTTGAATTAAGCGGCAATTAAGATCGAATCCAAGTGGCATTTAGAGGCAACAGGATAAAACGAAGTATTACAAACTGATAGCAGAAACTGTAATTACTTTGCTTGGTGATTGTGTTCGCATGACATCTTAATTTAAAACGGAATTTGGTAAAACATACATTGAGGCATCTTAATTAAACAGTCATGAAGAAAGTGTCCAAATAAATTAAGGAAAAATAGTAAAATTCTTAATTATAACCTGATAATTATATTAACACATAATGGATGATCGCATAAATAAAATTACCACACAATCCATTCGGAAACGTTTTATATGTATTGATTAATTGACTGGTAATTAATTGAAAATTTATTTTGGTTTATTATTTTTTTTTTAACTTGAAATAAATGAAATGAACAGATAAGGTTTTTCAGGTTTATCAATCACAAAAAATAAATAAATAAAATAAAATAAATGCACATTTGAAATGACTAGTTAGTTTCTAAAACATATCCAAGTCCGATGTTTAAAAAAAAACCCATCTTGTTGCTGTTTGTATACCTGATTTTGCAACCTTCGTTGTCTGCTAATATGACATTTTTAATTGTTTATCTTTCTGTGTGATTATTATTAATATAATTGTCTTGAAATACCTTCTTTTGTTGCGATGGATTACATTTTCAGACTACAGATTCGAATACAAACCATTGTCTGAATCTACATAATGTACGTTATCATTCAGGGACGAGGATATTTTCGACTAATACCAATCATATGAAACCCTACATGTTCACACCAAAGATCAAGAAACGAATTTAAAGAACATGGCTTGGAATGAGGGTCTTGAGTCGTCGACTACAACTGAATCTTTAACGGCGTGTCTTCTGGCGAGAGAGCTAGGAAAACTGGAGCTTTACATAAGGTGCCTTCACGATGCACTATTGGACAATAAAATAATTATAGTGATACCTAAGCTGTCAGTTTAGGTTACATACGGGTATAATTGTTTTATTATTGCTGCCGACGTGTCACACAAACAGACGTATAAGCGTTTACTTGAAATACTGCGAAAGATTTTTGAATAATGTTATGAATGACCACTACATTTTTTTTTTCTATAGGGGAAAAAAGGATTGCATTATTGTATCTGATTGAATTGCACAATGGAGGCCTTTAGAAAATTTATTATTTAATTCAAGATAAAATTAGATAACTTATATATAATATAAAGGAAAGTTATATAATGAAATGAATTTTTTAAATAATTAAATACTTTCAGAAAATTTAGAAAGATACTATAATTTTAAGAAGTACACCTGTTTTTATTTAAATTGATGCGGCGATTAATACCCTTGGAGGGTAATAATGGATGGCAATGCTGTTGTAGCCAATGAAGTTATAACTGAGGCTCGGCTTTTGCTGTTACCCTCCTGCCATGATCAGAGCTTTAATTGCTCAATAACACCTTATCCCTACACTGTCCTCTACAGATAACGGGGAAGATGAAAAGCATTCTTGCCTCGCCCCTTTAAGCCAGTCCTTATAAGGACTAAGATGGCAATGCTGTAGCCAATGGAGCTCTAACTGAGGCTTGGCTATTGCTGTTACCCTCCTGCCATGATCAGAGTTTTAATAGCTCAATAATACCTTATCCCTACACTGTCCTCTACAGATAACGGGGAAGATGAAAAGCATTATTACTTCGCCCCTTTAAGCCAGTCCTTATAAGGAAGTGACCGTGAGGGAGAAGTCGGAGATGCGATGATTAATACCCTTGGAGGGTAACGGATGGCAATGCTGTAGCCAATGAAGTTTTAACTGAGGCTCGACTATTGCCGTTACCCAGCCATGACTAGAGCTTTTTAGCTCAATAACACTCCATCCACACAGATTATCTTCATTCAGATGACGGGATAAAGAGTCAAGGACTCAGTCCATCGCCCAGTTCTTTTAAGAACTTAAGTGACCGTGAGGGTGAAGGAAAGGGGTAATCGACCGTGAGATGCGGTGATTAATACCCTTGGTGGGTAATGGATGGCAATGCTGTAGCCAATGAAGTACTAACTGAGGCTCGGCTATTGCTGTTATCCTCCTGCCATGATCAAAGCTTTAATAGCGCAATAAAATCTTATCCCTACACTGTCTTCTACAGATAACGGGGGAGATGAAAAGCATTATTGCTTCGCCCCTTTAAGCCAGTCTATATAAGGATACTGCACAACGGTATGTTTTCCATAGCCATAACATGCCCATCCTGGGTGGGTAATGAATGGCAATGCTGTAGCCAATGAAGTTCTAACTGAGGCTCGGCTGTTGCTGTTAGCCCCTGGGTCGCTGAGTTTCGCTCTCTTAGATTTGCTCCCGGTGATGGAGGGGGTTTGCCTGAGAGAGCATTTGGAGTCTCCAGGGAGGGTGTTCTCTGGCATGGCCCGGTGAGGGGCTGTGTCGGTGGATGTTTTCCCTGGAATATGAGCGGTTTTGCTCGGTAGTGAGGGAGCCAACGCTGCGTTGGACGGTCTTTCGTCCACTATGGAGTGGTCTAGGGATCGTCCTAATTTTTAGAGTTGGCTTTACTTAAACATCGCCATCTAATAAGTGACATTCAATATCTAATAGTCTAATACAGGGTTTCTCAAACATTTTCGAAGACGGAACACTTCACAAATCCTGAAATGTTCACGGAACATCTTGGTTATTTTGTAATGTATTAATAAATAATTAATTGGTAATTTAGCTGATTTTTATTATAAATTAATTAATTAAACATCAATTAAACCATCTTTAAATTAATTTGTGGTGACAAATTAATTTAAAAATGACAAATTCCAGAACTTTTCGCAGAACACCCCTGGACTAATACATAGGTAGCCAACAGGAGGTCCGCGGGCCGCATGTGGCCGGTAACCTGATTTTGTGCGACCCGCGCCAGGATAAAAACTATATTCAAATTTAGCTATTAGTTTCGACCGCAGATTTTCTGATGGATATACTAGTTATATTCATTATTTCTGATGACGGAAACAATTCGTCACAAAGAAGTCAACTGACCACCTTCAGGATTTGTTACGAATTCGTCATCATCGTTGAAAATCGACTTTGATGAACTTGTTGCCGCACATGAACGCCCACAGTGTTCTCGTTAAGTTGTGTTACATGTAAAAAAAAAACAGAAATATGTAATTTAATTAAATTTAACAACTTATATTTAAATCAATCGAGTATTTTATATTGCTCTCCCAGCAATAAAATGATTTTAACAAATATAGTAATTCAATACATATTAACTATTGCCTTGAAAAAATGCAGAGTTTATTTTTATTAAAGTTCTGTCTAAAAAAAATGTGCGGCCCGTGACGCTACCACACATCATATATTGGCCCTCGTATAGAATGAAGTTGGCCACACCTGCTCTAATATATTCAATATCTAATAATGTAATAAGTTATATATTCGATTTAAATGGCTATGGAAAACATACCGTACAACACCCCTGTGGTGGACGGGATAAGAATACCCCCACTCAGCGCGGGCCCGAGCAAATTTTTGGGTGTGTGTGTGTGCAAGATTTTTTTTCCCGTCCTTCGGTTTCATATTTATATTATTTATTAATATATCAAATTTTTATATTAAAATATTAAATTAATAAATAAAATTTCCGATTACTTTTGTTTCTTAAATAAAAATATTCTATTTATAAGAGAATCAAATTTTCTCAATGAAATTGGATCTAAATGTTTTTTCTGTCCCAGGGATTATCAAAATAAAAATAATTACTTGGAGCTTATATAATTAGAATAAAATATAATTATCTTTATAAACATGTATATATACATTTAATATTTTAAAAAAAATGATATATCCAAATAAATGTTTTTTTTTTACTTCTAATTTTTTTCTACCTCCAGTATAATTGTAAGATAAACTCTTCGTAAGTTTTCCGCCCTTTTACTTTTCCGCCTGCGGCATTCGCTCATTCCTCCCCTGCCTCGAGCCGGGCCTGGCCCCCCCAATGTGCCCATGCATGTCGTACTAGGACTGAAATGGGTATCCAGGGAGGGAACCAGATTGCAGTGCTGTAGCCAATGAAATTTTAACTGAGGCTCGGCTATTGCCGTTACCCTCCTGCCATGATCAGAACTTGTAGCACTATATTACCCTATCCATACATTTTCTTTACAGATAACGGGGAATATGAAAAGCATTTTTGTTTCACCCATCGAGCAAGAAAAAAAAAAAAAAAAACAGTACAAAAACTTGAATCTTAGCAAGTTTGCAAAGTAAACTTCACCTTAGAATTGTTAAGTTTAAGGTAGGCAAAATGTGAAGATGAAGGGTTTCATCTTCACTTATTGGACCTGGAAGTCCTTGAAAATGGATAATATCAAAAAGATCTACGTGTGTTTAAGTATTGCCAATATTTCCACTAACTGTACATTTAGATAATACACAAATATAATCCATAACGATTTAAACCAGTTACACAGTCATACATCGCATTTTCTCCATGCATAATGGACAATTGATACACATTTCAAGATTTCTGATCAAGTTATATTAACAAAGCACTTTATGATTATCTTTTGATCATCTAAGCGTATCTGCGTGTATTGAATGCTAGCGATTGTCGGGTGTTTCTTTCCTTCCACCTTTTCCTTGTAGGTTAAAATGAGATTTAACTTAGTGATGGTACGAGGTCATGGCCAACAGGATGCGATCGTAATGCTGGTTAGAGGTGGAAGTGCAAACCTGACTAGCCTTGCCTGAAGGTATTGTGTAACCATTGACAACATAGTTACAGAGAATTGTGCCGTCTATGTGCTTGATGGTAAGTGTCAAAAACGTTTGGTAGAAGAGGAGTTAATGACCGCTAAGAAAGAAACAGTGGGAAAGACAGAAAAAAAAAACCAGAGTTGATATCGGCTGTACCACATGATAGTACGAATACCACTGTTCGTTTTAGCGAAGTATAAATTAGCACTTCCATTTAATTTTTGTCAAGTGGCTCCATCTGTTTCCCAACAGGCAAAGCACGTCAATAAATTACCCACTCCCCTCGATCAGCCACTGTTACCAAGCGAATGCTTCTCTGCTTTCACTCCATCTTCTGCAAGAAAGAAGATGCGAAGAGCAGCAAAAACGAGCAACCAGAAATTACTGAAATTTTTACCGAACTCATTCGTCTTGGAGCGGATCATAAAATGTCATGGTTCATTGCCTACATTCTGTGGGAAAGCGAAGGCCCATTAAGGTCCAGTGTGTGCAAAAGAATTATGTAGCGAACAGAGACATAAGCTTCACTTAGCCGAACTAGTTCCCCTCTTCTCTCTCTCGGAATGTAGAACGCATTAAACTCTTCGTGTCCTGAAACGCGGGTGCAGCGTGCCGTTTCCTCCCTGGGACCTGCCGACACACCAGCGATGCCGTCAATCTCCCTTCTTCGGCCACAATTTACTCTCGCACCCAGATTCGTCGGGAATTCCCAAAGCACCCCATAAATTATGTGTTAAGATCCTCTCTTTCTTCACTTTATACTGAATGCCTTTCTTCTTTCACTCTCTTCCGTTTTTTTTTGTTTGTTTTTTTTTATTTCCAGGGTGCCCAGAGGAGATTTTCTTTATGGGTTGATGTTAATAGGTACGACCGGTTCGCTGCGTCGAGAATTACATACATGAATCCTTTACTGAAACACAAGCAAAGATATGAGCCCTTTTCCCCTTTCAAACTGGCATGGGGTATTAGCTTAAGCATACATTTCTA
This sequence comes from Typopeltis vanoorti, assembly GCF_054136105.1. NCBI lineage: Eukaryota > Metazoa > Arthropoda > Arachnida > Uropygi > Thelyphonidae > Typopeltis > Typopeltis vanoorti. The sequence goes on from NC_143570.1 coordinate 28,456,078, forward strand.
TGCATCTTAATCAACAAACGTCTACAAATGCATAAATCTGAGAGAGTTCCTATTTGTATAACCTTCGTATGTCTACACAGGGCGCATGATATCATAATACCGGGTTAGTCAATGTTATGAGCATAACATCACTGTTTAAAACGTTCTCAGATTACATCAAAACTTTATGGAGATATTTCTCCCAGAGATTCGACCAATCAGAATCGAATTACAGAGTTTGGACTGTGAATATTTATCTAGATGCACCTCTATCAGTATTTGTGAAGATGGTATGGTCTTCACAAATACCGAATTATTTATTTATTTAGCATGATGATACAACGGCCTGAGGCCCTTTTTACAGGGGAAGTACGGCCCTGTAAAAAGGGCCCCCCAATACCCCCTAATCTAATTCGTGTGTGTGTTCACGGGGTCGGTTTGCTGTTCTGGGAGACGAAAAACCCGAGTTTCAGGGATGAACCTCCCCCCCCCCTTACCTCCGGTCTCATACGGAGGTAAGGGAGGTTTTCACCCACAACTCTAACTTACCTTTCGTCGAAAGAGACCACATATGGGTTCCTCATGTCAAGAATGGGAATCGAACCCAGGTCGTTCCTACCAAAGCGCTTCATCTATAAAGATTGAGCATCATAGGCTCACAAATACCGAAAAAGTCACGGATTGGCCCCCCCATGAAAACAAGCACAAGTCGGTAAAAATTTAAAATATATGTTCCAGAGGGCACTAATCAACAACTCGAATATTTCTTCTTCTTCTAGACAATATTAGTCAAGTAGTGAATTCTTCCTGTGAAAATTTCGAAGTTTTCATCTTCGAAAGAACAGTAGTCGACCGTAGTTGCTAGGGAGGAAGCTTTCTTTGAGCGTTTACACATTTCCATTGGTGAAGACCTAAAAACAAAGGTTGCTACGCAATTCTTTATATTTTCACGAACTGATTGTTTCAAAAGCAAACTTGAAATAAATCCCATGGTTAAGTAGTAAAGACAGTAGCAATGTTTGGCCTCCGTTTCGCTCTTTGTTTCAGTGAATGTCGAAAGCGAACTTTGTTACAGCATCCACAGTGCTCTTATGCCAATCCCGTCGAGATGATGTTTTTCGTAAACATCTACGTCCCTGCAAACGCACACGGAACTTTTCAAAAAGATTGCCATCCTTTATGTTCGGTAGAAAACGTAACTGACGGTCATTTGATATCTTCCACTTGAGACTCATGCCGTACATCCGTTGCCATGGAAACAGTTCGTAAACAGGAGCTCAAATATCCCACTCTATTATTGAATAGAGAACTACAGTTGCTCGCTTCCCGATTTGTTCGGGATATATATATATATATATATATATATATATATATATATATATAAAAGGTGGGGGGGGAAGGTCACGTTAAGCTAATGATAGTAGAAATAGAAGAAAAAAAATCTTTGCAAACCACAAGATTTCATGTCTACTTAGTTCTCTTCTTCCTCCTTGACAAGAACGATGGAGAAACAAGATAATGAGAATTTATTTCTAGCAATTATCTTGGACTTATTTTTTGGCCAAGAAAGTTCAACTGTACTTCGCGGGTCTTAACAACTGCTACTAATGAGATAATACATTCCCACAGTTCCATATGTCTCGTGGCCATCCAATACAAGCGTGTGACATCACACATTTGATGGTCTCATAAGGTGAACGGAGTTAAATTTATGATTAAGGACACGTTTGGCTCCTCCCATTTGAAATGACTGCAAGACTACAAATATGCAAATCGCTGAACATGTAGTGCAAATAATGTCTGGCAACTTGCCAACTATCTTTCGTTATTTAAACTTGTGATTATATAAATAACTACCTTCGAAGCTATAATTATTCTCGTTTTTTTTTTTTTTTTGCCTCTTTGGTTTTTGTCAAAACAAGGGGTGGTTAAATAGAGGTGGTAGACAGGAAGATGTCTTCTTTTGAACTTGTTATAGTTCGCTTGATTTCCAGACGGGAAATTCAAACAACCAAGGTTATTTATGAGTTCCGTGTTGTAAAAAAAAAAAAGAAAAAAAAAGGGGGGGGGGAATGATATATTGTTGCAGGAATACGTTTGTTGTATTCTCGTGCGTGCTAATTTGAATGTAAACACAAGAATAGTCGTTGATTTTTTTTTTTTTTTTTTTGTGTTTCCATTTAGGAAGTGCGCATGTCATCAAAGTCGCGTGCTAACTTCACTCAATTGTTAGGATTTCACCCAACAATGAACTTTTGTTTTTATCTACAAATCTTGCACGTCTGGCTTAAATGGTACGTTTTTGTGATACGTATTCGGCACTTTCCTTTCTTACATGCATATAAAAAAGACAAATGGGATGCTTTGTCACTCATTTGCTTGAGTAAAAAGCATTTCCAGTCGTCCATGAGCTACAAAATATACACTTCCATTTAAAAAAAAAAAAAAAAAAGTTCCTACTGGGAATCGAGTTTAAATTTTTTTTTTTTTTTTTTTTTGTCGACAATCTAAGAGAAGAAACTTGTGAAATCTCTCTATTGGAGTCGTCGGGATCTAGAAGGTAAGGTCGATGATTTGTTACTTGGGAAAGACTTTGTCAAACAGGCAAGACTAATGCCACTCACCATCAAGCTATTTCGCCACCCTCTCGTCGGCACAACCCATCATTTTCGTAAAGCTGTTAAGAAGTACATCTGTGAGGAGACTTAACGAAAAGACGCGTCCATCTGTCTAAATGTCGTTTTTTATGTGGGTACCCAGTTCTAACGCGCCAGATTTGTCGACCGCCCTAAATTGATCTGCTTGGCAAGTGAGAGCGAAAATCGTCCCCCCTCTCGAAGCTAATGCCTTCGCGTCTAGAACAGGGTTTTTGTACGTTAGCGTCATGCTGGACACGATTAGGTCATCCCCTATTGGAATACTTCGAAGAGGAAGTGTGTGGCCTTAGAAAGGTGTCTTTCACCCCGACAGATTCACCTGCTAGCCATCAGTTAGAGGTTGTCTAACTACGTAGGGTTTCGCCCTCCCACTATCACCACCACTTATAGGCGAGTCACATAGTTCGGAGGAAGTACAAGAAACAGAAGTAGATAGACTTGACAGCGGTATTGCTTAAATATGGATTGTATTATTAGAATCATATACAGCAATGCACGCATCAACAACAATAACGGCAACAAACATGGGCTGCAGACGATAAAAATGTGCATTTCACAATAGCATTGTTGTATAGTGAGTATAGATATTTCAGCATATACAAATGAAAATAAAATTCATGATCATTTTTTAATGATTTTTCTCGCTAGGTGGCGACACAACACTTCTGGTATTCAAAACAGTTTCCAGAAGAACAAATGGTTATGTGAACTTTGGGGGTTCGAGAATGTTACTTTATTATGCAGATAGCCCCCCCCACCTGCATAAAAAAATTCCCTGCCGGAAGTAGTTCCTACACGGACAACGATGCTGAAATGTTAGTCAGTCGTGAATTTCAAACAACAGGTGTTGTTTGTATTGCTTACGATAAGAAGAATCTCCCACCCGTCCGATCCAATTCAGCAACACCTGGATCGGACGGGTGGGAGATTCTTCATCGCCTTCCTCATGTACAGGGCAACCATCTGCCAATAAACGTCACTTCATACGATTTTCCGGAAGTAAAAAATCATACAGGATTGGCTTTGTTGTTCCTCAACCACGAAGTGAACATAGACCAAAGAAATGACACGTTTAAAAGGCCGTAACAGTCAGCCGCAGAGTCGCCATCTGCCCGACAAGCACATTGAGTCATCTTTCATTTGTGCATTTTGAAATGCTCACCGGGCACTACAATAGGCCAACTAAAAAGAATAAAAGAAGAATAATTTAGTAAAAAAGTATAAATTTTTAAATACGGTCTTCTAATATTCCCTCTATTGTGATTGAAATCGGTATAATTTTGAAATATTTTTCAATATTAAATATTTACTGCTTCACTTTAACTTTGTAGGTAATGGATGATGTTTATTAACCAGCCGTGTGACACCGTGGTTAACAGAAGTCTGTAAGGACAAACAAAACGTTCCTAAAGACCCGCATTGTCTTTGTAACTTCCATGATGCTGCCTTTATAATAAAGGTCATTACAAGTCCCCCCCCACCCCTACCCAAGAAGAAGTTGGTTTTTAATTTGCAAGTCAGCAAGATCAATCGTAAAACGCGTATACACACGAAGATACAAATTAGGATTAGTGGGGTTCCATCTCAGCGATAAGAGGTGGAACCCCATTGTGTACAAAAATTGGGAGAAAAACGAGACAATGCAAACTATACAAATTTAGCTCTAATTATTAAAGTTGTGGTTTTCACGTCTATACAGTCGTGAAAAAATAACGCCGATCATGACACGGAAAACTAGTGTCATGATCGGCGTTTTTTTTATCCTTTTCATCCTGAAAATGATTCGGGAACATCTATGCTCCTTATCTCTACAATTAACTATGGCTTAACAATAATAATAGATGAACAATGGAACACATGCTTTTTATTTATAAAAGTAATTTTGTATAACAAAATTATGCAACAGATGGACATGATTAATTCATTATTGTTGGATTCATATATAAACGAACCAAAAAAAAAAAAAAACTGATATCTACATTTAAGAGAAAATATCGCGTAGTCCCAAGATGGGAATGGGAAAGTGTACTTTTCCAATACAGTTCACCATTTACTGGATCCTCTATGACTGCGCAGGATGCAGAGGTGCTCTTCTACGAGACCAAATCGAGTCTACAAATATTTAAAATTCTTTGGCTTATTAAAATAGGATGTTAGAAAAATCTATTGATCAGTCATAAAAGATTCTGCGAACAGAGTTGCAAGTTTAAGGATCTTTGTTCCATAGGCGTTTCTACCGTCTATCCTATTTGGTGATTAGAATTATTGAGAGGCTGATAAAACAGGAGGGAATATAAAGAATGGTCTGATCGAGTGTCCCTCGCCTCTGTTGGGAGATTAGCAAAAGTGAAGAAAGATCCTTCAGCCAAACGACCACATTCCCAAGTGATATTTAAATATGTAAATAAACGTGACATATTGGGTAGTTTATGGTGGTTAATATGCCTCTTGAGGAATAACTGATTACTTTTAGGGAGTCAGGGAAATGCGCGCGCATAAGTGAACGCAATGAAGGCTTTTTCCCTTTTAATCACGTTTTAATGTTCACTCTAGCATAGCGATGGAGTTAGTTAATGATCCATGTGGAGAGCGATTTGATTCCCGGGAGTCGTATCAGCGGGGGGGGGGGAGAACGTAAACAAAGTACTTCACACACACACACACACACACACACACACGAAAAATTCTTTACACATTTTATTCGTCGGCTATCTAAGAAAATAGTCGCAGAATATCGAAAATATAATATGGAATAAATGAGTAAAAAGTATCTTAATAGACCGCGCCCTCTAGTGGAAGAAACTGGCAACAGAACTATTCATTTAAATAATCGTAAGGACTTCGTTCAACAGATATTTAAGCATTACAATAAACGGCACGCTCTAGCGGCAGAAAAACCGACAACATAATTAAATATTTGTTTAAATAACTCTAATAACATAAGAACTACAGATTCGCACAATGGAAGTATTTATTCCCAAAACCAGATGACTCGTTTTAAGACGCGGTGTTATTGGATTCTCCCATCTCACTAGCAATGCTATCTCACACCATTACGTAGACTTCAGTTAAGTGATACAAACGTTCCATATCCTTAATGGAAATCTCTTGGGGTCGTAACCATTTGTGGAGGATTCGCACAAATAGAAAAAAAAAAAAGACTCTGTCATCACCTGCCGACATAGCTGACGGTGGAATCTAATGAAGATGGCTTCCCTACCATAAATGTCGTTGACAGTAAGAAGCAATATCCCTGCAGTACAAAGCCCACCGGGTCCTATTATGTAATCATCAGAGTCCTGGAGAAGAGACTGGGAGCATAGAAATGGTTGGGGAATCTTTCCAATGCGGAAACCTCATCCGGTAATCAAGTCTGATAATAATGGAATTTGCTATAAGGGATGGTGAGTGGGAAAACTGCAATCATGCAACACGTTTATCATTCAGTGAATGGTGTGATGGATGCGTTTACTGCTAAAAGAAGTAAAATAAATTTTTTTTTCTCGGTATTTCGCTAGGACATAGCGACATTTGTCGTTCGACTAGAAAAGTGTGGATGTCTCATATGGAACATCGTTTAACTCTACGAAAAATTAAAACAAACTTTATATTTTTTAATTAAAATATGGTAAGTTTTATATATACTCGGATGCTCTGAATTTAATTTCAAAATTTCTGTATTATCCATATTTGTAAGGGAAAATATTAAACACCCTTTATGTATACAGATAAAATTTTTCTAAAAGAAACAATCTTGTAGGGAAATGAGTTCAGGTGGGGTATTTAGAGGACTTCCAGGGTAGCGGATAGCAATGTTGTAGCCAATAAAGCTTTAACTGAGGCTTGGCTATTGCCGTTACCCAGCCATGACTAGAGCTTTTAGCTAATAACACCCCATCCACACAGATTTTCTTCATTCAGATGACGGGATAAAGAGTCAAGGCTCTTTATCTAAAGAGAAAGACTCAGTCCATCACCCAGTTCTTATTAGAAATTAGAAATGAGTTCAGCTATTGCCCACTTGGGCGCTGAGATTCGAGAGTTTTGAGTTCTCTCTCTTAAGGTTTTTGCCTTTAGGGAGAAATTTGAGTCTCCGGGGAAAGTGTTCTCCGGCACGGCCCGCTGAGGGGCTTTGTCGGTGAATGCTTTTCTTCGGAATATGAGCGGTTCTGCTCGGTGGTGGCGTGTGGGTGGAAGGCCATCACTGAGTGGAGCCACCGCTGAGATGGACGGTCCTTCGCCCACGATTCAGTGGCCTAGGGATCGTCCGAATTTTTAGAGATGGCCTTACATTTAAATATGGATGGTAATGCTGTAGCCAATGAAGTTCTAATTGAGGCTCGGCTATTGCTGTTACTCTCCTGCCATGATCAGAGCTTTAATAGCTCAATAACACCTTATCCCTGCACTGTCCTCTACAGATAACAGGGAAGATTAAAAGCATTCTTGCTTCGCCCCTTTAAGCCAGTCCTTATAAAGATAAGAAATTTATTCTTTGTTGTTGTTGGCTTTTGTTTGCAGCATTTTAGTTCCTCCACTAGAACAAAGCGATACTGGAACATGACCTAAATTGGTCGAGAAGAAATCCAGGTACACAGTTAGGTGCACAACGTCTGGAGATTTTATAATGGTATAAAAATGAAGATATATACGTTTTTAATGAACATTTATAAAAAAAAATTTAATTTAATATGTACATTTTTACAAATATTTTCATAAACATTTTTTTCCCTTTTCACTACGAATTTATATTTTCGTTGTCACACCCAAAATAATTTACAATGATAACAGAATACAATGGCAGCAACACACACAGGAATGTAAGGCGGCTGGGGACTTCCAGGGTAACAAATGGCAATGCTGAACCAAGGAAGTTAACTGAGGTTCGGCTGTTGCTGTTATCCTGGGTGATGAGTTTTTGAGTTCGCTCTCTTAGGGTTTTTGCCTTAAGGGAGCAATTTGAGTCTCCGGGGAAGGTGTTCTCCGGCACGGCCCGCTGAGGGGTTCTTGCCGGTGAATTATTTTCCTCGGAATTTGAGCGGTTCTGTTCAGTGGTCGGGCTCCCCGACCACTGAGCAGAACCGCTCAGAATGGACGGTCTTTCGCCCACTATGGAGTGGCCTAGAGATCGTCCGATTATTTTGAGATTTTACCCTTTACTTACTAATCAGGGTAACAAATGGCAATGCTGTAACCAATGAAGTTTTAACTGAGGCTATTGCTGTTACCCTCCTGACATGATCAGAGCTTTAATTGCTCAATAACACCTTATCCACACACTGTCCTCTACAGATAACGGGGAAGATGAAAAGCATTCTTGCTTCGCCCCTTTAAGCCAGTCCTTATAAGGACTAAGGAATGTAAGGCAAGATATCTTGATCCCTTACGAAAAAAAAATAGATCGTAGTGCAATGGAACCCGCAGCAGTGGCGGCAATCAAACTAACATCAAAGGCAAAAAAAAAAAAAAAAAAGCCTTCGTTTTATTTATTTTTTCTTTGAAAATAAGAATATTTAGTTTAACTAAATCCCCCCTCCCCCAACTTACTAAGTTTCTAAAGGCAAGTGTGGTAAGACCAGGAATATCCATAATGAATAAAAATATCTTTTATTCTCTGCCGTCTATTGAATTGCACGGATAACTGTGTGCATGTCCCATAGCGCGATTAAGGAATGAGATAGCAACGAAATACAGAAAGATAAACAGCATACAACATCGGTATTCATACGAAAATAACAAGGTCTGTTGGAATATTGAAATATTTTGATGGGTGACAGCAAAAATATAAAAGAAAAAAAATCCTATTGATCTCTACTTATTTTTTAATATATTTCGGATAAAGAGTTCTTTTTTAAAAGATGAAACTTCCAAACAAATATAAAAGATGAACATGTTAGCGTGAATAAAAAAAAATGGAAAAATGAAATGTTTGAGATTTGCGTGCAGATGTTTACATTAATGCGTAGATGTTTACTATTACTCTATAGCAGATTTGAAAAGTAGTCAGTCCGAGTATGAATTTAGTAATTTTAGATTCGTGTTTGATATTTCGAATAGATATGGGGACTTCAAAAGAAATAAATCTTTATGGCACGGGATAATTTTAAAGGCATTTTGATCATTTAAAAGCATATAGTCAGGTTCAAATTAACGTTGCTATGTTGTCAAGACTTTCCTATGAAATGTATCAACATCTCATGTCTTGTTTGCTGTAATCAATTCACTTTTGAAGTCTTCTTTCCTATCCACAAATATCTGGTGTTTTTAAAAACCTTTAATTTATACAGCCAGTCTTTTTTCAAGGACTGGAACCAACAGCGTGTTTTTGAAACTGAATATTAACTGAAGTACCTATCGACTCTTAAATAGTTTCTTTAAACTATATTTTAAATTCGTATTGAAAAGCATGAGATATTTATATTTTAAATGTAAAATCTCCCCACAACATTGTTTCTTTTAGAAAAATTTTATCTGTATACATAAAGGGTGTTTAATATTTTCCCTTACAAATATGGATAATACAGAAATTTTGAAATTAAATTCAGAGCATCAGAGTGTATATAAAACTTACCATATTTTGATTAAAAAATATAAAGTTTCCTCACGTCACTGACGAGAATCGAACCCAGGTCTTTCCGACCAAAAAAAAAAAGGATTCGTCTATATCGACTGAGCTACGGAGGCTCTAATGAGTCTCTCCTATGTGAATTATGTAATTTAAAATACTAACGGCTAAAGTTATTATATGAAGGAAGATGAATGCCGGGACTATCAGAGAGAAGAGGAGAGGGTTGGAGAATGCTATAGGAAACTTCAAACAAATGTGGGAGGCCTATAATCATAAATGGTCGTAAAAAGGGCTTAGAACTGCTGAAGTTTGCGCTCTTTTGTGAATTAGAACGAAAGAAGAAAAAAAATATAACTTCAAATCGTTTTGCCAATAAAAACGTATTTATAACTCAAGAAAAATTGTACCTCATGTGATCTTGAACCTAGGACTAGTTTAATAAATGGCTTCCAGTATACACGCATGGCTAGATATACACTTGGAGAGCACTGCAAGTTTACATAGACAACACATGTCGAAACTGCTTAGTTTTGAGTTGTCTATTATTGATAATTAATGCCATTGTTTGCGTGACAGTTATTGTTATGTTCGAGATGATGTTTTTCCCCTTAAATGGCGTCTTTTTAAAAACTTAAACATGTGTCCAATAGACACGTTTGCAGTGGTGGCTCGAAATCGTGGGGGTGCTGCAATTTTGGAAATATACATACACACTGTAAGTACAGTGTATACGAGTTTGGATAAAATATCAAAATTATGGTAAAAATTAACATGAAAAAATATTGTTTATTATCGATAAAATTATACAGTTTGGTATAATTCAAAATTACTTAAAAATAAAATCCATTCTTCTTGTTTTGTTTCGAGTGAAAAGGTCAATAAATATTTCCTTGATATTTCTGTGACTGTTGAAGAATTTGTAGTTCACTTACAGTCACTACTGTCATGGAACTTATTTCCTGAGGTTGCATTTCTGAGGTCATAATTGCCAATAACCCCAATCATGTTCTAAAAAAAACTATAACAAATGTTATGTCTTTAATTGTAATGTCCAAATATTTAAAGAGACGGAGTAAACACGATAAGCACTACATATGAACAAAAGTGGAACTGCGCGACGGACAGTGCCACATTGCGCTAATAGCTCGCATCTCACTATGACGTGCATATGCTTGCGCGCGTAGCAATATGACACTGTGCTAAACACAGTGCTGCTAGCGTCCTTCGCCCTCCTAAGTGCAACAAGATGGATTTTTATTATTTTTTATACAAAATAAGAGAATTGTATAGGATTGTTGATGATAAAATTAAATATTACAAGCAAATATAAATAAATTAATTAATATATTTATGTATCAAGAAAAATTGGGGGTGCTGCAGTTCCTATGCACGAGCCGCCTCTGCATGTTTGTATGATTTTAATATACCTCTTACACATAATCTTGAAACATCCTGTATCTTATCTATTCGTGCCTATCACTTATCTTTATTTTGAATATTAAAAATAGTTAAATAAAGTAAAAATGGGTATATTTGTTTAAATTTAATAGCAAAATTTTACTTTTAATAAAAAACGAGTAATTTTTTACTTAATTTTTTAGTTTAAAGTTTAGTTTTTTAGTTCCAGCAAAAAATATATTTGTTGGATTGGATTTATTATTGTCCGATTTAAACAGAAAAATTAAAACGTCTTGACAATTCTCATCCAAAGTCTTAAGTATTAACTTTTATCAAATTTAGTTCGTTCATTATCAGGTTGTTTCACGTGAATTAACAGACTAACAGACATCATCGCTTGCACACACTCCTAAAAAAAACAAACAAATATTTCATATTAGCATCATTAATTCATGAAGTTAGAAGCGAGCGAAGATCTCCAAGGTAACACAATGTACTATAGTCCTAGATAATGAAGATTACTTTCTCTAAAAACAAGAATAGAAGAAAGAAAAATGGAAAAAGAAAATCGAGTCAATGTAAAGGAAGATGCAAGGAAAAAGAAATCAGATAAACAGGTGAGAAAGATTTAAAAAAAAAAACAATAACATGCGCAATGCAAAATAAAGATGATATATGAGATAAAGAAAATGAATTATCAGATGAAAAAAACGAAAGGAAAAAAAAAGAGATATAATGAAAAAGAAGTCCTCAGGGAGTGCTAAAAAGGGGCTGGAAAGAAAATAGATAAGTAAGAAAGAGGAGGAGAACGAAGAAGAAAGGTCATCTTTTAAAAACACAAAACGAAAAACATTAAAAATAATATGATACATACGCAAATAGGAATTGCAAAAGCATCAGTCGAAACATGGCACCGCTACGTTACAGTCCTAATTATACTTACAAAATAGAAGAACACAGACAGCCTCTCGCATGAGTAATTGTTCCACTATTTCTGCCCGTTCGTGACAGCCATCAATTTTCATACAATAATAGGGACAATAACAGACAATTGAAGATCCTATTATTAGTCAAAGTGGCGAATTCATAATTGTTTGAATTTATTTGCAGACTCCAGAATAAAAAGAAAAAAAAGCGAAATGACAAAAACAGATAGGAATGGATGAGTGGGGCGACACTGAGTGCAAAAGAAGACAGAATCATTTACTTAGAGGAGATAAAATGAAGATAAACTTTATTCCCGTCATCCAGATAAAGAGGATTAAAAACCCAAACAAAAAATTTTACTCCTAATAAATAGTTCTAAGTAAGAACAGAGTTTTCTCGAAGGGCTTAAGAATATTTTTTTCAAGGTTTAAAAACTCGCAACTGGTGACTTAGTTTACGTCAAATGAGAAGACTTTCTTGTGTAATTAATGAATTTCGCTAATGTGGTTAATTATCAGATGAAAATTAATGAAATTCGTAATGAGCAGATGGCATTTTTTTTCTATTCGTTCTTTAAGCTGCTAAGTAGTTCACGGAAGACACAAAGATGTGAAAGAAAAAGGAGAAATTCTATTTTTGTTAGTATCGAGGTTGAAAAATCTAAAAATAACTGAGAATTTAGGGCATATAAATGCGTATAAACCATATTTGCTTGTAGCCACCCCCCCCTTTTTTTTTCATATGTAGTCTTCTGTCACACTCTCAAAACCTTAAGACCTGCGTCTTCTTGGAACTATTCTACTCCCTCCTCTCTTTATGTACTCATCTTCTAACCTCTTCCTAGCCTACAGCTTAAGTCCCGGATTTAATGTTGATTAGGTATCTTTAATATAACCTGCTTTCCGGGTGTTCTCTGTTAGCATTCTAAATAGCCTCGCGTCAAATAAGGAAACCAAACACAAAGAAATCCTTGTGTTCCTTCTCACCGCGTGCTTCTTTGATGCCAATGGTGTTTGGTGTTTTCTCAAGTGCGTTGTGTCTATTCCCGTAGCATGCACTTAAATCTTTTCGGTCTTGCGAACGAACACTAGTATGAAAGAAATCTTTGTGGAAATATGCTTTCAATTTGTGTATGTGTGTGTTTGTGCGTGCGCGAAGATTTGTCCGTGTCTATAATGAGAAACACCATCCAAAACATAAGAGATTCTAGTGATGAACAAGAAAGGGAGATTTTTTTTCTTTATCTCTCCATCTATATCTTATAATGTTTATTTTCTTGCAAATAAACAAAAGAAAACGATTGAATAAAAGAGTAATCCAAATCACAGATCATAGTAACGATTTTGTTTTATTAATTTAAAGTTTGACGTGTATTAGAGGGATTGGACAACATGGATTATTTGCATCTGTGGTCGCATTATAAGTGTGCTAGTAACAAAGTAAAAAAAAATTCTCCGAATAAAATAAAACAAAAAAATGTGTAAAAGATGCGAAATCATTAGCTTCTACAGGGTGTCCCAAAATTCACTAAATTTAGCGCCATTTGTGCGGTAAAGTGTTGCCAACGAGAAAAAAAAGACAGCGTGACAGCTGACAGTTCAGGGTTATTAAAAATGACCACATACAGCGAAGAGAGTTCGTTGAATGGATTATGGAACAACAACAAGTGGATGCTTATTTTTCGAACAAAATCATCTTCAGCGATGAGGCTCATTTTCATCATGATGGCTTCGTTAATCGACACAGTTGTCGCATTTGGGGTTCAGAAAATCCACGAGTGATTGTTGAGAAACAAATGCATCCACAACGTGTCACTGTTTGGTGCTGGAGGCATCATCGGTCCATTCTTCTTCGAAAATGCGGCTGGTAAGGCAATAACAGTTAATGGTGCTCGCTATCGCGACATGATAATTCAGTTTTTGTGTCTAAATTGCAAGATATGGATGTGGACCACATGTGGTTTCAACAAGACGGTACCACATGCCATACAGCCCGAGAAACAATTCAATTACTGCATGAGTCATTTCCTGGTCGTGTAATTTCCCGTTTTGGTGATCAGAATTGGCCGCCAGATCATGTGACTTAACGCCGTTGGATTTTTTCCTTTGGGGTTTTTTGAAGTCTAAGGTTTATGCCAACAAGCCCACGACCACCCACGCCTTGAAGGGGGAAATTGAGCGCTGTATCAACGAAATTCAGTCACATTTATGCAAAACGGTCATGGAAAATTTCGACAAAAGAGTGCGTATGTGCCAGCAAAGCGGTGGAGGCCATTTACCCGATATGCTATTCCATGCATAACCCTATACTGTATACTTTATGAATCAATAAGAAATTAGAATTTTTAATTAAAAACCTGTGTTTTCTATCAAAATTACTTCTTGCGTGAATTTTGGGACACCCTGTATATACGAGTTGCCCAGTCCAGAAATTACTTCAGGCGAAACCTTTTTTACTTACACTTGGCTAAAGGATGAAACCAAGAATATAATTTCTTGGCATCTTTAATTTATAGTATCACGAAATGGAAAAACTTTGAACAAAAATTCTCTGAATATTTAAAAAAAAAAAATTAGCAGAGAAAAAAAACATGTTTTGGAGACAGTAGGAAATTAACCGCAAATGTTTTTACGGAAAAATCTTGCGTAAAAGGCAAGACTAATAATAATAAAAGGCTTCTAGATTTCCGCACAGATATGGACTAGTCAGTGTAACACATATTTCATCATAAAGATGTGCATAAATTTACTTGCTATAAAAACACAGGAAAAGTCAACTTCAAAGGAATCAGAAACATGTTTACAGAGAGAGAGAGAATGAGATACTGAAGGAAGTGATCGCCATCTGTTTTTGAGTAGGATAAAAAGGAATATCACATCAAAAATAAAATTTTGTATTAAAGTTTTGAAAAGAAAGTCAAGAAACTTGCATATGGGAACTCCACACTCAAATATTACACATTATTGAGATGTGTGAGAGAGAGAGAATGTTTGAAAACAAGTACAAAACCTTAGAGAGTGAATAGCAAAGTATGAAAAAAATATTGACTCATCCACAGAAATACGTGGTAAAGTCTCTTTTAAACAGAAAAATAAGAACTCGAAGATGATACAAGAAGCAGTCCCCAAAAATAAAGTTCTTGTTGAGTAAATTAGCATATTCCCTTAAAACAGAGATAAAAAAAATATAGGAAACTAAGTTATGTGAAAATAGGCGAATTAAAGTGATGGGAAGGCTGGAAAATCTAGAAGTTTAAAATGTTATACAGGAGTCTCATGCACCTACTGTCGAAATGAAGGAAATATAGAACAAGGTTTAACTGACTAATAATTTTACACATAATATGTTATGTGTAAAAAAAAAAAAAAAAAAAAAAAAAAAAAAATCAGTATTAAGGGAAGAAATTGACTAAATTCAGAAGCGGCTATTTAGATGATGTTATTTTAATTGCCCAGAATGTAATATCTCCTATTAATTTTCAGCAACAATCTCATATGACTTGTTTGTTAACATTCAAATTAGTGTTTTAATAATCTACACATTTAATATTTTATTAAATTCTCTACGAATCTGCGAGGATTCTTGTATATTAAGGTAATCACTTTAACAAATTTATGTCAGTAATGCCGGCCTAAAAAATAGAAGGCAAAAAAAATAAAACTAATTACATTTGCAGTAGTAAATCCACAGAATACGTGTTGCATTTTAACTGCTTAGGTTGAACTGTTGAATGTAAAAGAGTGCATGAAGGGAAACAAAGAACAAGCAAGTCATGTTTTGTCTGTTTTCTCTACTAAATAGAGAAACCAAAATACGAAAATGAGTAAGGATGGATCGACAAACAAACCTTGGTACGCACTAAGTAAAAATTACTATCGAATTTTGAATAATCCTTTTAGTTCTAATATTATTATTATAAATTTTCTAAAGAGGATCATCTCATAACCAAATTTCGAAATTTTCTGACTAACAGTAACAATAATTACTGTTAAGACTAATACGCTATTTCGAATTGTTGATTTTTGTGGAAGGAACTTTTTTTCATTGCAGTTTTAGTTCTGCAATAATCATGGGATCTCACATCGGGAGACAAAGATCTCTCAATCCTCGTATTAGAAATCATCTAATACTTAAAAACGTTAACAAAAATTGGTTGCCACAGTGAAATTCGAACTACTCACCCCCTGTCAAATATATGAAGAGC
Organism: Typopeltis vanoorti; assembly: GCF_054136105.1. Taxonomy (NCBI): domain Eukaryota; kingdom Metazoa; phylum Arthropoda; class Arachnida; order Uropygi; family Thelyphonidae; genus Typopeltis; species Typopeltis vanoorti. The sequence goes on from NC_143570.1 coordinate 28,471,811, forward strand.
AAACACTATCGACTTGGAGACCACGTAGTGGATGGGATCTCCGGTTCTGTAAATCCAGTTAAATTTTCTTATTTTCAACCGCTTCCTTCTAAATATCAAAATCTATGGTCAATCTTTAACTTTTCTACTTCAGTCACATAATAACATACGAGGTTGGTCTGAAAAGCTCTCAGCCTAACAATGAAAAACCGAATTTATAATTTCAAACTTATTTTTATTTTTCAACATAATCTCCCTTAAGACTAAAACATTTATTCCAGCGCGCCATTATCCCGCTCCTGTAGTGGTTCTCAGTAAGATCTGCAAAATACCCCTCTACAGTTGCAATCACCTCTTGATTCGAAGAAAAACGCTGACCAGCGAGGAAGAGTTTTAGTATTGGGATGAGATAGAAGTCAGAGGGAGTCAAATCTGGGGAATAGGGTGGATGTTCCAACAATTCATAGTGCAGATCCCTTATTTTTCCCATTGCCAAAACACCTTTGTGGGCAGGTGCGTTGTCCTGATGAAAGATGATTTTTTTCTTCTGCAAACCGGGTCTTTTCTCACGAATCTTTTCGTCGAGTCTGGTTAAAAGATCGGAATAATATTCTCCGGTTATTGTTTTACCCTTTTCAAGATAATTACTAAACAAAATGCCTTTAGCATCTCAAAACACCGATGCCATGACCTTTCCTGCTGATGGAACCGACTTTGTCTTCTTTGGCGCTGAACAACCGGCTTCTGTCCACTCTTTTGACTGCTGTTTGGATCCTGGTGTGTGATGGTGAATCCAAGTCTCATCCATAGTAATAAATCGACGCACAAAATCAGTTTTATTCTTGTTAAACGCTCCACGCACTGTTCAGAGATTTTCATGCGAGTGTGTTTTTGATCTGCTGTGAGCAAGCGCGGTAGCCATCTTGAGCAAAGCGTTTTCATTTGCAATTCTTCATGCAAATATATCCTACACGTTCTTTTGAAATGCCTATAGTCTCAGCAATTTCACGCACTTTGAGTCTCTGGTTATCCAATACCGTATCGTCCACTTGATCAATGATTTCTGATGTTGGACTTTTTGGACTTCCTTCGCGTAGATCATCTTCAAGGCTGGTACGGCCACGTTTAAACTCGGCAGCCCATTTCTTAATTATCGAAAACGAAGGAGAAGAGTGCCCATAAACTTTTATGAACTTCGAATGAATTTCTTTTGGCGTTAAACCTTCTTTTACAAAGAATTTTATAACCGCACGATACTCAATTTTATCCATTTCAAGGATACAGACAACACTTTTGCTTCAGACAGCTGTCTAAAACAAACTACTCGATAAAATGACTTGCAATTTCACATGGATGCTTCTGACAGATGTACCAAATTAGAAAAAAAAAATCTTGCCGATAGTGTTGCCATCTGTGGTCGAGGCCGAGAACTTTTCAGACCATCCTCATATATTCCTTTTTTTTGGGACATTAAATTATTTTTATCTTTTGAAGCTTTCTTCCTGATAAGTGTATAATCATAATACAACTAAGTATGAACAGTATTCTATTCGACTTTGAGGCTGATGTCAGACAGAGTGTTATTTTCAAATAGGCATAATTTATTTACTAGATTTATCAAATAAACACAACTGGATTGACTCATTCTGGTCCGTGACGTGTTGAAAGTTCTATAATATGTCAACTTTATTGTAATTTTGATTTATTTAGGGAATACAATAAGGTGTCTTAACTTTCACCAGTTCTCAGTTGACTCTTTTCATTGTTTTTTCATTATTAGCTCCCAATAGGAATCTCAATGTATCCTTTTAATGCAATCCTCTATCCCTCAATTCTTTCATGCTGTACCTGCTTTCTCTCTGGGAAAATTAAAAAGCACAGAACTAAAATGCGACAGCTGCTTTAACAATTCGGAGCACATACTCAATTAAATATCAGATAAATACGAGTTGGTGTAAGAAGAGTACAAACTCTGCATTTGAATATTTTTATTAATGTCTTTCTTACAGCAAAATGGGCAAACAAGAAGCTCACTGGATAATATGGAAGCCACAACTGTTAACTTTAGCTCATTTTACTTCTAATTACCGATGTTGAGGGAAGGAAGGAGAGGTTAGAAGGGGGGAGGGGGGGGATGAAAGAGCTTTCAGGATATCCTGCGAGATGTACATACCACACTCATTATAATGAGCAACTGCTGAGTTTTACGAGCAACGTATCCCTTAGAGAGCCACCAGGGGATCTCGTTCATATTAATGAGGAGTCACTCATTACAATGACAGCAACACCAGCTCCTGTGGTCCCTGCATAATAATCAACAAACCAACATGATGCGCGCGCCCATTTCCAACTAATTCTGTCCACTGAATAATTACACGCAGATGTTCTAGTTAGATGACCAACCACAACTTTTCACTGGCACAATTAGAAAATATTCTCACGTGATTATTCTTCCTGTAAATGCACTTCCTTTTCGGCATTCATGATAGGCAGCACCACCTGGCGACGGATGTCCAGAAGGTTAAACAAATTCTTGTTCATCATCTACGGTTGACCGACCGGTGATTAATGATTCGTCCATGGTCCGTCACCCGCCATAAAGATCATTACTTGTCCTGGAGGAATCGTGTATATAACGTATGCAAATTGTTAACCTTTGTAGGGTAAACGCAAAGGCCATCTGGTGAAAAAAAGTACTGATGGTGAATCAGCACTTTTTTTTTGAATTTCCGAGAAATTTTGAGTTCACTAATTAAAAAATAAATAATAATCATTATTTTTAACATCGCGGACAATACATTTTAATTAATTTAAATCCTATTAAAATACATTTAACAACCTAAATTAAAAATAAAAAAAAAAGTACGCATTTCTCTCACATCTTTTCCGATAAAAATATTGGCAAATGATTTTTACCGGCCGGTGTGACACTACATTCCTGCTTATTGGATGTTTGATGTGAGCGATCAATGAACTAAATCATTTCATTTTAAATAGAAATATGTATTCATACAATTAATATGTTAATCTTTTAACTTTAGAGTCTTTAAAAGTTTCAGTATTCCCATCAAAACTAACTTTTTTTTTTAATTTTCTGTTAATAAAGGAATAATACAGAAAAGCAGAGTTTAACGTAACACAAATGTGTTTCGTTTTTACTTCTGAACATTAAAAAGTGTTGAAATTTGGCATGCATATTGATGAATATATACTGAAACTCAAGGGGGGAAATATCAAAACTCAAAATATCAATCCAACATCGAAAAAAGAAAAAAAAATGGTGAATTCATCTGATTGCTGGACTTAAAAACTACTTCGTGTCAAAAATTTGTTAGTTAATGAATGTTTAAAAAAATTAATCGGCTGATGAAATGTTCTTGATGTTGTCTTCTAATTTCGCTTTTTTATAATTTGAAATTGTTAAAGAAAAACCGGGTTCGAATCCCATATTTGGAACGGACGTTTGTGAATGTCTTCAGGTGAGAGATGAGTTAAGTCGCTTCAGATGTGAGACCTAAAGTAGTTTGAAAAAAATTTCCATGTTTGACTTTAGATCACGGCTTCCGGATGATGCAAAAATGCACAGAGTACCAATTCTCTCTTAGTTTCGTGAGTGGGAGTCGCAAAAAACAATATTTAAACACGATTTTGGATTCGTCGTTTTTTCAAATTGGTATAATGAGTTTACTGAAGAAATCTCTGTAATATAATATATAAATGGATTATAATTTATAACAATATTTACAAGTGTTATAAAACGTAAATGCCCAATATGAAATTTATAATCTTGTATCCTAAGTTGAAAGAGAGGGTAGTCATTTTTATCTACGACTACGATGATAAGGTTTAAAAAAAAAAAAAAAAACGAATTCCAGGAAGAAATCCCTTTTTCCTTTGCATAAACTTGAACGAAAGGGAAAAAAAAAGGCAAGTGTGATAAAGAAAACGAATTGGATTATGACAGAAAACAAGCTCAAGGAAATCCTACGTTATGTGGCAAATAGAAAGGGGGAGGGGGCTGATTACAGAAGAATAACTATGCGGAATGCAGATAAGCTCCATATTATCGTGGAGAATGGAAATGGATAACCCAGCAATCTTAAAGATATTGCAAAATTGCTATGTAAACAAAGGATTAAGATATCAGCGGATATGTTAAAGGAATATGCGAAGAAACTGATAGCATCTTTCATGAGGCATTGTCCCAAAGTTAAGACGCGACGTTAAACATCGAGTCTTGACTTTGAGACAATGCCAAAGAGGTGGAAATAAGATGGTCCCATGGGTGAACAAGTTAGTATTCCTGTCGTTATTATTATTTTTTTAATGGGACATTATGTGTTATAATCTACTTACATTTTATAATAAAGCGATAAGTGAGTTAGATAAGGGAGTTGAAAGACTACTGCATATATTAAGAAAGATAGGAATGAAAAATAAGCTCACGGCATGGCTAAGAGCATGAAATCTAACAGATATCAAACAATAGTGCACAGAACATGAAGTGCTATTAATCTCTCTCTGTATACTGTGGATGGGTTGAACGGAGGGATATATATTTCTTCGTTGACAATGCAAACCTAGGAAGAACAATAAGAAGTGACCGATATCTCTTCAGGATGACTTGAAAATATTTAATAGGGCGAGGAGAATGAATAGCAGTAAAATTTCCCAGGGACTGCAGTCTGAGTATTATACTGAATGGACTGCGTTTCAGGAAATTGAGGAGGCCAGGTATGTAAGGCATAATAGCCTTTTGGAAGTAGGAAAAAAATGACATTCGGGGGCGAAGGGTATATTTCAAAGTGGTGAACAATGCATAGAGTAACTGCTATGTTGTTGACAACGACAAGTACGGCTTTAACCCGATATATCTAGAATGCTTTCAGATCTGGTCACCCAAGTTTCAGGAAAATGTGTGTGTGTGTGTGTGTGTGTGTGTAGAGAGAGAGGGGGGGAAAGGAGGGAGACAGCTTAGATGATATTAGGCCTATGTAATAATGAAAATGAGATTTTTCAAGGCATGGTAGGAATGAAAAAAAAAAAAAGAATAGAGAGTCAGTTGAACAAGATAAGCTATCGGGGGGGGGGGATGATGAGCAGATTTTATCCCATGGAGAGTAAGTGGAATATGTTGTTTAAGGAATTGAAAGTATTTTAAATTGTTAAGTGAATGGATTTAAATAGAACTTTGAGGCACTGCATGAGAATTGAATCTTTCTCCAGAGATAACCACTAGGACGCTACGGAAGTACTTATGATGAAACGGCTGAGAACGCAACTTAAAGGCTTCAACATCTAAGCAGAAAGCCTTTGGTGACAAATTGTTGTCAAATTTTTCTCTTTTTTTTTTTTTATGTGCACTACGAGGTCCAACAAGTGAGAGCTAAAGTGCCAACACTGGCACAGATGCAATTATATCACTAGCCGCGTATCAGAATTCTTATCAGCATTCAAACTACACCCTCTGTCCACAAAGAAACCGAACTTTTCGAAAATAGATGAAACTAGTAGCGCAACCTGTTTTATTTTTTTGTTGTCGAAAGCGGCCACCTTCATTAGTATTGTGTCAACTGTTTATAACATTTGTTTCATTAGAAGCCGAGTTATAGTGCCAAGAGTGACAGTGTGTTTCGACAAACGGTCTTCACGGTATTCATACCGTACGCGACGAATTCTCGCTATCAATCGCTTCAAAACTTCGAGATAAAACTCACCATTGACCGGTTGGCCAGGCGGAACGAATTCTTTGTGGATAATGCCCTTGGAATCGTAGAAACAAATTAGCATTGTCTTTACTTTTCACTTCTTCAAGCGACTTTTTTCCGGATGTTCCTCTTCTGGTGGTCTCCACTCAGCACTCTGGCGCTTTGTTTCGGGCTCATACCCAAAACACCACGTTTCGTCACCAGTAACGATCATTTCAAGGAAGTTTGAGTCCTTACGAGCGGTTTTAATGAGATCCTTGCAGTGTTCAATTCGATACCTTTTTTGGTGGTCGGTCAACTTGCGGAAACAAATCGCTAATTCAATTTACGAAGGCCCAAACTCTCGGTCAAAATGTCGTGCATATTTGATTTTGGAATCCCCAATTCATCTTCAATCAATCTCACGGACGATTTCGGGTTTTCTTTAATGAAATCACGCACTTTTTGGATGTTAACTTCGCTCAGTCCAGTTTTTGGACGGCCAGGCTTTTCGTCATCCTCAAGCATCTCACGACCACTTTAAAATCGTTTAGACCACTCATAAACTTGAGTACGGGATAAACATTCATCACCTTATGCTTTTTGAAGTATTCGATGCGTGTCGGTAAAACGTTTACCAAGTTTAACACAAAAGTCAATCGCAGCTCTTCGTCTGAAACTCATTATCCGAACCGTTCGTTAAACCACACTGTCACTCTTGGCACTATCTCGGCTTCTAACGAAACAAATGTCATAAACAGTTGACTCAACACTAATGAAGGTTGCCTCTTTCGACAACAAAAATATACAACAGGTGGCGCCACTAGTTTCTTCTATTTTTGAAAAGTTCGGTGTCTTTTTTGGGCAGAGGATGTAGTATATCGCATGCCTTGCGAAATAAAATAATGGAAAAAAAAAAAAAAAACCTTATTCCCATTTTCAGTTAATAATAATCTAAATAAACTTATCATACAATCAGATTTCGGTATATAATTATTTTTTGATCAATTCCAAGCTCACTCAAACATAAAATTGTTAGTAATCATAACGTACGAAAATATTTCTGAATAAAAAAAAAAAAAGAAAGAAAGAAAAAAATCAATATTGAATGACAGGATGTAAACTCACAATTTCGTAATAACCTACCCTTTCATTTAAAGTTTTCACGAATGCTAAAATAGAACATAAAAACGTTCAACATTCTGCCAACATCACCTTATAAAATGCTGACTCCCATGCTTGAAATACACAGACGCTGTAATTAAACTGTTACTACTGCAATCGATCATGAAAACAGTTAATATAAAGATGATTGATCAGGGACACAGGCCACTTATCACCGTATGTATTTATAGTCCGTCTCTGCTATATCCCGTTTGTCTGGCATTTCAGATTCTTTTTTAATAGCTTAATGTCCGTGCCCAGTCGAATCGTACGTTTTTCTACCTTAAACGTTTTGCAAACCATAAGAAAATATCGAAATAGCATTTTAATCCCTTGAAAACATTACTTGAGAATAATGCACACTTCTCAAACAATATCCAATTGTATACCTCGGGAGGTGATTATTTGTTATTGGCAAACTGTCACGTTACAATTTTCTTCTTTAAGTTGAATGGAGATTTAATTAAACTTCCTAAAATGTTTTATAAAATTAAAATTGCAAACTTATTTTAATCTTTCGTAATATTAAACTAAAATATTTTAACTAAAACAGTTTGAAATTTAAAATTTAGTAAGACTTCAGCTGCAGACATCCTAATTTACTTAGTCCATTACGAAGTAACTTACATAACAAAACTTTCATACTGGTTTTAAATAACTGAAATAAAACAAGTTTATTTATATAAAATAAAGAAACATATCTTATGATAAATATAACTAATTAATGATTATAATTTTAACATGATTACTTTTTAATATTTTCTTAAGTCTTTTCGATACCTTTTTTTCTTTTCAATATTTGATGAATAAGAGGCTAGCATTATTTTCTGCATATGGATATACATATGCAATTAAGTGCAGAAGATCAACAGTGAAATGCGGTGATTAAGTGCAGAAGATCAACAGTGAAATGCGGTGATTAATTACTACCGCAGAAATTATTACCACAGAGTAACCACTAATCAGCTACCAAAATAATAGTGTGAAAAAAAAAAAATCTTTAAAAACGGACTGCTTAGTTTAATTCTTAGAAGGGTAACAAATATAACAAATATTTATATTATATACATTGTAGGAAGTGCTATCAGAATGCGTCTAGTGAATATCCTGGGAGGGTAATGGATGACAATGCTGTAGCCAATGAAGTTCTAACTGAGGCTCGGCTGTTGCTGTTACCCCTGGGACGCTGAGGTTCGCTCTCTTAAGGTTTTTGCGTTGAGGGAGCAAATTTGAGTCTCCGGGGAGGGTGTTCTCCGCACGGCCCAGTGAGGGGAATTGTCGGTGGATGCGTTTCCCTGGAATATGAGTGGCTCTGCTCGGTGGTGGGGGAAGCTGTCACGGTGTAGAGATTATCGGTTCTCCGAGATTCCGACTTTTAGTTCTGCGGACCGCTCATCCGTGGGATCTTACACCGCACTTTAACATTACCGTGGAGGGTAGTGGATGGCAATGCTGTAGTCAATGAAGTTCTAACTGAGGATCGACTATTGCTGTTACCCTCCTGCCATGATCAGAGCTTTAATAGCAATAACACCTTACACTGTCCTCTACTGATAACGGGGAAGATGAAAAGCATTCTTGCTTCGCCCCCTTTATGACAGTCCCTATAAGGACTGTACTTAACTGGATGTTTTGCTGACACTCATCGCTTATAAAAAAGAATGCCGGTTTATTTTAGTTTCAATAATTCATATATTTATTTCAAATTTGAAAAATATCAAAGAATACAAACGTGTGGGAGCATCCGAAAACGAGTATGTAGCATAGTTAAGTACATGAAATATCTGAGTAAATTGAATAAAAATAAAATGCATTTATGAATTATGGGCATAAACTATATTAACATTAGAACCTATATTAACGTTATAGGTTGTAAAAGTCTTCGGTACTCATCGAGATGAAAATCCGGGTCTTTCTGACTAGGGAATGTATTGTTCCTTCAACCGTGTATGGGGGAACTTGCACAAAAAAGATGAACGAAAAATTTCGGAGGGATAACCAGGAACCAAAATACGTACAACAGCATTTTTAATTTCTTTCCATTAAGAACAAGTCACAGAAATATAGAATATTTCTGCGACTTCATCGTTCCTCTTTTGCAGGAATTATAAGCGAGAATTTAAGAGGATTTCTAAGTTCTGTATATTTATAGCTCCGTTTTTGGAGGGTGGACAAGATGGATGGAGCAAAGAAATTCTGTGGCATATTTCTTTCATCAGATAAGAAGTCGCAAACGGGAGGTGGGGGGGGGAGAATGAAAGGAAATCAACCGAATTCTCAATCTCGAGGTTAGTGTAGTGGACAAATTCATTTGATCATGTGACGTGGGAAGATGTTCCATGAGGTTGACCAGGCTCGGTTCTCTTCCACCAGAGTGAATTTCTGATGAATGATGAGCTAAGGAGACAAATGGGTGGGAGGAGTGTCACTGATGGAAAAAAAAAAAAAAAAAAAACAGGAGTGGCTACATCAGTCTGCCATATGGTAGTAACAGGGCTAACTAAAGTATAAGACAGGATAAATAAATGAACCAAGCACAAATTAAACTATATAACTTAAATTGGATGCATTACACGAGAAAGAAGAATAACATTGATACTCTGTCCTCGGGAGGAGTACCGTAGCTTCCTGGGACGCATGAATTTTACAAAGCCTAATCTGTGTAAAGTCTATAACGGTTACAGAAACAAAAGAGCATCGATATGAATAGGGAATGCTAATAAAAGTAGTGAAATGGTTTTAAAGCGACCTCATTTTGAAATCGACCAAAAAAAAAAACGTGTCCCTTCATCAGAATGCTGATCACGTGATTCAGCCAACAGCATTCTTTGTGTTAGAAAACACAACGGCATTCCATTGCCTAGCAGGGTCGAACTAACTTACTAGGGACGACCCAATATTACTTCGTGTTTACAGCACAGTCACGTGCCGCGTGTGTCTGGCTCGAGTGCGTGATTTGTAAACACTTCACGAGAGAAGCAGCTGCTCGACTTATTGTTGACAGCTAAATGCTCCGTTTTATCGTTTCCTGTGAGATTTTATGAGACTTCTTCGGTAAAGTGCTGCAAACTTTGATTAAGGTTGCATGGGTATACAAAGTGCCTAGAACAATATCGCAGTTTGGCCAGAAATTGGAACGAGCCTGCGTTTCTTCTCAAAACGGCTACACAACAGAATTTTATAATACTATATAAACCCGAAGTAGCTTTCATAGTAGCTACGGCATAATACCAAGTTTTCCATCTACCGTTTCTTATTAAGACTACGCGCGACAACGCCGATTCACTCCCATAACGGCAAAATAAAAAGAAACTGTCTGGAATTCTTGGTACCACTTTAAGCTGCTTGATATAGCATACAGAAAAATTCTATTCCAACGAGAGGTTCTTTAATATTAAAAAAAAAAGAGTAAAACTAAAAGCATGGCGTGCATTTTCTTTTGATTCCAAAACGTAAGAGGTCCAAGAAATAATTTTTCTTAATAAGTACACTCTTTATAAGATACTACTAAAAGTTATTTATCATTCTTAGTCCTTATAAGGACTGGCTTAAAGGGGCGAAGCAAGAATGCTTTTCATATTCCCCGTTATCTGTAGAGGACAGTGTATGGATAAGGTGTTATATTGAGCTATTAAAGCTCTGATCATGGCAGGAGGGTAACAGCAATAGCCGAGCCTCAGTTAGAACTTCATTGGCTACAGCATTGCCATATTTATAAAGGTAAAGCCCTCTCTAAAAATTCGGACGATCCCTAGGCCACTCAATCGTGGGCGAAAGACCGTCCATCTCAGCGTTGGCTCCACTCAGTGATGGCCTTCCACCCACCCGCCACCACTGAGCAGAACCGCTCAAATTCCGAAGAAAATCATTCACCGACAAAGCCCCTCAGCGGGCCGTGGCGGAGAACACTTTCCCCGGAGACTCAAATTTTGCTCCCTTAAGAGAGCGTACTCAAAAACTCTCGAATCTCAGCGCCCCTGGGGGGTAACAGCACAGCCGAACCTCAGTTAAACTTCATTGGCTACAGCATTGCCATCCATTACCTCCAAGGGTATTGGAATGAATGAATCCAGCAACTCGTTTTTCAAAACATTTCTTATACAAAAGTATATTAATAACATAAAGGTGTATTTATAAATCCTTATTATATATGCGTAATTCTAATTTCTTTTCAGAAATAAATTCAAAAAGTTAAATTTCATATAAATTACTATAATATTATATAACAAATATTTAATATGGACAGAGCTTTGAGTTTTTTAAAAGCCATCATTTCTTTAAAAAAATGAGATCTATGATATGTCTCAAAGATATCAAAAGCCCTCGAAGGAATTTCAATGTATTCCCGAAAGATGGCAACGCTGTGCAATTGATATTCATTAATTCAATGTATAAAATATCGTCAACATTTTCCGGAACGATAGCTTAAGCTTATCAATAAACAGTTCAAATATAGCCGAGTAAGCATGATGATGGCGTAGATCGCTCTATAAGTGTGTATAAATTTCAGACTATCTCCGAGATGTTTATTTTGAGTAGATTTTGCAGATAATTAAAAAAAAAAAAGCCCTATTAAAAGGCATAACCGTTAGCAATATCTAACGTTCGGGTGTGTTAAATTCGCTGAATAAGCTAGATCGCAATATGTGTAAAAAAGTGCACTTGATGGCATTTCAAAGAAAAACGCCGTTTGCATATTTTCTGTTAGTTCAGCAAGTTCTTACGCTAATTAATGACAAGCTAATGGAGCACGAGCCACCATTGTTGTGAGTTTCACATGGAAAGAATTGTAATGCGCGCCACGTTTTGTTCTCTTTCACTGGAAAATTCATTAATGACGGTAGGCACGTGACTTGACTATGACGTGTAGCTAAGCAACGCCTTATTAACAGTGTCATAGAATAACACAATAACGGTGTAAAGACCACCTGCTACGAGGGTTGGGATATCTAGACAGGGTTTTTCCTTTCTTTTTCTATTATTTTAACCATTTCCGTTTTTTTTTTTTTTTTTTTTTTTTTTTTTTTTTTTTTTGTCTCAAGTGTACGACGACATTGGCAGAATTGTAGGGGTCATGCAAAACAAATTAATACGCAATGTACTGCTGAAATAATATGGATACGAAGTTTAAGAAAGCTCATTCGCATGGTACAGTTTGGTGGTTAATAAACATTGATCTTTATGTATGTGGATATTTCGTAAGATTGCAAAAAAAAAAAAAAAAAAAAAGTAGAAATAAAAATCATATCGACTTCAAACAAATCGTAAATCAAATTTAAATGTGATCAGTAAATTTAAATGTCAAAAATTGACGTCGACCTATCAATAGTTTAATAGTTATGTAGCTTAATATATTCAAATTTTTGTGTAATTCAGTTTAAATTTTAGTTAGACATACAGTATCGAACAAATTAAATCCGAATACTCACATTTTAAAGGAAAAAATTAATTTTGCAAGAAAATAAGCACAAAAATTAAACTCCAACTTAACTAATAATTTATTTGTGCTCCCTGTTCCTAATAAGTTCATTAATTCGCTTAGGCATGGACTCTACCAACGCAGAACACATTTTTTCTTATTCTGCATCCAGAAACTATACTTTTATATGGATTCTGTTGTTATCCCTTGTATCCCAATTTAATTTTCCAAGTCTCTTTTTCATTATGGTCCACAAACTATTGGGTTAATGTCAGGAGAGTTATGTGGCCACCGAAGCAACTGGATGTTTGGATTTTTGAGGAACTCTTTCACTTTTTTTTTTTTGAAGTGTGGCATGGAGCGAGATCCCGTTAGAAGATGAGTTCTTTGTCTTTCTGGACCACTGTTTTCTCCAATATTTTTACGTATTGGTCACTTTTAATTAAACCGTGAACAAGCACAAGTGAACCTGGACCATTATGTGTAAAACAACCCAGAACATCTTTTTAGTTGGGTGTTTAGGAGTTTATTGAATGAACAAAGTCTTCTCAGCTGCTGATTTGTATGGCTCTCAACTGAGAGTATGTATGACCTTCTTCCACTTCTCAATAGTCCAATTTTTGTACACTCTTGCAACTAGGCTAATCGCGCGGACTGTCCACTCCATTAAATTAAAAAAAAAAAAAAAAAATGCGAAGCGATGTAAACTATTTGATATGAAAGTGCTTGTTTCACACTTGGAGTTAAATAGAGTGCATGCTTCTTTTTTTATTCTTATCAGCTTCCCTAAATCTTGCGTCAGAAGTCATCGGAAAGTTTTTGCAATTTCTGTTTGCATTCTTTTAAAATGTTCAACTCTACTCAGGTTTGTTGTTGTTGTTGATATAGCTAGTGTATTATAAACGTTTAACGTAGTCTGTGCTTAGGTGTGTTTTAGTTTTTTGTTTGTTTGTCATTGTTTCTTCTAATGATAAATCCACCAAGAAAGATAGCGAAAGCAGTTGACTATCGTGGATGGAACAAGGATTAGATGTAGGAGAGCTAAGAATTTATCAAAGCCTTTATTTTCGCTTTAGCATCACACAATATCTGTGACTTCTGCAACTAGTATGTTTTTTTTAACCGACAAATAGTAAAAGACTGCAACCAAACCTACAGCGCCCATCTTACATTGAAATGTTGTTACAGTGCATATATAGTATAAACAGTCAGTGAAATGCAAGGTCGGACAACATAATAAGCAGATTAACTGTGCAAGAAAGGACTCAAGTCACACACATTCCAATATTTAGTTGAACTGAAACCCACAGCCTGCTGGTTGCAAACTCGACACACTGCCCACTCGGTCAAAGAATTCGTCACGTGTCACCAGATACGATAATTCCTATGCTATGACCAATTCAGTATACCGTAAGGAAATAAAAGACGAATATCGAAAGAAAAATCTTCCAATAAAACTCAGGTGGGATAATAAAAACGAGCAAGTAATCCACTTTCGTGGTCAGCTGTGTACATTAGCTGAATAAAGTTGGTGTCTGTAGGAAGAGCTTTCTTAATGCGCCCTTTATAAAAGGAGGACCTTATTGAGTCGTATAACTCATTAGTGAGCCTTTGCTGCTCTGTCGTCCTATTTACTCATTAGGTGGAGAGCATTTCTCGGTCTTTCTTAGTAGACCCACAGGCTACACGCGGTTGTTAATGTGAGATCACTTAAACTGAAGTTGTAAAAAGAGAAGAAAAAAAAAATAATGATAGTGCTCCGATCATAATCATGTAGGGTAAAAAAAAATTAGAAATAACGACGTAAAAAAAACTCCTTCTAACTCTTCTTTTCTTTCCATCTTTACCGTTGTCTTAAGGACAACAATTAAAACTTTTCTCATCACAGCAGAGAAAAGTAGTGATCGAGAAGGGGCACGTACATTTTAATTATTGCTTCCTCAAGTTTTAAGAGCTGCAGAAGGAGATGCGGCATAGAGAAAGAGAGAGTGAAAAAACGAAGTGTTTTCTTCACTAAGACATCACGTTGTTATGAAGTAATAACCCTCTTTGTGGAACCCTCAGAGTCGTGTCAAGAAGCACTCCATTTTTTATTCATAAGATCCCGCTTCGTCCTTGTTAGACTCGTTATATCAATGTGATTACGTACACACACACACTATCGGAGACTTGAACTTTTCCCTTAGTAGATTCGTGAAGGGGGAAAGTAAAAGGTGGGGAAGGTTTCGATGATAGCGAAGAGAAAACAAAAGAGGAAAAAAAAAAAAAACTCAGTCATTAAAACCTCGTTAGAGTAAAATGTCATAATAACAACTTACAAAGACAAACAACGCCAGGACAAGTTACGAAAACTTTGTTCTCCTGGTCAGTTCTTCATTAAGGAGGGGCTATAAACCAGTTCTTCCAAAAAGACAACGATAAGATCTCGTTGCTGATATGTAGTTGTTTTTCTTTATCTTTTTTTTATTTGATTTTTTTTCTCCTATCCTCTGTACGACCTAGTTTGCTATCATAGCTACTATAGACGTAAGTAGTCATTATTACGTCATTTCCGATTTGTTTACGAGAATCTTCATCCAGTTCAACAGCCACTTTCCTTTTTAGATTGGATTAATTTTTTATGTGAATTCCAGCCAAGAAAGGCTGATTATGTACAAAACATTCACACCAGTACCGTGAGCGTCCTAAAAATCAGATGATCCGAAAACCCTGCTATCGAGACCAAACACAGTTCTTTTTCTAAGCCACTTTAGGCCTCTGGGATAGTGATGTTACTTCTAGCGATGAAAATAATCTAGGATAACGCAGATAATCATATAAGAAATTAAAAGTATATTAAAATGATACACTTTAATTACACATCCGCGAGTTATATTCAATAACTCGCTGTTATAAGCAGTAGCTTATAACAGCGAGTTTAAGCTATTGCTTGATTGGCCATTGCAATTTCTACTGCGCATATGAACAATGTTGACAAGAATTAGCATATTTTACGTAAGATGGCGCAACGATCGATTTTGGAAAGATTATACAAACAAAGTAATATTATGCCATCTTTCATATAGTTATATATTCATAAATAATAGAAAGAAGGTAATATAAAAAATTATCTGCACAATTTTACCCGTTAATTATCTGAATTATATCACAGATTTTAAAAGTTAACTTTTTTTTTTTATTAAAGTTGAAAAATTGCATAGGCAATTACATACTCTCCTAACAAACTAGTATCATCATCTTCGGCTAAAACCTGTAATATTGAGAAACATGAATTCGTAGGACGTCTGTCAATCTGTTACAATATTTATATGCTGTTATCTTAATTTTTCAATGTATAGTTGCATTTAAAAACATACATTGTGCTCAAACCTTGTACATATCTATCATGTAGGACAGAATTAATTACCATATTAGATTATGCATGTAAATAATTCATTTTTGTGCATGTTTGGTATTTTTTCCGCCAACAGGTGCATATATTAAGCATAAAAGACAAGCGATTAACAAAGAACGAATCTATGCTATGAACGAATCTATGCGTAAAAATAAAATAGTTCTAATCAGATAACCTGTAAAAATATGTACTGTTAATGATTGCATATAGAAAAATACAATATATACAGAACCAATTTCCCTATTCGTTCGGCACGATTTCCTTGTAAAGGAGCTAATCCAATTTGCAATTATATGATAAAATTATATAAATATATAAAAACTGATGGTAACTTAAATGATAAATAAAAAAAAATACTGAACTAGTTAAGAATATAGGTTAACTTATTTATACCTTACATATCTATATCTATAAACATACCTAAATTAAAAATCGTTAACGTTTTTATACTTTTGGCGCTCTCAATGGTGCGTAGTTCGGAGGAAGAGTGGTTGGAATTCAATCCAATACCCTTGGAGGGTAATGGATGGCAATGCTGTAGCCAGTGAAGTTTTAACTGAGGCTCGGCTATTGCTGTTACCCTCCTGCCATGACATGATCAGAGCTTTCATAGCTCAATAACACCTTATCCCTACACAGTCCTCTACAGATAACGGGGAAGATGAAAAGCATTCTTGCTTCGCCCCTTTAAGCCAGTCCTTATAAGGACTATAAGGTGCGTAGTTCGTTTCAATTATGAGTCCGTAAGGAAGTAATCTAAGTCAGCTTCTAACTTATTTATATTTATAACTTATTTATAGGCCTGCTGCCACTATCCATAATACAGTACGATCAGAGACGATCAGAAAATATTTTTGGCAGTTTTGTTTTCATGAATTACCTTAAAAGGATAATGAAGGAAACGATTCTCAATTTTAAAGATATTCTAAAAATTGTTTTCTAGACTTCTCTCACATGAATACAGTGTTTTTCAACTACATATCTGTATATGAATATTTTGTTTTGCGACTAAAATTAACTTGCATATTGTGCTTATTTCCTGTATAGTAGATAGCATTTTTCCCTTTATATACTTGTACATAATGCTGATATATACCGTATATTGGCTTGTTTAAATGTCAACCTACAGTACATTAGTACCTTGTACAAGCTAATCATCCTCATCAATTTCTGGCATGTAACAGGACAAATTGTGTAGAGGATGCTATGAAAGTGCTACATAATTAAACTCCCATTATCACTAGCTTTCTATCACCACATTCCTACTAGTGACTCCATCTCTTCGCTCTTCTAATTTCTCTCGGAATTCTCAGGTGTCATCTCTAGTCTTTGGTGAAATATTTTATTTCGAATCCTACTCTCAGATCCATATTTGTATAGCTTAGCCCACAGTTTCTTTTATTCCACTGGCTCCTACCATACCAGCTTTGTTTATTTCATTATCTATTTTGACATTTAGTTTGTCATCTTCACTAAAAATTGGACCTGATATAGCAGAAATATTTCATTTGCTCTATTGGCTTTCCAATAAACACACACACACACACACAAATTAGCTTTGCATTAGGAACACCCACCTAATAACGCATTACTCCACTTCTCTATTCAATCACGGATCGCATAGGCACAAATTCCGCAAGATGTCGAACATCCTTCATGCGTAACTTGACTCATGTCCGTTGCAGCAACTCCGTCAGTTCACATTCATTCCGTGACGGAGGATCAACAGTTCTCACACCCAGTTCTAGCATATCCCACACAAGTTCAATTAGGTTACAGTGAGGAGAATTTGGGGACCAAGGCGATGTGGTAAATTCGTTGTCGTATTCCTCCAACCACTCAGAAGTTGTATGAGCTCGATGACAAGGTGCGTTGTCCTGTTGAAAGATGGCACTGCGGTCGGGGTAGACTTCCTGCAGATATGAAGATGGTCAGCTAATAGGTCCCTGCAGCGTTCACCATTCAGTGTTTGTGGAATGATAACCAACGAACTCAGAGCGTGTCTGGAAAAAAGCTCCCCAGATTATAACACCACCTCCACCGGCCTGTTGAACTCCCAAATGCGCATCCAGGGGATGCACATTTGGGGTTCAACGCCAAATGCAAATCCGGCCATCAGCATGGTGCAGCAGGAAACTGGACTCATCACTCCAGACGATCTTCTTCCATCTGTCGAGGGTCCATTGCCGACGTCTCTTGACCCATGCGAGGCGTTCTTTGCGATGCCATCATGAGTACCAATGTTGGTCTTCGGCTGTGGAACCGCAGTGAAGCATGGTACATGTAGAAATGAGTCGAACTGTCCCGCTGTTGTACTCGTGAATGAACTGTGTGACTGTTGCATGCTCACTTGTAGGATCAGCCCTGCTTGGCTGGCCAATGTGAGCCCTTTTGCTGGTTGTCTGTTCATGGTTAATCCAGTCCTGGTACACCCCGTGATAAGGTGGCATGGGAGCAACCAACAAGTGTAGCTGCTTCCGAAATACTGGCACCTGGCCTCCGGACCCCAACTATCTGCCCATTGCCAAATTGGCTTACACCGCCACGTTCCTGGCAAACGTTTACTGATTACGTACAGAGGATAGATGTGTCCATTTATAGTAACTGCATGTGATATTGATATCACGTGGTACTTCGTTATCGCCCAATATGTAAATCGTGAGGGAAGGGGTTGTTCCCCATTGCAAAGCTAACTCAGTATCTTGAGTATTTTTTAATAAAGTGAATAAACTGATCATAGTAACTCATATTTGGCCTAAACCTGAACTGTGGTCAAACAGAATGATGGTTTCACAGTGAGTGAGTCTACGATGAAAGTCTTCTACTTCCTAAAGCCAATGATGGACATCCATGATAATGAATTTGAATGCATTGCCACAATTGGCCTACCAGGAAGATTAAAGGCAATTAAATCCAGGAGATCACAATATAATATTTGTGATATCCTGTTCTTAGTTTACAAATAGTATTCTATGAATTATGTACAATAGAACTTTTTTTGAAACATTGAATGAATTAACTGAATGAAACAGTGATGTACTAACACAGCCATAAGAAAATCAAGAAAGGTTGTTTGAACTAGTATGGTTCTAATTGCTTGTGGTTTTCAAGGATACCGAAATTCTTTTTATCATTCACATGTGAAACGGGTAATATATCAATCTTTCAATCACTCTATTTCAATTTTAATGAAAATGGGGGAACTGAGGTGAGTGACTGACACACTTATTTTAAGTAGTATTTTATTAATATAATTTATTTCCATTTTTCATTATACAGATAGGTATTTAACTGAAAATTTCGTTTTTTTGGGGGTGTGTGTATGTGTGTGTGTGTGGGGGGGGAATCCCCAACGTTACTCCCTTCCTCTGAACCTGTTACTGCATACCTTTATATTAATATTATATCAAAGGAAGAGCACTCGATTTTAATTCCAAGCAAGAAAACAATTAATATGTCCCAAACTAACTCCTATGTGGTTTGGTGGTTTGGAATTTAGTTCTACTGCATACATTAGATGAAAAAAAATTCAATTTTTTTTTTTTTTTTTTTTTTTTTTTTTTTTTTACTACATCGATCAAATGTTGTATTATCAAAAGGAATCCATACGATATCTATTAGGAAAATCATCCAAGTATTTAATATTAAGGCGATAAACGATTTTTGCGTTTCAACTTTTAAGGCTCGCTAGAAAACGAAAAATAAAGAGTGAATCTAAAGGAAATGAAAGTTCCTTCGTCCGTTACGCGCACGCACACACACACTCGCACAAAGCATCCGCTGAAGCGAAACGCTAATGGAGTAAGATAAGAAAATCTCATTTTAATAAATGCCCATTAAGTCGGTGACGGTAGAGACAGCCTTGCAAAAGCTAATTATGGTAATAGCGTTAATTGCAATGCTTCTGTTTATCAAGTTAACGTACAAAAATTGTAAAAATTGTTACTTGTATATTAACCGCGCGTGCTCTTACATATACACGCGCATTCGTTTCATATATCTACAATGGTATGTACGAAATCTGGCCTGGGAACATCGCTGCTATCGGCAATCGTTTCTAGCAGCTTGAAGGCAATTATAAATTCGTTGTTCGCATGCCAGGCAAGGCTTGTGTGTTGACTCGCGTACAAATGCTTGTTGGTTTAAGTACAAACATGTTAATCATGTATCTTTCCGTCAAACATTCAAGGCTAAACGAAGCGTAGAAATTACTGCGAATGGATAGTTTCGAGTGTTCTCTGTCAAAATTGGTCAACAGGTACGACCAACTAATCAAATCTTCTTTGATGGGGGGGGGGGACGACAATCGAATCAAATAGTTTGATGGGCAGATAAGAACACACAAATGAACTTTCTTTTACAAACTGATCCTTTTTAACTTTATTGGAAATCCTTGAGGTTAATTTAAATAAACACATTTGTAAAACGTAACAAGAAGATAATTATGGGAGCACACAATAAGTGTTTTAGTTTTCTTTAACGAAAAAATAAGGCATCCTTGAAGACAATAGCGTCTTAAAAATAAAAGAAAATTGATGGAAAAAAAAATAATGCAGATTAATTATTTTATCAGGAAAAATGTTGAAAAACAAGAACGAAAATAGAAAGATTACCAAAACAAGCCTTAAAGTACAAGCCATTACGAAAAAGAAAACCAGGACGTCCTCTTAAACGATTCAACGATGACTTCTAAGGCCGGAACAGGCCATGCTAGGCCTAAATTCTTGATATGATGATGATGATGATAAATGTTGAAAAACTATGCTAAGCATTTTTCAATCTTCCTTCCATAATATGTCGAGCATTGTCGTAATATTTGTCAATTTCATCACCTAAAATCAACGCCCCCCCCCACTATCGTCTTCATGCTAAAAATCGAACCTCTAGTTACAATTTTCGGCACCGAACAAACAAACCTTCGATTTATAATCATACTGAAAGTGCGCCCTCTGGTGTCAAATAACGATCAGGAAATTTGGAGGAAAGTGAGTGCTAAGAAATAATCTTGTTAGGTAAATTAGGACATCGTGCTTAAACGGATATCATTAGTCCGGGCATAAGCACGTTCGCTAATAGTCACCAGCAGTAGAGGGAAGTTTTTTTTTTTTTTTTTTTTTAGAAAGTTCAAAAGAATGCTTGATATTACGAAGCCTTATGAGAAAATCAATATAACAAGCACACATCTCGACTTGGCCTTGTAATTATGCATAATGGTTGTGGTGTTAACTGAATATGGGAAGAACTAATTTTTCTCCCTGTTCTAAGAGATTCCTTCTTTTAACAAAGTAGCCATTGAAAGGAATATGGCAAAGTTCTTAAGAAAATCGCCTGTCGAACAAGTACTAACTACGATAGAATCCTTTTCTATTGGGAGACTTAATAGATGCACATGTTTCTGAATCGTTGGCTTAACTAGTTGGATTCGCTGTAAGATTAGCAGAATAAGAATTAGATAAGTCAGTCTTACGTAAAAATATCTTATACACAAAGAAGATTGGCGGAGAATACGTCAATGGAGAGGAATGGTCTAGCGGCAAATCTCTTGGGAATACGGGATTCGTAAGCCATCGATGCAATTAGTTTCCTTGTAAAGATAGTGAATATTTGAAATCATCTTGATTACCATGATTAATTAATCTTATTTTATGGCCGTCTTACCCGGGAGAGACTGCAAACCTCGTGCATTAATAATTAGTACTATGACTTAGCCCACCCCACAGTACTAGTACCGTGGGTAGGCTGAGTCATAATCTAGGCTCTCCTATAAATATGAAATTTTTTCAAGCCATTTCGGGCATCCAATAAGCAAGATTTTAGGCAATGAAATATTTATTCACCACCTAAAGGCATTGACAAACATTCATGTCTGCAGTGAGTTCGAACCCACAACCTTGATATTCTTTATTCTTGGTATTCAACTTATGGTATTTTTTAGAGCAGCGCTTCCCAAACTGTGGGCCGTAGGTTGTGTTGAGGGGGCCCCATGAAATAATGAAAACAAATTTAAAATATTTTAAGACTAAGTAGATTTTTGTATCTTAAAAGAAACGTATTTAATTTTTATTATTTCTTTTTTGTTATTTTTTATATTTTAACGGGGAAAAAATCACACATTGGTGGGGTTCACAAATTTTGCTTCCTGCGTATTTCGGCGCTTAATGAATATTAGTAAACATATGCTTATTCGCTTTTCATTTCTAAGCAGAAATCTAAGAATTGCAGTTTCAAATATTTCACCTGATATTGGTGTAGCAGTATTAAAACACATCCATCACATTAAATTGTTATTAAACTTCTTTTATGTTTTTAATTCTTTCTTAATTACTAATCGTTTTACGTTTCCTGTGCTTGTACTGCAAATGTACAATACCAATATATCTATCTATATAAAAATATGAGATGATGTGCCATGTCAAATGTGTATGTAAGATGCTAAAAATGTAATATTTGTATTTGATTTTTGCAATATTCGCTGTGTATGTTTTGTATTGAATATAAATAATAAATATTATAATAATATGTGTCTAGATTACGATTTATTTTTCGGGGGGGGGGGGGGCGTGAAATATTTTTATTTTTCCAAAGGGGGGCTTTACATCCAGAAGTTTGGGAAGCACTGCTTTAGAGAGTATATTTTACAATGAATTGAATGGGGAATTTTTTTGGAAAAAATAGATGATTGTCCTCGGTGGTTCAATCGGAATTTAAAAAAACAAAAACATTCGCTACGTCTTTGGAAAAGACCTAGATCCAGTTGTTGACAAAATCTTTGAAATGAAAGAGCCCTTCATCTTCAGAGGAGGCTTCCTGACAACATGCAGTGTAGACAGTCATAATATCCAGGTAGAATGAGTCTACGGCACGCGGTTTAATTACAGCCAACGATCTGGAGAAATGAAACCTGGATCTCAGATGATGCTTATGATGGAAACGATTTATCGATTAGAAATATCAAGAACTTGAATAACTACGTGCGATATCTGGACAGCAAACTGGAACTGGGAATGGACCTAAAGGTTACATATCTCTCCTCATCTTAAACTAACGCCTCATTAAGAGAAAACGTTCTTTATGACTTTGAAAATTTAGTTTCGTTAAGTTCAGTTGCATGTATCAAAATTGGAAAAACAAATTTCCAATGCACTTCTATTCACTCGCTATTCGAAAAGATAACACGGAGTGTCACATTGTGTTCTGGGATGGTCGAGTGTTAGCGTATCGGCTCTTCACCAAACAGACTGCGGGTTCTAATCCTAGCGTGGGCATGGATGTTTTACGAATGTCTTTAGGTGAGAGAATATCCGGATGAGACCATCATCTTTCTTATTGGAGGCGTGAAGTGGTTTTAAAAAGTTACATGTTTGGTCACTAGAGTAGAGATTTGGGTGATGTAACCCTCAGCCTAACCATGGTACCGATACTAATCTATTATAGGCTAAGACACTTTCGTGTGTGGGATTGAATTTCATAAAAATAGACTCCCCTGCTTTACGATCGGCATATATATGTCAAAGTGAAAACGCAAGGCACTATCTGTCTGCAGTGAGATTAGAATCCACAACCTATTGATTGGTTATCTGAACTCGATGGTCATGGCCGCAATCTGGAATAGCTTTTCATACCATACCCAAGGTGTACCTCTTGTATGCTTTCTAAGCTTGGCTATGCCTGCTTAGAAAACATTACTGGTACACTGCAATGTACTGATGAAGTCCGCCTCGATGTTGGCCTTCGCAGCCGGGGTTTTTCAGACTCCCCCCCCACACACACACATTGGAATAAAATGAAATTAGACTAGAATGACAAAACTAATAAAATCTGAGTTTAAAAGGACTTAAAAACAATGATGTTACGAATATATTATTATTATTATTACGTGACATCTTCAAGGACTCATCGCGGGAGGGCACTCTACTTCGCTAAATACCTTTCACATTCTCTACTAATACAGTACTTAATTCTTCTACTACGACACTACCACCCATCACCACCATCAACAGTATTTTTTGTCGGTAAATTGCGTGTATTCGGAAGGCCGGTTTGTCTGTACGCGGGATGAAAAAAAAACCGAGTTTCCTGGAGGAAAAACCCTGCTATATATGCACGGTGTGTGTGTGTATATATATATATATATATATATATATATATATATATATATATATATATTCCGTTATTTAGGCGGAGATGCAGTTCCAAATTCGATGGTAGATTCTCTCTTCCTCAGTGAGGATTTTTTTTTACGTATTTTTCATATGTGATATTTTATAACATTGATGAGAAAACTTAGCTATTTTTGCTGTTTTTCTCACCAGTGAGGGAGGAACTGCAATAGTACCACCTCAGAGAAAGTGAGCAACGGGATCGTAAGCATTTCAGCCAGCCTTCGCCAAATGTGCTGCACTGGTAGAAGAGGTGCCCTACAGTTTCAATTGCATGGCATACTTCGCAAAAGGGCTCACAAGGTCTGGGGGGGGGGGGGGGACGATAATGAGATCTCACTAATTTCACCGGGAATCGGCCCTGAGCGATTCTCCAAGCCCAATCCAGGTGACAAGGTTGTCACCCCCCCCCCCCCCAGCTGTTTTCGATATCCGTAAAAAGCACCTCTTCATTCGTGCCAGATTACAAAAACCAAAGAAATCCAAACGTTTCCAGTACGGTTGCTTTGGGTTAAACTCAAGCACCCGAATACCATCTGTCACAAATCTTTTTAGGGTTTTACATATTGTATAATACCACTCTGGCACCATCTCCGCACATGGTCCAGCGATCCCAAAACAGGGTAGGAAATATCCAATAAATTATTTAAATAGATTAAATTGATGCCAATGCTTTCCGTATGGTTCGAACAGTGTTAGTGAAATATGAATATTCCAAGATCGGCAGGGCAAACCCTTCTTGCATGGGGGAGAGGGGGGAAGAGATGGAGCAAAGCCATGCGTACCTCGTGTTTTCCTGTGGCTCCAGAAGAAGTCGATGAGCTGCCTGTAAATAACTATCTTCTGCGCCTGTGATGTTATTAAGTTGATTGTGTGTAACAGTATTGGCATTATGATGGTTTTGGATGACTGTTACTTTATGAGAGAAAGATAATTTGATTTAAAAGGGTTGAGTTATATCCAGGGTGACCACCCAGCAAAAAAAAATTGTAACAACTTATGAAGGAAAAAGGCACTAGATCTGAAAAAAAAAGTAAATTTTTATGTAACATTTTATGTAAATAATGTAACATTAAATTTTCAGTTATTTATTATGCTATTTACATATATACAGGGGTTCCCACTCCCAAGAAAAACACAGGAAGCATTTCTTCATTATTTTTTATCAGATTTTGCGAAATTAATTAACCCTTCATAAATAGTAAAATCTGTAGGTGATAAATGTTTCAATTTTTCTTTTGTCAAAAGGAGTCCATTCATCAAGGGAGTTTGGAGTTGATTTCTTATTTTATTCTTATTTATTATCACTGCTGAAAATATTCTTTCAGTCGCTGCTGATGAATGAGGGAGGCACAGTACAGCTTTAGCTAATGTTGTTAAATTAGGAAACATTTGTTCTCCTACAGCATTTTTCATTTCAAAACTTTATTCCAAAACAGCATGAATTCTTGACCTTTTTTCCAGTGCTTCTACAGTCTTCAATAGTTGCCATTCTCTATCGAGGTCTTCATAATTATTTTCTTCAATAACATTAGGAAAATTTACAGCAAGTGGCATTATACTGTAAAAACAGTCTGATTTGCACATTTCAGGATTCAGCATCGCTAAACTTTTAATACAGGATCTTTGAAATTTATTCGTTTGAAAACTTGGCTACAGAACTCAACATAGAAGGACACACATTTCACCTTGAAGTGTCTTATGTCTCTTTTTGGATCTTGACTCATCTAAACTCATTAGAAGGGCTTCCACTCTCGCCCCTAAATATACATTTTCTACTGTATGTCTAAAACTGACCATTGTCAGCTGGATTTATCTTTTCAATTGGTGTATTTGTAACATATTGAGATTTCATGAAATATTTCATGACCATTTTCATTTTATCTCCTATTGATGAAATTAGAAGATAAAGGCGATATTCAGTGCTTTGGTAATCTAAATTTAGATTTACTACTGTTGGTAGGATGAATGCTAAGAAGAGAAAATATGTCTTAATTAAGGGGTTTTGTAGTGCAGTTAAAACTGATTTGGCTTTCTCAATTCCATCTTCTACTGCGCGCAAGATAAAGTATGAAACCAAAGCAATCCATTGTTCTACTATTCTTTGCACAACATCATGCATTGAGAGCCAACGAGTTTTACCCAACTACAGCAAATTATGTGGCTTTAAATTTGATAGTTCCTGAATTTGTTTAAATTCTGGAACTATCGAATCTGCAGCAAAGCCTAATAAGTTTGCAAGAGGCACCTTCAGCTTGTTCAATAATTCTATTAGAGTTGCAAACAAAGCTGAACTTGTTTCGTCAACATCAATATTTAAAACGAATCCTCTGCTGATTTTGTGGAGTCATCATAGTTACGAACCGCAACTGCTAGATTTATTTGCTGTAATGTCAGTTGACTCATCAATAATTAAAGAAAAATAAGTAGTTTGAAGTTTTTATATGATTTTTTGATCTTTTTAGAAGAACTTTGTAAATCCGAATTTGAATCATAACTATTATCACTTTCTCTGTTATCTGAATTACCTGTGTCGAAGTGGTTTCTTGTGAGTGGGAAGGGCTGGCATTGAGATCCTTACTTTCAATGGGTCGTTTATGTGCTTTCCTAACTGATGCAGTGCACTTTCCCCTGAGATTTAGAATCAAATTTAAATTTAGAAAGTTTTTCTTGCCACTTGTCTTTGTTCAAAGGGAAAATCTAAATAATAATGATTTTGACGAAGAACTGAACAAGTTTTTTTTTAAAAAAATAATAAAGACACTGGACTTCAAAACCCACTGTACTGAACAGACACTGCCAGTTTAAATATTCCGACAATTCCATTGGTGTGTGCTATATAAGACGAAAAAGCAGAAGCTTTCGACGCCTTGGAGTTACGATGTAGCTCTAACGACACGCATGAGGACTTACTATTCATTGAAAAAAATCCACCGCCACTTTCGTTGCGCACTTCGACACTCCAGCAGCTATGAAAATATATGTCATACTTCCCCTAAAGAAGTATATTCTGTTATCAGGAAACTTAATAACAAAAAAGCCCAGGACTTGATGAGATTTCCAACAAAGTAATAAAAGCACTCCCTCATAAAGCTGTCATGCATGCAGTAGCCATTGTTAATGCAATGCTATGGTTCAGATTTAATCCTCGTTCACAAATCTTGGAAAGCACCTCAGCTTCCTCAGAACTACAGACCCATCAGCCTCCTTTCATGCCTGGGATAAAAGCTCCGTTATACGTTTCACAAGAGAAACATCGCATCACGCGGTAATTTAAATGTTCAATGTTGCTAATTGAAAACCAAAGTCAAATACCTAGGGATACAATTAGACAGTCACCTCAGCTTTAATCCCCCACATTTTATATGCCTGCAATAAAACCAATTTAGCAATTGCCCAGCTCCATCCTCTCATCAACAGGAGAAGCCAAGTCAACACCGAGAACATTAGAACAATCATCAGACCCACCTTAACCTAGGGATCACCTGCTTGGGGGTCACACTTTCCCCAGTAACATCAAAAAATTGCACGTTCTACACAATATAAAATAAAAGAAAATTAAATAAAATATTTAATTTTCCCACTTGTTTTCATTGTTGTAATGATCTCATAACGCGCGAGAAGCGTTTGAATAGCGAAGAATATATTTTCATTGGCTACTGCCAGTCAGATTGCATGAGTATGGGATCGGGGGGGGGGAAGAGAAGGTTAGCGAACGGTGAGGGGGGGGAAGAGATATCATGCTTGTGTTCTGAATGTGACATATGGGGAGGTAGAAGATAAAAATATTAAAATCATGTCTAACTCTCATATTGTCGTTATTATTATTCGGAAGGAAGAAAGTACTAGATCTGTTGGTGACGTACTAGAACACTAAAAATTTATAAAAAGTATTAGATCTAGAAGTGGTCACCTTGGTTATATCAAAACAGGAATTGAGCAGTTTTTGTGTTGGTAACACAGGGCTACCGAAGAAAGGAATTATTATTAGCAAAGACGAATCTCACGCTAGATAGATCCTTATAAGGACTGGCTTAAAGGGGCGAAGCAAGAATGCTTTTCATCTTCCCCGTTATCAGTAGAGGACAGTGTAGGGATAAGGTGTTATTGAGCTATTAAAGCTCTGATCATGGCAGTAACTGAGGCAATAGCCGAGTCTCAGTTAGGACTTCATTGACTACAGCATTGCCATCCATTACCCTCCAAGGGTATTAATCACCGACTGTTTAAGTAAAGGTGAACTCAAAAAAATTCGGACGATCTCTAGGCCACTCCATAGTGGGCGAAAGACAGTCCATATTTCAGCGTTGGTTCCACTCAGTGATGGGCTCCCCCACCACCGAGCAGAACCGCTCAAATTCCGAAGAAAATAATTTAATTCACCGACAAAGCCCCTCAGCGGGCCGTGCCGGAGAACACTTTCTCCGGAGACTCAAATTGTTCCCTTAAGGCAAAAACCTTAAGAGAGCGAACTCAAAAACTCTCGAATCTCATCGCCCAAGGGGGTAACAGCAACAGCCGAACCTCAGTTAAACTTCATTGGTTCAGCATTGCCATCCATTACCCTCCAAGGGTATCAATCTTAATCATTCTACCCCTTCGCTAGATATAGAGATTAAAACTGTAGATCCTTTTATATTAATTTTTCCTAAGTGAACCACTGATTGGTGTATGCATAATAATCGGAGAAGAAAGGAGTACAAAGGCATCTTCTTAAATATAAAGAATTAAACAAAAGTATAATAAATGTCCAATAAAATATTATACACCATTAGCTCTAGATCTATATGGAATGGAATCATTCTTATTTATATACCTGTCCTCTTATATTAGATATAAAACATAACTAAAAATCTAAACTTTTATTGTATTTTTCTTGATTGTGACGTATTTAATCTCTCTGTATTAATTAGTTATTTGACGTCAAAACACGGATACTGCCTATGTATTCCTAGCAATAAGAATTTGTGCTGGCGTCTACTGTACTCCCAGTCGTCTGCAGTCGAGTCCGATATGCCACAAACTCTTAAGGATTTATTTAAGTAGATAGTCTTTATTACTTAATTTCATGCGTCGTAAAGAAATTAGTTTTCTACTCGGGATGAACATCAGAGACAATTGATACGTTTTTCCTTTAAAATCTTTACTTTTAAAAATGCTAATCACGTCAAGAAATCAGCCAATATGAATGCAACAGCTAACCAATACATTTCACTATCTAATATAGATCGCTTTGCATTTTCAATCTCAGTAAACAAAGTTCGAAATCTATCATATGATAGCAAGACGTCACTATTAAAATATTGCCGGTCATTCTACACGTAAATATCAACGAGGATCATGAGCAAGAATTACTGGAGAAGAGTCAATAGAAACATCATCTCTTTTATGAAAGCGAAAACAAAATCCACCTGTAATAACGTTCTTTAATAACATTGAGTGTGGAAAAATCAGAAAATAAACCAGAAAGGAGATAAGTAAAGCAATGAATGAAAAGGGAAAGCGACTGAATATTAAAACATCGTCTTATTTTCTTTCTTTCTTCCTTTTCAAAACTTAGTTTAGCAAGGGCATCTTTGGTTTCCATCGGAAAGTGATTTGCATATTATGCAAAGTAGTTACAAATAGGATTTCTAAGTTTAATAATATGCAGCTGAATGCTGCTATAAATCAATAAAGATAAAGGGGGGGGGGGGGCGGGGGAGAGACACAAAAATTTCCTTCACTTAGAGAAGTTTGGATAGTTCACCAGTGGCGAGAAATCATTAAATGTCTTGAATGTCAAGGAAGACATTCTTCTTGGGATTAAAGGAAAGTCGTAGTTGAAAGATTCCTGCGCTAAGTATTTGAAAAGAAGAAGTTAGTCAATGAATAATTAGGGTTAATTAATATTGCCTAGGAGAATAAGTTTCTTAAAGACTTAAGGAAAGTCTTATTTATATTTTTTAGCGGAGCATCTAAAGATGTCTAAATTCTGAATTCATTACAAGTTAAGACGTTTCAACTTGAAACAGAAGCTTTTGTTTGTTTATGGGACGAATAACCTTAATAAAAGGAGTTAACACGCCTTTCTTTCATACGAAAATTAAATTGTAATAAAAATAACTTTGCATCAATAAGTTAAAAACAAATATATTTTAAATTATTTTGCTCTTCTATTGTAATCTTCATAAAATGATATTCTAGTTAGACACCTTTTCATTTTATATAATCTAATCATTTAAATAAAAGAGCATTATGAAAGCTGCTTAAGTTGGCATGGTGAGTGAATACCCTTGGAGGGTAATGGATGTCAATATAGCCAATGAAGTTCTAACTGAGGCTCGGCTATTGCTATTGCCCTCCTGCCATGATCAGAGCTTTAATAGCTCAATAACACGTTATCCCTACACTGTCCTCTACAGATAACGGGGAAGATGAAAAGCATTCTTGCTTCGCCCCTTTAAGCCAGTCCTTATAAGGATATATAAGGATAAGCTGCTTAAATTGGCTCAAAGAATGATGGTCCAAGGGGGAAAAAAATCAATATTCATCTCTGTGTTGTATTTGGTCAACTTAAATATTAAACTGGAACTTTATATTTTGGCTTTATTAAGTTGACCAGAGATTTTGTTGAAAAATATATAACAAGTTTCACCAGCATTTCTGTCTGGCTTCTTCAGGACATGTGTAACGGTACATAGAACTCAACGTTTGCTAGTAAAAAAGAAGGATGGAGTAACACTATGAAATAAATCAAACCGATGCGTAACATCATAAGCATGGAACGTGGTGTATCAGCCATTGTTTATTGAGCGCGTTGTATAGTTTTTGGCGAAATTAAATTCGGGTAAGCTGAGCGAACTTATTAGGCTTTTCTAGATGTCCTTCAGAATCATTCCTTGATTTCTGTTTAGATTTTCTCCAGACCGGAGTACCACGGCAGCTTCTTTAAAGTTTCTACATCGAAAATCCTCTTCTATATAGGGCATGGAGCTTTTATCCCGGTCGATGATGTAGTTAGTGATCGAGAAGTGATGGGTAATCCTGAAGTATCTGTTCTGTTGTTGTTCACGTCTCCTGCATGTTCTTTTTTTTTTTTTTTTTTTTTTACTTTTTTTCGAATTTCCAGGCTTCTCGATGTTTGCCCTATGTAATTTAATCCACAGAAACATGGAATGTTGTATACACCGCCGTATTTGAAAAAGGCATTAATGACTTTTGGTGATTGTAAAATATGAAGCATTGTCTTGACAGAAAAAAAAACGTGTTTTTTTTTCCCTAAAAAGTTATCAGTATCAGTTGGAGGTGACATCACTAAAAGCCATCCGCAAAAGATGAGCTCGCTCATCTCCACTAGCCTGAGCAGGCATCTTCTGGAGGAGAGGGAGGAGAATAGGGGGATGATGGGGTTAGGGTGTGGGGTGGGGGAGCATTGCATGGAAGACCTCTGTCACCCTCTTGACTACCTTTTCACTTCCACCACCTAATACTTTCTTTTTTCCATCCCAACAATTTCGGACATATGAGTGAGAGAAATAGTCACATGGTCTAACATCAAAAACACTTTTTGAGGATAAAATACTTAACATAATAAGGACAAATAATATAGAATACCCTTCGAGCCACAGAGATAAGTTTGCCCTATGATGTCTCAAAGTAAGATAATCTCACATCAACATCATATACAACAGCATGTAGAAACATGTCCATGAATCATCTGCACAAAAGTTTCATTTTGGAAGGAATGGTAAGGATTAAGGGTCAACAAAAACAGTAATATAAGGAAAAACAAATGAGTCAAGTGTCTTTGCAGTTATGGCAAATTCGTTCAGGCAGTACAGCTATCGTATTGTGTTGTGGTGTTTTGTGTCCAAGAAAGTAAAGTAAAATAATGGGTGAGCCACAAAAGTCATTGAAATTTTCTTTCTTCAGGAAAATAGCACAAGACAAAACTTTTCACATAGCTCTAAATGGATGGAAACCGATTATTATTTTAGAAGACACGTACATTGTGATGTATTTATCCAGGACCCCTTGGGAAAAGTTACGCAGGAAGTGGTCTGATATCCTCGGCTACTTGCAAAGAAGAGTTGACTACGAAATGGACGTCAGTGAGTGTTATATTCTGAAATCCCAAGATGGGGAACTAATACTCGATGATACAGGAGCTGATGGAAGTAAAGTTTTTTCTATTAGTTGTGAAGAAGTTGAGAGATTTTCACCAAAAATGTATGACAGTGATAATCATTTACTATTTGTGGAAACTGTATTACCAGCTATTCGTATCATGGGGAAAATTATCGCTAATCATTTAAATTCATCAATGGCAAAATTAGACTTTCACGATTTTATCCAATTCGATAAAGAATCTTTATTTTGGGACATTTACGAACATTTTACAAAAACTGTTTGTGTATATTTGATGACAAAAGAATACTCAGAATGATTAGGGAGGCATGGTGTCATTTCCAGACTGACACAATATCAAATGTATGGAAGTGTGGTTACCATGGTATCTGATCTAAAAACTCTTTTGTGTGACCAGCTATTTTGATGTAATAATGTAACCAAGAAACAGTGAGTAATGAAAATTTTCTTTATTGAACTCTTTGAAAAATGTTAAGAGTGTAAAATAAATATTGTGAAATATTTTTAGGTAATTACATGTTTCGATTCTTTCTCTGTGAATATACTTGTAAATAGTATTTCAGCAAAATAAAATGTGCAATTGTAAACTGAAATGAACAAAGATGTGTGTTTTTGTTGTGTTTTTCCACAGTGAATTTTTTACTCAGTTATTCTGATTAGAATTTGATATTTAAAAATACATAACTTTATACCTTAATGCATTCTGCTTAATTATTGTAAAATATCACTACTGTGAAATTAATGCATGGAACGGAAAAAAAGTGTTGAAAACTGATATCCATGTAATTGATTATTTTAGAAATTGTCTAATGCTACCTATTGACATTGTTTGAGTTATCTGAAACAATTTGTTCACATAATCGAAAATACGAACTGTTAGAATATGGTTGTTTTACAGAGAGACAGGAGATAATTTAACCCAAAAATGTGACTTCAAGTTTGGTATGGAAAAAATGTTTGTACTCTTCAGATAACACAAATACAAATTTTACCTTTTCCCACAGAAAGTAAGATAAAAACACACCAACAGTATATCCAACAGCATGCGAAAACATGTTATTGAATCATCTGTGCAAAAGGTTCATTTTTGAAGGAACGGTCAGGGTACGGCATAGTAAGGGTAAACATTATTATAAGAAAAAACCATAGAGTCGAGTGACTTTGGATCTTTCGTTCATCCACTGCAGCTGCTGTATTGTGTTGTGGTGTTTTGTGTTTGATAATGTAAAAATAATGGGTGAGTCACAACATTCTTTGAAAGTTTCTTTGTGAAAAGTTCTAATTGTTTAGAATTTTGTAACAGAAAGTTGACATAAAATATAAGATCAGAGCTAATAATCAGTGAAATAATAATAATAATTATAATAAATAACTATGTATTTGTGGTGCCATATGGAGTAATGTAAGAAGAAGAATGAAAAAAAATGAATATGCAAAATTTACAGTGGGTGAAAAATACGAATTTTCGGTTATCATTTGTATAATTGATAAACAATTTCTTTTGAATAAGGCTTCAAATTTATTTCCTAAAGAAATTTGTATTTCTGATGGAATTATTGTCAGATATGCATTGACAAAATCATGTTGTAGTTGGAAAGAATTACCCAAAAGAGTTAAAAAACAGAATTCTTGGTTAGTAAAATATAGCCATCAGCTGAAGTGGGAAATTGGTTCACTATCTCTGGACAAACTAAGAAATTGGATGATAGAATGAACATGCAAATATCAAATATTACTCGCCAAAGGAAGAGAAAAATCAAAAACATTAACGAGGTTAATAGGGAGGTCTGTTCTTGATTTAAATGAAATTGGACCCAAAATGTGAAAACATAGTGTGTACTTTTAAATGCTTTTGGAAAAATAATGAAAGATTCTGTGCTTTTAATAATGCTCAGAAATATATGTATTGGTTTCAAAAAAATGAATATGCAGCCCTCAATTTTACTACAGTAATAAATTCCCAATGATCACCAAATAAAAATTAACTTTCAGATGAGAGTCTCATTGTCAAAAACCACATGATGGTAATTCCACATGCATGGGAAGAACCATTGAACAAGTGCAACATTAACAATAAGCAGATTAAGGACTAAAAAAGATTGTATTTTTCATTTTATTTATTTTCTGTTAGTTTCAGTAAATACATTGTAAATAAAAATTTCATTCAAATAAAATGTGTAAATTAGAATGAACAAATTGGGTGTTGTTGATGTGTTATACAAAATTTAAGTAAGATATTTTTGTGAAATTTCATGGCACAAACTAACAGAGACTTTTTTTTTGAAAATCCACTCAGTGAATTAAAAGTCTTATTTGTTCATGCAACCCCTCAAATATTTCAAGAAACTGTCAACTCTTGGAAGCAAAAGGAAAAGGGGGTATTAAATTAATAGCCAGAATTTTAGTGAAGAAGATTTCACCTGAAAAGTCACAACTTTTGTTATTATATCTGTAGATACCTGCTGCAACAGACTAGAAAAAACTGTCGCACAGTGAAATTATGACTGTTAGAATTTGGATATTTTACAGAGAGACATTAGATATTAAAAACAAACACATTACTAAAACTCTTAAAAAGATTGATGTAGAAAAAGGTATCATAGTGTGGAGATCAAATCAAGTGAATCAACACATATATCAAATAAAACCTTTCATTGGAAGAGAAAAAAAAATATAAAAAAAAATTAACGAACTTAATATCCAGAGCCGTTCTTCATTTAAATCATACAAAATGATGAAAACAATATTTGCATGAATTTCAAAACTTTGAAAAAGCTAATGAATTTCTTGTTTGCTATGATTATAAATATTTATTTAAGGGAAAACATTTTTCTTTCTTTCTTTCTGAGCTAATTTTCATTTGAAATAATAAAACATAATTATTTATTTGTATTGAAAAGAAGAATATCTAATATAATAATTGTGTTAATATATAAATATCCCTACTGTGAAATAAATGTTGGGCTGAGAGGACAAAAGTGAAAGTGTCTTTTAAAGTAAAGTGTCTTTTTCACTTTATTTAATTTCTGTATGTTAGATTCAGTAAATACAATTTGTTAATGACATTACAGTGAAATAAAAGGTAACAGAAATTAACAAAGTATATATTGCAGAGCTAATATTCATTTGAAATAATAAGAAATAAATATTTATTTGTTGCACTGGCAAAGTTTCTAAAAGAAAACACTATGGAGAGCTCAAATCTTTGTTCGTCTCATATCCATTACTTAAAATTACTAATGCTAAATAAAAAATAAATAAATAAATAAATTTCAGTTACAGAAATAGGTTAAGAGCACAAGGAATCGAAGGTAAAATTAATAGTCATTTTGGTTTAAAAAAATAAATGTAAGCATTAATTTAGCAGAGCAATAATTTCCCACAGGAACAAAGAGTTCCAACCTAAACACACGATTTTTCACCTACGTACAACAAATTGGCGATCGGTTAAGTGAGGTATCTTTAAGATGACTTAATGAGATATCTACAGTGTTGCAAAATAAATTCACATACATTTGATTTATTTATTTATTAATTTTGCTCAGTTATTCTGTTAGAATATATAGTTAAACTGAATTTTAAAAGTAAAATAGAGAAAATAACCAATCAATTTGAACAAAAAATCATTTCACTTGTCAGAATTCCATAGTCTAACAGCACTCTGAATTCGAAACAGGAAATAACACTTACCCTAAACAAAATGGTGCATAGACTTTCCCACCAAGCTTGGGAAAACATAGCATGAGCAACTGTGGGAAGGAATTAATACAGAGAACCAATCGGATAGTAATCTAAATTAAGTAGTCAACTAGCTTTTCTGGTTATTTACAGAAATATCTTTCAACTCCTATGTTTTTTGTGTTTTTTGCTGTGAATATATGTTAGCCCCAGTAACCTATAATGAAATAGTCAACTGCATTTTCAGACTTGTGTTTGTGCTCTGTGCTGTGAATATATGTTATAAATCAACAATTTGGAATATTCAGAAAACCAAATAGTACCAAGATGTTCCTATTTTGCAAAGAAATGTAAGTTCATTTTTTTAAACTGAAACATAACAATTGATCATTGTAATTTCAATAATCATTGCGCGTATGTTTTGGTAAGCATAATTCTAATACTGAATATTTTTTCGTAAGAATAATCATAGGATACACATTAGCGTATCAACATGGATACATTAGCGACTTTTCATGTCTAATGTGTGTGTGTGTGTGTGTTTGAGGGACACCAGCATATAATTAAATTATTCAGAAAAGCCTAAGCACTGCCGCCATCATGACTCTACTCTAAGAATTCCCACCCTTTAACAGGAAATCAGGGACACCAGCATATAATTAAATTATTCCGAAAACCCTAAACTCTGCCGCCATATCGACTCTACTATACTCTAAGAATTCCCATAATCTTTAGAATATGAATATAGAATAAAATATGTATGAGCTATGGGAAAAAAGTGTGTGTTTGAGGGAAACCGACATATAATTAAATTATTCAGAAAAACCTAATCACTGCCGCCATCGCGACTCTACTCTAAGAATTCCCACCTTTAACAGGAAAGAAATACCCCAAACTGTATTGGGAAATTAGTACAGCCATCTATAGACAACTAAAGACAAAACATGATGACAATGACGGATGTGTGTCACTATGGTAAAATTGCAAGATATCTTATCTCAAAAACATCGCCCACAATTCCATAGGCAAACCAAAGCACCATGTGATATCACAGCGAGACATATGTTCCTCAGAAATTTCCAGACACATAACGTCATCACGATTGCTTATCTCTAAAAACCACCCACAATTCTATAGTGAACCCAACACATTATGTGATGTCCATGAGAGAAGCAGGGCCCTAGCAAAATTCCAAACATTCCAAAATTTATTTTATCACTATCCATCATCCATAATGCCATATGCAAACCATTTACTTATCTATAACTCATAACAATACACATCCAAGACATTGACATCGCTTCCCCCCACATTCACCCTACCTCTATTTTGTTCATAGTATCCCACCAATCACCACACGAATCCTTATCCACTAATATATCTTCCTTTCCATTCAAAACAATAACGTCAATTATTTACAACTAATAAATGACGTGACTTATCTTCATCTGATAACACCACACAACACATGAATCCTTATCTCCAACTATCACCCATAATTCCATACGCGAACAAAACAAACAACATGACGTCACTCATACATATAGCCCCCAGAAAAATTCCAAACATTCCAAAACTCATGACGTCATCATCTCAAACACGTCACGATTCCTTATCTTATCTTGATCTTGTCAGAAGTAACTACAATACTACTGAGTGAGTTCATCAAGAAGATCTTTTTCTTCTGAGATAATGTTGGTCGCTCTATTCTTAAGAAACAAGAAGATAGACAAATCCAGCTCACAGTCTATCAAAAACACACACTGGACGCAACCTGCACTTCAAATCGACTCACCATATTGCACAGAAACCCAGCATAATACATATGCTTAAGAACGGAGCGACCAACATTATCTCAGAAGAAAAAGATCTTCTTGATGAACTTGCTCTCATATTTCAGACTCTAGTAAACAACGGTTACCCAAGAAATATAATCAAAAAGATTCTTCATAGAAACCCTCCACAACAGCAACCTTCTGTAACGCAATATACATCGCCCATCGTCATGCCTTATGCAGGCTCAGTGTCAACAAAAATCGCAAAACTCCTTAAGTCCTTCAACGTCAGAGTTGCTCTTAAACAGGTCAAGACAATACGCCAGATTTTAAGATCACCAAAGGACATTAATGCCTTGTTCAAATACACAGGTGGGTACGACATTCCATGTTCCTGTGGATTAAATTACATAGGGCAAACATCGAGAAGCCTGGAAATTCGAAAAAAAAAAAAAAAAAAAAGAACATGCAGGAGACGTGAACAACAACAGAACAGATACTTCAGGATTACCCATCACTTCTCGATCACTAACTACATCATCGACCGGGATAAAAGCTCCATGCCCTATATAGAAGAGGATTTTCGATGTAGAAACTTTAAAGAAGCTGCCGTGGTACTCCGGTCTGGAGAAAATCTAAACAGAAATCAAGGAATGATTCTGAAGGACATCTAGAAAAGCCTAATAAGTTCGCTCAGCTTACCCGAATTTAATTTCGCCAAAAACTATACAACGCGCTCAATAAACACTGACTGATACACCACGTTCCATGCTTATGATGTTACGCGTCGATTTGATTTATTTCATAGTGTTACTCCATCCTTCTTTTTTACTAGCAAACGTTAAGTTCTATGTACCGTTACACATGTCCTGAAGAAGCCAGACAGAAATGCTGGTGAAACTTGTAGACAATTCTTGTATATATTTTACAAAAATCTCTGGTCAACTAATATAAAGTCAATATAAAGTTCCAGTTTAAAAAAACAATATTTGAATTCGTTTCGAAGCTATTTACGCTTCATTTATCAAATGTCTGTATTTGTGTTATCGCGAGAATTAGCGTTATGTCTGTCACAAACAATTTACGATTTGAATAAAGTCAATTAATAATATGCCTGATTCAAAAAGGTCAGTTCAGTTGTAGTATTTTTTACAAAGCCTATGGACTGTGTCCATAGGCGCTCTACCTATGGACACAGTCGTTGCAATCTTTTCGGTTTATGTTCAACAGAATAGAATGTTAATTATTGTAATGTCTGTTAGAGGGCGCTGTTCAGGTCTGTTTTTACTATATTGTGGGGTGAAAAGCCTATAAGGGTTTTCATCCCACAAGGGGAAGGATGAGAGGCAAAAAAAGTTTGTGGAATGCAACATTCAACAGTTATGATCAATTTACCAAACCCGTTAAGTTTCCTCAATTAAAATCTAAACTTTATACAGCAATGTCATTAATTTTCCATTAAAACCACAAGAAATCAATGTTGAAAAGAAAACAAGCCTAAAATCTCGTTCCCATGGATAAGAGATACGTGTAATTTCTTCTCTCCCATCCCACTTCAGCTAAACAAGACACAAAAAAAGATTTTTCAAACAAGTTATTGGTTTGTTTTGACTTTTCCTTCACGGTTCCGTACTTGGTCATTTTAACAATTGTCGCTTGGCAGAGCCATAAACGTTAAGCTTTGTAAAGGCGGGGTATTCATGAAAGAAAGTGGCGGAATTTATTTCACCAGTGAAAGAGGACGCCGAAGGCTAGAAAAAGGGAAGTTTGCCCACCACCGATAGTCCATTCGTCGCTAGAAGCCAGTATTAAATGGCTTGGAAATCAAGCATTTTTACCTCACGACTCAGCGTAGTGGAAGGAAGACAGTAAAGACAGAAGCTATTTTCTTAAAAGCCCACACTTCTCGAAGAAATATTTGCTCCTTCATAAAGAGTGTAAATGTTTCCCATTTCTCCAACTTCATACAATCCATCTAGGAAACTCTTCGCTTATATGAGTGGCCTATTTTTTTTTTTTGTTCGTGTTTTTTTTTTTTGTTTGTTTGTTTGTCTTTTCACTCTTTCGCCTTGTCTGCCATTGTTGTTTAATCCAATAAACGTTGACCTTCTGGCAATATAAGGTCCAAGTTGTTTTGGTAGATTAAAACCTATCCTTCTGCATTAGCACACCCAAGGGGGAACTGGGGGACCCGGTCTCCCCTAAAAAACAAAAAAAAAAAAAAAAGACTAGAAAATTTTTCAAACATTTTTTCCTAATTAAAATTATTATTTTTTTTTTAAATTTACGTTGTGTCGTGTCTTCTATTTCTATACTATTTATGAATTAGGAGTCACATAAGGTGGGAATACCCTATAGCTCTCTGGAATCACGGCCTCTGTGAACGCAAGGCGAACGAAGCAGTGCTCGGGCAGACCGAGGGCTACTTCGTTTGCCCGAGCGGGGTCAGGAGTGATCACGGGTATCATATATTGGCGATCATTTTAGATGCTCAGTCATAGGTCGTATGCAATGCTTAGTGTCTATTCTCAAATCATCCGCTAAACTGCCCCCCCCCCCCAGATTAAATCTTGAGTGCGCCACTGTCCCTCTGATTATTAAATGTTATATCGACTGCGCATGTCTCCACAGAATTGTAATATGTATGGAAAGATGTTATAAACTTCGATTACTTGTTGTTATAAGTATTATTCTGGTCTTCTTTTCGCTTGGAAACTTGTAAGCGAGATTCTAACTCTCATTCTTTGCAGTAAACAGAATATGACATCTCCCTTTTCTATAAATGAAAATAGTTTACCAATAACCTTGTTGATCATTTAGAGAATTCTCGTACATTATCAATGGAACAGGTCTTGTTATCTGCGAGAACATTTGACCGGTAATTTTGTTTGTTATCTCAATAATCACGTGATCAGAGACATGATAATTCTGGTCAGTGCAAGAGTACTTTGAAATGGGTCAATTAGCACGTAACCCGCATTTCTTCAATGAAGAACAAATTAATCTCTTTTGCACAATCAGGAAACAGTTGCACCATTATGATAAAATCCACACAATAGCGGTCTTTTTCACGAACCATTAAAAGGACAAATAAAATTATATAATAGTAATGGTTTGTTGAGACGTGTCACAGCAAACTGAATAATTGAGTGTCAGACACCACATAGTGGTTAATAATTTGTTGATCGTAATTACTACTTTTCGATGTTTAGCTAACAATTTCTTTCTTCTAAAGATCTGCGAACCATATCATTATGTGGTTAGCTATAAACTCCCGAAATCCTCAACGTGAGAAAACGGTAAAACCTTTGATTCTCTATGACGTAGCCACCCAAGAGGGAGTGGTTCAATGTCAGGATTGTCATGGAGACCGGGGTTGATTGACACTTGCACTTGGTTGAGGCTGACAACTTAAGTGGACTATACGGTTCGTTGATCGAAGTGGAATTCATCAACAAGGAATGGCAAAGTAGCAACAACTGGTTTGACAAAGCGGGAAAGAACGCAAGAGGGAGGCTAAAAGTTTGTGCGTGGAGTTTGCCTCTCTAAGACGCGTTTGTCAACACCAAAAAAGGTAAGGCAAAACGTGACAAAAAAAAAAATTATGTGCTCTTTGAAGTTAATACGGTTTTTGTTGGTTTTTAAGAAAAATAAACATTCTTTTAGAAAACAAACAGGAAAAAGGGAAATAAAAAAACAGTGACTTCGTATTCACGTGAAAATTACAATATTCAAATTGATGATTGAATACGTTCTCTAGTGATTTCCACTCCCACTTTAATAACTATTGTTACCATTTTTTTTTCTGAATATGTTTGAATTTTTTCACCAAGTCGTGTATGTCATCTTGATATAAAAATGTCGAGTCTATAAAAGGGACACTGCCTTTCTTAAAACTTGTTAACTAAAAAAACAACAATAAATAAAAACATATTTATTCAACGTATCAGTTTTTTTTTGACACTTCCTCGTTTGTTTACAAGACAAAGATGCAAAAGAAAATAATTAAATTTTAAAAGAATCAGTTTTTTGTTTCATGCATTTATTTTTTTATTGCCTTTACGATTTTTGAAATCAGCATCTAATTTATGCGCACTTTTATTCATTTTTTAGAGAATAAAGCATATTCTTTGATGACGTCTGTCAAGAGAGTAACTGACCACACATTTTCATTTACATTTTCTTTCTAGAAATAATAATAGTTAAGTAGAACAATTCAATATACATCACAACACTTATAAATACTGTGGGAAATGGGAGTAATTTTGCCTTTCCTAGATATCTAATGATAAAACAATATAAGTTAGTTATATTCTGTATCCACGAGATATAAAAATGCCCTATATGTTCATGGATTGTGGAGTGCGTGTAAAATATGTATACGATCTCTGGCCACTAAACACAGTTATGCATAGTATTCTATTAATTATCTTTTGGTCTAATTGCACTCTGACCTCTACAAAGCCGTTTTTTTTTTCATAGTATTTTTTCGTGATGATCTAAACAAAACCCATCCCAACTCTCTTTAAGCTATTCCTTTACGTATGGCTGTTACAGTTATCGACCAGGAAAAAAAAAATTAAATTGTGATTACCAAATCATCCTGAGGATCTTAACATTCCATTCATTACCGAACACCGGCTAGAAGTGTCTTTTGGCCGTAACGCTCATAATTAGTCCCGTGTAAGGGAAGTAAAATACAGCATTCTCTACTTCTCTTCAGTATCAGATGAGCTCTCGTTGTCATGGTAACCCTGTGAGATGTGGTTCATCTGTACTTGCTCTGTGGTTTTGAATGGGACACTAAGAACAGAAGATAAGAAAGAAAGACTTCTCGGGAGTGAGTGGGTGGGTGTGTGTGTGTGGGGTGGTGGGGTGAATTCAGTTTTACATCTTATCAATTGTTAGATAGATGTAGAAATTAATACTCTTCTCAATATAGTCTTTGAATTTTTGTAGTTATGTAACACTGTTGTCATCTGAAGAAGTAGAAGAAAGTGACGCAGCTGTTAAAACTAATCTTCGTGTTGTTTAACTTTCTTAGCTAAATTGCAATATTATTGGAGTTTGACTTTTGTAGTACTGCGCATATATCTCCACATATCTCCACATGAATAAGACGTTAAACGAAGCGTAATTTCAGCTTTTTCTCTAGAATAATTTTCCAAGACTAATCGGATCAATTTAGAGTGTACAGTACGCACCGACTCCTAGAGGATGCTTTAGGACCCAAAAGTGCAGCGTTTGGAATGCTTCCACAGTTTGGTTCGCATCACAAGGACAGACAAAGTAACGATTTTTGTACTTTTTTGAAAAAATGAGTTCGGTGTGATACCAAAACTGTGGAAGCATTCCAGACTAAATGCGCAGGCTTTTTTTTTCCCCTCCAGTGTTCTCGTCAGTTTGATGTAGATTCTTTGTCGGTGACTTAATATCTGAAATCTACTCAATAGACGATGTTCTTTGATGCAGAGTGGTCTACAGATTGGTCATGTTCACGTGGATAGTTCATTAGCATAAACAGATCAACTTTGTTATCACTGAGATAAAGTTTTGTATTCATAATTGCGCATGATCAGCGCTGGACCAATCAAAAATTCTAATACTTTTTTTGTGATTTTTCCTACCTACAAATGGTTGCAAACCTCTCATACGTTAGTAATGAGAATGGAGTTTTTAATATTTTTTTTATTTATTCATTTTTTAAATAATTCGGAAAACGCTATTCTAGAAAGCAAACGTAGTACTCCTTTCAAGCCATTTCAGTCTTCCAATAAACAAATATTCGTAATAATGATCGGGACCAGATATTAATTCCTGACTTAGCGCATCAAAGAAGGACAATATAAAGACAAAAAAAAAACAATTCAAGATGTTTTAAAACGTTTGCGCATATTCGACATGTGGTAAGTCTCTTTGCTAGAAATTTGTCTATTATAAGAGCGACAGAATGAAATAGAAAAATAAACAGAAGCGCCCCCCCCCCCCCAAAAAAAAAAAAGAAGTAGGAAAACTTCGTATCCGGATGCCGTATTAAGGACAACGACCATCAGGCGAGAAAAGAAAATGCATAAATGAGATAATCACGCGGTGTTATCGAATGAATAAAGTATCAGCTACTCAAAGTGTCATTTAGACAGCGCACAAAAAGAGGACATTATAAAGTAATCTCCGACAAGATAGGTGATTAGGGAAAAGGTTAGTTCCCTGCACGAGAAAGACGGAGGACAAGACCTATTATAATCGTCGGAGTGAGAATCTCTGGGGAGTTCCTGTTTACGCATCAATTTTAATTAGTTCTTGTCCGAATTAATTAGCCGATGACAATAGTGCAATGGACTGCATGCTGCTGTCTTTACGTGTGTGGCGTGAGAGCATCTTGAAGCGAAAAAAAAGGAGGAAATTTTAGTTAGTGACAAGGATATTGCGTATCGAGACATCTCAGGAATTTGGAGATGTTAAGGCTTGTCTTACTGATTGCTATCCAACCCCTAAGAACAACAAACGATCGGAATATTGTTACATTCTTTTCTTTCACTCAGTCTGCAATCGTAATCCCAAGACAGAAAAAAAAAAAAAAAAAACACGAAAGGATATCTTATGAGATAACCAGCAATCTTATCAGAATGCTTTAGAATGATTTCAACATAGGAAGATAAACCAACACAGAACTAAGCTGTAGTTGCGATACGTTTACTTTTTTAACAACAGATGGCAGCAAGTAAGCGAGTACTAAACTGGAAGTAGAGATGAAGGTTTGGAATTTGATTGTGAAGTCGGTGTGTGTGTATTGTGTCTGTTTGTTTTGTACGTCTTTGGCCAGCTTGTCTATTTTGAAGGATGTCAAACAAAGAAGCACAGAGTGTATTGTAATTCAAGTTATATGGATCGTTTATTTTGAAATACGTGTAGATTTTTTCTTCTCATTTCCCTCAAT
This sequence comes from Typopeltis vanoorti, assembly GCF_054136105.1. Classification (NCBI taxonomy): domain Eukaryota; kingdom Metazoa; phylum Arthropoda; class Arachnida; order Uropygi; family Thelyphonidae; genus Typopeltis; species Typopeltis vanoorti. The sequence continues at coordinate 28,516,133 of NC_143570.1, forward strand.
ACACCTAATATGATAGGGAATGTCACATAGCAACAACTTCGGGTTTAATGATAACGAAGATTAGAACTGGGGTTGAGAAATGTGTCACTAGCTCAGAGCTCCAAGAACTATGTAATTTTCTTTGACATCATCATTGTATTATTGCAATAAATAAACTACATGAGATGCTCTTTTGTGTGGGGATGAAGTTCAAATTTCTGAATAGTCCAAATCCTTTCTCATCTTTTACAAATCTTAAGTGTTGTCATGTTATTGTTTCTATTATTATAAAACACCAACCCACTCACAATTTCCCTTCTCTCGCTCATCACTTCAAGTAACTTCATTCTCTTCACTTTCTCACACACACAAAGAAAAAATTCTATTTGAATAGAAGCCAAGTTAGCAGCGTGTATGTGCGCGCGCTTACATAAGAGAGGATATTGGCCTTGAGAATACTGGGCGTAATCCGACTAGTCAAGCCTGCTTGCTACTTTGTCAATTATAAAGTGTATGAGAAGAGATAAAAGCTGTGTCCATGTTTGCTGGATATAGAAATAGCCTTTCAAGTGGAATTATGTCAGTAGTACTTTACAACAGTGATTTTATGTCTACCCTTCTTTGATTTTTCTTTTTTTTTTTAGTTGCTTTGCATGTTAGTCATCAACATATCCGTTATAGGATGGAACTAAGTCTAATGCTCACTAGTATGTGAAAAAAAAACAGATGGTGATAATTGACGTGTTGGGAGATGAAGGGAGAATGTTAAAGCAAATTGTGGTCTTCGATTCTTTATGCATAATTCTACAATGTCACTTAAATTTAAGAGGTAAAAGGTTTGCCATCCATTTCTGAATTTGTTTCATAACACAAATATTAAAATGATTGAAAAATCGATCCCCAAAAATAAAGTTTTTTTTTCTGCATTTTCAAGAAGGATACAAAGTATAAAAAAAGAAAAATATCGGAAAATGGAATAAAAAAAAACACAAACTTACAGATATGAGTTTATGGAATAATTTAATATTGATCGAGGCAAATATCATATAAAAAGTCCCAAAGCACGTGGTTTGACTGCAAGAATGACCCCAATCCTTTTCTGAGGTAAAAAAAAGTAACAGTCTTTTCAAAAAATATAATTCTTTTTAAAGACAAAGTCTTGTCTTCTATAAAGGAGGAACCCATGGGATGAGACTGGTCTGTCAGCCACGCATTTGGCTATACAGATACATCACGCCATCTGCATTGTCTTCTCCAACACAGGAAATGTATCTTTTTTCTCCCCCAGGCTTTGTAGGCTATTTAGTCTTCGGCTAGTATTGAGTGCAGGTCACTGCGATAGTACACACAGGCAACGTCAACCCTTTCTTTAGAGTGCTGAGGAGTTGACTTGTATAGAGATTCTTGACATTGATGACTTGGGGAGGAGCTTCTGTTGTGATGTTTTCTAAGTCCTAACTGACTTTTTTTTTTTTTTTGGCATAAAGATTCCAGAAGAGGTGTTGCTAGTGGTTACTTTTGGACAGCAAAATTAATTCTGCTTGATTACTCTCCTCTAATATACTTTAGAAAAGACATATTCCTCGTGAGATTATCAGAAGAATTTTATTCTGGGCGCAGGTATTATTCGAAGGATGGATTTATCTGTCTAAAGCTTACTGTGAAAATTAGACTGATGAAGAAAAGACATCCTGATCAGGATCTCGTATTTTCTTCTTTGTCAATCCTGATCTCTTTTCTTCGTCAAGATAATGATACGCTCCTTGAAAAAGTTAAACCTCTTTTTCTTAGAGATGGCTAAGGAATTTTGAAGGCATAAACTTGCAGTTATTATTTGAAGACTTTTTTTTTTTTTAACTTCTTCAAGTTACACTTCACACATCGTAGGAAAAGATAACGTGAATACTGACTTTCAGTTTTATACAATGTGCTATTCACACACACACACACAAAAAAAAAAAACATGCCACCTGTAGGTGTTGGCCTAATTCATAACAAAACCTGCCTTACAATCTGATGGTATTCCCAATAACGTTTGGTTGCTCATAAATTCCTACTTATGAACCTAATTTGTTGTTCATTTATTCCCATATCTTTTCCATTCGCAATTCATATTAAAAACATTTAGCCTTCCAATTATAACAAACTTTTTATCAGCAAAATATGAAAGTTCGCTATTTCATATATGTGTAACTATGCTAAAATCCACTAATAAATGAAGGATAAATTATTTAAATTAAGGGGATATTAAATCCCACGTTGTTTTAAAACCGAATAAGAAACTCAAAGATTTGAATCAGAGAGTTTCATGCCGAATATAGTAAACTATAAAGTATCGGCGGCCACTAGCGTGAGCTAATGCAAGTGACCCTAGTACGTAGTACAATACTGGAGAATTCGCATCAAAATCGGTAAAGTTCAGATCGCTATTCTTGGGTATTTTCCATAATGTAAAAACACATTTCCTAGGAAATGTATGCTGTTATTACATTATGGAGGGAGGTCACTACCCAGACCGGTTTCAGCCTTTTTTGAGGCTTCATCAGTGAGTAGCTAGATCAAATTAATACCGAAATGTATAGCGAAAAGAACTTATATACTCTGCTATACGAGTTTCCAAACAGGTGCAACCTCTTTATATTTAAGTTACTTAAATATAAAGAGCTAATAAGCTTCATTTCAGCGATATAAACATTATTTGAATTATTAATTCGGTTTTAAAACAACGTGGGATTTAATATCCCCTTAATTTAAATAATGTTTATATCTCCAAAATGAAGCTTATTAGCTCTTTATATTTAAGTGAAGGATAAATATTAGTATAAATGAAAATGTTCTTTAGAGATCACTTTAACATTTTTTTAGTTTCAGTAGGACAACATTAGTTTGGTAACTTATAAAAATCGTAAAAAATAAATCACGAAAATAATTTAATTTCTATAAAGTTTCATCACAAATCAATTCTACTAAGTATCCCGTTTTTGTGGTGTTTCTACATAAAGCTATACGGAATTAAAATCAAATAATTCTTAAATATCTAGACCATGCAATATGCATTTCTATGGCGCCATGATTGATAAAAGTTTCCTTGCCATGAATGTTTGCAAAATATTTTCAAGCCTTAGAAATATGGTAGTAGATGATTTTATAACTGGGACACCATTACCTTGAAGACATGTTTGGACTCCAACACAAGGTTTGTGGCTTGCAAGAAAACCAGCGATTTCAATTTTCGGATCCGAAATGCATCTGAGAAGGTCTCAAAGCTCATGAAATCAGTAATGCATTAACAACTTTTTTGAGTTTCACGAGTAATGAATTAGGGTCTAAGTTACTGAAAACCACGACAATAAACCAGTTTAAGAAACACCTCTTGAAAAAGCTAAAAATTCTATCGAATATCAGGCTATCTAGTGGCATCAAATGGGGGGGGGGGGGATCTGCAAGATTTTCATATCCTTCTGCTAAAAAGGAAATAATAATCAAAAACTTATTTTGGATATACGCTACACCCATTTTAAATACGTTGTCTACAAGCTCAAAGGTCTGGGGAACCCTGTAACCTTAATGTGCAAAAGTCTCGACGTTCTACATCCTTAATATGCTAGTGACGCTACTGAGGCCATCCATATTTTTTTTTATGTCAACCCAACCCACGAAAAGTTTGAAGCTTATAGTACATTGATACCTTGACCGGACCAAGGGTTAGTTGAGAACCCTGTACTACAGACCAAACGTATTTGTCTTCTACGCACCTTTAACGTCTCCCTTAATCGGGCAATGAAAATTATCTGCCACCTTGATTTATTTATGCCAATCCTCACCTAAGAGAGGTTCTCAAACCTATAGCATCATTAGGACTGTTTACAGCTGGAAAAGAATCCTAAAATTCCCAAAACTGGAAGTAGTTTTAGAATCACCCATGCCATAGCGAAACTGTCAACGGCAGTAGCAAAACAAAGGCTTTTATACACCAACGAAATGGGCTAAGATTGATTTTAAGAAGTGGATCTCTTTTCTACTTAGCACCATAAGAGGTTAAAAGCAAATCTCCTTTATTTGTAACAGTAAGCCAAAATTAAATAAAACTTAAGATTTCTTGAGGGACTTTTCTCCCTCTTTTTTTTATGAATAAACCAGTTGACTTATGTTTAATAAACACATTAATAACTGTACGCATATTCAACTCTGACTTCCGATAATCTCTTTCTAAATACTGTCTAGATAAATCACTTACTAAAATAACTACATGGAGAATCGACAATCCATTTCTCTGGAGACTACGTTATCTTAAAGATTTTTCCTCAAACTCACTGGGAATGTTTATTGTGTGCGTTCACTCCAAATGATTCCGAATTTGATTTTTTAATTTCTTCCTTAGTAAACTTCCCCGAGCCAATTCACTTTATAATCCCATGCTGTTGCTGTTTTGAAAGAAGCTGTTCCTCTAGTATATTGTAAATCCGAAAGACAGTCTGCTCATTTGAATGATTATTTTAAAAGCAACGGTGAATTGATCTAATTAAGAACAGTTTAATGAAGTCTTACTTATTCACACGAATTTCCATATTCAATGTCTCAAACGATTTATTTTCTTTGGATAACAGGTGTGGTGAACTGTTCTATTTATTGGTTAATTTTCGCATATAAACAAGGCGTCAATGTCTAGCGAATGTCATCTTTTTTATTTTAAAATTTCTTAATGGGTTTATTCTCCTAGATTAATGCTGAGGTGGGTAATTAAAATGCCTAGAAATCAGTATTGGACTCAGTTGCCGTTTTAGAACGTTTATCGTACAAGAGGGAAAAAAAATTGGTCCAGAAAAATTCTACTACATCTCTCTGCAGACTTATAAGTTAAATATTTTTGCATTCTGGCAGTTCCAACTCAAGTGTTTCTTTGCATCCGAAATAAATGGATAATATAGACTGCGCTGCAGAACGTGTTTTGAGTAAATAGTAATTTACTATTTACTCAAAATTTACTATTTCGTCAAAGAAAACCCGAAATCGTCCGTGAGATTGATTGAAGATGAATTGGGGATTCCAAAATCAACTGTGCACAACATTTTGACCGAGTGTTTGGGCCTTCGTAAATTGAATTCGCGATTTGTTCCACACAAGTTGACCGACGACCAAAAAATGTATCGAATTGAACACTGCAAGGACCTCATTAAAACTGCTCGTAAGGACTCAAACTTCCATGAAACTATCGTTACTGGTGACGAAACGTAGTGTTTTGAGTATGAGCCCGAAACAAAGCTCCAGAGTGCTAAGTGGAGACCACCAGAAGAGGGGCATCCGGAAAAAAGTCGCTTGAAGAAGTCAAAAGTAAAGACAATGCTGATTTGTTTCTACGATTCCAAGGGCATTATCCACAAAGAATTCGTTCCGCCTAGACAAACGGTTAATGGTGAATTTTATCTAAGTTTTGAAGCGATTGATAGCGAGATCTCGTCGGTACGGCATGAATATCGTGACGACCGACCGTTCGTCAAAACACACTGTCACTCTTGGCACTATAACTCGGCTTGTAATGAAACAAATGTCATAAACTGTTGGCACAACACTAATGAAGGTTGCCACTTGCGACAACAAAAAAGATACAACAGGTGGCGCCACTAGTTTCTTGTATTTTCGAAAAGTTCGGTTTCTTTTTGGACAGATGGGTGTATTTTCTGTGAACCCTTAGTCTAGAGTCTAAATTCGCAGTGCTCTCACATCGGACAATGAACATCATCTACCAACTAAATATTGAATAAGCGGAGTATTTTTTACAGTATCAAATTATGGGTTTTTAACGTACTACCTGGAAACTCAACAGAATTACATAGCTCGGATTTGAAATCATCCCAATAATGGGCCATCCACTAGAAAAAAAGTTTATGTACTTCGTATTTTCCAAGAAACTTGTTTTGTCTGAACCAGTAAGCGAAGTCTACATCCACCCATTAACTTTTTTTTTTAAACTTCTTGTCTCTCTGAGATTCATCTAAGGTAACATCCAGTGTATTTTTCCCCATCTTTGATAAATTACACGCTTTGCTTTAATGTGTGAAACATTAAAGAAAGGACTATCTGCAACGCCAAGATAACCAGGGTGCTGTCTAGCGGCAAAAAACTCTAATACCGCGTCACATCAGCCCTAATTATTATTGGCATGTTGCTTTTTGCGCCCACTAATCGCCCAAACTAAGTCTGTAATTACACTGGGCTGTAGCTAATCGCTCCTATTGTCAATGGCTAATTAATTCCAACAAGGAGGTAATTAAAAATCAATGGCGAAAGAGAAAACCTCCAGAGATTTCAGCTGTAATAGGACCAATTTCTCAAACCTTCTTGTGTGGGATGCTTCACTTTTTTTTTCCCTCCTCCTCCTCCTCATTCTAATTGACTGGATTCGCTGAGATTACTTTGGTAATTTCGAGTTTTTTTTTTCTTTTCCTGTTTTTCCTCACGGATAGGCGAAAGTTTGTTCTTTTTGATAAGAGTCCGTTATCACTTCAAACAGTTACGAGTATTATCTCATTTAGAGGAAAGACTTTTCAGCATTTACTAGTAATGATAACTGCTCACTGATGTGGAATTCATACTTATTTAAACCTTCTTTTCCTCTCTGATTTTTGTCTTCATTTTTTTTTTGCTGAGCATTTTCAACAAAGCATGTTTACAGGCATTAGCATTTAAAGCCCAACCATTGTTGGCTCAAATGTTAGCGTTACTATGGTAACTATTGTGGTACATTATTGTCAAGATGCTTCCGTTTTAGTGGCTCTTTACAGAAATAACTGTGATGCTCAGATAGTAAAAAAATAAAAATAAAAATAAAAGATAAATAACAGCTTTCTTTGTATCACTACGTAAGCTCATTTGGAGGGTTGCTCTATTTACAGATAAAGGACAAAATGTAATCTCCAGGATGAAGTTTATGGAAAAATGCATAAAAAATCAGATAACAGATTAAAGCAAAGGTAGTTGGATAGAAACATCACAGAAAACGAGAGTTTAAGTCTCAATAATAAGTTAATTGTACAGTTCCAGTATTGCGATGTTTTCAATCACAATTCTTCTTGATATACGACAACGTATGAGAATACTTTGCAACTAAATATTCCATCATCTTATCATGTGTTTATAAACCTTTCATTGCAGTTTCTTAACGATGAAAGCCAGAGACAACACAAGATCCAGCAACTGACAGAACCTTGTATTGTGTGTCGATCTCATAATCTACACACTAATGCGATCGTCGTAGTGCACAGCGGGCATTTCTTTTAACACCGTTTTATAACTTAGGCGTAACAGTTTCTACTATTATAGTGGTTTTATGGGGGCATTTGAAAGTCTCGGAACACTTCCGTAGACTTCCATATAATTTGGCCCGTTTTTCCCCCTCTCTCGTTGTATCAAACTCCAAACTATACATTCAGGAAGTCTGCCAATGGCGCCAATCTTTATTGACACAGTTAATCCGGATTTTTTATTTTTTTTTTGACATCATCCTCTTTCACAAGTCCTCAAAAGCCTCCCAAGGATACTTTCGTCCGCGTATGGATTAGACGAACGAGCCTTTTCTTGCACTCATCTATTTGTCTCTGTGGGGTTGTTGTAAGCTTGTCGCTTCATACTTACATCGTTTTGGTGGGATTGAAAGCAAGATTATGAGATTCGCAGCTTTTCCCATTCGCTTACGTTATTGTACGGATATATTTAACCTCTTATGGTTTTCTTTTATGAGACTCCGGAAAGTCGTTGTCTTTACGATGTTTTGGGTGTTTGAGAAAACAATTTCCCACATAGATACTGATTTGAATTAAGATAGATCTTTGGAAATTTCTCGAGAGAGGTTGTTTTATTGGATGCGCTTTGTAGTGTTGCTCCCTCGCGTTTTTATTATTTAGTTTATTGAGGACATTAAGGTTTTATCAGTATACTTGAAGTAAAGTGCACAGTTATGGTGTGTCCTGTCATAACATGCACGCTGATATTCTCTAAATGATAGGCGAGTACGTTTGATAGCACCTACTTCTGCACGGGGAAAGAAAATGCACTCGAATTTACACTGCATGGATTCTTTTATAAGTTTGAAGACGGTGCCAATCTTCTAAACATCACACACACACAGATACAGTCTGAGATAGATTCCCTTCGGGTTCTCCGGTTTTTGATTAGGCAATATACTTCATAGAAAAACTGACTCTTGTAAGTACTGTCCGATCACAGATACGAGAACGTCAGTTGGCAATGTGCCAAGAAGAGTCGATTCATGTTGAAGGGGAGACAGGAATAAGGCGATGTACGAATTCGTCACCAACACGAGAAATCACGTGCTTTATGCGTACACTTTTCCAACTGTTGTACAAGCAAAATAGTTACCACTTATTTTCCGACCTACAAACACTCACCCCATGAAATGCATTGATTACCCTATTATCGGAATGGATTCGCCTTCTGCCATGCGCAGAAGTCGAAGGGATCTCGCAATTGTGGTCGCACAGCACAAGAATAGCAGTCTCATAAATCCAGAAAGGTTTCATGGGCCTTTTAATACTCCACTCCATCTACTAACACACGCACTCTCTATTAGCTATTGTAGAAGACAGGGGACTCTAGAAGTCTACAAAAAGATTCTAGGGAGGCTTCCATTTCCTCTCATTGTTATTAATTACTAAAGAGTATAAGTATCTATATGACTGGCAATTCTGTCCAAAAATTGCATAAGGTCAACCGTTAACAAGTGCGCTATTATATGAATTGTTTGTTTTAGAATTTCCAGATATTTTGTAATGCATTCAGTAGAAAGTACAAGTACAATCATGACTATAAACAGAGCTGCCGAAACAACTTTTTTTTTTTATCCCTACTTATTTACTTTTCCACTCCTCCCACATCATCCATCATGTTCTGTTCGTGTCGTTTTGACACTTCCAAGTGACCACTTCTAAGCCTATCACCGCCTATCCTTAAGCACGTCTAGAAATTCCTATTCTATCTATCTATCTATACACTAATGGTTGGTAACAATAAAAATAATTTTTCTCTTTCTCTGAAACCCATCCTTTTTCGCAGCGTGACTTTAATGTCTGTTTGAAATTATTTTCAGTCAAACAGGATCTTCCCCCCCCCCCCCCCAACTCTTTAGATGATTTTGTGACTGAGCAACAATAATAATTTTGGCGTAAGGATACTCAGGAACAAATACTCAGAAACAAAGCCTGTTTCAGGCATAGGCGATCATAACTTTTTTTTAAAAATATAAACAGAGCATACCACGTGTGATGTGATACGTAATAGGAACTTCATACAGTTCAGAATTCAATTGAGGGATTCAAGATCAACATGGAACAATGTATTCATATTGCTTTAAATTCAGAAAACTAATTCGTATGTATGTATTTAAGATATATTTTATTCTTAGAAGTGGCTGAAACGAACCCAGCACACTTAGTTTGAATGACAACACCTGAATGAATATTTTGCAATGTCCAGTCGTTTCTTAGACAGAAACACTTTACCATGAAGTCTTCTACGTCAGAATGGTGCCAAGGATGTATGTGCAACCATGTGAGCAAATGATGGGTACCCATCATTTGCTCACGACTTATCAGACAAATTCCAACTACCATCTGTTCGTGATGGTAGTTGGAATTTGGCATCGATTGTATCCATTGTCGCTATAGCAACTGATGTGACATTATTAATCACACATTGTTCTACAGGATTCAGGAATAAACGGCAATGCATATGTGGAGTTTGGGGGCTGCTAAATATCCTAATCTGGATAACAGAGGAGAAGCTCTTTAGACTCTTGTTCTTCAACCTGTGGTCCTGGCGGTCCGCCAAAAATTTCTTCGTCTGTCAGAAACAACGCCCCAGTCATGTATATCAAATTTTGTAACCTCTAAGCAGCAGCAGATGTCGCACTAGCTAAAAACTGAAATTTCATAACATTGGATTTAATAAATAAAATACTATCTACATTAGTTTATGGGTTTATGTTTCTGTCTTATCCGTCAGCTGGTCCGCGAAATATTTCTCCTATTTTCCCCGGTCCGTAGGTGAAAAAAGCTGAAAATATTTTTGGAAAATATCAATAAACACTACCTATCTACTGTAGGGAATCTTTAAACTTCTTTGTGTAAAGTGTTATAGTGTTTATTGATATTTTCTGTGTGTTATTATAAAAAAGCAATTGTAATAGCACACCAGTTCACAATCCAAGAACAATGGTGGCTAACGTATCATAGTGCTTGTACCGTAAAATAAGTTTCCCCTTCCTTTCTTCTCTACCCCCCCCCCCCCCACCAATGTCCCAATCTGCGTAATTTGAAATATTGTGCAGCCGTCCACTTACTAAGCAATTAATATTATAGCCATGCATGCCGTCAAGGACAACGGTACTTTCGGTAAATAAGGCAACCCAAGATTCTGGGTTATTTTGAATTATGGACGAAGCAGTTAAGGCTATGAGGTCAAGTGTATTATGTCTGTTAATTCCGCGTTCTTCTAGCCGGGAGGAAAACTCCTACTACCCATGTATGAGCAACTCAACCTTCAGCTGAAAAATCCACATAATAGTTTTTATAGTGTTAGCTATGAAAATGAATATTATTTTAATCAAAGCTGCAAACTGCGTCTTAATCGTACAAGTAGTGCCCACTAAATCAGACCTCTTTCCTTTGAAATAGTAGAAAAAATTGTAACTGCGTCAAAATTTCAAGCATGGATGATACAGAAAAAAAACAAAACAAATAAATAGAGAAACATTAGTTTCAATAATCCTCTTAATATCCGTCAACTGTGTGGCTATTTTATTTGAATTGCGGACGATGAAATTAAGGCCATGAAGTCAGTATCTCTTTCTTGCGTGTTCTTGCTATTTGGCTTGTTTTGAGCGATGAATATATCGAGTTTCTAAGAAACCATGCCACCTCCATATAAGAGCAGCTAACTCACCTTCAGATGGAGGGAAAAAAAAACTATAAAAGGTTCATTGCATCCTAGAGGATCTCGGGAAGCTTCCAGTCCATCAATTATTGGTCTAACAAATAGCACTGGCCGTAATTTACTAGGGAACGTTTCAACAGCTTGCTGTAACACTACAGAAATAAATAAAATGATTTAATTGAGATACCATCGCCTTGAATATGCAAAGCACTAAGGATTAGCTACATTCAGTTATTATCAAAAGTTCTAGTACTTTGGGCTACTTCACATGACGAATTCAAGGAATATTCTGAAAGAAATGTTATTCTTTAGTAGTTAGGACTGGGCGGTAACGTGCATTCTTAATAAGCTACAGACTAATCAAGTAGCTATTAATTCCCCGACTCAGAATACAGTGTATTTTTTATTATGCCTAGTTAGCAGAATGGTTAACGTATATGTTGTAAAACCAACTCGCAGTGGGCATGGATGTTAATCAATGTTAGGTGGGAGATCACAGCTGGTGTATTGGAGGTCTTTCAAGCCTTCCAGGCTTGAAATATTCCGTTTGGTCTCTTCCAGGAGTGGAGTTTCCACAGTATTGTGGAGCCAATTCACGTTCACCAATTTGTTTTGACAAAGCTGAGATAGCTATCGATCTTTTTATTATATGCAAAGACAGTTCAGTAACGTACTAAGCAATCACCATTTCACTCTCTTATTCCACATGGCACCTAAGTCGGCTCTTGGAAAACAAAAATGCTGATTTTAAGGACAAATGAAATAGATGAGATGAAAAGTAAAATAACTTGCTTCAGTGGCCCATTTTAAAACCAATAGACAAAATAAAGGGCTTCGAAAATAACAATCCAATGGCTTTATCGTTCAACTAAACAACCCTCTTATGAAATGCTGTTAGTGGCTAAGTGAAGAAAATATTCAATGTTTGGATGGATCGTGATCTTGTCAACCATTCGGAGTAATCATATGAAAGCTAAAGATGAATTTATTTGAATCAGTTAAATGGAAAATCCAAGAATATTTATGGCCTTAATCAACTACTTGGACAGAAACATCCGCCTCATGAAGATTCCAACGTCAGAGAATAACTGCATTTGGCACTGTTCCCAAGAAATGTGAATCGTGTGTGTATCTTGCATACGCACATTTTATTAGCATCCTTTTTGTTACGAAAGGTGTTACTAAATTCTTAAACTCACCGTAATTTATACCTTGTCCTAAAAACAGACAAACAGGAAAAAAAAATAAAAGGAGAATGAAGGTGCAAAGACGCAGAATAATAGGACAGAAACGGTACAAGATCACTGGGATTCAAAGAAATAAATGCATTTCATGAAGACACGCATTTTTTCTACGGTATGAAAATTACGCCTGGATTGATCTGTAATTTGTGTGAAGACAAGTCGGAGATGCCTAAATCAGATCCTCTAGAACCCTCTTCTAATAATGTGCAGTCGTGAAAAGGAGTTAGGGGGACGAAAAGGGAGCGATATTGTGGAACCTAACAACCTTTCTATCTACCGAAACACCTTGATTTGTGAATTGCTTTTCCAGAGATTCTTAAATCCACGCCCTCCATCATTTTTTCCGGTCTTCCCTCGAAGAAGTGCATCAGTGCCTCCCATTAAGTATAATGGAGCATATGGCAAAGCTGGTGCAGAGCTAGATCACCCGTAGCCCGACTCGATCTGCCTACTTGGTCCTCATCCATCACCCATATGATACAAAGATTAGAGGTTAGGTAGCCGTTGATGTGCAGGAGACCAGCGTGGGTTTATCTGCACGCCGACAGTGGCACGAAAGGGTACAGAAGAAGCCCTGCGGACGTAGTAAAGGAATGACACGAGGGTAAACGCACGTAAAGGGTCAAGGTCAATGGAGGTCTTTTCTCTGCCAAGTAACATGAAAGCATCTCACCCGCCAAATCACATCATCCTTCATGGCAACACTTGTAGCGACTTCTACTTGAGATATCAAGACATCTGGTGGCCTAACCGGCAATTACTTTAATTTGTAAATATTGAATTAGCCTATCGAAGCAGAAAATCACTTGGAACAGCTAGATTGGTGTAATTGTTAAATTAATCAAAGTACTTAACTAGGGATAGAGTGTTACAAGCAAACAAGAGGTTAAGAAGTCGAATCCCAGATGACGAGGTTTTGCCTGACCCGACTGTAGATCACTTTGTATTCAAGGTGACAACAACGCATGCGTGTTGTCTGCGTAACTGCTAATTACTGGTAGATGATGTATAACAGGCTTTTTTAAAATAATTCTACATTGCTTACTCGGCTGTCCATTGATAGAAAGAGAGTACAAGTTTTGCTACTTAGATTCTTTAATTCTGAGCATATAAGATTTTCCCTTGCAATTATAAAAGCATGCTAAAGATTTATTTACGTCACAATGACCCCAGTTGCTCTTTTTAACATCTCACGCGCAACGAGCTAGAAACGTGAGTTTAATGCCCATTGTTGGACGCTTTCTTGTGTTACATTTGATGGAAAAGCTCACGACAGATGAAGCCTGCCCTAGTTCACCAAAAACAAAGTGTAACAGCAATCTGTCCCCATTGCCTGACAAAGGAAGGCGTTGCCAGACAGTCCATAAGGACTCATCTACACTCTATCTGAAGCCATTTACAGCAATGAAAGATAACAAGGTTCATTAGGTCCTCGTTTAGGGAATTACTTATCTTTCTTAATGGCACCATTACTCCTCAAATTTCTTCTCTGAAGCACTTTAATGGGAATTAATTTAGGTTTTATTAATTTCCACCCGAAGAGAGAGTACAACGAAGGACGACACTATTTTTTTTTCTTTCTTTCCGACTCTTCTGAATACATCACTGCATGCACAGATACTTAGAAGATGGACGCACCATTAAAGCCAGAATCCAACCATTTGTAATGCAACCCAAAACAATTCTGAACTTTCTCGTCGTCAACATTACATTCTTCCGTCATGATTTTTATTCGTTTTCTTAATGGTAAAGTTATACGTCCGAATTAGGTTATTTTAATTGTGGAAAGTAAGTTCTCGTATGGCACTGTATTTAAGATTGAAATCCTCGACACGTGAGGTAGGCACTTCTTATATAGCCTGATCCTAATTAAGATTTTATAAATCTATCAGAAACTTTATATGACATCTTTCATGTCTGTTAGAGAAAAATACTCTTAGTTTATTCAGTTAATAAATGAATAAATACTATCTTTGAACAAAACACCAGCTTATTATTGACGAAGTTTTCCTATTGGCTAACTGAATCACCAAAGTTCAATTCTAATATTCTGTATTAGAATTGAATTCACAAAAATACGTCATACTATGATAAGTTAGTTGCATTTTAGAAAGATAATTTTTTTTTCTTCTTTTATTGCCAGAGACCTCTAGATAGTCACGGAATTCTATGGATCACAATATTTGATAAGTTATATGTGTAATACGTCTGAGCCGTGTTCTTGTTTTACAAGAACATCCTTCTAAAACTAATTCTTAGTTTCAGGAAGTCAGAAGGCTTAGCAGTTCTTTAGTTTGGAACAAATCTGAAAAACTTTTTTTCAATATGAAAAAAATTCTTGGTTATCTGCAATGATATTGTGATTTCATCAAGTTTGTTTATTAAGATACACCCTCTGTCCAAAAAGAAACCGAACGTTTCGAAAATAGAAGAAACTAGTGGCGCCACCTGTTGTATCTTTTTGTTGCCGAAAGCAGCAACCTTCATTAGTGTTTTTTCAACTGTTTATGAAATTTGTTTCGTTAGAAGCCGAGTTATAGTGCCAAGAGTGACAGTGTGTTTTGACGAACGGTCGGAAAATGAGTTTTAGGCAGAGAGAGCTTCGATTGACTTTTGTGTTAAAATTTTACCGAAACGCATCAAATGCTTCAAAAAAGCATACGGTGATGAATGCTTATCCCGTACTCAAGTTTACGAGTGGTTTAAGCGATTTCAAAGTGGTCGTGAGACGCTTGAGGACGAAGAAAAGCCGGCCGTCCAAAAACTGGACTGAGCGAAGTTAATATCCAAAAAGTGCGTGATTTCATCAAAGAAAACCTGAAATCGTCTCTAAGATTGATTGAAGATGAAGTGGAGAATCGAAAATCAACTGTGCACAACATTTTGACCGAGAGTTTAGGCCTTCGTAAATTGAATTCGCGATTTGTTCCCCACAAGTTGACCGACGACCAAAAAATGTATCGAATTGAACACTGCAAGGACCTCATTAAAACCGTTCGTAAGGACTTAGACTTCCTTGAAACGATCGTTACTGGTGCGAAACGTGGCGTTTTGAGTATGAGCCCGAAACAAAGCGCCCGAATGCTGACTGGAGACCATCAGAAGAGGGGCATCCGGAAAAAAGTCGCTTGAAGAAGTCAAAAGTAAAGACAATGCTGATTTGTTTCTACGATTCCAAGGGCATTATCCACAAAGAATTTGTTCTGCCTAACTAGACGGTCAATGGTGAGTTTTATCTTGAATTTTTGAAGCGATTGATAGCCAGAATTCGTCGCGTACGGCATGAATATCGTGACAACCGACCGTTCGTCAAAACACACTGTCACTCTTGGCACTATAACTTGGCTTCTAATGAAACGAATGTCATAAACAGTTGACACAACACTAATGAAGGTTGCTGCTTTCGACAACAAAAAGATACAACAGGTGGCGCCACTAGTTTCTTCTATTTTCGAAAAGTGCGGTTTCTTTTTGGGCAGAGGGTGTAAGTGGCAGACTTGCATCAGAGTGGGAGAACATTGCCTTGTTTAATGGACACTTGAGAAAGTCCAGCTCTTGGTCTCCATTACACATCTGATTATCTGACTCTCGTTCCATTCATAAGTTTGCAATCTATAGCAGATTGGATTCACATAAAAAAAGAAAATCAGTTTTCATTTTCACTTGAAAAACTTGCTTTCAGTGATGAAAATGATGGAATTTGACAAAATAACAGAATTGCAGTTGATAATATTGAGTACAAAATACTTTCACAAGTCGAACGGAACGTAAAATACATTAATATTACGATCAATCTTTTTTAAAATCTTTTATTCCTGAAAAAAAAAAAAAACGTCAAGGATGATGTTCTAATTTCTGTCATATTTCGTAATTAATTTGCAAGGATAATTTTAAATAAATTATTATTTAATAAGCAAGGATAATTTTAAATAAATATTTATTTAATAAGCAAGGATAATTTTAAATAAATATTTATTTAATAAGCAAGGATAATTTTAAATAAATATTTATTTAATAAGCAAGGATAATTTTAAATAAATATTTATTTAATAAGCAAGGAGGTTTTACACATTCATTTAGTGAACTAGTTTAGTCAAAATTGAAAGAAATTCATAAATAGAATCCTGAAATATATTTATTACATTTAAAGAAAAAAGGAGGATGCAAATCACTTGAGAAAAATCACAAACACGTGCATTTTGCAACCTGGAGAAAGTTAAAAAGACTTGAAAAGGAAGAAAGCATGTTGAAAGTGCTTGGATAGTAAGTCCCCTGAGAGAAAATCTAAATTCCTCAACACGATCTCTTAAAAAGAAAAATGTGTAAAATATCGCAATAAAAGTTAAGAAGCCTTTCAGGTATAAATATAGGAGATAAGTGAATCCGACGGTGGCAAAAGTAGAGGATCAAGACAAGAGTACTGGAAAAGCATTCAGATAAAGATATTCGACATGTCTGGAACAATCGCTTTAAGTAAACGAATAAGAAGTGACAAAACCGTAGAAGAAAATATTCTAGAGAAATGCAATTGTCGGGACTAGAATTTTACTTTATTACAAATAGTTGGGAAATTATAAGAATAAAAGCAGGATCTTCAGAGACCTGTAAAAGGTGTATTGAAAGGAACACCATACAGACTAATATTCAGTCTCTACTTTAATAATTGATCATTAACTAAATTATTTAATAATTAATTAAACATAAATATCATGAAATTAATTTGCGCTGATTTTCATTGACATATCCCATTCTGATCACCAAATATATTTATAATATTATTATAAGTACTTACGAGTGAATGCAGACTTTTCCTCCTGTGTGATGGTAGTTTTCTCCTCCTTTTGTACATCCTGGAGATCGCTTTGCAGGCTGGTGGTGGATGACTTACTATCTGTTGCGTCACAAACACCTTCAATAAGAGATTTCTTAATACCAAAATTAAGCAAAGTGCCTTGTCTCTTATTCATATTAAAATTTAAATCTGTATACCTATTACTTTTACAAAATCACGGCACTACGGTTTCGAAACTTTCACCCTACAATACGAACTTGCGAAGAAAGTATTCTGTATTACTAGATTTGAGAACCGGATACAGACTACCTTGATCTTCAATTTCAGCGGAAAAATTTTCTTTATACTCCTTGCTGATTGGTCATTAACATTTGCAACACAGATGTTATTTCTTTCAGTTTTGAGAACAGAGGATACGCCGCCCATTGTTGTAATCTACTTGCAGGCAATTTTTATGATCGGTCATAAACAGCGGTATTCTCTTTCCCAAATGTTGAAAGGTTTCGATGTGTGAAAATTAACGATAATTCATGAATACTTCCACGTTTAATATATATTCTGAGCTTTTCGACATACTCACGAATATCATTCTCCTCAGAATATTTCCACTATAAAATATTTACTCACGAAAAATGCTTAGAAAACTAAAATGACAAATTCCAGGAGAACTTCTCAAGGAACACTTATTCACCTTCCGCGGAACACAGTTTGGGAAACCCTGATATAGATCATCACATTATGAAGGAAAATGACATCAAACCTAATATCACAATTAGAGATATTAAACTCATCTCTTGACTCTATGAAGATGATGTACTTCTAAGAAATTTAGCACAAGTCTTGAAAAGGAAACGGAGTAAACATGAGTAGTAAGTGATAGGAAGTCAACTGAATAAATTAATTTTACTTAATTTTACGTAATTAAGATTAATTACGTGTTTATTTACCATAATGGTAAATAAACACGTAATTCAAGCTGTTCATTCTGAAGTCCACCATCTCCTTCCATCTCTTCTTTGGCCGTCCCCGCTTCCTCCTCCCCTGCACATCTGCATGACCTTTCTTCCCACATACTCGTCACATGACCAAACCATCTCGACCTTGCCTCCTGTAATCTTCGCTCCTAAATTCGTAACATAACATAAGAAAACCTCTGTTTTCATCTCTCGAGCTTCTAAGGGCATTAACACGTAAAGCAATAAAATTGAAAACAAACATTTATCGATGATTGTATATTTTTAACAGGCTGCTTTTAGACTAGATGGGAAAGCAAAGAACGCAAGGAGTTCTTGGACAGTAGCAAAAAATATTAAAAAAATACGCGAAGCAGATTACCCTACCATTTAACCATCCAATGATAGCTATTTTACAGTCTATTTCTGATGTAATAAAAAGTGGACAAAGCTGTTTAGACTGTTTTCATCTAATGGTAAACACCTGTTCAAGCATCGTATTAGCAAGGAAATATATTTTGTAATCAGAGAGAGAGAGAGGATAGGTTAGTTTATCCTCGTCTCCTGTTAACTCACTGTTCTCTATTTTCATCCTAGGTGGACCACCCAGAATGCTTCACTGCAATATCAGTAGTGCCTCGTCCTTTACGTTCTGCTACGAGACAACACCTGACGGCAGAGGTCGTAAACTTCGCTGGAGATGTCATTAAGGAACATAAAAGTGTCCGTGACGAACATACGGACGACACACTTACAAATACTGATATGGCCTTCGGGAGTTCGGCAGATGGCAGCTACCCTAACCCTGTGACTTCCGTGACGTAGGTCATTTCAGTAAGTCGGGAACGAAGTGCTATAAAACGGACGAATCATGAAGTAGAGGTTAAGCCTAAATAGCGAAATGTTTTCTATAAAGTTGTGAGACTCGCACGGTCTTCATGATTGTGTGCAGGGCAGTAAAGGCATTTTATTACGGTTATACGGGACCGTACGTTGTACCGCTGAAGACCACATTCTTTCATTTCTGCTTCTTTTAAGAGTGGACCTCCTTTTTTTTGTTTTCCCTATCGAAGTACAATATTTACTCATCTCTGCGGATAAACCTATTCGCGCTGACTTCGTTTTTGCATTTCTCTTTGGCCCATTTAGACCGATTCATTAGTCTTATTTACTGCCTAAACTAAGCCACACACACACACACACACACAACTGATAAAAACCTCTGGATTTATCGTGCAACTTTCCTAAATCTCTACAATCACTAAAATGTGTCTCAATGGACCTTACATTCTGCTCCATCATCCCTAATGATGATGATTTCTTTATCTCTTACCAAGACTTTGTCTATCCCTCACTTTGCGTACACAGATTGATTCTCTAAACAGCATCTTGGTTGGTGGTTTTCTTTGTTTTGCTGCAGTTATCGTCTTAATCACAATTAACACGTTCTTATCTCCTCTTCTCAGGTTGACACCGCATTTCCATTGCGACTTTTCAAAAGTAATATTTCGTTTTTAATAGCGAAAAGGACGAACATCTAGTAATATACTATTCCTTAGTCTCTCGTATCGAACTACACACGTTACTTTAGATTTTTAGCGTTTTTAATATTTAATATGTGGTACCAAATCGGCAAATTTGCTTAATTTGTCAGTTTGTATTTTCTCCATAATCTAGCAGCTGATCAAAGATCTTTATAATTCAAACTTATTATAAAGACAATACTGCTAAAATCTGCCATGTTTCAAGGTCTATCCTTGTAGATTACTAATGGTAAGTTTCTTCCAAATATTCCACACGTAACGCTCAGGAGCAGAAAACAAATGGAGTTTGGAATCTTCCACTACTCCATAATATAAGAACGGAACAAAACAGATATTATAGATGAATTAAAGCCAGTAACATGGAAATTCAAACTATCTTGATTTAAAAGTCCTGATGTTCCCTACAAAAAATCATTTACTTAAAAAAATAAGAAATCCAAGTTAAAATCTTTCAAGAGTTACTATAGACTGAAATTTTAAGACACTTTCTAGGATTTTTAAGTAGTGTGGAGTTGTTTGAAATTGTGAGCAATAATTGAATGACTGAAGTAAAGAATTTTGGAGTAAAAACACTCTCAAGATGCATAACTAAGAAAGATCTTCTGGAATGAGCTTAGATGGGGTGATGATCGAAACAGTTAAGGATGTGAGATGACTGTCGTGTCTGTTAACTGCGTGTGCTCTTCGGCTGATTTGTCTGTTTTGCGGAGTGAATAACCAGATGGAAGCTTTTTCTCCTGCACATCACACTAGCTATCTGTTAACTGGTGTAAGGATAGAAGCTGTATGGCTGGAATGAATTCTGATCGTTTTTAAGGATAAATATTATGGTCAATTGTTTTTCAGACAAAATTGTAGGTGATATTCTACTTCAGACACAAAAAACGTGCATTTTTGTTCTTTTTTTAGTGTTTAAAACAGTAACAAAACTATCTTAAGACAGCTCTTTTCCAAAAATTGGATTTAATCATGAAAATTCACCTAACAATGAAATTTTTTTTTTTGGTGGCATATTATGGCACTGTATGGACAGAACAAAATAATTTTCGGTGCTTACTCTTTTCCTTTTCATGTTTTCAAGTCGTATACATTAATTCTTCTGATTCTCCTTTTTTTTCGTAGATATCTTTCTTCGAATATATCTTCGTGCTACTGATTAAAAAAAAATCAATCTTTCTCTCTCTATGTGTGGGTGTATGTCGATCCATTAGTTGATGAGAAATTTCTTATGAAAATCTTGCAAAACATCAAAGAAAGCAATACTTGATGCGGCAATTTTTTCTCATCAAGACAGCAATAGATTTCGCCGGATCTTTCAGTGTAACTTTTGGCTACCCATTAGACAGATAGGATGCAGCAAGTAATCAAATAACAAATGAGAGAAGTGGAACGAATGCTACTGTGAGACGGTGAGCATGAAGAGAAAGAAAACAATTCATACAGATCTTTTTCTAGCACACTCCTGTGTGGTGACGACAAAATAATGCACTTTTAGATTAATAACGTTTGCCATCATCACTGTCGTGAAGCACAAATCAAGAACGGCTGTCAACAGGAGGAAGCATGAAAAACATACACGGAGGAGAACAAAGAACTACAGTAGATAATTGTCAGCGCGGACAGCAGTATGTTATAATTTAGATTTACTGGAATGCCGCTCTTGCTTTTGAGATATTTAGATCTAAAAGGTATGGATAACTAAACAGGAATTATCAATATACATCCTCGGATAAAAAAAAAAAAAAAAACCGAACTTTTCGAAAATAGAAGAAACTAGTGCTGCCACCTGTTTTGTCTTCTTGTTATCGAAAGCGGAAAGCCTCGTTAGTGTTATGTGAACTGTTTATGACATTTGTTTCATTAGAATCCCAGTTATAGTGCCAAGAGCGACAGTGTGTTTTGACGAACGGTCGGTCTTCACGATATTCATGCCGTACGCGACGAATTATCGCTATCAATCGCTTCAAAACTTCGAGATAAAACTCACCATTGACCGTTTGGCCAGGCGGAACAAATTCTTTGTGGATGATGCCCTTGGAATCGTAGAAACAAATCAGCATTGTTCTTTACTTTTGACTTCTCCAAGCAATATTTTCGCGCTCATACTCAAAACATCACGTTTCGTCACCAGTAACGATCATTTCAAGGAAGTTTGAGTCCTTACGAGCGGTTTTAATGAGGTCCTTGCAGTATTCAATTCGATACATTTTTTGGTCGTTGGTCAACTTGTAGGAAACAAATCGCGAATTTACCAAGGCCCAAACTCTGGGTCAAAATGTTGTGCACAGTTGATTTTGGAATCCCCAATTCATCTTCAATTAATCTCACAAACGATTCCGGGTTTTCTTTGATGAAATCACGCACTTTTTGGATGTTAACTTCGCTCAGTGTAGGTTTTGGACGGACGGCTTTTCGTCGTCCTCAAGCGTCTCACGACCACTTTGAAATCGCTTAAACCACTCGTAAACTTGAGTACGGGATAAGCATTCATCACCGTATGCTTTTTGACGCATTTCGGTAAAACTTTTACGAAGTTTAACACAAAAGTCAATCGCAGCTCTCTGTTTGAAACTCATTTTCCGACCGTTCATCAAAACACACTCACTCTTAGCACTATAACTCGGCTTCTTATGAAACAAATGTCATAAACAGCTGACATAACACTAAGGAAGGTCGCCGCTTTCGACAACAAAAAGATACAACAGGTGGCGCCACTAGTTTCTTCTATTCTCGAAAAGTTCGGTTTCTTTTTGGACAGACGGTGTACCGGTGAAAGAATGCTTTATCGACTGAACTTGACAGAATGCAGAGCATTAGCTGCTGAAAAAATACTGAGAATAATTCCAAAGAGCCTGTGTAGCTCAGCGGATGTGGCGTTTGCACACCGCCGCACTTGGCAGCACGAAGGAAGACTTGGTTTCGAGTCTAGTCGGCGACTAGAGGAAATTTTTCTAAGCCTTTTTTCGACCGGTTCCCAAGTTAGTCGATCTCTGGCACGGGCAAGCAGGTTTTTCCTCCCGGAAACTCGGGTTTTTCGTCCTGTAAACTCAAGAAAATCGACCGTAGAACCCACATTATTTCAGACATTAAATATATTGTGTTAGGGTTAGGGACCACGAGATGACGGCACATTTGAGCCGTCTCTCTTCACTGCGTACCGCTTAATTAGTGATAGCCTTGGGCCATATGTCTCTGATTGGGTACCAGTGGAGATTGAACTGCCCAATCAGTCTCCAAAAGTTAGATAGAGCTAAATGGCCTCGCCTACTCCCGTATACGGGAATAAAAATGCGTTATCTGATTTTTTTTTTTTTTTAAATAATAGCTTTTCTTCTGAAGAATTAGTGAAATATTCTGCCATGTGCTGAGGTACAGCACATGGCAGAATCTATAATTCATTATTTTTTTGATTCGATTTTCATCTGAATGAATTAGTCATGCAGTACAAGTGTTTTGTTTCAATTAATGCCAAAGTTGATTGGCTTGAATGGAATAAAATATAGATCTTACCCAATATGACTCACTGTTGGCAGTGAGTCATATCCCATCCAGCAAACGAGAGCAATTTATAAGAGCTCTTCAGTTCAAATTACATTAGCAGGTCCCGTACAGAAATTACAGTATTTTCCTTGCCAAAACGCATGTAATCCATAGACATATATTCGTATTACAGCCTTAGTTGCTTTGGCGTAATTTAAATCCTACCAGTATAATCACAGCAATGCGTATTTAGAGTTTCATCCGCTTCTTCCCAATCCTGATTTGAATTCGATCAAGCGGCCATTGCAATCCTGTAAGGTGCAAATGACACTTTGCAGTGGTCCAGACCTCATCAATCTATCCATTTCTCGCACTTCTCCGTTCCCAAACTCACACCAATGTTTTATGCGACTTCCATCTATGAAAAATTGTAAACCTATAATGTATGAATATCCTTTTACGAAGTAACATTATCTCCATCAATAGAAAAGAGTGTACACTGCTTGTATTCTAAACACCAGTTTGTCTTGCAAGTTCTTCCATCTGTTTTCGCACGGGATGATAATCTATGTTCAACTAAAGAATAATAAAAATATTTTCCTGGATTTTTTTTGTTCTCAATACAAGGAAAAGAATTCGAAAAAAAAAAAACTTTCAGACCAGTATATTATGCATTAGATGCATAATATACTAAATATTATTTTCTTTTCCTATATACTAAAATAGTTTGTTTCATAATTGAAGTTATGCTTTCTTGTTTCCATGGAAACATTATGCTTTGAATCTACCAGATGGCGTATGGTATAGTAGTTTCAGGTCGCTATTTTCAACTTCCACTTTATGCTACAAAAATGCAGACGGCACTTATGGCATAAATATTTTTCACGACTTTATTCGGGATTCTACAAGAAAGCTGAGCATTATGGCATGCAAAGAGTACTGTCTATCAAAGGGATGCATAAAACTCTTCCTGGCGTGTTTTCCCAATCATTTCAAGCACTTGATACCATCTGTTATGCTAATATCGCTAAATGAACTGATTTAAACGCTTATTTCTAAGTCTGTTTTGCAAACAGCGGTACCATAGACGTCTTTAGATGTAACGAGAGAAAAAAAAAATATATATATTTTTTAATCCGTTTTCTGTTTTGTTAACTCGTAATGGCAAATTATTTTGAGTAACTTATTGATGGGTCAGTTTGTTTGTCAACCATTTCATACTCGTTGGTAATTTCATCATAAAAAAAAAAAAAAAAAAAAAAAAAAAAAAAAAAAAAAAACCGCTCTGGTTTTGGGAGAAGCAATACGACAATTTGTTACAGAATTGAAACATTTTGCATGTACTGTTTTCCGTTTCTATGGTAACCGTCTCATATGTATTCTTCTCTTTACCGAAACAACCAAATGCACAAGTAAATAATTCTTTAATCCCCGCAGTATGTGTGCGCGCGCCAGTATGCACATAGAAACGTTTTTGCCAGTTTTGGGGTCGAATATTCGAAAGACTTCGTAGTTAAAGAAGAATTTATCATGTCTCCCGCGACTAAAAAGTCCGCTTCTTTGCATCTTACAAAACTAACAAAACTTATTAAAATGGTGGTGGAGTACTTTGGCGCCGTCTGGGAAGATGATTCACAGTGCCCCCTAGTGACTGAGCCCCCAGTATGTTTCTCGACAAACTACGCCTATTAGCATTGCTCTTCTCGGCATTTAGAATCGGCTCTCCCGCCTGGACGGCTGTAACTGCGTCTTGAGCGTGCAGTAAATCAGCCCGAAACAAGCAGTTTCCATTCCGGACTGCACCATCGGCTATATAACCATCGTGCACTTTTGGGGTCTCGTCAGCAGAGAAAGCACGAGCAAGGCGGCATATTTGCCGATGAGTAATGATATCCAAAAACCCGTTGGCCGTAAGCCCACGGGAATAAGTAAAAAGGTCTTTCCATAACCTCGGTTCCTTTTAAAGGTGTCAGGGACTCTTCTGCGGCGATACTTACGGTTCCTGGCATTCCGTAAGTCGGGAGAAATAGTCGCATGCCGGCATTCGATTTGAGAAAAACCGTTATGGTGTTTGGCAGTTAAATTAAAAAAAATATATAAAAACAACAAGAAAGAACTGCATCCAATGGGCTCTATACCTGTCTCCTGGCAGCCGGTATAGGCGCTTTATAATCGGGAGACAGCAGTTAAAGACTACTAAACAGCAATGGGACGATTATGACAGTAGTCGGAATGTCAAACAGGCATAGACTGACCTAAGAGATTGTCTTCCTGTACACAAATCCAAAGATTTAATTGTGATCTCAAGAAACTGTAGCCTATATAAGATATCCTATTTCCCTGTCTAGATCTAGTATCTTGGCTTATTTCGATCCTAATTAATGTCCCGATAGAGCAGTTTAATCCTAACTGCATAGTGTATTACGGTTTTCAAATTAGCCGGTTTGCGGGAGAAAAAACGTCACCTTCATTCGAAAAGTCCTAATAAGGGCGTTTTTATACGGGATTCGAACCCAGGTAATTTTCCAGCCATAGGGCGTCGCCGACTGAGCTACGGAGATTCCTATTTAAGATATATTAGCCATAAAAAGGATTACGTCACGGAGGGTTTATGTGATGTCCATGATAGCACCTGAGAAGAGGAGCTATTTGTTACTTCATGAATGTCACACCTAAATTCGAGTGCGCGCGCGCGAGCGCACACACACACAGTGAAGCAATTATTTTCTCAGAGGTGTAGTATTGGTACAGCACTTTCTTGGTTAAAAGCTATTTTTTTTTAAATATATTTTCATAAAAAAAATTTAAGAACATGTTACGCAAAATCTTTTACATCAGTCAGTCTTACAGTTATGTACATAAAGTCAGGGAAATACATAGTAGCGAGTACTTTGGCATGTGTTTATTTTTTTGACTTTGGAGAACCCATACAGCATTCCTTCTATGTAGAAGTTCTTACAACGCTATAAAAGAAAACAAAAACATATCTCAACGAGTCTGTTCTACTTCCATATAAGAAATCCCCAAAAAGAAAGAAAATAAAAAATGAGCCACAGATTCTTGTCAAAATAAGTCGCAGACTTTGCAGAACTAGAAGAGGCAGGGTAAGATGTAGAGACGGGGGAGGGGGGGAAGAGGGTTACAGTTTACTCTGTAGTGAATAGCAGTCTTGAATCGCGAGAGAAGGGGGGGAGGGTATGAAAGGATTTCCAGCATATATTGACAAGCGGCATCCTGGACCAGGAAGTCGTTACAAATTGAAAGTCATTCTTATGCGTCTTGAATAATTTATAATGATTATACATGAATGGCTGTCAGTGTAACAGGAACTCCATCCTTCCTCTTTGGTGGTGCCACCAATGCAGCTGTCGTCCATTTACTAATAGCTCTGTGCAGCTTTTGAGTCGGAGGAACAGCGGATGAGAGAAGAGGAAGACACGAACGTCTCGGACGCGAATGTTATTCTCGACCTTTTGCATGTTTAAAGGAGAACGAGGTAAGGCAGTTAAGTGATGACACACACAACTGAACGCGAAACAAAGAAAAAACTTAACGACGCTCAGATGAAACTATACGAACAATCCCAAGCACAATATCAGTAAAAGGCTCGTAAGGGGAAAAAATAAAGATAAAAACCTCTTTTATCAATATTTAGATTTTTGCAGATCTGAATCGATAACAGTCACTTTCCATTATATTTTTAAGGAGATGGTTTTTTTTTGTTTTTTTTTCATCACTTGTCTCGCTGTTGTCTTAATATATTCTGCATGAGAATACGCCAAACAATCCATTATTTGCAAGGAAGATGAATTTTCATTGAATAAAAAAACATACCCGATTGTTCACAATACTTACTGTACGCCCATAGATGAGCGACTCTTCGACAGTTCTGCGCATGTCAGAAGAAGGAGAATCCATTCCGATAATAGGGTAATCACACTTCAGACCTCCAGTAAGAAACCTGGTAGCACATGGGCAATGAAAATCGTCTCCCACTTGAAGACATTCATTCACAAACACCTAAGCCGGCAGTGGAATTCAAGAGTTTCTGGGATAAAAAAAAAGGGACCTATCCATTAGATCAAGGTTTCCCAAACTGTGTTCCACGCTTTCTCCTGGAATTCGTTATTTTAGTTTTCTAAACATTTTTCATGAATAAATATTTTATAGTGGAAATATTCTGAGGAGAATAATATTCGTGAATATGTCGAAAACTCAGACCCAGAACGCCTAATAACATCTGTGTAGCAAATGTTAGTGACCAAGCCATGTATTTTTAAACGTGGAAGTATTCATGAATTATCGTTAATTTTTACACATTGAAATCTTTCAACAATCTGGAAAGAGAATACTGCTGTTTATGACCGATCATAAAAGTTGCCTGCAAACCGATTACAACAATGAGCGGCGTATCCTCTGTTCTCAAAACTGAAAGAAATAACATCTGTACTGAAATAAGAGAGTCAAAAGGCGTCACTTCGGCGATGCACAATTATTCAAATTAAGTGGATATTGAATCCAACATTATTTCAAAGTCGAATAGAGAAACTACAAGAGTTTCGTGCCGAATAGAGAAACTATATAAATAAAAGTTTCGGCGGATCCAAGCGTAAGCAAACCATTCATGACAGGAAACTTTTATATAGTTTCTATATTACGCACGAAACTCTTGTAGTTTCTCTATTCGGTTTTGAAATAATGTTGGATTCAATATCCACTTAATTTGAATAATAACATCCGTGGTGCAAATGTTTAGTGACCAATCAGCAAGGAAGTATAAAGAAAATTTTTCCACTAAAATTGAAAATCAATGTAGTCTGTATCCGGTTCTCAAATCTAGTAATACTGAATACTTTATTCGCAAGTTCGTATTGTAGGGCGAAAGTTTCGAAACCGTAGTGCCGTGATTTTTTAAAAGTAATAGGCCTGCAGATTTAAATTTTAATATGAATAAGAGACAAGGGACTGTTTAATTTTGGTATTAAGAAATCTCTTATTGAAGGTGTTTGTGACGCAACGGATAGTAAGTCATCCACCACCAGCCTACAAAGCGATCTCCAGGATGTCCAAAAGGAGGGGAAAACTACCAGCACACAGGAGAAAAAGTCTGCATTCACTCGTAAGTACTTATAATAATAATAATAATATAAATTTTTAGTGATCAGAATGGGATATGCCAATGAAAATCAGCACAAATTAATTTAATGTTGAATTGATGTTTAATTAATAATTAATGGTCAATTGTTAATTAATAAAAATCAGCTAAATTAACAATTAATTATTAATTAATACATTACTAAATAACCAAGGTGTTATTTCAGGATTTGTGAAGTGTTCCGTGGTCGAAAAAGTTTGGGGAAATGTGCATTAGAATCACCCAGGTAACTAGTAGTAATGAATCGACCAGCAAGCAAGACAGCAGCTGGAAGAGAAAGAATGACACACAATAAAAATAGACGCAGTAAAATAAAACAGAAAAAAACCAGCAACAAAAAAAAACAAACAAGAAGGAATAATAAAATAAAAACAGATTAATAAGAACAATAAGTGAATATAGAGATGAAAAAAATAAGTATTTTTTGTCCTTTTTTTTCTATCTCTTTTGTAATCCTGACTGGGATCTTATGCAGATGGCTGAGTACATATTAAAACTACAAAGCGTTACATATAAATGCACTTAATTCAAACATTTGTGCTCGCCTCATGGATGGACAAAAAAAATCCCATAATTAGGACGGTCATACTTGAACGCAGAATTCTTTAAAAGCGAATTAACGTTAAGTGAATGTCACTTGCAGTTATGAGCAATTGTTTTTGTCTTTAAGATGCATAAAAGTTTTATGCAAGAAGATAAATTCTTCGTAAGATTGTTGCTAAACTGCAGGATATTGTAATGGAAATAAGATTATATATCGCAGTAGCAGAAGAATGTCATTTTTAAGCCATTGCGATCCCCTTTTATCTTTTTTTTTTTGTTGTTGAGCCGCGTGTTGCTAAACAGCAGATGTACACTGTCACCATATATTAAACTTCCAATATAAATACTTCTTTCGTCTGTGCATGAGGATTACATAGCGTGGAACGGTTCGTGCTAAATAATGAGATTTGTTATAACAATGAAAACGCGTCACTTATGATACTGATGAAATTTTTACGCTATAAGGAACGAGGGCATCTGTTGTGACGTTTGAAGCTCACGGGTAAGCTCCGTAGACACCAACATGATTTATCTCCATTGTTTACACGACGCATTTGCTCAACAGTGTATTAAAATACTGCCAATAGAAATACATATCGCCGACTTCCAATGTGTTCGAGTTTATCGTTTTATATATAGGAATCCGAACTGCTTAAGCAAACGTCATTACGATAAAAAAATAAAAAAAACGTAACAGCTAAAATACTAGAAACTAATCGGAAAATTTGAGATGGTGTAGTTGCTGGTGAAAATTAAAACTATGACCGTTACAAAGTTTAAAAACATGTCAACGGTAATCGTGTTGTATAAAGCGAAGAAAGAAATAAAAAAATAAATAAATAAAAGTGTAAGCACAGTAAGGATCTCTGATGAATGTCGATAATTGTATAATTTACGATAAAATCTAAAACATCCATTAAAATCCTTTAGAATTACAACGAACTTTATTTCATATTTGAATTGCTTTTTATTAGTAGAAAACAACGGTGAAGTATTGATCGAAACTTGGAGAAAATAATATCGGAAATAACTCAAGAAAAGCCTCTTTTACCCTGTCTTTCCATGAGTACTGGATTGAATGATACAATTGTTTTCGTTTGTTTTCTTTTCTTGGCTCTTTCTTCGTTTCAAGTGACGGCCCTCTTAAAGAAAACACATCCTCCTTCCGGATGCAAGCATACCGGTAGGCTGATGAAGAAATAATACTTCAGTCATCTGAGATCGCTTAGCTGTAGGCGGTCGAAGAAGAAGAAATATAATGTATGGGAGCGCGCGCGCGCGTGTGTGTATATATATATAGATATATTTGTTCAGGCCCTTTCTCTAAGAGTATGATAACCATCGCCGCTATCTTTCGACTTCATGACCTGAAAACCCTCCGAGGAATTGCAGACAATTAAGTGTTGTGCAGTGCCGACATCTGTAGCATTGTTTCGATTCCGTAGACGAACGCAGCAAAGAAAACACGAAAAAAAAGAGAAATAGCAAATTGAAGAAGAGGCATGCTGCTTATTCTCTTCTACTATTTCCTCCCGCCTTCAAGGGAAAAGCACCAAATGCCAAAATGATGAGAATCCGCTTTCTTCTGTGCAAGTTTCTTGATGAACAACTAGTTGACCTCAGATACGGCAAGCGAAAACGGAAAGCTACACAAAGCTTACGTTGCCATTAAATATGACCCGACAGAGAGAGACAGAAGACATGTTATGAATAAACGATCAATACTATACCGTTTTTTTTTGTTCATTTAGGATTTATTTTTCATACCTGAATATATTTGGATAGCGAGGCGATCCTAGAAGACATCCATGTTCTGTTTTCATTGAACATTAAATATCACTTCCAACATGTTAGCGTCTATTTTGTAGAACTCTCGAGATGCAAAATCAAGCCATTGTGATCCAAATCCAGTCACGACATAAAAGATTTTTTTTTATATTTTAAAATGAACAAATCAGAACTTTTGTTTAAATGCTGATATAAGTCGCTTATTCATATCTATACACGTAATCACACTGGAGAGTATACAGACACGTAATTAGGTTGTTTTACGGGTGTATGAGTCACACATAATACATGCATAACCTAATCAGAATCGCACAAAATCATGATTTTTGACAATATATTTTGAAACACTTTTGGCTACATGTTAGATGTAGGCTTGCTTCCATGTTGTTGAGTAGATGCCAAAAGAATACGATAGTTTATATAGGCGATACAGGATCTGTGTCAATTCTGGAGCACAGATCTTCAGCACAACTGGAAGAATACCATGTGAACTAAGAGCCTAATTGGTATCGTGTCAAGATTAATCAGAGTTTTCCTGATATTCTTTTGGCGAAAATTCAGGAGATATGCAGTGGGCAGTTTGTGGTGGTATGAGAGGCGATTTGTCTTGGTCGTACAGGCAAGAGTTGGAGAAGAAAAAACTGATAGCAAGAGGTTCATCTTTTCCTTGAGTGAGATTACCATGGTGCCATCATGATACAAGAAAGATGGGAATAGGGTAGGGCAAAAAGTCACGCTTAGCAGCCTTAGCAAGGGACCAGAAAGCCAGACTGCTAGTTGAGCAGGAGGCAAATTTATTGCGTTTCATTCTGATGAGGTCTGCTTTGAATCATTGATAACTTTTTATACTTGTTTTGGGCTGTCGTGTAAGTTGAATGATCAAATGAGCAATCAAAACCCACTGTTGCTATGGAAACACGGAGTTAATATCCTGTTGATTAACGTTTGACAATCTGAACCATCATTTGTGATTTTTGTTCCGTTTATCAATCTTTGCTTGTTTGAGTAGTAGGCCAAACGTAAAATGGTTTAGTGGCTGATGTAAAGGTTTAAATACTGCTCGCATTTATGTTTTCACGTATCAGTAAGTCAATATTGTTGATAAACTCACATATCCAACTCTCTGTCATCAGAATACTAAAATGTTAAACGGCCACGACCAAATATCATCACCTATAGCAACAAGCAACATCATTACGTTTTTAATGACAGCGAAGGTAAAACAAAACACAAATATAACACAAAAGAGGAAGATGGGATAAAGTAATTTTTAAGTATAAATCCCACCCATGTAAGGTAAAAAAAAATCTATTGTGCATTGGTAAGTGAGCGTGTAAGGGTTAGACCTTCCAGAAGCCTTGCTCTCGAGATCAAACATTCTGTAGCGAAAAAAGGCCACAAGACTATTTCCAGAGATAAACAGTTCGTGGTACAATAAACACTAAAACAGCAACAAAAAAAGACTTAACTTCAACTCGAAAAATAACTTGATCCAACAAACACAACAGCCTGAAGACATGAGTGTTACTTTACTACCAGGATTGGGAATAGAGTTTGTTTATTTTTATCTTTGCTTTAGGAAAGTAACGTAAAGCTAATAAGTCAGTTCTGTAAAGCAAAACAGTAACAAAGATGAAGACACTATTAATAGCGAAGAGACAAGAATTAAAGTAATTATTCAGAATTTAATTCAAAAGGATACTTTCTAGAATGTTTCGCCTTGCATGACCGAATTATTTCTCTCGTTCCAGAGATACGGTTTTATTTCCTAATTACAACACGAACATATTATTATACGTACTTATATGCTTGTAAATAAGAGTTTGTATGGGTAATTAATTTTGTTCGAACTAGGTTAGTCAGGATACTGCCAGTCCATTTGTCACTTGATTCAGAAATAGAACGATGTGTCTATTGTGCACTGAGTGGCCAGTTTGTTGGAGATATCCTAAAGCATCAACTCCGAGAAGTTCTGGAAACATTCACCAGGCATCCTACCACAAACATATATGCATTTCTGCCCATTCCTACTATTTCACAGTAGGACATGACGACAGTAACAAAGCCATGGACTCATCATTCTGGGTCATAACAGTAAAAGACAGTGGCGTAGAGTGATGGTAAACGATATGTTTCATTGATTTTCAACAGAGAGAGAGTTGGTCTTATATGTGAGTGGGAAAATGTTTGCTACTAGAAACTATGGTCTTATTACTGAGAAATTGTATCTGATGGATACTTCCAAGAGGATAACGCCATGTCATGAAACATGTGTCGTTCAGGAATGGTTCCAGGAAAACGATCGTGGTATGAGTTTAATCTTAATGGGTTTCCCGGCTTAAGTCACTGGATGAGCTCCCTTGGTTTCTGTTTAGTTGTACCACAGAATCATTCGACGAATTATGTCCAATGAATGTGTCGTAACCGACACATTCATTGGACTTTACCATACAACTGATCATTCGTCTATCTCTTGTATCGTTCAATTGCTTCCGACCATAGAAAACACGTGACTTGATGTTTTCTGTTTATCACGCGTTCTCAGTATACATTGCTGCACGTGGCCATCTTAAACAACACAACTACTTCCGCAATATTCTTACAAGGCCGTTTCATTCCTGTTGTCAACTCCCGCTTCAAGTCACCAGTTACAAACTTTGCTCATTATCACACATATCTGAACGCATATGGGGACTTCCAGAGCACTCCACAGTATCTATTTATAACCTAATGGTTGCTGTCACTTAGCGTTAGCTGTGTTAATGGTGGATCCTATTTAGCATGAGGATGGCTCTAATATTTTCGCCACTAAGTGATGTTCTTTGTAAGAAGCATTTCTTGAGGTAGAACATCAAGAAATGCATCTAACACCTACTAAAGTGTTAAAATCACCATAAAATGTTTAAACATAATACACTCGTGAGCCAAAACATTTTGACCACACCTATTTCCAGCCAACCAGACTCCACCAGCTGACTTTCTAAGTATAAGAACAAACTCCATACCAGGATACCAGCTGGCCGGTATGCTGACATGGGATTTATTCCCATGAACATTGCTGGGACCTCTCGTCTCCACTTGACATCCTGAGCAATACCTCCTATCTGGAGATTGTGTTCGGACCTAGTATTACCGTACATGGTGAGAATGTGGCCTGATGGATCTGGACTCTTCAAGCAAGACAACTTTGTGTTGTGTAAGCATGGTTCGAAGAGCATATCAGAATCCTATTGAACATTTGTGGGATCATGTGGAACACAGCCTCCGCCAGTCGGAATCTGTGGTTTACTCGGTCGCTGACCTCCCAGACATTATTCCGTCTGCTTGGTCCAGAATACCTCAGGACACCTGTGGTCTGCTGGAGTCAATGCAAAATGGAGTAAACGTTTATCTCTGCTAAAGAAGATCCAACTGATGATGCCAGGCGGAGAGTCAATGCTTTGGCTCGTGAACGTACATTAACATTTCTTCATACTTTTGGTGGAGAAAAGTCAACAGAAGTCAATGACTTCTGTTGTTACTGCTCTTCTAACTTTCCTTCATCTTAGCGGCGGATGACTTTCAACACAGGTGCAAGACCATTCAGTACTATTGGAAGATTGAAGTGGCCAATATGAAGTTCCATGTTTGTTTTTTGGAATAGAGTTTTGGGATTATTTCCCTCATTTTTTTTTTTTTTTTTTTTGCCGTTGAAAGATATACTCTCTCGTACAGCGATGGCTTCGCGACGAAATTCTTTGATCACCATTTAGCGTCAATGGGGGCTTTCCGAAGTCGCAATGTTACCGTGCATCGCCTAAGAGTTACATTTGATAGAAGACGATAAGCATTTCAGCAGATTTAGTAACAGCGTAGCGTATTTCATGGAAATTTTAAAAATAACCAGTAGAATATAATTAATATATTTGTATGCATTAATTGTATAATTAATATCCACATGCTATATGGGTTACATCATCATCATGCGTATCAAGGATTTAGGCCTAGCATGGCCTGTTCCTGCCTTGGAACTAATCGTTGAAACGTGTAGGAGGACGTCCTGGTTTCTTTTTCCTAATGGTGTACTTTAAGGCTTGTTTGGTAATCTTTCTGTTTTCATTCTTTGAACGTGTTCCATCCATTTATGTTTATATTTTTTTAATTTTTTCAATTACTGGTTCTTGGTTTAATTCTTTCATAATATCTTCGTTTCTTTTGTGATCAAATAGGGTATACTTTGCAGTTTTTCTCATAAACTTCATTTCTGCTGTTGTTAATCTTTTTTTGTCTTTTTGTTTTATTGTCCAGATTTCGCTTCCATACATTAAGACTGGTAGGGCTAATGTATTGTATACTTTCAGCCTGGTTTGTTTTTGAACTAGGTTTGGTTTAAATATAGAGTTTATTACAACTGTTATTTTTAAATATTTTGCAATTTTTACGTTTATATCTTTTTCATTTTCATATGTGATCATACATCCTAGGTAGTTAAATGAATTCACCTGTTCTAAGATCTTGTTATCTAATACTATTTTAGTTCTTGCTGGATCTTGTCCTTTAAAGGCCATAGTTTTTGATTTTTCTGTTGATATTATCATACCATAATCTTTGGATATCTCATTTAGATCTAAAATAGCTTTCTGCAAGTTATCTTCAGAATTTGTAATTATCATTTGGTCGTCGGCAAAGAGGAGAGTGTTTAAGTTCACAGTAGGAGAAAGTTTAATTCCTTGATGTAAATTTTTATTCCATTTTATTATTATTTCATTTAAGTAGATATTAAAAAGAGTTGATAAGAGGGGACATCCCTGTCGAACCCCTTGGTTTAGCTCTCTCGTATATGATAGCTCGTGATTCAATCTTATTTGTATTTGATTATTTTCATATATACTTGTGATAGCTTTTAGGATATTATTTGGTATTTGTCTTTCTTTTAATATGTTAAATAATATTTTTCTTTTAACTTTGTCAAATGCTTTTTCAAAGTCAATAAATGCAATATGTGTTTCTAAATTGTATTCTCTTCTTTTCTCTATTATTAATTTGGGCAAAAGGCCGGGTCTATACATGATCGTCCTTTTCTAAATCCATTCTGTACTTCTAAAATAAAGTTTTCGGAATATTTCATTAGTTTGCTATTTAAGATTCTGCTATATATTTTGTAACAGGAATTTAGTATACTGATACCTCTATAGTTTTTAGGGTCATCTCTAATACCTTTTTTTAAAGATAGGAATCACAATTGCTTTTTTCCATTCCATTGGGGGGGGGGATACCAGTTGAATAAATTTTATTTAAAATAATAAGTTTTTCTTTGAATCTTGTTCCTGCGTATTTATATAGTTCTGAACCTAGCTTATCTTCTCCAGGTGATTTTCCGAATCTTTCTTGTTTCTTTCAGGCTGATTTCTAATTTTTGTTTAGTTATTTTCTTTTCATTATTGTTTTTAAAATATCTGTCTGTCCACAATTCTGTGTAGTAATTTAGAAATTCTTCTAATTTCAATTCGGTGTTTAATTTTATGTTTTCGTTGGTATCTGCATTTAAGTGTTTCAAAATTTTATATACATTGGGTCTTATTTTATATAAATCATGCTCTAAATTAGAAATAAATTTGTTCCATGATTCTCTGTCTTTTTCTGACTTCCCTTTTAGCTATGGCTCTTATTCTTTTATTTTCTATTTCATCTTCTAATCTTTTACTGCTTGTCCATTTGTGATAGGCTTCTTTTTTTCTTTTTGATTATTTCTTTGATTGTATCATCCCAAATCTTCAGTTTTTTTCCTCTTATTGAATTTTTTGGTCTTTCCTAAGCTTTCATTTGCTGCTGCATTTAGTATCGTTTTTATA
This sequence comes from Typopeltis vanoorti, assembly GCF_054136105.1. NCBI lineage: Eukaryota > Metazoa > Arthropoda > Arachnida > Uropygi > Thelyphonidae > Typopeltis > Typopeltis vanoorti. The sequence continues at coordinate 28,552,389 of NC_143570.1, forward strand.
TTAAGCCATTCTATTTATATTTCTTCATTTTGTTTTATTTCATCTAGATATTGGTTAATTCTTTGTTCATATAGCCATTTTACATTTGTGTCATTCAATAGTCTAGTTTTATAAACAAATGTTTCAATTTTTCTTTCTGTTCTTGTTACTTGTAGCCATTTAAGTGGTAATCTTAATTTTATTTTAACAAGGAAGTGGTCACTGCCTATTTCATATCCCCTGTGAACTCTAACATCTAGTGAAAATTTTGATGTCCTTTCATTTAATATAAAGTAATCTAATATTGATTTCCATCCTCTTGCTGCCCAAGTATATTTATGTATGTCTTTATGTTTATAAAAGGAATTCATTATTTTTAGGTTATTATAAACTAAAAAGTCAATCAATTTTTTACCATTCCTGTTTAGAGTATATTCTCCATGTATTGCTATATTATTATTAATTTTCGTGTTTCCAATTCTTGCATTTAAGTCTCCTGCTAAAATTACGTAATCATTTTTATTTATTTTATTATATATGTTTTGTAGCTGATTTTAAAAATCAATATTATCCTGTTCTCTTCCTTCTTCTGGGGCATATAAACCAATTATTGTTAAATAGCCTCTATCTATTTTTATTCTAGCTTCTATTATTCTTTCATTCCATAATTTATAATGTTTTAACTGTTTTGAAAAGGAGTTATGAATCCAAATCATGACTCCTGCTTGTGCTCTTTGGTCTCTGTCGACTCCACTGTACATCACATTAAAATTTTCGGTTCTCATAGTTCCTTTTAATTTCTTTTTTGTTTCAGTGATTACTTTTGTTTTAAAATTTCTTTCATTTAATAATTGGTCTAATTCTATTTCTTTATATGCTATTCCTCTTACATTCCAGTTTGCTATGGGTATTATATTTTGTCGTTTCCATTTTTGTTTTACCTTTTCCATTCCAGGGTCGTTTCCCATAGATTCAATCCGATTATCTTTTTCTGTCGGCTTACAAGTAGAATTATGTTCTCCATGTCAGGGGACTAACCTGACGATGGAATAGTTCAGTGGTAGGGCTGCTACCTTAAGGCTTCTGAACTCGCCTTCTTCCGAATTTAGACCCATAGGAGAGAAATGGGTATATTGAAGAGGGAAAGAGTAGATTATAGAAGAATTATAGTAAGGTTTATAGAGAGGGCATAGTTGTAAGGTCAGAAATGAAAAGACCCCATGGCCCTCGAGTACTCTGATAGCATAAGGGTCATAAAATAAGAAGAGTTGGCTGATAAGGCCTTATAGGAAAGATTAAAATAAGTGGATCTTCCTCAAAGTAGAAGGAGAGGATAGATCTAGTTAGGGGTCCATGGGAGTGCCCATGGACCCCATATATGGGTTACATACGGATGATATCTAATACGATCGTCCTGTAAACTTCTCTATTGCAACAATCAAGAATGAGGGTTGACTGAGAGGCTAGGGAGTGGTAACATTGCTTACATCACTGTTGTTGAAAACTTCAGCCTCTACATGTGGTGTACAGACGCCAGTCATATTACACAGGAAAAGAAAAAAACGAAAATATGTAGCGTTTAACTTAGGGGGAGGGGGACGACCATTTAGTGGTCTAGAACGTGTTCACAAACCTAAAATTCAAAGTTCAGTAATGAGACTCTGCGTATCATAAATCTGTTCCCCGTGGGCACGGTTTACATGAGACATGCAAAGTGGCAGCATCCGCATGCAATGCATTCAATGGATGAAAGCTTTTGAAGTATTGAATGAAGCAACGTGAAGGTGATGATGATCGTTCCCCATAACCGAGATATTTTTTTTATTCAGCATACTGTTTCGTAGGATTTAATATTCAACGTCCAGTATTACTGCCTATTGTACCTACAGCACTGACCAAACGGAAGAACTCCATCCAGAGTGCTGAAGGATCACGAAAAAGGATACGATGGAACCGGGAAACACTGGATTGGCCCGATTACCTGGACATGACTCCATGAAGATTTTTTAAGCAAATTCTCGCCAAAATATTTATAAGAAACTTTTTGAATCAGATTACGATGTTGTTTTCTAAGACTGACACATGACGAGTGTACTGTATCTACTATATCTTCACCAGCTAGTTTGTATGTTTTACAAAATTAAAAAGATCTTTTAAGCACTAAAAACTTGACTGAAATCTCAGCATGAATCAAGTCATCTTACCTTCATTTGAAAAAGCTCTTATAAAAACGAGCTTTCGCTTATGGAATCCCAACAGCTCTTCGCAATAAAATATACGTCTTTCTCGCTGCCTTGTTCAGGAGACTATGAGGCAGCTTAAACACATCTAAGTGCCCACAGACCAATTGGTTTCGATATTCAGAAATGTCACTATACAGATGAAATTTCTCTTGTGTAATGAAAGCCGTTTCCATGATAGAAATTAGGGTTAACATTGATACGGTCGAAAACTACGCCAATCATAAATTGTTGATAAGACCAAGTGGTTTATCAATATTACGATTTTGCTCATCATTCTTTCAAAGAAAATCTTCATCATTGGTAAGATTCGCACTTCGGACGTCCAGTTTAACCCCCCCCACCCCCCAAAAAAACGAACAGTCTTTAGAGACGGTTCTCAAATTGGCTCTCGCTTGAAAACCCTTTTCCTGTCAAAAAGGAACGCGAGGTTCGGAAACTAAGGAGATAGATGATAATTAGATGAGCGCGCGCGCACACACACACAAACAAAATGACGTAATGACACACAAACCACCTATAGAGATCACTTCGTAGTTCAACATGGGAGACTGTTGTGTTTACGGCCTTAAATCGTCCGTGAAAATGGTCCACGTAAATCACAATTTTACACTAGCGGAACACCATCCCCTGTGGCGCAATAAAATGCCGGCAGATGTGGCGGCGTAGACAGCTTGTCTGCTGCAGCCGACGACCGTTGGCAACAGCTGGAAACTTGGTTTGAAGAACGCTAATGAGGATCATAACAACGTCGGATTTTCATCCTTCGTTCTCGGTACTTGTGCTGTCTTTGGCGTTAAGTATTACACGCACGATTCGTGTGCAAGATCCAGTATTCCGCTGTTGGATTCTATCTCCCCCCCCCCTCTTTTTTTTTTTTTTTTCTTACTCCCACTCGTCACGCGGCAGTCATTTGATCTCGTCATTATCAGGTCAGAGGACGCAACACCAAATAGCGAAAATAAATACGCTGGTGCCATACCTAAGTTTGGTCTTCTCTCCGGTGGCTTAATTGCTTCCTGTGAAGATGGCCGTAGATAATTAACCTTATCTCTTTATCGTTGCTGAATGAACCTTCAAAAATCCCGGTCAGATAATTGGAGCATGTAAGTTTTTTTGTTTTTTTTTGTTTGAATTCGAAAAACACAAAGCAGATTTGAATGAAGGCTCAAAAAAAGATTTAAAAACGAATTTGAGTCAAGGTTTTTGAAAAATGAGATGCGGACAGGGCGGTTTAAAAATATCCTGCATATACAGATCCATAAAAAGATTGTATAACTCTGAATTAAAAAGAAAGATTGTAAAAATTGATCCCGAACAGCTGTGTATATTATTTTTCAAACCTTTATTCATATTCATTTGTTTCGTTTTTTTTTTTTTTTTTTTTTTTTTTTTTTCGAATTCGAACAAAATGGCCACCTCGTTCATCCGACCTTATTCTCTGATTTGGGGGGTTACCTCAAAAACATGGTGTATTAGTACAAAGTTCTTCACGTGGCAAATTTGAAAGACAAAATCGCGCATCATGTGCGAAACCTTTCAACAGATCAGTTGTCTTCTGCTATAGACGACGCTGTATGACAGTATCAACTATTGGTCGTGCACAAAGGTCAACACCATCCGGATATCCTTGACAACTCCTTGCGATATGTTATTTTTTTTTTGTATCACATTAATTCATGAAATGACAAAAACTTCGTTGTTGACTCAGAATCGTTTTAGAATCACAATACCATCCGGTTCACTTTAATATAATTTTCTACCGCTCACAGCGACATATTTTCCCTATCGGCGATTTCTGATTGTCTTAGGTCTAAATATTTATTATTAGGAGTAAATTTCGTGTGTTATTCTAAATGAAAATTGAATAATTTTCATTTAGAGGTATTTACAACAAGCGACGGCAGATTGAAGCTTGTAATTTTACAAATGCGAAATATTCCAAAGAAAAATTAATTTGGGCACGTATTGAGTATCTGGAATACACCTGCTTTCGATCGAGCATATAAATTACCTAATTGTAGCATCAGCGTGACAATGTCACTGATTAATCAGAACAAAACAATCACTGAAATTCCAATTAAAAACCAAACAATAAAAGCCACCAAGGATGACAGTATCACATTACGTCATTAATTTGTTTGGATGAAATCTTAGACAGTATAGCAAATTATGTTGTTTATCTGAGGAATAGAAATTTTGTCAATGTTTTTTATTCAAAATTCTTGTCGTAATTTTAAAAACTGATTTAGGTGCATCATCAAAAATACTATTTTAGACAGATCTTTTGTTTTCGCAATGTGCACCTATAATTAAAACAGATAACTGGTTTTATGCTTTTTTCATATATTTTGCATGTATATATGGTAACTGCTATTAAAATAAACAAGATGGTAGTCTCACACCGAGCGACCACTTGTATTCATAACAAATCAAGCACTATTCTTCAGCAGAGTTCTACGCTTTCAAAGATGTGCAATGGCTGCAACAGAAGAGAAATGAGAAGAAAAATTCTATAGGTCACTTTCTGTACTGAACAGACATTTGTAGGGACCTCTATTCACGAAATGGCCAAGTAATTTGCTGCAGGATGTTTTTCCATTCTACGCCTATCTATCAAACAAACAGTTTAAATAATTCGTTACTTGTATCATGCAAAGAGGAAGGAAGATTTTGTGCATTTTTTTCAGTATATCCATCCATTAGAATGTGCAGAAATCAGTGGTATACCATACTCGAATCCTAGATGGAATTAGAAAGGAAAGCTGATCTCGACAAAATGTTAGAGTTTTCGAAGAAAATCCATTTGTTGTAGATAGAGTAGCGAACAAATTAATCCGAAGAAGCCGAATTTTTGTCCTGGTTTACTATTTTCAGTTTGGGTTCGCTAGCTGCATATTAACTGATTCCAAGATGTTTATTAATAGTGTTATGCGTTTTTAATAGTGTAAACAAGTTGGCATTCGTATAGTTTTGTTCATTTTCTGTACCTATAAAGTGGATACATCTCCAAGAGATCATTCAAAAATCTGTACTCTTTCTCAGCACACATCCATGACTCAAAGACAAATTGCCAATGAGTGTGGTGTTGGTTTGAATACTGTTCATGGAGAAAAAGGATAATGTGGGCAAAAAAAAAGAAAGAAAAACTACACTTAAGATAGTTTATTAGTTAGGAAAAGCAAAATGAATCCGAGATTGTCTGCTGTAGACTTAAATAGAAGATGCATGTTATTCGTTTTGCACATACTCCTGCGTCAGTGGGAAAAAAAGGCTTATAAATTCAAATTATAATCTTCAAATTCCATTAAAATGGAATTTGAAGATTATAATTTAGTAAGGACGTCTCAAAATTTATTCGGCAGTTTAAGAAGAACATATACTGAGCATCTGTCACGCTTTTTTCGTTAGTATCAGTTTTTTTTTTTGGTAAAGAATGCCTACAACAATAAAACAAAAGATAAATGCCATTCCATGCTATTCTTCTCTAAGCAGAGATATTAAATGAATTATCCCAAATGTAAAAAAAAAACACAGGAAGTTCTAGAATCTAGCGGATGTTGTTATTCTACATTTCATAGGCATGACGTCATTGTAACTTTTATATGAAAAATGAGAATTAAATACACCGAGAATGTGCAATTAAATGAGTGAGAATTAAAATAAGAATATTTAACTAATATTAACCAGTTTAAACTGATTTAAATAACTTATTAGTAATGTAAATCAATTAAGGAGAATTTAATACGCCAACTAAAAATTAAATATATCAAAATTTAATAAAATGTATCCAGTTACGTATTGCAAAGCAAATTTTATTCATTACAAGAATTAGGACGTCTGCGCTGTCAGATTTTTTTCCTGAGAATTAAATGCAATTAGGAATTCCAGTTATATCTTGCTTCCTCTTATTCTCTATATATCAGCGTTTCCCAAATTTTTTCTACGACGGAACACTTCACGAATCCTGAAATTTTAACGGAACACCTTGCTAAGAGTAGAGCATCATCGGTCTCGTGTTCAATGTAAAGCTAAGCACACACTATCGCATCTCAAAAATGCGAGCGCACACTGCAGGAGTGCCGGGCCGTATCGCTTGCTTGTGACCGCACGTTTCTTAGAATAGATACCTCCGTACTTCACTCGCGCTTGGTGTCGACAACCGCGGGCGGATGAGTCAAGGCCAGCGCACGCTGGCTTTAACAGCACAATCCACACGCAAAATGAGGAAGGCCTGATTTTCAAACATGTTTGAACTTGTCGCAGCATTTAAAACCATTCCATGCGGATATTAATTTTGATAATTTTTCACGGAACACTTATTCACATTCCACGGAACACAGTTTAGGGAACCCTGCTCTATATAAACATTTATCTTTCCACACAACCCATTCACAACTCTACAGAACAACGACCATCATTCTATTAACCTAAGCCAAAATTTGTGTAGAGAAAGCAAATTTTGTGCACAGTTTGTTTATTTACGGTCCTTAGTAACTTCTGAGGTAGTCTATTGGTATTATGAAGAAAACGTAAGAGGGGAAAAAAAAAATAAGGATGCTATCATTTAAGCCCTGCGAATCTCTTTAGTGTTGGAAGTTGATGATATGTTCTTTGCTAAGCTGGAACAGTGTCTTTTCAGTGGGTTGCCAGCTGGCACCAACTCCTGACATAAAAACGAAATATTTCCGAACACTCCCATAAGCAGCTATCTCTCGAGCAACGCCGCTAAAGTGTATCATCCATATAAGAAACATCCCCACCTCTTGGTAGCTCTTTTCATCCCCTCGAGACCGCTAGGTCGACCGACATGATGTACAATGTGGGTTGACGGAGTTGTCGTAAAGAGCGCTCATCCCTACTACTTTATGGATCTCATAAAACTGTCCCCAGCACGGTGTCCGGACGCTTCCGTCTGCCGACCGACGACATCTAGATCATGTCGGACGTGGCAAGACGATCTTGTCCAAGAAAACAAAAGCGAACGTTTCCGAATGAAAATGATCGTCGGTGGCGTTTTGGGATGACGGACGACGGCTGAAGTTTTCACAATAGACGTTTAAAGGCACGAAAGAGTAACGTAAAACGAGAACATTTATGGAGCTTCGTGTATAGAAACGGGGAGGATTGGGGGATGGGGGGAGGGTAGTAGAATAAAGAAGGAAAAAATAAGCCCTCGATAAGCGTGATGAATGAAAGTACATTAATATCTAGCAAATGCTGGATTTAGATTTTGGCGAAGTTTTCGCTGAACAAAGGAAAAACAAGGAAGAAATAAATAAATAAAAAAAAGAGAAAGAAAGCAAACAAAATATTTCTTTCTCAGCATTTTTATAAAGGTTTCGTGTTTATTCTTATTTTGTTTGATGCATCTACAACTCTTCGTTATAAAATTCTGATATAGAAGTGATGGTGGGCCAATTGTGCATTCTATTGACAGGGGACGTATAGAAGTTTATTTCTAAAAATGACTGGAAATGAAGGAAGAAATCAACCTCTTTGTAACATCTTTATCCACAAGGAAGTATATCTTACCATGAACTTAATTATACTTATTTTGTTTCATCTTACTTAATGATCTGAATTGAAGATATCCAAAGATTCATTACGATAACTGATGGTTTACATGTAATGGAATTTATCTAATAGGAGATAAAAAGGATTTTAAGTGAACAATATTATTTTTTACTGTTAAGATTGCAAATGTAAGGAATAACTTTAGGCAATAGATTGTAGATGCAAATAAATTTGAGTAACTAAGAACGAAAAATTAGGTAATTGTTTGGATGGATGGTACGTCAATTAAAATTAACATTGCTAATTACACGTAATTTCTAACTATTAAATCGATTGATGTTTGTGTATATACAAGTAGCTTATATGTAAATAAATATAAAAAGTAAAAATAAATATGAAAGAAAGAGAAGTTAAGCTATGAGTGCGAATATAGCATTGACCGTATGTGAGATGAGAGTATTTGATGTTCTGTGGGTTGTAGACCTGGTTTTATTTGGGTAGTGATCCGACTCCTCGCAAACACAACTAAGTACACTTTAAAAGCAGATTATTTTATTTAAATAAAGCTTATAAACATAAAAACCCGAAAGTGAAAATAAAAAACAATCATGTTGATCGTGCAATACCGAGGCAACTCGACAAAAATCATCAATTTGCATGATAACGAATATGCCAAGATTTGAATATAAATTCATATTTATTAGCTTTATTTGCCTAAATACTCTGAAGAGCCATGGATATATTTAAACTTTTTTTCAGCTGTATTACATCGTCACTATTTCTGGAGTGTGGCTGCATTTTTAACGAAAAAGGCATCGCTTCTTTTTGGGATTAATTATGTTGCTACTTCTCACTTGTAAGTGCCTCTGTTTTCAAAGATCATCCCTACATCTTTTCTTGGTCTTCCTGTATTTCTTTTTCCATTTAGTATCCAGTTCTTTACTTTCTTTGTCTATCTGTTCTTCTGCATACTTTCTTTCTATACAAATTTTCCATTCTTCTTTCCGTTTTTGCATTCAATCATTTATTGGTTGTATTTTACAATTTTCTCTGATTTGTGAGTTCCAAAGTTTGTTTAATGTTACATTTTCAATTTTTCTTCATGTTTTCATCACAGTGGTTTCATTGATTTGTCTAATATTTGTAGTTGTTGCACGTGCTTCTGCTACATACGTCAATACTGGTCTGATCACTCCTTTTATAGATTCTTATTTTTGTTTCTTTGCATGTTCTTGTTCTTCCAGATGAGGCTGATGAAATATCCAGATATTCCACTAACGTTTATTGCTTATTCTTGTACTTCATTTTGTGTAATGCCATAACGGTTTATTTCTTTAATATTTCATTTGCATCTTATGGGTCCCTTGGCAACTGTTTTAGTTTTTTAAGAAAGAAGTTAAAATAACCAAATGAATTGCACACATTTTTTTCATTTTGTTTACTTCTTTTATTATTTCATCCATCACAAAATTAAATAACGTGGTACTAAATGAATCACTTTGTCTAATTCCTTTGGTTAATTTCTTTAATTTGGTTAATTATTATTCTGTATTTATTATAGAACTGTTTCTGTGTGTAGATTTTGAAAATAATCTTTCCATTTATCCACTCCAATATTTGTTACCTTTATACTTTCATTTAGTTCTTTCTTCTGAGTTTGTATTACTCTCCAGATTTTTCATCATCATCATCAAATTCCTGCCATTTATCCTCAAGGGATGTACAGGATATGATAGTAAGAATGTAAGTTCTTCATGTAGTACTAACTTCCTATCTACAATTTCCCTCGAAATCGGTGTGTTATCTTTCAAAATGCCAACATTATCAGATCTTATATTTCTATCTTCTAAGGCACTTTTTACCGTATCAATCCACTTATATCTTGGTCTTCCTCTGGATCTTTTTCTGGCCAACCTGGCAAGAGAGCACTTGTTTTGATAATTTTTCCTCGCCCATTCTGCTTAAGGGACCATACTAACGCATTCCTGGATGCTGACAATGTCAAGTTCTTTTCTAATATCCTTATTTTTAATATGATATTGCCATTGATTCCAATCTGTTCACGTCTCTAATTTTTCACACGAGTCTCATATCTGCGGTCTTTGGTAAAGTGATTTACTTCTGACCCAGCTCTCAGATCCATAAGTTAAAATTGATTTGAACACTGTCTTGTATACAGCTAATTTAGTGTTCCAACTAATTTCTCTCTTATTCCATATGAATTTATTCAGTTGACTTCCTACCATATCAGCTTTGTTGATTCTGTTGTCTATTTCCATATTTAATTTACCATCTTCACTAAAAATCATGCCTAAGTAGCTGAAATGTTTTACTTGTTCTATAGGTTCTCCATTCACAATGCAGTTGATATTCTCAATGATTCTGCCTATTTTCATTGTCTTTGTCTTTTTATTGCTGACCTTCATACCATATCTATTATAACAGCTATTCAATTTAGTCAGGGAACCTTGCAGACTTGTACTAGATTTAGAAGTATAACATCATCCGCATAAACCAGAGCTGACATTAACTCCTCCAATTTTGATATCATGTTTAACTCCACTTTCCTTCATAATTGATTCATACGGATAATGAATAACAAAGGAGATAATGTACATCCTTGTCTGACACTAGATTTAACATTAAACCATCTTCCTGTACTTCCTTCAATTCTAAATGCTGACTTCAAATAAAGACCAAGTATTGCCCAATAGAATAACTGTAGCCTTTTGAATAGCTTCTCTCTTGGCACCTTATCATATGCCTTTTTCAGATCTACAAAACTTAAATACAGATCTTTGTTATATTCCCATGCTTTCTCGACTATTTGTCGTAAAGTGAAGATCTGATCCTGACAGCCTCTATTTGGCCTCAATCCAGCTTGTTCTTCATCAAGCTTTTCTTCCGCAATTCTTCTCAACCGTTTCTCAAGTATACGTGCATAAATATTATCAGGAACACTCAGTAGGGAAATACCTCTGTAATTCTCACATTTAGTTTTATTTCCCTTTTTAGTACAATGAGAGCTCTACTCCAATCATCCAGAATTCACCTCTCTGTCTAGGCCTTCTGAACTATGCAGTGCAGCCACTGTAAGACTCTTATACCACCATACTTCAGCATTTCTGGTCGAATATCACCTACTCCTGATGCCTTTCCACATTTTAAGCCTTTGATGGCTTTTTCTACTTCCAGTATGGATATGTATTCCTGACTGCGTGCCTGGTCAGTGTTTTTTACCACTGTGTTGTCATCACTACTTGTTTCATTTAGCAGTTTTTCAAAGTAATTACTCCATACTTCAAGGATATCTTTTTCTCCTGTTTTCATGTCACCTTTATCATCTCTAACTCCTTTTACAGCACTCTTTCCTCCATTCCTAAGCTTCTTCAACAACCTCCAGAATATTTTGCCACCTTCTTAATATTTATTTTCTATATTCTTGCCAAAGTCCTCCCATGACTTTTGTTTAGCTAATTTTACACAGTGTTTAGCTTCCTTACATTTGTCTCTGTATTCTCTAAGAGCACAAGCTGACTTATTTGCCAGGAACTTTTGATATGCTTTCTTCTTTTCCTTCACTGTCTCTAACTTCCTGTGTCCACCATGGAGTTCCGATTTTTCTGTCCTTGCAGACAACCTCACCACATGCCTCTCTAGCTGAATCAATGTTTTCTTCAGGGCTTGCCATTGAATCTCCAAGGATTGGTTCCTGTTCTCAGATTTTTCTTTGAGTTCCATAAAAATCATGTTCTAATTCTTTGGAGTAGTTATTCCAATATTACTGTTTGATGTTCCTTATCTCACTACTTACTTTACTTCGTACAGTTCTATATTATTTATAATAGAGTATTTGATTTTTTGTAGATATGTGATGTGTGGTAATGCACTTCCCGAAATAAAGTTGCTTTAAGTCTTATGAGAAACGTTTATAAAATGCTATTTGAATAATCTGATTTACTTTTAATTTGATAGATATAAAGAAGCAATGTTATTGTCAATTCCAAAAACAAATTATCAAAAAGCTGTATATATTGTTAACAATAATTTGTCTATAAAGAATAAACATAGCTGTGCCACTTATTCAGGTCATGCTACCGCACTGCAAGCAAAATGTGATATTGAATCGTGTTCCATAATAAAGTACAGACATAATTGAGTGGAAATAATTTTCCACTGTGTTATAACAGATTAACTGTAGAAATAATCCCGTCTTGCAATTATTGATTCTTTTATTTATTACCTTTTATAAGAATATCCTGTAAGAGCACAACGTAGTCCCAGAACCGATGGGAGCAGTCATTTATAAGGGCCAAAAACGTATCGCCCCCCCCCTCTCCACTATAAACAACGGGGCAAGAGATCGATTGGCGATTACTTGAACTTCATGCACACCGTGAGCGGAGAACCCAATAGAGTATGCACGCTACCATCCGTGAACCACTAATGAATTACCCCAACTCCCTCCCTCCCCCTAAATACCAGTTTGAACCGCGGCCGCAAACAACTTTCTGCACATGCATGACTTGACATAAGGAGGTCCGTGGAACAATCGCAGCAAAATAAACTGCGTCCTAGTGGGCACTCACTTACGGCGACCTCATTGCAAATGTCATCGTAACTTATGATGTGCTACGGACAATGAGATGGCGAATCGAGTGCTCAGTTGGTCCTGGCAACAAAATAAATACACCCGTTTGTTGATTATAGAGGGTGAATAGTATATCACCACCAGCGCCACCTACTGACATATGACATAAATACAAGGTAGAGTACGTTTCGGCAACATCATTCAGATCCTCAACTTCGACCGAATGTGCGGATCAATTAAACGAGATAAATGGAAGCATCTTTCACAGTTTTGTGGGTGGCAAGACTGTCGCTATTAGTCCGGCTTAAATGAGGATGAGATGAATGTCAAAAGATGCCCAGCGGGCGTAATAACTGGTTGTTTCTGGCATGGGTGTTTGTGTCAGTAGGTTGTAAACACTCGGTTACCGAGTTTACTACTCCACCGTCGCCTTGAAAATTATTAAAACGACCTCGTTTAAAATAAAGCGAACTTTGGGACAACATTGAAGATCTGAAGAGGATACTAGTTTGTAACTGTGACATTCGTTCCGCTAGATATGACACGCAGTTGGGCGTTCTATTCAGCAAATTTCCATTTATAGATGGAGCAAAGATATGGAGAGATGATTTGTTCTGCTATCTTTCAGTCACTTCTTCTTACATACGCTATTTCAAATGTTGCGATGGAAGCAAATTTCAGTTTTACGTCAGACATTCCACCTAAAGGATAGTTTAATGTTCTAATTTCCTTATAAAAATAAATTTTTTTAACATTCGTGTCAACATGGGTTTGAAAATGTATGATACTAATCACATCGACTCGATATAGTACAAAAAAAAATAAAATAAATAAAATTATTTACTTTGAAAATTATTAAAAATTGGGTTTAATATATTGGACAAGCTGTGCAGCTAGTGATGGGTTAGAGTCGTTATCTGTTATATCAATGTCTTCTTTAGCAACTCGCCAAATTCATCGTGCAGAATAGAAAGATCTGTCTTTCTAATCAAAGACAACCCAAACTAACCTATCATGCAAACTATCCCACGCAATTTAGTCAATTTTAAAATTGAATAATCACTGTATTATTATCGTTCTATTATTATAACAGAACAACAATAATGCGATGTGCTACGCTAAAGTTCTTGAACTGGCCACAAGGGTGCGATGAAAAAGCACAACTTCCTGCCTGTAAATACCGTGGTAACAGTTTGCTCCTAGCAACGTGTGGATGTATTTAGATTGGAATTGTTAGCGAGTGTGTTCACAAAGGAAGACCATCATGGTTCCAGGCAGCCTACCTCACGGCGCCGCTTAATAAGGACACTCGTTCAGCCATATTGCGGTAAGCACCGTATTACGCCAACAAGATATTTTACAAATATACGGCGTTTAGTGTATATGCTTATTATATTTTAATTAAAAATAATTATAGTCATACATACTAAAACTAAATGCATTCGCGGAAATATACGAAAATCCTCAATTGAGGATTTTCGTATATCATTCTATCATTAATAAACCCAGTGAGTAAAATGTTGCAAAGTGTAAATTTAAATATTGGTCATGCCTTAGAGCAGTTTGACACCATCCTGAAATTTTTAACCAATTATGGGAAACACGGATTTCTAGTGGTACATCAGAAAAACTTGATGTACCACTAGAATTTCCTCAAGTAAGAAGAAAAAGAAAAATGTTTTCCCATGAAAGCCATGATGAGCTGCAAGCGACCCCAGAAAAACTTTTTGAAGTTAATGTTTTTAACATCTTAACTGATAGCTATAAATAGCTTACGAAATAGATTTGAACAGCTGAGATCACACAATACGAGTATTAAAACATTGTCAAGACTTGGAAATTGTTTTGAGCAATGGAAACATCTGATGTAGATGCAACAGATTTGAAGAATTAAAAATTCTCTCAAAAATAATACAAGAGAATAATGGTCCTCACCAAATTTTATCATATATATATATATATATATATACTAGGGGGCTCCTCCCTCTGACGCCTACTGCGCTCAATCCCCCGTGTTCCGGACTGGTAGGCCGGTTCTCCTTGAATTCCAATGACTCGAATTTTGAAGACTCGACACTCAGGGTAGCCTCTGAGTTTCAAATAACTTGACAAAAAACGTGACACAAAAAACGTTACAGCCTACATCCGTTTCAAGCTGACGTCACATCCGTTTCCAATTTCAGCTTATCATTTTGTAGTATAGAGTAGATATATATGACCAAAATCTTGTAGAAATTTATCCCACCGTAACCACCGCCGTAAGGATATTGTTAATAATTCCTGTTAGCTTAGCAAGTGGGAAAGAAGTTTTTCCAAGCTTAAACTGTTAAAAGTTATTTGCGAATGACTCGAGAAAGATTAGTTGATTAGCAACTACATCAATAGAGGCGGACATAGCCTGTAATTTAAATTTAAAAGAGCTTATAAACAGTTTTATTGTGCGATATTCCCGTAGAGCAAACATTTAATTAATAATATTATGTAATTGTTTGGCAATAATGTTTCTTTTGTAATAAAAACAAAATAGCAATTGGAGATTTTCTTATAATCCATTAGGAGCATATTTAATCGTTTGTCTCAGGGCGCGATCTAATCTGGCGACAGCCCTGCGCGCCGTCTATGGTCCTAGCAGGCTAGTACGGTGGTATTTGGAGTCTCGTTATGTAGCACCTGTCGATTGAGGACAGTTTTACCACACTTTCCATGACAGTTGCACAGCTCCAACTACCCAAACTCATTCAAATTGACTAAACATCCAATTTGCGTAAGTACTTCATTCGGATCTAAATAAACTAATGCTATCTCTACTGCTTCAGGCGCACTTTTAATAATTCTTTTTCATCTGCATACGCTAACCTTACAGAACTTGTGGGAATATAGTGTACATTAAACCGAGATCACATTCATTATTAAACCTTCAGTCAATTTCCGACTGATTATTAAAGAGAATTCGCTGAATTTTTGATTTTACTCCAAAATCATTTATCTATCTAATACTAATGCCTATCTAACAGGCACTAAGCAATACTCTGTCTCAGGAAAATTAATTTATTAAACTGCAGAAAGAGATGTAGCAATAATTAGATATACAGCTTTTATAGTGATGAAAAATTTAAGCTGCGTTCAAACTTAATAAATGCATACCAAGTCAGTTTAAAAATGGAAGGACGTAATTCAAGTTATCTGCTCATCAAAAATGAAAAAGCATTTTCGTTTTAATGGTAAATAAATTAATTTACATTTCAAAATAAATTCTAAATATTCAACTTACTATACTCACTTCTGTTAGTAAAAATAATCCATCTAAACATAAAATATTACTTTCTTGAGAAAGTAATATTTTATGAATGCAAACATTTTTCTTTACATGTGAAATTATTCTAATTCTGGAGTACTAAGGCCACCGAGTCTAGCGTGAGACTCTACTTTCTGCAGATATAAGCTAACAGATCATTTAAAAGCACTAGAGCTGAGTTGAAGGAACGAATTAACGCTATTATCATAAGAGGGAAAAACAGTTCCCGTTTAGTGTCAATTCGTTTAACGCCCTAATGCGAAGTGGGCCTCGTAAGTCCACTTTTAGAACTAAATCAAAAATCAGTTCTAACTTTATTAGACAAATAAATACGACTAACCTAATATCAATACTTTTAATGCTGTTTGGCATTCGTATTTCTTTTCCAACAGGTTTAATTCTTACCATACTTTTTCCCCAATCGTTTATTATTACTTTTTTTTTTTTTTTTTTGGTTTTCAGTTAAGGACGAACCCGACACTCATTCAGAGCAGTCAGAAAGTGTTTGTGCGTGCGCAGGGGAGGGATGACAAAGAGAATTCGCAACAGCTAAAAGCAGGCGTCACCCTCATTAACAATGATGTATTATTGCTGCCGTCTATTAGCAAAATGAAATATAGCCGTATTGATTTTCAAAACGCAAAACCAGAAAATAATGGGAATGATGCGATATCTGCCACAAATCTTGTCACCATGGCGACGACTATATTTATGAAATGAACAAGGCAAATGTCCATCTTTCTCCGGTAGGAGAAAAATATCACATTGTATTCTCGAGGGTATCAGTCGCACGGGCGTTGGCGTGCTATGGGCGCCCCGAGCCACAACAATGATAAAAATTCTTTACAATTACCAAGCACATCACGACTGCATCTGATTTCGAAAGCGTCACCAAGAATTTTTCCACTGCCGAGCCAGAACTTTTACGGAATAGTGAGCTCCACACCCCTTAAACAACTGGGAGAAAGCAGGGGGAGAAAAGAGGGAGGCGTTGAGAATGCATTTTATTACAGTATTTCGGCAATAAAACTTTTTCACTGCTGTCAACTGTCTGTAGTGGAATATTTATGACCTTCTTCCGTGCTTGGCTGAGTTTATCGAAAGATCTTTTGGGAAAAAGACTGTTCTCTCGCATTCTCTTTATGTACAGGTATCAAATGTTACGAGAAAATTTCTCTTTTTTTTTTTCCTGATTTTTTTTTCGAAGCCAGTCCTCACAGTACAGTTATATGTCTTTAGGGCAGCATAATTTGCATACAAATTGCCACCATCTCTCACATATAATCACCAGAGGGCGTACCATTATCTTTTCGTGTCATTACTAGATATAAAACTGAACGTTCTCTGCAAATGACACGAGAGTGCTGATACCGTATACATCTTCGGTTGCGCTATTTGTAATATCAATCGATAGCCACCACTAGACATAACCTTCGAAGCTATGTAAGACGACAAATTTATGCTCTCCCTCCTCCTCCTTCGTCTCCGAATGTACTGCAGTTACTGATGTTCGCTAATGGACTCTACACTAATAACTAAGAACAGTAAACTGTTTAAAACTTCCAATGGAAAATTACATGTTTCGGAGAACTCAATGTTGTGCAAACACACAATGTCATCTTCAACAAACGCACGAGCTACTGGTTCGGATCAATTTTAGATTAACACATGTTTAGGTTTGGAATCTTTAAAACCCGCAGACTTTAATTTGGTTAGAGATGTCATTTGTGTACACTACCTAGTAAAAGTTATTGCTCTTACATATATTTCTACGGACAGATATAGTCTCCAATATAGTTCCCAACCGGAAACTAAAGAGAATAGATTTTGATATATATTTAATGAAAATTTCGATTAAAAAAATAATAATTAAAACCAAATGAAGAACAAATCACTATCGCCATAAAAATGTTTGTACTTTTCGGTCTGCAGTAGCATTGAGCAATAAATATCTGCATGTAGCAGTGAGGGGGATCGTAGAAGAACTTCTAAAGTGAAGATGCTACATGCATCATCACAAATTCGTTTGGTACATGTACTAAACAACGTGTAATTATCACCAACGTTTCCAGAACTACAACAGTGATTCATTGTGAAATACAAAGCGAATGATAACCTGGTGGAATTAGCTTCGGACGTTGATGTTGGTCAATCAGAGAGGTAATCAGAAAACTCGTACTGAGTAAGTCTGTTAAGTGGTATTGCAATTTCGAGTAGTGACTCATTCGGAGAGCTGCAAATGAGCCATATACAGCGAATAATAACCTCTGCAACCCAAAGGCACAAGTTTTCAAGGAGCTTTTCTTGAAAATGCCATTTTTATGCATTTAGCAAAAGGTGGTGGCTTTTTATCCTAGTTATTCTGCATTTCGTAATGTTCGATTATTAAGCACGTCAAGGGTAGTGTCAGTCAACCAGTACGGAAGGCATCGGTTCCATGAAAATTCATCGAAAAAACAGTTAATCGAAAGACAATCAGCTATTACTGTACATAGGGGGAGAGAGAGTAATAGATCTGGAATTTCAAATGTTACACTCATCAATCTCCTATTACTAAGATATTCTTTTAGCACGCTTTACAGATTCGGAACTCAACAAAATAAATAATTCGCGGTACATACACGCCCACGATCTACCCACACCGGCTTTCGTAACCATAATTGTCTTATGCCTAAATATATATTTTTGTATATATTTAGGCATAAGACATTAGAGGAATATTTATCCTTAAAAAACAATTTACTGCGTAAATTGAGTGTATCTTTTGGGAGGGTTGTCTGTTTTGAGAAATTAAAAAAAAAAAAAAAACACGAATTTCAAGGGGTTCGAGTCGAAGGCCATCGTCGAAACGGACTCACTACAGAGGTTCTAGATTCGGAGTTCATCTTTTGTGAAATACGATCATACGACAATCACGCAATTAAGTCCCTAGAAGTCTTACAAATTGTTTTAGACGTGAACAGTCGTCAAATAATCTTTGATGCAAAGTTATACAAGTTTGTTCTTTCCTCAAGTAGATCGGACTTTTATCTAACAGCAGAGGGAAAATTGCTCGTGCGAAAACTTCCCTCTTTGACAAGGAATAACTGTCCGTTAATTTTCTTCGATCTTTCCCGAACAAAAGTGCTTACACTTCCAGTCATCCCATCAATAGAAAAGATCATCAAAAGCATCCCAGATGTGACTCAGGAAAACAATCGGCACTTTCTTTCTTAAGGCAAATCAACTACAAGAAGAGTTTCAGAGCTCGACGTACTTGATTAATTGACTTTGTGTAACTAGAACTGTACGAAAAACCTGTAGAGACTAATTGAAATTCCTCCAGCTTCTAAGAATAATAGGTCTTTCCTTCCTCACCTAATTTACTAACTTGCCGAGAATCTCCATCGTCCTACACCTTTCTTTTGTACGGAGGTCTTCTTAATCCAAGTAAATGATAAATGACTAGCTTTTGTTTCTGAGATGAACATCTCTCAGCTCTTTGCCGAGAATGGAATATCTCAAGTCTGTTACGGAGCATCGCCAAACCCCCGGAGCGGTGATGGTCACATAAATGATGAAGAAGAGATGAGGCCATTAGCTATACCTTACTGTATATGTGAGTAATGGGTGGTGATTTGTTTATTGTAAGATGTAGGCGTCTAAATGGTAGTAATGAAAGATGTTAATAGAGAATGTTATCATTATTACACTATAGCTGTCTCCTCGCGAAGATAATCATCACTCATAAAGATACGTGATAAAACTTTTCAGTCTCCTCAAACTTAATTTGTCTTGCGAATTGCAGGTAAGAAGAATTCATTTTTTTTAAATGTCGTTTCTTTGGTGATATAATGGTTAATAACCGTTGCTTAGGGGGAGGACAGGGGACGTTATAAGCTTCATTCCGTACACAAATATCCGCTTCGGCTGTCTGTTTATTCCCCGATGCCTCGAGACTTATCTTAAGATCAGCATCCCATTAAGGTCGTCAAGGGCAGGCAAGCAGGTTGAGCCAATCTGGTGATTACGATGTCTCTTCTATTACAAACGTGACACTGTCTTATACGTATTGTGGTATTCCGTGATTATATCGTCTACGTCATATCCGCTTGCTTCTCTCCAAGTCTGCTTTTACTGGGTGTGTGTGTGTGTTTATCAGCAGAGATCATTTGTCGCTTTTTTATGCGACAGATAGTTTGATTCTCGTCAATATAATTATTTCTCTTTATTAAGGGCAAGCAACTACTGAATATTTATAATAAGAAAATATTAAATTTCCGTATCAAACATCCCACTTTTACTTCAAGAATATCGGAAAAGAATTTCGTATTCAATTTGTGAAATGGCTTGCGTTGTCATCACTAAAACAAGATTTGATGTAAACAAAGTTTTAGAAAACAGTCAATATCTACTAAGAATGCTTCGTTTAGTTCCCGATGTTGAATAAGGAGAATGGATACACCATGATACTTTTCAATTTTGCCAAGGCTTTTGACAAAATACAGCATGGCAGACTGTTGCATAAATTGGAGAAAAAGGGTTTGGGTTATACAATATTAGCATGGATAACAGAATGGCTGACTGACAGATATCAAAAAGTGATATATGTGACTCTGCAAGATTTAAGGTAACCAGAGGTGTACCACAAGGAAAAATCGTTGGTCCATTATTATTCAATCTTTATGTTAATAATATTGGAAATGATTTGAAAGGCGACATACAGCTCTTTGCTGATGATGCAAAGACGGGTAGGGTAATCAGGAATGCGATTGATATGCAGTGATTGCAGAATTATTTAAATAGGCTCGAATTGTGTGGACATGTGAAAAGGGTTATTAGTTTAAATGGTAGTAAATGTGGTCATGCTCTTCGGTGTGATGAGATATTCAATTCGAATTATACTGGTGGGATTATATTTGAAGAAGCTGAATCGGGCTAGGCATCTTGGTGTTTTAGTAGATAGGAAGTTGAAGTTCAGAGGCCATATAACACAGATTGCAATGCTGAAACGAACCTTGACTTATAAAGATGTCATTTTGCCTCTTTACAAGGCTTTGATAAGACCTCACTTGGACTATTGCGCGCAAGTCTGGACTCCTGGTTTTCGTTATGATTCTGATACAGTGGAGAGAGAATGTGTGTGCAAAGGAGTGTGTGCTAAAAATGATACAGGATTCCGGAATACTGTTTATGAAGATAGATTGAGAATTTGTAGACATCGGCAAACATGAGATAGAGGGATGATATGATTGAGACTTGCAAACTTCTGACAGAGTCACATAGGATATCAGTAGATGAAAATCATTTTATGGAGCCGGAAAGGATGACAGGGCATCCTTGGAAGTTGAGAATTAGAGACGTCCACAAGAGGGTGAGAGCTAGACTTTTCTTTAATAGAGTGATGCGTGTGATTGGAATGGATTGCAATTAGATGTTGTGCGTGCAAGCAGTAGAATGAGCTCAGGAACAGGTATGACAGCTGGTATGGGTGGTAGGCGAGCTCCCTCTATGAGTACTTGACTCCCTGGAGGTCTCCCTAATAATAATAATATATGTGATCACATACGAGAGGGGGGGGGGTTGAAAAGTTCTGATAAACATCTAGAACAAGAATAATATTAAAGCAACTGATATAACCACAAGAAAGAACATATCTTAAACTCTTTAAACCCCATGCTTCATTAAATTAAAATAATTTGTTCTTTTTCTTTTAGGATATATAAGGAAATATGTCAGACGTTTTGAAGAAATTCGAAGACCGAGGTGCGGGCCTTCAAGTTTTTTTGCTGCAAGAAAATGCCGCAAATGAGATTCACCAAATTTTGTGTGAAACTTTAGGGGGGGGGGGGCTGTGCCCCCAGCATATCGAACAGTTGCCAGATGGCTGGCCAACATCCTGAGACAACAGATGCCCTCAGGTTAGGAAGCCCTTCTACATTTTTTATCCCCTCTGGGGATATCCAGGAACGTGAGGTCATTATCCACCAACATCTGGACATGCGGAAGCTCTCAGCGAAATGGTTCCCCAAATTTTTGAATGCCGACCAAAAGAGAGAACGTGCGCTCTCATTTCAAGGGATTTGGGATCATTTTGAGAAATCAGGTGCAGTGTTTGGCTCGTATTGTAGCTGTTGATGAAACATGGTTTCATTACTATGACCCAGAGATCAAACAATAATATTCAGTGGAGTAGAAACACAAAGGTTCTCCACAGCCAAAAAAAAAAGTTCCGAACCCAAAAGTGATCAGGGAAGGTTCTTATCATTGTCTTTTGGGATATGGATGGTGTAATACTTACCAAGTACCTCAAAAAAAAAAAAAAAGGTAAAACTGTTACAATAATAATTGAAAAATGCCCTGGGAAACTGTGCAAAGGTGTGTCGCTTTTACAGGACAACGCACCTGCTCACGAAACCCAACGGACAATACACAGCTTGGACTTTCAATGTCTTCCTCATCCACTCAATTTGCAGACCTGGCTCCATCTGATTATTTCCTATTCCCAAATTTAAAGAAACACTTGAAAGGAACAAAATTTATCACACAGATGATCAAGTCATATGTGCAGCTGAGGACTCTGGTCTCTGTAACAAAGGAAAAGACTGTTCTCAGAGGATGCAAATGCAGTAGCAGCATTGTAACAAGTGTATAACACTTCGTGGGGTATATGTTGAATAATGTGCAAGTTATATGGTTCGACTTCAATTCCTTCATGATGATTATTACAACTTTTCAGCGCACGTAATTAATTAACTGCGAAAAAGTCTGTCAAACAATCCTTTAGTGGTGTGCAAGATGAACCAATGCAAAGAGTAAAACCAAAATGAGCAGTCAAAAAGAAACATAATTTTAATGTACTGCATGTGACTGGTTGCAAAGTGCAATTTATTTCCGTACGACTAGTCACTGCAGAAATATATAAAGTTTTTGATTCATTGCAGATTGACCTAGTTAGTGACGTGGACATTATCTCCGCTCTCGGTCGGTGTGTTCGAAACCGCTCTATCACGTCTATATGTGAAGGTTCTTAGGTGGTAGACGTAAATCGTCTACCATCTAAATGAGACTATCATTCCTTATTGAAAGCTTGAAAAAGTTTATTTAGATAACAGGGAGAATTATTGTAGAAAACTCATAAAAATTGCGTATTTCGTAATAGCATTCCTTGTCGCAACTGAATCTTTAGCCTTTCTCGCCATGTGCAATATAAAAAATTGTTGTTTATCCTATTTTTACTAATAAAATGTTCAAATTAAAATGATAAATTTTAATAATAATCCAAATAGTAAATACCAAAATTTCTTTAAACTAGGAAGGATGTTTACTTAAATATGAAACTCTCTGATTCCAATCTTTGAGTTTCTAATTCGGTTTTAAAACAATGTGGGATTTAATATCCTCTTCATTTAAATAATAAGAAGGATGTTATTATTTTAGACTGCTTTGAGAATAACAATAAAAAAAAAAAATCCGGCAGTCTTGAACCTAGACTAGTTTAACAACAAAATGGTAATGACGCGTAGCACTCAGACGAAATAAACTCTGAAAATGAGTTCTTATAATTACTAATTGTTTGTTAATTGAGTACTTCCAGGAAGCTAAGAACTGATCGAAGGAGGCAATACATCACCCAAACTAGCTATCAAACCTTTTCTTACACTCATTTGCACGCGATACGCTCACCACTTAAACAGGCAAACTGTTTCACTCACTGCTCTGAGAGAAAGATCTAACTTTCACCCTTTTCTTAACTACTTAAAATTTTCATTTCCATGGATGTCCCTGTGTTGTTTCCCCACCTTCCTTCTTTTTCTTCTTCTGTAGCTTATCCCACTTAAGTAGGGTCACTGTTTTTAGTGAGTCTCCTCCTGTATTGGACCGTAACCACATCCAAGTTCTTCATCTTCAAGTCCTCCGCCCTCTCTCCATCTCTTCTTTGGACGCCCTCGCTTCCTCCTCCCCCTGCACATCCATCTGCATGAACTTTCTTCTCACATATTCGTCCTCCCTCCTCATCACATGACCAAACCATCCCAACCTTGCCTTCTGTATCTTTGCTTCTAAGTTCGTAACTTTCACTGTTCCCCTGACATAGTCATTTCTCAGACGATCCTTTCTGGTCACACCGCACATCCACCTAAGCATTCTCATCTCCGCTACCTCCATCCTGTTGATGTTATTTTTCCTCAGGGCCACATTTTCCATAGCATACATCATAGCTGGTCTCACTAGATTTTCCCTTTTAGATTGATCGGCACGTTCTTTTCGCATAGCACTCCAGCCATCTCTCTCTCCAGTTCCTTCATTCCGCATCCCACTTCCTTCTCAGCCTCTCCACCCTCTTTCACTGTTGAACCTAAGTATCTAAAGTCTCTAACCTTCCTGATGACATTTTTGCAAGCTCTAGATCTGTCTCCTGGCTGCAACACACATATACTTTGTCTTCCTTCTGCTCAGTCTCATACCTCTCTTCCTGTACTTTCTTCCATCTTTCCAGTTTAGCTGCCACTTGTTCTCTTGATTTTCCCCACCTTTCTATATCACGAAAAATTTCATCAGATGATATCCTATAACACCCATTGACAAGTTTATAGACCTCTATCATATTTCCCCTCCTTTTCCAATCCGTATTCAATATAATCTTTGTTATTTTTCTTTGCACACCCTTCCGTAGCTTCTATAACCTCTCTGAACCGAAGAGACCAAGTCTGCGCACAGCAGTCCGGATGCAGTGGTATCAAAACCTTGAAAAGACTTCCTTATCGTAAGATGTCAATGTTCGAATTAAACTGTCACAAAGTTTCATTCTTGCTTAATTCTTCATCCAAGTGTAAGCACACAACGTTTGAGAGTGAATTATCTAATTCACGACTCGGGGAAACTTCTGTATAGAATCTGATGATCACATCAATTGCCTTAGTATCTCCTTAATACACATCCTTTCGGACGTTTATAAGGCTATGCCTTATGGGATAATACATAGCCTTATAAACCTGTTTCAACCATTAAGATCTCATCCGAAAGGATGCGTATGGCCTTAATGTGCTAAGCATTATGGGATACTAAGGCAATCGATGTGAAGACATCAGCCTCTGTATACAATTAGCATAGTGGTGAAGATACTTCCCACGCAAACTTTGTTTGCTTACAGTTGGATAAAGGATTAAACAAGAATATAATTTATAACCAACTGAAAAATAAAAAAAAAACTTATGTCAATGTTCGTTTCAGCAATTATCCAATGGATTGCATTCGCAATTTTGTTGTGATGTTGAATTTCTAATTCCTCTCCACCATAACTTCAAGACCGTAGCCTTGTTAGTTTGTAGTAGCACAATCAAAACAAAATGTTGGTGGAAATCTCATAACATCAAAGTGCAACCATTATCATTTGCTCACATTTCCAGTCTATTCAAATCATTACAAGTGTTGGACATCAGTAACATCCCTAATAATCTTTGCATCATCATCAGAAAAAAATTAACATCAATCAGATCCTTCGCAATTGATTACACAATGATGATGGAAGGCCTAATTCCTGGATTACACCACAAGTCACCTTACATCTGGTAGATTCACATCCCGTATACCACGATTGGATAACTGTCTATCAACTACCCATACCCATTTATATAAGTCAATACATTATATTCCAATCCCACGATCTCCAATTTATACAACAGCCATTAATATGGTATTCTGTTAACTGCCTTAGCAAAATTCAACATTATCGTAACGTATCCATTCCCTTTATCCAACTTAGCAGTAACAGTATGAGTCAATTGCTAAAACATGACCTCCCTTTAGTAAACCCATGCTGTTTTTGGAAGAGTATAGCTTGTTTGTCCATTTCCGTATGTCACTCTTATTCTCAAAAATACCAACAGTAGACTATGTGTTAATGTTTTATTTTTCTAATTCGGTTATTATTAATTGAAATTTTGAATTTATTATAAAGAGTACAAATTCGAACATAACTAAATAGGTTGGAGGTAGGGATGTTTCAACACGACTGTACTATTCCAGTACGATTTTGTTACGAATATACAATTATAAATTATAGAATTCTATGTTCATAAAATTAGAATTTATAAATAATTAAACAAGGATGTGGATGAAGTCGATATACTTCATTTAAATGCAACTCAATAGGGAAGTCGAAAATATGATGCTTATATTAGAATTTATAATTCTGAGGTATAACTGCCGAGTTCTACATGTTTGCAGTACCGCACGTAGGGATAGAGTTTGATGTTTTGCGAATATTAATATTTCGTTGTTCGTTTTGGTTCCTACATTGATTAGGAATTCGAGACTGCTCTCAAAGATTTATAGTGGTGAAAAAAAAAAGTAGATCGCGATCAATAATTCCGGAAGACTATTTTCAAACCGCATAGGCCGATGAATGATATTAGATGGCGTGTTACATTAAACTTGAAAAGAATTACAACTTCCCTGTTTGATTTGGAAGTAGTCATGGAAGGCTATGTTGCGCAGCGCACCCTCTGTATTGTAGAGTTCTGCAATATTTCATACGCATCACTTTTAAATCTTTTAAAATACGAGTCCTTTTTTTTTTGCTTGCTTTTCTGCTTGAAAGGAGTAGACGTAGGATGTCACGTTCTATTTTGGTGAAGTTGTAAACTAAATAACATTCATTTATTTTAAATAGAATATAATTTATTGTTATATATTAGTTAAAATTGCTTTAAACTTTTTAGATTAGGAGTTAGATGAAAAAAAAATAGCAAGCTTATCTGTGGATTTCTCATCCGAAGCATTGAAGGTCCTCAACAAGAATAACTGACCAATACCGGATTCCACCCCACCCCCATATATCGTCTCAATTCAAGGGAAGAGGGAGTCCTGTTTATCATCTCTTTGCTAGTAAAAATAAAAACGTCTATATAAATGTAAACTAAACGAAAAAAATGCAGAAATAGCTAATCACTAAATATGAAATAGACATTAAATAAATAAAGTAACATAATAATGTTCGAAATAAGTTCAGTCGTATATTTTGGTGCAAAGCTGATTAATCTCAGAATTTTCTATTCAATTAATATGAAACCAATTGTTTAACAAAATATTTCTGCATCCCCAACATTCACCAACTGCCTCCCAATTTCCATTAAGCGATTGCATAATTGTATTTGTATATCATCTCGTTGTATAATACGTCATTGAATTCTGGACATAAAACACTAAGCAATGTTACTGTTAAAAACCAAGAAACAGTACGCGCATTCACTTTCGCTGAAAAAGTTGACCATTTCTCTAAATAACGAATATGGGGTTGAAGACCTGTGTCTTCGCACTAAGCGAACAACATCAGTGGTCCCCAAAGAGGATGGGGGGGAGAAGAAATCTTTAAAAAAAAATCACCGTGAAAAAAAGGCCGATGGTAAAATGGTTAAGTATGGAATATAACACTTCACAGGGGAAGTTAACGAGCCAGCTACGAATCCTATTCAACACAAAACAGGCATCAGGAACGAAAGATGATAAAAGTGACAATAATACCGATGGGGGTCCTTATATAAACTACAATACTTTCATCTAGTGAAAGCTTTGCGGGGTAAAAATTCGTGAAAAGAAGAAGAGATGGAACAAAAGCACGCTCTGTCTTACTCACTATAAGTGGCCTCGGTTGAGGGGATAATAGATACTCAGTGACGCCTCGTCCCTACATTTTACGCAAACACCCCCTCGTTATTTATAGGTAGCATAGGTCTGGAAAGAGTGAATTTTCTTGACTTGGAAGTAACCTGCTGAGTAGGTATGTGTCAGTTGTAGCAATGATCTCTTGCGTGACGACCAGCGCCGTATTATTTTTACCAAATGTCCGCATCACCTCGAAGGTAATGTGCGCGTTCAATGAATGAGCGGTTATTATAACTGATAGCGGCCCGTCAATCAAGAGTGCGGCTAATATCTCATTATGTTGTCAACAATACTCCTCGAGACGCACAAGAACGTTTTGTGAAGTGTGACCTCTGTGACCTTCACCCACCCGTTTGTTAAACTCGTCGGCTTCAGAAAGAAATATGAAGTTTCGGATACACTTTTCTTGACTAACCCTTTCGCTTAACGACTATCAACACTGCGGTCTGGGAGGGTGCGTTTGATTGGATTCACAGGAATCTTCACGATGTCAGGGAGTAAGAAATGAGCTGTGTATGGTTTTCCGTCACTTTCTTCCCCTCCCCAATTACATGCATTGATAATAGGAATAGAAAGTGTGATAAATCGAACCGTCCATCTTGAAAATTCTAGAGAATCACAATGCTAGAGGAATTGGAAATAATAAAGGTTGCATTGATCACAAAGATTTACGAGTATAGCAGTGTTTTAAAACTTGCAGTACTAGTAGTTCTTAGTGTATTTTGTTTATTTAGAAAATACAACTCTGCAGCTATTCCTTTACATAGGGACGGGATGGGAGACTGAAAATGCACTAATACCTGTAATTTTTGTGGTTACTTATTAGTGGAAGTAGAGACCAAACCTGTAAATTCAATGGCGTGGTGTGTGAGGAGACATCTCGAAAGAAATGCACCACACTGTTCAGTTACAAATGGAAGTATTTCTCTCTTCCGGATACAATACACCATTAGCTTGGAGTGCTTCTTACAGGAAGCAGGCAGTCAACCTATGTTGGCGAAGTACAGGGTGTTCGGGATAAATTTGACATATTTATAATTAATTATATTTTTCCGTAAGTTACATGTATTAACACACACTTCTCTTCATTTAAAAGTTTGGACCCTTCTTCATTCATATACAAGATGTCAGAAAGGATGGATAGCTGGAACACACCTGAATCATGGAAGAGAATAACTTGTATCATGATGATTCGTGCCCCCCATCAAAATAAGGATATTACGACTGCTGCCCAATGCTCCCTGAATACAGTAAAAACAATCAGGCATGAACTAGAGACTTGCAATGGTGACTACGAGGATGTAGCAAGAAGAAAGATCCCTAGCAGACGATCTGATTGCGTTCGTACAGCAGAATTCCTCGCAAATCTGCAGGAACAGGTGTTGAAGAACCCTGGCATTGGAATTCGGGCTTTGTTCGTGGAGTTGCTAACTGTAGTCAAGCCCTGGATAACAAGGGTAGCCAATGGTAGGCCGTATGTATGGCAGCAGGATTCGGCCCCTTGCCACACCTCTGGGAAAAGTCAAAAATGGTTGTCTGAAAATTTCTACGACTTCACCAGTCCAAATGTTTGGCCTCCAAACTCCCCAGACCTTAACCCCATGGATTATTTTGTATGGGGCGCAGTTGAAAAAGACACCAATCGCACTTCCAGTAATACAAAAGCCCAGTTAATGGATAAAATTAAAACAGTTTTTGCGGCCCTTCCCAGGGAGACTGTAGCATCAGCTTGTTCGAGGTTCCGAAGCAGAATTGAAGCTGTGATCGATGCTAATGGTGGTTATTTTGAGTAAATCTTGTTGATAGTATTGTAATTAACTCTGCCTGTAATGTTTTTTGTCAATTCATTAAATTTAATAGATACAAAGAAGATTTTCTTTTTCCTTACGAAACTGTCAAATTTATCCCGAACACCCTGTACATGAAATAGAAAATGTGACTACCCGTCAAACGGTGTTGGAGAGATGCCCCGCCTAGTCTGATACTGAATTCCATCTGAACTCTGTGTAGGTCAAAATTTGACTCGCTCAAAAGAAAGTGTTTCGGAGTAAACAAACTTTCCAGTTGTCCACAAATCCACTTCTTAGAGCGGATTTACTTGTGGCTCCTGAATCAGCATTTCAAGCTCAATTCATTTGATTTGCATTAAGGTTTCAAGCATTGGTTCTGCTTCTGGTCAGAGAAGCTCTTCCTTCCACGTCCTTTTCATTCCACATTTTCTTATTAAGAGTGATGTCTTTATACTCTCATTGAAACTGAATTTGTCCTTATCCTCATAAGGACTGGCTTAAAGGGGCGAAGCAAGAATGCTTTTCATCTTCCCCGTTATCTGTAGAGGACAGTGTAGGGATAAGGTGTTATTGAGCTATTTAAGCTCTGATCATGGCAGGAGGTAACAGCAATAGCCGAGCCTCAGAACTTCATTGGCTACAGCATTGCCATCCATTACCCTCCAAAAGGTATTCGCCCTCCTCGCTGAATTTGTAATTGACAATTGACATTTATGTCTTTAGGGGTGAAGCAAGATGCTTTTCATATTCCCCGCTATCTGTTGTGATTACAGTGAAGGTAAAATTTATGAGCAGATTGCTCGCCCTGAATGGGCATGGAGATTATGCATCACTAAAGGAGGCTAATATAGCTTTTGGTCTTCTATATTTGAATATGTCCGTTGGATCGTATGCTGCAGCTTGCTGAACCAAATCGTTGGGATGCGTGGACGTCTTTAGGAAAAAACTTGGTTGCTAAGGATTGTAGAAAAGAGAAAATATAGGGAATATTTGTGTCTCTGTGGAGTTGATTGTTTCTAACATACCACGGGACGTTCAGAATCATTCTCAAGCACTTATTCTGCACTCGCTGTATTTTGATAATGTTAGCATTAAAAGGTGTGGCTCCAGGCCGGAGAGGCATAGGTGATTATAGGACGAATCGTCATCTGGTATAGTTGCAATTTGATTCTGTTGCTGAGCTTGCTATTTCTATTAATTAGCGGATAGATCTGAGCTATGGCCGCTGAATTTGTCCTTATAAGGACTGGCTTAAAGGGGTGAAGCAAGAATGCTTTTCATCTTCCCCGTTATCTGTAGAGGACAGCGTATGGATCTCCTGCCATGATCAGTGCTTTAAGCAATTAAAGCGCTGATCATGGCAGGAGAGTAACAGCAATAGCCGAGCCTCAGAACTTCATTAGCGACAGCATCGCCATCCATTACCCTCCAAGGATATTGGATTGAATGAATCCGCTGAATTTGTAACAAGCAACTGGTCCTATTATATCATAATCATCGTAGCTGCTGTATGGTGTTATTACATTTCTTTCATTTTTTTGAAAATACACTTTTTCTCTTAAAAAAAGCGAAAAAAAAATTGAAAAATATTAAATTTTCTCGTTTGTTATTAAACTAATTTTTAAATATGTTTTGATGATTATTTTTTTCGATCTCTTCACATCCGTTTATGTCATAAAAGTGAACATAACTTTGTAGTCTTGTCCTGTTTTATTATGTCCTGCAGAAATATCTATAGAACTAAAATAAGGATAATATCGTGAGTTGTTTTACAGAGACTATGATAATCTTATTGTATTTAAACCAGAATCCTATTGGATAATATTTTAAGTAACTTTGATCGTATTATGCGATGATTTGGAAATGTATGTAACATTCATTTAGGTAAATGCGTAAGACTATTACTTCGGTGATTAATATAAAAAATATAGAATTGTTCCTACTCCGTGAACTACTTTTAATAGGGGTGATATTATGAAATTTATTACGAAAGCTCAAAATCACACCGTCTATATATTAAATACGAGCCTCTAAATAAATCCGTAAAACTAGTCTGCGATGAAGGGACTACAATTTCATGACATCATGACCGACAGAAAGGGGAAAAATGCAAGTTTTGCTGGCTAAGTCAAACATAGGACCTTTTTCTGAAAAAAAAAAAATCTTTAAAAATGTGAAGGGTGAGAATACAAAGCCCGTATCAAGTCACATGAATCGCTTCGAAGAGGACGGACATCATGGAGGGGGAAAAATATATAAATTTTTTTTTACACCTTTTGTTTGAGAACATTTTTTATTTAAATGTGCGACTATTATACTATGATAGTCGCTCATTCATCTTTTAAAATGAAAAATGGTGATTCCTTTGGAGTATCTACGATAACTAGAAGTCGGAGTACTATGGGAACGAAGCGATTCTGTGACCAGTTTGCATGCAGGATGCAAAACACTGCCTTCTAAAGGGGGGGGGGTAGCAATTTTTGTCATACAGATAAATATTCTAAGGAGAAACTAAAATATTTCATTCTTCTGCTTGAGAATAAAGATTTTTGTAAAATCAGCGAGTGATAGTTTAGTCCAAAATACACTATTAATAGTAAGTGATTTTAATAACAGCTGCGAAGCAAAAATAATCAAATTTGCAAGATTTGTGGATTCTTATTCATGAGGCCTACTCTGCCGTTTACCAAAAGCCATCCCATTCTCTGACGTCATTTATATGATATCAATGTATAATGAGTGCCATGTACGACGCCCGTATTAAAAATTGCAACATTTGAGAATTTAAAAAGGCTTTCCTGCAATGATACCTTTAAGTCCTTCATTAAGCTAGCTTCAACATATCATGTTCCAGTTATATTGTATTTTATATAACTGAAACATGATAGAAAATGTAAAGTCATACACTATGGTGTAATTAGATATCCAATGTCGTCTTATGTTGGTGGGATTATGCTTGAAGAAACTGATGCGGCTAGGGATCTTGGAGTTTTAGTTGACATTATATAGCAAAAATTGTAAATACAACTCAGAGAATAATGATAATATTGAAACGAACCTTGATATGTAAAGATAAGAAAGTCATTTTGCTTCTTTACAAGGCCTTATTAACCCTCACTGGTCTCTGTGGTAATTTTGATACAGTAGGGGGGGGTAATAAATACATAAATAAATAAATGTGTAATAAATACACCATACTGAACATACTATCCCTTAGATATTTATACGTCTATAGGGTACTATTATTCATAAAAAACGACAACGAATACGTAAATATCAAACAAGATACTTTCCTTAGCAGACATAAGGGCCTAAAATATTTAGTTCCAAAAGCAAATAAAGAAGCAATACACAAACATTATACTTATTTAGCGCTAAAAGTATTCAACACACTACCTTTAACAATAAGAAATGAAATTAACCCAAACAAATACAAAACTGTAATCAAACAGTGTTTATTTTCCCACAGAAATGAGGAAGCTCCGTTCAAAATAATTGTATAAATTATTGGTTTTTAGCATATTTGTATTCAAGGATCCAGTCTTATGTGTAAAACGTAAAATTTAAAAATGCTATTTAACTGCTTTGTTTTATTTTGTTCCTAATTAATTGTTATCCAACTTTCTCTGTATGATGAAATTTTATTTCATCTGTGATTTTATTATGTAATTCTATTATAATAATATGTGTATTATATGAATGTACATATGTATATAATGAAAATGCATTACATAACTTTGCGTAACTTTATGCATGTGGTTTGTAACTTTATGCATATCGTAACCTGGATGAGCTGTTGCTCTTAGGTTACACATATGATTGTTCAACATATTGTACTATTATAGGAAGCTTACAAATAAACATGATTTTTTGATTTGAAAAAAAAAGGGGGGGGGATTAGGGCTAGATTTTTCTTTCAGAGTGGTGCGTGATTGGAATGGATTGCCATTGGATGTTTTGTGTGCAAGTAGCATGAATGAATTCAAGTACACCTATGACAGCTGGTGCGAATAGTATAGCCTCCCCCCGATGAGTTCCTGACTCCTGGAGGTCTCTCTTAATAATAATATTAAGGCCACATAAGAGTGGTTACAAAACTTATAATAGAAATCAGATAATTGATCGGAATCATAGTTCTTGAAGAAAATATTATGGAAAAGGATGTTACATAGCGCGCGCACGCACGCACGCACAGAAGTTGATAAATTTGAGGTTTAACAGTGTATGGATGGTGACCAACAGTCGTTCATTTTTTGGTTTTACGCAAGCTGGATCTAAGTCACCAAAAATTTAATACATCTTCCATTTCAGATAACTTCCTAATTCGCAAATATATTAAAAATAAACGGGATAGTAGCGCTACTTCTAACATTCACTGATGACTTTGTAATGGCAAAAGCACACACATTCACACTAGTTCACCTTCCGGTTCTAAAAACAATTCTATTATATCAGTAGAAAACAGAGAAAAAGACCGATATATATATATATATATATATATATATATATTTGTCAAACAACAATAATCGGAATTGGAGAGTTCACTTGGTTTTTCCACCAAGTTTGAAGGCTCTTTACTCGAGGAGTAAAGAGCCTTCAAACTCACCGTACAGAGATTACCGACCTTCACTATTTAAATCAGGAATCGACAATTGTTTCCCGGTGGTAAACAAGCCTTTATCGAAATATCGTCCACTGTCCTCACCTCATACTATCCAAAGTGATGGAGAAAACTAACAACAACCAGCTTGTTCACTATCTGGACACGCAATCACCAATATGGATTCCGCTATCCTACCCATCTTTGGCCACAGGCCATGAGAAGATTTGAGGAAGCTCATGTGGTCGCTTTTGATATTTCAAAGGCATTTGACCTCGTTTGGTATCATGAATTTCTTACCAAGCTGCCATCTTATGATTGGATTGCCAGTTTTCTCCTTGGTTGTTCCTTGCGTGTCATCCAAATTTCTTTATCAATGCTGGAATACTCGCCCCTCCCGTGTTCTTTTGCCCACACTCTTCCTATATATCAATGAGCATCTTTCTCAAGCTTCAACATTTTCTGTGGCCTGTACCTTAAACATTGATGATTGTGCTATTCTCAAGTAGAGATAATCCGGTAAATTTCAATGCTATTAAAACACAACCCTATCCAAAAGGTCCTACTTCGAAAAATTTGGTATTCTTCTACGTTTAAAACTGCTTCACTTCTGTTCAACTCTTAATACTTTATGAATCCGAAATCCGGCCGACTTTCGAATACTGTCATCAAATTTGGACTGTGCATCCAAAGTCTCCCTAAGAATTCTTGATCGTATGCAGAAGCGGATAATCTGCCTCGCAGGTGATCACGCTCTCGCCAACTTCTTCCAGTTGCTTTCTTATAGGCGATCTGTTTGTGCATTTTCATATGTCCTATCAGGGGCATTGCTCCACCAAACTAGTAGCTATCATTTCTTCGCTTTCCTCTAAACATGTAAGAATACGAGCAGCCAGTGGTAAACGTGCATACACACTTCAATTACAAACATCAAATTAACTTCTCATTTTGCTTTATTCCATCTATTCTGTTCTTTGGAACGGCCTTCCACGTATTTAGGCTTATGCATAATGGAATGAATACAGCACAAAGAGAAATTAAACTGTAGGTTTAAAATATCAGCAGGTACAAAAGATCAGTCCGATATTTTGTCCACAGAAACATCTTCAGGAATATAATACTAAAATTGTAATAATACAAAATAAGTGGAAGAAAGTAGATTATTTAAAGCCTGAAGTCCAAGATATGGTCAGCTAGACTGCTATTACTAAGCGCTTACAAGGGTAACACTAATGTCGTTCTCAGTTCCGGTGATTATAATCGAAAAATCAATGTGCTGCTAAGAGATCGCACTACTTATAAACCACTACATTTATGATCCCACAAGTCTCAAAGAAAAGTCTTCTAAAAATGGCACATCTTGCTTCCTGAAGTTGTTAAACTCAAACCTTTTAGTTCCTCTCCCCGATATGGCCTGTCTAAAATTCATAAACCCAACTACCCTGGCCTTCTCATATTAAATGCTACTAACTCCTTCCCTCGTCCTTTAAATTAGCCAAACAGTTGTCTAAATCTTTAATTCCACTTATCTGTGAACTTCATTTTAATATATAAAATTTCACAGTTTTAAGGCTTTAATCCGAATTTTAGTTTTAAACAATAATTAACTTTAAATTTACTAAAAACGTTTCTTTCTCCGACATTATTCATCTCTTTAGTTTTGCCATTGATACTGGCTAGTTCTCTTGGAAGGACACATTCTTTAAACAGACAGGGATACTTTCATGGGCTGTCCCTCCTGTGGACAATTTCTATATGGATCGTTTAAAAAAAACATACTCTTGATACCGCCTTTCTCAAATCCTCTATCTATTTAAGATATTGATGTGTTCTCTATTTGGCTGCATGGCTCAGACACATCAGACTCCTTCCTTCTCCACCTCATAAGCCTACACCTCAGAATCCAATTCACTACAGAAAAAGAAAACAACCGCCTGCCCTTTTAGATATTCTAATCAAACGTCTGCTCAATGATACCGTTTTCTTTCTCAGCTTACAGAAAACCCACCCATACGCGTAGATACATAAACTTTCCCATCATCCTCCATCTCAACAATATGGTGTTCAAAATCCATGTTCAACAGAGCCTTCTGTTCCAACTACGTATCCATCACAGCGGTACTTGCCTTTATTTGCCAGAACTTCCCCTCTAATTGTTAATATGCCAAAAAGATCTAAAATTATCTCCCTCTCATCTTTTCACAACCATTTGATATATTATTTTGCAGCCATAATGTGACAATATATTTCTAATATTTTCTCTATATATGAAATTATATTTTTGATGTTTATGTCTGGATAAATCACGATAGACAGAATATAAGACTAATGACCCTTAAACTTCTGAAGGGGAAAGCCATCAGAAATTATTCAACAAGTCTTCTATGAATGAAGATCAACGAAACCATATTTATTTCCCACACCTTTTCATTTAAAATCGCACAAGCATGCCAAGTTATTTGTGTATTGTAGTCTTCGGGTCTGTACAATAACGAAGAAAGTTTCTATTTCTATTTATTCGTTTCTATTGTTGTTTCCCTGTTCAGAACATAGGGTTTTTTTTAGCGATGATGTAGAGGAAGCATTACCTTCTCCTTTCTCGGTTATGTGTTCATATCTTCTGTCTGCTTGTATTACATTGAACTCCATTTCCCAGATCAGACACCAGATAGCCACTTACGATAAATTGTACTGTCTGATTGTTTTGCGGCAAGATTGCAGATGTGCGCATGCGTAAGGCATGTTGTAGGATAGAACTCGTACAGATTCCATCATTATTCTAGGACTCTTGTTACATAGCAATGAAGCCTTGCATTACACTAAAATAACCAGATAATTTTCACGCTGAAAAGGGAAAAAAAAGTATTTGTAAGAAGCCTTTTTCTTCTGGGGTTATCTTGGTGCTCCGAACTTGGAGAGGGGGGGGGGGAAGAAGAAAGAAGAAAAGAGTAATATAAGGAGGCGATTGGAAGATGTCTCGGAGATCCCATGATGAAATGAGTTTCCCCAGTATGGAGAAATAACGCTGCAGGGAACATTGGCCGTGATCCGCTATTACACAGAGTACACGAAACAGGGAATGTTAAGTAGACGGTGGTTGTTCGATGTCTTGAGGGGGTTGCCGTACTGGAATTATTGTAGCAACAAGAACAATCTTGATCATCCATTCTTTTTCGTTCTGTTTTCGCATTTTTTCACGTCACTTTTTGTTAATTTTCTCTCATCTGTATTCCAGTAGTTATTTGCAATGTTAAGTCGCTACTCCAACCCAATGAGAACGCAAACAAAAGCAAAGCAAATCAGTGGTGTGACAAATATCTACACGCATTCGTTCTGCAACTGTCGACTATTCATGGGAGGATTGCCAGATTTTGTGCGATCCACAAGCTGCCCTGTTTCAGTATTATAATCAGCTACATACATAGTTTATTCACAATACGATACAATGTGAAAAGGGAAAAAGAGATTTATGTTAAAAATTAAATATTGAAAATTATGGTCTTCCAAGTCTCTATCTTGAGCTAACTGGTAGATGTCAGATGGAGTTTTGCAGTTCAGTCTACTGATGGTTTTTCACATATGTATTGCCGAAATTGTTTGTATGCTCTTCCTCTACTGTGTTTGCCATCTTCTGGTTTGTACAGGATGAGGGATTCCAATCAGCTACACAATAAAAAAATTCCACTGTTATTATCTTGATTACTGGAGGAGTGAAGTGGAATAAGTACCTACTTATGGATTCGACAATAGGGTTTGCTTGACCAGCCCATCAATATGTTAGAGTACAACATGCATGGAATTACTATATAAATTATTTAAAAACTGAATCGCAGTACAGAAGAGAATTTCAATGTCTAGGCAGGCAATATTTACTGATTAAAAGCATGCTTCCAAACGGTTTCCTTAGCCAAACACCAAACAATGCTTAGGAAGAAGATGAGTAAACTTTGCAAACTCTTTGGCACAAGCCTGATGACAAGAAATGCACTAATTCGAATAACCCAAGTTTTATGAGAAAACAAAAAACGTCGTCTTAAAAGAAAGCACATTTCTTTTAATTTGCCTAATCAACAGCTCCCTCCCCCCAAATAAACAACTGTCAAACTGTGGAGAACATTTAATACACACACATCGAAATTAAGTTCCCATAATGGTACAATTTCAATCAATCATTGTCATTTTAAGGCATCTTGGACTATGTGATTTTTAACTGTCCTAATAATCCAGGAGATAATTTATCACAGTAATCCAAACTGATCTGGAAATTCTTCTCGCTAATGAAATTGATACTCAATTTCATTAGCGAGAAGAATAAAGATGTTTTGTTCGCAAAGAAACCTAACAATAGAAAATTTACATAAGTCCTATTATAGCTATTTGAATATAAGAATTACAGAATCGACATATAGTAAACTAAAATAACCTACAACGAACAGATACAATGAGTATGAGACAGTCTATGAAATCTTCCTATCTTAAATTCAACCTTCTCTTTCATTATATAACATAAATCTTTTTCTGCGTGCTCATCAATGCACCTGACTGATCTTATACTATGCAGTTGGTTAAAAAAAAAATTCAACGTATTTACCACGTCAAGATCAGAGGTTTTCGATATCGCACCTGACCTTTTCCTTGTCTTTGTTGCAAGTTGAGCTCCCGTTGAAAGTAAACTCGCACGTGCTGCCTGCCATTCTGGATGTTTCGCAAACCAGAGCTTTATATAGATTTTACTATCAAGCCGTCCCCTAAGGCCTCCTCTTTCTTCATTTTTCCTGTACCGGAGAGACTTTCTCGTTTGGCCCTTCAAAGATTTCTCAGGCCTGCCTTGTGATTTCTCTTCTTTTCCCTCTGTTATCCTCCTTATATTCCTTGCAGGTCATGATCTATGAACAATTTGATCCTAAGCTGGTACTGTAAGTGACAGAGTAAGTGAAACGCAGGGAGAAAACATGCTATGGTATAGACTGTTGACGCTCACAGCGCATCCGGCAGAAAAGCTGGGAACTCAGAGGGATTTACAGTGTGAGCCATTCAGGCATTTGTTGTTTTTATCCTTGCATCAGTATCTACATATTGATTCTATTGTTTTATAGATGCTATTTCTATACTATGAATGGTACGTTAAAATACATTGCGATAGTTTTCTTGATTATTATTCTTCAACTATTTTAAAAGCATTTCAGATATTCTAAAAAATTCGTTTTAGGGAAAAATAATTTATTACAGCATATTTGGCCAATTTTTGGGATCCTATTTCGTGGGCCCTTCCACTACACTACTGTACGTGTGTAATAACGTGTTATAGGAAAGTACGCTCACTAATTTGCGAAGCTGTGAGGAGTGACTTCAAACGATAAAAAAAAAAGATTAGTTTAGAGTTAGATCATTAAGTGTGGAACATGAGCGAGGAAGCGCACATAAGGAAAAATGTAGCCTTCATTATATACTGCAAGTATTTCGTCTAAGTAGTTGTAATATCGTCATCTCTTGCCCTCTAGAGGGCACACCGCTAAAGCAAACTCACTCAACTTGCCACCGTAATAAGGTATTTCTTATTAGTCCTTACGAGTGCGCTAACGACAACTGTGTTTAGCTGTTGAGGACACTGTTGCAGTTCCAGATGGACGTAATTTTAATCCTACGTACAGCAAAGGCAAGCTGTAATAATAAATCGATTTTAAGTAGCATTTTAATGGAAGTCGGTGAGTCAATTGTACACTTCAGAATAAAATATTCAGCATATCACGCAACTTTTTTTTTTCTATTGATAACTGGACCAGTTGCTTGCTATAGAGTATGCAGCACTCAGTACTGCATACTCTATACGTGCATGCAGTACTTAGTACTAATTTTAGCATTACATAAATGTTAAAAGGTATAAAAGATTCTACGCAGTAGTGATTTTTACAACCATGAAATCTTGAATGTTTCCCAATTGAGTTGTTCTTTTACGTTAATGTTTAAACACTTTATATGGAAACATTTAATGATATTTTAACAAACAACAATCAAAAACGGGGAGAAGGAAGAATTGAAGGAACAGCCGACTGACCTCATTCAACAATCGTTTATTATCAGCTGAAATTCATAATAAGAATCTTGCTTTTCTAATAATATTTCTACAATCATTTTTCTAACTGTAGGAAATAATTTATGTGCAAAAGCAAACACGAAGCTCGATCCCTAACTGTATTACGAAATGTCCCGACAAACAACTAATTTAATGTCGGCACTGTGTGCAAATCGCGAGGGATAAAAGAAGGCAGATGTTCTCTTGGATACTTTTGGTATTAAGAAAAATTTCGACTCCCGTTCGTGCACAACAGATGGTGCATTTTAAAAACATTTTCCGTACTAAGTTTATACTTAAAACTAAGCTTTCCTTTGTAATCTTCTGACGCGTTGGCGAGGGTTAGCATCTATCCCGAGAAATACTAACGTCAGCGAACTGGATGCTTTTCTTCCAATTAATTATGTTCGTGCGTAGTTGTATGGCTTAGGAGGAGTAATTCTTCTTGTCTGAATCCCTCTTAGCGCGACCTATACTAACGTTAATTAGACTTGCTTTCCCTGGGCGAACTACGTCTAACCTAGTTATAAGTGACATTGTTTTCGCCTGCTGGAGGCAGCGTGTGAGTGTGTTGCACGTTAGTGAGAGGGGGGAAAAGGGATTCTTTGTACCCAAAAGTTTTCTTCTTTCTTGGTTCTTTTTATGTCTCAGCTCCTTAATTGTGAATGTGTATTAATGAATTTTAGCATTTCGGGATTCCTGTGTCTATCATCGTTTGCCTGTTAGCCTTGTTCTTGTCTCTTTGTCTTCCTGCCTCTTCTTGTTCATGTAGAAATCGAAATCTCAGGTTCACGTGTTAATTAAATGTGTCTTTGTGTTTCAGGATTCATTTCGGTATCTATTCGCTCAAGTCTTTGATGGTGTGAAGAGCAAATAAATCCAAAGGGAACAGAAAAATTTTGTTTACAGAATCAAAAAACAGAATACTTCGGATCTGATGATATCTTTGATCTCTTCTTTAATACAAGAACTCCCAAGAGAAACAGCACTTTTATTCCCACACCGTATGTATATCCGTATACTAGATGACCGTGTATAAAAAGAGAGATCGCGAATGACTGGTGAATGCATAAAGAGTTGATCTTAGGTAAGGTGACCATGAAAAAAAAAATGTTACATCTTGGTGATCGATATAAATACCAAACTTTCTTTTATTTTGTCAAAATAACGCAAAAAATTTACAAAGAAAATCAACTCTACATAAAATGAAAACACGTTTAGCCCCAAGAAATTAAGCTCTCCCCCTCAGTGTGCCAAACAGAAAATATTCAAGTTACTGGAACATTATCACGTGCGACTTATAGGGTAGATGGTCGACAATATTCATCCCTGTTCATTCCCTGAAGATCAGAGTGTATACTCCACTATTCTGTGCACATCCCTGTGTCATTCGCACTCCTCTGTGTCCTTGGGACCCCACTTAAAGAACGGCAATAAATCTCGTGCAGGAGCGGTATAACCTGTTCCCTCTAGGTAGTAGCTACATATACACTGTCATGTTGACCAACAAATCCCAGCAGGGGGCGCCCAGAGGTGTGAAGGAAAACAAATAACTCTTCTTATTGATCGCCTACAAAGGTTCACTATTTTTCAGAATGAACCAAAGATGGCGGATATCCCATAGTTGAAGAACAAGTTTTTATGCGTCTCTTTCGCAAAGGTAATAACTGTTGCTAACGAACAGGTCAGGCATCCCATAATTCTTTTCAGTGTATGTTTCTTGTGCGTTTTTTTTTTTTTTTTTTTTTCTCTCCCTCCTCTCAAAAGCAAACACCGACTGTTCTACGGGTTTGGTGCATTAAACACATGACAGATACATCCATCAGTTTAAAAATCACACGAGTTTAAAATAAATTATGCTTTACAGACTCGGTATTATTCTTAGCTGCTTCTCGGATATTACTTCAAATTTATATACTTAATAGATGAGTAACTGCTACCAACAATTCCTGCTATCTAGAGTAATCAAATATAATTTGTTACTTTTACTACTTCAAGCGGTGAATTTTAGCGCAGGGATCTTTTCATAGTCAATGATTCTTATCGTTTCGGACTGCTAAAAACGTTTTAACGATGGACTTCGCCAGGTGGCAGCACTAACCACAACACTAACAGGACTGGTTTAAGTTGAAAGGGTAACTTCCCGAGGAAGCTAAACTAAGAATTCGTTTTCCCTATAATCATATCGAGTATATGACAACAGTCATTTAGCTAGTTATTTATAAAATGTACGAATATACATCTTACCTTTTTTATAAAAATATAATTGAGTTGAACTTGAAATTTTTATTAAAAAAAAGTTATACAAAAAGGTATTTGGAGGGGGGGAGGTACAAACTGTCTTTTGGAAGAAAGGAAAAGGGAGGGGGTGATTGAATAATATGTACTTGTAATGGATAACCAGGAACTTTACAACGTATTTGTATGGGTATTTATGGACAAGACCAAATGATACTTCGCAATATATTATGCGAATGTTTATTACCAGCTATTATTTAATTTGCCAGACTTAAAAAACTGCTGATTTTTATCAAATCAATATTTTCTCGAACAATACGCCAAAATTACTGTATTCTACTAAAGTGCAAACATTCCATCGCCTCACATATTTTTCATCCTTCGCGACTTGAAGCTGTATCGTTCAACGTTTTTTTTTTTTTTTTTTTTTTTTTCTGCCTGGCGCGCGCGCGTTAAAAACGTTCAACAACAGCCTGACCTTCCAATCGTGTCTCGTGCCACTACGGCGGGACGTTGTTTTTCGGCGAGCTCACGACTACCGATCACGATGGCGTTTCGGTGTGAAGGTGCCTCCGCCATTCCCGTCCATAATTCATGACTAAGGAGGTGAGGATCACATACGTCCTCAGTTAGTCGGCTCGGTGAAAAAAAAAAAATTTAAAAAAATACAAAAACTGAATAATTAACGGAGATAATAAAGGGAAGATTGATAGTCGAAAGCTGTAATGGGCTTAACGCTACCCTGGGGGTCATCGCGAGGTGTGTAGGAAGATTGGATTAATGGAGGGGTTTGGAATTAAGGGAACGTTTATGGAGAATTAGAAAGGAGTGGAATTTGTGGGGGTTCGAAATAAGTTGGGAAGGAAAACAGGAAGTGACGTAAGAGATTGCCGTAAGATAGGGATGTAAACAAAAAAAAATTATAATGAAGTCCTCACGTCACTATCCCTTCCACTCAGATAAACTCCCTTTCGAAAAAAAAAAAAAAAAAAAAACCCTGCTTTTAAGTACTCATAAGTACACATTCTTTGCTTTGCTATTAGTGGGTAAAAAGAAATGGATCACAAGGATCGAAATTGCTTTGTAAAGCTATGCAGGTAAATATACTAGAAAAACACCATAAAATCTGTCATAATCATAAAAAGTGTTTTCTCCTGTCTAAAAAACTCCTATATTTTCATAACAGAAAAACCGAACATCGTCGCCACAGTCTCCCCTACTCCCACACAAGACACGTTGTAGACCCATAGTACATTTAAATACCGTGGGCCACCAAAGGATTTATTTTTACACAATCCAAAAACTTTGCACTAAGGACCAATTTTCAATCACTTCCGGCCTCCAATAAGCTTATCAGTGATCCCACACCTAAAAATTATTTATATAAGAAAGAAGAAAATCTGTCAACCATCCAGTTCTATACTACGGGATTTGGTATTATGAAAATAATGACTTTGAAAAAAAAAAAACGTCCTTTTTAGGACTTCCAGGGTAACGAATGGCAATGCTGTAGCCAATGAAGTTTTAACTGAGGCTCGGCTATTGCCGTTACCTAGCCATGACTAGAGCTTTTAGCTCAATAACACCCTATTCACACAGATTCTCTTCATTCAGATGACGGGATAAAGAGTCAAGGACTCAGTCCATCACCCAGTTCTTTTAAGAACTTCTATACTACGGCAGTTTGTGTGAGTAGTAGAGTGCGAGTCATTTTAAGGAGTGAACGCGTGACGGTTGAGGATTTTCTTCTCGGTAGAACGTGTTAATCAAATATGAGAAACTCTGGTTTTGTAGTGTATCTGCTAGATTAACTAGCAGAGACGTGATTAAAGTTATTAAATTGCTGATTATACTGTATTTAAGAACAGCAGCACAGGTAAGTGGACTGTAATTGCAACGAGGGCGATTCGTTAGGCCTAACAACCGCTAAAATCGCCATTGTTAGCACATCTATTTCAGATCCATATATTTGCAGGATTTACTTGCGTTTATACGCAAATCGTTAATGATGAATGTGATAGATTTGGACGCCCTCACAGATTCTCTGGATGAAGAGACAGCGCTTATTCTTGTAAATAAACTTCAAAGGAAGTTTAAGCTCAAATGGCCATCAAACACGATAGAGCCTGACATCATTATAGACTCTCTAGATAAAGGACTGGCATTCAGCTTCATAAAGAAACTCTTTAAGAAGTTCGAGCTTGAATAGTCCGGCTTCCTAAATTTTTACACTTTACCCGAGACTGATGAAGATCAAAATGAAGATGCTCCTCAAATGGAGGAAAAATTAAATCTAATAATCTCGGACTCTACTCATTCAGATCAAGGAGAGATTCACGCGCGCAAAAAGCGCACAACTCTCGCCTCGGAGTCAGTAAACGAAAATGGCATGGATGAAGATGCTCCCAACACAGATTCCTCTGCCTTCACCTCACCAATGAAAAGGTGCCTCCAGTCATCCTTAGGGAAAAGCAGAGATGGACAGCCTTAAGAACCACCATGGCCAACCTGCAGATAATTACTCCACTGCCAAGAACACAGAGGAGGGCATCAAAATTCAGCCCGCTACAGTGACTGACTATAGAAATTTAACCAAGGAGTTGAATGTAAGAGGTATACAATACCATACCTTCACACTTACCTCGGAGAAAAATTTAAAAGTGGTACTTGGAGGAGTATCAGAAGACATTGAAACAGCTGAAATAGTTGCTGACCTCAACATGCAAGATCTGCCTCCCATAAAGGTCAGCACAATGTACAGATCAAACAAGACCCTTATGCCTCTGGTATTGGTGGAAATATATTTATAACTCGAAGACAATCTGTGGGCTTAAGGTCTCACCGGAGCCAC
The DNA here is from genome assembly GCF_054136105.1 of Typopeltis vanoorti. Taxonomy (NCBI): domain Eukaryota; kingdom Metazoa; phylum Arthropoda; class Arachnida; order Uropygi; family Thelyphonidae; genus Typopeltis; species Typopeltis vanoorti. The sequence continues at coordinate 28,597,209 of NC_143570.1, forward strand.
TTAGGAAGAGGGCCTCTTCTGGGCAGTGTCGTAGATGCCAAAAATTTGGTCATGTCCAGAAGTTGTGAAAAGCTCAATACAGATGCTTAAAATGTGGTGACACCCACCCCACACATACCAGCTCCAAGCCACAAACCACCCCGGCTAAGGGCGCTAATTGTGGTGGCCCCCACCTGCATATAGAGGGTGCATTTGCCACCCAAAAAACAGGAAAACTGAGTTAATTAGTCAATCTACCTCATTATCAGAAACGAGAGCTCCAGAAGCTCAAGTTCATCAGGCTCCTATTAGTTTGAACAAGATGACAGGTGTTCACCCACCATCAACTGAGCCCCCCCAAGAAAATAAATCTTCAACATCAAACAAGAACATATGCTGACGTGGCCCGCCCCCCAAAAAAGCAGTCCATGAAGAATATGCCAAATCCACATTCAAATATAACAACCATCATCACCTCTTCTCTTGTAAATATGTTACAGGATTTCAGTAACGCAAATCCATCACTAAGCACTACAAAAAGTTTCTTGCAGCAAACACGGTCCATTTTAACTGCACTCTCCAATGCATAGGGAAACATTCACCCCAGATTCTCTAATGATTATTGCATGGAATGCCAACGGCCTTAAAAATAAAATACTAGAAGTGCAGGAATTCAATGACAGATATAATCCGTATATATTATTAATTAATGAAACTCACCTGAGACCTGCTGACAATCCTAAATTCAGAGGATATCAACTTTATAGGAATGATAGGCTGGATTATAGAGATGGTGGTACAGCCATCCTCATCAAGAATCACATCAACCATCATGCTGTAGCCATTCCTACAACCACTAATCTCGAAGTCATAGGTATCAATGTCATCACAAACTCTGTCGGAAACATAAAAATCTATGTTGCTTATAACCCAACTGGGTTATCAGAGGGGACTTCCCCTTTCACCTCACACCTTCATTCCCTGGGAAAAACTGTCCAAAATGCTTCCAAACTACATTGATCCCATCCCTCATATTAATTCCAAGGAAGAAATTGATTCTGCAGTCAATAAACTTACTGATCAAATCAACACAGCCATAACATCTATCACCTCAAATTCAATTGCTTTTAAGCCAAAACGACTACCAGATGACATAATGAACTTAATCAGGGGAAAAAAATAAAGCAAGAAAAAGATACCACAACACCAGAACACCGCAAGACAACAAATATCTCAACAAAATGAACAGTGCAGTGAGAGATGCACTTAAAGCCCACAGAAACAAACTATGGGAAGACAAATTAGCTTCCATATCACCTGGTGATCAAACCGTCTGGAAGTTCCTGAGAAACATCAAAAACAAATCTCTTCCTCCTCTCAAATCTGACCTGAACATTGTTTACACAGATGCAGAAAAAGCCGAAACTATAGCTAAAAATTTAGAAAAACAGTGTAGCTCTTCCTACGATAATCTAAATTTCAATCATATTTACAAAGACCACCGCCACGTCAGACACGTGTTAAAACGGCCTGATACCTGTACCAGCCAACTCACACCTACTTCTCCAGCTGAAATTTATGACATTATAAAGACTTAAAGAATAAAAAAGCTCCAGGGCCTGACGGCATATCCAACAAAGTTATTAAACTGCTACCCCGAATGGCCATCGTACATCTTACAACAATAATAAATGCTATGTTCAGGTTTAAGTACTTTCCCTCTGCATGGAAGTTGGCAGACGTAGTTCCTATATACAAGCCTGGAAAGGATCCTCAGCAGCCTCAAAATTATCGTCCCATAAGGCTGATTTCTAATTTGGGCAAAATAGCAGAAAAAGCTATCCTTTCCAGAATTCAACTTTCAGTAAAAAAATTAAACACCCTTCCTTCAGAACAGTTTGGTTTTCGCCAGTTTCACAGTGCCACCCAACAAATTCATAGACTAATCGAATTCATTACCACAAGTTACAATTGGCAACAATACACCAGAGCAGTTTTTCTTGACTTAGAAAAGGTGTTCAACAAATTATGGCACTTAGGACTACTATACAAGTTGATTTTAGCTGGCATTCCATTCGATCTAGTCCAAATTACAAAGTCATTTCTTAGTGGCAGACGAATGCAAGTCAAACTAAATGATATATTATCTACCCAGCGACGAATCTTGGCAGAAGTGCCTCAAGGGGCCCTACTGGCACCGATACTTTTCACGATTTACATGGTGGACATTCCGCACAATCCAATGTCATCTATCATTGCCCTATACGCAGACGACACGGCTATACTAACTAGATCTATTAAACTGCACCTTGTAACCAAGAAACTGCAAGAAAACCTGCAGAGATTAGAGCACTGGTTTTCGGAATGGAGATTGCAAGTAAACCCTCAGAAGAGTATCGCCATGCTCGTCACTAAAAACTCAATATCTCCCAAAGATTACATCTTCCTATTTAATATCAAGATTTCCTGGAAAGCAGAAGCCAAATATCTGGGTGTACTGCTGGACAGAAAACTAACGTTCAGTCCACATATAAAAGCCTCATGTACAAAAGCATCAAGAGTCATTGCACAGCTTTACCCTCTTATCAATAGGAATAGCAAGCTGGATACCAAAATAAAACTGCTCCTTTATCAGTGGATGATTCGCCCCATTATTACTTATGCATCCCCAGCCTGGAGCCACACCTCAAGTACAAATATCCTCAAACTACAGAGAGTGCAAAACAAATGTCTCCGCATGATCTTAAACGCACCATGGTATATCAGAAATGTCCAACTCCACCGGGATACAAATATCCCCTACATCTACTCTTTCCTGCAGTCTTCGGCAGTAAAGTTCTTCTCAGCATCCTCTTCACATTCAAATGAATTAGGATGTGAAGAGGATGCTGTGCAACAAGCAGCAAATTATGATGAAACAGACTTCTCCAAACATAGGAGACCCAAGGCCATCCCACCTTCCAAATGAAGATCTTTAAATTGCACCCACTCAGGCAGAGCACTTAGCTCAAACTTTTCCTCACACAGCAACCTTATCAGATAGCAGGGATTATAAAAACATTTTGCTTCACCCTTATAGTCAGCAACGTCTTGCGTTCTATACTACGTCATAGCAAAAAGATTTATGACACATTTTTCACAACAGGATTCAAACGTGTATATATATATCAATGAAGATTGCTTTTCTGTGGAGATCGTAGACTTGGATTCAATTGATTGGAATTACGGGATAAGCAACTAAGACTAACAGTGTACAATGTTTGTTAATTGTGTTATTCTGATCAATGATACTGCCTGCCTCGCCTCAATTCGAAAAAAGGTGTCTTGGTTAATAGTAAAGACGTTCGGTGTGAATTAACAGAATTGGAATGTGGCGGTAACGTCGTTATACAGACAAAGCTTTTCCCTAAACGAAATATCTCATTTTATTCGCTTTCTCTCTCTCTCATAATACTCTTTAATTTCCATCACTCCGCAAAGTAAAACGCTCCCGTCGAAATTCATTATTCAGCCAATCCCCAAGTCGCCAGAACTGCGTCCTGCTATCTACATTAATCATCATTTTCCTAAGAAACCGCATAAGTTAAACTCCATCTCTCCTCAGGTTCGTTCGGTACCTCAGTCCTCCACACCCACCATCTGCTTAAGGAAGATAAAAGGATTGAATTTATCTTGGCCCACATACTCCCCATCATGCAACTGCCGATAACTGTAATTACACATGCTTTGCTATAATTACAGGAGGGCGACATTTATAAGCGACAAAAGTCCGGAATCACTTTTGGCGTGCACTAGACACGTTAATGGGGAAACGCCCCTGTGTCTTAGTCATCTGTTAGCTGATCAGTTGGTCCAATAAATGCGCCACCAAAGAGAACGGAGTATACACAAACGTTTGTCCATCATTGCCGTTTTGCGAGAATGGAAGAAATGTTTGGCACTTTTCCAAAAAAAAAAAAAAAAAGTTTATTTTGTCCAAACAAACACTTTTTATCAGCGATAGAAGTGAATACCAACTTGCAATGAATGCCATAATTTAAAGATCGTTACACGCCCGATCTTTTATCGATGAAACTTGGATGCAATTAAAAATAAAAGTCCGAAGAATTTTTAATTCCCATGTCTATTATTAGCGTAAAAAAACCGGGACCAGATGAGTGAATAAAAAAAAAAACTTGGCAATAAACTGTTGGACATTTCCACTTTTCGTTGCAATAAGGATTCTATTTTTACTGTAGCCCGAATGTTTTTGGAAAGTCTTAAAGTGCTAGATGAATTTCAATGTCCGATGGAACGCCATCACCATAATTAAAAAAAAACACGTATTAACCACAGTGAAAATTATTTAATTGTAAATATTTCATCCTAAGTATCTTAGGACATCATCAGTACCAATAGTTTCAAACAATAATAGGAATAACATACAGTTAGGGCGCATGATTACAATAGAATCTCATTAAACGTGCGTAACGTGTTACAGAAAAAAAATAAAATAAAATAAATAAAATAAAAATAAAAATAATTATTTAACACAATTTTGTATGACAATTTCCCATACTTTAGGAATAGTAAGAACGTCGTTGCGGTTTAAATTTGGTCTGTGTAGTAGGGCTTCAGACCTTTCTTTGTATAAACGTTCATGTTTATATAAAAATCTATGTAAAAGTTGAGACTTTTCCCAATGGATCCTATGGTTTGGATTTTCAATTCCGTGTTGAGAGAGGCCGGATTTCTGCGGTTTAAAAAGACGAATGTGGTCTTGATATTCTGAAGCCCTACTACACAGACCAAACTTAAACCGCAACGACGTTCTTACTATTCCTAAAGTATGGGAAATTGTCATACAACTTTTTTTTTTTTTATACTTCTGTAACACGTTACGCACGTTTAATGAGATTCTATTGTAATCATGCGCCCTAACTGTATGTTATTCCTATTATTGTTTGAAACTACTGTACTGATGATGTCCTAAGATACTTAGGATGAAATATTTACAATTAAATAATTTTCACTGTGGTTATTACGTGTGTTTCTTTTAATTATGATCGTACCACAGGTTTCGTTATTTAAAAAAAGCCATCACCATGTTAATTGTCGACCTAAGTGTGTGAACTTGCACGACAAAGACTAGTCTCTCTTACTTGGGGGGGGGGGGGGAAGAGGCATGCCAGGGAGATTAAGAACATAACGTGCTATCAGGGGCAAATTCTCCATGCTTGCTGCGCAAGCTCATTACTTGAGAAAGAAATACTATTTATTTGTTAATAAATGCATGCATTTATAAGCATTCCATTCAGGCTTTTAGTTTTGTAGACAGAAGACGTCTTAAGCTTGCGCGGCAATAATTGAGCTTTGCGTTGTGTATCGAAGGCCGATGCTTGCTCGTCTAGTCAAAGCTACCTTGACTTGCTCGGTTGTGGTAGCTTCCAGGTCGGAGCTGCAGCACTGATTTCATGCGCGCGCATAGCCATTTCGCCCCCTTCAGGGTATTAAACACAGACCATACGCAGTGAAAGTAGCTCTAGCCAGTGAGCTTCAGCCAGCCTTTACAAGTGTGCGTGTTGCTTGGGAAAATTAAGTTACAACCAACTTTTAATGACGATGTTATTGACCAGTTCATAAAGGACCATAGAGTAGGATTTGTATTCAAGTAGCCAAATTGGAAAAGATAGAATATCATTTGTAAAATAAATCTTGTATTTGTATGATTAAATGTACATGGTGGCCCACTAGTCACGGAGTTATAAACATTTTTAATAATTTTTTATTAGTTATAAGTTATTCACATTTCAAACCACCTTGTAACTTACGGAACAACTTGTACTTTATGTATAAGCTCAAGTCAGTGCTATGACTCACTGATAGCACGAAGCAGTCAGCTCATTTTATATAGCCTTCCAAGGTTATGCTGGGTTATTTACAATTATTGTGGCGATATTTTCAAACAAATTTAAAGTTTACTTTCCGGTAGTAAAACATCCCTTCTACTCCATCCCATGCTATACAATTTCGTCTCAACTTAAAAAAAAAAAAAAAACTTGGATGATGTCCCGTCTATCTTTTGATTTAAATTAATTACTTCCAACCAAAGGTGTTCTTTTGATAGCACTGGAATCATGAATTCAGAGCTTAGATTACGAAGGTAAACTGGGAAATATTTTTTTTCATGTCCTTTATTTGTGTGTATATATATATATATATATATATATATATATATATATATAAACGTTATCCTCTGGAAGATAAAGAAAAGCAGCAATAAAACTCGCTGCCAAAGAAACATCATTAGTAACATTTGGCACGTGAAGAATCTTCTCAAAAATGAACAGCATACACACAATAAGCTCAATTTTAACGATTTGTCAAAGAGGTCTTAGTGTAGCAACACTGTCCATTGGTAGGTGCATTACGTGAGCGATATCACGTAATTGTTCGTGTACGAAATATGCAATATTTGGCCTGGAAAGAAAATTGAATATCTATACTGACTATGTAAGAGCACGATACAAATATGCTGTAGAAAATGTAAGAATAAACTTTTTGGCATCTCATAATATTTTAGACTAAACTGACTTTCACATGCTGGTGTTGCTACTGATCTTAACTAATTGATGAATTAGTGAGAAGAAGGGCTATATATTAACCGTATATTAACTGTATTAACTATATATCTACTCTATAATATAAAATGATAAGCTTTTTTGTAACGTTTTTGCGTGTCACATTTTTTGTCAATGTATTTGAAACGTTTTGAAACTCAGAGGCTACCCTGGGTGTCGAGTCATCGGAATTCAAGAAGAACCGGCCTACCAGCCCGCAACTCGGGAGATTGGGCGGCGTAGGAGGGGGGGTAACCCCTTTCGAGTCTTCAAAATTCGAGTTATCTGCATTCAAGAACTGGCCTACCAGTCCGCAACTCGGGGTTTTGGGCGCTGTAGGCGCCGGGGGGTACTTCCCTCCCTCCCCCCTTTCGAGTCTTCAAAATTCGAGTTATCTGCATTCAAGAACTGGCCTACCAGTCCGCAACTCGGGGTTTTGGGCGCTGTAGGCGCCGGGGGGTACTTCCCTCCCTCCCCCCTTTCGAGTCTTCAAAATTCGAGTTATCTGCATTCAAGAACTGGCCTACCAGTCCGCAACTCGGGGTTTTGGGCGCTGTAGGCGCCGGGGGGTACTTCCCTCCCTCCCCCCTTTCGAGTCTTCAAAATTCGAGTCATCTGAATTCAAGGAGACCTGGCTTACCAGTCCGGAACTCGGGGGTTGGGCGCCGTAGGCGTCAGGGGGGGATCCCCCTAGTATATATATATATATCATAATAGATACAAGAGACCTGGCCAGCAAAAGTATGCTGGTGCCGTTTAGGTAGACAAAGGAACAACAGCATTTGCCGTAGAGGACAGGAGAAAGTGGCTAAGTATCTCTAATAACATGACTAATAATAATATTATTATTAGTAAGAGAGACCTCCAGGGAGTCAGAGACTCATCGAGGGATGCCACATACTACACTCATCAGCTATCATACTGATTCTTGAATTCATTCGCACTGCTTGCACTCACAACATCCAAAAGCAATCCATTCCAATCATGCACCACCCTCTGAGAGAAAAATCTAATCCTCACACCCTTCTTAGCAGCCTTCATTCTCACCTTCCAAGAATGCCCTCTTGTCCCTTCCCCACCCTCCATCAATTGAACAATTTCGTCAATTGAAATCCTGTATGACTCTTTCAGAAGTTTGTAAGTCTCAATCATATCACTCCTCTTTCTCCTGTTTGCTAGTATCTTTTTTCCCCTCACATTTGACGTCGTAGACGCCGTATGGTCACTGCCGTACCTCACATGGTTTTGGCAATGATATCTTCTGCTAGGATAAGTGGAAGGGTCGCAGATTCCCTTTCCACACAAGGTTCGTAGGACAATTACAAACATCCATGCCCACGGCGGGATTTGAACCCGCAGCCTCTTGGCTGGAGAGCGGACACCCTAACCACTCGGCCAACCAGCTAGTATCTGCAGTCTACAAATTCTCAGTCTGTCTTCATAATCAGTATTCCACAATCCTGATATCATTTTTAACACTCTCCTTTGTACTCCCTCCAATATATCAGAATGACAACTGTAGTGATTTCTTCAGCTATCTAGACTACACAATTTTTGACAACACTTATAGTCCTGTCTAGTAAATGCAATAGTACTACAACTACTAATACATTTTTTTAATGTGAAAAATCTCTATCAGACAGGATTAGGACCCAGAATCCAAGCTGGCAAAAATATGATGGGTTTTACCATCATAATAAAAATAATGATATATTGAACCCGGTAGCAGGAAATACCATAGCATGTGAAATTAAGTTCTTTAGAATGAACACTATTACACAGACCGTGCAGGGGCACGCCAAGGGTATATGCTGCCTGGGTGCAAACTTTTATCGGCCGCCCCTAATACTGCATTGTATAATCCAAATTAGATATTAGCTACATAAAATGCCCCCCTATCAATGTTGTCGCCCGGGTGCGGTGCACCCCTTGCACCCTCGGGTTGGCGCGGCCCTGTACAGACGAACAAATGATAAAAGTAACATCATGAAAAATAAATCAGCAACAGATAATATTTGCGAGCAGCATACCAGTGTTTGTCTTTTTGGAACAAAATCATTCAGAATTTACGTTTTTTTTTTTTTTTTTAACTAACATTTGAAGTGTATACCAAAATGAATTAGCATAATTCAATTTCGACTAGATTACTTTATGTAAATTTAAATACAACGTAGCATTTTAAAAGTTTTAACATTGTGTAACAAAGAACTATTTCCGTAAGTCGCTATTGCATTACTAAGGTACGTATCCATAGCAACAGTAAATTTCTGTCACGTTTTCTTTCTTTTTTTAATTTCGCGAGTGAGGGCACACCAAAATTCATCCATGTATTTATGATTCGTCCATTGTGATACAGTTATTCATTATTTGACACACTTTATTTATTCCCACTGTATGTTTTGTTAATAAAATCGATTCTGCTTAATCCAAAACGACAATAATTCCTTACCGATGCAGACAAGACTTTCCAACAGATTTAAATGCATAAACATCGAAAACATGTGCGTGCGCGCGCACGAGAAAGAGAGAGTTATGTACCAAATCGGTCTTTAAACAAAAGCTCCGTCTCTAAAATTCTCCAATAGAAAGAGGACTGTCTTCACATTCGACATTTTCCAGGAACGATGTTGCTGTCAAATGCAGACATCAATTTAATAATCGAAACCCCCCCTACTAAGAATATGTTTAAAGACAGTTTTATAGAAAACCTGTAAATAATGATGTTGAAGTGTCTTTTTAGAAGTAGTCAAGCGCAGATGACACAGCCTGTTGATTCTATTATCACAGCTGGTCACGTGATTTGAACGAACTCTGTGGGAGACGTCGTACTATGTGTGTGTGTGGGACAGAGCGAGAGGCCCGTTCCAAATTTAATTGTCATGAAATACACCAGCATTTCCAAACTCAATTGACTGAGGTAGTTGGAGAGAAAGAAAGAGAAACGATTATAGAAGATGAAAGCGTAAAGCCGTGCTATTAAATTATGGGCATTTTTATACGCGAGTAGGAAGATCTGGTAGATGAGGCCCAGCATGAGCCATTTCCAGACTGAGTCGAAGTTGTATCAGTTAGTGGTTTGATATACAGGGAGGGAACAAGTTCATTAAATCGAACGTTAATGGAATCTTTCATTAAATAATGAACATTACTCGATAAAGAGTTTGGTTACGCTGTTTAATCATGCAGCTCCCTCTAGTGGTAGTTTCTAATAACGGAAAAACTGAAACACCTATAATTTTATTGAGATACGACGTTTTTGGAAAAAGCTTGTAAGGAATTACAATCTAGACGGGATTTTCGAACACTGGAATCTTTTTATTCAAAGGACTTGCAGCTTATAATACAGTATTTCTTTTTGAGAACGTGAAATAACTTGTTTGTTCAAACACGTTACAAATTAATAAGGTATGTAGAGCTACAAAGTACACTCGACATCGAACTGTTGGACCTATAAAAAAGTTTTTTTTTTGATATTCTCGTAATAAATCGAGAAGTATCCAATATTAAAATAATATTTATTACCCCCTCTTGGGTTCAGAATTTTTTCCATTTAAAATGAGATGCAGAAATGCCGCCGTAGCGTCTATTCAACCTTCGAAGAACAGCAAAATTGGACTATTTCAGTGAGTATTAAATACATCGACACATGTTCGTGACGAAGCTCCCTGCGGTCCATCTTTCTATCCTATTCAGGCATTCAAATAGTGGCAAAAAATAAGAACAATTCGAAGTATAAAACCTCAAACATTTTTACAACTTTTCCAAAAAGTTACATAAAGGATAATGACGACAAGTTCTATCCTTTGGGAGTAATTAATGACTTCCAGATCAGGGTTAGGTTGTGTCACGAGATGAATTCGTTTTCTTTGTTTTAAACTATAGGGATTACATTTAATACAAGCTAAATTTATGTTATTCTGTTTCTATTATTGCAGCGGAGATAAAAGTTAGCCTCGAGTTTTGGACTATAAACACCGAATTTAAATTATGGTCATAAAATCGATTCTTATTCACTTCATAAAAATGTTGTAATACGTTGCAAGTGAAACGTGTTTAAATAAATATCCGCCTCGTCGTAAAATTAGGGAGGGACTCGTCAAAACCATCTTGACATTAATGAACAAAAATACAAATGCCTTTAATAAAACAAAGTAGAGGCGCGATGATGGGGCAATTAGTGAAGTAATGACAGTGGATGGGTTTAGACAGCAAGTTTCTGGTGAACGTATGACATTGTAAACGTGGTTCATCGATAAAAAAAAAAAAGTAATAAAAGGAACCCATTAAACATCGTGTCAACCATTGAAAAGGGGGGGGGATTAAGATTAGACACTTTAATAGATGGCGCTTGAATCTGTCATTTTGAAATTAAAACAGCAATTTAAGTTAGTTTCAATTTATTAGATAAGTTAAAGCCCAAAAGATAGCTTAGTGACTGTTACCATGGTTACCAAACTGCTAGTAAGACAGATGTCAAGACTCCATTGCAAATATCGTTTGTTTGATGGTCACAAAAAGAATAGAAATGTGACAGCTGGCATGTGATTATTGTACAACCATTAGACTGTAATTTTACAGTCGACGAGTCACGATTGATACACATAAGTCCACTGCAGCTGTCAGATGATGGTTATTCGATTTTAGCGCCTTCTGTTGGCTGTCTTTTTCCGATTATAATGATGCAGTATATCATAGATCATCACTCTTCCCCCTCCTTTTATTTTACAATTTGTTTAACTAAATTTAACTCAACAATACCCTAAAATAAACCCTAAGAAGCATGAATATCAAAAACAAAGAAATCCGGATAGAAATCAAATTCTAATTGCGTACAAACTGAAGTATATTATCTAACAGCAACCTGGATGAACACTGCAGGTTAATATTTGTTTTGTTTATTAGTTTTTGTATTCGAATTCCGAATAAATAAAAGCAGTTGAATTGAAAAAAAAAAAAAAAAAAAAACTAACATGACAGCCAAGGCCATATTCGGTCCTACTGACCATCTGGGCGCCCTCCCCCGACATTAAAAAAAAAAAAAAAAAAAAAGCAAACACATACAAACGCAACAAAGCAGATAGGCATACTAAGTAAACAAACTACGCTACACATAATATTAGCGTCAACCTGTTTGCCAAGATTTTATTCACACTTGCAATCATGCCATACATCATAGTTTCCAACATCTGACAACCTCTCTGGGGGCTGCTTATTTCAATTTGTTTGCGACTTGGAGATAACAGTGTTACTTCAAGTAACAGAGGAGACCGTAGTCCGTATTTAGACTTAGCATGACTGTACCGATCTTTCAAGGTATTCTACAACTTATGCGAAATATTAGCGTATTCTCTTTCCTCCCCCTGTTTTCTATGGTGCATGTTTCTCATATAGAAGCACCGATATTCCCAGCAGAGCATATTTCATAAGCAAAAGATTACATATAAACACGTTACACTGCCATGGTACGCTAGCTCTCAGGGATGGGCAAAGTTCAGCAACTGGCCAATAAATCAAGAATCCATAATGCTCCTGGCATCCCACGAGCGCTGTGGGGACCCAGCCTTCGTTAGCATAAGACCGTCTGTTGAAGCTGATGAAGTCCTTGAGTTGTGGTGTAGGTTGTTAATAAGCTCGCGGGGCAAATATGTTAGTGTAGCTGTCAGACGGAGGCCATAAATAACGAAGTGGTAGACAGGCCCATTGTGCACGAGGTGTGACGCCTTCCTCTGAGGACGTTCCCAGATGAATGTGTGTGTTTATTTACTCAAATGCCTTTTCACACATTACTAAATGCTATTAAGCCTTGGGGATCGAGCTTATTCATTAGCGGAGGTGGTACGGTGTGTGCGCTTAGTAAGCGCGCACACACGGCCCACATTAATGTACCCCGAGTTCGAGAAGAAAAGCCATTGGGAGTTCCGACGTACAGGTGAAAATGTCAGACGCAGAGCACGGAGAATGTGGAAAACCGAGAATACACTAGACACCTTTTAATTTCTTCAAATGGGATCACACTTGAGGATAATATCACGAAGAAAATAATTAATCCCTGACACTAAACCACCCACACTATCCTACATGAGGGACGCGAGACGGAGGGACTGGCAGAATTCAAGGGGATGAAAATGGTAGACATCAGGTGAAGTTATTTAGTCAGATTGACTTCTAAGCGATAATTTTAGCAACATTCAACTATATTTGTCTGATATTGTTGAAATTCCTGGATAATTAATTAGCTAATACGATCCTAAATATTCTAGAATGAACTGGTGCTCTGGTTCTAGAATATATTACATACGATAGCAATAACTTTTGAAAGGTGTTCCCGACAAGATAAAATAAATAATAAATATTTTAAATTACTAGCAATTTGCATACTTTATGTCGGATACAAGGACGACAATATTTCTTATGTGTGTGTGTGTGCTAATGCTTAGTTTGGAACTGGTTTACATGTTTAAAATAAAGTAGACTCTCTTAGCCTAACGCCTTTTTTGGAAAAAAAAAATGGATTAAATTTTTACAAGAGATTATGTATATTTTCAGTTTCACCTATTAATCGCGAACAGAACATTAGTGAGAAGCATTTTACACTGAACTCGCTAATTTAGTTCATGACGATGTATCTTACTGTCACCAGGGGAACGATATGCTAACATACTGAACTAATGCATTTTATTACAGAGAATGAAAGTCAAATTTATGACCTACTTCAACAGTAGCTCACTGTTTTTCCGCTATTACTTTTATATTTTTATATTTATATTTCATCCACTCTTTCTCCTTTATATAGAGCTTGACCATCTTTATCTGAACTGGCAGTCTACATTTAGCTCTCAACATTGATCGCCAGTTCTTAGTTTTGTTCAGGAGTAAAGTGTGATTTTTACAACTAATAAAAAAGAAGTTCGTTTCCATAGATTTTCGGTGGGGGAACAACCTGGAATTGATATTTTCTGCATTTCTTCAGGGGCAAATGCTGGTCTTGAAATTCACGCTTGCTCTTGTCATCATTCAGGGAGTGAGAGGTGTGATTGAAGTCTGATTAGCGGAATAATGAATTACTGACCATTTAAAACTATCTATTTAGAAATTTATGTGCATTTAATCATACAAATACAAGATTTATTTTACAAATGATATTCTATCTTTTTCAATTTAGCTACTTGAATACAAATTCTACCCTTCGGTTCTTCTTTATGAACTGGTCAATAACATCGTCATAAAAAGTGGGTTGTAAGTTAATTTTCCCAAGCAACACGCACACTTGTGAAGGCTGGATGAAGCTCACTGGCTAGAGCTACGTTGACTGCGTATGGCCTGTGTTTAAGACGACGTGAAGGGAGCGGAAATAACTATGCGCGCACATGAAATCACAGTGCTGCAGCGAGGACCTGGAAGCTACCGCAATCGAGTAAGCCAAGGTAGCTTTGACTAGACGAGCAAGCATCGGCCTTCGATACACAACGCAAAGCTCAATTATTGCCGCACAAGCTTGAGACGTCTTCTGTCTACAAAAATAAAAGCCTAAATGGAATGCTTATAAATGCATGCATTTATTAACAAATAAATATTACTTCTTTCTCAATTAATGTGCTTGCGTAGCAAGCATAGCAAGCATGGAAAATTCGCCCCTGCATTTCTTAATAGACTGATTGGATTGGATAATTTTCATAATGACAAATTAATACACGCCAGCGTCATTCGAAAAGTACTGAAAAAGGTAGCTATGGGTAGGTTTTTTTTAACTGCATACAGGCTACCGTAAGCAAGCCAACAGCAGATCATTTATTACTGGAGTAGCACGGCTCATAACAAATGTCACAGCAAGAGTGGTTCTGTAAATGCAAGGGGAGGAGAGTTTAAAGGATCTAGCGAAGGTTTAAGTAGCCAATGAAAGTACCGAAGAAATCCCATTGTGTGCTTTCAGGAAGGGGAGGGACGCTTTCTCCCAATTCTCGGCAGGTGGTCACCAGTAACTTTGAGTTGATGGAAGGAACCTCGGTTAGTATTTGTATGTTAGCAGTACATCGACTTTTTTTTTTGTTACGTATCTTAATGGCATACAAAATTCATGATACTGCCCCATTCAACTTCGTTTGAAAAGGCTTTAATCTGAATCTTGTTTGAAAGTGAGGAATCCTGATTAGAGTTTTTCAAATGAAGGTTCTCATCCCACAATACAGGCAAAAAATGGCATAAAACATTTAATTAAAAGACATATACAGGTAGTCCTCGACTTACGACGGGGTTCCACTCCAACGTCTCCGTCGTAAGTCGAGGACTTTTTTTTTTAAATTCTTGATTTCGGTTATATTTTCATAAATTAGGTTTCTATTTAATTTAAAACGGTTAAAATATATAAACTTACATAAACATTTATAAATTATTTATTAGCACATATACATATAAATAAATATATACAAAATTAAGAAAGAAAAAAATTAATAAAAAATACATAAACACATATCAAAAATGGCGCATTTTGGAAATTCGTTTAAATATTAGTTAACATAAACGAAAAACTTATTAACGATGTCTTTAATTGAACAGGTGAGTTACCGGAACTCATTTGGACGATACGAGTTATTTCTCGCGATCGGGAGTAGCTTTTTTAATCAGAAAATTGGTTAATGTTGTCTGTTGTTGTTTTTTTCCTTTTCTTCTTCATGTATTTCGCGATAACATCTGACTGCTTCTCGAATTTGCTTTCCGACTTTGGCGAAGCGATCAGTGTCTTGATCCATATTTTCGAGTAGCTGAAGTCCTTGATTGAGTTTAGAAAATACTTCAGCTAATCCTTTTACAGTAAAATGTTTTAACGATTTCTCTTCTTCATCTTCCTCGTTATTCCTTTCTTCTTCTACAACTCCTTCATTTCGGAAAATCAAGTCTTGATCAGTCAGTTCAACTTCGATATCGGTAATATTGATTTCTAGATCCAGTTTTCTTGCAATTTCAACGATTTCTTCACCAATTTGGTCTAACATACTATGCTCCTTGTACTCTTCGAATGTCTCCTGCAGTAGTAACTTCTTCCAAATTCCTCGCATCCTTTGTTCCGATACTTCCTTCCATGAAGTTCCAATGTTCTGGATACATTGGTTAATATTGCAATTTTTCCAAAAATCGCGTAATGTTGGAGCATCGATGTCCATTGCTGTTATTGCTTGAGAAAATGTAGTTTTCAGGTAATATGTCTTGAATTTATCAATCGAACCTTGTTCCATAGGTTGAATCACATCTGTTGTATCGGGCGGTGGATCCATCGCATTTCTATTTTCATTCAAATCGCCGATGTGAAGAGGATGTCCTGGAGCATTGTCAAGCAGCAATAGAATTTTAAAAGGAATGTTTTTTTCAAGACAGTAGGCACGTACTTCTGGAATAAAACAACTTAAGAACCAGTCTTCGAATAAAACAATCGTTATCCAAGCCTTAGGATTACTCCTGTAATAAACCGGCAATTTTTTCTCGTCAATGTTTTTCAAAGCTCTGGGGTTTTGTGAACGGTAAACAAGAAATGGTTTTAATTTAAAACCAGCAGCATTTCCTCCAAGAAGAAGCGTAATCTTATCTTTAAATGCCTTAAAACCAGGCACCGATGTAGCTTCTCTGTGAATGTAAGTTCGTTCTGGCATTCTTTTCTATCTACGTTAAAAATCTGCTCTAGCAAATATCCTTCATCTTTTATCATCTTTCTCAGATTTTTCTTGAAAATTTCGGCAGTTTCAAAATCGGAACTAGCAGCTTCTGCCGTTATTCGTATATTATGTAAGTAAAATCGGCTTTTGAATATAAAACCAACTTTTACTAGCGTTAAATGTATGCTCGCCGTATTTATCTTCTTGTTGTTTCCTAAAATTGTCAAATACTGCGATGCGTATACAAAAGCAACGAGATATGTATATGCTGGCGGCAAAGTGAAATTAGAGAATTTTTAATAATAATTTTTGGCCGTCGTAAGTCGAGGACTACCTGTATACTGGTATCATCGTGTGAGAAAAATCATTTAGTTATATACACCGAAAACTAATACATATCCAAACAGCTTTGACGTAAATTTCGATTTTACTGACTATTTGTGCCATTTCGTTTATTCCTAACATTTTAATTCTGTTTATAATGTCTAGAGTTGCATGATCTTCATGTCTTGCATTAAAGATTATTACCGAGTCTTACCTACCTGTAAGGAGTAGTAGGATCAATTGTCTTCCTTTTTTTCAATTCTTAAACAAAAGTTGATTTCGTTTCAATCTATTATTTTCAACAATTCGCATTTTACGTTTATGACTTAATCGCATGCTGTTAAATATTTTTTTAATTTGAAACCTCGCGAGATCTCATCCATTGACAAAGCGTCTTCTCACGAAGAACAAGTCGCTACTAGTACACAGAGACAGACAGGTCCTCAATTACTTTCACGCCTTGCCTTTGATATCCTCTCTCCGTTTGCACTGAGATATCCACGTCTGGGTAATCAATCCTGCAGCGACCCTACGGGACGTAAAAGTCTTTGTTCTTGACGTTGGAAGTCGCACACGTTTGACGGCTGGGCACCAGGTGTTCCTAGGACCCACGAGTGCACGTGGGCTGCCGCGTTTTGGCCTCCTCGGGTCCGTCCGAAGCGGAGAAAAATGTTTCTCTGGTCCCTCGTTTAATTGGTTCGGCGCCCACTTTAAGGGTTACCGTAAAGAACGCCATCAATCAGACGTCTCGCTTGTGCGTTCGGGCTTTGGTTACGTGGACACCCGAGGGGGAAAAACGGCTGGTGGCATGCGGACACAGGACTGCCATTGCAGGTCCCTTGTTTCGGAGTGTGATTAACAGATTCCAATCACAAAAGATCGAGGGATGGCTTTGGCATGTTGGGACGGAAGTGACCCACGGAGCATTCCCATACGGCATTGTTTCTGTCAGATAAAGACATCATTTAGGAACATCCCTGTTGGGCAGGCATACATTATACAGCGACTTCAACTTCGACTTTTGTTTCCGAGATTTCACGGACCTTGGGACACCTCGGCGCCATAGATCAGTGAATGATTAACTTTACACTACCTGCAAGAGCCCCATGGACTACTACCAGAACGAGCTAGGGGAAATATGCTGTCTTCTGAAGAAAAGTGAAGAACTTAATAGGGTATTTAGAAGTGTTTTGTCGCATAATCCTAATGCTAAGAATGTGATAGTCTTCGCATTTTTATTATATTCAAGTTATTTATGCAACACATTAAAAATCTCATATGTAAAAAAGCCGAGAACACGAGATTGGATTAATTGGAGAAATGTCAATGGATGATGTTTTTATTGTCGGATATCTCGCCTTCTTGCAATTAAAATATAAAAATAAAAGATACCTGTGCGCCAAGCAACTTTAAACCTACCAAGAATATTACGAACTTCATATATAATTCATTATATTTGTGAAATATTTCTAAGTTTTTTCTGTAATCTGGTAAGTTTGCACATGATGATTTAAAAAAAAAAGTTTAACGATCAAGGCAAAACAGGAACAAGTCCGATAGGCATCAATAAACGTACGTGAGGCATTTCAAATGCTGTTCAAAACATGTCCTTAAACATTTCACACCAGTATCAACAACGGCAAAAGGAAAAAAAAAAAAAAAAACGTAATTTATACGCTTAAGATTTCTGCCGAAACAAATCGGGGTAAGATTCAAGGGATTTATCTAGAACACAGATAAGAATCACAGGGGTGTTAGTTTATTAACCTTGACCTAATCTCACACAAGACCTTCTCACATCGTAAGTATCCAGTTTCCTGTGGACAGTTAGCCTGTTGAAGTAGTGGCGGCAGCGATAAATGCTCTTAAGACATGCACGAAAATAGACGAGAAAGTCATCCGCAGTAATTGCTAAGATAGTGTGATGAATTCCGCTCAGACAGGAACCTGTCACCACCTCTCACGACGTAAGACCCACCCTCTCACGAATGCTATCCCTTTTTCCTCCGCTAAGCTCTGTTATCTAGATTTAACATGGCGTGCGAAATATAGGGTAAAGTCGGAAAAACACCCGCGTAGCACGAAGATGAAAGGTTTTCTGCGTGAATCTAGAGTGATAAGATAGAGCGAAGGATAAAATGGCGAGTTAGGACTGGTGGAATTTCTTTTTATTCTTCAGTAAGATTCTGCGTGAAAACACTTGCTGTTAAACACGTTCTTGTAAAACATGTTGAATTCCTTTTCCGTTGACTAAATATATGAAATTTCGGACCGTGACACGCATAAGATAACCTTCAAGTGTCAGAAACATTCAAATACGACACATACTCTAGCCTACCTTATAATTTCTTTTAAATTTAGAAATTTCACAGTGGTTATGCCAGTCTTCCATTTCTATTTCCTCTGATCATTATTATAAATGGTAACAATTAAATGGTACGTCATCTACATGCATAGCGCATGACCGAGTTGGTGATTTCCAAGGTCCACTGATAGCATCCTACTGCTCATCGATATAACATTTATTGAAGATATTGTAGCATGTTCGTTGTTGCCGTGGAAACATATGTCACATCCGTCTTTGTCAAAACCAACTCAATTATTTTATTATACACTGAAAGGATTAATTAAAGTTTGTTTACTTTTCAATACAGGCACCTAATTCATCTCAGAAATCAGACGGTTTATAAAATTTCACAATGTATGAAACTAAAGCCAATCATTAGAGATGCATTGGGAGTGCATATCACCATGTTGCCACACATACGCAAAGGACATGCGAAAAAGGTGACTATACTGTGGCAATCCCTCGAGTAGTGCGCCTAAGGCGTTCTTTAAAAATTTTACTGATTTTACAAATTTTACTGCTTCTCTCTTCATCATCGAATCTTTTTCCCACATCCACTTTTTTGCTCGCTAATTCTTTTACTCGTGATTAAAGCTTGGGAAAATACTTTAAAATAAAAAAAGTAAGGAAAACACACTCGTATAACATTGAAAAGGAGGCACGAGATACGACCATCAAATCGCTACGTAATTATAGTACGCCCCACTTTTGTACAGATTCGCTTGTCTTGGTGCCAAGAATAGTCAATTCATGCTGAAGGGGAGAAAGAAATGAAGGACATACGAATTGGTCGCCAACTCGCGAAATCACGTGCTTTATAGATAAAATTTCCCAACGTGTTATACAAGCAAAATAGTGACCACTTTAAAAACTACAATGTTCATAAAAGAGAAGTTAATTTTCCGACGTGTAATAAACAACTCATCCCCGAAGACGGATTGATTACCCTATTATCGGAATGGATTCTCCTTTTTGTGACATGCGCAGAAGTGTCTCGAATCTGTGGGCGTACTATAGCAGACGACATAAATATTGGAGGTAAATTTTGGAACAGTGTACATGGAAGTAGTGTAGTATGTCATTAAAAATAACTTGTAAAATGTTTTAAATAGGTAAATTATTTCATTCTAGTGAGTGATTTTTTAAAATAGTTAGCCATAAAAATGTATAGATAGAAAATTTTTAAAATCTGTAACATTTATTTTTAAGATGTATATAGGCGCACTAATCGAATTTTAGAGGCGCACTAATCGAATTTGGGTATCGAAAAAAAATTACGCATTAATCGAGGGATTACTGTATAAGCAGGGTCGGCTCGTGCATAGACACTACGGAACTGCAGCACCCCCAATTTTTCTCGATATATAAATATATTTATTAATTAATTTATATTTGCTTGTAATATTTAATTTTATCATCGACAATCCTATACAATTCTCTTATTTCGTATAAAAAATAATAATAAAAATCCATCTTATAGCACTTAGGAGGACGAAGGACGCTGGCAGCACTGTGTTTACCACAGTGCATATTGCTACGCACGCAAGCATATGCATGTCCTAGTGAGATGCGAGCTATTAGCGTAATGTGGCACTGTCCGTCGCGCAGTTCCACTGTTGTTTATATGCAGTTTGCGCCAGTAGTGGAGTGTTCGTAGTGCTTATCGTGTTTACTCCGTCTCTTTAAATATTTGGACATTACAATTAAAGGATTTAATTGTAATGTCTAAAAATTGTAAATCCATTCCTTTAATTACAATTAAAGGAATGGATTTTACTTTTAAGTCATTTTGAATTATACCAAACTGTATAATTGTATTGATAATAAACAATATCTTTTTGTGTTTAATTTTTTTTTTAATTTTTACCATAATTTTGATATTTTATCCAAACACGTATACACAGTACTTACAGTGCGTATGTATATTTCGAAAGTTGCAGCACCCCCCCACCACCATTTCAAGCCACGAGCCGCATATGAGTGGTGTGTAGGAAGATGCGTACATTAATGTAGATGTCAAGAAACAAGGTCCTCCCGATTAAGCTTTGCTTCACCACTAAATCAGTAGGTGAAAGAGGACTTAATGGCTTAGAAATTTGATGTGGTTTGTTGGATGTCATATTTCTCGGATATGCATACCACTGATTTCTGTAACATTTAAATTTTTAACAACAGTATTAAACCTCGTGCAAAAAAAAAAAAAAAAAGATTCAACAGAAATCCCCATGGAACCTCGGTAGGAGGGTCACTGCTGAGAGAGAGATCTATAAGGCCTGTATAACACAAATTGTGAAATACTTTCACACAAGAAATACGGCAGCGAAATTTCCAAGAAAGTGCAGCAATGAGTACCAGCGTGCAGTTTGAACATTACAAGAAAGTCTTAATTTCCATGGAGGAGCTGATGGTTCCAAAACTCCTAATAATAACCAGGCGTGCTTAAAGCGGTTAATTATCAGGCATCTCTATAAAAAGCACCATAGAGTGGCACTTTTTATGGAGATGCCTGCTATTGGACAACAACCCAAAGAATGCTACGAACGGACAGTACGGTCCAGTTAGAGTGAAGCCGAATATAAAAAATTTGTCTGTGGTTCCGGCTCTCCAAATCCAAACTGGTCAAGGAGCCATTCTTAAATCGAACTATTTGTTAAAGCAAAGTACACGTCTTTGGGTTCGAATCCAGCCTTAAGCATGGCTGATTGTGAATGTCTTTAAGAAGATGAAATTCACCACCTGGTGTAAGATCCAAGTCCCAGATTTTGGATTATGTGTAAATTATTATTATTAAGAGAGACCAACAGGGAGTCAGGAACTCATCGAGGGAGGCCACGCTATTCGCATCAGCCATACCTATTCTTGAATTTATTCAGGTAATTTGTGCACACAACAACCAACGGCAATCCATTCCAATCCCGCACCACTCTATGAGAGAAAAATCTAGCTCTCACCCTCTTTTTAGCGACATTCAATCTCAGCTTCCAAGGATGCCCTTTTGTCCTTTCCCCACTCTCCATAAAATGAAAATTTCCATCTACTGAAATTCTGTATGACCCTTTCAGTAGTTTGTAAGTTTCAATCTTATGACCCCTCTTCCTCCTGTTTGTTAGTGTCTACAGCCAACAAATTCCCAATCTGCCTTCATAATCAGTATTCTACAATCATGATATCATTTTTAACAATTTCCTTTGCACTCACTATATTGTATTAGAATCGCCACAGAAACCTGTGCGCAAGTCATAGTGTGGTCTTATCAAGGCCTTGTAAAGAGGCAAAGGCAAAACAGGTCAAGGTTCGTTTCAGCATCGCAATTATTCTCGGAGCTGTATTCACAACCTTTGCTATATGACATTTGAACTTCAACTTCCTGTCTACTAAAACTCCAAAATCCCTAGCCTAATTAGTTTCTTCTAGCATAATCCCACCAATATAATACGACACTGGATTCCTATCACACTGATCTGCATGACTTTACATTTGTTAACATTTGAACTGACATCCATTTTCCCATGTCCACAATTCCAGTCTATTCAAATCATTCTACAAGTACTACATATCAGCAGCATTCCTGATTACCCTACCTATCTTTGCATCATCAACAAATAGCTGTATGTCGCTTGTTAAATCCTTCCCAATGTTATTAATGTACAGATTGAATAACAATGGACCAAGGACTGATCCTTGAGGAACATCACTGGTTAGCTTCAATCTTGCAGAATCATTCCCCCCATATATATGACCTTTTGATATGTCAGTCAGCCATCCTCTTGTCCATGCCAGTAATTTATAATCCAATTCCATATTCTGTAATTTATGCAACAGTCTTCACCACCACCTCAGAGATACTGATAGGTCAATAGTTGAATTCATCGGTCTTTGCACCACCCTTGTGTAATGGGATTACCAACGCATTCTTTCCACTCCTGTAGAAGCTTCTCATCACCATGCCCAATTCCCATAAAATAAATAACTACAATAATAATAATACGTAGAATTAAAATATCGCTTACACTACCAATGGCACTAATGTAATACAGGTTTATAAAATTTCGGTAGAAATCACATAAAAACCATTTATATTCTTTTTCCTGTAAGTCGTATAATTTTAACATTTTCTCCTAAAACCTCTTGAATATAACTGTCTTGTCATGAGAAAATAAAATTATAATACATAAATATTGATTACACTTTATTTTCTCATATATATTGCGCATAATTGTAATAGTTCATTACACATACCTATCGGACATTAGACAAGAAATGTAGCGATATAATACGCATGCAATCTTCAGGCTGAAGAACACTTAGGTCAGTAACGCCAAGAATCTAAGACAAAGACGGATGTATTTATTTTGTCAGCTGTACAATACTGCGTAGGTGTATCTTCCAATATTTTCATGAACTCCCAAACATGGAAAGAAAAAAACCATACTAGTACTCTACAGGGAGCATGCGTATTACTGAAACATACTTTTTTGGTTTCTTTCTTTAGAATTACACATATTTGGAAAATGGCGAATTACAATGTTGATTCATCGCACGTTCCTACAGTTCATACTTGGTTATTTTCCACTTCCTGCATCCTTTGCTAATAACCGTACATAATCAGCCAACCAAAGCAAGGATATTCACAGTTAGATCTCCATTACAATTACTGAAACATCTAAAGGACAAAATTAGATATATAGTGGATATCCAAAGACTTTTGTTGCGGTAGTATGTCCTAAGCTTAATTACTAGTGCATGGGTAATTGGAAGTAACGTCTATCACTACTGGAGATTAAACCTAATATTTAAAGGCAGTTAAAAACTGGTCTTAAATTCTAATTTTCTATGGCCCATAAATCTAACAAGCATTCTGAATCCACAATTCCGATTGAGAAAGCGAAGAACAGATGCAAAAGTACACTAAATCCCACAGCGCCCGCAGTAAACATGGGTGTTAAGTAAACTGAGACACCTCTTGTTTGTAGTCATCATTTAATAACGCCCGTCTGTGCGTGCTTCCAGATATACACACTACTAAAAGATGCTAATACGCGTCCAAATAGCACTGTTGGAAGAGCACAACTTGCACCTTTACGATTATGTGGGTCATAACCATATCATTAAGGGAGGTTATGGACCGCATTTGCTAAACCCGTCTGCCTATTGTCTCTGTCCCCATTTCTGAAAATGTAACCTAATATAATAGCCATATTAAATTTGTAAACAATTCCCCAACCAACGTACGTCTTCCTATCTCTTGGTTTCTCAATATCTAATCTCTTTGCTCCTGCATAAATGTAATGCAAACGTCCTAGTAATCAAAATTTTTATTTCTCGACTCGCCTTCCCTTGGGAAGGGGGGGGGCTGATAATCTGACAGCTGGCTAACCTAATAAAGATGATTCATTTTTGCTTCAATACTCACACATGCTTTTATTTTATGGAATAATATTGGTCCATTGATTGACATCAGTCGGGATAAAGGTGATCATATTGATCACCTTTATCTGATAGTCTGAAAGGGAAGAAAAAAAAACGAAAGGTGCAAAGAAGAAAAAAATTCCAAAACGTTCGTTCAACTTCGTAACATTTCTACTTAATGGGAAAAAAACTTTGTTTAAAATTATAAGTTAGAAAATTAAATTTTCTAAATGACATTTTTCTAAATTACATTTTAATTTGAAAATTAAATTTTCAAATTAAAATGTAACATCATGGAGCCGTTTTAAAATTGTAGGAAAAAACTTCTTCCCTAGAATTGTACAAAAAAACAACGTTTCCTAGAATTTTAATTAAGGTATCTTTAGTAATTAATTTACATCAGAGACATATCGAGAACTGTCTTGTGAGATGTGAAATATCGTTTGTTGAAAGACTAATTATCATCTGCGATAAAATTTGTTTGATTATGTATGCAATTTCTAACGAATTTCTCACGATTTTCTGTACGTATTTATTACTTATTTTAAGATGGTCCATATGTTTAGAAAAAAGGAATAACTTTTTTCCCCTTAAAATACTGAAGAATTTAAAATAATTAAAATTTTAGTGGAAAGAGATAGACCGGTATTTTGTATAAACATCCATGTAGTATGAACATCTCCTAATTGGGGCTTTTTTTTGTGGAAATATTTTAGAGAATTACAAGAAAATGTCCGTTTCTTATCTTATTGTTGTCCTATTTCTGGTTTCATTCTGTATAGAAGAGATGGAGCTTTATAAGGACTTTTCAACTGAAGGTGAGTTAGTTGGTCTCGTAAGGTGGTGGCAGAACTTTTTGTTCGCGCAAAACAGGCAAATTGGCTACAATAAAGCACATGCGTAATTAACTGACAAAACATACTAAACTCGTAGCTTTAGGTAGTACTTCGGCCGTAAACCTAACCTAATTAAATAATTATTAACCCTTTTCATGCAAAATGTCCTCTACAATATTTTTGGTTTTAAGTTTTACGACATTTCGAAGACGTCGGGCTTTAAAAAATGCATCAGATGAATTCTATACTTTATTTATTTTTTTTTTTTCAGAAAGTATAAAAATATATCTTTCAGGGGAATCTACTTGGAATTAAACAGCGCTTCCTTGTATCTCTCCCCCCCCCTCCTTTTCCATATGCTTGATTAATACGACGTAGAATATGATGTCCATAATGAATACATAACTGTATTATGATATTCACAGTGTAGGTACTGTGGAAGTTATGTTTTGAAAATACTAAAGAAAAATAATTGGAATTGGTGTCTTCTCCTAAAAAAAAAAAAAAAAAAAATTGTCTTTCGCTTCTTTTCGGGGAATACGGCCAACTTAAAATTTGGGCGGCGAAGTTCGTACCGTTATCAGTCCTGAACGGACACATATTTCAACTTCTCGATGAATTTCAATTTTTGAGGAAATCAACATTAATTTAACAAAATTTTAGATGTTCTAAATTTCATAAAAATGCATCCAGTAAAAAGGTGACCATATTCTTATAAACGGATATAAAACGTTCTCAAACACAACTGCTTAGACATTATTGAGATGCATACCTTGGAATGAAATATAAGTAATAAAATCAGTGATCATTACCAGTAGATTAGCAGCAGATAATTATTAAAATTCTGAAATGTATTAATTAGCCCTAAAATAGCATTAAACTGGAAGAAAATAGGTCATTTTATGTATACTGCTTGGAAAGAAGTCAATGGACACCCCTTCCCCATTGAGAACGGTGCATCATGCCATGTAACGAGTCATTTGTAGCCGGTATAAATTGGGGGGATCTGATGCTCCCAAGTCAGTGCAACTGTGTCCAGATGTAATGCTGCGAGAAGGGAACTGACGAAGTTTGAAAGAGGCGTTGAAAGGATGCAATGTCGCAAGCCTATCTGTCAGCAAATTGTTCAGTGATACCATACTAAGATGGAAGCTCAGGGTGACAAGTGCAAGTGCTACCTGTATTGGAACGACCCACCACACTCATCGAGCGTTACCGTAGGGTGCTATGAAGGATCGTTGGCCGACACGTTGAATGCAGATTTCCGGGCATCGCATGGAACACGAATCTGCACAAAAAAACATTCAGAACCGAGGCTCACAACATGAGCATCCATTGTAGGACTGCAATATGCAAGCCGCGCATTACCCGAACCAACAGTTCAGGTAATGCGCGGTCTTCAGTGGTACAAAGTTCAAACAAAGGTACAAACTTCAGTGGTAGTCTTCAGTGGTACAAAGAGCGTGCACAGTGGGATGGAAGCTTGGAAAGCTGTGTTATGGAGCGACGAATCACGCTATACACTATACCTAGCATATGGTGTATGGACGGGTATGGTGGATGCAGTGGCGTAGCTGGGGGGGGGGGAGGTCCGCCCCGGGCTGCACTTTGAACTTTTGCAGTTAATTCTAAAATACAATCTGGAGAACTCATTTCCAAATATTGTAATACGAATTTCCTCACAATTGCTGTAAGTGTTGCTAGTTGTGAGCGGAGTTTTTCTAAATAAAATTGATTAAGAATTACCTACATGACTATGAAATAGACTTCACCAATGTCATCGACGATTCTGCTAACAGAAAAGCAAGAAAAACAACATTTTAGAATATGGAAATTAAAGTTTTACTTCAAATATAAACATGGTGTTTTAATTTATTTCCCTATACGTCGTTTTGACTTTTGGTAGTATTTTTGGTGTGTGTGTTGAGAGGGGCGGCAAAAGCTCTAGCTATGCCACTGGGTGGATGCTCGGTGAACGTCTCTTATTAGAGTACTTAAATCTTGACCATGAACTTCGTAAGTGGCGGTGTGATAGTACGGTCCTGTTTTTTTGGTTTGCTTTCGGAACTTAAATTCCGAGGTATCTGAACATTCTGAACAATGCAATGCTTTCTCCTTTGTGGCTTTTTTTTTCCTGTGGAACTGACCATTCTCTTTCGGCTAGACAATGCACCGTGTTTGTGGACTTGAACGTACTTGACTGGACTTCCTTCCCACAACAGCCCAGGACCTCATTACGTGCCTACAGGAAGAATGGTCCAAAATTCCCATTGATTGCTATCGTACACTTGTGGAAAGTATACCCCGTGGGTTTGCTCCAGTCATTGCAGCGAAAGGAGGTCCAACATCTTATTAAGGTGGGCGCCATGACTGTCTGGTCCCTCACACTATAGTGTCCGTTGACTTCATTCTAAGCAGTGTAAGTTTCCTCAAATCTCGAAGACTAAGATATTTGCTGTGCATGAATAATTTACAACTTTTTTTGTTCAAATTTGTCATCTCATTTTTTTTTATTTAAATCATCTAATTTGATGTTATTTTGCCAGAAAATGACGAAAATATTGCTGAAACGTCAACATCATATTTTGCTTCTGACAAGATTTTTTATGCATTAATGATTTATATTTATTTGATAACTGTATGCTGTGACGCACGCTAGTGAGGTCTCGAGGCGACCTCAACATGAAGTCGATTACATTCGCTCTAAAAAAAAGCACTGAAAAGATTTTCTCAGAAATCAAATAACATAGCAAAAACGTTGAGTATTTATACAAAATGAGCTACTGATCACAAGAGAATCGAGTTTACCCCAGCATTTAAAATGGCAAAATTTAATCTAGTATACAGAATGTACACTGCCCTGCAATTAAAAACAAACGGTATTTAATTTTTAACAAAATAAACAGTCACTAGGTCAGAGCAATAGAGAAAACACTTATTTTTGAACCATTTTTTAAAATCATTGGATAATTTTTCAATCACAGGATTCAAAAGAACGCAAAATGAAACGGGCAAAAAACTCCAGCCTGAGATAAAGCTAACAGTTGAAAGAACTACGAGGCTCTAAAAACATATGAAAAGAAATTGGTTACAGAAAGACATACTCGAAGAGGATTTCTTAGAAGTGTGCGCTTATTTTCTTTATGAAAAGAGAGCAACAAGTACGATTCTCGGTAATAATACCGAGCATACATTTTTCGAACTTATAAAATCTGCAAGCAAAAATTATTGGCATTCTTTTGGCTCACCGATATCGAGAGAAAATGTGATTTGTTCAGGAATTCAAAGTTACGTCACTTTAGGATTTAAAAGAAAAATCTTTTTCGTGTTTCGTTGAAGGTTTTTATTAGAAATTTATCTTCTTTTAATACTGAATATTGTCAAAAGTATTTGCATACTCTTAAAGGCCCTTGCAGCCAGGTCAGTATTGAAGTCTTTTGGTTGGAAAGACATGGATTCGGATCCGGTCTATGCTTTTATTTATTTAGCGTATGAAGATCCAACGGTCGTGAGGCCCTTTTTACAGGGAAGTACGGCACCATCTCAATCCCTCCTAATTTTATCCGGGATCGGGATCGGCATAGCTGACGAATCAGGCCTATGGTTGGGTCTTAGGTATCCGTGTGTGTTCACAGGGCCGGTTTGCCTGTTCTGACGGGAATCGAACCCAGGTCTTTCCTGGCAAAGGGTTTCGTCTATACCGACTGAGCTACGGAGGACCCAGACTAGGGATAAAGACCACATATAAAGGCTTTTCACAACTGAAGGTACGACAGCTCATACCGGGGGGAGGTAGTAAGGTTTTACATCCCTCTAAACAGGCAATCTACTCAGAACACACACAACTTACGGACCCAATACACTGACCTCGCAGCTACATTAAAAATAATTTCTAAGAATAACGTATCCCATTAATAAATAAACATCCGGAAAATAAAAACAGAATCGAAATGCCTTTACGATAAGAAAATAATTTTCAGCCAATTTTCAACAGCTATTGGGAATAGAGAAGCAGGCAGGGGGGGTGATAAAAGTGAGGGGAGGATAACATCTGCTGAAACAAAGCTTGCCGACACAAACTAACGAAACCCAAGGGGTAAAAGTAATGGCTTCTGCGTCTCTAGTGTCAAGCCAAGTAATTGAACAACTACACAATTGATCAAGAAACGTTATGAATGTGTCGATACGGGCTCATAGTCTCCCGCCCCTCTCAGAAGAATATTTTTTAAATTATAAAGCTCACCGACTTAGTGTGTAACTGTATGCGAGCTGACGCGTACAAGAAATTGAGTATAGACAAGAATGCACTTATTTCTTTAAGTTTCTTCTTCGAGAATGTGCTCGTAGCAAGCGATCGATACGGACATCGCCACCATCTCGGAGATAAACACTTTAGGCAGCTCGTCGACTTAAAGAATAAGTCCCAAGTGAGAGCTGGAATATATCTCATCTTCGAAAAACCATCGACAACTTCAAATGTAACACACATGGGACTTATTTCCTGCGGGTGTCTGCTGTAGTGCGTGTGCTCCAAGCCGCCTCATCCATTATTGTTCCCTTGTACCGCTTACTGTGTGTATTAGTCTCCGAACATGGAGAGGAAACAATAATTTCAACTTCCAAGGGAATTCCAACGGTCTGTCGCTAGAAAGCTAATCGTACATGTCAAGTAAGTGAGTTGTAATTTCGTTACTTCTTAGCTACTTACTTGCGACTTAATTGAAAGCCTGTGCACAGAACGCGTCAGCATTGTGTTTCCCCGGCTTCATTTTTGTTTCGAACAATTTATTTCTTCGTATTTTAGAACAATACGACCCGCATTTTTATCATATGGGACTGATTCTATTTCTTTCTTTAAATCCAAACAAAAAAAAAAAAAAAAAACGAGGAAATATTTACTTATCATTAACAAGTAAAACTATTTACAATCGTTATTTACTTAGCAACTACAAGCTGAAAGAAAATTAGGAAATTGTTTCTATAGTAACGAGTTGAGTCATCATAAAACAATCCGCTGAATTTGTTCTGGCTAGCACACCAACAATACTCTCTGTTCTTGCACATTTGCCACAACAATATAACCCTCTACGCTAACAGAATGTCCTAATCTAGTCTCCCGCGTGTTGGTTGGAAGAACAAAATAAAAACAGCTAAAAATAAAAACGATGTAAAACACATTGATCTTGCGAGCGATGTTGTGCAGCTGCAAATGTCAGATCCCGAAGAAAGAAAATGTCTGGATTTTTTTTTTTTGGGGGGGGGGGAGGATGAAATACCTCCGAATAATAAACAGAACAAGCTGGACATAAATGAAGACAAATGGAAACGTGAGATGCGAAGTGAACTGAGAAAAAAAGTAGGTTAAAAGTGAAAATAAGGCCTCCGGTTTTTAGAAACATCAAGAACAATGAACTAGAAAAATTTGTGAACTGCTTTAGTGTAAGGAAGATCGGAGAAATTTGAATTTTTCCTGATCGAAGGATATTGCATCAACGCATTCGAATGTATATATAGTCGGAATTTACTGTTGAATTAAATATTTACATTAAATCTTTAAAAAAAATCAATTATTCTACTCTAATTTATCTAATCTACTGGCGTGCTCTTAAATTTATTTCGCAAGGTGTGTAATTTCCTGTAGATGTCGCTAGTGTTCTTGGTGATAAATTCAAGAATAATAAAAAAAAGTTCGCCAAAGTTTCTCGTACCGGAGAGCAGTTGGTTTTACTGATATCAGTTTTGCCCGTTAATGCAATAAAAATGCACGAATTTTTCTTTCCTATAATTACCCTAACGACCTAAATTAGAGAAATCCTTCCCAGTTAGTTGTGTGATTAATGCCAAAATAATGCTACTAACCTTTCCAGAATGCTGCACTCACGTTCGCAACAAACGAGAAAAGTCAGACAAAGTCTTGTTAAGGCAGAGAGATAAATACGAAAATAATGGTCAAGAATGGCATGTAAGTCGATTCATGAAGTCACTGGCGGGGAGAGAAATTGGAACTTCGAAAAGAAAAGTACTTGAAGAAAAATAACGCATTCTTTCATATTTGGTGAATTCTGAAAACACAATGCAAAATCTACCAACAATTGTTTAGCTGACTTGCAGCAGATTATGTTTCATAACTTAACCGATTTTTCAACAATCGCGCATGCTCACTTGCATTGCAAACAATACGGCAGTGAGGTGTAATAAAGTTGCGTGTTTGTACTCTAAAACGTGTCCAATTTTAACTCAGTTTGAGTTTTTCTGATAATGACAAAATTGCCTATTTCATCTTGATGAAAAGGCATACGATTTATTTTGAATTTCGTCAATATTAATGTCAATAGATCGACTTGAAAAAAATAAAATAAAATAAAATAAAAGTACGCAGTTTTAAAGAGATAGAGATTATATGCGCCATAAAAATCAACTGCTCTCCGGTACGAGAAACTTTGGTGATGAATTAAATTTTTTTTTTTTTTTCGCACTAAGTAAATTTTTCAACGAATGTTAAAACCACCCTTAATCTCACCGGCTAAACGAATCGTATCTTTTCGCCCGTGAAACGTCATAATAACTATAATAAAACTACTAAAACTTTGTCCAAGAAATGCCAAGGCATACGCAATGATTCTTATTCGTCTTTTCAAACATCGCTGAATTAGCATGTTTCCATACGGATATTTAAAGAAGGTTGTAGTAATACTGGTTTGTACAATGGGAAACAAAATCAGTTTAAAAATTATAGATTAATCTCTTTTTCTTTAATTTTTTAAATTAAATTTAATTCTTTAAATATTAAGAAATTGTTGCAATTGCAAAGAAAATTCAAAACAGCGATTGCATGGAAATAAAAAAAAAAAAAATTAACGTCATAACTTAAGTTGGAAACCACACATCGCAGGGCATGTTAAGTAGATTATTATTAGCATAAGTTTGCACTTTAATATGTTAAAATATAAAATAGTTTAAAACTGAAATATCGACCACAGCATAAATTAAATACATGGCCGAGTTCTTTAATTAGAAGGGTGAAATGGATTTTTTTTTTTTTTTAAACCTGAAACTCCAAGTACTTTTCTATCGTACGAAGCATCTGGTGGGCTTTGCGTCATGTGTTCTTCATTGCGTTGGACCAACAAAAATCATCCCGAAAACTCAACTTCCATTATACAGCCGGTGATATAGATCACGTCTCATCACGTGATCGGTATAATTCTGATAAAGTGGGGTGCTGAGAGTTTTTATCAATACGATAGACCTCCACTAAACTTCATCATTTTACGTTGTGTCCTAGGGTTTATTACATCCATTACAGATAAATGGAAGTGATAAAGTGTACAGTATCCTCGTACCATAGCGGAGGGAACGACCTCTTGCAATGTGTTGACACCAGGGCTTCACCAACTAACCACCTCCCCTACTCCTGTGATGAAAATTTGGATAAAACAAAACAATAGCATCCGAATATGAGATACGATGCCGATAAGTAAAAAGAGCGATGAGGTATTATAGGCGACAAGGAAAATAAAGGAAAAAAAATGGGACAAAAGAGCCAGAATAAAAATGAGATAAAGATATTATTCATGTCTTCACATAATTCTGTTAGAATTACAGCCAATCTGGATATAGTGTTAATTATTCTAAGGTCAGTAGATTCTCTGCATGATAACAGCACATTCAGGTTTCTTATGAGCCGACAACGAGGCCTATTTAACTTTGTAATCGTCCTCTGTAATTTCAAGTGCCTATTCTATTGCGCATTTTTTTACATATTGGTTGCCGAAAGCGGTAATAAAAAAACCGGCAAAAGAAAGAGGGAAGGTATTATCGTTTCTTTTATTTGTCTAGAACTGATCCTCATCTTTATGGTCAGTAAACTAGTCTGCTATGCGCAGCTCCAGGATAGAGATAACCGGGCCCTTTAAAAAAGGTAAATGTGTTGCTTTATGGTTTAGAGTTAATCGTTGGCTTTTAAGCTAAACAAAGCCATAGGGAACTTATGTAGTTGTGCTTGTGGCGCCATCTTCTACCATTTTTTGAAACTACGGTGAT
This sequence comes from Typopeltis vanoorti, assembly GCF_054136105.1. Taxonomy (NCBI): domain Eukaryota; kingdom Metazoa; phylum Arthropoda; class Arachnida; order Uropygi; family Thelyphonidae; genus Typopeltis; species Typopeltis vanoorti. The sequence goes on from NC_143570.1 coordinate 28,630,390, forward strand.
GTTGGAAATATTCAACTAGTGGTAGCTGAGTTTTACCATGCGGAGTCTTTTAACTAGCAACTGTTCGGTTTCTTATATACTTACAGGAAAGTGGATAAAAGTGGTGGATAGCTCGGAAGAGGCACTCATGAGAATGAAAAATACAATAAAAAAGGAAGCATTACGAGAAAGCTACTGAGTGGGAGTTTTGTTGCCCTTCTTGATGACATTAAGCTTTCTAGGGGGGGGGGTTAATGCCCAAATGTGAGAACAGTATTCTAAGGTTAGGTTGACTACCAATTGATATGGAGTTAGGGATTGTACAGGTGAGAAATGTCTTGAATGGAAAAGGGAAACTAAGTTTTATTTCGAAAAAGAGTAAGAGGCTATTGATGTGTTGTGCTTTTGCCAAGAAAAGCTAGAGGTGTAAGTTAACTCAAGAAAATAAATCTGACCTTGAATTGAGATATGAAATGTTATCAATAGTGAAGAGGGGGGGGAATGGAGCGAGATCTTTCTTACAAGAAATAGGACAGGACTGTGTTAAGGCAGAAATGAAATTCGCTAGATGATTCTCAATCTCATTGGAAAATGGTAAGGAGATTAATATTTTAGAATATTAATTATGGAAGAGCTTGAAGCTTGAATCATTTGAGCACTATATTTGTAAAACGATGAGGAATGAAGTGTACTCGTCACTCCATTACAGAAGAATGAAGTGATGACTTATGGACATGAATCGAGATTAGTAAGAAGTCATCAGTGCATTGGATGAGGACGGTGGGTGAAAGTAGTCCTAGGATATTCCAGTACTGATAAAGATATGCTAAGAGAAGAAACCATCTTGGTAAGCAGCGAGTCATCAGAAAGAAAACTGGCGACCAGTTGCAGAGATTACTGGGAGGCCATAATATGGTAGCTTGGTAAGAGAACTTCCATGGCAGATTTGATCAACTGCTTTGGAAACGTTAGTAGACAGACTACATGAGTTTTCTTTCTCGAAATCGTTCCATAAATATCGGAAAGGCTGTCTAGAAGAATAACTGGCGCCTGGAACAAATATAGAGAAATCCATATTAGTTATCATTAACTAGTGGAATGGGGGACTCCAGATAGTGAATCATTTGGTTGTTTGTGGTCTTCATCATTGTTTTTCATAGAATTGAGATTAATGCAATGGGATGATCATTTAAGCAGACTTTACCTTTTTAGAGATAATATATTATTATGACTAGTTTACATGTTATTGGGTAAGCACGCAGCGAAATAGTGGTCTAGAAATGCGATGTAGGATGGATAATACTAGATTTTCTTAGAAAATTAATACTAGAGAGCAAATGTTAAACAAAACCGAGGGGGGGGGGTAGCCTAGGTTTCTACATTTTTTCCTTTTAAAGTTTGAAGGGTGGAAATATCTGGAATCACGACACGGGAGATATTGTGAATGTAGCCCTATTTAATAAGTTAATTTTCACTATTACTAATAACTTGTCATTAACAAACTACTTTTAGTATTCTGGAAAAGAAATAAACGAACAGGCGGAAGCTATGAGTAGCTAATCTAATTTACAGAGTTGCGTGACGGAAGATCTATATTATTCTGGTATGGTCTTTACCATCGTCTTCCAAATTCTTATGTTAACATTACTCTCATGTAGTCTTCCACCGTTAGAAGTCTCTTTTATTTTCAGACTCAAGTCTTTAGACAATACTTCAGGTCTTTCTAGAATACATCGAGCGGTCTTCTGAGGTAGAATGTTTCGGAAGTCAAGATCATCTCCCCTGAGAATTGTTTTTAGGAGAGCGATTTTATATGTACCTAGTGTACATGTGATGAAGACCATCTTAGCGATGTGTTTGATTGACTGGAGGGAGGAAAGACAACGAACATTTTAAAATAATATGGGTTTCTTTGATATGATAGTGATTGTAGCCATTACAAACAAATGGCATTAAATATTGGAGTTATCTATAATGAAGATCACGTAGGTTCGCTAAATTCGAATGACTCGCTAAGCAATAAAAGTCGTGCGACGCGGAACTGTGAATTCTCTTCATCAGTCATCCAGTTAAGCAAAAATACTACAATCGAAGAAAAGCACTGTTTACGATGGTAATAATTGAGTTGGGAAATAGAGAAAGCTAGTAGTAATCTCTTTTGAAATCAAATAGAAACAATAAAACTGAAGCCTCAAGAAGGCAGCCTCGTAGACCATCCTAAACCACAAATATAGGAATGTCATTATTCTCCTCATTCAATTGATAGCTATGGGTGGTTTTTAATTCCATCAGAAGAAGGTAAAATGAGTTGAATTCTAAAGGCCATCATTCTAAAATATTCATCTTCAGCAAGGAATCCAACTTTCTTAAAAGTCTTCGTTAACCGACGTATCAAAAAGGCCCATCTTAAGCTTGCTGTACAAATATGGTAATTTTTATACAGCTTCCAGGTATAAACGTAAGAGAACACTTCTTGTCATAAAGCTCATCGTGCTATCAAATGACCAGTTGGCTTTACTCGATAAAATTCACTGGTCGAATTACAAGCGTGGCTGCAATGTTCATAAGAAGGCATGTTGGTAATTCCAAGACACTGCCTGACATTATTTATGGATTTGAATAGTAATTAAATATTAATTTCCTAATTATTTAAGTATATGGTAAACAAAATGTAAACGGAACACTCCTCCATCAAATCTTAAAAGATTATTCGATAAGTTCACGCGTTAGAAAGAATAAATCATGGCTCAAGGTTATTAAGTTCGTAGATGTCAAAAGTCAAACTGAAAAAGTGTCACAGGAGAGTCGTTTATAACAAGCCTATCCAAAATCGATGAAGGAGGAGAAAAACGATACAGTGATACAGCTCAAACAGATATAACTGAACTCTGTATGTAAAAGTATACTATTATGGTAAGCATTTATTCGTTGATTTTGGAGTATTTATACTCAATTGATACCAAAGGCAGTTTTGACCATATTGACTCTGTAGCCCAGTGAATACTGACGCCCCTTTGGCTGGAAACAGTGCTCTAGGGGTCCTGGCGTCCCGTTGCAATTTTAAGTTGAGCGTCCCTTACTTTTTCTTTTTAATGTAGTTAAAATGTAAAGGTTAAAAACTCAAGACACATATTTTTATGTAAAATTGTATTTAAAAAATACATATATTAACAGCACAGCAAAAATTGCAAAATATACAAAAAATGCACAGACTAGAATTATAGACAATAAGATACATACTTAGAATAAGGTTCAAAGAAAGACTCGTATTATTTTTAAATGAAGTCTATTCAACAGAATCTATTAAATAGAATGGAAAAAAGCAATTCTGATTCCTATCTTTAAAAAGGTAGTAGAGATGACCCTAAATTGTAACTACATAGCAGAATTTTAAATAACAAACTAATAAAATATTCCGAAAACTTTATTTTAGAAGTACAGAATGGATTTAGAAAAGGACGATCATGTATAGACCCGGCCTTTTTCCTGAAATTAATAATAGAAAAAAGAAGAGAATACAATTTAGAAACACATATTGCATTTATTGAAAAAAGCATTTGCCAAAGTTAAAATAAGGGATGTCCCCTTTCAGCAACTCTTTTTAATATTTATCTAAATGAAATAATAATAAAATGGAATAAAACTTTCCATCAAGGTAACTTTCTCCTACTGTGAACTTAAACACTCTCCTTTTTGCCGACGACCAAATAATAATTATAAATTCTGAAGATAAACTACAGAAAGCTATTTTAGATCTAAACGAGATAACCAAAGATTATGGAATGATAATATCAACAGAAAAATCAAAAACTACGATCTTCAAAGGACAGGATCCAGCAAGAACTAAAATAGTATTAGATAACAAGATCTTAGAACAGGTGAATTCATTTAACTACCTAGGATGCATGATCACATATGAAAATGAAAAAGATATAAACGTAAAAACTGCAAAATATTTAAAAATAACAGGAGTAATTAACTCTATATTTAAACCAAACCTAGTTCAAAAACAAACCAGGCTAAAAGTATACAATACATTAGCCTTACCGGTCTTAATGTATGGAAGCGAAATCTGGACAATAAAACAAAAAGACAAAGATTAACAACAGCAGAAATGAAGTTTATGAGAAAAACTGCAAAGTATACCCTATTTGATCACAAAAGAAACGAAGAAATAATGAAAGAATTAAACCAAGAATCAGTAATCGAAAAAATTAAAAAATATAAACATAAATGGATGGAACACGTTCAAAGAATGAAAACAGAAAGATCACCAAAACAAGCCTTAAATTACAAGCCATTAGGAAAAAGAAAACCAGGACGTCCTCTTAAGAGATTATTTGTAAGGCCGGAACAGGCCACTCTAGACCTAAATCCTTGATAAGCATGATGATGAACTAGAGATGTACAAACTAGAAAAATTGCACAATAAAAAAATGATTTAATTAAAAAGAAATAAATGTATGAAAATATAAAATTTAAGTTTACTTTTCTTGATTTTATGGAAGCAAATTCATCCAAATTTCACTTGTTTCTTGCAGATATCCCATTCTGTTGCGATCATTGACAGTCCAACCAGTCTTTCCTGTGAAATACCACATCTCAGATATGTTTTAATTAATTTCAGACTTGAAAGTGATCGTTTGCTACTGAAACTGTAAGTGTCAAAAATATTCGAAGATAAATTGTTAAAATTAATAAAGTATGATGTCCTTTAGAATTTGTATTTCACTATATAGTTCGATGGCACAAATCAGTCTTTCTTTCTTCACATCAGCAGGCGCTGATGTGTAATTTTCAAAGCGGATGTTTTTGCTTCATATTTTGTACTATTGTCAATTTGAATATTATCATAAATTCCCACGAAATAATCTAAAACTTCTCCAATATTACTAAAATAAAGTGCAAAAAGGCTTCAGTTCGGCAATGTAAAATTATATAAATCAAATGATATGAAATCCAGCATTATTTCAAAGGCGAATGCAGAAACTATGAAAGTTTCGTACGAAATTTGGCCAGAAAACTTAATGAGAATACACTCGCCAGCATTTACGAGTTGCCCTAGCGCGAACCTTATAGAGGACATGATCGCTTGCCCAAGCGTCCATATATTTTCGCCGTTTATTACTCCATTCACTGGCCTGACAGCTGTTTCGAACTGGTTGGTTCTCTTCAGAGACCAGGGATTGTTTAAGTAAAGTACCTCTCTAAAAATTAGGCGATCCCCCGGACCGAAGGATCGTCCAACTCAGCGTTGGTTCCACTTAGTGATAGGCTCGCTCCACCAAGAAACTCGAAGTGTCAGAGAGGTGTATTTTTTTGTAGGCGAACTCTCGGTTGGTGCGTAAAGTATTTACTAAAATAAAGAGTCAAAAGACTTCATTTCGGCGATGCAAAATTATACAAGTGAAGTGGATATTAAATCTATTTTATTTATATAATTCTCCAATATTATATTGAAGAGAAACGAACAGCGTCAATCATTGCTTTCCATCTAGTATCTGATAAGGTTTTTAAGTGCAATTTTGGTGTACTTTTTCAGTACATACCATTGTTAGTCAAAGCACTAAAGAAATTATAAATTTCTAGTGTAGTACTAAAAAAAACTCACTGTTTCACTATGAAGTTTAGCAGCATCAACAATCACCAAATTTCATGTGTGCTGCGCAAGAGGGCAAAGAGCGATCGAGGATTAATATTCGATCTGTGTCTCTGAACGCCGCTTCATTTAAATCTCTTCATTTATCTGAGTTACGTGGATAAACCTTCAGACTTTTTAAGAAATTTAGTTAGCTGCCCTTTTCGACAGTTGTTTTTTTACAGAGTTAAAAACAACTGTCGCAGTATTACAATATATTTAGTTCATATTCACATTTAATAAATGTAATAATAAAATGTTTTTATTTTATTTTTTTACGAAGAAGGTGCCCCGATGCGACGCATCGTCTGCTTACCCTGTTAAACCGGCCCTGGCTGGAAAGATCAGATCTGGGCTCGACTCCCGTCTAGGATGCAAATAATCTTTACAACAACTTCTACGACTTCTACAATCAGTTTAGCCTTTCTCTCGTACGCAGGTGGTAAGTTGCCTCTTCCAGTAAACTCGGAGTTTTCATGCTGAGGACACACAATGAACAGACATAAAACACTCTGTCCTCGTAGCCTTGGCTGAAATTCTAACCACACCAAAGGTAATGGAACAAAGCCCACACAAGGAACCAACTAACATTCTCTACTGTGCTTTCTGCGCAAGGAACAGTTCCTTTATAAAGTGGACAGTAAGCGTCGTTGAATCAAGATGCTACGAGGTAAAGATCTGGTGATTTTTCAACCAGCGTTGTATGTAGACAACTGCCAACGCCGCCAAACTCACCCACGAAAAGCTGTAAACTGGAAACGTACAGCGCATCAAGTACTACGGGCAGGCCAAGGGTTAAATAACAGATAAAGAAGACAGTAGTCTTGGCACTGGAAAATCGTCTCGACTTTCGCATGAAGTAAGCTTTCAGCATTGCACAACTTAAAGAATTATGCAAGTAGTTTTATTATATTTCATTTTAAAATATTTCAAAACGAAAAAACAAAAAAGTACCTAAGACCCTTAAATGTGGACATTGGCTTTGATATGGAAGCTAACAATGCAATAGAGGCTGTGATCCTTAATCAAGAGATCATTATCTAATCCGTCTTAAAGGACGAATGGGTTGAAGACATAGTATGTAAATGAGCACGTTTTTTTTTTCTTAAATCAAGTACAAAAGATATTTAAAAGGAAGGGTGATGTTCGACTACCAGAGCGGTCAGAATTTGACCAACTTATTTTAAGTACCCGGTTGCAAAATGGACAGTGGATTCGAATACCACTGAACAAGTCTGTGAATGTCTAAGTCGTAGATCATTTTCATCTGCACTAAAACAATATTGGTTTACAACCTTTCGTGAGTGCGATTGTCATAAAAAAAGGTGAATTTTTTTCTTTGAAAAAAAAATCCATCTTTTTATGATGACCGAAACATGTCTCAAACCACTAATAACGCTGTGCTGTTTCAAGCTTATAAATGTATGTCAAAGAAACTTCAATAATATGCCCAAACTATAGTCACTTCGGAAACAAACCTGAACGGATTCGGAAACTCTACCGAACAACAAAAACACGGTTTATTGTTCGTTATCCAACTCGCTTGAGCGTATAATGGAGTTGTGGCATTGAAAGTCAAAAAGTGTCGGAGTGTAGCATCCGCAATAATAACCTCGTGTACCGACACAATAAATTCGTTTTACAAATACTTTCATAATAGTCTACCTTAAGGAACGAAATCGGATTTATTAATTCAAATATCGCACTTATAAGCAGATACCCACCGAAGAATTGTATTAAAATTCACCTTGTGTAAGAGGATGGCTTATTTTTCTTTGGGTTTTTATTATCCCACAGGTAGTTTCTATTTCTGGGTAGTAACGCCAATAACAACAAAAAAATCTTGTGCTAGAGATGCGTTCGATAGTTCAAATTTCTTCGTGTGTTCGTCCGTATTGTTCGCCCCCCCCCGTCGGAATTCTCTCCTGGGATGCGCTGTTGCACGTGCCTTCCAGGGGTTTGTGTCGCTAGTAAGTGTTTTGCAGAACAAATGAGGTGTCTAGTCCTTCGTGATTTATTTCCCCATTGACTTACCTCGTTTACTCTCGCATGAGTGTGCAGATTCCTAATCTGGCCAATGGTTGGCATGCCGTAAAAACAATAACTCTCTTTGTACAGGCTACAAATCACGCCTTGCCAATGACTGAAGCTTTTGCTGCTCAAGCGCATTTTTTTTTTTCTTTTTCCGAATTCTAACAGAAGAAATTATGGAACAAGATAGCAGGAAGTAGCAAAAAAAAACACCGAGCAATCAATGTTGTATATTGGGTTAGCATGACTGGTGACGCACGTATACTTACAAAGAAAAAAGGGCGACTATCGACTTAAGATTACATTTCGTCTTGGAAAAATTTAAAACGGTAAAAAGATTATTCATTTTGTAGTACAGAAAGCGAACTGATTAAAAGCAAACCCTTCTCTTTTATGATTCATTTTAACCAAAACATCGGTACAATCTAAAAATAGTAAACATTCCTCTCGAACGACCAGTGTTCATTTTCATGAAACGTATTTGGGAATTACATTTAAAAATAATAATAAATGTACACTGAGACCGGAGGTATGTTACACACTTGTGAATTAAGTATTTGTTTTCTTTTACTTATTACAATCTTTACCTTGTCCTCATACTTGCTCTTCTTAGGACAACTTACATGAGAAATTACAGTTCGAAAAACCATGTCCAGATTTTGAAAGTGGAAGGAAGGGGAAACCATACACACGTAAGTTAAGAGTCAAAATCGTACCTCAAATATTTTCTGTCTCCTTCAGAACCACTCGACAGAAGGAACACAGTCAATAGACGACACCCACGGGATGTGGTGTTCATGCACGGTGTAGAGGAGGAGGGGGGGGGATATATTAAGCAACTGAAAACAGCAGTTAACCATTTTTATGTTGGGTTTAGCACTCAAGCAATTAAGGCCCTGATCGGTCAGCGTTTTATGTCTATCAAGTGTACTTGTGATGAGACCAGTAATTCAGTTTCTTGGAATATAACCTCAGTTCCTTCTGAGGCAAGACAACTTAGGTCTCCGTTCAAACTACGAAGAAGGTTGAGAAGGTTGATAAGTTCTTGAAAGAATCAGTCTTTTTCGACAAGGCGATAGGTGCTATCCTATTCTGCACGGGGGAGACTTATGAACTAAGAGAACCACAAGACAAACGCATTTCAAGTTTTTTTTTTATGAGTAGATTTCGTTAATTATCAGTTCCTGAAATAAGCACCGAACAAAGTAGCTCAATTGTAAATAAAAATGGTTAGTTCCTCAGGAACCAATGGTCCAAGAGGAACTAACCCGAATGATGAATCAACCTGAGTCAATAAAGCCAGTGTCGGCTTACTAAACAAGATGCACATATGTATTTTTTATTCACGCTAATTATAATTTTTTTTTCTTTATTTGCAGTCAAAGATTATTTACCGTAATGACCCAACTACGAATAATCAGCACAGAGGTACACCCGAAATGAAAAAAACACCGATGAACGCAGTGAATTGAACTATAATGATAACAGCAGATCAGCAAGCTGATGGTGTTATTCAACGTTTTTCACGACTACGCAGATAGTAAAATCACCCAATTAGTAGAAACAACAATGTTTTATTTGTTGTTTAGACTTACTTACTGTGATTTTGTAAGATCAAAAGCAAATACCACGATGCGGTCATATACACCGTAATGACTTTTACATAAAGTAGAGTTTATAGGCTAAAACGTCACTTGCTTAGAATCACCCCGTGTGGTGGCCGGGAAAGAATAGCCCCACTATAGCCCATGCATGTCGTAAGAGGCGACTAAAATGGGACGCTGAGTTTCGAGAGTTTCGCTCTCTTAGGTTTCTTCCGGAATTTTGTTCCCGGTGACGGAGGGAGGGGGGGCTTAGTTTTCGGGGGTGTTTGCCCTGAGAGAGCATTTTGAGTTTCTAGGGAAGGTGTTCTCCGGCGTGGCCCGTGAGGGGGGGGGGGCTTGTCGGTGGATGCTTTTCCTTGGAATATGAGCGATTCTGCTCATTGATGGGGAGGGCCGTCACTGAGTGGAACCAACGCTGAGTTGGACGGTCTTTCGGCCACTCGTAGGGAGTGGTCCGGGGGATATTCTTAATTTTTAAGAGAGGGCTTTACTTACATATCAACCCCACTGCAGGCCATGCATGTCGCACGAGGGGACTAAAATGGGTACCCGGGGAGGGTAATGGATGGCAGTGTTGTAGCCAATGAAGTTTTAACTGAGGCTCGGCTATTGCTGTTACCCTCCTACCATGATCAGAGCTTATAGTTCTATATTACCCCATCCATACATTTTCTTCTACAGATAACGGGGAATACGAAAAGCATTCTTGCTTCGCCCATCTAGCCAAAAAAAAAAAAACCTTGCTTAGAAGAGAATATTAGTCTAAAATATTTTCTGATTTTTGAAAGGAAGGCCGATCGACACTCCAGTGATCCTCCAAAATGGTGAGAGTACACGTGATCATCGTCAGGTGTACCTGTGTGAAGACAAAATTGTATATTTGTGGCGTAGCACATCCTGAAACGGGGTACAACATTACTACTAGGGAAGTTCCTTCCTCCCAGTTAGTAGTGAGACAAAGTGGGTATAGTTCAAGTGAAAGGAATTAGGAGTGGATCGAAAGAGAGAGAGAGAGAGAAATCACACGCGGTGCCGATATACTGTTTGGTTTTCCGGACTTATGCGCATGGACTTGATATTAATGGGATGGAGGCAAATAAAGACTGTTCTGTTCTCTGAATTGAGGAAGGGAGTGTACATAAAGACACCTCAAGATATTCGGTATTTCGTGGTATGATGCTAGCTTTTTCTTTCATTCCCATCAGCAATGCTGGATGACAGCCAAAGAGTTAGCAATCCAATATATAGCCTTCCCTGATGATACGAAATGAATCTGGGAAAAAACAAATTCAAGATTTATTGTTAACATCGGACCATTCCAGCAAATATGTGACAATCACTGGCAGCCTCATACAATCTGTTAAAGCAGATTATTCTGGTGAATTAAACAGCAAGGTTGAAATATTACTGTTATGAGTTCGTGTGGTCACGTGGTATGGCTGAAGCTTGCGATGTGGAGTCATGCATGTTAGTACGAAGTCATGGGTGATTCAGAAATACAAAAGATAGGTTTACGACCTTTAGTAAATGGGATTCACGTTAAAAAAATCCAGAATATTATTCCTTTAGAAGTTTTGAAAAGGAGAATCCATCAGAATACATTAGGAAGTTGTCGGTTTCTTAAGGAAATTCCGTCAAAGAACTAAACCAACTTGGTAATTCAGGAAAGCGGTCGGCTCCCGGTAACTGGGCCATTGGTCGCTTTCACAGCGGCAGACGACACTGGCAGCAATTCCCTTTTCTTGCTTCCTTATACGCCTGCCTCAAATCTTCTACCGCTTCTATTTTCAGTGTCAAATGCCGGAAGTGGGGCAGTCTGTCCGCAAGCCACTCGTTCCCGTATTAGGATCTCGTTACTATCTACCCATCTTTCGGCGTCGCTTATATTAAATGAAATCCCTCTCACTTCGTGAATTTTCATGCGACTGGCCTAGTACGATAAAGTCTGGTTTGTGTGTGTGGAGTGGCATGTTTATATCTGTAGAAGTGTGTGACGCGTGCTTTTCATCGACGGCTGTGAGCGGAGGGTCATCGTTGTATCGATCCCAGTCGGTATTGGTACATGTGTTGCTACAAATGACCTCTTAGAACGTCCAACGAATACGATTTATGGCATTTTCTTTTGCGTTTGCTGTCGGTGAAATAAGACATATGGAAAGAAAGACGGGAGGAAAATGGGCAATTCTTCAAACCGAGAGAAAAATTCTCCAAAACGTCCAAAGCAAACAGTTCAAAGATAAAAAAAAAAAAAGAAGAAAGAAACGTGTGAAGCCAGAACAGACGAAAATTAAACAATGAGAAATTGCTTATTATTGTTTCCATGACACCAGAATGACAAGGTACATTTCAACAATGTTTTGCTGTCGACTGCCAAAAACCAAAATTAAAACCAAACTGATGCTGCTGCCCTCTTTATTGTTAGAATTCTTAGAAACTTCGTGCGTGCATTGATGTAAATTTCTGGCTTTGAACAGAAGTAAATACACATGTCCTGAGTGACATTACATACGTATATTGCTAATCAAAAGTTATGGTACATAAACCGTTTCGGTTTACTCATTTTCTAGACTTTTCAAAACTAGTGACCGAACCTTAACAGCTTCAGCTGATGTAGTTGAACCAAAAAAAGGCTTACGTTTTCTTAAGTAACGAAAGACGTTCAAAACTCACAAGCATTCTACCATGATAAATATTGCCCAATGTAACGACATCGATATTCACTGAAAAAAAAAAAAAAAAACGTATCCTACACGCCTCAAATATCTGCTTCTGTCGGGCAATTTGGTCACTGCGTGCCTAGGATGCTGATCACATCAAAATGTGCTGTGTAAGTGAACGTGGCAACGGTCTACTGTCTGCCCAGCTGACGGTAAAAGTACGTTAGCTTCCGTTTTCATTTCTGTCGTTTGGGAGGTTTTTTTTCGGAACATACCGTGTTGGGTTGGGTTTCAGTTCTGCTTGCTCGCGTCAATAAGCTCGTGAACGATTATTGCTTTATTGTTAGTGAGCGTGCCAGACATGTGATGTACACGCTAATAAACTGAGATACGTATTCAACGAACGCAAGACGTGATATGCAGACGCTACAGTTTATTGCCATTCGAAGTTCGCTAAACAGCAAGCACATGTTTATTTGTAGGTGGTTTATACGCTTCCTAAGCGATTTCTTTTTTTTTTTTTTTTTTTTTTATGTGTATTACAAACTCCAAGCCACAGAAGTAACAACAATAATGCATGTCAGCATAGTCTTCTATATATTGGTAGTACGTAAACAGACTTTGTTGTATTCTTTTCATAAAATTTCTTTTATTGTTTAAGTCCGTTTTCTGTTAGCTCTTTTGACCATTTTTTATTGCATTTTACGCTGAACGATGACAACCGCAGAAGTTTGTGCTTAAGAAGATTCTCGGCAAACAACTTAAAACAAAAAAAAAAAGGGGGGGGGGTTCGTAGTATCAGAACGAGTCGCTATTTCGTACCTTCAACATGGTAACAATCGTTGCTGAACCTTCGAATACAAGTCGTGGTCTGCGATTTAATCCTTCAAGGTTTTTTTCCAAGTCTGTCACGTAACAGATAATACAGCCATGCATTATTTTTTGAGACCAAAGCTTTCGACATCAGACGTAAGGTGTGAAAAACAGAAAAATCTGAACTGTTTACAGCTCAAGTTTTCTCCTTTCGACATCGTATGTTTTAAACTTGCCCATTTTAACTATGTTCTTATCTTACGGTTTTAGTATGGACTTAGCTGTGTTTATCTCATAATCAAAACATAAGTCATTTCATGCAAAGTTTTTACATTGCTATGGCAACCTAAAGGTTGTCAACCTGTAACATATAAGTAGGGTGGATGGAATAGGTAAAGCAGTATTTCGTATCTAACCGGATCTGAAATAAAAAGCTAGAAATTGCTAATCGACCAGAGTCCCATAATTCGGTTGGAAAAACATGGGTTTGAATTCCATTATGAAAAACATTCATAAGGGCTTTTCAAAACGTGAGTTCTCCGGTCTCGTATGGAATGGAGAGTTTACTATCTCGTAAAACAAGCAAATTATCCAAAAGAAGACATGCATTTAATTAACAGACATAATACAATGGTCTTACAGCCTTAGTTTCTTCTTCTTCGGTCGTAAATCCAAAGAACACTTCACAACTTAAGGCGAAATGAAAATAACGTTCTTTTGGATACCGATACATGTGATGTATGAAAAGAATAATCTCAGCTTTGAGTGAGATGATAGTTTTATGAAGGAAATAGCTTCTCGAAATAATGAAGTTTTCCAAATTATATCAAACCAATGCGAATCTGACCTCTCAGTAAAAAAAAAAGAAAAAAAAAAGTCGTTTACGTACAAAAGGAAGAGAGTGGGATGAAAAACAAGACTTAAATTTCTCTAGAATAACCGAGGGAAAAAAGCGGTCTAGCTTCAAAACTCAATGAAGCTGGAGAGAAAACTGGACACAGAACTAAAAAATGCAGAAGTCTTTATGCCAGATACAATTAACTGCTTTGGAAATACTAGCAAGGCAAGCGTTATAAACAATCGTTAAATAATGGAAATTGCTGATTAGGTGGAACTTTTTCCTAGTGGTAGATTTTTTTTTCCAAAACTTTTTTTTTTTTTGGAAAGGAAATGACAAAGCACTGCATCAGTAATTATGACCTCGATTTGTTTTTTTAGGAACACATTGGCACATAAAAAAGGTTAAAGAAACAATGTTGGACAGGGATCAGCTCTGCAACAGTTGAGAAGATACAGCTGGGAACCCTAAACTTTTGGTATCAAACATGACTAAAATATTAGAATCACAGTAGAGATCAATGCATGCTATAAAATGTTTGAATGTGAATACCCACGCAAGACTGTAAATGCATAAGCACGTTATTACTATGAGTGGGCTACAGATGAATAGGAAAACTTGCTTCGGAGACTAATTATGATACTTTTCAAGCAGCTTCAGACTTCCAATAAAGCAAGATGACGAATCTCATATTGGGATATCAGTTTTAGGGTAAAAAAACACCCAGCGATACCTTCATATTAGATTCGTTGAATCACTGTTGGTCGAAAAGCCCGCGCCATTTAGACGGAATTCGAACACACGTCTTTGTGCCGAACAAATCGCGAAGACGACGATCACAATGGACGATGAAAGTTGAACACCAAAACAATACGTAATACAACAGGATTCAAACCCACGACCTACCTGGTTGGAAAGGGCATATGCGATCTTACCACTTCCAGCAGAAGGCTTCACTCCCAATACCATGTGAATAATTAAGAGTAACAACAAAAATCGAGCTGTTCTAATGTCCCCATATCGGAGAAGGTTGAGTAAGTCTGTTACCACATACTGACAGTTCCACTATTCCAAATCGTTAGATTAAGGGTATTCTCTGGCCAGTTTGCATGTTCTACCACTGCACTGGTTAACTTGCCCTCCAAATGAAAATCCCCCAAAATGTTCCTGGTATCATTAATGAGAAGAGAACACTCATCATGGAGGACAACTGCGATGTCCTGCACACCACTGAATGTGTCTGAAAAACTTGATTCTTTTCGGTCTTGAACAATAATTAATTTTAGCGTTAATAAAAAAAATAAAATTATACGAAATGCAGAATTTTTAGCAGACACAGATTTATAAATAAAAAGTGCTCTATTAGCTGTATGTTTACAAAATATCAGCTAATATGCGTTTACAGAAGATTCTTCTCCCCCTCCCCCCCCCAAAAAAATGTTTTTCTATTGCCAACCCAACGCCTCCGCTAAAGCATTTCAAAATGTTCCTTCCCTCGACGAGCAGAATATCAGACAACTCACTGAAAACAATTTCAATTAATGAAAAACGTCGTTAAATCCAAATTTCTTTGATATAAAAAATGTCAAAAATCATTTAACATTTGCTTTTCCATAACGACTGACATATATTGTGAAGGATAATTTTTTTCTTCAACACTACGTTTTCTAAGTTTTATCGCATTTTAGTACATGCTAGTAATGAATGTATCTCTCAGATACACGAGACGTACGCTGCAATTTTTTCGACCGCGACCTCCGCAGGGTTAAAAATCAATTAACAGAACTTGTAAACCTACCAGTCAACACTATATTATTCGAACGTGTTTCACTATGAAATGGTTCTTCTTTTCAGAACTGATGTCACAGAAAAAAGAAAATGCAAATTAGCATTTAAAGAACTCGAGTATATTCACTCAAAAATTGTTCGTATTTTAGACAGTTAAATTTGTAACAAAGTCACGACATTACACAGAATTTATGATTAAATTATAGTGTTGTAGACAATATTAAATTACCGTATTTATTTCCATAACTACCGTAATTTTATTATTGTCTGCGAGTCATTAACTTTTTCTATTTAATTTTATATTGTCTGCGAAACACTAACACTTACCTGACAATCCTTGCAGTTGACAGGAAATATTTTTAGATTCTAAAAAAGAATAAAAGTTGATACCCTTAGGGATTTTACGTGTAATGACAAAAATCTCATTATAATTACTTAAAACATTATTAAAGATGGACGAGGCTTCCATAAAAACGTAGTTAAAAATCCGATAAAACGAACCAGCAATTCGCACACAAGAAATAATTCGAAAGGCATGATGGGAAAACAAAAGTTACACGTCGGAAATGGACAGAGGTGGAAACTTCGTTGAAATGGTTTGAAGGCCATTCCATTTTCTTAAAGTGGGTGAGCTTCTTTATGGAGGTTCCCTACGTTAAATAGCAATTGTTGAATATTTGGATTCTGAATATACATAAGACAACAGCTTAATGCGATTCGTATGTTTTTAAGATTTAATTAAATAAACTATTTCTGAGTACAATTAATTAGTATGGCACTGTTGACTAAAAGTAATAATTAAAGAGTTTAAATGTGTTCGATGGCATGTTTGATTTTAAATATGCTTTTATAGGTAAGTTTTGAAGGTAAGTTAGCCGGCCTTATACGTGGGTGGAAGAGTTTTGCATCCCGCAGAATACGTAAACTGGCAAGCGAACATATGCAATTAAGCAGACATGATACACTGACCTGACATCCGTACTTGCTTCTACGGTAATCCAAAACAAACAGCCAGCGTTAATGACACACTTTTGTACGATGAACTAACAGCTTTATTTTGTCAGTGGCGTTATTATCAAAACCAACGTGCATGCGAAGATGGAAGAACAGTAAGTGTTCATCAAATCCAACGAAAGCGCTCAATATTTTTTTTTTAAATAGCCGTATCACATCAAAGCAGGGCGTATGGAGTTATGAAAAGACCACAACTGAATACGTTGATTTTTCTCTATCTTTTCTGTGTTTAAAGTATGGATTCTATCTCGAACTACCTATTGTATAACGTTCATTATGATTAATACACGCTGGAAGTTATGCTGTCATTAAATTTAAGTATTAGAATTTCTTTCGAATTGCGTCTCGTATTTCACGTGCTAAATCGTGTGAATACTACATAAATCATTACGGATTTTCCTGATAAAATTTGTTACCGTCATGCTTCGGCAGTGCGAACAGTTCAATGAGAACTTGGATAATATCACAGTTTTAGTTCTGCCTTCGCGACGCTAACGAAACTTAAATTCTAGGTTATTTCCACATAACGGGGTTGACTAAGTAAGAAACTCCGGATATGAAATGCTGTAAGAGCCATCTGGAAAGAAAAAAAAAGTTATAATATTATTGTGTGTTTTTCCTCTAGAATATTCATATATATTTAGTTATCTAGTTTTTATTATGATGTACATCCAGGAATTTGAAGAAGTGCAGTTAATGTACCAACAACAGAATTATATCTACGCAATCACTTTGAACTTTTTCATATTTTTTACAATATTACTGTGATATATAAATCAAGTGGATATTGAATCCAACATTATTTCAAAGCCGACTGTAGAAACTATAGAAGTTTCATAAAAATAAGTTGACCAGAGAGCTTACGGGAATACACTCGCCGGCATTCACGACTTGCTCTAGTGCGGATCACTTAGAAGACATGATCGCTGCCCAATCGTCCATATATTCGCATTTTATTGGTCCATTTTGATAAGGTTTCACTGGCCTGACAGCTGTTTCGAACTGGTTGGTTCTCCTCAGAATCCAGGCAGAAACATTAAGAGAGCAAAAACTCTTGTTCAGTACTAAGGAACTCGAAGTGTCGGAGAGGTTTATTTTTCGTAAGCGAACTCTCGGTCTGTACGAAACGTATTTACTAAAATAAAGGGCCAAAAGGCGTTAGTTCTTTTGGCTCTCGTTTAGTAAATACTTGACGCAGTGACCGAGAGTTCGCGTACGAAAAATACACCTCTCCGACACTTCCAGTTCCTTAGTACTGAACAAGAGTTTTTGCTCTCTTAAGGTTTCTGCCTGGCCTCTGAGGAGAACTAACCATCCATGCTGTCAAGCCAGTGAAACCTTATAAAAAAAGGACCAATAGAAGTCGAATATATGGACCTTGGGCAGCGATCATGTCTTCTAAGTGTTTCGTACGTAATAAATTACTGTCATATTATTTTATAATGTAGTACTAATGAAATGATTTTTACCAACGTCTTTACCGGTAAGCAAGCAATGACTTCTACCGGCGTTGTTAACATACCAAAGATGTTTTAATTTTATATTACTTTTTCTTAATATTTATCAAACGGCACTGACTAACTTAGCTTATCTTTGATGTAGGAGTTTTTTTTTTTTCATCTTCCAAGTAATGGAAATAGGCCTGAACACACACATATAGTTAACAAGCAGAGAGTACCGATGTCTTGGCAATAATTTAAATACTCACCCTTTATAAAGTGTTGCAATTAAATGTATCCAATGCGGGTAAAGCAGAATTTGATGTTCTTTATACTAAGCGTTATCAAAACCTTCGGAATGAGCAGCACTGTAATATCTTTGCAAATAGTCATGTATTAGATAACATATTATTGTAAATGCTATAAAAATTTTAGAATGAACGAAGATGAGTTAGAGATTTTATTTTAAATGCTCTTTTAAGTGTCGAACATGATGATATGGTTCCAAGAGAAGGATTCGTATTATCTCCATCTCAATAACAGGCAGACTTCGATGAGTATCTTATTAAAGCTTCGTTTTCACAGAGCAAATTCCAGAGAGAGAGAGAGAAAGAGAGAGAGAGAGACAGACAGACTCACCCTACTTATCTGTCTAAATGAGCTTCAAAATTCCTAAAAGTCATCTAACTTAGCTCGTTACTAGCGGATGAAGCAGGTAAGAGAAGAAAATTATCCTCCCTATCTTGCAAGTGACTGTATGCCAATAGCGAAATCAAATTCGCGAGAATGAAAATCATTAAAATTATAGACTGACGGTATCCTAATTATTAGACCTAGATAATGCCTCACGAGGACTTTAAAGGTTGACTCCCGATAATGACCTGTCGTTCATTTAATGTAGGTGTGGTCGCTGCTGATTATAAGTTGCCTTTTTTTTTTCTTGGCCCTAATTAGCTCTTAAACGAACACACACACACACACACACACACACACACACACACACACACACACACACACACACACACACACACACACACACACACACACACACACACACACACACACACACACACACACACACACACACACACACAGAGAGAGAGAGAGAGAGAGAGAGAGAGAGAAACTGAATGATGACGAAGTATTCCAAGTAGGATACATGAACAACGTGAGTGACTGACTAATATGTTTCGGACCATGATCTCTTACTCCCCCCCTCCACTTTTCCCCTTGCAAATCGAATACACAACTCTTTGTCTGCACGCTGAAACACTTACGCATAACTCTGTTTGGGCAACGTACAGTATTTCCAACGAATATAGTTGAACGAATATAAACAACCGAGCATAGAAAATGCAAATATATTAAACAAATCTTAGACGGAGACAATTAAAATTCTCCTTTAACGCCTTTTTATTCATAATATGAAATAGTGGTGATTTTTCAGCTGATTCATCTTAGCTAAAATGCCCTTATAACGCATCTTTAAAGTGTGAAATGAGTTGCGATGAGAATAAGGTGAATTGGCCCTTTGATTCACCTTAGTCTACTTAATATATTCACTAAATGTACTTTAAACTGTCTTAGTGAAAACCAAAAGTCAAGTTTGTGTTATGTTTTTTCCTAACTAAAGTTCATCAACGCCTGTCCAGGAAGGACTACCCAGCACTACAACACTTATCCTTGTATATTTCCCATTCATTTCAACTAAAACAATACTCGTGCCTCAACATAGCACATTAAGTACATCAGAAGATAATAATGCGAAGATTATCAGCAATAGCTTTGCGTTTTCAAAGGTGCGTTGCTTTGAATGTCAGCATCCACGATAGCAATGCCCTAAAGAATTATTCAAATGTTTCTTCTGATAGGAATCAACTTTTTTTTGCCATACGTTTTTTATTCCGGTTCAATCAAGTTTGACACCGACATTATGTCATCCTATCCTTAAAAATATACACTAAGGTATGTCGTTTTGATACTTTTTAATATAACTTATAGAAAAAACTTATATTCAGCGGTTTTAATACCAGTGCTTGAGATTGAGAACCTAGTCGTATGAGGGAAAAAAATCACTAAATATATCTCACCAGTCTTCTGCCTTAAGTAAACAAACTATTTCGAACCGTACGCCCAATTGCTAACCCTCAGATAGTATTCTTGCTTCAGCTAATTCGTTTTCTTTGGCTTACATTTTTTCCCTTCTTTCTGACATTTACGCTTCTTGCATCTTCCGGACATTTCAGAAAGATTATTTGTTATGTGTAATAAAAACCGCATTTCGTTCTTAATTACTTTTAACTTTCTTTTCATTACACTTGGGAATAAAGTACAATTGAAGTTTACTATCTCTTCAACTCTTCCGCTACACTTCACCCACAGTGGAATTTACCACAAAAGCGCTGAACTAAAAAAAAAAAAAATACTCAACTTTTAACGCACTATACTCTATTTACTTCAAAACGTTCGATTCTTCTGGAAATTCACTGCAGCGTACTTTTCTGCTACGTTTTCAACTCACTTAACAACTTTACTGTTATCTTCTCAGTAGGATATCGGTGACTTCAAGATCAACAACTTCTTTTCTTCTTCTTTAAACTAAGCAATTCTTCTCGAAAACTAACAAAACAACTTTTTTTTTCTGCTTTTATTCTGTTCCATACACGAATGTGTTTTTCCTCTCTCTTCAAACAACTCAAACTCGGTCGGTTCACTTCTCCAAATGCAACTAAAGCATCTCTTTATATCTGCCTTTTATTTATAAAACAATTAAAACTGAGGCGTATTAGATAAGCAATTCGACAACTATTTGGAACACCCCCCCCTCCAAACTGTCGAATTATCGGAGTAGAGCCGATCTATGATAAATCTACACTTTCACTAGTCAAGTGATGTTTAATCTGAATCATCTCAAGAAAATTCGTAGTACTACATTCAGGAGTCTACTCAACAATGCTGCTAAGCACGTGTAGGGCCTATAGAATTCATTTTGTTCACCTGCATTGTTCTTAAGATTTTATAGGAATTTGGTATTTAGGTTTCTGACTAAAATTTGATAAGCAACTGCAATTTTCCTTTCGCTTTAATCATCATACAAAGCATTGACTCTGCTCTGACCAGCTAGATGAAATATAACGAAATTTCGTATTTTGGATTACCATTAAAATTTGTCAGTTAACTGCAGTTTGGTTATTCAGATCTTTTTAGTGGCAAAAGTAAGCAAATTAAATTACACTGCTTGGAAATAAGTCAACGGACATCATAGTGTGAGGGACAGACACCCATGGTGCCGCCCACCTTAATTAGATGTAGGACTTCCTTTCGCTGCGATGACTGCAGCAATCTGCGTACGATAGCGATCAATGAGAATTTTGGACCATTCTTTCCGTAGGCATGTAATGACGTCCTGGACTGTTGTGGGGCGGACGTCCCTTGCCCTCACAGGACGTTCCACTTCATCCCACAGATGTTCAATAGGTTTGAGATCAGGGCTCTGTGGAGGCCAGTCAAGTGTGGTGACGTTCGTGTCCACAAACTACGCAGTTATAGCAGAAACCATATTGATACCGTGTCTTGCAGAAAGAGTCAATGCTCAGCTGCAGAGAAAATCCACAAAGTAGGAAATACTGCATTTTCCAGAATGTTTAGATACCTCTCGTGACACTATAAACAGAGGTCCGAGGTCAAACCAGGAAAAACAGAACCATACCATCACAACGCCATCTCCGAATTTCATAGTTGGGGTTACACACTCTGGTAAGAGATGTTCATGCAGTTCATTCAGGGACGGGCGTGAGTGTGGGCATCCACCGCACTCACGCTCGCCCATCTGCTCGGCAGAGGATGTTAACGTGATTCCTCGCTCCACAACACATCTTTGCAAGCTTCCACGCCTAACTGCACACGTTCTTTGCACCACTAAAGACGACGCGCTGTATGGTGGTTCGGGCAATGTGGGGCTTACATATGGCGGTCCTACCACAGAAACCCATGGTAGGACCGCGATGTGCAAGCCCACATTACCCGAATCAACATTCTGAATGTTTTTGTGCAGATTCGTGTCCCAATCGATGCCCGGAACTCCGCTTTCAACATGTCGGCCGACGAATGGCAATTTTTACATATTATCCTTCGTAACACTCTACGGTCACGTTCGATGAGTGTGGTGGGTCATCCACTGCGGGTGACACTTGCAGTTGCCTCCATCTCAGTATGGTATCGCTGATTGTTGACCTGGGATGTCCCAATTTGCAAACATATAGGCCTGTTACACGTGACTCATTACATGACACGATGCACCTTATCCATGGAGGGGAGGAGAATGTCCGTTGACTTTCAATCAATGTATGTCTACCATAAGCCAAAAAAGTTTTTTGTTTTATAATAATGAATGGTGTCACTATTCAAAACATCCGAGAAGATCGTAAAAAGTTGCAAAATGCACGTTTTTGTGATAGTCTCTGATCATTTTAATACTTCTTTATATATTAAGTGTTATAATTACAAAACTGATTATTTTCAACATTTTAAACAGAATATTACTCCTCTTAACTTATTAGCTAGTGG
Organism: Typopeltis vanoorti; assembly: GCF_054136105.1. Taxonomy (NCBI): domain Eukaryota; kingdom Metazoa; phylum Arthropoda; class Arachnida; order Uropygi; family Thelyphonidae; genus Typopeltis; species Typopeltis vanoorti. The sequence continues at coordinate 28,652,757 of NC_143570.1, forward strand.
AGTAATTATTCGTCTAATATATTAATATAATAATAAATAATTATATTTTGTCTCATTCGTCCCTTAGGGATTAATGCAGCCATCGTATCACTCTACTGCTGCATCGCCTAAGGGCAAATATTTAGGCCGCTAGATCTGGGTGCTCACGAGGCTGGGTTGCCTGTTTTAAGGGACGAACAACCCGAGTTCCTGGAAGAAAAATCCTCCACCCGCATATAAGACCGCCTGTCCAGATGGAATTTAAATCCAGCTCTTTCCAACCAAAGGAACTATGGAGGCGCTGATGTAGATTTAATGAGTACAGTAATAATAGCATCTGTTCGTTAACAATTCTTAGAGCCTCCGTATCTCAATCGATTAAAACAGTGTCCACTAGTTGGAGAATGGATTCAAAACTCTTTTAGAACACGAAGAACTTTATAAGGGCTTTTCGGCGGAAGGTCACGTGCACATGAAAGCAACCGAATATTTTTCGTCCAGAAAAACGTTTGTTTTGCATATTGTTATAAAAACAATGATGCACATGAAATAATATTTAAATAGGATTAACCGACCAATCGTAGGCATCAATTCACTTTCTGTGAAGGATCAAAAGAAATAACTAAAGATAATATTGAAACGCGAAGATTCATCAATGTATTTGAATTTTTTACATGCGTGTTACTTGGAATGTCAGCATCATCAACAACAATGATGTAAGGAATGGTTAACGTGTTATTCTTTTTCTGGTGGATATAAAAATTTTGACAATTAATTTCTTTTCGATTTACTCATTTTTATGGTGATTTCAAATATGATAGACTCTCATGATATAGGATATGAAAGACCAGGAATAAATGAAATAGAAGAACGGGAATCATTGTAAATACGATTAGATTCCATATTCGTCTTAGAAAGAAGGTATATTTAGATTATAAACTTCAAACTATGTTTGAAGCAGTTATAATCGGTTTTTATAACAGATTTATTGCAACAAATGAAAATTATAACAATGAAAAGCTATCGTTTGTAACTGACAGCTACATAAAAGTGATCTGTTCGTTCCTATGGATATAAAATCTCCAGGGACGATGCAGAAGTATAACCGTATATTAAAACCTTACGCATTTAAAAGAATTCTCTTTATCACTTCGCATCTTTGAGAAATAAATGAACGATCATTTGTTATGTCCTGGGAATGACCAAATTGCCGTGATAATGGCAAATTCTTTTCTCTATTGAGATTCGTTACTGCACTTTTATAACCCCCCTTTTCTCTTTCCACCCTCTGCTTAACCTTCCACTATCTCCTTTTTTTTTTTTTTTAATTTCACACTGGGCGTATGTTGTTCCATTTTCTAGTCGGTAACGCCTAATTAAAGTCGACAAGTTTAATAAATCCGTCTACATCTTTTACGTAGCAGAAAAATGATAACCCCGATTTTCTCTGTCGCTGCGGTAATTAGACAGTCACGTGATCCCGAGTAGGTTGGCTGGGTTGGCGATATGCGAGACTCCATCGCGCACGAGATTAAATGGCTAACATCAACGTCTTCTACAAACCTATTAATTAGCAAATGGTCCCCTACTTTTGCTGCATACAAACGAATGTAAATTAACCCAATAATGACCAGCTACATCGACGGGAATTTCTCATATGCTAAGGGGTGGAGTTGAGGTTACAATTATCCGTTATCGGTTTCTTAGTAATGAGTTTTTTTTTTTTTTTTTTTTTTTTGCATCACTGCAGACTCAATGGCGGACACGTGAATGAAGCACGCTTAGTCTGATCAACATTTATTTGAGCTATTTTAGCAAATTGCGTGGTTCTGATTTATGTTTTCTGATATGCACGCGTATGTAACGGTCTATTTCTTTCCATGTCTTGTTATTAAGTGATAGGATGGATTTTATAAACACTTAATGTAACCAGTAAAAGTGTAATTAATACGCACTGTTTCTGTCTATTTCTTCATTCATTTATCTTCTATACGCGTGTAAATTTAGAAAGCAATTCTGGGCGCAAATTGATGTATTTACTTCTATTTTATGCCACGTTTTTCTTTATTCGTAAATATACACAACTAGATTCAGCCAATAGTTAATTACATAAGTTTCGTAATTATTAAATATTAAATTTCTGCGATCAGTTTCAACTGAAAATTGAGTTTTCTAGACCTACATAGGACTAAATCAGTGACTAACTCTTTGCTGGTTTGTATGTGCTCTTACCAAAGACATGCGAACCAAGTGTGAGCCACATCACGTTACACATAACAGAACGAGATGGAATAAATATAAAACACTGCTTAATGTATCCGATTTACCACTCTACATAAGCTGATAAACGTCAGAACTTATAAAATACTCAGTTTTAAATGAATGAATAAATAAAACTTAAAATTCTAGATCCTGGTTAGAAAACAGAAAATAGGGACTCTTTAGTAAATAATAAATTCCTATATACTAGTGTACATAACACATTATTACTACCTGTATTGACTAGTTATATAGCTTTGTGATAGTGCAATATATTCACTAGAAACTCCTCGATTTTAGAAGCCAGTATTCAAAGAACTGATCAAAAATGTGAAAAATGCCTGCTTTTGTTCGATACGGTATAAACATTCATTGCTGACACTGAACCTCATGGGGAGAGAGGGCCTTTTGTGGTTTATATTATTTAAATCAATTGGAACCATTTAGCGTAGTGTTAGTTATACGTGCAACGGAGAACATTCAACTGATAAAACGATAGTGGAATAACTCGATAGATTTACAGAAACAGAAAGTATTTTGAACGAATTAAAACGCTAACCAGACCTAGAATTTGAGGAGAAAAAAAACTGCTGAATATGTCAAGAAATCAAGTTTGTGTGTGTGTGATCCCAAAAGATCAACGTGTTGCTAATCATCCACAAAATGCAGTGTTACAGTATGGCTTTATCCTACTATGGCATGGGTGCTTGCAAGTCTTTAGATGATAGTTCGTTTTCACCACATACGTGACTCCGCTATTTTGCTCACTGGAGTCCTAAATGTCTTGAAAAAGTGTCGTATTCAGTCGTCTCTATAGTATGGATTATTTAATCCTTATCCCAACTCCAGTCTTAATGTACTGGCGATGGCGATATTTCATCGATGGATTGTCAGAAAAAATTCTAATACTGTAAGTTGGTTCTGTAAAGAAATATAGGTTTCCCAAACCACGATTTTCAATTATCTTTTGAATGTACTTCCCCAAGATTAAGGAAGTTAATCATAAGATATCCTCTCTGTGCACTGTATACTAAAGAAAGAATCCTGTTCTCATGTTCTCACTGATAGCTAATGTACAGCGAGAGAGAGAGAGAGAGAGAGAGAGAGAGAGAGAGAGAGAGAGAGAGTATACTTTGCTTCTGATAAGTTTTTTTTTCCTATTTAGAATTTGTTTACTTACGTCTTCCCGTTTATGCAAACTTGGACTTTAAGACCTTGTCCTACACAAATTATTAATTACAAAAACACTGTAGTGAAATTATTTTAATGTACGGAATTACGGTCAAATCTACTGGTATGAACGGAATCATTTTAGATTGATCTTGTGAAGTTCAGAGGTCATATTCTGTCAAAAATCTTACTGGTTTTTTAAAACATTTATTTTGAACGTTCGTTAAACTAAAACCATAGAAACCATTTAATGTGAAGATAATTATTAGTCCATTCTTTAAAGAAAATATTAATTTAAAGAAAATATTATTAGTCTCACTATCAAATATTTTATGATATTTTCAACAGTAGACAGATTACTGATTATCTATCCTTAGTCATCCTCTATTCACTGAGCCCACTATTTAATGTGCCTGAAGGATATACGACAATATCATCAGCTTCCTGTAAATGTCTCTTTCCTGCATTACACAATGGCTCTACTCTACTGCGAAATTGAAGAAAATAACTAACAAATGTGAAATCGTAGAGAAACATAATTTCTTCTGCTTGATTCAAAGTACTCTACTTAATAATAATAAAAAACGCACAGATAGGTTTACCGTTAGATATAAGGGGCAATATCACCATCGCATTTATTTATTTTTTCCTTTTTTTAAAACTGACAAATATCCCTTGTCACAGCTGCAATTTCTGTCTTTAAGAAAAGGTATACGCTTACCAATTCAGAAGCATTTAACTTGGTGATGCACGCATTTATCTAATCGTAATATGTTCAACGGAAATAAAAGAAAACAACTTGTGCAATCTGAATAACCACACGGTTGCACAACATCGCTTATCTAGGTATATTTCCAAGAACTATTTGTAATCTTCCTGAAGCCAATATCCTATTTCAGATACCCATTTCGTTTCGGTAGCTCTTAGGAAATAAATCTGACATACCAGCGTACTCGAAAACAATTTTATCACGAAAAAAAATGGAAGACAACATCCTTTCCTTCAAATGATCCGTTTGCTTCGACAATAACAATGCGAAAGCTATGCCAGGGGGAAAGAACAGGGGAAAGAAAAACTACACCTCCTACATCCAATTTCTTAAACAAGAAAGGTTTTTAGAAATAGCTTTCCGAGTTAAACTATCTTATTCAGAGTGACAGAAAATCTTTTATTTTGATATTTTTCAAAATACTGAAGTATCGTGGTAGATAGAAAATTCCTTTGTCCTACAAACAACCCTGGAAGGTTGAATATAGGGGATTATAAAAACCATAGTAAAGCATCCAAAGAGGATGGAGCAGCATTGAAGAAACGCATAAAGAGAACTTTGTAAATATTTAAAGACACCGATACGTGTATTGAAACAACGGCATAATATTTCACTGCATGATGCAATTCAATTTTGAAAAGAAGTTTTAGAATGAATTATTCCGTGTCTTCTCCATCTGATAACGTTGCTCTAGTTAGTAAAGGATTCAGCAGAACAGATCGATTTGTAACTAGTATTCTTGTGAATGCTTATTAGCAATTGAAATCAGAGAAATAGCAGAGTGTAGATGAAGATAATTATTTCGAAAGCGCGCCAGCATATAGCACTATGGAAGTCAAGTTTTGTTTCGTTTTTTAATTGAAGATTACGTCCACAGAACCTTCATGATTTATAATCCATTCAATAGCTCTTATTATTTGAGATAGGATTTTATTTGTAACAGTATTTCTCATCAATGCTTTTCGACAGATGAGGCTGTTTTCCAGGATATGTTGCAACGCAACATTTATTATTATTATTATTATTATTATTATTATTGTCAAACCTGAAGCAGAGAGCTACCGGTAACCTGTGGAGTACCACAGGGAGCTGTACTCTCCCCAACTCTATTCAACATTTACACGCACGATATTAATCAGCTACCACTCAAAGGTAATATATTCAAATACGCAGATAATACAGCAATAATATCCATCCATATTAACTCAAGCATAGCCCAAACAAAAAGAATATGCAACATGACATAAATCTGATCATAGACTGCCTCACGAAAAACTCCATACACCTAAACTCAGAAAAGACAAAATTAATGATATTCAGAAATCCACTGACTCGACCAGTTGATAACAAATATATAACCATCCAACATCCACTTTCCAACATAAAAAACACACAGAACAGCAAAACCACTACAATCACTCAGGTTGAAACAATACGATACCTTGGAATTTACTTCGATGCAGATATGAACTGGAATAGCCACATAAACCATCTACACAACAAACTCCGAACAATAAGTGGCAAACTCTACAGGTTAAAAGACATAGTTCTCATACGCCTAAAAACATTCATATACAAAGCACTATGCCAAAATATACTAAGATACGCTATAACAACGTATGCTTTCTGTGCACCCTACAAATTATATAGATTAATGTCGCTACAGTACAAAATGATAAAACTGATCTTTTGGGAATAAGAGAAAATAACGACCTTATATACATTGCAATGTCAGAACACAAAATACTGACAGCAAAACATTTATGTCACTATGCAGCTTTTCTGAAACATTATTTCGATGCCAACTACAGGACAATCAGAAACACATATCTTATAACAAGACTTCAGACTACTAATTATATCACATATAAATACAATAATCACTACGGAAAGGCTACACGAAACTTCTACATCCCAGACATGATAAACAAATTACCTTTTGAATACAGAAACCTTTCAAACTACAATAGCCTGAAAAGAGCTCTAAGGACATACTACAAACAAGAAACACGCACCCACAATACCATACAAACTTAATGAAACACAATATATTCGTTCAGGCTTCCAGTTCAGCGACGCATCAATACATTCCAAGTTAATGTGTGTGTGCGTGCGTGCGTGCGTGTGTGTGTATGAGTACGCGCACGCGAATTTCTCAATCATAGATTTCGTAGCTTCCCAACACAGGAAAAAAAACAATAAATAATAACCAATTGGTGTCATCCTCAGATAAGCTTACATATAAGCTTCGAGGATGAAAGCAGAGAAATTAGTTCTCATCCAAGATGTATCATATGTAACCAAGTGCATGTAATGTGCGTATCACATGTAAACCAAAGTATCATATGTATGTAAAGTAAGTATCATATGTATACAAATATAAGTAACGCATCATATGTAAACAAATGTAAGTAATGTATCATATGTAATCAAATGTATGTAATAACTGTAACAAAAGTATGCAATATAGGGTGATTATATCCATTGATATTGTATATATAGAGTGTAAAATTGCAAAGAAACATCTGTAATAATCATCATCATGAATATTATAATAATATTCGCTGTAAACAGTTATCATTATTATTATTATTTAAAAAACTTTATGTACGAGAAAGTATTTGCTATGCATATTTGTGTTCATATAATGTATGTAATTTATCTGAGAAATAATAAAATGTTAAAAAATAAAAAAATAAAAAAAAATTATTATTATTAATGGAGGGTGCTTTAGCAGCAAGCGGTCGCAAGCACGCTATTTCGATGCTCCCATATTTTAAGTTGCAAAGTAGATCTTTTCTTGTGAATTAAAATTTAAAGTACATCATTGAATTCCGTTCTTCAAGACGAACATATTGATGTAAAAACTGTAAGTAAATTATAAGTATTCAAAGTTCGAAGTATACGTTGGTCAACTATGCGATAAGAGAACAAAGGAAGTCGCCATATTAGAAATTATAGCAAGATCGTCAAACAAGAAATATGAAGTGCTACAAATGCCAAGAAGACTTAACGGGGGAAGAAAACCAAGTAACATGTAGGAATTGCCAGAGAAACATGCATTTTCTATGTTCAGGATTGTCTGAGGCTACTTGGCAGCGAAAATCAAACAAGAATCGTGACGAGTGGAAGTGTCCCCATTGCAGAGACAACAAAGGAATGTCGCCTTCGACCGCAGGCGGAAAACAGCACATGCAGAAAACAACCGCAGGCAGTAAACAGCTATCAACAACAGAGGGAATTAAAAACAAAGAAAAAAACAACGGAAACCCAGGTGAGTGAACTTTACTTGTCCGAATACTTAACGGCATATTATCAGAAACTATTCTACCAAGTAAGGAAAGTAAAAACAGAAAACAATTACCAGTTTATATGGATAAGAGACAGCAAAATATTCCTCAGAAAGACACAAGACGCAAAACCAATCGAAATAAAATCCGTAGACGACCTCAACAGGCTGCCACATTGAAAGGAATATTGACAACTCGTAAAGAAGGAACAGCACACCAACCAACATGAATACAGACCATCAAGCAGACGTAATCACCCCGGAACATGATAATTGCCACATTCTGAAATCAATAACAGAATGGAAACAAGTGACAATCCCCAAAAAAGGACTATCTATTCTCCACATCAACATCAGAAGCATTCAAAAATACTGGCTGACCCTGCAAGCTTATCTGAAGGAAGATATAGACGAAATAGACATTTTAATAATGACTGAAGTATCTACGACAAACGAAGAGGCATCCACCTACCAAATGCCACACTTCAAACAACACAAACACTGCAGACAAACAAAACGAGGCGGTGGTATAATAATATTTACCAACCATAAACTAGAAGTAACTGAAATAAACTATATATTAGAATACGCAGAAAACATATGCATCGAAATTAAAAACATCAAACAAGAAAACTCCCTGATATTAAACGCAATATACAGACCACTCAACTTAAGCACCACAAAATTCCTAGAAGAATTAAACAGATGGCTTTCAGCCACGGAAGTAGGCACCTCAGAATACTTCATAATAATAGGTGACATGAATATAAACATCAGGAACATAAATAACAACACAGAACAATACCTAGACCTCGTATCAGCATATAACATAACCCCATCCATACAGTCGTATACACGAGAAGAGATAGTCGGAAACACAACAACCTCATCCTGCATTGATCATATAAATATAAGGGCAGCTTCAAACAGCCACACAGCAGCCGTCACAACATGCAAACTAGCAGACCATTATTTCACAGCATTACAGTTACACACTTAACCAAAACCCATAAAAATCACTGAGACTACAAAACAGTATCATAGCATTCTAAACGAAACAATAGTAAACGATGAAATCAGAAAAACAGACTGGATGCAGATAGCATCTTTAGACTCTGCTGAAGCTGTATATAATAATCTTAAACTTGCATTTAACAAAATATATAACAAAGCATTAACAAAAATAAAAATACGCCCCCAAACGAAACAAAATCCATGGATAACAGGCAACATACTAACAGACATACAAAGAAAAGATGTCGTATGGAAACAACTTAAGAAGTCGCCGAAACAATATCACTTTAAAAGCTGAATACAAAAGAAAACGGAATCTCCTAACAACACAGATTAGAACGGCAAAAAAGAAACTATTACAGCAACAAATTAACAACAGCTCAGAATGACATAAAAGAAACCTGGCACCTGATTAATGAAATGCTGGACAATACGCACAGAACCACTGCCTCAGGAACAATAAAACACAGCTTTGCCTGCGACACCAAATCCCTCAAACAGTTGGCAAACAACGTTAATCAGCACTTCGTGATTTCTGTCCAAAAACTACAAGAAACAATCTTTCCTCACACAAACGAACATTCTTCACTAGGTCCACGAGCAACCCCGTCGATGTGGTTCCCCACAGTAACAAGAAGAACCATCACTGGCAATTCAAAAAATTAACCGGGGATAGACTGAATCAGACCAAAAGACATCAAGAAACACTCAACCAACCTACTTCCAGTTATACAAAAACTGTTAAATAAAATCTTCGAAACGGGACACATCCCTGAAACACTGAAGACTGCATTAATCACACCCATACACAAACAGGGAAAAAGAAACATTATAAGTAATTACAGACCCATCTCCACGTTGTCTGTAATCAACCAAATCATGGAGCGCATCGTGCATCAGTAACTCTCCACATACGTTGAAAAATTTCAAATCATACTCAAAACACAATATGACTTTCAAAAAAATAAAGGAACAGCAACACCCCTGGAAGATTTCACAGATCTAATAAACGTTGCATTGGATAAAAACAGAATAACATTAGTGGTATTCATTGACCTAACAAAAGCATTTGATACACTAACACACAAAACCTTGTTAACGAAACTAACCCATATCGGAATTGAAGGTCGTCTACTCCAGTGGTTTAAAGCATACACGAAAAACAGAAAGCACACCACACGTATAGGATCATCATACAGCAAAGAGGTACATGTAACCTGTGGAGTACCGCAAGGAGCTGTCCTATCTCCCATTCTATTTAACATATACACACACGATATAAGCCAACTCCCCTAAAAAGTAAAATCTTCCAGAACGCAGACGACACGGCCATAGTATCCATTCACAATAATACAAATATCGTTTACACAAATATGCAACACGACATCAATCAAATCACTAACTGGTTAACCGAAAACGGCATATATATAAACCCTGGAAAAACAACGCTAATGGTATTCAAAAACCCCAAAACCCTGCCCATAGAAACGAAATATCTCACTATCCAACATTCATCATCCTATACACAAAGTGCAGAACCTAAAATCACAACCATCACACAGGTGAAAACAACACGCTATCTCGGACTTCACTTCGATGCTGATGAAGTTGGAATAGCCATACAACTACCTACATACCAAGCTTAGGATAATAACAAGCAAACTATACAGATTAAAAGACATTGCCCCAACCCACATAAAAATACTAATCTATAAAGCATTATGTGAAAACATTTTAAGATATGCAATCACATCATACGCATTTTGCGCAGACTACACACTTAACAGGCTACAATGGTTGCAAGATAAAATGGTAAAACTGATATTCTGGGAACAACCCACTCTTATGCAGGAAGCACGGACAAAACACAAAATATTTAAGGTGAAACACTTATGCCACTACACAGTCATGTTAAAACATTACTACAGCCTAACATATAGAGTAACCAGAACAACATATCAAATAACAAGACCACAGTCAACAAACCACATAACATATAAGTACAACAATCACCACAGCAAAGCCACCCGAAACTTCTACGTACCTGACATGATAAACAAACTGCCGTTCGACAACAGAAACCTAGGAACATACAGAGAGCTGACACAGGCGCTATATAAATATTATAGCGAGAATGAAAATTAGAGCAATTCCTGTTTCTCTCCCCCACACACATGCACATACACACAAACCTATGACAAACCCTCCTCTCAAAAACCATCACTACAAGAACACAAAGAAACAAACACACCATGTTTAAATCCAACCCTATTTGCACAAAAAAAAATAAAAGTTAAACTGTAATAGCAGTCGAAGTCTTCCAAGCACCTACCAACAAACAGTAAAATCAACACCTGGCTTGTGACCAGTATAGGAACATAACCATGAAACCACCACCATCTATCATCTATTATCTTCCTCAGAGAAGCTCTGCTAAGCTTTGAGGAAGAAAATTATTAACTTGCAAGTATCTGTTAATTTTGAATATAGAATATACATAATAATAATAATAAATTATTATTATTATTATGTATATTCTATATTCAAAAATTCTGTATAATCTTTATTCTTAATATTAGAAGAACATGTGTTGTAAATACATAATATAGAGGCAAAAAAGTATTTTTAAAAAATTTAATTGAAATCCAATGTAGAAAATGTAGCACTTTGTGCTGAATTCTGTAAAATTATAAGTTGCAATGTCACTCAAGATGTTTATTGTATGTGTAAATATTTTAGCAGATCAATAAAAATATTATCATATAAAAAAAATTATTATTATGATTACCCATCGCAGATAAACACAACGTACTTGCTTCTGTGGTGTTCAAAGTCCGCGAAGAACCCGTTTCCGACCCCTTATCTAATCAATTTACATACATAACTACTGTCGCATTTGTTTAAGCAAGTTTCATATTTTTGAGAGGAAAACTTGAACAGTTGAAGATAAACAAGTCAGCACTATTTAATATCAAAGAACTCAGATTTGGGAAAGATGAGGCCATATACAGACTAATAACCATGAACAAACCGATATGCGTAATATGGGATTCCCCCCCCCCCCCCAATCTTTTTACGAATGAAAGCTACACAGCTTTTTCGTTGGAGAGTAGAACGCTGTCCACATGGCCAATCAGGCCTCCATTTTAGTTTTATTTTATTTTATTTTTTATTAATTGTTTTCCTTTTTCATCTTTTACATACACAATATTTAGATACACACAAAAACAATATCGACGTCCCAAATAATTAAATACATTAGAATGAAATATCTTTCTCTCATTCTCTAAACTCAAGACAACAGTAGAGACTTGAAAAGACGGATAACTAATTTATGTGAACTTGAGTGGATATTAGCTTACGTTAGGAATTTGATCAGATACCATTTATGATTCTGTCTTTTCAAAATACGGAATTTTTTTATCTTTCAATATCGTAACAAAATACTTCATATTAAAACTGGTCCAGTTTTATTAGTGTTTCATTAGTCATATTGTTCTTGCTGTTACGTTCTGGGTTTCAGGACATTTTTAATAGGATCTCATTCACAAAAACGCCGTAAACCTTCGTCCATTTAGTACCACGGGACCATGGATAGTCTCAATATTCTCCTTCTCGTTTACATGCCTAACAATAAATAATAATGCCAGACAAATAATGGCTTCCAAATTACAGCCATACTCTTACTTGTTTGGTACCTAGCTCATGTTTGGTCATATATATTGTGTTGAAAGTCCCAGGAGATCTTAATCAATATCAGAAAGGCTATATATTAGATGAACCATGCAACTGTAGTAGCACAAAGTTAATTTTTTTTTCTCAGTCTACTCTCCTATTCCATAAATTGGATTTATAAAAATTTGATTAAGTTTTTTTTGCTGATTCGAATAAAAGTGGAGATCAGTATTATGTAACTTGGAACTGGAGCTATACTAGATCGAATTTAGCAGATCGAATTTAACAGATCCTTGTCATAATCATGGGAATATGACAAGGATCTGTACTTAAGTTTTGTAGATCTGGAAAAGGCATATGGCAAGATGCCCAAAGAAAAACTTTTCAAAACGTTACAATTATATGAGGTGACTGGAATATTATACAGAGAATACACATAGTCTCTATGTAAGTTGTCAGTCAGCAGTTAGAATTGAAGGAAATACAGGAAGATAGTTTGATGTAAAATCAGGGGTAAGACAAGGATGCACATTGTCTCCACTCTTATTCATCATCCATATGGATCACATTGCGAAGCAAAGTGGAATTAAGCCAGATATCAAAACTGGATACGTAATCAATTTCAACCCTTTTCTTTGTGCAGATGATGTTATACTTCTAAATAAATCCAATACAAGCCTTCACGATTCCTTAACAAAACGGAATAACACAAGTAACAAATGTTATGTGAAAATCATCAATAAAAAGACAAAAATTATTAAATATTCGGAAGCATTGAAAACATCCACTATAGAACAAGCACAACATTTCAGCCATTTGGGCACAATTTTTAGTAAAGATGACAAATTAAATATGGAAATAGACAACATCATAGGCAGAGCTGGTCTAGTATGGAGTCAACTGAATATATTTATTTATATGGAATAAAAGAGACAATCAAAATATTAAACTGTATTCAAGAGAGTATTGAAACCAATTTTAACTTAAGGATCTAAAAACTGGATTATAAACATAACACCAAATTATATCTGTGATATTCAGTCTTTGGTAAGATAGAGAATATATAAATGGATATTACGATAATATATCGTTTATTTATAATCATTGAGTTTTCTTAGGAATATGACACATCTTGTTGAAAATAAGAAGTGCCCTTGAGTATTACAATTATTTTTTTATATTTTGAGAAGAAATAAATTCAAATAAACATTCTGTTCTTAGATTGAATTGAATGGGTAACCATCTATTCAAACCAAACGAGTTATGTAACATTTTCCTATTTTTTTTTAATAAGATCGGACTGATTGATTATATTCGAAAACTCGGAATCCTTTACAAAAGAATGACCGCCATTCAGCAACATTCGCCCCTCAAATACCCTCAAATAGTCTCTTCTTTATTTTCTGAATAGAGGAGGTGACCAGTCATCCTTATAACGTGCTGATAGTGAAGGTCGTGTCTTTGTAGGGCATGACAATGGTTTGGCGCATACGTCGGAGTTCTTCTTCATTCTGTAGTGGACGATCACATAGGGACGTCCTTTATAGTTGACGAAAGGTCACTGCGAACTGCTAATGTGCATTACAGTAGTTGAAATGCATTCATATATCTGAACCAATGACTATTCATTTGCATTGCATTGGTTTCCAACAGAAAGGCTACAACTCAACTGTTTTATGACTTCCAGAAATAGGGTCTTGTTTAGCGGAAAAGACACGAAATGTTTTTCGATTGCAGATGCGATGCGTTTGTGTATGCTTTTAGTAGCGTTGCAGTTGACGAGATCTCCATCACCCAATAAAAATGGCAAGAAGAGGCAGTAGCTATAGAAGATTCCGATGCCTGGAACGTTTGAGCTTGACAATATTTGACGAATGACGAGGATAATGGAATGAGCTGTTATCATAAGCACTATGGATAGTATAGGAAGTTAGATGCCATTTATGTGCAAGAGGAAGAACACGTAGGCTTCGTTATCTAAAAATAACAGAGATAATGACATGCAATGATCGCTGACTTTTATCTCCTTGGTTGAAATTGGCTGAATATGAGCTCGATTCTCTACTAGATAGATATCAGAATGTTGTTAATCCCGTAACTCAAGATTTGAGTATAATCGGAAACATATCAGAAAGACTAGAATATTTATTAGTATAGAAACTATTAAGAATTATTGTGAATGCTTTTCTTTCAAAAAAAAAAATATATATATCCAAAACAGTGAGCTGATGAGCTGTTCTTAGTAGTATATTGGAGATTATATACCTTGGTCATCTGTGCAGTATTTGGAGGAGAAAATTTATGCCAGGGGATCGATTTTATTTTTGGGGTGATGATATTACTACTGTACCGTCTGGATGTGCACGAGGTGCAAGAGCAGAAGTTGCACCCAGTGTCCTTGGTCGGAGAAGACATGACTGGCATTTGAACGGAAGATAAGTCTTCTGTTCTTGGCCATTTCAAAGGCGGATTGGATTGTTGATGTTTTTTTGTTGCATATCTGTAGGCTGAGTGTGTAGCTAAAATGTTTGTCTAGAGCCATTTATGGTATGCTGAAATATTTGTTCGGACTGCCACAACATACTCGTGTGCCAAGACATTTCAAAGACTTCGATAGCGGGTAAAAAGGCTTGGAGTGGACAATAGAATGAGAAAGAATATTCCTCATTCTATTATAATGATATTTATATACGTAGGCTGTTCAATAAGTAATAAGACTGTATTTATACAGAAAACAGATTATCTTTAATCGTCACCATTTACATGGTCTTTTTCGAAGTAACTACTGTGAGACGCGATGCATTTGTCCCAACGTTGCGTCCACTTCTTAAACACAGGTGAGAGTCCGTTTTTTGAGAGTTCTTTCAAAACCGCCTCCGCAGCTTTTACACATGCTTTGTTGCTTTCGAAATGGTGTGCCTCTTAGTGGTTTCTTGAGCTGAGGAAACAGCCAGAAATCGCACGGTGCGAGATCAGGACTGTATGGAGGGTGTGGTAGGATATCTGTGTTGTTCTTCTGCAAAACGTCCACTACGCAACCAGCAATATGTGGCCTTGCATTATCATGGTGCAATAAGAAGCCATTCTTCAGCAATGGACGCTTCCTTTTGACGTGCTTGATGATAATCGCTGCTGTGTTGATCATTGTCTCTGTGATGGACGTTGAAGGTCTTCCCTCACGTTCAAGATCTTCCACATTTTGCCTTCCTTCCTTAAAAGTTTTATGCCAGCGAAAAACACTTGCCCTCGACATTGCTTCATCGTGGAAAGCTTCGCGTATCATGTTAAAGTGTCCATTGCCGATTTTTGCAAACGCACACAAAATTTAATCGCATAACGCTGTTCCAAGGACGCTTCCATTTCGAAGACTGGTCGCACCTCGCAGGCGCGCCGATGAGCACTTGCGTTTAGTCACGTGACACTCTGGCACATCAGCCCGTATACGCCATCTATCAACCTCTTTTGTTAATACATACAGCAACATTTCTTTATTCCACAGAAATTAATATTGTGATGAGTGGTTTCGCCACAGTAAAATTAGTCTTATTACTTATTGAACAGCCCACGTATATATATATATATATTATTATATTCTTTTAATCAGGATGTTATGCATCAAAGAATTATTATTAAGAAAGAGATGTGAAAATAATCCGAAACATTTTGTGATTATCACCGTTTATAACGATTCTCGTGAGTGACTCATGGTCTACTAAACTGACAATCTATAACCATTCTATTTATAACCTTTTTGCAATTATTATGTAATTGCAATTAATGTGCTCATTATTTCCATGGACAGCGCTTGCACAATGCATGCATATAACCCTATGCATTGCATGACACTTTGTATCATTTGCATGATTATTTACGAGGAAAAGTTTTGAACAAATCACTATAAACGAGGGAAAAAAAAACTGAAATGTCTTGATATTTTTGTTATAAAGAAATACAGAAATAAATTACATGCTAATGTTAAATGAAATAACGTATCTAATTATTTTATACAAAGCGTGAAACTCTTCTTTCATTCAATGTGAATTTATCCACAATTCATGCAGAAAATAAAAAATAAAAATAAAAAAGATGTTTGGCATTGTATTCTGGGTTTACTTAGGGTTAGATACAATAAGCAAAGGTTAACGTGAAGGGAAGTATTTTGCTTTGTTTCCTAAACTTAAGTAAATTGCATTAAGTTTAAAGATTTTTGGAAAGTTTAGAATGTCCGCGCGGTTAGCCTAGTGGCTTTGCGCTTCGTAACCATATGCTTGGGGAAGGAGTGTCCTGGGTTCGATTCCCGTCTAAGACGTGAGGAGCTGAATGATCTCCCTCAGCCATAGTTAAGTTAATCAGTTTTAGGCCTGGATAGCAGGGTTTTTACCACCAGTTTATCTGAGGTTTCTCATCCCGCAAGCAGGCAAACCGGCCTGTGAACACACACAGACCTACAGTCATAAATACTTAATCCCCCCCATGAGGGGGCTCAACTCGTCCCCAATAGGGAGGTCTTAGTTGTTTCAGCCGTAATTTCAAACATCCACAACTACATGTTAGGTAGAGAGGTTGTAGTAATCACAGCCCTAAGTTTAATGACTTCCCTCCCCTTATCCCCCATCTAGTACACGTATACAACATAGTGCTCAAAGTCCAATTGATTCTGTTATTAATTATTACCTCAAGTAAATATATTAACTTTGAGAGAATTTTTACGAATATATGCTTCATCCTAAATGAAAGTAGACAATAATGAACGAGATTTTATCAATCAATACAAATTGTTGCATCATTGTAATGATCAACTTCAAAGTGAAACGGGTTAATAATAATCGCTGTACCAATCTGTCAATAAAAAAAAAAAAATCGAGAGAGAAAGAGAGAGAGAATTTGAAAGGTATATTTTATTTTCAGGAATTCTTGAATACCTTGATACCTATTACAGCGATTAAAGTTTAATCAATAACCTATTTATATTTCAAAAAACAAAATCGATGATTAAGCTACTCGAGAAAAGTTTAAGACTGATTCTGGGTATAAGAACGTCTCTTGGCATTAAGAACCAACCGAGTAAGTTACGAAACAGTACTGATGATCGCATATTAGGGTTCGTTCCCATAACCTTTGGTGTCTCGGGAACCTCAGTGATCGAAGGTCATGGCCTCCAGAAACGATATCCATCATCAAGGAAATTTTATTGCTTTCTTTCCGGTCTTTTTTGAGCGACAAAAGTTCAGATTACAAATAGAAGAAATGGATTTATTGCCGAATTCTTGTGACAGCCACACAATCCACCTTTTCGTTCCTGTAACAACTTCCCTCCTTTCTCCACCCAGACACACCAAAGATAATGTCTTAATATCCCTTGGGTCACTTCGAGAAAGCCATGTACCCTCCCCCCACATACCCTGAGGCAGAAACCGTCATCTTGTAAGCTTTTCTTTCGGAGTTTCGAATATCTTCCGCTAACACCCACTATTGCGCTCTAGGGATGCCTTCTCCAAATACCTGCTTTCCTCAAAAGATGTTTTCGTGACAGTGACAGAGAGCAGATTACTTCAAGACGGGCAACTTTAGAACTTTTTAAAGACCCCAGGCACTACCGTTAGCAGTCTTAGATTCCTGCTTGTAGATCTCTCTCTCTCTCTCTCTGTCTCTCTCTCTCTCTCTCTCTCTCTCTTTCTAGTGCACATTCTCAGAAGAAAAAAAAAGCAGATCAGTGTCGTCTGCCAATTCGGTGTGCACCTGTCTGTTCTCGTTCTTATTAGCAACACTAGCCTTCCGAGAAAAGCCCAAAGGCAGAGTCAGTCTTGGCAAAACGTCAGTGACAGTCTCCATCGCAAGAACGGACAACGGCAAGATGAAAGGTGAAACGACAAAAATTTCTGAACTCTACGCCAAGCCACGTCCATTACTCACCGAACAGATGGAATAGTCGTTTCAGGGTAACTTAATCCCTTGCAGCCACGAAATAATACTCGAATACAAATCTTGTAGAGGTCTCTCCAGGATATTAGATGAAAGTTTTAAATTCATTTATTGATTTTTTTTTTCAGTCTTTTGCCTGCCTTTTCTATTCCGTATATTCTAAAGGTCGTTTCTTAAAGTACTGCTACACTGGGAACAATAAATGCACAACATTTTCTTGTGAAAAGTGTTAATGAAAAATGCCTTTTAAAGAAGTAATCCTGTTTTATTCTCAACAACACGTTCTTTAAAAGTTTCCTAACTTACTCTATAGGTGGCGTGTTAGTGTTAATCTACATACCTTCCCCTTCTTCAGCAGCAAAACCAAATGCTATCACTACTACTAGCTAAGCCCATTAACAGCACCTGGCTGTAGATTAAATAGCTATTTGTAAACGTTAGTAAATGATGCTTCTGGAGCAACAATGCATCGTCCCTTCCACGCGCATCACCATGGCTACGTTTCTTGCGTGACTGTGATACTTATGGAAATTAACTGTTTTATTCTTTATTTCAAAGTGCAACCAACCTTGTACCTCATTTAATATCGACTAAAGCTCTCTAACTTTATAGCCGGTACGAGCAAAACAACCTTGGCGTGATAAACACAATAGAAAGCCGTGAGTATGTCAAAGCACCATCTAGTGTATACTTAGGAAGCTCCAGAGAATTATGTAAATCCTTATGGTGTGAGCCTCGATGAAAATCGCATCACATAGAAAAAGTCAACCGATGTGTAAATTTGATCCATGCAATTCAAAAACACCCTAATATCGCCTGGTAGCGTTTTCTTTCGTCTCCATAAGATTTTTTTTTTAATCTTGAATATAGCCCATCTTAAATTTAATTGCAGTTCATTGACAACTCGGCATCACATTACCCAAGGTGTTGGAAGCGAGAAAAGAAGGGAGACGCAAGTTTTGTTTGCACCTAACAGGAACGAACCGCTTGTTATTCATAGAATTCTTTAAGAAAGGATACTGAAGATAAGTTTTTTTTTCATTTTCTTGGAACGCTGGAATGAAAACGACTTCGTATTTTACCAGGAAAAGCTGACAGCCTTAAATATGAAGATATTTCATTCACGAACACAGAGAAAGAGAGAGAGAGAGAGAGAGAGAGAGAGTATAAAAAAACTCTAGAATTTTTTAAAGTAATTACCAAATATTATATATTACATTTATATAGAAATATTTAAGCTAGGTATTTTAACATGTCATACAATATGACATGTTTAATAAGTGATGGTACCATCACTAAAATTCTACTCAGTAAGAGCGGAGATATTGCAATATATAATTTTTAAACAGACAAGGAAATATCATTAAGAAAGAGCCTTTAAAATGCTTCATTAGACAAAAAAATATTAAAGAAAGGAACAGGAGAGTATTATCCACAGAGATCGACTAAAAACGTTGACGCTATAGATTTACTGCCTTCATTATAGGAAAAAAAATTCTTTTGTAATGGATTTCAACTTTCGAAAATTAATAAATGTTCAACCTTAATTAAACTAATAAAGTGCAACAATACTTCTCATTGAAAATTTTAAGTAAGGAACTTGGATCGTTTAGGATGGAAACCTTATGAATGATGAAGAGTGAAATAGTGAAGTCCTCAGGTACCACTTTTTAGGATTCTTGTGAACAACACGTTTACGAAGGAATGTTTACTGTTTCAAATACTTCTAGAAAGTGAGTTTTTTGTTTCTTGTAGCTATGTTTATTTTATAGCACGGAGTGAGATTACCATCCTGTTTATTGGAGGCCACAAATGGCTTGGAAATTTATATGTTTAGTCTCTCTAGAGAGGATTTCTGGGTCACCCTTGAGTATATTCAAAGCAATAATACTAATATACTATAGACTAACAGCTTTTTTATGGGTGGAAAAAAAATGAATCATTTCATCTTCTGATTAAGATCAGAGAACAGGAGTTGTCCTTCACAGCATTTTGAATACGTTAACAGATTAATCAACTTTCAAATTTTTTAAATTTTATATGTGCGATATGTGTTTTTAAATGGCCGAGTGTTTAGCGTATCCACTCACTCTCTAACAAATCTGCGGATTCGAATTTCGTCGTGGGCATGGATGTTTGTGTGGGAGATGAATTCATCTCCCACACCATAAGGATTTACATAATTCTCCTCGTTTACTGGAGATCTGAAGTGGCTTGAAAAAAAGTTCCATGGTTGGTCTCGAGAAAATGTTTCTGGTTTATGTAAAAATAAATAAAAAATACAAAAAATATATAATCAATAAAAATAGAAGACAAAATCCTAACCCAACAACGGTATGAATATACTACAGCTATACAAATAAATCTTTCGTGGATGAGAGCCATATAAAAAAACAACCGCTTTTATAACTTTTATTCATTACTACATTCTGGTCGCTTAATGGGCCTTATTATCCAACAATTAATAATAATTAATTAATAGCTTATGTATTAACCTATTTATTAATAATTTATTAACTTATTGTTCCAAAACTCAATACACTGTTGGCCATCTTTGAGATTATTAGATACAGCGTTCCTGGCTAGATTTTGGACACATTTCTCCACCAAAATGGCAGTCAGTGAAACGAACGTCGCCATCAACGGACATTCTAGTTTCAAAGGTGCTACAAATACTTCGTATTGGGATTCGTTGAGGGGACGATTTTATCTCCTGCATCCCGATCCTAAAACCATGTAGCTACAGTTATTATGTATGAACTCGGTACGTTATGACGTTAATAACGCAACTGAGACGTGTCTAAAATTAACGGTCACAGGGCAGGTGGGCAAATTAACTCTCAGAAAATGTCAGCATGACTGATGTTCGTTTTTCTGCACACTATATCAAACAATGAAAGGATTGCCAATCACATGGAATGAAGCTATTCGCACATCATAACGATACAACAATACTTATCAGATGATATGACAAATGTATCATCTGGGATACTGCAAGAAACCAATATTTCTTTTCAATATTCCTTTCTCTTTCTTTGAGTTTATAGTCGGCTATAATACTAACAAAAAACCTATTTTTTTCCTCACATTCCCTTCTTTTAATGACGTCAGCTATTCTGTGGCAGTCGCATGAACTGACTGACCACTAATATGGCATCCTATGGTAATATCTTGCTGAAAATCTAAACGTCTAAACTACGCCTCATTTAGCATGCATCCCCTTGCATTTATACTGTGTGCGTGTGTCATTGATACGTAATATTCCGGACAACTCGTGGAGTCTGCATAATTTTTGCATTGCAATATAACTAACGTGTTTAGGTCAATGTATGTTTAAAACTATGTTTTCCTGTACCATAAAATGAATCAAATCTCTAATATCCTGCAGGCATCTTCTTGAGCGAACATTTGACGTGCTTATTTTAATACCCAGTCAGCTCATGCAAAAAGTTAGGTGAATTCTGCAGTATTGATTACTTTTCAAAATTTCTTTCGAAGTTTCATACCGCGATATTAAACAGGAAAAAGCATACAATCCGGAGAAATCAAGATATGAGAGATAAAAGAAAGACCGGAAAGAAAATAAAATCAGATAAAAAGGGAAAACTAAAAAAATGAAGATTCAATGGAGATAAATGAAAGATGGACAGAAAAAAAAAGAAAAACAGAGAAATTAAAAAAAGAAAGAAAGAATTAACACGATTAATTTTTATTGCTATTTATTGTATGTTCTATTTCAAAAGATTTTGTTTGATTATTTTGTTCGCTTTCTTTATGTTCTCTGTAATAGAAAGTTTGTTATTTATACTGGCGGACGATAGAAAGGAGGATGAATTTTAACCTTTTCGTAACGGAACATTCTGAAAATGGGCTAGGTAAGAAATAAACAGAAAATAAATAGCCCAACTTGTCAGAGGAGGAAAGGCCCACGGGAAACTTATCCTTTACATATGAGATAACCAGAAAAAACTGTAATATTAAGCTACCCTCTGATCTGCAGTTCTCCTGTATATTTAACAATGAATCGAAGAAAATAAAATCGATTAAAACTATCCATATATGTATTTTGTGTTACTTGACATATGACGTCATCGGAAGTTCGGAATAGTAGCTTCCTGTCTTCGAATTTGTATATATTAGCAGATCAATAGCTGATATACTTCACTCTCTGTAAAGTCGCGCACATTTTTTCCTTTTAAATTAATTATTAAATGAATGGGTAAATTATTTAGTTCATTTAAATCTATTTATTTACTCATATATCAATATTTAATTAATAATTTTTTATTTCAAATTTACTTTATTTAATTAATTATTTGCTTAAAGTTTACGATTATCTGATGCAGATTCTCAAGTCGATAATTTAAAAAAAAAGTAAAATATTTTAAAATAAAATGTATAAAAATATTGCAATAAGTGATTATAAAAATAGTATTTTGTAAATAAGTTTAACTTTTGTTTATACTTTAAACTACATTTGATGAATGATGGATTAAGAAAATTAATAAGTCCAATTGCGATAACAAATTGTTGATTACATTTGAAATTGGTTTCAATCTTTGTAAATTTTAATATTCCATAATAAACAGCAGTTTCTTATAAATTTATAATTAAAATTTAGAAGTGAACTTATTAAATAAGCAAAATGTCAAAGCCACGAAGTGCCTCAAAATGAGAAAATTAAAAGCAAAAATAAAACTGGAATAAAAATAAAAATATTAGAAAGACAGGCAGACAGAGAGAGAGAGAGAGAGAGAGAGAGAGAGAGAGAGAGAGAGAGAGAGAGAGAGAGAGAGACAGATTAAAATTAATGAGAGGGTTTTGAAGAGCCATCACTTTTGAAAAACAAATAAAACGTGGTTCCAAATTTAAACCATTTTAAAAATATCTTATCTAATGTTAACCCTCATTGTGCACGAAATATACTTTTATTATGCTTGATTACTGTTTCTGATCGCTATGACTTCTGTCACGACCAAATAGTCCATTCTTTACATCAGTGCAATCTCATCTCCACGAAACTTTCGAAGGCAGAGCTATAGCCTCGATGCATAAAACCCGATAAAATCTAAAACTACCCAGCAACATGATTATTATCTTTCCTAGGAGCGCTTTCATCTAAGTACTCTTTGCCTGAAAGCTAACGGGCGTATCACATGGATGTGTTATATATTGTTATGTGACGCAACAATGACTTCGCGTTCACAACTCGAGAGAGTGTGTGTGTGTGTCTGTGTGTGTCCTCGCAGTTAGTGTTATCTCAAAGGCTTCTCTGCGACTATGAATGAAGCAGCATTAATAATAATTATGAATACACGCTGTTTGAACAGGACTGGGATGGCGTTGGGGGCTCTGTATAAAGGAGATAGGTGGATGGTGTCGGTACAGTTCATTTGCATTAATATCATCGCTTTTCACCGGCTTCATAATCTCTCTAGCACATCCAGGGAGGAAACGGAAATGGACTTGCATGTTTCTTACTCACGACTCGAAGATAATGAAATTTCTCTCACTTACCGAGACTAGAATACGGAGAAGCTTATTAAGTGAAGCTGCTAGAATAGAAGATAATTTCGGATTACATTAGCAGTTTCCTGCTTGAAAGCGTCGGGAATAGTCCTCGACATTTCAAATTTCCCCCTTCTTTTAAATATTTTAGGCATAAATTAATATTAGAATTTCATTCTACTTTAGCGAGTACAGAAGGAGCTAGAACACTTCCATAGCAAGGCTGGAATGAGAAGTGTGTTAGAGTAGCTTACTGATGTCCTTGCAAAATTATCTCTCATTTACATCGATGCGAGAGAACTCCCCCCCCCCCTGCCATCCCTTTCCCTACCTCGTATCGTCTCCTTGAAGAAATAAGGTACTTCAAGAGATTTCATTTCGTACAGGAAGGGATACTCTAGTTTCTCAAAGTGAAAACGCTCTCTGGAATATTTTTGTTTCCCAAGCGAAGTGTGCACAGACTAGACTTCCATGCGTCAACAGGCCACTCACAAATGGTGGGCGGTTGCCGTCCGTCTCTAATTAATTTCCGCACAAGACAGCCGTGATTATTCTGTATGTAGAAATCGTGTCGGTTGACTCACCCATACTAATATTCGGCGTGTGAGTGTCGTTATTGCGTGTTCCTCTGTCAAATATGACTGATGCAAGATAACATTTCCATGGTCAGTTTGCCGTGTATCCTCAAATAGAAAGCTTTCAGATATGTATGCTCGACTTTGACAAATTAATATCATGCGCAATTGTAATTGCTCGCTAGAAGTCGTTTGTGTGTTACCCATTAAACCCTTTCCCGATGAAGGTTCCTTCTAATTAAACAAACATTTTCAATTGATGTACGGTGAATGATTTTGATGAATAACATGTCATATGAAACACGCGCACACAGGTTAAAGCGTTATATAGGCGTAATGTGTAACGAAGTTTTTTTTTTTTTTACTGGTTAGGCTTAAGTGACGATACATACTTTTGGTGTATAAAAACATACATCGAGTATTATTTGGAATTAAGTACGTATTATTATAAATTACATCCACGATGTCATAAAATGTCACTGCCAAAGTTATCGCATTAAGTTTCGTGGAGTAGGGATGACCCCACAAATATATGCGACGTCTTCATGGATTATAACGTGTCATCTCGATCTCACTGTAATCATTGACAATGATTAGAGGTGAGTTAGTTTTAAAAGCCAAATGTTTTTCTTGGAACCAACTGCAGATTATCAACTGAGTAATTCAATTTTGCATGCATACATAGGATGGATGTTTTGTTTGTGAAGAGGAAGGCGAAGAATTATTACCATTTAGATAGAGATTAGTAATAAAACATTTTCTGTATTGATAGGAGAGTAGATATGTACAGTGCTACTTGGAGGTCGTTATCTCTAGAGAGGTGAATACTTTTCTCACGACTTCGCTCAGTAATAAACAATGATAATAATAAACTTATGGTCCTGTTACAGTCAAATAAACTTGCTTTCGTAAATCTAATTAAGTATATTCCCCATAGTCTGTTATGCTCGTCAATGTGTGTTCTGTGGCCTGTTTGTCTGTTTTGCAGGGGAAATAAAAGGCGATTTACTGTAATAGCCGTGCAGAACAAACCACCTCACCTTCAGATGGAAAGCGTTGAATATGTATCTCGGAAAAACTTTGGATTTGAACCAGATTTTTTTCAAACAAAATGAAAGTATCGCTTTTCTGATCGTTTAATGGGTTTAATTTAAGATATAATAATAATAATATTTTTTTTTTTTTTTTACAATGGCAAAGTTTATTATTCTCATCACAAATTATTTACAAATATATAACTGAAGTATTACTATCACATTTTCTGTTTACAAGTATTCATTAAAGAATGTTAAGTAAATAATGTTAGATAAATACTACTACTGGTGTAATGTCTCAACTGCATCCTCGAAGCTTTGTAATTAGCTTATCTGAGGATGACACTGGTTATATATATATGTATATTATTGATTTGGTTGCTATGTTGGAAGTAGGAAGGTGTTTGGGAGGTCAAATGAATGATCCGAAAGGTCTGATCAAAGTGAAATTGCCGATATATCCTGTGTTATTGCATCTGTCTTGATGGTTCACATTTTTTTTTATTGTAGGAGGCTTTTTTTCACTGTGGCAGCCTTTCTATGTCTTCTGAGCTTTCAATTTGGCTTTGAAGTTTGTGACTTCCTTATGAATATCCTGGCATCTCTGGTACACAAAAATTGGTAATTTGTTTCTATTTGTGCTTTTCTTTCTTGGTACAACAGATTCTGGTTGAATGGTGTTAAATATTCGGATAGGAAGATTGGTGTATTGTCTTGCTGTGCGTTCAAGTCCTTGGCAGCTAGTTTTTTATTGCCTGCTGACTTTTATGAGATTGTCTCTTGTGGACTTGCTCGTAAGCTGAATTATGACTGGTGCAGGTCGTGGCAAGCCTTAGTTTTTGCTCTTCCTAGGAATCCGATTTACGGTCTGAATGTCGTTAAGCTGTAGGGGGATATCAATTGCATGGCCTGATTTTAAAACCACGTCTCTGAGGTTTTCTGTAGGTGCCGTTTCAGGAAGACCGTTTATGACAAGATCTTCTTTATGTTGTTGCTGATTTAAACGTTCGTATTGTAGTTTTAGAGAATGAAGTTCTTGACGGAGTTCGGATGTCTTTCATCAAACTGTGTTGCCTGTCATTTAGTGCGTTAATGCTCATTTTAATGTCTTTTACCGTTTGCAACACTTCTATCACTGCTAAATTATTATGTTTGACCAAATCTTGATATTCGGTAGATTTTTTGTTATTTGTTCGTTCTGTTTATTAAAGAGTTCTTGCACAAGGTCTACTAAGCTGGCTTTTATGGTCTCTAGACCGTTTTCTATTAATATATTTAAAGAGTTGAAATTATAGGACTCACCTGCATTTTTTTGTCTGTTCAGTTCGTCGTCTGATTTTGCCTCCGGTATAATCGGCTGCGTCGTAGGTGGCTGCTTTGGGTGCGTTTCTTTGTTCTTCCTACAGACTATGCACTTCCATTCCTCACGTGTTACATCGGATTTATATTTATGTTGCCCGGTTGTTTCTAAAAAGCCGGCACATTTTAAGTGTAGAATCCTACTGTATTTCGTACAAGCTATATTATTTCCGCCGGACGATAAATCCTCCAGGCATTTGATACACTTCATATTGA
The DNA here is from genome assembly GCF_054136105.1 of Typopeltis vanoorti. NCBI lineage: Eukaryota > Metazoa > Arthropoda > Arachnida > Uropygi > Thelyphonidae > Typopeltis > Typopeltis vanoorti. Next base: position 28,679,526 of record NC_143570.1, read on the forward strand.
CTTCATGATAATAATAATAATACACTATGCAGATAAAATTAACCTCCAGTTAAGTCTCTGATTAATCGCCTGATTGATCAAAGCATTAATCCGGTTTCAAAGTAGCTAAATTACTTGACGTGACAAACCATTGTGCATAACACGTATGATGTAATCAAAAGGTTTTTGATTACATTCGATGGGAACGACACCAATTTCGTAGAGTCGTTTGGATATATCCCATGATTTCACTTTCTGCGGAGCAGGGGTAGTCGTTAGTTTTTGTAAAAAACTAATGTAATATTCCTTCATAAGTGTTAACGCTCTTATGATGCGACCACTTTTTACTTAATTCTTACGCTGACTTAAAAATGACTTTCCACTATGAGATCGGGTATCCATATTCATTAATATATTTGGAAAATATCCAGTTAAGATCGTCAATGTGTGACATTGTATTATACTGAACAATGTGAGCTTCCAATAGCAGTGAAACTGGGATTATTTTGGAAAAAAAAAAAAAAATTCATTCCTTACATATTATCATATGTAAGGAATGAAAAATGCACGATATAAAACTCTTCTAATATTTTTCCACTTTAAGAATCACTAAGATAACAATATTTTATAAATAATACATTATTATTATTACGAAATCCCAGTAGATCTGAGTGTCGTAAAATTCATCGCTTTCTTAAAAGGATCGTGGAAAGTTAAAACGAGCATCTTCAGAGACGCTTATGAAATAAATAATTCAAGTCACTTTATACAATCGTTACAATTGACGCTATCGTTTCGACAGGCCCATTTTGATCTGAAAATTCATTTGGGAATGACTTACTGTTCTGCATTTATTGTTAGAAGATACGTGTTTTGAGGATGATTCTAAAGAGATAAAATTTTTTATTGTTCTTGTCATCTACTTTTGTTTAACAGACGTAAATAATAACAACAACAAAAATGTTTTATCTCTTTAGAAAAAGTGAATGAGATCCGAATAAGAAAGCAATGCCTCAGAGAATTCTTCTGTAATATTAGTAATTCTGAAGTGCAGACGTATTTTAAATAAGTGGGAATTCATGAAGTCTATCAAGTATCCGACATCTTTCTCTTGGAAGAAAACAATAAAAAACTTTACAGAAACTAGAATAAAAAGAATCCCAGGTAGTTAGGGCCCTGTCTAAGGGCCTTCAGTTAGCCGATCTCATATGCACACGGGAGGATTTTTTCCTTCTGAAAAAAAAAAAAATAAAAAAACTCAGCAGAGAATAAGCAGACTTACAGAGATGGATTAATTACCCTGTAATTAATCACTAAAAACGTATATAAAAATTCCGATTACTTGTCCGTAACAGGATAAAGTGACATGGGATTGCAGGAGAATGAAGGACCAAAATATTTTCACCTAACTGGGACGAGCCTGTGTAGCTCAGAGGATGTGGCGTTTGCCAACCACGGCGCTTGGCCGCACGAAGGAAGACTTGGTTTCGAGTCTAGTCGGCGACTAGAGGAAATTTTTCTAAGCCTTTTTTCGACCGGTTCCCGAGTTAGTCGATCTCTGGCACGGGCAAGCAGGTTTTTCCTCCCGGAAACTCGGGTTTTTCGTCCTGTAAACTCAAGAAAACCGACCGTAGAACCCACATTATTTCAGACATTAAATATATTGTGTTAGGGACCACGAGATGGTGGCACATCTGAGCCGTCTCTCTTCACTGAGTACCGCTTAATTAGTGATAGCCTTGGGCCATCTATCTCTGATTGGTTCCCGTGGAGATTGAACTGCCCACTCAGTCTCCAAAAGTTAGATAGGGCTAAATGGCCTCGCCTACTCCCGTATCGGGAATAAAAAGGCGTTAGCTGATTTTTTTTTTTTTTGAACTGGGAAAAAGTATATGAGATACATAAGGGATATGCACAGCCCCCATAATGGTTATCCTTACAATACAGAGTCCCAACCAAGAGTGGAATGTGCCTGAGTTAAGGAAGACGTGGAAAGGCATGCCAAGTACCAAATTCATTTTATGAGTACCATGTTTATTATTATTATTATTATTATTATTATTATTAAAGAGGGCGCTTTAGCAGCAAGCGGTAGCAAGCACGCTACTTCGATGCTCCCATGTTTTAACACGTTCATTGCCAATCACGCGATGCGAGTTCTCACCAAACGGCCGATCACGCGTTATCGCGTGGACGGCGCTAACTAAATAAAAAAAATAAAAAAATTTGGCCACCACACGAAATTTCAATTTTCAGCTTGGCAATGAAAGTGTTAAGTTGCAAAGTAGATTTTTTTTTGTGAATTAAAATTTAAAGTGTATCAGTGAATTCCGTTCTTCACGTCGAACGTAAAACTGTAAGTACCTACTAAGTAATAAGTAAATTATAAGTATTCAAAGATCGAGGTATACGTTAGTCAACTACGTGAGAGGAGAACAAAGGAAGTCGCCATATTAGCAGCCACAGCAAGATCGTCTAAACCAGAAATATGAAGTGCTACAAATGCCAGGAAGACTTAATGGGGAAAGAAAGACACATAACATGCAGGAACTGCCAAAGAAACATGCATTTTCTGTTCTGGACTGTCTGAGGTCATTTGGCAGCGAAAATCAAAAGCAAAGCGTGACAAATGAAAGTGCCCACATTGTATAGAAAACAAAGGAATGTCGCCTTCAACCGCAGGCGGGAAACAGCCACTGCAGAAAACAACCGTAGGCGGTAAACAGGATATGTGGCATTCAACAGCGGAGGAAATGAAAAACAAAGAATAGAACAACGGAAACCCAGGTGAGCCAACTTTGAATGCATTACTTGAAAACAGATTACAAAACCTAAAAGACTGTTTAATCAATTTTGTTGGAGAACTTTTTGAAAAACATACCGTACAAATTACAGAAAAATTCAACCAATATGAGGAATTTATTAAATTTAATAATAGCTCGGTAGAGGACGTATTATACACCGTTAGAGAAATTAAAAACTGCGTTAAAGAGCTAACGGAAAGACAGCATAATCTAATTAAAGAGACAACGGAACTATGACAAGAACTAAACTCTTTAAGCAACACTACGAACTCTTAAACCAACAGTAGTATAAAAATGATATCCTCATAGATGGTCACCCAGAAATTGCAACGGAACTTTTAAAAGACGCCGTAATACAACTAAGCCAAATAATTGGCGCTCCCATAGAATCAAAAGATTTCCAGTCAGTACATCGGTTACCACAAAAAAGGAAAAGAGAAAGTAATCCCTGTCCTCCTCCCGTCGTGGTGCGACTCACTAACAGACCAACAAAAATTACACTTATAAAAGCTAGCAGGATTAAAAAAAACCAGTAGTCAAGAATCTAGATGGAGCCCACGACAATACCCCAATATACTTGTCCGAATTCTTAACACCATATTATCAGAAACTATTCTACCAAACAAGGAAAGTAAAAACAGAAACAAATTACCAATATATATATATATATATATATATATATGGATAAGAGACAGCAAAATATTCCTTAAAAAGACACAAGATGCAAAGCCAATCCAAATAAAATCCGTACAAGACCTCAATAGACTGCCACATTAAAAAGAACACTGATGAGTCGTAAAGAAGGGAACAACATACCAACCCACATGAACGCAGGCCACAAAGTAAATGTAATCACCCCGGAACATGACAACTGCCACATTCTGAAATCGATAACAGAATGGAAACAAGTGACTATCTCCAAAAAAGGACTATCTATTCTCCACATCAACATCAGGAGCATTCAAAAATACTGGTTGACCCTGCAAGCGTATCTGAAGGAAGATATAGATAACATAGACATTTTAATACTGACTGAAATATATACGAAGAGGCAACCATCTACCAAATACCAACAAACTTCCAACAGCACAAACACTGCAGACAAACTAAACGAGGTGGAATACTAATATTTACCAAACATAAACTAGAAGTAACAGAATTAAACTATAAATTAGAATTTTCAGAAAACATATGCATCGAAATTAAAAACATCAAACAAGAAAACTCCTTGATATTAAACGCAATATACAGACCACCTAACTTAAGCACTACAACATTTCTAGATGAATTAAACAGATGGCTTTCAACCACGGAAGAAGGCTCCTCAGAATACTTCATAATAATAAGTGACATGAGTATAAACATCAGGAACATAAATAACAAAACAGAACAATACCTAGACCTCGTATCAACATATAACATAACCCCATCCATACAGTCGTATACATGAGAAGAGATAGTCGGAAATACAACCACCTAATCGTGTATTGACCACATAAATATACGGGCCCCCTCTCCAAACAGCCACACAGCAGCCGTCATAACGTGAAAACTGGCAGACCATTATTTCACAGCATAACCCATAAAACTCACTGAGATTACAAAACAGTATAATAGCATCCTAAACCACGAAATCAGAAAAACAGGCTGGATGCAGATGGCATCTTTAGACTGCTGATGCTGTATATAATAATCTTAAACTTGCATTTAATAAAATATATAACAAAGCATTAACAAAAATAAAAATACGCTCTCAAACTAAACAGAATCGCTTGGATAACAGACAAAATATTAATAGACATACAAAGAAAAGATGCCCTATGGAAACAACTTAAGAAGTCGCCAAACAATGTTGTTTTACATGCTGAATACAAAAGAAAACGAAATCTCCTAACAACACAGATTAGAACGGCAAAAAGAAACTATTACAGCAACAAATTAACAACAGCTCAGAATGACATAAAGGAAACCTGGCACCTGATTAATGAAATGCTGGACAATACGCACAGAACCACTGCCTCAGAAACAATAAAACACAGCTTTGCTTGCGACCTCAAATCCCTCAACAGTTGGCAAACAACTTTAATCAGCACTTCGTGAACCTCTGTCCAAAAACTACACAAAGAAACATTCCCCACTAGGTCCACGAGGAACATAGTCGATGTGGTTCCCCACAAAAGAACTATCACTTGCAATTCAACAAAGTAACACTAACAAAGGACCAGGAATAGACGGAATCAGAGCAAAAGACAGAAAGAAACACTAAACAAACCTATGTCCAGTTAAATTGTTAAATAAAATCTTCGAAACGTGACACATACCTGAAACACTAAAGACTGAATTAATCACACCCATATATAAACGTGGATAAAAGAAATATTATAAGTACCGTATTTGCCGGCGTATAAGACGCACTAGCCTATAAGACGCATCCCCTTTTTTGTACGCATTTTTTAGGAAAAAACTTTATCTTGAATATTATCATGAATATTATAATGAATTTACAGTATTTCAAATATAAAGTAATAAGTAGGTCTACTTTCAACAAATGCCTAAGCTAACTAGGAAAGAGTACCCACCTTTTAATCTTCTTCGTCAAAATCCAGAAATTCATCTCCAGAGCTAAATGAAGAGACACTTGAAATCTCTTCTAAATCAGAATCTGAGTCCTCATACAACAAATTGTCCTCTGTACCATCCAGTGCATTATTAATTCCACACTTCTTAAATGATTTAACCACTGGCTCAGTTTTCACAGCATCCTATGAAGCTTTGACCCACTCACAAACTTGCGAAATACCCTCTTCCTTCTTCCTGATGGCACAATCTCAAAATCTGAAGACTGCATCCAGTTGTTCCACTTCTCCTTCATAAATTCCTTAAATTATTTATATATTATAGGTCCTATATAAATCAGAAGAATAAAAGTTCTAGAACACATTGTCCATGAAAATATCTTATAGAAGAGACAAAAGCAGCAACACAGCGCCTATAAAAAGTGAATCTTTGACAAAGCGATCATTACTCGGATTTTCACCTAATGTATAGTATCAAGCATTTTAGGGAGCTTTTGGTATACAAAGCCAAATGTGAGTCTGGTATTCCAAAGATGATCGGATTTTGGGTTTATACAGCACAGCAATTATACAGGTGAGAAGCAGTGTCTTGGACAGAAACGTTCGGAGAATTTGACCATAAAAAATTACCCAACTTGTCGTTTCCACCGTCTCTTTCGACGTAGTCCTCTTGGGCGGGTACACAGCGATACTAGAGGGTTTTTTCATACGTCCATGCAGTGTGAAGTGTGACTCTTTTTAGCACCTCCTCGAATTCTGCCTAGATCTCAGTCGTGTCAGAACGACGTCCTTTCAGCCGTAATTTCATCATGGGGAATAGGTAAAAGTCGCACCAGGAGAGGTCAGGCGAATAGTGGGGACAGGGAATGACTGTCGTGTTTTTGGAAGCCAGGAAATTGAAAGCATTGTCTTGGTGGAGAACCCAGTCGTTGTGCTACCATTTGTCTGGAAGTTTGCGCCGATTGCACACCGATTGCCAATTCTTCGGCGATTGGTGTGCAATCATAATGCTAAAACTCTTTATTTTAGCATTATGCGTTTCAGAAGAATTATACTGAGGATGCAGATTCACTTCTCATTCCTGGTGAATGACAATGATACCATCTGTCATAAAAAAACAACAATTATACCCTTATCATTACCATTAACATATCATTACCTTATCATTTTTTATTAACATATTTAATTTTTAAGGTCATATTTTACATTTTAAAATCAACGAAAAGGTCTCTTATTTTGTCTGTTTACAAGGCCTTGATAAGACCTCACTTGCACTATTGTACGCAGGTCTGGTTTCCGTTGTGATCCTGGTACAGTGGAGAGAGAGAGAGAGAGAGAGAGAATGAGAGTGCAACGGAGTGTTAAAAATGATGTCAGGATTGTGGAATACTGATTATGAAGACAGATTGAGAATTCGTAGAGCGTAGACACTAGCAAACAGGAGAAAGTGGGTTGATATGATTGAGACTTACAAACTTCTAAAAGGGTCATACAGGATTTCAATTGATGGGATTTTTCAATTTATGGAGGGTGGGGAAAGGACAAGAGGGCATCCTTGGAAGCTGAGAATGAATGCTGCTAAGAAGGGGGGGTTAGGGCTAGATTTTTCTCTCATAGGAGGGTGCGTGATTGCAATGGATTGCCATTGGATGATGTGAGTGGAAGCAGTGTGAATGAATTCAAGAATAAGTATGATAGCTGGTGTGTGTAGTATGTGGCCTCCTTCGATGAGTCCCTTACTCACTGGAGATCTCTCTTAATAATAATAATAATAATAATAATAATAATAATAATAATAATAATAATAATAATAATAATCAAATTGTGTCCGGAAACCTCACGTTTCCAAAATACAAGTCATAGTTGCAGCACAAACATCGACAATGTAATGTGGGCATCAGCACTGCAAATAATCCGAAGATTAGAAATTATTAAATAAATAAAAAAACCACTTTGAATTGACATGAATTTTAATTTAGGGGCAAAAAACCCGTTGTATATTGCATAAAAGATATCTTTTTAAAAAAATCTAAAGTTAATAATCTCTCCAAACAGCAAGTCGAATCCAGCAACAGCAATATTCGAAGAATTTAATCGCCCGGTGTGAGACCACCTTATTGGACGCCTGAAGTGAAAACGTTCCAGGTGTGGTCTTTAGAGCAGGGATACCGGACGATGTAAAATAAATAAAATAAAATTACAAATAAAACTGACGAAAAAAAAATCCTTAGCCCACCTATGGTATAAATGTACTGTAGGTTTAATAATAACCTTCGTAGGTGGTAACCACACAAAGAGACTGCACATTTGGTCGGGAAGAGACCGATGGTGGAAGAATCTTGCTACACACAATTCTCTTCTGAGTTGTCTTTGCAATTTTTGCTATTTGACCCTTGAAATTCAACTTTCTATCCACCATAACTCCAAGATCTTTAACCTCTTCAGTTATTTCAAGCATAATGCGACCTATATATATAATATGGACAAATATCCAGACATGACCTCCCTTTAGTAAACCCATGCTGTTCCTTGTAAAGTATAGCTTGTTTGTCCACCTATTTCTGTATTTTTCATATTATCAAGACGATATGGCATTAAGGAGTAAGACCGCATCTAAAGCATAACTTTCTTAGATCTTGTTTCTCATCTGTTACCATCTACAAAAGACAAGCTGTTACCTCTATCGTTAGCTGGTGTTTACCAGATTCTTTGTGAATGTAAGTTGAAATACATTGGTCAAATAAAAAAATAAATAAATAAAAAAAAATCGTAAAAATAAAAATGCGTCATCATTTTGTTGTATTCTGTAACAATGGATCACTAATAATACTGCAACATAAGCAAACCTTTTACTCATCAGCGATTGTCACTAACTGGCTAACAATATCGGAGACAATAACCCCTCTCTATACACAGTTGAGACTCGTTTAGATGGAGAGATGTATCAATTAAACGCACGCATTTATCTGATAAAACTGGAAGATTTCTCACTAGAGTTTCTTAATTCTTCAAAGATCAGAACTTCCAGTGATCTACATTGGCAACAGAGTGAGTAAACTGCTTCGATTAATCCTCCTTAAATGTGAAGCATAGTTAAAAACGGTTTACGTTTTATCATTTGAAATGTGTAGAGTGATAGCATGAGTGTTATTTGCGATGCAAAAGGAATGTCTAGAATATCTTTGAAGATCCCAAATTTAAATCACGGATTTCTAAGAAATTTATTCGTAATGTTTCGGAAGCCAGGATGGATTTTTGGTCCAAAGGAATTACCGCATTGATTCTGCAATTTAATTTATTTCTGAACTCAGTATATATGAATGGGACGATATGCTAATCTTCCGATGTTCTTTATTTTATTTTTTATATTTTTTTCCTTGGCAATATTCATAAAATTAGTCAGAGGCAGATCATGGTTTTGATAGCGTATATTCTTAAGTGTAAGAATATAAATATATGCCATAATCCCCCCCCCCCCCCCACACACACACACGAACCAAAACTTTATGACCATCGAACCTGTTTCTTTTATTTCGTTTATCTTTTATTTCGAAAGCCTTTCTTTGAATCTGTTAACGATAACGAACTTATTTGAATTAGTAATCCGCGACTAGAGATGGTATTGCATCAGAGCTTACTGCTGTGGACATTTTACTGGAAAAGCAATCAATTAAGTTTTTAAAGGTGCATATAATCACGTAATAGGAACGATTCAATGGATATATAAGCGAGCACATATTAAAGATTATGTTAAATATTACAGTAAACGGTGAATCTTTAAAAAAAAAAACAGTTGGAATTAAAGTGATGATAATTTAAATTCTGGTTATTCTATCTTCTGAGGAAATAATATATTCGATAAATGTGTATATATTCATTATATATTTCATTGTGTTATATATTTAAAATTCATTCACATAATAATGTAAACATTGTAATAGATTTAAGAAAATTAATTATATACAATAGGATGTTTAGAATTGTTATACTGTAATAATTATACTCATAGTTAGTATTTCTATTTCTATCGCTAACCAAAATATGTAACTTCTTTACTTCGGAATTTTATCGTCGCTAGATGGCGAGACTGCAAATCGTTACGGAAAACTGTGATTGGCTACAGCTATGCAAGAACACTGACGTCACTAGAGCTGGTATTAGAAATACACAAAAATGCTGTCATTTTATCTCCTTTACGTCTAAATTTAGTTTAATTGCGAATTAGTAGATTCTATTTATTTTATGAAATAGACCTTTAATTTTCGTTTTTTTTTCTAATTAAATCACTGCATTTTGATCGTGAATTTTGTGAAAATTCTCCTTTACATTTTCTCATTCCTCCAATATTTCTATAATTTCTAAATTCTAACTCAAGCAGGCAAATGAACTCGTGAGTCAAACATTCAAGTTAACCAATAATTCTGTTATTTTTTAGGAGTTTATCTTTGTATGTTTTCAAGTTATATCTTTAATACGATGAAAATTATATGGAAATTTGTTGCTTCATTTATTTTACAATTAATAATGAAATGAATGTTATTTAACAGTGGAAAAGAAGCAGGGTGTGCTTAAAAAAGAGAAAGAACTAATCACGCTTTTAGGATCGAGGATTTTTGGTGAACATTATTGGTTCTGAAAGATAAGCCACTTTTCTTTCAATTTTTTGTTAATAATACTGATTTAATTTATGGAACTTCTTTGTTTTTTAAGTACGCGCGATTTAGAATAAGTAAATGGTGAACATTTCGTTAAAGTATACTGTAGATTGGTGGCTAAGTTCGCTCATGCTACGATCATATCCTAATAATTTCTCGACCTACACTCATCATGTTAATATGCCAATGCATGTCATTTACATTCTCGTGTATACCCACTAGATTATGGAAGCAACCAATTGCATATTTCATCCTGTTGGACTCTGTCTCACACCAAAGAAACTCGAATGAACTTCCAGCTGCATTCCTGTCTCCCTGATGCACTCCTAATTGGGGGGAGGGTTTCAATCCGTCCTCTTATTAGTAACCCCCCATTCCCCATCTTGTTCTTTCCGCTCTCTCTCTGGAAATACCCTATCCTTTGCATCCTTTTTCTATGACTATGTCAGGATCTTGGTGAACCAAGTCTCACTAATGCCTATAACCTTTGTCTAAATTTGGCTAACCAATGCCGAAAACTCCTGACGCTTATTTTGATTACTTCTGACATTAATGTACATAAACTGCAACACCCCTTAACCGAACTTAACACCTTATGTGCTTATTCCAATAAAGTTAAGAACCTAGGGTGCTATATTTGGCATCACGTGATTACTCTCCCACTTATTAATCTCTAGGTTGCCTGGACCACTTCTAACCAGCATCCCTCTCAAAATATTCTACTTTTGTAGAATGTTTGAAGAACACTTCTCAAGATTTTGACCCCAAATCCAATCAAAAGCAAGCCGTGCACCTTATCGAAATCCTTCCTTTCATCAAATTCACTCCACCCATCCACAACTCCACACCACCCCTCATACACAATCTGCCCGTTGACCCCTTCGCGATCATCGCTTTCTGTCTCATTCAGCCTCTCTCATACCATCGCAACAGATTCAACTCAACGTTTACTTCTTCGCTCTTCTTTTTTCGCATGCACCAGCAACTCTTTACTATCTTCTCGCATCCCACTCTTGTCACCTTCTTAGTCATTACATTCATCCAAAATGAACATCTCTTTCACCTTCATGCTCTGCATCCTTAATCTTAGCACCAGGAAACACGATTTCTCCTCAAACACCAATCTATGAGATATACATGATTTCTGCATTACTGCAATTGTTGCTCAGATTATATTTTCAACAAATGGGGCGTCCAATACATACTAAGGCAAGTGATATGAAGTCATTGGCCTCCATATACAAGTAGCTCAAACGTGAATATATTTCACGCTCAAAACATTGTTTTGCTTCCTTGGGAAAAGAATTAAAACCAAGTATAAAATTTCTTGGTATCTTTAACGTATAATAAACCCAAGGCAAAAAACCTTCTACATATCCTATATTGTTCTGAAACTCTATGGCTTTCAGAGTGAGGTTGACTCCACAAATTAAAAACTTCTTCATTATTTTATTTATTTAATAAAAATAAATAAAACATTTACTTTTTTTGAAAATATAATCTGGGCAAGAATTGTTCAGATATACTTGATAAAATTGCTCCATAAGAAGATAAAGTTACTGTTCAACAACAACAACAACAACGTTACTGGCTTGCTGGGTGAAGCATAAAATGCTTTTTATTTTCCCCTTTATCTGTGTCGAGAAGCTTGATGGGTGGGGGGGGGGTTGTGAGTCTTATGCTCGCACTTTGTGAACTATGGAGTTAGCTCTGTTCTGCTGAGAGCAGGATTGCCTTGGGTCTTTTATGTTTGCAATAGTCATGTTCACTATAACTGGAAGCTTGTCTGATTAGTGGGTTGGGACGAGAGTGTGTCTTACTGAAGAACTTTTCCGCATGGTCATGAAGGAGAGAACGGATGTCAGGGATTCCGGTTTCTCTGTGGATCTGCGTGTTTCTGACGAACCATGGGGCGTCCAAGATCATCCGCAGGCATTTGTTTTGTATCCTCTGTAGTTTCCGGATGTTAGATTTGGATGTGTGACTCCATGCCGGGGATGCATATGCGATTACTGGTCGTATTACCATCTGATATAGTAGCAGCTTGTTGCGTGTATCCAATTTGCTGTTCCGATTGATCAGGGGATAGAGTTGGGCTATGGTTCTGGATGTCTTTATGCCTATGAGCTTGATATGGCTGTTGAAATTTAGCTTTTTGTCTAGCTGTACTCCAAGTATTTGGTTTCTATCTGCCATGGTATCTTTTTTCCGAGGAGTTGAATATCATCTTGGATGAAGGCGTTGCGTCTGGTGAATAGTATAGCTGAGCTTTTGACGGGGTTTACTTGTATCCTCTAGTCGGAGAACCATTTCTCGAGCTTTGTGATGGTATCCTGGAGACGACTGATCGCCAGGTGTGGGCGGAGAGATCTTTGTCATTATGGCTGTGTCGTCAGCATATAGGGCTGTGATGGTAGTCCTCAGGTTCTGTGGAATGTCAGCCACGTAGATTGGGAAAAGTAAAGGAGCTAATAGAGATCCCTGTGGTACTCCTGCCAGGATTTGGTACCTAGTTGAGATGGTGCCATTTATTTTTATCTGCATGGATCTGTCAGTGAGGTATGATTTTATTAGACGGGTAAGGTTTGTTGGAATGTTGGCCTGGATGAGTTTGTAGAGTAATCCTTGATGCCATACCTTATCAAAGGCCTTGGCAATATCCAGAAAAACTGCAGCTGTGTGAAGGGTCCAGTTGTATCCTTGAGTGATATGCTTCACTAGTCGGTGTATTTATTGCACTGTGCTGTGCATACGGCGGAAGCCAAATTGTTCGTTTGGAATTATTCCTAATTGGTCTGATTTTTCTTGTAGTCTTGAAAGGATTTTTTTTCAGCAATCTTTCGTAGGTTGGAAAGCAGGCTTATTGGACGGTAGCTCTGCGTGAGTTGTGGATTGTTTCCTGGCTTTTTTATTGGTATGATGTCGGCTATTTTCCATGCAGTTGGGAAGTGTTGTATCCTCAGTATTGCATTGGTTATGTTAACCAGGTGTATAATAGCCTTTCTAGGAAGTAATCTGATGATTCTGTTAGTAATTCCATCTGGACCTGGGGCTTTTTTGTTGTTTAGATGTTTTATGGTGTTGGTTATTTCAACTGGAGTAGTGGGGGTGATGCTGTCTGGTTTGTATTTGGACTGTCTTAAGGTACGCTTGACCTGCTGGTGGACTTTATATATGTGGGTGATGTTTATATTGTCATATGATGGGCTGCATTGTTTTTCTAGGTTTTCTGCTATTGCTTCAGCTTTTTCTTTATCAGTGTGCGCCATTCCATGAGCAGTTTGCTTAGGGTTAGGGGTTGTGTTTAGTGCGCAGGATCTTCAGAAATTTCCATATTGTGTGATCTTATGGGTTGAGTGATGATAGTTTATTGTCCCAGTCCTGATTCCTGTGGATTTGAAGTGCTTTTCTGACTTGGTTGTTCAAGTTGTCCAGTGTTTTCTTGTCCTGTGGGGCTCTTGTGTTTGTGGTATCTTTTCCTGGCTTTGTTTTCTGTTCTGATGAGGTCCATGATGTTTTCTGGGAGCCGACTGGTTGGGTGGCTGGTTGTGGTTTTGGTGACTGCTTCTAGTGCTTTTTTAATTTGGTTTGTTAGATTGCTTACTGCTTCATCTATTTCTTCTTTATTGTGGATGATGGGTACAGGACCAATGTATTCTGATAGGATTTTAGCTAGCCTATCCCACGATATGAAGGTGTGCTGATGGGCCAGTTGGTCTTGCGTGCCAAGTTTGATCAGGACTGGGTTGTGGTCAGATGATAGTTCATTGATCGTCTCTAGTTTGTATTGATAACTGATGTTTCTGAGGATAGCTATGTCAAGTACATCTGATCTGCCATGAGGGCTGTAATGCGTGTGCTCAGTGGGTCCTGCTACCACAATTGAGTTGAATAGCTGTGTAGTATGCGTCCACTTCTGTTGGTGGTGCTGAACCGTTCAAGTCTCCTGCTATGATGGTGGGGTCTGTGGTGCCAAGGACTGCATTCAAGTCTGCTGTCAGTAGAGGGTTGCTTGGTGAGTTGTAGGCAGCAAATATCTTGAGGCTTCCAGCATTGTTTGTGTGGACTTGTATTCCTGTGGTCTCCAGGTTTGTAGTATGTGGGTTGGATATGGCATTGTGGTGGAGGTACGGTTTGATGTAGATGGCAGTGCCTCCCCCTCTGGTTCTGAGTCTATCCGTTCGGTATATTGTGTATCCTCTCACTTTTGGGTTGTTGGCAGGTCTTAGGTGGGTCTCGTTGATCAGCATTATGTCCGGGTTGTGTCTTTGTGCGAATTCCTGTAGTTCTAGTGTCTTGTTGGTGAGGCCATTGGCATTCCAGGTTGCGATTAGAAGCGAGTTGGGTTTTACTTTTGTTTTATTCATAGTTGAGTGCTGACAGTATGGAATGGGTTCCTTGCAGGAATCTCTTTGTGGAGGATGGAGTTGGGTTTGTTCTGCTAAATTCCTGCAGCATAGTGGCTAGCGAGGCAGTCAGTATTGCTGTGATGTTGGAGCCTATTTGATTGCTTTGCATTGTGTCCTTTGGGCGGGCTGCTTCTGCATAGGTCTTGGTGGAAGGTTGAGCCCTTTCCTGACTTTTATGGATAGGGTTTTGTTGGTTTGATGATTGTGCAGCAGAGATGCTTTGGGTGGTCCAGATTGGGGGAGGTTGGACGGGTCTTGTAGTTCCGTGATTTCTGGGGTGGTGGTTGCATCCTTTGTAGTTTGCTGGGTGGGGGACCTCCACAGTTGGCACATTTGGCTAGTGTGGTTCTTGGTTTTGTGCATGCAATGGTTTGATGTTTCTCACCACACTTCAGGCATCTGAACTTGGCTTTACACAGTCTTTGGGCATGGCCAAACTTTTGGCAATGATGGCATTGCCCTGCTGATGCCCTTTTCCTGAGTGGTTCTGTTGTTATCTTAAGTACACAGACCGCAGTTATGTCATAAATTTGTCTTTGTGTGTTCTGGATTTCAACCAATACTAATGGCATCGGTTGTTTATCGGATCTGAACATCCGGCTGACTTTGATTGGTGTTTGGCCCTGCTGGGTAAGGTCTGTCGCGATCTCCTCAGAGGTAATGCCTTCGGTGACACCTCGCAGTACAACCTTTAGATTTCTTTCGCTGCTTAGTGCGAAGGTGTGGTATTGTAGTTTGTTGTTATCCATCATTTTTGTTATCCCTCTGTAGTCTGTGACTGTTGTTGGTTGAATTTTTACTCCTTCGTCGGTGTTTCTGGCCCAGGAGTATCCAATTTTATGTTCTTTCAGTGGGTCCTTATGTGCTCAGCAACTGTGGTCCATTTTTCTTTTTACACGGAGAATTACTGGGGGGACCTTTTTTTCCGGCACTGTTTGTGAGGGTGTTTCGTTTTCTATATGATCATCCTCGATTCTGCGTCTTTTATTCGTTTGTTCTTCTGTGAAGACTGTCTGACTGTGGTTCTCGGGTAGGGAGATGGTCGTGTTGTTGATTTCTTCTACTTCGTCCTATATATCTTCGGATTCTTCTAGTTGTGTGTACAGGTTTAGGAAACCTGGCCATTCCGTATCGAATTTTTTAAGCAATAATTTAAACAGTTTCAGTGCTTGATCTTTGTTTAGATTCTCTAAAAGATCATTAATGTTATCCATGTCTGTTTTATTCGTTGCTATATCTAGTAGGTGGTGATTGGGGAATTGCTTATGATCGCAATTAGAAATCCCGCAGGTCTTGAGACCTGCCAGCAGAAATTTTGTAGAGGATATTGCAGATGAAAAGGATTACCAGCAATATCGAGCGATTAGCTAAATGCGCAAAGCAATAGCATATGAAATTTCAGAAAATGAAGAATGCTTACCTCTATATATATCATTCAAAACTATCGCACTGATCAAAACGTGTCACTAATACGCGAGCCGCCATTATTCATCCACTGTATTCAATTACTGTTCACTAATTCTATGAAAATATTTTAGGAAAGTTTATGTAAAACAGAAATTGGTAAGACGTAAGTATTATTATTATTATTTTTTTTAAAAACCATTGATTAAAAATTTTTCTAAATAATTAAAACATTTTAGTTCTACAAATAATTTATTTATTTTTTTTATAAGACGTTTTGGAATTTTGACTTTTTTTTCTCAATAAAGTAGTGTTCCAAAAAGAACAAATACTTTAGACACTTAACAATAGTAAGCAATAATAATAAAAAAGGAGAACATTAAAAATATTATAAAACCCAGTACAACGAAGAATAAACATCTGTAAACGCTCATACACGATAAAACAATAAGGACAATGAAACAAATCTGGACTATATGGTGGTCTGAGCTGCCTAGAGGAGAAACTACATACACAACACACTTTGGCGCCATTATTAAGTAAAATAAGGGTTATTTGAACACACGCACTGTGATTATCCTGAAGCCAGTCGATCTTATAACCGAGAAATACTCAGAACGGAGCGCAATTCTAGATATTTACGATTTCCAACGCTGCAAGGTGCGTGTATCTTTCTCCACCTTTGCAACGAGTTGCCTTGGTGTTGGACTACCTCTGGGATCAACACTGTCAATTACTAAAAGAAAGAGCCAAATAACTTCATTTCGGCGATGTAAAATTAAATAGGCAGAGCGGGAATTAGACCCAACATTATATTTCATAAATTATGAATTGTTTATTTCTGGAATTTTCCATTAATATCTTCGGACCGTGAATAAACGAAACCGTGGACTACTGTGTTTAATTCAAAATGTCATCTGAGCAAATTGCTCAGCGAGACTGATTTTTAAGCAACGTCCCCTCTAAAAATTAGGCGGACCACTCCCTACGAGTGACCGTCCAACTCGGCGTCGGTTCCACTCAGTGACAGGCTCACCCCACCACTGAGCAGAACCATTCATATTCCAGGGAAAATCACCCACCGACACGAGCCAAGGCAAGCCCACTGAAATCTGAAACTCCCCTCAGCAGAAGTCAAACACGGCAGAAACCTAGAGAGGAAAAACTCTCTGTGAGGAGAGATTGCATTTGTGCACATTTCAAAACGCAGAACGTTACTGTCTATAAGGGTGAAGCATAATGCTTTTAATCCCTGCTATCTGATAGGTTACTGTGTAGGGAAAAATTTATGAACTACGTGCTCAGCCCGCGTTGGGCAAGTTATAGATCTTCAAAGGGAACTAGGATGGCCTTAGGTCGTCTATATTTGCATAATTCCGATTCATCATAATTTGCTGCTTGTTGGAATAATTCATTTGGATGTGAGGACGATTTTGAGAAGTACTTGACTGCGAGAGATTGCAGGGAAGAGTAGATATAAGGGACATTTGTGTCTCGATGAAGTTGAACATTTCTGATGTACCATGGTGCATTTAAGATCATGCGTAAGCATTTGTTTTGCAGTCTTTGCAGTTTAAGGATATTTGAGCTTGAAGTATGGCTCCAGGCGGGGGACGCATACGTGATTATGGGACAAATCATCAACTGGTAGAGGAGCAATTTGATTTTAATATCTAGTTTGCTGTTCCTATTGTTAAGAGGGTAAAGCTGTGCTATGACTTTTGATGCCTTTGCACATAAGGATTTTGTATGCGGGCTGTAGGTAAGTTTTCTGTCTAGCAGTACGCCGAGATATTTGGCTTCTATTTTCCAGGGAATCCTGATGTTAAATAGAAAGATGTCTTCTTTGGGAGATGTTGAATTTTTTTGTGAACTGCTTTTTTGAGGGTTTACTTGCAGTCTCCAAATGGAGAAACCCATGTTCCAGTTTCAGCAGGTTTTCTTGTAGTTTCTTTGTAATAAGATGCGGTTTAAGAGATCTGACCAGTATTGCTATATCGTCGGCATAGAGAGCAATGATAAATGACATCGGGTTATGTGGGATGTCCGACATGTAAATCGATAAAAGTATCGGCGCCAGGAGGGATCCTTGAGGAACTCCAGCCAAGATCCGCCGCTGGCTAAATATCCCCATTTAGTTTAACTTGCATGCGTCTTCCAGAAAGAAAGGACTTAATGAGGTGGATCAGATCCAATGGAATGCCAGCTAAAATCAGCTTGTATAGGAGTCCAAAGTGCCATAATTTGTCTAAGGCCTTTTGTAAGTCAAGAAACACTGCTCCGGTGTATTGATGCCAGTTGAAGCTGGTGGTAATGTATTCAACTAGTCTATGGATCTGTTGAGTAGTGTTATGGAGTTTGCGAAAATCAAACTGCTCTAAAGGTAGGATATTTAGCTTGTTTACAGAAACTTGAAATTTGGAGAGGATGACGTTTTCAGCGATTTTGCCCAAATTGGAAATCAGACTGATGGGGCGATAACTTTGTGGCAGCTGTGGGTCCTTACCAGGCTTATAAATACGGACCACATCTGCCAACTTCCAAGCATAGGGAAAGTATTTGAATCTAAGCATGGCATTTATTATTGTTGTAAGATGTACGATGGCCTTTCGGGGTAGCAGTTTACTAACTTTATTAGCGATGACGTCAGGTACAGGAGCTTTTTTATTTTTTAAATTTTGTACGATGTCGTAGATTTCGGCTGGAGAAGTAGGTGTGAGTGGGCTGGTACAGGTATCACACTGTTTTAGTACATATCTGACGTGGTGGTGGATTTTATAAATAAGATTGAAGTTCAGGTTATCATAAGATGGACTGCACTGCTTTTCTAAGTTTTTGACTATAGTTTCGGCTTTTTCAGCATCTGAGTGAACCATGCCTAAATCCGATTTGAGAGGAGGAAGAGTTTTATTTTTATTTTTGATATTTCTTAACAGTTTCCAGACGGTTTGATCACCGGGTGAAATGGAAGCTAATTTATCTTCCCATAGTTTGTTTCTGTGAGCCTTCAGTGTATCTCTCACTGCACTATTCAAACGGTTGAGTAACTTTTTATCCTGGGGAGCCCTGGTATTAAAGTATCTTTTTCTTGCTTATTTTTCTCCCTGATTAAGTTCATAATATCTTCTGGAAGTCTTTTAGGCTTAGAAGTAGGCGTATTTGAGGTGATGGATGATAAAGCTGCATTGATTTGTTGAGTAAATTTATTGACTGCAGAATCAATTTCTTCTTTAGAGTTAATACGAGGAACAGAACCAAAGTAGTTTGGGAGCACACTGGATAATTGGATAAAAGCCGAATGCCGAAACATGAAAGTTTCGTACGAAATTTGACCAGAGAGCTTGAAACAGCTGTCAGGCTAGTGAAACGTTATCAAAATGGACCAATAGAAGGCGAATATTATGGACGCTTGTGAAGCGTTCATATCTCCTATAAGGTCCGCGCTAGGGCAACTTAAATGCTGGCGAGTGTATTCCCGAAAGCCCTCTGGTCAAATTTCGGACGGAACTTTCATAGTTTCTACATTCGGCTTTGAAATAATGCTGGATTTAATATCCACTTGATTTAAATAAAAAATAAAAGAAGAAATTAAAAAAATATAAAATCCAGTACAACGAAGAATAAACATCTGTAAACTCTAATAAAAACGGATAAAACAATAAGAACAATGAAATAAATCTGGACTAGATTGTGGTCTGAGCTTCCTACAGGAGGGACCACATACACAGCGCACTTAGAGTGATTTTTAGCCAAAGGAGATAAAAATCAGATTCCATTTGGATACTGTTTGGCATGGTATACTGGAGCGAATGTATCCACAAACCCCACCTTGGAGACGAAACGAGTCAAAGATGTGTGGATGTCTTCTTCTTCTTCTTCCCTTCAGGTATTAGGCCTGCTAGCCTGTCACGGAGCTATCTTTATCCCCTTCTAAGCCGTGCCCATGCCGAGGATAAGGTGGCTAGCCCTGTTCCTCCCGGTATGCCCTATGTCTGTAGCTGCGTGTGTTCACGGGGCCGGTTTGCCTGCTTGCGGGAGGGAAACCCCCCAGATAAACTGGGGAGAAAAACCCCGCGGTATACGCCCAAGACCGGCTAACTTGGCTGTGTGAGAAAGATCCTCAAGCTCCTCTCGTCGGCGACGGGAATCGAACCCAGGACACTCCTGTCCCAGGCATATGGTTGCGAAGCGCACTCGACTAACCACGCGGACATGTGTGGATGTGTTATAGTTATAAAGCACAGAGGAGTGGTATTTTGAGAGTGTTGAGTTATAAGTTTCTGTCAGAAAATATAGGGCAGACCGGACGCTGAAGTGAACATCTTTAAGGTTCGAAATGAGACTGCGTATATTTGAGAAACAGTTGTGGAAAATTCTCTGAAGTTTAGCGTTGACGATATAAGTCCATCCCGCCTTTTCCATGCTGTATTTTGTTCAGAATTCTCCACTGGTTTGCAGAATTTGGTTTCTCACTAGTACGAGTGATCCTTCTTTGTAATTGATTGTCCACATTTCATCTTCATTTTGATGTTTCTCATCGAAGTCTTGTAGTTACTAACTTTGTTCCCTTTGAGAGTAAATCACATCTGACAGGGCTAGTACACCTGATAGTAGTGACTGGTGCCTTAAGATTATCGGCTGCCAAATTAAAAAAAAAAGCAAATGATAACAAATGTCCTTGAAACGCAGAAAAAAAAAACAAAGAAATAGTTGTTCTAGTATGAGTAAACGCTTTGTCTGAAGATAAACACAGTATGAGAAAGGATATGAAATGATCACTTGACTACATGAAGAAGGGTTTGTGAAGAGAGATAAAGTGAAAATAGTTAATAAAATACTTAGATATAATAACCCGGAATTAAAATGAAGGGTTAGGATAAGAAACGGTTCGATTCATAATCTACGTAGAAAAGAGGATTGCGAGCATTTTGGATGTGTGGAGTGAGATTAAAGAAAGAAAGGATTTATATAAGAGGGATGGCCTGTGAATGTGCATTTGGTAGTATCAGGAACATCAGGAAAATATTTATTGCAAAGATCAAGAGAGAGAGGAAACTAGATTGTTTTATGAAGAATGGAAAGAATAAGAACGACTAACATACGCATCTACATTAACGACATAAATATGATCAACGACTAAGGTTATTATGATGAAAAAATGAATGCGCATTGGTCAGTTTCGGACTTGATTCATGGATGTCTGAAAAAGGAAGCATTATACAGGAACAGGAATCTGAAAGTTGCCTTACTTGATCAGAACTATAGAGGAAAGCACACAAAAAAAGAAAGATAAAAACATGGATGTAACTTATTATGCGTACGCACAAGTGCCAGAAGTATCAGGAACAAAGAGGTGGTGGTTGTTGCTTTAATACGGTGGGGCCTAAGATTGTTGGCTCACAAGTGCAGATATATTAAGGGGTATGGAGCGTAAAGGATACGGTATTTTCACGAAGGATAAGCAAGATAGGAGAGGAAGTAATGCGATGTTAAGGATATCAGATAATTGGAGTCTAGACAGATTGCTATGATTTCAATATTAGTAAGCATATTCGTAATCCCATGGAGCAGTGAGTTTTAGGCTGTTTTGTGTGAGATGGAATCTAACAAGGTCAAATACATGATGGGGTGTTTCTTTAGACCTAGTAGATCAGCTGCAAGTGACGATGAAGTGCATCAGTTAAATAAATTTAATGCGTGCCAAACGCTTAACCATCATTGGTGAGTTTAATTATCTGAAAACTGATTGGGTAGCGTTGAAATCTCGTAAAAAGAATTCAGCTAATTTACTGAGCTGTTATACGACAACTTCTTTAAGCAGAATGTGAGTGAAGGGACTCAAGGTCAACGAATAATTGACCTGATAATAGTGTCAGATGGACTTTCAGAGGAGATGTGATTGTTCTGTCCCAGGTTGGGCAAGTGATCGTGCTATACTAACGTGGTAATTAGCTAAGCTCGTGGATATTCCGATTAGAGAATGATGAACTTCAAAGCACGAAGTTGTGGTCAACTATGTAAAATATTAGGTTCGGTATCGGTTGTTAGATGGCTGTGCGAGTATTAAAAAACATATCACTGGTGCAATATCAGGATGTGTCTCTGGAGTTTGAAAATAAACATGGCAGAATAAAATGGATGTGGCATCTTATTAAGGAAGAAATTCTTGGGAAGAAAGATAGTGTGGAAATAATACCCTAGGCCAGAGGTTGGCAACCTTTTCAGACTTGCGGGCCGCATTCAACTTTTATGTTTAATAATCGGACCGCAAGTGGTCCGATTAATTAAGCGAAAATAGTAAGCGAAAAAACATTTGAGTTATCAATTTTTATTATATCAGTCTTAAAAAACACAGAAATATTTAAAGTACGAGATATGAAACAAGCATGAAACTGAAACTCATTGAAAAATTATTATCACGTAAAAACAAAGTAATATAGATTATGCATCACAATATGTGTGTCTCCCTGCTTTTTTGGCAAGCATCGATAAAATATTTGGATATTTTCTAACGAAAATGCGTTCTTCAATGTACGCAAAAATCTCGGTTGTCGTCGGATGAAGTCGCCTTTGTTATCCCCACTCAAGATGACTCAGCCCAAGGTTGACTCGCCCAAGTTGCACGGCGATATCAAGAAGTATAAGTATAAAATTATTGTGTTATATTAATGTGTGTGTGTGTGTGTGTGTGTGTGTGTGTGTGTGTGTGTGTGTGTGTGTGTGTGTGTGTGTGTGTGTGTAGCACAGTAGGGTGCCATCCTGCCATGAGTCCTTGGATTCCTTGGCAGTGTCCCGTAATAATAATAATAATAATAATAACAACAATCCAATTGTACAAGGGTTGTACAAATATTGATGTGTCTAATAATCGATATATCAGGATTTCTGGAGCAGTGATATATTTAAAAATGTAGCCACCACTACTTCTTCCAAATCGTGGATTAGGCCTACTGGGGATACCACGTTAAAAAAAGCGCGCTTGGTACTCTACCTCTGAGGTGGTGTGGAAAAGAGTACACCTTTCATCTCTTTTCTTTTCTATCAATTCTCATTAAAACAGAGAAGTCAACATTATTCAGAGATGCTTTTCTGTCTTTTTTATTATGCGTAATCAAAATAGCTAATTATCTACCTTTGATCCAATTAATAGCTAATACCTTCCTTTACAAGTGGATATATTTGAGGATTCCTGCGATTTCTAAATCTCAGAATAATGAGTGAGTACGACTTGCAAAAAAAAAAAATTGCGCCTTTCTAACTGCAAAATATGTCACCTTTAGAAAGAGCACGTGATTATTATACATTCACGAGTCTACATTACGATATAGTTTAGTCTTTGGACGAAACTATCTTATCGTTAAGTGTAATGATGGAGTATGTTGCACTGCTAAATACTCCATCATTATACTCCAACAGGAAGTCGTTTCGTTTGTTAGGCAAAGTTTGGATCGATTTACATATTTATGTAAATAAATAAAAAAAAAAAAGATTTACCCATTATAAGGTAAGTAAATTAGAAAGTTTAGGTTTGAAATTTTTTCATTGAATATTTTAAAGTTGTATTCACACACCATTTATTCTTTTATATAATACTTTTGAAATTTCATTTGGTTATTAAAAATTGCTTAAATAAATATCTAACGCATGCGCAATCTCCCTTATACTTTTGACTGGTTGTTGCGATGAATACCTTCGACTAGTTATTGGTACAGATATCTCATCCGTTAGAGTAGTGTTTGAAATTACACAAGGAATTACAGTATATTTGCCGGCGTATAAAACGCACCGGCCTATAAGATGCACCCCTTTTTTGTACACATTTTTTTAGGAAAAAAAAGATTTTTTAGATGCACTTCCTGATTCCCGCCAAGTTCTTATCATTTTTCCAGTTGGGGGTGACTCGAAATGCCACTATGCAGCACTGTTTCCATGTTCTTTAGCATACGCAATCACACGTAGCTTGTATCCAACATGGTAGCAATGCCGACGTTTTCCAGCCATAATTTCCCAAGAAATTTAGAGAAAATTTAACGCAGAAAATTATCACCATTCGCGACAACAATTGGAAAGTTTAAACGAACAGGAACATAGCTGTGAACGTCGATGACAGCGCATGCGCATTCACTGAACTCTACGTAACTGGAATGTTCTCACACACTGCAAGGGAGCAAGAAAGAAATCGCGAAATTCGAAACAGAGAAAATTTCCAGAAATGAAAGTAATAAAAAACTGAGTATCGGCGTATAAGACGCACCCTGTTTTTGAGACCTATTTTCAAAGAAAAAAAGTGCGTCTTATGCGCCGGCAAATACGATAATTACAGACCCATCGCCACATTGTCTGTAATCAACCAAATCATGGAGCACCTGTATTGCAAACTCTCCACATACGTTGAAAAATTTCAAATTATACCCACAACACAATATGGTTTTCAAAAAAATAAAGGAACAGTAACATTCCTAGATTTCACAGACATAATAAATGCTGCATTGGATAAAAATAGGATAGCATTAGTCGTTTTCATTGAACCTAAAAAAAGCATCTGACACACTAACACACAAAACTTTGTTAATGAAACTAACATATATAGGAATCGGAGGTTACCTACTTCAGTGGTTTAAAGCATACATGAAAAACAGGAAGCACATCACACGTATAGGATCAGCGTACAGCAAAGAGGTACCGGTAACCTGTGGAGTACCGCAAGGAGCTGTCCTATCTCCCATTCTATTTAACACACACACACGCACGCACGCACACACACACACACGACATAAGCCATCTTCCCCTAAAAAGTAAAATCTTTCAGTACGCAGACGACACGGCCATAGTATCCATTCACAACAACGCAAATATTGCTTACACAAATATGCAACACAACATCAATCAAATCACTAACTGGCTAACCGAAAACGCATATATATAAACCCTGGAAAAACAACGCTAATGATATTCAAAAAACCCCAAACACTACCCATAGAAACTAAATATCTCACTATGCGACATCCATCCTCCTATACACACAAAGCGTCGATCCTAAAACCACAACCATCACACAGGTGAAAACAAGACGCTATCTCGGACTTCACTTCGATGCTGATCAAAGTTGGAATAGCCATATAAACTACATACACAACAAACTCAGGATAATAGCAAGCAAACTATATCGATTGAAAGATATTGCCCCGACACACAAAAATTCTAATCTATAAAGCATTATGTGAAAACATTTTAAGATACTCAATAATCACATCATACACATTCTGCGCAGACTGCAAACTTAACAGGTCACAATCGTTGCAAAATAAAATGGCAAAATTGATATTCTGGGAAAAACCCACACTTATGCGGGCAGCATGGACAGAACACAAATATTTAAGGTGAAACACTTATGCCACTACACAGTCATGTTAAAACACTACTTCAGTCCAACCTACAGAGTAACCAGAACAACATATCAGATAATAAGACTACAGTCAGCAATCTACATAACATATAAGTACAATAATCACTACGGAAAAGCCATCCGAAACTTCTACGTACCTGACATGATGAACAAACTGCCGTTGGACAACAGAAACCTAAGGACCTACAAGTAGCTGAAATAGGCGCTATATAAATATTATAGCGAGAATGAAAGTTAGAGAAATTCCCCCTCTTCTCTGTTTCTCTCTCTCTCTCTCTCACTCACTCGCACGCACGCACGCACACACACACACACACACACACACACACACACACACACACACACACACACACACACACACACACACACACACACACACACACACACACACACACACACACACACACACACACACACACACACACACACACACACACACACACACACACACACACACACACACACACACACACACACACACACACACACACACACACACACACACACACACACACACACAAATCCCATAAAACACCATTACAAGGGATGCAAACATCATACCATACTCAAATCCAACCCCACTTGCAAGAAAAGTTAAACCGTGCACAAGCAGTAGTAGTCTTCTAAGCACCTACCTACAAACAGTAAAATCAACACCTGGCTTGCGACGGGTATAGAAACAAATCCACGAAACCACCACCATCTATTTTCTTCTTTTCTTCCTCAGAGAAGCTTTGCAAAACTTCGAGGAAGAAACAGAATTGCCACCCAAAGAAACAAATAAATATTATAATCCATTTAATAAAAAGTGAATCGTTGTAAATTTAAATGGATCATTGCAAACATGTATGCGAAAAAAGATGCAAAACACATTGTTAATATCCTTACCTATGCAATTTAAATAAGATATTTTTCTAGCATTCTGTACAGAAAAAAAATATATAGATAGATAGATAATCATGTAAGGTATCCTGTGTAACTGAACTATAACTGATTATAAACTATAACAAAAATCGTTATAACTACTAATAACACACAAATTGTTGTGCTATATGACTTGAGCACTGTACAAAGTATGAGATAAATTGGAATCTGAACTGAACCACATGTGAAAAATTGTAGTATTATCTCTTAAATTGAATGTAATTATATTAAGTTCTTAAAAGAACTGGGCAATGGACTGAGTCCTTGACTCTTTATCCCATCATCTGAATGAAGAAAATCTGTGTGGATGGAGTGTTATTGAGCTAAAAGCTCTAGTCATGGCTGGGTAGCGGCAATAGCCAAGCCTCAGTTAAAACTTCATTGGCTACAGCATTGCCATCCGCTACCCTGGAAGTGCTAAAAAGGACTCTATCTCTCACATTATCGTAATTATATTGTTAACTGTTAACTTCTATGGCTGGATGGACCTCAATCCCTTGGATTATAATCCCTTCATCTCTATGAAAAATGGCTTAAATTAATGAGAATTTATTGAGCATCTGACTCACCCATTTTAGGGCAGTGTGAGATCGTCTGTACCGATGAGCAGAACCGCTTTCGGACACTTGTGTTTCCACCTATCGTTTTCATCGTAGTTAGATGACTCTCGAATGAGTTGATTGGGATGACTTTGGTGAAATATGTAATGGCAGTATCACGGAGAAACATGTGAATATCAGGAATGTCAGCGTCTCGGTGGAGGAGAGTATTCCTGACAAACCACGGAGCATTGAATATCATACGGAGACATTTGTTCTGGATGACCTGTAGCTTTTTGATGTTGCCAGGGGAGGTGTGACCCCAAGTCAGTGATCCATAGGGCAATGTGGGTCTAATGATTGCTTTATAGATTCGTAGTTTATTTTCAGTGTTAACACTGCTTCTTCGGTTGAGAAGAAAGTAAAGTTGCATAATTGCGGAGACTGACTTGCTGCAGGCATAATCAATGTGAGAGTTAAAGCTGAGATGGTTATCTAGTTGAATACCTAAATATTTGGTGCTGGATTTCCATGGAATAGCTGTATTGAAAAGTTTGACTTCTCCGTACTGGGATGCCTTCCGTCTTGTGAAGAGAATGGCAGTACTTTTGTCGGCATTCACAGCTATTCTCCATTTCCTGTGCCATTTTTCTAGGTTTGTTGCTGCGGTTTGTAAGCGCTGCGTAGCTAAGTTCGGCCTGATAGATCTACTCAAAATTGCCATGTCATCCGCATAGCAAGCTGTGGTGGTTGATGTCGTATTAGAGACGTCAGCAACGAAGATGTTAGAAAGCAGCGGAGAGAACAACAAGCCTTGAGGAACACTTGCAGTGATTCTTTTCAAAGAGGATTTGAGTCCTCTCAACTTGACCTGAAATTTCCGGTTTTTTAGAAAGGAGTCGATAAGTTTGGTAAGGTAGAGCGGAAGGTTGGCCATAAATAATTTATAGATGAGGCATTTGTGCCAAACCTTATCAAAGGCTTTTGCTACATCCAGAAAAACAACTCCTGTATGTTGTCGCCAATTGAATCCAGTAGTGATGAATTCGACCAGTCTGTGAACTTGTTGTGTAGTACTGTGCCCAGTTCGAAACCCAAACTGCTCTTTCGGTATTGTGTTGGTTTTGTTCACCACATCTTGAAGTCGATTGAGGATGATTTTTTCTGCAATTTTTCCGGTAATTGAGGAGCTTTTCCCGGCTTATGGATGAGGATTATATCTGCTTGGTACCATCGGGTTGGAAAATAATTTAGTCTGAGTATTGCATTTATAATTGCTACCAAATACATGACAGCTTTGTGCGGAAGGGCCTTGATTGTTTTGTTGTTAATTTCATCTGAGCCAGGGGCGATTTTTTTGTTAAGCTTCCTAATGATTGAGTATACCTCTTTAGGTGAGGTGGGACAAATATTTTCACGGTTGCTAGGCTGCCGGAGCGCAGTACGAACTCGACGGTGAATTTTCTCTATGAAGACCAAATCCACATGCGCATAATTAGGACTGCACTGAACTTCTGCCTTTTCATCGTCCCTATAAACTATACCTCTTTCTCCGTGAATGGACGGTATGTACGGAGAGTTTTTGCCAATTTCCCTAAAGAGTTATCTTCAGTTTTCAGGGAACAAAGTTTTCTTTCCCATTGTTGATTTCTGTGATCTTTTAGTGCATAGCGAATACGTTTGATGCTCTGTTCAGCTCTTGGCGGTCTTGAGAAGATAGCGTGTTATAAAAGCGACGTCTGATTTTATTTTTTGTTTCTGATTAGAGCAAGGATTTCTTCTGGAAGTAGGTTTACTTGAGCTGGAGTGGAAATGGAAGAGGCTGCGGTTAAGATAGTTTGAATTTTACCTTCCAGGTTGCTGACTGCCGCGTCAATTTCTTCACGGAAGGAGATATTAGGCAGTGAATCCATGATAGTGTTGATTGTAGCATTGAAGTTTGTGAAATTAGTAAATGACTGACTGGGAATAAGTTCCGGATCCTCTCCCAGTTTTAGAAGTACTGGGTTGTGGTCCGAACTGAGGTCGTTAACAACTTGCAGCTGTAATTGATGAGATGTGTTTTTGAATATGGCTATATTTAACACATCGGGCCTTCCGTGTGTTCCATAGTGTGTTGGTTCAAGCGGATCTGCGATGATAATATTTCTCAGCTTAGCAAAATTGTGAAGGATTTTCCGTTGTAATTGGCACACCTGCTATTACATAAGGGATGCTTTGAGTTTAGATCTCCTGCTACTATTGTTGCTTCCGTAGTGTCAAGCAGCTGAGAAAGATCAGAAGATAGCAGAGTTCTGCCTGGAGGGTTATAAACCGGAATATATTTTTAAGATGCCTGCATTAATGGTGTAAATTTCTATGCCAGTTTTTTCCAGATTAGTTGTAGTTAGTTGTAGGAATCTTTTTTATTTCATTGTACGGATGTTTTTCTTGATAAAGATTGCAGTACCTCCACCTCTGGCATTAGGTCTATCGTCTCTAATTAAAGAGTAATTTCTTAGCTTGGGATTATCACAGGGCCGCAGGTGGGTCTCGTTAACTAACAGAACATCAATTTTGTAGTGAGCAGCAAATTCTTGGAGTTCTAGAATGTTGTCGCTGAGTCCATTAGCATTCCAGAATGCGACCTGTATGGTATTGTGATGGTCGGATTATCCATTAATCAACGAGAATATGGCTTGGGTATTTTTAAGAAATCTGTTTGTGTCAGCCTGGTTTGGATTTGATTTGCTAAAAAGCTGATAGCATTTCTCCCAAAGCGGCAGCAAGCATTCCAGCAGAGTTTTGGCTGCTTGGTATGGTTTCTGCCGATTTGTTGCGTGAGGAAA
The DNA here is from genome assembly GCF_054136105.1 of Typopeltis vanoorti. Lineage (NCBI taxonomy): Eukaryota > Metazoa > Arthropoda > Arachnida > Uropygi > Thelyphonidae > Typopeltis > Typopeltis vanoorti. The sequence goes on from NC_143570.1 coordinate 28,709,050, forward strand.
CTACAGAGGCATACGATTTATCAGGTGTAACGGCCCGCACTTTAATTTCGGATTCAGGTTGTGTGACTCGCTTCTGAGTGGATGGGGCTACTGCCTCCCTAGTCCTTGTCAGGTTAGATGGGTGGAGTGAATAGCCCTTGTAGTTAGTTGGATGTGGGCCGCCACAGTTGGCACACTTAGCAGGAGTGGTTCTTGACTTGTATGCGAGGGATAATTATTTCCGCACTTGACACATTTGTATTCCTCCCTACAAAGCTTTTGCGCATGACCATACTTTTGACAGCGGTGGCACTGTCCGGCGGATGTGTTCCTTCTGAGGGGTTCAGTCCTGATAACCAAGTTGCAGACAGTCGTAAGGTCATAAATCTCTCGTTGGTCTTTACTGATCTCCACCAAGACCAGAGGCATGGGCAGCTTATCCGCTCTGTACATGCGTGATATTTTTATTGGTGTTAATCCTTGCGATTTGAGATCGGTGGCTATTTCTTCAAATGGTATGGTTTCTATCAAGCTTCTGATGACCACCTTGAGGCTTTTTTCGCTTTTAAGCTGAAAAGTGTGATATGGGACTTTCAATTCATCTAAATGTCTGGTGAGCAGACGGTAGTCCGATGTACCTTCAGGCTGAATCCGGACTCCTTCATCGGTGTTCTTTGCTGAATTGAATTTGATATTGTTGTTTTTCATCAACTCAGTGATTGATGACCATTTTTCTTTGGATCGTAAGATCACTGGTGGAATTCTCTCTTTAGGCTGTGTTACTGTATCCGTCTCTGTTACTCTTTAAGTTTGTGCCGTAGTGTCCATTGGCACTGCTCTCTCTGAGGTCTGAGGCAGTATTTTAGGTTCTGCAGCCAGAGATTCCTTCTTTCGCTTCTTCCTACTGACTACTTGAAAGTCGTCATTATCCTCTAGTGTGTGAATATCAGCTGATGTGGTATTTTCTTTGCTGAAATCTTGTGAGGTGTTAGGAAGAGGGTCAGGGGATTGGCAGTCCTCTGATTCAACCGCTTCTATTTGGTGGAATGCTACTTTTCCTGTCCATTTCCTTTGCAGCAGGCGTCCCACATGTTTGAAGATTGTCAATAGCTGCTTGAAGTCGAGCTCATCATATGGAGAGTCCATAATTTGGCCTAAGAGAAAATAGCGGTTGCTCGGGTTTGGTTTCCCGAGTAGTTTGCGAGTGATCCCGTAGACTTTGAGAGTCCACTAGATAATCCCGTAGACAGCTTAGAGTAAGCGTCTACCAGCAAAAAGTTAGTTTATTATAGGTGACTGTCCTAAAAACAAGGGAAAAGGAGTTTCGAGAACTTACTTGGACACAGTGCAGAGACCTCCCTCCCTAAAATACCATTCGTCCACCACTGGTCCTCATTGCGGGTAGGGCCTGCCGGCCATCAGACCTCTGCATATTTGATATAGAGCAGGAGATAGTAGGTCTCGAACTGTGTTAGTTCGAGTGCAATGCGGACTTCCCGAAAAATCTTATATAAAATTCAACTAGGCAGAGTCAAAAGGAATACGTCCGATCACAACGACAGCAACTCCAAAAATCATCGTAATTATATTATATAGTCCTTATAAGGACTGGCTTAAAAGGGCGAAGCAAGAATGCTTTTCATCTTCCCCGTTATCTGTAGAGGACAGTGTAGGGATAAGGTGTTATTGAGCTATTAAAGCTCTGATCACGGCAGGAGGGTAACAGCAATAGCCGAGCCTCAGTTAGAACTTCATTGACTACAGCATTGCCATCCATTACCCTCCAAGGATATTAATCACCGCATCTCACGGTAGCTTCTCATTCTTCCGTAATTATAATTTAAATTGTATGCATTATATAAATATGTGTATTATATGTATTACATAAATGATATGTATACTTAAATTGTATGTATACGTATGTAATTTATTAGACAGATAATAAAGTATTATTTGACATTTAAAAAAAAATATTAATTGAATAATTGAAGAATAATTGAAAGCAATGGAGAAAATGAATCACCTAGTGCTGAATTTTGTAAAAATTACAAGTTGAATGTCACTAAAGATAATTATTGTAATGTGTAAATATTTTAGAAATCAATAAAAAATATTTTAAAAAAATTATAAAGAGACCTGCAGTGAGTCAGGAAATCATACAGGGAGGCCATACTATTCACATCAGCTGTCATACCTGTTCTTGAATTCATTCATGCTACTTGCACACACAACATACAACGGCAATTCATCCCAATCACGCACTGCTCTTTGAGAGGAAAAAATCTGGCCCTAACCCCTTTTAAAGCATTCATTCTCAACTTCCATGGATGCATGCCGTCGCGCCCTTTCCCCCACCCTGTATAAAATGAAAAATTTCATCAACTGAAATCCTGTATGACCCTTTCAGAAGTTTGTATGTCTCAATGATAACATCCCTCTTTCTCCTGTTTGCTAGTGTCTGCAGCCTACAAATTCTCAATCTGTCTTTATAATCTGTATTTCACAATCCTGATAGCATTTTGACATTTTACTTTGCACTCTCTCACTGTATCAAAATCACCACGGAAACCAGGAGACCAGACCTGCGCGCAATAGTCCAAGTGAGGCCTTATCAAGGCCTTGTAAAAAGTCAAAATGACTTCCTTATCTCTTTACATGCCAAGGTTCGTTTCAGCACTGCATTATTCTCTGGGCTGTATTTACAATTTTTGCTATATGACCCTAGAGCATCAACTTCCCGTCTACTAAAACTCCAAGATCCCTAGCCTCATCAGGTTTTGCAAGCATAATCTTACCAATACAATACGACATTAGATATCTAACCATACCAAAATGCATGACTTTATATTTATTAACATTTGAATTGACATCCATTTTCCCATGCCCACTATTCCATCATTCTGCAAGTACTGCATATCAGCAGCATTCTTGATTACCCTACCGATCTTTGCATCATCAGTAAATAGCTGCATGTCGCATGTCAAATCCTTTCCAATGTCATTAATGTACAGCGTGAATAACAATGAACCAAGGAGTGATCCTTGAGGAACAGCACTGGTTATCTCGAATCTTGCAGATTCACCCCACCCCCATATACAACGTTTTGATATCTGTCATCCAGCCATCCTCTTCTGTCACATGCTGCTTGAGGAAGTTGTCTTGCAACAGCTCAATAAATTCAGTTTCATTCTTCTCATGCAATTTCGTAGCTACCCAAAGTCCCCCATTATGATTACACTTTTTTGCACCAATCAGATATTTATTTAGTGATACATTTCGCCACTAGCAACCGATCCATCTGGTCTATAACAACACCCTACTGTGTAGTTAATTTTGTTACACTCCACCTTACACCGGATGGCTTCAAATTCACGTGGCAGTGAATTTGAAGCCAAAAAACGTGAAAACTTGTTACTAGTATTGCAGTCAGTTTATCATTTCGGATACTTTGCACAGATTAATGCTGCTAAATCGAATTACACATCAGAGGACAGTACAGATAAAATGGAAAAATAAAGTGGACGAGAAGTTGGTTCATAGGTTGGCTCATCGTTTCCGGATGTAATGAAAGCACTTTTTACTGGGGATCTGATCACTCCTTGTGTCTTAAAAAAGTGCTATACTTCGTCTCTGTACCAAGATTTTCGAATTATCTATTTCTTAATCTTCCAACAATAGTAAATGCTGATTTCGAACCTTTTTCAATTATCTTAATCTCTCTCTCTCTCTGTCTAATAAAATAGTTTCGGCTGACTGATATGACTCGAGATGTGTTTCCATGGCAACAATAGGTTTCTGCTTTGTTGTACCCAGGATTAATGAGTGTTTAGTGCATGTTTCGTCTTTCTTTGGCAACAACTGCTCCGACAGAAACTGTAATGTCAGGCGGACAAAATCTCTCTATTTCTTTCTATCTTCTTAAAATAGTCTAAGGACTATTTTAAGAAGATTTTGTTCAGGTTTCTCTTTTCTAGTTCTCATCTTATCTGGTCTTCCGCTTGGTCTCTTTCCTTCAAATTTCATTTCATACATTCTTCTTGGTATTCTTTTTAAGTTCATTCCCATTAGTTGTCGAAACCAAACACTTCAAGCGAGAGTTCAAAAGCATTTCTTTAGCACTTTTTCCCTAAATTATTCCTAATGTTTCCTTTTTTTACTGTGATTTTCCTTGTTTTTCCATCACGCAAAATCACGTGCTTTATACGTAAAATTTTTCAACTGTTATACAAGCAAAATAGTTACCACTTTAAAAACTACAATGTTCATAAAAGAAAAGTTAATTTTCCGACCTGTAATAATATACAACTCATCCCACAAGACGGATTGATTGCTCTATTATTGGAATGGATTCTCCTCCTTCTGACATGCGCAGAAGTGTCGAAAGGTCTCGTATCTATAAACGTACAGTATTTTCAAGGGAGTTATCCCTAAAAAACTGAAAAACTGACTTGTTTTTTCTCTTTTGAAAAATGTAAATTGAGTTGAGATCGCAAGCTGTTGAGAGAGTTATGTACTGACGCCTTAGGATTTAGCTCACTCGAAAACTAATTCGAAACAACGGAAGCCTGTTCACTATTGCTTTACCTGTGCATAATAACACATCTGAAAGTCTTTCCATGTTTGTATTTGCCAAAAAAATAAGGAATAAGGTAAAGAAAAGAATAAGTAAAAATAATGTATCGAAAAAAATGCAAATAAAAAAGAATTAATAATGAACTAATATTCCTGACTAGCTATGCTAATCAGCTCTTGTAAGTTCTGATGTAAAAGAACTGAAGCTGGAAATTCGAGAGAATTTCACACCAATGGAATATTGCAGCGCAAATTGAAGAAGAATGGAGTATTGTCATTATGTTTTTTTAATTCGCAGAATGCTCACATTATTGTAGCTACATTCGCATATAAATATTGGTTAGTTGCTCTTGAGGATGAAGAGCGTTATAGATAAAAGTAACTTTTGGAAGATGATGTTTGTCTATTTTTAAAACTATGTGAGCATCATACATTAGTCCAAACGTTTCAGTTGTCATTTTGTCTAATTGTACGGATAACGTAATAAACGCACATTTTTTCTAAATCACAGATATCATGAAATCCGATATCTTGGTAATAATATACTCGCTTTCAATGCCGACAAGGACTAGCTGACTCAATGCAGATGTCTACATAAATTTCCGCTTTTTAAAGGTCCAATTATAATTTGCCTGCAACGCATTTCTCGAATAAAAGTCAAACAGGAAAAAAAAAAAAAAAACTTGAAATCTAAGAGCATGACTTAAATCCGTACATTGGCTCAAAGAATCTGTATATGTAATATTACAAAAACAGTAAATGATACTCTCAATATTGCTAAAAGGTATAAAAATGAATGTAAGGACACCATTTCAAATGCAAAGTTATGTTTGTATCTTAATCTACAACAGAAACAGTCAGTAGCGATGGGGCCTTTGGCTTGAAAGGACATGGTTTGATTCCAATAAAGGATGAGAGGAATCTTCATACACATGATAATGTATACTAATCTCGTAGCCTAAACTTCCTCGAAAACAGGAAAAGTACAACGTTGCTGAAGAAATAAAAGATATTTTAAAAAAGTAAGTATAAATTGTACCTAAAGAAAAGCAAAAGAGAAGAGATTGGGTGGAGGGACACAGAGTATAATAAAGAGATGACAGATTGGAGGAGGAATAGAAAAGAAATGTCGCAATACAAGAAACACTTGAGTCCAGATGCAGTGTTCCAAAGCTCATTTAGACGCTGAGGAAGAAGGTTTTAATTTATAGTACGTAATTTAATAGGTTTTGGAGTTATTTAATTAACCAATGAAATGGCTTAAACTTCACCATCAAGTTGGATTAACACATTGCACTGTCTTGCAACTAACGTAATCGCAAAAGTTTTTCTACTTCCTATTAAAGAAACTCTTTTAACGCTATTAAGAGAAGGAAAGTTGTGAAGTAACAATGAAAGGTAAAAGAGGATCTTATTAGATTATCGGGAGAAAATGTAAGAAAACATGTGAGCACTTTTCAATCGTGTGCAGTCGCTATTGAAAAAAAAAAAAAAAAGGTACAGCGAAGGAAAAAAAAAAACTGGACGCCTGTGTGAATTAAAGCACACAAGTGAAGTCGAGTATTTCAACAACAACACTTCTCCCCACTCTCCCCCCCCCACCAAAAAAAAAAAGAAATGAAAGAAAAGAAAACAACTCCACCTACCGAGAGTAACTGGAACAATTTAGTTTTCTACGAACGCATGAAAAGCAAACGAACCAAAGAAAACTTTCGACTTGGTGCGATGCATTAGCGCCACCGTTGTATTAGACTGACTTTTGTTGCTACTCTCTTTCTTCTGTGCCATAGATTTTTGTCTGGACGTAGCTGTCGTTCTCGCGGCTTCCTGTTACGAAGCGCGTGAACTGACCGGTGGCCGATAAGGCACGAGTAATTGTCAAAGTAAAGGAACGCCTTTGGAAAGAAACTGCACGCCATTAAGAGACTGGAAGATGGAAGTTCTCCTTTACGGGGATGACTTTATGCCCGGATGGACGTGAATGGAAGTCCGTGTTTCTACAACTATCTCGGCAGTGTTTGCCGAAAAGACTGATGTTGCAAGGGGATTTACGACATTGCCACGCTGAAGCTCCGAACTCACTTTTTCGCGTGATTTTGTCGTGCCTAACTGGGACTTCCTCGTTGTTTGGTGATGAAAAGCATTTCCGGTCTAATAAAATACAGCTCAGTGACTATTACATGCTGAGTCATTCGACACCTTGTCGGGAAATATGATGACGTTTGCATTGCTTCTAAAAATCACCAAGCAAATGAATTTCCTGCGATACTTTTTTTTTAAATGATTTTTCGTAATAAAATAGTAAAATAGTAAAACAAAATTTCAGCTTACATAAAATTTACATCGATTTGATAAAATTAATATATCTGAGCCACATTTAGATTAGGAAAATCTCCAATAAAATCATAAAAAGGTGGTCTATATTAATAGTTGTGGGATTTGAAAAGAGCACTTTACTCATATTAAGTTGGTTAGTTACCCGGATGTTTAGCATCTTGCTCAGTGACACCGTCTTCGCAATAAGATTACAGTGAGAGCACTTAAAATTGAGTGCAATGGTTCATTGATTCTAGACAATCTAGACCATATCCAAGAGTGATCTAAACGAAGTGCCACCAAACAGTCCATAAACCGCACAAGAAGAGTAATAAAAATTAATGTTTCCTTTTATTTTACAAAACGATATTCAAGATAGGTCTTAATATGAGGCTTGTAACTAACCTAAATATACTAAGAACAACTTCGTGGATTATCACGTACGTATATATTCTCTACTACCGAATTTCGTCTCTGGACCAATTATGGTCTGTTGAATGCCACTTCCATAAAAAGAAATATAAAACTATTTTTTGAATAAATAAATATTTAAAATGTATTAAAATTACTGCTGGAATTTACGAACGTTCAGAGATGTACTCGTAGTCATTCTTCCTTCCAACATTCTGAAAAATTTCTCTCACTACGGCGTTGATTTTGAAGGAGTCTTGGTTTGACAGAAACGTCGGCAAGCACTGCTTTATTATGAATGTGTATTATACTCGAGTGTTCATAAACATGACCAACTGCTAATTCCTTATATCCGTAATACTGCTTTAGACGTAGTAATAAATCAAAGGCCATACAAGAGACGGCTTGGTTTGTTTGTAATGATGATCGAAGAAACGAAGGCAAGGAAACAATTGTATTATGTACGTTAATTATGTGTGTTCGCAAACACGTGTCTAGTTTAGCTTGTGGGATGAAAAACCAGGAAGAATAAGCCTCCATATGAAATTGTCTATCTTCAGCTGAAAATCTCTTATGACATTTTCATAAACAGGAACAGAGGTGGAAGAGTGTTTTGCCAAAACAACAGTTTCTCCCTCAAGTCGCACTGCATTCATGAGCTAACTCAAATGGCTACTCTATAAGAAAAGGATCAAATCCTAGACCTCTGAGATTTCTCCACCTTCACCCATCAGACTTCTTCGTGTGGGAATATGTTAGGGAAGGTGCTTACGTTTCACCGCTAACAAAACCGCTCATTGAGCTGAAAGAACGCATTTGCGAAAGTGGGTGTATTACGTAGACTTGGCAGGAGTTTATTTAGGTTTAACCTGGAGGTGCACATGTGGAGCGCTTGTAACAGTCGGAAATAAAAACCCGGCTTGTTCCTGTTAAAGGGCGTTGGACTATCTATTGAAATTAAAAAAAAAAAAAAACAACACATAATATAATTATATGACCAGCTTTTTATGCCAACTCAACCACTAAAGATTGAGAGAACTCGCAGTGGATTAGTACCACGTGTAATGGAGATACCATGCTAAATAGTTTTATATATGCCACCTAAGATCTCCAAGATTTTCAATGAATGAACAGGTTTTTTAATTACTGTCCATGCCTCGATGGAATAAGAGCTGACAATAACTAATCTTATATTAGTGCCGAAGCGATGGCTTTACCCTTGGCCACAGAAATCTTCAATAACAAAGGCAGATGTTCGTATAGATTAATAGATATCGTGACGTAACTCACAATGTAATCCACATATGATGCAATAATATCTACAAATTACTGCAAAGTCGGACAAAATCTATTTTAATTCTCAATTTTAGGGATCTGTTTTTATTTATCTTTAGTTGTTGTTTTGTTTCTTTCTTGGTAACCGAGGAAACAAAACAGAAATCGTTCCCAAACTATCTTGAAATTTACTGTCACGGAGATTTTTAAATAACGCAAGAATTAGCAAACGAGTGGAGGTCATCGAAGACGTTAGAAATTACAGGCAGCTGGAAACAAATGGTTTGGCTTAAGGAGACTGAAAATTAATCGCTGGTGTAAGAGGGCAGATTATAGAATCTCTCGCAGATCGGGTGTCGAGATTAGAGCTAAGCTGTTATAAGGAAGCATGCGAAGAGGCTGTCAGTACGATTACCCAGACTCGAGCTGTTTGGTTGGGCAGTAAGCATTGCCACGAAGGTTTGATGTTCAACGCAGTGGAAGGAACTAGTCCATCATCATGCTAAGAAAGCACGTGGAGTCATCTGCAGTCGGTTCTCAGTCTTCGCCATTATAATTGTGATTTATCTTTCGCATCTCCTAAGATTTCTTATGCATTTCTGCGATCGCTTAGGATCTTTATATTTTTTTTTATTCTTACTCTCAGATTTTCACGAAGTTATTGAGTAATTTATTATCGCCAATTAATGTAAAGGATAAAATAAACAGAAGTTAAAGAAATTTAAATATATTTTATATAGACTTTGTCTAAGTATACAGGTATTCTTCAAAAGTTGTATACCCAACAAAACTAGAATCCAAGCTAAGTGTTGCTAAGTTTTCAATTTCCTTCCCTTTCATTTATATATATTCTCTCTAAAACCCATTCCTAGTTGTCGAGTGATTACAAAGCCAATATTGATTCAGATATTCATGAAGATGATCTTAAATTAGTTCAAATAAGAAATAAATAAATATTTACACATTTTCTTCATTGGAAAATCATATATTGTTTGCAGATGAAAATAGCATCATTCTGTGTGATGCAAGATTAGCTTTTCTTACAGCACTGGGATCAATCAAGAGCCCATGTCGTGAAAATGCTGTTAGATTTCTTTCGCGTTAAAATAGAACTGACAATTAAGCTACTTAAGAAATAAATTCAGAAAGGCTTATCTACAAGCAAGTTTTTGGTGAAAAGACACGTACTGAGCTGATGCGTACAAGATAACTCGTGAAATGTATCCGCAGCATCATTACACCTTCAGCGGACAATTTACACAAAGGGTCCCGGAGGTAATGCTCTCCTAATACACGCACATGAGAGAGAGAGACGGGAAGATGCAGGGTGTAGCACCAGTGCGAGACAAAAGATGGGATTTATCAAGATACAAAAACACGGGTGGAAAGCTATTGTTGAACTGGGAGAAAGCAGGGACGCTTTGGGGTTCCCCTGTGATTTAGATGAGGAGATGACAACGGTGATATGATAGATGGCGCTTCATATATCAGAGTGATATTGATCTGCAGTGCACACATCATCGCAGAGTTCCATCAATACCTTCGAAAGTATATTTAATGCTGGTGCGATTAGATCGGCGAATCCTGCTAGCAAACTTTTTATCGTAAGTGAATAGACGGAAATATACAAAGAGCTCCAATGTGACACTACGGTTCATAACTTCACACCCCATTGTGAACTAAGATGAAAAATGCGTATTCGTCAGTGTACGATAACTTCATGATATGAAATTTGCTTTGCGTGGCTCAATCAGGACAGTGAACGAGATACGTGTAAGGGATGAGGTTCAGTTGCTGTTGTATAACAAACGAACTGCTCTGTAATAAATATTAAATGAAAGCGTGTGGTCACTTTAAAGATCGTGTTTGTGCTGCAATGACCTTTTACCTGTTCCCATGAATACTTCAAGGATGTATATCAAATATAAAATACAGTATATATATACAAAGCTTGAGATAGTTAAAAAAAAGTGAAAGGGAAACGCGTTCAGATAACCGTTGATGGATGACACTTAATAAAAAGATCGCAATTGGCTTGAAAGCATACAGTTGGTAATGATCACTAGTTTCATGGTGTATTTGTCATCTTGAGGTAGTCCAGGTTCTTTTTTTTTATGTGGGAAACACTATTATTTTAAAAGACAAATACCCTACTTCCGTCCAGCTAAGTAAGCACTGGTTTAAAGAACCTAGAAAAAACACATTTCGATTTTAATACCATTCAAATCGATCTTTTTTTTTTTTTTTTTGGCCGGGTTAGCCGAGTGAATAACTTTACGGCTATCCAATAAATAGTTCAAGATTCGAATCCTAATAGTGGCATGGACTGTTTGTGATTGGCATTAGGTGATAGATGAATTTCATCACTTGGTGTGATTAGATGCCTGAAGTGACTTGAAAAGGTTTCGTGTTTGGTCTAGAGCAGGGATTATGTTAATCATAAACAAAACTATAAAAAAATAATAAAAAAGAACAAAAGCCTTTGTTGCTTCTGGGGTGGGAGTTACGTAAAAAACCTCACAGAAATGTGTTCTTTGTCCATAAAAGATTTTATGGCCTAGATAAGATACAATGAAATGCAGTCGCCACAGTCAATTAACTCGTGTCTACCGAAGAGGTCTTGAACTGCACATTTGAGGCTAAAATTCCAAGCCTGAAACGTTATTCATCTACTGTTATGGTTGTGGAAGCGAAGAGAGAGAGAGAGAGAGAGAGATATCAATGTCAATTGATAATATGTTCAATATGTGTTCTTAAAGTATATGCTTATACACTGTTTCTCATGTTTTCAAAGAACTGGATTTCTGATAAGTAGAATCGATATACTAATGTTTTTTTTTTTTTTTTTTTTTTTTTTTTTTTTTTTTTTTCAAGGAAAAAAAGGGACCTGAAGTTTCTGCCGGATTCTCCTTTTCTCTTCATTTCAAATTTGCTTTCCCCCATATGGAAATATTTTGCATGTCTTAGTTTCATTTACGCCACGAGAGTAAAAATTAAGGAATTTTCGAACTAGAGTTCAGCATTAGTTGAACTCTAGACAAAATTATTCGGGAGAAATTAGAGACAGACACACACATACAGGACGTCCCACTCCCTTAAAAAGCTCAAAACCAATGCTCTAATGACATATATGATGACTTATGTCAGAGTACTTCGGCAGGAGGATTTCCTTGACTATGAGCAGAGTAATCGCTACTAATAATATCAATGGAATAACATTTTTACATTACGAGTATAATCGGGAATCTGAAAATGCTCGTTACAATCAAGCGATAATAATATCGTGACACAATACACATTATGATTTGATGGTTGGGTCGAGTTCATGTACCTAGAGCTTTTAACATGACCCAACTCTTAAAATGAAACTACACATCGATCAAAAGTAACATCGCATTCTCATTTAAAAACCAATATCAGCTATCGAGAACAGTACTACAACCTACGAGAATGAAATCCACACACAAACACAAAGTTAAGGTGGGTTGTTTTATTGACGGTCGAAGCGATTTAAACGGCCGGTGTGCCTATGTAGTGGAAATGAAAGAGAAAAAAAAATCTTTTCCCGAAGGAGGAAAACCCGTCCATCCTATATAAGGGAGGGAAAAAAAAAAAAAAAAAAAAATCCAGCTGAATAGAAGCCTCAACACAACTGTTATTCATTCGTGATGGAATTTGATATTCAAATTCCATCAAAAATGCATGGAATTTGAATATCACGCAACTCGACAGGTACCATGAAGGTTTAGAAAGATGGACATGGGATTTTTCCCCTTCATTCTGGTTGTTAATACTGTCCACATTGATGCCACTAACCTACCCCAAAGTGCTTTGCTTGTGAAGCTGTACTAACTAAACAATTGCAATGCTGTTGCTGAACTCCAGGAATTTCGTCGCCTGAACAAATGTCGACGAGGTCAACTATCTCCATGTGCTCTGCGACGAATGATTAGTCGTCTTGAAAAAAAACGGAATCTGGGAGTTAGACCTGACAGAAGTTGCAAACCAATCAGTTCACAACAAGTGAATGAAGTCTACTGCCATTGTGGAGTAAGCCATAGATAACAGCTTTGGTCCCTGCAGTATCATGCTGTATCAATACACGTGAATGTGGCTTACACTTGTGTAAGCCACATCCATGTGTAAGGAAAATTCTACGTAAAATTCTGCATTTCTACCCATTCAAGATAACCCTGATACAGGAGATGAGCCCGGAGGACTTTCGACTGACATTCGCTTTAACATTCCTTGCTCGAGTGGAATCGGACGCAGTAGCCATGGATGATTTTGTGGGGAGATGATACTCATTTTCACCTGAACGTATTTGTGAATACCCACAATTGCAGGGTATGGGCTCCGCAAAACTCGCATGGAATCCAATAAATTCCTTTGCATTCATCCAAAGTTACTCTCTGTTGCGGGTTTACAGCTTCGTTTATCATTGGACTGTTTTTCTTCTGTGAGGACATTCGCCTAACCGGGGCCTGTGACCTGCTTACTTACCGTCAAGAAGTTTCGCAACATATGAATCCGTGAGTGGCGCTCCGCAAGGCCTTAAACAGGCATAGTTTAATTTTGATCATCCTGTGTATCTTTAATCTTTGTTTAACAAAGATTAGCGCTTTACTTTTTTTTTTAATGTGAATCCCGCCTCATGAAATGGTTGTAAACCTATCGTAAATTAGTACATTGGGTGAACTAGGGGGGGGGGAGTATTGTCTATCTTTATTATTTATTTATTTTACATAATTAGGAAACGCTGCTCTAGAGACCGAAGTTGAAACTGTTTCGAGCTACTTAACGCTTCCATTAAACTGAGAAGCGTTCTTACACTAAGCAAAGATGAAATTCATCTCTCGATTATCCCTAAAAATAATCACGAACATCCATGGCTACGGTGGAATCGAGACTTCATTCTGTTCGTTGGAGAATAGATGCGTTATTCGTTCGACCAACTAGGCTGGCTAACTTATTACTCAAGTAAAAATCATAAGATAAACAAATTTCAAAGCAACGAGAAAGTTTATTTTTGACTGCTTACTCGTAGTTCGGGGAAACGTCTGTGATCCGGGATGGGCAAAAGGAAGATTTACTAGTTTGCGTGTAATCACCGATTTACGGAGTAATTCAATAAACGTACAAATAATCCTAGTTAGAACTAGGAACACGGCATGTTGTCTGTTGTGTTCACTTGGAGAATAAACAGGCATTAGAAGATGTATACATGATTTATTTAAAAACGTTAACTATCCGGGCATTTAAAACTTTTCATTTCAGAGAAAAGTTTATAATGTACATCGCTAATAGAACACACACACACACACACACACACACACACACACACACACACACACACACACACACACACACACACACACACACACACACACACACACACACACACACACACACACACACACACACACACACACACACACACACACACACACACAATGAGCGGGAAGCACTTGCTACACGATGTGCATTCCGATTTCACATCCACAAAAAAAGTTCATTAAGATTTGAAGGACTCGTCCAATTTACCTTAGATAACTGCAACTTTATCCGTAAATAAAAATTACAAGTGAATTCTCATCATTGTCGTTTCTTTCTTCTTGATTTTCATTTCGCGAGCAGGAGTTGTGTGTATTTAAACTTTAATAACTTTACACAGGTTGTTTTGCTTTATTATGATGTGTAAGAAAATTGTCGTTTTCCTCTATAAAAGCTTGTAATAAAAAGGAAGAAGTTGTTATTAAGCATTCAGGCAGACTGTGAAAGTAATCTGATTTCCGAATCTCATTCTCAATTCTGAATATCACTTAGACTTCCAAATTACTCGGAGTAATCCATACTTTGTTTTCATTGTGTACTTGCAACGGAATCGTTGCTTACAGATAATCCAATGCTTATATAGTTTTAACTTTTTTTTCTTTCTCTCTTTATGTATGTGTGGTGATGCAAGTACTATATTTTTAAAGAAATAAATAATAGAAGTAAATATTAAAAAATAATAATACAAAACTAAAGATCGAATCATTAAAAAAATCAAAATATCGTACATATAAAATCTGATGAAAAGGATAAATTGCATGCAGTGTAGACATCCATGTACTTATTCATGTTCTTAAAACTTCTGGAAGCACGTTTCAAACAAATTTATGTATCGTATTAGCGACACTACTTTTGGCCAAAAATGTGCAAGAGCGTTGTGATGGTAGTTTTCATTATCAGGTATACTTTCCAATTTTTGATACTACATGAACTTTATAAAATCCCTACCTCTGTAGATATTTTATTGCTCAGTCTTCTGTAATTTCTTACTAAATTATCAACTGAGTCCCTCTATTTCTAAGAACATCGTCAAGAACAATTACTTATCATTTTTGAAGGATGACTGCCATTAAAAAAAAAAAAAAAAGACAGAATCAGTTGGAAACTATTTTACTACTTATTACCTCATCCTCTAAATGCTATTTACATTATTGCCTTTTTACACACCGATTTAACACACCAAAATTTAACACCCATATGATTTTAAGAAATACGATAACAAAACATCGCGAACAATTCACGAAATACAATGAGACGTGACACTGCATACATAATTTGTCTAGAAATTTAGATTCCTTGTTGTTGCTATGTCGTGTATTTTAATTCTTTAAATCCATGAAACTGGTTATGGCTTACGACAGATTACGAAATGAATGAGGCAGTATTATAAGATATTCACGCATCTTTCTCTTAGTAACATGTAAAGTAATACTTACATGCATATTCTATCCTTGATGCATATATTAAAAACAATTATATAACATATACACGTATTACTTGCTATATAAAAAATCTAAAACTTAAAAGGCCGTTATTCCATAGTCTGTATAAATACTGTAGATCAATTTTTATCTGGATATTTCGCAACATCTTGTTGCAGTATATTAATTAAACGAAGTCTTATGTCAAAATGCAGATATGCATGTGAGTTTCATTCTTCGCGTTCCACGAAACAAAACAAATCGAGATTACAAATAAAGGAACGTCGTGAAGTGTGTAAGCTTCTTTGTACTTTGCACATCAAACACCTTTATTGTTTTTTTTTATGTTTAAATTTGCCTTAAGTTTCGAAATTTTCAAACTAAAAATTAATCTAAAGCATGCAGATAATCGTAGATTACCTTTTTCTTTTTCTAATTACCATATTTCAAATTCTATGCAGTTATCATTTTCACCGACTACGGAATTCTGATGCCGACGATTATCATTAACTAAGAGTTGGCAATTCGTCTTCAATTATTATTAAATAATGAAACTGTCATATAGTACGTTCGTTACATAATGGTTGAAATATTAATCTTGTAGGATTCTGACAGTATAGCATTTTTTTTATTAAAGTATTAGATATTAACACTTTAAATATTTTATTATTATTATTTTATTTTTTGCCAACTCTTTCTCTTTCCGACACACAAGAGAAAATATTCTATTCAGATAATGTGACACATATGAGAGTGGTAGTTACCAGTACAGAGGCGCCATCTGGTATACAATATACATGATACTAAACGCAATCATACATAATCCGCTTGTCTACTTATTTTATTATTAAGGCATGATTCTAAAGTAGTTTCACATATATATATTGCAATCTCTTCTAGTACAAATTTCTTTCTTTAACTTGAAATTATGTAGTTAAACGTTAATTAAATTTAACATCCTAACCCATAATGCTCTGATAATGAAGGAGATTGTGGAGTGGTGGAGACATAGGTGTAGGGTAGGACTCCTAGGAATCCTAGGAGTCCTACGAGGAAGGACTCGTAGGAGTCTTTCCTCAATGAGTCTTTGGACTCCCTGAAGGTTTTACGTAATAATAATAATAATAATAATAATAATAATAATAATAATAATAATAATAATAATAATGTTATTGAATAATAAATGTAAGTCTTTTTAAGTAACAAGAGAATTTAATGATTAAATTATTCGCTGTAATTCGTTTAATTTTCATCTACAAAAAAAAATGAGTGGAACTAGCAACTTGTTGCTGACATATTAGCAGCTCTTTTCTCTGGGAAGAAATCCTTGGAATCTCCGGAATCAAATTCTGAAAAAAAAAAAAAAAAAAAGGAAAGTATTTCAAAACAAACTTTGTAAAAGTTTTATCGAATACTCATCACTCTTTCTTTACGTATTTTTCTGTATTGCAAAGCGAAATACTAAGAAAACTAAATAAATAAAAAAAAAAGAGTAGCGGATACAGTGTTCTCTAATTTAAGCATTGAACTAAAACCAGCAAGGTTTTAACGTCCGTATTCTTTTACTAAGAGTTATGCTTAATTCTTTAGCTAACATGAATAATCGTTTATTTAACGACAGGCACGCTACGTTTCTTTCTTTCATTTTTTTCTCCCTTCTTTTCTTTATTTTTCTTTTTATGCTATCATTTCTAATGACATATCATTTGGGCGATTTAATGATAAATTTTAAAACATAAAAATGCAAACTTGTCAGGGCTGACTTCCTTTGGTGAGTAAAAAGCGTTAGAGAATTTTAAAAAAAAAATCGTGAAGGCCGGTTAGGGGGGGGGTTCAAGTCAGTGAAACCAATATTATCCTATAGGAAACTAAACCAGCCATGCCAATACCAAAAAGCAAACATCCGAAATCAGTGGCGCACTCAGGATTTGATCTTGGAGGCGACCGAGTACTCAAGATTTAATCTGGGGGGGGGGGGGCGAATTGAGTAGACAATTTGAGAATACACACTACGCATTGCATACGACCTATGACTGAGCATCTGCAGTGATCGCCAATACATGATACCCGTGATCTCTGGCCCGGCTAGGGCAAAAAAAATATCTCCCAAGCACTACTTCGTTCGCCTTGCGTTCACAACGGCCGTGATTCCCGAGAGCCAGAGAGAGGTATTCCCACCTTATGTGATCGCTAATTCATAAGTAGTATAGAAATAGAAGACACGACACAACATAAATTTTAAAAAAATAATAATAATTTTAATTAAGAAAAAATTTTTGGAAAATTTTCTAGTATTTTTTCTTTTGCTTTTTTTGGGGGGGGGGGAGTAAGGGCCCCTTGGCCCCCCTCCCTGGGTGCGCCAATGTTCCGAAATGTGGGTACCAAGAAACATGAACACCTTACCAAACACATCTGGCATGCAACCTTCTAGAGCTCTTGCCCTAAACCAACTAGGAAGAAACGTGAGTAGCATGAAGCGTGAATACTAGCAAATGTTTACTTTGTACAGTACAAGATTAGCTGACGTGTATTACTCCTACTAGGGATATCAGCTGTGAGCAGCATCCTCTGTTAGACAGATGATGAGTTAGTAGTACTATATTATTTAGAACCATAATTTTGAAAATAGGATTATATGGCGATAAAAGTTAAAATATAACCTTTTTTTTTATAAAGTGAAAACAAAAACAAAACGAAAAGAGCTGAAAATTCTCAGTTTTAACAAAAAATCCGTGAATCTAAGAGCCACAGTCAGGTTCAATGATGCCCCTTTGGTTCAAATCTTGTCTAGAATACAAAGAAACTTTTTTGGACTTTTCAACTGAAGATGAGTTAGCTGGTCATATAGAGGTGAAAGGGTTTTTTCTTTCTGCCAAACAAGCCGCATATATGTTGGTTTCACTTACTTTTAAAGTAAGTCAAACCAACATATCAGCCCCGCATGAGCAATTAAAAGAGCCTCACCGATACCAAAAGATAAGCATCAGAAATGGAAATACCCAGAAACATGAACACATAATCAAACATCTATAGCCTGTGGCTTCCACAGCTAACCTGACCTTTTAAAGTAAGTGAAACCAATATATCACCTCACACGAAACCAAACAGCCCATACTAATGCCAGGAACAGATACCAAGAAAAATAAACACACAGTACTACCTCTCAAAAAAAAAAAAAAAAAAAAAACCTATCCAAATCAAAAACCATCACTATAAACAGTAATACGCTATACAAAACAGTACGACAAACGGATTTCCAGAAACACTACTACTACTAAGAACCACTAAAAAAATAAAAATCAATGCGAAATATAAATAAATAAATAAACAAGATAATAATGGGGTTTTATTATTATGTTTTTTAAATTTTTTACCATTCCGACCGTAAAACAAACGCCTCCGTAAACATAATATAAAGCAGTTAACGTATCACTTCTGGTGACGTCAAATATGTGATACAGACGTAATTACCTTTTGCTGATAGATATCTCGGTTATCGGAAAGCAGTAGTTTCATAATGTTACACCACTTTTTTTGCCCTATCGATACATATTTTAAAACTAAGTGCAACTGAATTACTGCACCATTGGGTTAGGTATGCTATGTTAATTTTAGGAGCAGTAAGTTAAAGCTTAAAAAAAAAAAAACTACTTGAAAGAATTTCTTCTGAAATATTTAAACTTGGAGTTATGAAATTTCTCAGATTTAACAGCGAACCTTCACAGTATAATCATATACGTAATCATATAACACATAAAACGTTTTGTCTATAAAGACATTTGCCTCTAATTTCTATTTCGATGGGAAGAATATCTCAGTTCCTTTCAGATAACAAGTTTATAATATGCTATGCTGCTAACAAACTCGTGATATAATTTAAGTTTGTTTTTTTATGAATAAGAAATTGGCAAGGTACAACAAAAATATTACAGAAATATAATTTTCTAACTATCGAAAACATTCTAATTGTGTAAGTGCCAAATTTGTTTTCGCATGAAAAGGTCTTGCAGTTATACATGGCAACAATATCGTCACGTGACTTTTTTGTTACGTTGAACGACCAGCGTTGTCAAAAAATATGCACACTCAGTGTAATTATTGAATGGCGAATTAATTCCTAATCCAAACTCATATTGTCTTTCAATATATAAATTATAGCATGGAATTCCTCCTAACCGTACAGTGTTGTAATTAAAGGATGGTTAATATGGCTTTAAGCCTAATATAAGCTTTCATGACAACCAATGATCTTATAACAGTTGAAATAAACATTGAAAGCTTTTCCCATCAGGTATGTAAACAGCCCTCAATATGAAAAACATTTACCAGTTCTACAAATTTAACCAATCACAGGAAAACAGCAGCTCGTGAAACTGAGAAATTAACGACTATTTTGTTGTTAATTTTCTTTAAATAAGCAAGAATAATATATAATAACAAATAGAAGCCGAAGGAGGGAAGAAGAATGCAGACTTTCTCCAAAAAATACAAAATTAATTTTTTAAAAATCATTTTTACTTACATAGCTTTGTAATAACGAAATTGACAGCCATGATCAACACCTACTAACTATACTCTCGGACAAGAGGTAGTCCTCGTTAGTGCAAATGTGTTATTAAGTAAAATGAGTTATTCCAAGTGAAATCATCACCTAGCAGGAACTGCATAATTCACGATTTTGATTAAATGGAGTTATTTTGTGATCTTCTCCGTTGGATGGAAGAAAATATTTTGGCTTCAGTTTGACATAAATAAGATATTGAAAGAGAAAATATTATGAATTAATCTATATTTTATAGTCAATCATATAAACTTCGAAATTTACCAGAAAGTTCTTCTTCTTGGCTTCCCGTATTAGGCAATTGCTATGACAGTTAACAAAGGTTATGGCAAACACTCTTTGTCATATACAAGCTGCTAGCCGGAATCCGTGTGTTTTAAATAGTGCAAATCAAGACAACTCTGATACCAAAGGTTATATTATCCTAAGCTCTTGGGTAAATTTTAATTTTCAATTTCTTTCTATATTTGCCTATAAAATATGAATGGATTCATAATACCATGATTTCGATATTTTTTTTAGATTTTTTTTTCTATCCAATTAATTATAAAATATTAAAAACATCACTGAACGCTTGTATTCCCCAAGAGGAGTAGTTAAGGCCACTTATCTCTAACTTTTGAATACTGGATGGACAGCCAACTCTACGCTTAGCTATCAGAGATAGCTGTCCCCAGGCTACTATCAATGACTTTTAGTACGCATCTGGGAAGGAGAGTGCAGCAGCTAACTACAATCCCTTGGTTGCAAAACCTAACACTATATTATTGTCAACAATAGTGACTTCCATGATTGATTTTCTTGAGTTGTGGGATTAAAAATCCGAGTTTACCAACTTTTTCTAAGTTTTCTCTATGAATACTTCGAAAACTTTTCCCTTTCTAAGGGAACAACTTAGAAAAATTTTTTAATTGCCAACTTTGTGTTGAATTCCAGCATTTCCTGATTATGTATCCAAGATCAGTACTCCCATATTATGTAAAAAATAATAAATACATAATATCTTAGTCCATCATAATATTAATAACATGATAATAATATCTCAGTCCATCCACAGTATCAATGCACTGTAGTTTTGCAATTTTTCCTGCCTAGTATCACATAAAAAAACTTAAAAAATGAGAGTGAGATAATGCAGGAGAAACATGAATGTGAGAAAGGGCAAGCATTATTGTCTAAGAACATGGTTATGTTTTCATTATTGCCACAATTGGTCTAATAAACAGTATTTGGCTCACCCCTACCAAGAAATATTTACAACTAGTGTGTACTCCCAACAGTGACTATGGTAATGAAATTTAGAGTCTGACTAAAAACAACTAGAGAAACTGAAAACAACACAAAGAAAAATGGAAGGAGCCATTTTGGGAATAAACTGATTAGATAAAAAAAAAGAATAATACTTGGATAAAAAGCAAACATAGGTAATAGACATTGCTTTATTAAAAGTGGCAACAAATGGCACTGAGCAGAACATGTAATGAGGATACTGACAACAGAACGGGCACCAAGAAATGGTTATCAGAAGCCAGGTAGAGCATTGGTAAGATGTTATGGAGATCTATGGTGGAGAGATGCATAAGACTGCCTAAAATGGAAGAAACATGTAGTGGCATTCGTCCAGCAGTGGGCTGATGAACGCTGTTGTTGATGATGATCATAATTTTGTGACGATGATATTCTTTGTAAAAGAATGCTGCATCTTGAAACTTCTCTTTTTTAAATTATCTTCTTTGCCTTAATTCCTTATATCATCCATTTGCTGACTCTGCATGTCACAAATTCAGACAATGATCCTGACTATTTGACTTCTTATCACTGAAATTTGATTTCCTAAAATCCAACTGTCCTAACAGGAAAGTCATCTCTTCCATGGTGACTCAAATGTCCAATTTCAGCTTGCTCGCTTTTTCCAATGCAATGAGAAAGTTGGAAGAGATTTAATGATTTGCTGTAAGAATTGAACAAATTATTTGCTACTCATCAGAAAATAACACCGAAAATCTTTTCTGCTCACACATCAGTCTATATCCGATATTAGCTTCCTTCCAAGCCTTCTTCGAGGTATATTGTTGAGGTAATTTTTGCAAATAAGACCTTAATCTCACACAAATTTCATCTCCAGTGAAACGCTTTTCTCTCAGCTATTCAGAAACTTACATGGACAATAACGAATATCATGTGGGGATATCCAAGAGTTTAAATTCTATTTTCCATGGTCAGACTACTACTTTTACTGTCAAGATCCAGATACTTGACAGAAATTATCCAAGACAGAATAAGTGTCTTCATTCTCCAGTCTGTTACTAATTCCACCCAATGATGAATCGATTTTCAGAAAGCATGTTAACACAGTCCAAGTAAGAAAAACAAATGACATTAGTGGTTTGAGGAAAAACTCCACCATTATACACAACTACATTACATTGAAGCTATCAAAAACTGCAAAAAAGTCATATACGAAGTTGTCTTACTTTAACAGAGCTAAATGTAGAATACTTAGCTTTGCACAAATGAGTCATTCCTTCTGCTCTCTTGAAAACGAGGTTCGGCACAATTTCTCTTTCGCCTGTGCTATGCTTCTTTTCGTTCTCACTCTCTGTCTTATTTAGTACAAATGATACTATTACAATATCACCAAAGAATAATGCAAAAATGACCAAGTCAAATCACTTCCAAATCTACTGGAACATTATACACAGTGAATTCCTCTTGTAGTCTTCCACCAGTCTCAATACTAGCTAGTCCTCATTGTGGATATTCTGTTCTGTTGAAGAGATTTACTCCTATATTAAAATCTCTCCTTTGTGATCTACTGATACTATTACCGAATGGAAGTTCACCTGACACCAAGTTCACAGCATGGAAGTAAGCTCATATTAAGCTGATTCCAAAAGACAGAGACATTAACAATTGAACTATTTTTTTCACCTTAGTGATGCATAAAGCAATGGAGAACATTCTCAACATTTAAGTAATTATTGATCACCAGTATGAATTCTGCCCAATCATGATCTGCAGTAGGTATCCTCAAGTCCGTCACCGCCTCTGGACATATGTGATGAAGAGAGGCGTGGATAAGCCTTTGCTATTGCATTCAGTATTTGCTTTTAAGGCATTTAATATGGTCTAACATCGAGTGCTTCTCAATAAACTGCCATGTTATGGTGTAATTTCCAGAATTTGCAATTGCATTTCCTGTTGCCTCTCAGATTTCCTCTACTGAAAATTATGAAGGATGTTCTCTGTTCAGATTTCCTACCAATGCAGATGTTCTTTAGGACTCTGTTATTTCACGAGTCCACTTCTTAATTTATATAAACGATCTTCTTTCACTGACCTCAAACTAATCCATAGTTTTGTTGATGATAGCATACACTCTCCATTTCTCCTATACATAAGAGAAAAGCAAAAAAGGCTCAAAAATCACATGCTTGAAGATCTTCTAAAACAAGTACTCTAGATGTTCACATCATCATCAATGGCATGATGACAACCTAGTCACTTTCGATGCTTCCAAAACATTTTTTTTCTCTCAAACTATTTTATAAAGCTCAGCTCGACAGTTAAGATCAGATCGCTCTCTAGGACTGGAAATTACTGGCACAAACACATCACTTGTATAGCACCTTTAACTTCCAAGAAAAGTTGGCATCTTTTTTGCTTTACTCTTCATCTGTCCTCTTTATAACTGTATACATATCCAAATCTGCTAAATATTGAAATACTGCTCTTATGTTTGGATGATACACCCCAAAATATGTGTAAAAATTCTTGATGTCCAGAAGAGGGCAGTTCGCTAACTGGCTTTGTGTTTGCTGACTGTTTTGTGTCTCTTCTACAAACATTTCAATGGGTGCTGTTCATCAGAAATGGTATCCATCATTCATCTCAGTTCTGCTAAACTTGCAATAACACAAACCACAGTTGCCCATCATCTATTTACAATTGAATTACAAAGCCACTAAAACTAATATGCCCATTCGAAACTATAACCTCAACTTTTTCAAAGCGAGTATGAGCTGATTACTTTCCCCTTAACCAAATTTGCAATAATTTGAAGCTTCTCATGTGTGTTATTGATATATCTGAGCATTATATTAATAAAAATGAACATCAAAAACTTTTATTTACAAAAGTTCTATTAGATTTAACAAGTTTTTTGATCAACCCTAAATGACACATTTTTTAACCACTATTAAACCATAGATCGCCACAGATTTTAGCCAACACTTTCATCGGAATGACTTGACACACCGTTCAATCAATGGATTGCGGTTATTGAATCTTCCTCAGTGGATTCATATATAGCCAGCTGTTTTAACGATTAACTCTTAATTGTATTATCTATCCCCAATTTATTACTTTCAATACCGTAGCACTTATCTTCATTTGAATTTATTACTTCATTAGAAATCAAATCAATTATTTTATATCATACTCACACTTAATCAATGTTTGATGCTACTTAAATGTGAAGGTTATTTCAATGCAATAAAGATTTAATAAATAAATCTAGAATAATGCGACGTATTAATACACTAAGATGAACTATGGGGAAGAGATAAACTTATTTGACACCCAGGATAGCAATTATTGAATCTCCTCCCCATACTTCATCTTAGTACATTTAGCGCCATGAACTATACTATTCTAGATTTTCTTACTGACCTATAGAAAATAATAATAAAGGAGATATCCTTTATTATTATTTTCGATAGGTTTACTACTATTCACCCATGAATGGCAGTAAACCTATAGTACCGTAGGAGATAAGAATAATTTTTTTCCCATTTTATAAAATTAAATACATATATTTTTGTAAGGCCTATGTAGCTCACTGGAAGTGACGCTTGCATTCTCTGTTTAGGTCTTCTGAATGAACTCTCTCTATTTTTTTTTTTGTTAGGCGTCTTACTCATACTAAGGAAAATAAAAATTACACGTTCTAATGCTAATATGATACTTGACTAGTTAAAATAACTTGCCAATTATCTCACTCTAAGGTAATCCTTTACTGTTGTGCATATAATAAAACAGGATATCTAACAAATGGGACCTGTATAACTTTAAAGCAACGTTTTTTTCACTATAATGCAACATCTTCAGCAAAATAATAGTGCAGATTCGATTTTATTCGCGAACTATAGGAACAGTTTCCCCTCCATTCTGAGTTAATCAGTCTTTGGATCAGGGTGACAGTTTCCTGCCATCCTAATAAGTACAACATTTTTGGTTGCCATGCGCCAGCTTTGGGTGATGGTTAAAGTGGAGACCATTATTATTATTATTTAAGTTAACAGCATGACTAGTTCTATTCCCTTGTTTAACACAGCTTGATGGGACATGTTATTTACTAGTGACGCCTTACAAGTTTCATACTTGGAAGCTTATTTGTAAACACGCTCTCGGCTATCAAAGCCTATTTTCTTGTGTGTAAATTGAACGGATGTATCCCACTAGCAACATTAGTTATCCGGTTTGGTTTATTAATAATATTGAAAAAGAACCACAGTCTACAAATATTCACTTATCTCGATAAAGAATTTCAACGACAGTCGGCGGCCTCGTTTCCTCCACTAACAACAGAAACCGCTAGATGTACAAGCTTTTCTCTTTCCATTTCACTCATAGTGTTTCAAAGCATGAGCTCGCACGCATGCACACACATACATATTATCCACGTCCACTGTCATCTGAATCTTCCATATTTATATTCTACCCTCCATTCATTTCGCTTTGAGCTGTACATCCCACTCGCAATATATTATCCTCGTGATCTTCATAATTCTTATTGCAGGTAAAGGTAGTGATTCAAAGGCCAAAATTTACTTTCTTGTTATCTTCTTTTAGAGAGTGTTTTCTTTTATTGCCTGATTAAGTATTCAGAAAATATATATTAGTTAATGAATAATTAATATATTCAGAATATTTTAATTATTATGATAGTCTCAGGCCTGTGTAGCTTTGTGGAAGTTATGTTTGTATGTTCTGTGCTAGGCCACCCGAAGACAGACTTAAATTCAATCTAGTCGCTGACTGGAGGAACTCTTTCTAAGCCTTTCTTCGACCGGTTCCCAAGTTAGTCGATCTCTGGTAAGCGCAAGCGGTTTTTCCCTCCACGAAACTTGAGTTTTTCGTTCCATAAAATCAAGAAAATCGACTGTAGAACTCACATTATTTCAGACAGCGACATATACTGTTAGGGTTAGGTAACAAGAGTTGAGAGCACTTGTTTTCCAGTTTCGTCATCGATTGTCGCATATAATTAGTGATAGTCATGGGACATTTATTTCTGATGGGCTGCCGGTGGCGATTGAACTGCCTACTCAGTCTCGTCTCCAAAGCTAAATAGGATTAAAAGGCTTCGGCTACTTCCTATAAGGGAATAAAAGGAGTTACCTAATTATTATTTATATATTATGTGATGAATTTCATGCATAGGAGTGCACAGTGAACAAAAAATGGTAACTGTAGTGGTGACAAAATACTGGTTTAAAAATCAACTTGCAACAGAAGAAATATAATGGCTTTTTATCTCTGAAAAAATCAAAGTTGTTGGTGTACAAAATAGGGCCTTACTGATCACACTAAGAAATTGAAATATTGAAACAATAATGGATTGAAGAGGCTAAAGACCGCAGACACCATACAAAGAATTACCATTTTTCAGAAGACAGACTAATGATATATAGAAAAGCAGAAAAGGAGACTGATATAAACTTAACTTAAGAAAAGGAAAGACAATACAATTACATAAATAGAAAACATCAGGTTTTATGCCACTTATCATATTAATTAATAATGTAGGATTGCCAGACTGACAGAATTTTTTAACTGTAGGCACGATACAGGTAAAATAAAATAAATTCCGTGTGATGATACAACGTTCCCCCTTTATCCAGGAGTTCACGGTAACATCTAGTGCCTCGAAATTTTATCCGGGCTCTGCAACCGGCATAGGCTGACGAATCAGACCTATGGCTGGGTCAGTATTCCTGACTGTAATTCGTGTGTGTCCTCGGACCGGTTTGCCTGCTTGCGGGATGAAAAACACCAGATGAAACACTCATACAAAAAAAAAAACACGAAATGAATCCTTTAACGTTTTTGCCCTAAATGACGTATGTGGAGCTTATTCAGCCATAGTTGAAGAACCGTGGGAATCGTTTTCCACTCTCTAGTTTTCATTATTGATACTAAGATACAGGCCACCAAAGAATCAGAGAATAAATTACGGAAGACAAAGACTACTATATGACGACCTCAAGCTTTACCTAATATATATTATGTCTAAAATAAGATGGATTATATAATCGATTTGTGTTCTGTGGAGTTATTAGGAATTCCTCCTGGAAATCGAGACAAGAAAAATCGGACGATCTGGGGGGGGGTGTACACGGGATGGGACTACCACGTCCAATCCATCGGTTCCCAAATGTGGCATTAAGATGCTGACTCACGTCCATGCTGAAATGGGCGAGTGCCCTCGTGCAGGACCCACATACGGGAGCGGATGGCTTGAACATCCTGAAGCAATTACAGCAAAACCTGATGCATAAAAATATGGTACGTTCGCCCATCGAGGCGGTCCAGCAGTAGGTAGAGTCCAATTAAGTAGTCATGCAAGATCCCCGCCCAGACATTGACGGCGAACCGTTGCTGGTTCGACTGTCGACGTGTACCATGGGGTTTTCTGGGCCTCCCACAAATGCGCATTATGGACATTGACTATGCCTTCACGTGAGAAAGTTAATTCATCCGTAAAGAGCACATGAGCGAGGAAATCGGGCTGTACAACATTTTGCTGCAGGAACCACTGGGCAAAATCCATGTGTAGGGGATAATCAACAGCTGTTAATGCCTGCACTCGCTGCAAGTAAAAGGAATGTGGCCCTTCTTCATGCAGTACTCACCAGAGACTGTTTCGATGCACACCCAGGCTCTGGACGGTGGATTGCATGCTTGTACCTGGGTTATCTGTCACCATACACAAGATGTCCTCACCCATGGCTGGCGTTCTGACCGTTCAGCATCATGTCAACTGACGTGGAAGGTGCCTGCCTGCCTTACACAGCTAACGATGCAGTCGGGCAAACATTTTATGATCGGGCATGAGGTGCATAGGATATGGCTCACGGTACAGTCTTTGTGCCTCTCTACGATTGCCCTCGGCTACGCCGTACATCACGTGCATATCGGCTTTCTCTGCGTTCGTAAACTGCTCCATCTGGTGTCCGGTCGACGCGGAGAATGCTGGGGTTTGGCCAATCCAGCGCTTGTAAGCTGTGCGCCTCGTCTGTGCCCTCTATCGGCATCGGGCTGCGTTTGCGGCCGCATATTCTATGACGAATATTGGTGGTTTCGGTGTGTACTACCATCCCCTCATGTTTGGGCCATGAATTCAGGGACACCCTGTATATAAATATATACTTAGAGTCTGAAGCCGTCAGTTCATGGCATCTCAGACTCTAAGAGGTGTATATAATGTCTGAAATAGTGTAAATTCTACCTGCCGTCGATTTTTGAACACCATGGAGTATGAAGACCGATCTCGGGAGACCTACTCCACACAATATATATTATACCTCTTCTTAAACTCATTGACAGACGAAGCATTCAAAACTGATTCAGGCAAAGCATTCCACTCTCCAACCAAAATAATCTAGTCCTCACATTCTTGTTAATCACAATGATATTGTTTTTTAGGGATGATCTCCTATTTTTTCACCACTAGACAACTTTTGCAACCCACATATTCTCAATCTATCAATAGGAAGCATTCTCCAGACCACTCTCTGACCTGATCTCACGCCTCTGAATCTTTTCTTCCACTTTTTCATCTTCGAGGAATTCAGAAGGTCAGACCTGAGCAGAGAAGTTCAGATGTGGATGCAGCAACGACTTATAAAGAGGAATAATTTCATTATCTCTGCATGTTAGCCTGTTCTTCAATAACCAAATAATTCTATGAAATATCTTGGACGCCTTTGCAATATACCATCTGAACTTGAACTGTCTATCCACCAACACCACCTAGTATCTAGTTTTATCAATTTCCTGGAGTACAGTCTATCAATGTGATACACAGCTTCTAAAATTTTAATCCAAAATTGCAAAACTTTCCATTTTTCCACATTAATCTGACATCCATTATCTTTGCCAGTACTGCCAGCTTCTTTAAATCTTCCTACAAGCTCTCTACATCAGCTTGGTTAATTATTATGCTACCTAACTTTGCATAATCAGCAAATGACTGAATATCTTCCTTCAAATCATTTATATAATTTATTTTCAAATTAAATAATAATGGTCTAAGCACCGAGCCTTGGCGTACACCACTGGTCACTTGTTTCATCCAAAACTCTACTCCTGCATGCACTATTTTTTGCATGGTTTATCCCTAATAAACCAAGTAAAATTCGGTATATTGAAGTTTTATTGTCGTCGTCGTTTATTATCTACGATTCAGCTCCGCATAAGAGTATTTACGAGATGGAATTATCATCCCCCCTAAATTCATTCCATGTTGCATAATAACTGGAACAAAGGAGGAAGGACATTATACTGGGGATGTAGATACGAGAGTAGTTCATTCAGAATAATGTCCTTCCTCCTTTGTTCCAGTTATTATGCAACATGGAATGAATTTAGGGGTATGATAATTCCATCTGGTAAATACTCTTATGCGGAGCCGAATCGTAGATAATAAACGACAACATCAATAAAACTTGAATATATCGAATTTTACTTGGTTTATTAGGGATACACTGAATGGTAGTAATGCAACTCTATGAAAGAAAGATTAATAAATGCAGTTAAGAAAGGATTGTCTGTTTATTATCGACACGGCATTAGGAACAAAAAATGAGTATTGCAACTGCTAATGAAAGGGGAAAAAAGAGATAGAGCAAGGAGAAGGAATTACTGTAAAAAAAAAAAAAAATCTCTCTATTTATGACTCTGAATGATGGTTGTCAACTTTCAAACCTGGAAAAAATGCATTTGTAAATCATGGTAACATAAGAAAACTTACTTAAGTTATTCATATTACAGTCTCCTTATTAACTGTAATACACATTACATACATATTACAGCAGTTCTTTTGAAAATACCTCTGCATCAATATTTTCTCTCGGTTAGATAGATATATTTCATGATTTAGTACTATTCATAGACTAACTATATGAATAACGTACTGAACAATATGATTCGTATTAATAATCATATTTATGGATATTCTACGAATAACCTTTCATGCTGATTTTTAATTCCAAAGTTTATTTCGGAACATATGATTAGTACTATTCGGGTACAAAACAGAGACCTCTAGCGGAATGTTATGGTGTCCTCGTGTTTGGTTTGTATGTTGTCTTAGTGATCAAGAAATAGAAACGTACGGAAAATGCCTATGTTACAACGAGTTGTGTAAGTATGATATTATTAATTATTATTACGGGACACTTCCAAGAAGTGTAAGGATTTATTGTGGGAGGGTACTTCACTCTATACTACTTTAAATCTCCATCTATGAAACCTTGTACACGTGTGTGTACAAGGTTTCATATATATATCTATATACATATTTAAATGTTTTGCGAATATGTGAAAGGTATATTACTCAACATATGGGGTAAATGTATCCAATGTCCCAGAGTACTCTCAAGGTTTCCCTCTCCCTCCCCGAAACGTTTTTTTATCCATGAATTATTTTATTTAAACCGCAGTTATTTCTTTTGGTTGGCATGCAAAAAACCCGAGTTCTGGGAGGACTTGTCAACTCTCTTGACAGGTTATTATTATTGTTATTATTATAACGGTGTCTCCATGGAGTCAAAAGACACATTGCGGGAGACCCTACATTGAAACACTAACCATTATTTACACAATGCCTGTCATACTTCTCCTTAAATTCATTCGAATTTAAGGAGAAGTATTCATATGAAGCATTCACAACCACCTCTGGCAATGCATTCCACCCATTCACAACCTTCCAAGCAAAAAATCTAGTCCTTACAGCCTTGTTAACTGCACTCTTACATAATCTCCAGGGATGGCCCCTTGTTCTCTCCCTTCCTGCGTTGGTCTTGAAAATGTCATTAGTATCAATCCTATAAAATCCCTTTAATAATTTATATACCTCTACATATCTCCTCTCTTACGTCTATCAGCTAGTTTTTGGAGCGCACAGACCTGCAACAATCTTTGTAACTCTCCTCTGAATCCTCTCCACCATTTCTTCTTCTTCAAGAAATCCAGGTGACCAGATCTGTGCGCAGTAGCCCAAATGCGGTCTTATTAATGTCTTATAAAGTGGAACAATAACTTCCTTATCCCTGTTTGTTAGTGTGTTCTTCAACAACCATGTAATTTGATGTGATGTTTTGGCAATCTTTGCAATATGCCTTTAAATTTAAGTTCTCTGTCCACAATAACTCCCAAGTCCCTTGCCTCATCAACTTCTTGCAGTTCAGTTCCATCAATATAGTAAACAGGTTCTCCCAAATAATTTTTAAAGTGGTAAGGAATACTATGCAATCTAACTATTCCCAAAACTGTGAATGCTCAGGCCATAATTCGAAACCAATTCCATAATGTAAATTGTCCACCCTGAATAATGTGCATAAGGTTTACACTTTCTTATAATCAGCCTTTCTGTTTGAATGGAAGTGATATTGCAGGAAATATTGGGTATAAAATTTTTTATAGTAATTGGATTTAATGTGTAAAAATCAGTTTTGAAACATGCTGGACTAAGAGTAAGATAATTTATCACTTTGTAGGTCTCTCTTCAGCTATTGCTAAGCTTACTATCACAGAATAATAGCATATAAAATAGCCCTTTACCCAAAAAATCTTTGAAAAAGCTGGTAGTGTTGTTTGTAATCTAGGTGCCATCGTGTTATGTTAAAGTGTTTATTAGTATGTAAATATATGTGTATTGCTGAATTATAATACCTTATTATAGTATTGTGGTAGAACATATAACTTTCATTTCCATATTACAGTATTTCATCAATGCAGTAATATGTCACATCAGGAATGTAAAATTGTAGCCATGGTTATGAGCCAGAAGTGTTATAAAAATGAAGAAGATAGAGTATGCATCTGCTGCAAGATTGGTACACAAAAGGGATTTATGTGTTACTTTGTTATAATTAATTTCTGATATATAATGCCATGCAGAAGTTTCTTTAGTATATTGTCTGCTGTAATACTCTTGTAACCATTATGTATTATAGCTGGTTTTCCTTTTGCATCAGGTATTTATGCATTGTCCATTCACAGTGCAGCAGAAGTCTGTAATAATTTTAATACTAATGATAGAATGGAATAAGAACACTTACATGATTTGCCGTTGAATGAAGAAAATGCTGATGTCCACATTTTTTTTAGTTCATGAAAGTCAGTATTTTCAAACTTATAAAACAAAACAAAACAAAAAAATATAAAAATGTAAAGCATAGTGTCAGTTCACTGAACTGACACTATGCTTTATGATTGGTTATTCACTATGCTATGATTGGTTATTCAACCAATCTAATTGAAATGTTGTCATTTGTCATCAGTTGCTGTTTCTGTTTTCTGAGTTTCATCTGTTTTGCATATGTGAAGTGTGAACTGATGTGTTTAGGCACCAATATAGATAAGATTTTAATATATAATTTTATATAAATAATTTATAATTTTTTGGTCCATATTTACAATGGGAAACAGTGTTGACGATCTACTGAATGTTCCGTTTTCTGCTAGAGCTTTCGCTGATTGTATGATTATAGTCAAAGGAGGTTGGAACTTGCATACAAATAAGTAAAATGAGTTAGTTTAGACTTTCTTTTGTTCAGTTTGGAAAAATAACAATTTTCCAAGTGATTACTTTTTCCGATTTCTACACACAATATATGGCTGTATTTAAAAATCACATCAAAATTCAAGGAGCTGTTAGTCAACACCCACATAGAGTTTTCAACTCATTGGAGCAACTTCTCATCCTCTTTTCTCAAAAAAAAATAAAAAAAATAAAAGCCAATTCCTTTCTTCATTCTAACCACTTTCCCCCACACACAGGCATTGTCATGTCATAAGGTATTAGGAGCTCTCATCTGTTGGGACTGATATATATATATATATATATATACACACACATATATACAAAAAAAGATAAGCTGAAATTTGAAACGTTTTTATGTCACGTTTTTTTTGTCTTACCGGCTTACTAGCCTGGAGCTCGAGGGGTTGGGTGCCAAGGGGGCGGAGACCCCTTAGTGTATATATATATATATATATATATATATTTAAAAAAATATATATAACACTATTCAGATTCCTTCTCTATGCATAATCTGGCAGAGTATGCCACAACAAGATTTGAGCGCTTGCTGAAAAGGAAGCATTCTGACTCATTACTAACAGTTCAGGCCTGTATGCTGTCTGGAAGCACCAGTGTTTTTACTGATAGTTGCTTGAAATGGAAGGAAGGGTTACCCCACTCCTTCTTTCCCTTTCTATCCTCCCAAAAAACATACATTTCCATTATAAGTGATATCCCAGTCATCATCAAACAGTTTTTCTCATTCCAGCTATTATCCGGTGGATAAATTGAGTCACTGCAAAGCAATTTTATTTCCTTTATTTCTTGAAATTTGTAAATAAGCATAATTCATTTGTTCTATAGCTATTCCTACCTATGCCACCCCTCTGAGTGCTCTTGTCTGTTTACCTTCATAACCCTTTATGAAGATGAGCAGACCTTTAACTCGCATATCTCCCCAAATTCAACTATTCCCCATGCATCCCAGGCCATTCTATTTGTATACTGACTATTCCCATACATACATTACTGATTCCAGAATCCACTTGCCTTCTACTGTCTCCTTACCCCCCCCTCCCATTTCTCTGTTCAGCTTGCATTCCTGTTCTTACGTTTTCATCTTTCACACTCTTCATTCACAAATACTTATTGGTCAGGTATAATCTGTGGATTCATTGTGAGAGGGGTCTTCACTCCTAATAGTGCTATTATACCACTTCTCACTGTTGGCCCATTTCACTCATTATGTTCTATGAATAAAACCTAGCCTTTACACCCCAACTCATGACAATTATCTTTTCCTCTTTTTCATTTAACAATCAAACCTTGAAACCAGTGGTGTGTTGGTAATTTTTAACAACTGGCTCGCTTTATGTTTAACAACCGCTCGCTTTATGAAAAATTTGATTCAAAGAGTTCTATTGTATCTTCAGATGTCTTTGTTTCTGCTTCTTCAAATTTTGTCCTTTTAATGTTTAAGAAGTTTCGTTCTATTTCATTTTTTTCAACTAACGGCTATCCACTTTTTCGACCGCAAAACTCTAACTCTGATTAAAATTATTTTAATTATTAAAAAAAAAGAAAAAAAACAAAATAAAAACATATATTAAAGAAAATTTTCCTATATTACCTACAACCTTACCTATTATCAAATGAAATCCTGAACAAAAAAAATGTAACACTAATATTACCACTCGTAGTCGATCAAATGACCGGAGACTGTAGCCGTCGCAACGAATTTTTGTATTTATCGATAGTGCAACAATGTTGCATTTCCAAGAACTTAATGTTGCAAGTTCTTGGAAATTTGCCAAAAAATAAGGCATTATTGTTTATTCAGATACCCAGTTCAGGAGTTTCATAAATCCTTTCATAAAGAATTTTAATAACTGGCTTGCCCGATTTAAAAACATTAACAACTGGCTCGCTAAATTTGAAAAATTTTAACAATCGGCTTGCACAAGCCAGTCCCAACACACCACTGCTTGAAACCCAATATTATGTAGGTTATCCATCTCTGAACCTCTCCATTCCTAACACCACAGAGAATCTAGATCACCATATCTAAGTATAGCAGCTCATATGTGGTGTTTCAATCAATATAATACCTAGTGTGCCATGTTACGCATTTGACATTTATTATTGTTTATCCAATAATAACTGACATTTATTATTGTTTATCCAATATGGCCATCAGTTCAAATCATCCTGCAGAAATTTGTTATTAGAAATATTCCATAATACCCTTTCACCTTAATACCATTACCAGACTTAGATGTTGTCTATTTCTAGACTATCTTCAGTATCATTAATTACAAATTGAATAGCATTGGCATTTTCTGCTCAAAACATGACTTCAATATTATGGGAAATATCTCTGGCATATTTGTCCATGCTGCATCATTGAATTAACCAAGTTTTGGTATTCCTAATTTTCTGCCTTTCCTTATGCTTAATACAAATAAACTGACAAAACCCATACATTCAGGTCCCTTGCAGCTGTAAGCTGTCCTACTTTGGCCAAACATGCAGGACAGCGAATATCAGAATTTCAGAACACAAGGACTACATCCACTTTCACCAGTATACCCACTCTGGTCTTGCAGACCATGCTCTGGATACATGCCACAGAATATGGTGGAAGAAAGCTACAATAATACACCATAGCAAGTTCAAATTTGAGACTTTTCATGGAATCAGCCTAAGCCCTAAGAAACATGCCAAATCTCAACAAATTTGGTTGCATGAGACTGCCCCAAATTTGGGAGACGTACATCAGGAGACCTTCAGCCCAGCAGCCAAGAATACCTACATAGCCTGTTAGGGGGCACCATCAGGACTTTTAGGAGAAACAATAGCTTCCGCACTTCGTCTTCATTCACTGTGTACAGTGTCTGCGTGCATGTGTCTTTAAGTTCCTTTGAAGATGGCAATGTGACATTGCTGAAATATTGGAAATATATATTAAAGTTTAATTTAATACATTATGAATTCCTTAAGTTAATTAATAATCACAAATAAACTGAATGTAGAGATATATAAATAAATGCGCAAAAGCACACTTGCTAATGAATGCTTTTGAAAGGATATACACTTTTTCATTTCTCATTATAATTTAACTTCTTTCAAATTTTAATTTTTAATTTTTGTTTTAATTTGGATCTTTCTGATTTTGGTCAAATTCCATTCAGCATGATTATCCACATCTTTTAATTTTATTTACTCTATTTCAGAATTATACATTTCACTTCTGAAATAATTTTCCTATATATGTTGTGAACATTCAGAGTTCTACTTAATGTGTGGTTGCAATGTGAGTTCTGCAACTGTGCAGTTTAACTTCTATTGGTTCTATGATGATGTAATGCAGATTTTATTGGCACGGATCTAATTCATTTATTTCCTCAGTATTGAGATAACAAGAATATACTATGGGTTTTGTCAGACTGAGAATTGAAGATCCATTTTACTTTAATAGATTTTCTAATAGAAGAATGGCACCACATTCTAGTGAACAATTTCCATTAATTAAAACTGTTGATTTCTTTCACATTTATATGTCATTCTGTTGCATATGAGGGCTTCATGTCCTTTAAGTGACATTGGTACTTGTTCCGTTATTTTGTTCAGTGTGTATTCTGTGATTTGTCTTAATGTACTGTAATAGAGAATGTTAAGCAGAACACATAATTTACAAGTTATTCAAAGCATGATAAATTTATATTTGCCTATATTTTGCTTAACCCTGCAGAGATCGTGGTCAAAAAAATTGCAGCTTAGGTCATGTGTATCCGAGAGATACATTCATTACTAGTATGTGCTGAAATGCGATAAAACTTGAAAACACTGCAAATATAATATATGATGGTTTATTTATTTTCAGTTACAATCTAGAAATTATTGAGCAAAGAAACAAAAAAAAACAACAACTAAACCAATACTAAACTGACATCGCAGTTCACAGTATCTCTCAGATACAATTTACTATCAGATATCACAAACCTTTACATAACATATGTTAAACTAAATTGATGGAATAAACAGTGTGGAATATCACTCGTAATATATGTATGCATGACCTCCAAGCCATAACTGTGTAAGAATATTTATATTAAAACAATTTGTTGGTATCTGTCAGATCAGCTGCGACCTCCACAGGGTTAATTGTAATTGGTTTTTTATTTCAGGAAGTCTAGCTACTTTTTCTTTATTAACTTTTTATTTTATTTTATTATTATTCTTTTTACATACAGGAAACCTACAACACATAAAGGAAAAATTTTCTTAGAAAATCGACAACCAAAATTAATAGAAAATGTTAAAACAGCAATTTTCATACGAGGAGTCAATGCTAATGATACAGTCCTAAAAGCACTTCGGAATTTTGTAAGTTTTTTTGGATGGAAATGTTTTTAGAATTACTGATCAGGTTTTTAAGTGCATCCATTGATAATCCGCGATTTAATTTAGAATAAATTTATATGTCACAAGGCCTCCAGCCCTTGGATCATTGTGTAGTGATCATTACTGTTATCTGCTATATGGTTTTTTTTTATTGTTGTTCAATGTTTGTAGCCCTTAAAATATTGATAATTTGCAGTTTTTCTTTTAAAATTATGTATGCCCCCCCCCCCCTTGATGAGCCCTTGACTCCTAGAGGCCTCAGATAATAATAATTAATATATATATATATAATTTATATAAATAATAATATATTTTTGTAGATAATAAAATTATATATATAAAAATAAAAAGTTTTTTAGCAGGTGTTTATTTTTCATACATGCTAATTTAAATATGAAAACTTTATATAGCATTTTTAAAGTTCTTATCAGTACATATGAAACTGCAATAATCCAGAATGCAACATACGAGGGGTGGTCTGAAAAGTTCTTGCCCTATCAATGAAAAAACAAATTTATAATTTCAAAATTATTTTTATTTTTCAATATAATCTCCCTTAAGACTAATACATTTATTCAAGCGATGCTCCAGCACCATTATCCCACTCCTGTAGTGGTTCTTAGTAAGATCTGCAAAATACCCCTCTACAGCCAATCACCTCTTGATTTGAAGAAAAATGCTGACCAGCTAGGAAGAGTTTTAGTTTTGGGAAGAGATAGAAGTCATAGGGATCCAAATCTGGGGAATATGCTTTATGTTCAAACAATTCATATTGCAGATCCCTTAATTTTCCCATTGCCAAAACACCTTTGTGGGCAGGTGTATTGTCCTGATGAAAGATGATTTTTTTTTCTTCTGCAAACCGGGTCTTTTCTCACAATTTTTTTCGTCTAGTCTGGTTAAATGATCAGAATAATATTCCCTGGTTATTGTTTTACCCTTTTCAAGATAATTAATGAAAAAATGCCTTTAGCATCCCAAAACACTGATGCCATGACCTTTCCTGCATCAGAAAGCAACTTTGTCCTTTGGCACTGAACAACCGGCTTCTGTCCACTGTTTTGACTGCTGTTTGGATTCTGGTGTGTAATGGTCAATCCAAGTCTCGTCCATAGTAATAAATCGATGCACAAAATCAGTTTTATTCTTGTTAAAATGTTCCAAGTGCTGTTCAGAGATTTTCGTGCGAGTACATTTTTGATCTGCTGTGAGCAAGCATGGCACCCATCTTGCGCAAAGCTTTTTCGTTTGCAATTCTTCATGCATAACATATCCTACATGTTCTTTTGAAATGCCTATAGTCTCCTACAGCAATTTCAAGCACTTTTGACTTGCTGGTCATCCAATACCATATCGGAATAATTTGATCAATGATTTCTGGTGTTGTTCCACTTTTTGGACGTCCTTGACGTGGATCATCTTCAAGGCTGGTACGTCCACGTTTAAACTCGGCAGCTCATTTCTTAATTGTCAAAAATGAAGAAGAAGAGTGCCCATAAACTTTTATGAACTTCGAATGAATTTCTTTTTGCCGTAAGCCTTCTTTTACAAAGAATTTTATAACCGCATGATTCTCAATTTTATCCATTTCAAAGGATACAGATAACACTTTTGTTTTGAGACAACTGTATAAAACAAACTACTTGATAGAATGACTTGCAGTTTCACATGGATGCTTATGACAGATGTGCCAACTTAGAAAAAACATTCTTGTCGATAGTGTTGCCATCTATGTCGAGGCTGAGAACTTTTCAGACCACCCTCATATATGATAAGTGGTAATGTTAGCAACTTAAAAAATAGAAACAAAATAAACATATAGAAAGTTATGCTAGACAAATCCTGGTACCATCTATATGGTTCTGTCACTAAACAACAGTATTGGAATGATGCACTTGGGCATAATGTGTTTCCCAGGCATTTGTTATAGTCACATGTCTGTTTAATGGGAAAGACTATAGTGTGATTTTGTTATGTCCTAATCTTATTATTATATATCTATATGTTGTATAGTATACCTCTCCTTGGATGACACGTGATACTATTGAGAACACAAAGGAATTGCCTCAAGGTCGAGCCAATTCCTAGGTGACAAAGCCTCTGAAATTTGCCTTTCTTAAAGTTCTGGGAAAATTTGTTTTTTTATTGCTGCGCCACCCAGAACCCTTAGATTAAGAAAAGAGTTTTCCAATCAAGAAGTGAACTTGCAGATGTACCCACTATTGACCTTTGTTTGCAATCATGATCTTAACTATCGTTTATTCCCTCCTGCTTAGATTCAAATAATTTGAGTGGTGCATCGGATTCTTAGACACAGGCAATCAAATTAAAGGTTTATTTATCATATTTGTTGTCATACAGTATAAAGAATAATCAATCATTACTATTAGAATCTTAAACAAAATAACTTACGTACATTTTAAACAAATATGAATATCATAAAAACACTTCTTTAAAAGAATCATAATCTAGCATTCTTAGATCATAAAACAAAAATGAAACTTTAGACTTGACTAAATTACTCAAATAAAGAACATTCCTTTTCTCTTTGTCTAACTGTTATCAGAGCACTATAGTCCTGTCTTATTCTAATCAGAGTCCTTAATTCTTAAATTACAGTTAATTTCTCTTCCTCACACACACATTACTTGACAAAAAGGTTACAATACCATACTTGATGATCCTTTATACTTGTCCTTTCGATTCCTGATTCTTTTTCTTTTAACTATTTCCTTTCCATCGGTTTTTTGGCTGGGATTCCTGCGATGTTGCTAGTATATCGAGCCTATGTCAAGAATGTTCTTGGCGAATGGTGATTCTGCATTCACATAGCACGCTACTGAGCTTTCCCATGAGTTGCCTATTATCTGTGTAAAACGTCTACCCTTTCATCATAGGGCTTGAGACCCGCAACCTTTTCAACTACTATGCGGCATCTCCGACTGCTGCTACCCGGGAGTGAGAGCAGAACTTCCCGCGTCCAGACGATCAAGAAAAGAAACCCACAAAAAAGCCTCGTGGGGGGGGATCCTAACTCTTTTATACCATTCCCCTACAGGTACTCTCTGTAACCTAAGTTGTTCACCCGTCATGTTTTTATTTGTACATGTGGGTCTCGTTTCCGTAGCATCTTCTTCGAACAGCTTAGGTCTCTACGTGCCATATGCATGCGAGACCATTTGGGGCAACTTCTTAATCCGATGGTTTGACGTTGTACTATGACCTTGTGTTCTCACTTTGTTACATGCAATTTATACAGCAATTCATTGTGTATCAATCTTAACAAGTAATATAAAATTTACCAAACTTCACTATCAAATATGCAATCTAGTAGAAATTCTTTTACACTGAAATATACACAATTTTTCTTCTTAATCACTGTATCCTATATTTGTCCTATGTTTAAGTGTAGGGATACCTCCAGAGACTCTTGAGTAATCTCAAAAACAAGATCATTTTAAATCTCACTGAATGTATCACTAATGGATCACTATTAAACTCATTGCTCTTTACCTGAATCACTCTAGGACAGTAAACTCAACAGTCATTCCATTCAGTGACAGGCCAAAACTTGCCACAGAGTAGAGCCTCTCTTCTCCCCAAGAGGCAAACACACCCAATGACAAGCATTACTAAATTTCATCAGTGGGAGCTAAACCCAAGATGGTAACAAAGTTAAATTAATATATTTAGTATTTTAATAATTCATATATTTTCCATATGCAAGTAGTAAAAAGGTGTGTCACTTATTTTTAAAATATTCTGGATCAGAGATAATTCTAAAAAGTTTTTTTCATTTGGTTACAAAGTAAATTAAACTAGACAAGAGATTATATTTATGTTTAATATAATCACTTTATCCAAGTGTAGGCAGACAAAGTTTGTACGTGCAGTATCTTCAACTAGATCGACCACTTGTACATAGACACTTGTATATTAAACTCAAGTAGATTATAGTGTGATTGCAGTATTTGCAACATAACCGAAATGATACACGCCACTACTACCTAACGTCTGAGCCTGACCTGTTTTTGACTCAATCCCAAATTACAGCTTTAATAACCACATTCTACCTTAATTGTCAAAACTACACTCCATGTGATTCTTTCTGCCAGGGAATTATTTGCTTTAATGCAGCTGTTATTCCTTGCCCAGAGGATGTCAAACCCTGAATCTCCTCTTTTTGGCCTTCTGTAGCATATGATTTCCTTTTCCCATTATAGAGCATGAGTTGTCTCTACTGCTTCCTAATTCTGAAAATTGCTGCGATCCCTTTGAAGATTACCTGTAGTCCAACTACCCAAACAATGAAGTAATCTTTCATGTCACTCCCCCCAAACTGGACTTTTGTCAATTCTGCTGATGAAGTTGGAAGAGAGGCTGAAGTATTTATTATAAACAATGGATAAAAGCAAATTGTTCCAGAAAGACTTCTGGTCCTGAAATCTCTTAAATGTCCTTAAATCATTCAGAAAAGTTCTCCTGATCTGATGCCTGTCCTTTATCATCTTTACATTCTGTTATACTCAGTTGGCATCTAACTCGCAGCATGGAAGCAAGCCAATATTCATTCCATTCCAGAAAAAGGAATGGATCAACTATCGAAATTCGAACTGTTGTTCTCACCTTAATACTTTCTCAAATAATGAAGAAAGTCATGATTGGTTAATTTTTATCTTCTGGAGAATTGCTAGCTTATCAGTGATGATTGATATAGATTATGCCTCAAAGTCCATAGTAAATTCTTTCACCTGTATCGTCCACCTTTGGATACTTGCTGTGGAAAGATTGGGAGAAACCACTCTATGCTGTTGCTGTGCTTGATATTTCCAAGGCATTTGATAGAGTGGCAGAGAGAGAGAGAGAGAGAGAGAGAAAGTGATTCTCAGTAAATAGTCATCTTATGGTTTGTCTTCCATCTTTTGTAATTGGGTTGGCTCTCTCTTCAAATTTCTCTGCTAATACAGCTGCTATATTACTGACTCAAACTCTATCCATAGTTTTGCTGATAGCCCTCTCCAATCCTTGGACAACAAACTGTGCAGTGCTCAAATATATGTGATAGATCATTGTCTTTGCTGGGTACTTGCTGTGATTGGGTTACAAATGTTATCTATGCAAACATGGGTAACTTTTAAAGACTTTAATTTAAATGTCCAAAACACTGATTTCCATGTGATATTTCACTTCAGTGATGAAAATCTAGTTACCTCCAATGCTTCCAAAATACAATTTTACTATTTTCCTCAAAAAATATCTAGTAATTCTCCTCTTATCTTTGATAACATTCAGCCTAACATTCATGACCAGTTCTCTTCTTGGAACCTTTCCTGGCTCTAGTACATTACTTTTATAGCATTTTCAACCTCCAAAAAGCTTGGTATATTTTTTAGCTCAAGACATTACTTTTTCACCTGTTTAGCTACTGACTCTGCAACAATCTGCCTAGCCTTAGATTACAACTCTAACATTTGGGATGATGCATTAAATATCTAAAAATTCTTGATGCTGTCCAAAAGAAGGCAATTCAGCTAATTGATGACTCCATTCTCTCATAGAGACAACTGCCACATAGCTAGTCTGTATTGCATTGTATCTTTCTTCAGATACTGTTCAGATTACATTATTCAGCTGAATTTACCTAATTACTAGTTTGCTAAGCAGTCATCCAACATCCATTTATACTTTAACTGCTACATCTGAATTCCATCTGTTTTCTCTATAACAGTCTTCTACATGAAATTTTTCAAAAAGACTGCAGTCTCCAGCACTTCAAAAAATAACTTTTACAGATTCCATCACTTTTGACCTCTAACTTCTAAATGCTATAGGACACATGCAATTCAGTTTGCATAATGTCCTGTTTGTATGGTATAAACAAGACTTTATGCAGAGCATTACATAGCTGTATTTAAGTTATTAGTTAAAATAGTAGAAATGTTTAACAAATAAAATCAGGTGTGGAGACAAGAATGCATCCTGTCTTCACCGTTAATCATTATCTGTATAGATCACATTATGAAAAAATAAAATAAAATCTTATATTATAATTGGAGGTATTCAACTGAGCTATTTACTTTCTGCAGAATGAGGTTATGCTCTGAAATAAATCTGGTACAAGCTGAAGGATGTCATATATAAATCGAATATATAACAAATTTGACATGAAAGTTGTAAAAAGACAGAAATCATGCCGGTAGGTAGGAACATTAAAAAAATATCCACTGTGTCCTTGAAGGGGAACCTGTAGAACAAGTAGTATTTCAGTTATTTAGGTATAGTTGCTACTTGTTCTACAGGCTTCCCTTTCAGGATACAATGGGATGGGATATTTTTTTTTAGCAAAGATGGCAAGTTCAAATATAGAAATGGATAGTAGAGGAAACGGAGCTGGTATGGTGGGGAGCCCAGTCGGGTAACTTTATTCTGAGTAAGAGAAATTAGTCAAAATAGATAAATTGCAATATATAAGACAGTATTCAAAACATAAATTAAAGATGCCAAGAAATTATATTGGTTAAATCCTTTATCCAGGTGTAAGCAAACAAAGTTTGTGCATGAAGTGTCTTCATGACAGGGATAAAGGATTAAATTTCTTGGCATCTTTAATTTATACTATAACGAAGTGAAAAAAACTTTAAACAGTGGTCAAACTAATTTTTACTTACAGATCTGAGAGTTGGATTAGAAATCAATTATATAAAGACAACCAACTATACATATTAGTGTTGTGGAAAAAATAAAGGAGCGAAGAGATGACATGAGTGGCAGAATCATATTGAAAATAAAGATACATTGTATAATAAATTTAGTTTAA
This sequence comes from Typopeltis vanoorti, assembly GCF_054136105.1. Taxonomy (NCBI): domain Eukaryota; kingdom Metazoa; phylum Arthropoda; class Arachnida; order Uropygi; family Thelyphonidae; genus Typopeltis; species Typopeltis vanoorti. Next base: position 28,752,951 of record NC_143570.1, read on the forward strand.
TCCTTTATCCAAGTGTGAGCAAACAAAGTTTGTACCTGAAAGTATCTTCAGGACTGGGGTAAGGTGGTACAACACCAGGGCGACTCCTTGCAAAGGTGGAGCAAGCTACCAACACTCCTATCTCAGTATCTCCCATAATGCAAAACACATCTCCTTGCAGATATGTATAATGTTATGCATTAAGGGAAGGGCCACTACCCAGACTAGTTTCGACCTTTATTGAGGTCCCTTCAGTGGGAGCCAGGCCCAAGTGGAGATACCAGGCAGAAGCATTAGCAGGTCATCTCTACCTATAGGAGTTGCCAAATGGTGTGCCACCCTTTTTTTAATAAATTACTCTGGATTTAGAGAAAAACACATCTTGAGGATATGTATAATGTTATGCATTAAGGGACGCGCCACTACCCAGACTAGTTTCGACCTTTATTGAGGTCTCTTCAGTGGGAGCCAGGCCCAAGTGGAGATACCAGGCAGAAGCATTAGCAGGTCATCTCTACTTATAGGAGTTGCCAAATTGTGTGCCACCCTTTTTTTAATAAATTACTCTGGATTTAGAGAAAGATGTTGAAAGTTTATTTTTCACTTGGTTAGAGTATAATAAATTTAGTTTAATCCTTTATCCAAGTGTGAGCAAACATAGGAGTTAGGATTGTTGGTAGCTTGCTCCACCTTTGCAAGGAGTGCCCTGGTGTTGTACCACCTTACCCCAGTCCTGAAGATACTTTCAGGCGCAAATTGTCCAGAAGGACGCCATGGGACGTCTAATAACGGTAGACTGGAAGTACGGTGGCCGTACCATCCGGCTTGTTGCAGTATATGCCCCGTAAAACAGCCCATACCACAGAAGCGGTTTCTTCTCTGCCCTTGAAAACTACCTCTTGGGAGCAGAACACCTAATAGTAGCCGGGGACTGGAATTGTGTGGAAGACACACGTTTGGACAAAGTAGGCGGGAACGCAAACTCCGGAACCGGCGGAACCAGCGCTCTAAAAAGATGCTGTGTAAATTTTGATCTCGTCGATGTCTGGAGGAGGAATAACCCATCGAAGGTAGAAACAACGTGGTGCCGCGGCCAGATATCGACGAGACTAGATAGGGTGTACATGTCCCAAAACTTGGAACAGTATGTTCAAAGGACACGTCACACCACAGCACACAACATGTCAACAGACCACAAATTGGTCATTTTAAAAATTACACTCCCAGAAGTTATGGAAACATCCAGAGGTCCTTGGAGGCTTCCTCCTACCTTTCCCAGTCTTTTTAGCAACCAGCTACAGAAACTCTGTGATGAATGGACAAACATCAACTGGGACTGGGAAAACTGGCTGCACTTTAAGTGGCAGGCTAAGGAACTGTTTCAAAAATGTGGGTGCGAAAGGGTCTACCAACAACGTAAACGGCTGAGGAATCTCTACAGGGAACTCGGCTGGTACCAGTCAAGCGAACGGAGCGGAGTTCCCTGCAGACATCTTATCAGACAGGTAGAAATAGAGCTGCGGCAGAGTAGAGTCGATGACCTCGACTTTCGCATGAGGCTCTATCTCAGAAATTTGGAAACACACTCCGCCGCATTCTACAATCAACAACGGGTGGCAGCAAACGATGAAAGAACGATTTACCAGATCGAGGAGAAAGGCCAGATTCTAAATTCAACCCATGAAATACTCCGTCACTTTCACCAGCAGTATCTCGGCATCTTCGCTGACCAGCAGGGCACGGATGACTTCAGTGAGTGGGACGTCAAACGTTTTCCCGAGCATCTTAGCGCCCTGCATGACAGGCCGATAACTGCAGCTGAAATAAAAGCCACGTGCAAAACGATGAAGACAAAAAAGACCCCAGGGCCAGACGGACTGGGGATAGAATTCTATAGATCTATATGGGACCTTGTACTGCCAGCACTAGTAAAGATCTTTAACGAATTCCTCACTTCGGGAAACATCCCCGAGGAATTCGCTAAGAGCTATACAATCTTTATCCCCAAAAAAGACCGAGATCGGACCTTGTCAAATAACTGGCGTCCCATCTCCTTAACTAACCTAGACTATAAACTTTTCGCAAAAATTATCTGTACATGCATTTAGGGCGGAATAGAAAACATAATAACAAGTTCACAGGTCTATGGAATCCCAGGTAGATCTATGGAATTTAATCTCTTCCTGCTAAGAGACCTAATCAGACTGGCCAAGGAAAAAAAATACCCCCTGGCACTTCTCTCCACCGACCTGGAAAAAGCGTTCGACAGCGTCAGCCACACGTACTTACAGGACACCCTAAAAAAAAGTAGGCATAGGCCCGAGACTTCGGTGTACAATTAAACATATGTACACGGGGGGCCTCGACACAACTGTCTATTAATGGGTTTCTGACAGAACCAATCCGTATAAAGAGAGGGGTTAGGCAAGGCTGCCCACTAAGCCCTAGCATTAGAACTTAGAACATTCTCTTTTCCCTAGCATTAGAACCCCTCATCAAAAGAATAGAGAACACCCCTGCAATTGATGGTATTCCACTGCCCCAAGTTTCCAAACAGTGCAAAATAGTAGCATATGCAGATGATGTAGTGGCCACACTCAGAGACTCTGAGTCTATCTGCATCTATCTTGACATACTGCAAAACTTCAGCATAGTCAGTGGTCTCCGAGTTAATGCACAAAAAACCAAAATCAAAAATTTTGGAAATTTCCATAACACCGGACTTCCCTACGGTTTAGCGCTGCATACGCAGCCGCTAACAATACTAGGAGTTCCCTTTTCTGAGTCGCTAGCTTTACCAGTTAAAAAATTACAGGAAATTACTCCTTTTATGGCAGAGCCACAGTGATAAAAACAATCATTACCCCAATGCTGATGCACACAATCAATATCACAGGCATCACACTGCTACAAGAAAACCAATTATCCAAAACACTCATAGATTTCTTCTGGAATGAAAAAAAACATGAGGTTAAAAAAACAATACCTGCAACTAAAACATGAAGAAGGGGGGTACGCTCTGCCTGATCTCAAAAGCTTGCTTTATGCAAATACATTCAAAACGTACGGAAGGCCTTAAACTCAAACCATATTTCAGGCCTCCTAATTAGATATTTTATAGGACTTTTCCTCCCCCTCTTTGGAACCACAGACTATGCTGGATCCCGTGCAAGGGTTATGCCCAAGTGGTACCGCACACTAGTAAAATCACTCACAGTACTTAGAGACAAAGGAACAGAAATCCTCACACACAAACCGAAAGCAGTATACTGGGATTTCTTCCAACTCTCCAGGCGTGATACACCAAACCTCGGGACAAACAATGAAATTCTCTTTAAAAACATCAAGAATAGCTGGGGACAGCCTTTTCATCGGGATCTGGCCTGGCGAATAGCTTATGGGCGGCTCCCGGTGAAACAGGTTAAATCTAGGTACGTACCCAGTCCGTGCGATCCCTTTTGTGATGTCTGCCGGGGCGTGGAAACGGTGGAGCATTTCTTTTATTTTTGCCCACCAGCCCAGCGCGTCTGGCAAAGACTGAGCACAGCACTGGGAATCTCGATGCTATCACTAGAAGAGGTCATACACCTGCAATTCCCGCCACCAGTCAACAAGATCCAAAAATTCGCCATTTTTTTAATTAACGTCTTAAAGTATCACATCTGGAAGGTACGGAAAAAATCCCAGGTACGGGACGCAAATTTAATGTACGCAGGAATAAGGAAAGGTTTCTTTTTTTACCTTCCTAAATTTCTTGCGCAAGAGAGACATCTACTAGGCGACTTTAAATTTGTGAACAAATACTGCAAACCACCGAAAATATGCTTTCTTATACAGGGACGCATCAAGCCCTGTATATTTCTTTAGTATCTCCAAAACTCCACCTAACTCTCCCTAGGAAAAGTAACAACCACTCTGTTCTTCCTCGCCACAAAGCTTTCGCTGGCACGGTGTCCTTTACTCCAAATAAGGGGGGGTAGATCTGAGAACCCGGGCTGCGAAGGCTTACTGCGAGGCGGTGCTGCTCCTTGTGAGCGGCATCTCCCGGACCAGTCTTCTACCCCATTCTAAGTCCCAGTGGTACCAGGTCTGCAAGTTCCTTATTTTGTTCCCTTTCAGTTCAACTGACCGGACCTTAAGTCCTTTGATTTTTATGTAATTTAAAAAAAAAAAAAAAAAAAAAAGTTCTAACTGAAATTATTGTTTTCAAAACAGGTCAGTGGATCTCCTTCATAGATAACTGACGAAATTATTAAGGATAAATTTATAAGTGAACTATTAGTCAAAATTTTTATGGTTAAATTTTCTTTTTTTTTTTAACAGATAAATTGAGAATATGTGTCACAGACCAATTAGTCATATAAGGCTAAACAGGTTGACTGAGGCCTCTTTTACCTCCTACTTCCTACTCTATCTTTCATTATTCTCCTCTCTTACTGTTTGCTGACCCTCAGCATGCTTTATTCTCCAAAGGCCGATGATGAGAGACATGAACTCCCATTCGACCTCAATAAAGGTCGAAACTAGTCTGGGTAGTGGCCCTTCCCTTAATGCATAACATTATACATATCTGCAAGAAGATGTGTTTTGCATTATGGGAGATACTGAGATAGAAGTGTTGGTAGCTTGCTCCACCTTTGCAAGGAGTGCCTTGGTGTTGTACCACCTTATCCCAGTCCTGAAGATACTTTCAGGCGCAAACTTTGTTTGCTCACACTTGGATAAAGGATTAAACTAAATTTATTATACTCTAACCAAGTGAAAAATAAACTTTCAACAAAGATACATTGTAGCATTCAAACGAGCATTTTTTCAAGGTGATATGGTCACTTGAAAAGACTAAAAGTGGAAAGGTTGACAAAAAACAGGTGGCACAAAGAAAACAAGGAAGATCACGATCTAATGCAGTTAAATGCCTTAATTAGATGACTAAAATGTCTAATCTGACATTATTGGAGTCCTGATAAGCAATAAGTTAATTGAGAGGAAAAATTGTTGAAATTAGTAATAATGGAAACCTGATAAGCATACGTTGAGAACATACCACGATAAGTTCCATGTATACTTGGAGATGATATATGGTCATGGTTGTTATTTAATGTTCTTGTGAGATCCTAAAGAAGCTATTTGTGGAATCAAAACCAATGTTGAAGTTAGTAATAATGGAAACTTATGTATGCTCTTAAAGTATCTTTGAGGGTACATTGAAAATTTGATAACATTTGTTGTGCATGTTCACCATGCAGCCACAACCATAAAAGCTTATCATAGTTAATGTTTATTTTTATGAATAATTGATAATTTGATTTTTAAAAATTATTTTAATTAAAATTATATTAACAAATTATAAATTTTGGTTTTTAGTTTGGCTGCAAATTTTAATAATTTCAATACTTTTGACAACTTTAGTTTAATTTGTTCATACTTACATAATTTTGAACCTTAAAATCAGTATCAGTCGATTTTTATGTAGTGCAGCATTTTATTATTATTATTAATAGGCTGCTTTGAAGAAACCACATGCAGTGATGTTCTCAAGGTAAATATTTTATTAATTGAAAGTTTTTATCACAAATGCAATATGTTTTTTCAACTGTTTCTTAATTAATAAGAAATATTTCACTTTCTTTGCTTCAAAACCTAATGTTGCACATACACACTATTAGTCTGTCTTAGAAACTAGTTTTCTTATCTTTATAGGTATATGTTGCTAAAATTTCTTTCCTACCTTTGAGTTCTTTATAGACTTTTAGCTGCACTATGAAAGGAAGAGAGAGATACAGAAAAAAATCATTATTAACAAAACATTTTAAAGGAAAGATAAATACTAAGTTGTATTTACTTCTTTCTATCTGCATGCATAATACAAACTCCATGGTAAAATCCTGTGCTTAACAGCAGTATAGTGAGTCAGAATTATGTATAAATGCTTTGACATGTCATATTCCACAAAATTTATTGACTTAGGCTATGTCAAAATTTATCGACATAGGCTATATTAGAATGTATCTCCTTTTTTCAACTGTTTCTTAATTATTGTCTTTATAAATGGAGCTCTAGTTAATTTGCAGCACGATTGTATGCTATGCCTAATTCATAGTATTCTTAGTTGCCTTAGTATACTAAGGCAATTGATGAGAAGTCATTAGCTTCTATATACAAGAAGCCCAGTCGTGAAGTGACTTCACATGCAAACTTTGTGTGCTTGCACTTGGATAAAGGATGAAACCAAGAATATAATTTCTTTGCATCTTTAATTTTTAGTATAACCCAAGTGAAAAAAAAAACTTTCAACATGCTCAATGACATTTATATCATTGCTATGTTTGCATACCATAGCTGAACAACTTACACAGACACACACATATATTCCTCCCATGACGTATTTTTTTATATTTTTTCTTATATGCTAATTGAAATGTTTTATTTTATTATTATTATTCATTGTTAACTTATCTACTTCGTCACTTTTCTATCTCTTCTTCTGCTCATTTTTCTTATCCTGTCTGAGTCAGTTTCCCTGGCTCACTGCATTAAGTTTCAACTCAGTCAATAATTTCTCCAGGCAGCTTATTCCAAATCCATTCAGGTGTAGGCCATCTCTCTTATACAAGTCTTCTACCATCAAACTTATTCTGCATGCCTAAAAATTCATATAAATTTCTTCCACACATGTAGCCTGTGTATTCTTAACTCATTTGCTGTTGTATCTCAGTAATAAGCTAACAATTTTCACTCTCTCACTTTTCTTTCTTGCTTCCTCCAATAATCCTTTCATGTAATTTCTCATACTAGTGATAAATACAATCTGTATTTATCACTACTTAAATTGTTAGTTCTGACAAGCACTATGATCTCCTTTACTTTTTCTCTATTACATTTACCACATCTTTCATTTTTCCTCTCAGGAAGCTTAGAGTAGTGATTCTGTTGCAAAATTTATGATTGAGTATCCACACACTATGTTACTTCTTTTTTTCTTATGTTCTAATTGACATGCTTTATTTTATTATTATTATTATTCATTGTTAACTTATCTACTTCAGCACTTTTCTATCCCTTCTGCTCATTTTTCTTATCCTGCCTGAGTTTCTGGACTGCAATTCTCTGGTCAGTTGTCTAATAATTTGTTTTAATCAGGCTATTTCAAATATATCTGTTAACATCTCTGTTAACTTGAGCACTTGTGGTTTTTTTTTTCCACTCTTTTTTGAAACTCTCTAAAATTAACAGTATATATCTACAATTATTTCTAAATATGCTGAATACAATAAATCACTAAAAACTATATTAAAAAAAATGTCAATTTGACAGGAGTTTTATAATGACATGCCCACACTCAGAATAGTTGATAACATTATTATCAACTTCAGTATTTTTCCTTCAGATTAGTTTGTCATTTATCAAGATAGCAATATTGCCAGATCTTGTAGTCCATTTTCTTAACACATTCTTAATATATGTATTAATTCACTTCAATCTTGGTCTTCCTTTGGGTCTTTTTCCTATCCTCAAATTCATGATTTGCTAACCTTTCTGTTCTCATTCTGTTTGTGTGACCATACCATCCTTAGCTCTGTTCACAGTGTCAGATTCCTTCTTAATATCTTCATTTTTTAAATTATTCTACTATTGATGTCATGTGTTCATTCATGTCAGTTTTCTTAGAACTTGTATATCTGTGATTTCTAGTTTTTGATCAAATGTTTTATTTCTGTCTTAACTTCTCAGATTCATAAGTTAAAGCTGTTTGATATTCTTGTTAGGTCAGTCTATGGTAATTTTTTCCTTAATGCATAAAAATTTATTTATTTGGCTCCTCACCATACCACTTTTTACTATTCTGTTTCCATATTTAATTTGCTATCTTTGCTAACAATTGTGCCTAAATAGCTGAAATAGTTTTCTTGCTCAAAAGGTTCTTCATCAAGAATGGAATGCAGTTTGTTTTTCTATGTTCCTGTCCTATTTCTATGTTCTTAGTTTGTCTATTTATTGCTGATTTTGATGTGAAATCTGTTATAATAATTATTTAACTTAGATAAAGAATCCAGAGGACTTGTACTTAATTCATTTAGGAGTATAACATCATCTGCATAAAGTAATGAGCTCATTTGAATATCTCCAATTTTGATATCAGGTTTAATGTCATTTTCATTCACATTGTGATCCATACATATGATGAATAACACTGAAGATAGTGGACATGCTTTATATCTGATTTTACATCAGATTATTTTCCTCAAATTTTCAGTGTAACTTCTGACTTACTCAAATGTAGACTGTGTATTGGTGTGTATATGATGTCCCATTTTCTCTTGGCACTTGTCACATATCTTTTCCAGAACTACAAAAACTTAAATGCAGATCCTGTTATATTCCCATGATTTCTTAACTGTTTTTTTTTTAAAGTGAAAATCTGCATTCATACTCTCTATTTGTCTAGGATCCTTGTTCTTCCCATTTTCCCATGCCCACAATTCTAGCCTATTCAAATCATTTTGCAAGTACTGCATATCAGCAGCACTCCAGATTACAATACCTATCTTTGCATCATCAGCTTCTCCTTCTCCTGTATGACATGCGACATACAGCAAATAGCTGTATGTCACGTGTCAAATGCTTCACAGTGTCATTAATGTACAGATTGCATAACAGTGGACCAAGTTCTGATCCTTGAAGCACACCACTAGTTACCTTGAATCTTGCAGATTCACAATCGCTGTATATGACTATTATGTTAGTCAGCTGTTCTCTTATCCATGCCGATAGTTTGCTAAATGATACAAGGATGATACAGTATGCAAGGCAGAATTTACAATAATAGTTATAAATACATGTAATCGAGGGTGATTACCATACTAGTTAGAAGTGTACATACATTTTGAGGATAGGTACACAATATAATAGATATTTACTTGTATGTATATACATTGATGTCCAAAATCTAAGGATGAGCTACATTTTTACATGTATATGAAAAAATTTTCATGACCACAGCAAAATATGAACATAAATTTATTGTCAGCATACTAATAAATTTTATTACACAATGTGTTAATAACACAAATGGGTTATAAATTTCATACAAAGTAAATTGCAATATGTTTTTGGCAAAAGTTGCAAATTTCCTGAGAATGTAGTTAAGGAATTAATGTACAGTGCTTACAGGAAACTATGTGGAGACACATTTCAGTATAGAATATGTCTACTCTGAACTGCGATGCAGCTCTCACAATGTCGTACCGTGCTTAGCATCAAGTGATTCAGAAGTTCTTGAGGCAAACTGCCTTGTTTGTTTTCTGGAGGGGGAATTTCAAGCAGCAGTATATCTTCTTATTATGTCCCAAATGTGTTCTATGAGATTGAGATCTGGGGTGCATGCTGGGCACTTGATTCTCTTAATATCCTCTGTCTCCAGAAGTATCTGCTGCTTGTGTTCAATGTGGTGTGGCATTGTCATAAATAAAAATGAACTCTTTTCCCTACAGGTCCATGGAATAGTTGAACGTGATGTTGAAGAACTTTATTGCAATATGTGCCATAGGAATGGATGGGATTTCTGGGGAGCATTTAGAATTTTTTTCCATCCTATAGTGATTATAGCCATTGGCTAAGAAAGTGTGACAAGATTACAGATCCCACATGACTACAGTTACCATCCGATACATTCAAGGTGCATCTGAAAAGATATCTAGAGTGCTTAATCACCATATTTAAGTGATTTGTTAAATTGGCAACTCTCATCCACCTAAAGACAAACTGTGGCATACAGGAAGAACTGTAACATCCACTTTGGTGAACATAAAAAATAAATTTGGTACTATTGTTATGACAAGTCAGGTCTAGCAGACCATATCTTGGATACCTCCTTCACACAGGATCAAATGGAAGAAAACAAAAATGCTACACAGAAGTCATAAGTCAAAGAGATTATTTTTGGAATCAACAGCAGCTTTAAAACACTCAAAACCTCAACAAGTGGCTGTATAAATTTACCAAAAATCTGGGTGACAGTCATTTTAAGATCTAATTAATACTTGTTTTCTCTCTTTTGTCAAAACACAGATGGCACCAATTAGGACTTTTGTTCCTTGTGTTGGCCATTACAATTTTTTTAAACTAGTCCTGCTGTTATACCAAATTGTCATTGTTTCATGTACTGTGACAAACTGTTCCTGCATTCTGAAAATGTTTATAATACCAGTGAAATATCAGCTAATAAATTAATAAATATGTTCTTATTCTGTGTTGTCATTATTACTGTTAAAATAAACTAACGTATTGCCAACACATTAGCCTTTCCACTTGTTGGAGAATCCTTTAAGTGTATAGGCCTAATTTTTGCAGATGTCTTAGTTTGTTGAGATATTCACCTACCTGAGCTTGAATGGAGCTGACCTGCCATGGTGCGTTAATTAAGTTTGCTGTTATAATCAGAAATCTGTCTTCATGCTCTGTGGTAGAGCAGGGTACCCTCTTAGCAAACATCTAGAACACAATTTACATTTGGAATGTAAATTGAAATGGTTTGAAATGATGCCCAGAGCCTGGATACGACTATGTGAGATTCCAAACTCTGCAATATCAGTAAATCTGCAGTGTCCTTCAAGCTTTCCAATAATTCTTCCCCAGTGAAATTATTTAGATGATGCCTTTGAGACATTATAAGACATCCAAGTTTGCAACTTTATTCCTTCACAAATGGAAATTCATTCAAACACAGTTTGCTTAGCATAGTCTTTTGTCTTTTATCCTGTTGAGTGCTAACACAACCACATGATCCCTTTACAGACAATTTGAAAATTTGAATGTGTACCTGCTTTCTATTCAAAATCATCAGTTATACAAATTGCCACAAGCTGATTCATCTGAATTTGTGGTTGTAATCTTCAGAACTAGTGTTCTTCTTTAGGTTTTGGACATCAATGCGTGCGCACGTGCACACACACAGAGAGAGAGAGACAGAGTAGAATTTGGTTAATTCAGGCAGCCATTTCTTTGAGACGATAAAGAACAAAACCAAATCAAGAAAATTGCAGTTTTCTTTGCTCATTATCCCACTGAGGTAGTCATTTGTAAATGGTTGTTGGTTTAAGGATTATTGGCACAAGGAGAGCAGTGGTCATACTGTGTTAAAGTACAACTTGTAAAGACTCATCAGCTTTGTTCCACATGTGTTTTAAGTGACTCATCATTCCTCTCGCTTACTCAGGTTATACATTGTATTACCTTCTAATTAGTATCATTTGTGTGCACTTATCATTCATGGTGATCCGACATCTAATCAGAAAAGTGTAGAGATTTTTCAGTTCTCTGTTTTTGAATAATTTTTAATTTTATGAAATTTTGGACCTTTACTAAGATGCCAAAAACATTTTTCACTAGTTGAAAAAAATTGATGATGATAACTGGCATTTGCCTAATGCCAGTTGTCATCATCTGGCAGAGATAACTGAAGTACTGAAACCTATGATTGCATGCTTTATACACAGTAGGATAAACTGTAAAAAGCATAGACACACCATGGAAAACATGGGACATCTCAAAAACAGAAGCATGAAGGTAAGATCCTGACATTGAGGATGTCCGAAATCAGTGGTTCTCCATTATAAGTGGACAAGGAATGCATCAGTGATCCAATGCTAAAAAACAATTCTGAGGAGCTAGCTAAGAAGCTGGGTCATGAGGATTTTAAATCGGATTAAATTTGTTGAAGGACTAAGGACAGCATCTCTGTTGATATTGAAGATGAGGGAAATTTTAATATGTGCATATTTTGCTATTATGATTGAATAAATGATTTGTTGTTCAGTGAAATGTTAGGATTGCAATGACATGTACTGTTTCATCATTGGCAGAAGAATTCGTATATCAAAGGCAATGTGAAACAATTGGCAGGTGGAAGATGTTGAATCCTTTTTTCATATAACTCTATGAAAAAAGGATTCAACGGCTGGCAGAGTTGAATCCTTTTCAACACCTTCTTTCTTTTCAACCTTCTTTTCAATGCCTTTCAGTGTGGAAGGCGTTGAATCAGATTCAATGCCTTCCACATCTGCAATAGCAGATGTGGAAGAGATTGGGGCCTCACCACATTGCTATATCCTATAGATGACCATGGAGAAACGGAAATATCTTGCAAGCTATGCTTTGGAAGTTAGAACCTCTGCAATGTCCCAAGCTGTAAATAGTTACAGGGAAGAAGACACTGAAACTGTGAGTAAAACGAGTGCTGAAAGACTTGAACTATGTTCAGGTGCAAACTTGACTTGTCTGTTTGCTTACTTGGAAAAAAAAGGATTAAAACCTAGCTTGTAAAATTGCTTGGTATCTTTAACATAGTATATTCAAGTTAAAAAACTTTCTACATTTTACTCTCTTCCTGAGATTTTTATTTAATAAGGTCAAAGCACCTTGTGGCAACTTGTTTAGGTAAAATTTATAAGCTCTGCATTACTTCAACCTTGGCATTTTTTGGTCTGGCTCCCACTGATGAGACCTCAATAAAGGTCGAAACCGGTCTGGGTAGTGGCCCTCATCTTTAATGCATAGCATCATACATCTCCATAAGGGGATGTGGTTTGCATTATGGAGAAATACTAAGGAAAGTGATCGGAGCTTACTCCACCTTTACCACGAGTTGCCTCAGACTTGAACTACGTTCAGACACAAACTTGACTTACTTATCTGTTTGCTTACTTGGGAAAAAAGGATTAAAACCTAGCTTGTAAAATTGCTTGGTATCTTTAACATAGTATACCCAAGTTAAAAAAACTTTCTACGATTTATAAAATAAATTCTCTGAAATATCTTCTGAATGAATAGGTCTATAATTCCCCCCCCCCCAAAGGAAGATTATGTAACGAATATGCTCATTTTCTTTTAAAATAATTCAAATCCTCTTTTTTCAAGATAATTGTATTAAATAATTTATAATTTTCGATAATAAAAGTGAAACTGATCATTATAAATTAAGAAGTTATTTTGGCATAAATAATGTATCAGCATGTAAAAGAAATGTCACTATTTCTGTGTTCAACAAGACATTCTTGATGTATTCTGCACTACAGCTTGAGACACTTTAGTATGACTAATGGAGAAGCGTTCCCTCTTTTCTTTCTCAATAGCAGTTTATACTAAAATGAATGGGCATGTTCCCCAAGTGATTTACGTTTGTAACAGTTGTCTCCAGAGGAAAATCTAAGCTTTTAGATTTTCCTCCAGCTAAGAGGATTATTATCAAGTATTTCTAAGACAGGTTATTTCAGAAATAGCAACCAGCAGCAGCAATACAAGTAGTAATATTTAGATTTTTTAAGAAAAAGAAACAAAAATAATATTACTGAACCTTATATTGTGTGGTATGCATATAAACAGTTTTACATGATGAAAATATAGAATAGTGTTTCTACAATTTCAAATAATTTCAGCAGATAGTAGAACAGCTGATTTTAGATTGCAAAGAAAAAGTACAGAATGAGAAGCTTCATGGTACAACAATATTATTGCCTTATTTTTTTTGTCAGAATGGTAAAATGAAGTAATAGATTTTGAATATTGTCTGGAAAAGCTTTCAAACCTGTAGAAATTTAGAGTAATTATGTAATTGTGTTCCATGAGAGGATAAGGGGGGGAAGCATTAGAAAAACTTTAAATTAAGCATAAATTTTGAATCATTCCATAATATGATATCTTTCAACATATCTATGGTGGATATTATCGTAACGTGCATCCTACAAAAAAAAAAAAAAAAAAAAAGTCAAAGGCGAGAGTCCTTGCTAAAATATCATTGGATATAAATTTTTGATACTAAAAAAAACTCATAATCGGAACCCGAGTAATGCAATTTAACATCATTTGTTATTCATAAAAACAAAAAAAAAAAAAAAAAAATTCATTTCTAAAACTGAAATGCGATAATCCATATAATGGTATTTTGCTACAAAAGAAAGCAAAAGGTCATCATATTTATTTCAATAAATGTTATTTAAAAATATAAATATTCGACATATTTTCAGTGCAAACAAACATTTGAAAATCCACGAAAAAAATGCTTCTGTAATGTCAGTTAAGTGAAGTCTTGTTCCATTGCACCGATTTGAAGAATGAAATACAGCAAATTTAGTATTACTAAATGGATTCAAATCAAAGGCTGATCGGTGGTCATTTCACGATGATTACTTTTGCACATGTGAAATTTGTTTAAAAATTTTGGGAAGAGACACAATAAATCAATTGTGAGGCAAATAAAAAGGTCAAATATCCTAGGACAGTAAAGGAAATTCCAAGTAACACAGTACTCTTAAAGACAGGTGACACAAAGGTTGCTAACCAACAGTTAATCCACTAATGGCTCTAAAATAGCCATAAAGGGATTAATGGTGGAGGGAGATAATGGCATGATAAAAGATAGAATGCCGATGAAGTTTTGATCCATGAAAAATGCTCTGGTGGTCTTGGCTATTTCATCCACCTCGGCCAGTTTTGGGGATTAATGACCTAAAGGTTATTTTTAATAACATCTATGATATAGGATATTTTTAATAACATGTATGATAAGTTTAACAAGCCATGTTACAAAATTACTACTGAGAATAATCCTAGAGAGAGAATAAAAGGCACTTTGTCAGTAGAAATAGAAGACACTCAATCAGGTTTTCAAAAACACAAAGGTACAAGAGAAGGAATTTTTAATTTGAAAACATTATGTGAAAGAAGCCTTGATAACCAGAAAAGGATATATCTTTGTTTTATTAATTACACCAAAGCATTTGATTCAATAGATCACAAGAAATTAATACATATCCTACAGAATAACAGGTTAAAAGGAAAAGATCTACGTATAATTACAAATATATACTGTAATCAAATGCCTCAATAAGATATAAAAATGCATATTCTGACAACTTGGAAATCAAAAAAGGAGTAAGACAAGGATGTGTCTTATCACCCTTACTGTACAATATATAAAGTGAGCCAGTTTTTAAAAATATTTCAGAACTTGAAGGGTGTAAAAGTTGGGGATAGCAACTTCAGGTATACAGATGACACAGTCCTTATAGCTGAATCTGAAGATGATCTTCAAAACTTAGTCACAGAAATTTACAACAGAAGCTTAGACATGGGATTAATTAATTAATTATTAACTTAAAGGAAACAAAGTGCATGATTGTATCAAAAGGACCAATAAATAAGAAACTAAGCATAACTGTTTACAAAAAGAAAATTGAACAGGTTCAGTCTTTTATATGTTTGCGACAAATGTTTACAGACAGATGAAATTCCCTTAAAGAAATAAAAAGAAGAATAGAGATAGCAAGAAAAGCCTTTATTGATATGAAAACTGTTCTAACATCCAGAAACATTAATATAAACACAAGAAAAAAGATTAATAAAATGCTAATGTCAAGCCTTCTTTACAACAGTGAGACTTGGACTCTAAATAAAGAAGCAGAGAAAAAATTAGAAGCTTTAGAAATGTGGACCATCAGAAGAATGTTGAAAATACCATGGACAGAGAAAATGAAAAACGAAGATGTTTTAAAGAAAGCAAAAATGAAAAGAACATTAATGAAAATAATCAAAGAATGAAAACTTAAATATTTTGGACATCTAACTAGAAAAGAAGGCATTCAGAAATTAATATTAGAATATAGCTGAATGTTGTGATTTTTGAGGAACTCTTGCACTTTTTTTTTTTTTTGAACTGTGGTATGGAGCAAGGGAAACTGGATGATAAAAGAGGGAGAGGTAGACCCAGGAGAATGTGGTTTGAAGACATTAAGGACTGGACTGGCTTGAATTACTATAAATCATAAATGTTCCAGAGCAGCAAAAGAAAGAAAAAAGTTCCGTGACATAGTTGCCAACCTCCTTCTAGGGGATGACACTTGAAGAAGAAATGTTGGTTTGTCTTTTTATATCTTTTAAACTATTAACTGTGAAACTTTTGCATAATTAAGCCAGAATGTTCTAGACTTGATGTGTCCCAATTAACTGGAATCTATTGCATGTATATGTATGATTATTAGATTACAAAGCTTATTTAATATATAATTATCAGATTATGTACACACACACAAGTAGTGAACAAATTAATCCAAATACTCACATTTTAAAGAAAAATTTTAATTTTGCAAGAAAGTACAAAAATTAAACTCTGACTTTACCTAATAATTTATATGCACTCCTCTGTTGCTAATAAGCTCATTAATTTGCTTAGGCATTGGGCCCCTACCAACATGGAACACATTTTTCTTTTTTCTGCATTCTGAAACCATACTTTTATAATGGATTGCATTAAGTTATCCTTTGTATCACAGTTTAGTTTTCCAAGTCTCTTATTCATTATGGCCTACAAATTTTCTGTTGGGTTAATGTCAGGAGAGTTACCTGGTCCATGAAGCAGTTGGATGTTGTGATTTTTGAGGAACTCTTGCATTTTTTTTTTTTTTGAAGTGTGGCATGGAGTGAGATCCTGTTGGAAGGTGAGTTCTTTTGTCTTTTTTGATCTGTGGGACTACTCTTTTCTCCAATATTTTTATATATTGATTACTTGTCATCATACCGTCAACAGGCACAAGTGATCCTGGACCGTTGTATGTAAAACAACCTTGGAACATCTTTTTAGCTGGGTGTTTAGGAGCTTGTTGAAGGTCGGCAGGAGAAGTCTTCTCAGCCGCTGATTTGCTAACATAGGGTACTCACTCTCCTTGGACAAAGAAATGGCTCTCATTTGAAAATATGAACTTCTTTCACTTCTCATCAGTCCAATGGAACTCTTTTTCTGCATGACCTTCATCAACAGTTTTCTTTTTTGGTCTGTGGGCAGTCCTCCCTGCTTCCAACAATCTTCTACAGACTGTCATGTCAGAAACATTGATCCCACTAGCTGCCAAGTCCCTGTTTAAGTCTACAGCAGACAATCTTGGATTCATTTTGCTTTTCTTAACTAGTAAATGATCTTGAGTAAGTGCAATTTTATTTTTTCACCCAGATTTTCCTTTTCTGTCAGGAGAAAAGGTACCTGTCTTCCTAAATGTTTTTAAAATCACATTAACAGTATCCAAACTAATACCACACTTGTTGGCAAGTTGTCTTTGAGTCATGGATACGTGCTGAGAAGGAGTACATATTTTTGAACGCTCTTTTGGAGATGTCATTTTATAACTACACCAAATGAATGTGGGATGAGATTTTTCCTGTCATCTAAGGATGCCTTCTCCTCCTCCTCTTCTTCCCCCTGTGTCACCATTTCCACAATATCGTTGTCAGTTATTTCATCAACTTTGTCATTTGACATCCTTCTGTAATGTCCTCTGCATTGAGTGGTACATTTCTGAGCAACGAAACAAGTTTATCGTTTTCATCTTCCACTTCGGTTTCACGCACGGGTTCAAAGTTGAAATGTCCACCTTCATGGTCCAAAAGAATTTTCCAATACTCTACAAGTGATATGTTTCAAATCTCTTTACTAACAATTTACTAATGTAACCAGCAACAGTGACACACATATTCCGCACTTGTGGACATCCGATACACAACTGATGAAGTGGGGAAATCCGCACTTTGCATGTCTCAACTTGTGTTATGCACACGGCATGTAGGAGGATTGTAGCAGATGCCCACTTGCAACGTCTTGGCAAAGTAAATTACAGTACGTATTCCTCATTTTATCATGGAGAATTACTGTATTATTATAATTCTCCGTGATAAAATCCGGGCTCCGTATAGTCGAGAGTCTACTGTATGTGTGTGTGTGTGTATATATAAATATATATATATATATATATATATATATATATATATTTTTTTTTTTTTTTTTGTTTTTTTTGTTTTTAAGGTACATAATTGTTTCATCTCCCAATGCTCTTATGTGCTTAGGGTGGTTTTGGTTGCAACTTGTGATTTTGTTATAATTGTGTTTGTATAGAGTGAGCTGCTGTGATGTTCTTTTTCGAAGTAATTCCTCAGAGACATAGAGAATATCCTTATTTTCAGTTTTTATGCTACCTTTTTCTGATTTACTTTGCGGTACTAAATTTTTTCAAAGGCTTCTGATAATTTTGCTACTTTCATGATATTCATCTTCTGTATTCTTTCCAGTATCTTTCCTTATTTTTTCTCTAGCTGCATTTATGCATAACTTAGGCTTTCTTATATTTTTCTGTATTCTCAAAGAGTACATGCTGATTTGCTGTATACTGTAAAAATAATCATAATTTATAATTATGAATCTTTTTACAATTATTTCTCTATGTTAGTATATTATTAGTTTTGGTTTTGTAACACGTATATTGGCACTTGCAATGTGCCTGTTTATTCATTTTATTATTGTGAAAATGAAATATAAAGCATTTGAAATTTTTATGTACTTGCTCGATTTTGATAGTTGTATTACTTTCAATTTTTTATTTTATTTTTTATTTTTATTGTAATTTAAGATTTAGTGTTGAGGTATCTTTTGTGTTTTGTAAAGACATTTTGGTGGTAAAAATAATTTTTGGCTTAAACATATTGTATAAATACCATGAGAACTTGAAAACTGGTGTGCAGAATTATACAGGTTAGTAATGCTCTGTACTTCCGTATTTCATGAATATCAGAAGAATGTACTGCTGTGCGCTGCTATAATACTACATGTGTTATGTTTAGTTTGTTTGTCACAGTTTTTTTTTAAATTGATCTCTGATGTATAGAAGAAAAGACGTTTCACTGTAAAAGAGAAATGAGAAGCGATTAAAATGTGGAATACCAGTTTCTTCACACTATTTCTTTACAAACACACATAACAGGCAGCATTTGTAAAGAATATGTATGAAGACAAGATGAATAGGCTACATAATATTAATTTTTTTATTGTTAAAAGTGATGATTAATTTGTTATGTATTGTCTAATGAAGTAGCTGTTATGTAATAAATATTATACAATATGCATGTATTATATATACAGCAGTTTTAGTTTTGCATATTGAAAAGTCACTATGCTTGATAATATTTGTGGGCCTCTGGTTCCATAGAGATGCTATTTTGTGGATTTCTTGATTTAGCAGACTTTTTGATTTTATGGATCACCACAGTTAGTCCATTAAATCAAGGACATGCTGTGTTACAATATGTAGTTAAAAAAAGTTAATGAAATGGGGAAATGGAAATTGAAAGAAGGAATTTTAGGGATCTCAAGTAGATGAGCAATTGTGAGTCATCATTGTTAATAAAGTTATATTTAGATGCCTTGGAGAAAACACTTTTATGAGCAACAAGACCAGGACTATTGCAGATGTTTCAGAAATTGATCATTTTAGTCGGAATCATTTTCTGCATTATCATTAAGCAGTGTGTTTTATATTGTTTACTAGTTATCATTATTATTATTACCCCAAGACCTCATGGAGTCAAAGACTCATCTGGGAGGTCTCCTTTTATCACACACACAGCTCATCATATCGTGCTTTGAACACATTCAAACTCCTTGCAGACACCACACTCTCAGGCAAGGCATTCCAATCATTTACAACTCTGCATGAAAAAAAACCTGCCTCTCACTCCCCTACTCACACACTCTCTTTATACAGTTTCCAGGGATGACCTCTGGTTCTCCCCCGATCTCCCACTATTTTCTGTAGAACTACTCCAACATTGATCCTATAACAACCCCTTACCAACTTGTAGGTCTCTATCATATCTCCCCTCTTCCTCCTGTCCACCAGACTCTGCAAATTACATCTTCTCAATCTTTCCTCATACTCAACATTCCAGAGGTCAGAAACTACCTTAGTCAGTCGCCTTTGGACCCTTTCCAACATCTCTTCATCCTTCTGAAAACCAGGTGACCAAATCTGGGCACAATAGTCCATGTGTGGCCTAATCAAAGCCTTATGCAATGGAACAAGAATCTCCCTACTTCTGCATGTCAGTGTCCTCCACATCATTCCCAGACGTCTTTGTGTTGGCTTCACAATTTTGGCTATGTGTCCCCTAAATTTCAGATCCTTATCCACTATCACCCCCAGATCTCTTATTTCTTCCACCTCCAACAATATATCCTTACCAAGCATAAATTCTGCATCCCATCTTTGTTTTCCAAATATTTTAAAACCTTACATTTTGCAACGTTGAACTCACATCTCCATTTCCGTGCCCAATCACTCAATTTATTCAAGTCTTCTTGTAAGGCCACAACATCTTCACTACTCTTCATGGTTTTGTCCCAACTTTGCATCATATGCAAACAACTGAATATCTCCATCCAAATCTTCACCAATATCATTAATATACAAGTTAAATAGTAATGGCCCTAAAACAGACCCCTGAGGCATTTCACTAGTGACTTTCCTTTTCCTGGATATCGCTCCCCCATACACAACTTGCTGATACCTATCAGATAGCCAGTCTCCAATCCAATGCACTAATCTAATATCCAACCCCATCTGCTCTAGTTTGACTATCAATTTATCATGTGGTACTCTATCAAAAGCCTTTGCAAAATCCTTCTCCTCTGTCCAAGGAACTTGACCTAAAACATGATCTCCCTTTAGCAAATCCATGCTGTCCATCAAAGATAATACCATTGTTGTCAACCCAACTCTCAATCCTAGTTCTCACAAGTTTCTCCAACAACTTAACCACAACACCTGACACACCGATAGGCTTATAGTTTGATGCTTGAGTTCAATCACCTCCTTTATGAAGTGGCACAATCTTGCCATCCTTCCACTCCCTAGGAACTTGACCAAGTGCAAGACTCGGTCAAGTTACAAGACCTCGTATTAAAAAAAATATGTCAAGGCAGGTGTCAACTCTCTGGCACATTCCTTCAGAATACGTGGTGATATATTATCAAGTCCCACAAGAATCTCCCACAGCCTTATTAACATCTAGTTTACTCAACTCCCCATACACCTCTTGTCACTTACAGTCAGTCTCCCCACACCATTTACTGCTCTCAATCTCTCCATGAAGTCACATTCACAAGATTGAAAGACCTTTATGAACTGCTCATTAAGTATCTCCACCACACATTCCGCAACAGCTGTCTTTATACAGTTTTCTCCTATCAATGTTATCCTTCCATAATCATTCTTTCTTTTGCTGGCTACATATCGAAAGAACTCCTTAGGATTCTTTTTGGCTTCATTAGCTAACTGCTGTTCATACCTCTCTTTAGCTACCCTCACCAACCAAGTCACCCTCCTTACCTGGTCTTTGTAGACCTCATGGAATTGGTTATTTCCACTTCGCTTATGCTGCCTCCACAGTGCCCTCTTTCTCTGTATTGCATGCTTAATCTCATTATTCATCCATCTCACACCTACCTTATTTAACCTTCTCACTCTTGGAATACATTTAGACATTGCATCTACTAGATAGTTTTTGAAAAACCCCCAGGCTGCATTGATCTCTTTTCCATCTAACTCCTCATTCCATGCTACACCCACAAGCTGTCTCCTGAGCTCTTCATAATCCCCCCCCCCCCCCTTGTAGTTCCACATATACCCTTTTCTCATAGAGGTCCTCACACTGCTGGCAACCACCCAGGTAATCACCTCATGATCACTCTCACCAATTGGTGGATGATTTGACACCTCATTTATAATTACAACCTGTGATGAGATGACCAAATCCAAGACCTTCAATCCTCGAGTGCCCTCTGTTACATACTGTCTGAGGTAGTTATCCCTCAAAAACTCAAGAAACTCATTCTCTTTACTTCCAGTTGCTATCTCATCATTCCAGTCTATATTGCCATAATTAAAATTGCCCATAATGATCACCCTTTTCTTATTTGCTTGGTAATTTGATTATACATTTCATTATCATCACCATCCACATTACCTGGTCTATAACAACATCCAACCAAGTATTTGATTCCATTCACCTCTATCTCACACCATACTGCCTCAAAACCACTGGCACTATTTTTCTCTATCATCAATAGCACTCCCCGTCCCTTTTTACCCCTTCTATCCTCACAAAACACATTATACCCTTCCATCTCTATTCCTATCAGGATGTCGTCCTCTTCCAACCATGTCTCACTTATTCCGACAATCTTTGGGTAAACAGACGCAATTAATGAACAGACGTAATTGAAATGCAACCATTTCATCTGCCTTGTTTCTTATACTTCTACCATTTGTATACAAACACAACAGCTCATTTCTGGATCTACAGTTAGTTCCACTGATACCACTCACTCAATGTGATCTCTCCATGCTCGACTGGGGCCATTTCCCTTTCTGCTTATTCATTTTAAAACCCATTTCAATTCCAACTGTTTCCTCTTGATCCCAGGTCATCCCATTCCTTTCCTGTCTACACATGCTCTCACCTCCTCTCGGACCATCCACCTTTCTCATGCTGTGTACCCCTGTCCACTCTGAGTCTCCCTGTTTCCCTGCTTCTCTTGCACACCCATTCTCTCATTTTCTATACTCATACCACCTCACTTCCTCATTCATAACCACCCCTTCAATCTCTCCTGTCTTACTCTCCTGCTCTTCCACATCACTTCCTGCTTGACCTGATTCATTCTCTCTCACACACTACTCACTTCTCTACTTTCCAGCGGCAGTCTCTACAAGCGATTCACACCATAACCACTTAAATGCAGTCCATCGCTCCCATACAGTTCACTTCATCCTTCAACCTCATTCCACACATTAACAAACTGTACTCCCATCTCCTTACACATTTCAGCTAGCATATCATTCATAATCCTTGCTCTTCACCTCATCTCACCACAGTCATACCTAGGCAACATGCTGACTACCTTTCCTGTCACACTATTCTCTTTTATCCTTCTAAGCAGCTTCCTGATATCCATTCTGACGTGCTCTTTGTCCTCTGTCAAATCATTCGTACTGATTAAAACCATCAACTCCTTGCTCGCTCCCTCCTCATATCCAATGCTTCAATCACTCTACTCATTTTACCGCCTGGAAAACATACCTTGTGCATCCTATTATCCAGCACACCTTTAATAATGGAGTCACCATACAACACCACTCGCTCATCTTTCGTTAACTCTTTCATGCCATCATGATTTGTTTCAATAGTTTTTACTCGAATTTTCTTAATTTCATTCCGCATCCATTTAACCTCTTTTCTCATCCAATCCAATTCAACTTCCAAATCTCGTGTCATATTCTCTATCATTCAATCTTTCTAATTTTCTAACTCTCGACCCCCTCTTCTCACTTTCACTCATTCATCCTTCTGTGCTTCCATACGTTCAGTCCAACTTTCACTATCATCCATTCTTTCGATATTTTCCACTTTCGATTCCTGCGTAATGCCATTTCCAGTTTCATTCGTTCTCTCAATTTCGTTTTCTTCCACCATTCTCGCCTCACTTTTGTCCTTTTTAACATCCGTTATGGTTTATAAATCACTTGTTTTCGTTTTTACTGATTTTTTAACATTCTGTTGCCTCTTTCAAACCATCATTCTCTTTCGAATGTGCACTCATTTTCCCCATGACATTCTCGCTACTAACACTTTCTGTCATCAATTTCATATTTGCATTCATCAGTTCCTCGTTCAGGTCACACTTCGCACACACCCTCCTTTCATCTGCCCTAAACATCCACAAATCATTTATGTAATCGAAAGAATACATATAGCACACCTCGCACTTAACGAAACGACTGAAGGCTAAATTAAATTCATGGAATGACAAAGCCGCCGCCGTGTTTCCTCTGTCGGTTATTACTGTAAGGTCTAATAATAACGAATTCGTAATTAATTTTAGGCAAATGAAAATCCCCCACACTAATAATACTGCTAAAACATAACTTTTACAGCAGCTATTAACTCAAACAAATACTCATATATACTTAATTATTCCAAGAATACTTATTTCAGTCCGGAGCTATTCTTACACATGTCCGGCACGCTTAACTCACGAGCGCCCTCTCTCATATATCTCAAATATGTTATCTCATATATCAAGATAAAAAAATATTTTATTTGTTTATAACAAATTTTTTTGCCTTAAAAATTTGTTCTTCTGAACCTACTGTCCCAAAATTTTATGGCTTCCTGTTTGAACAAAAAAAAAAAAAAAAAATTAGTACAGTTCAGAGTAATGAAGTTGAATCCTGCCTCTAATGTGAGAACATTCGAGATAGGATTCGCTCACTCTCTCTCACAGTGACAAGCATAGAATACTATTGAGAAGGGACTAACTGCCCTATAATTATTCCCATTTGGTGTATATGTTACTAGCTTCACAGACCATTGGGTTTAGTGCATAAAGGAAGACTGTTTACAATCTTTTACTTTTTATTCAGAATAATAGGAAATGAGACAAAGAAATACTCCTAGTTTCTGTAATTAAGAAGGTTTTTATCATTCTTTTCAACTTATTTAAATAGTTAAGATTTCATTGTATCCTGTATTGTGATTAGCAGCTTTCTTTGGTAAAATATTTTGTTTTGTTTTAGCTTTCATAATACCTCTCTTTTAATGAAATGAGTAATTATTAAATATGTAAACTTTTTTCTTTATGTTAGTTAGTCGTAATACTCCTTTTTTAATGAAATGAGTAATTATTAGCTACGTAAATTATTTTTCCCTTATGTTAGTCCTTACCTGTATGCACTATATATGCTTTTTTTTTTATATATATACAGAAAAAATGATATTAGGCCATTTGAAGATTCTACAACTTTGGTATGTATCACCTCAATAGCAATAGCAAAAGTAATTGTAATATATTATAGTAAACTAATATTTTGTTTATATTCAGTCTTATATTCAGAATTTTTCTAGGGACTGTGGAGGAGAAAAAATTGCAGATTGACAAAGTGAGTAAACTAACTGATCCTTATTCGTAGTGAAGAATTTATGGAGACAGAAACACACGTTTGTAGAAAAGAGCAAAGCTAATAATAATAGCAAATACCTGTTGGCTTTCTGCTCAGGACATGGACTGGTTATTACTAACACCATGTTCCAACATAAAAATGTGCACAAATTCTCATTGACTATGAAATAACATAGTCAATGAGACTTTTCTTCATTGACTATGTTATTGTTGATAGTGATGTTTTCTCCCTGGTGCAGGACACCAGAGTGTACAGAGGATTTGAAATTGGAAGTGATCACTATTTAGTCTTCAGCAGGATAAAATTAAATTTCATATTGAAAAGAATAACATGTAAGAAAGTTCTAAAGAGAATAAAAGTTGAGCAGCTCTCAGATGTAAACTGTAGACTAAAATACACAACGATTATTGAAGAAAAAATGAAAGAGTTTGAGAACAGCAACCAAACCTTGGAGATTCAGTGGCAAGCCTTGAAGAAAACCCTGATTGATTCTGCCAGAGAGGCATGTGGTGAGGTTGTCTGCAAGGATAGAAAAATCACAACTCCATGGTGGACATAGGAAGTTAAAGAGGCAGTGAAGGAAAAGAAGAAAGCATATCAAAAGTTCCTGGCAAATAACTCAGCTTGTGCTCTGAGAGATGTAAGAAAGCTAAACACTATGTAAAACTGGCTAAACAAAAGTCATGGGAGGACTTTGGCAAGAACATAGAAAATAAATATCAAGAAGGTGGTAAGATATTCTGGAGGTTATTGAAGAAGCTTAGGAATGGAGGAAAGAGTGCTGTAAAAGGAGTTAGAGATGATAAAGGTGATATGAAAACAGGAGAAAAAGATATTCTTAAAGTATGGAGTAATTACTTCGAAAAATTGCTAAATGAAACAAAAAGTGAAAGCACAGTGGTAAGAAACACTCAACAGGCATACAGTCAGGAATATATATCCATATTCCTGACTGTTTTTCTACTTCAAGTAGAAAAAGCCATCAAAGGCTTGAAATGTGGAAAGGCAGCAGGAGTAGATGATATTTGACCAGAAATGCTGAAGTATGGTGGTGGTATAAAAGTCTTATAGTGGCTGCACTGCATAGTTCAGAAAGCCTGGACAGAGGGACGAATTCCTGATGATTGGAGTAGAGCTCTCATAGTACCCATATATAAAAAGGGAAATAAAACTGAATGTGAGAATTACAGAGGTATTTCCCTACCGAGTGTTCCTGGCAAGATTTATGCAAGTATACTTGAGAAACGGTTGAGAAGAATTGTGGAAGAAAAGCTTGGTGAAGAACAAGCTGGATTCAGGCCAAATAGAGGCTGTCAGGATCAGATCTTCACTTTACGACAAATAGTTGAGAAAGCATCGGAATATAACAAAGATCTATATTTAAGTTTTGTTGATCAGGAAAAGGCATATGACAAGGTGCCACGAGAGAAGCTATTCAAAACGCTACACTTATATGGTGTCAATGGGGCATTATATCAAGCAATACTTAGTCTTTATTTGAGTTGTAAGTCAGCAGTTAGAATTGAAGGAAGTACAGGAAGATGGTTTAATGTTAAATCTGGCATGAGACAAGGATGTACATTATCTATATGGATCACATTATGAAGGAAAGTGGTATTAAACATGATATCAAAATTGGAGATGTTAATGTCAGCTCTTTCCTTTATGCGGACGGCTTTATACTTCTAAATAAATCTGCTACAAGTCTGCAAGATTCTCTGACTAAATTGAATAACTGTTGTAATAGATATGGTATATAGGTTAGCAATAAAAAGACAAAGAGAATGAAAATAGGCAGAATTGTTGAAAATGTCAACTGCATTATGAATGCAGGTTGCAGCCGCACTGAATTTTGTAAACCCTTGGATGGGCAAGGTAGGGAAGGGGGCCTTTGGTTTTTGATAGGGAAGAGATTAATATAGAGGTTTAGCTGACCACTGTAATTCTTATTACAGTGGTCAGCTAAATCCCAAATTGTCAGCCCCTCCTCAGTTGTTCCATATCCAGGGAGATATCTAGTAATGGAGTGCACCATTTTTCTTCCAGTTATTAATTCTTTCATGAGAGTTCCAAATGCATTATGTAGTTTCTATGGAGTGAAATTTTTGAGTAAATTGTTAAAGATTTAAAAATGCATTAAAATTGTTTTATGTTATTTTTAGTTTCTTTTCATCATTATATAGCTTTTGAAATGAATTGTCTTAGAAAATTAATTGCAGAATTTTCATCATCATTATCATCCTCAATTTTCTGATATAAATGAACCCTCCAGGGGGGTGTTCAGGTTAATATGATAGCTAACCTGATTTAAGCACTACATGATTAAATCTCCTATCCACAATTTTCCTCTAAATTAGTCTATTGTAAGCAATCTGATATTGTCATACCTGACCTTTTGTTTTCTAAGGCAGTTCCAATTGAATCAATCCACCTAGACCTTGATCTTCCTGTCGGTCTCTTTCCTGCCATCTTGCCATCAAACACTTGTTTTGCTTCCTCACCTGTTCTATTTAAGTTGCTGTACCACCTTAGATTAGCTTTGCTTACACATTCTTGATTGCTAATAATGTCAAGTTCCTTTCTAATATCTTCATTTTTAATATGATTCTGCCATTGATGCCATCAGTTCACTCCCTAATTTTTTTCAGAACACTCATATCTGTGGTGGCACCAGTCTTTAATCAAGTGCTTTATTTCTAACCCAACTCTCAGATCTATAACTTAAAAAACTGGTTTGAACACAATCTTATATACTGCTTATAAATTCATTCAGCTGACTACCCACCATACCATCTTTCATTATTCTATTGTCTATTTCCAGATTTAACCTGCCATCTCCACTAATACTGTGCCTCCTGATTTACACTCATGCATAGACCTACACTTTTTACTGTGTAGGCATTCAGAACTGAAATCCTACGGAATAGGTTAGTTACTCCTTATTCCTGGAGGTATCCTATGTCTTTAGAAGCGTGTGTTCACAGGGCTGTTTTGCCTTCATGTATGAGGAAAAACCCCAGATAAACTGAGGAGGAAAACCCCGCGGTCCACGCCCAATACCGGCTAACTTGGCTATGTCTGAGAAAGATCCTTCAGCTCCTCACGTCAGTGACGGGAATCGAATGTAGGACATTCCTTTCCCAGGCATGTGGTTGTGAAGCACATAACCACTAGGCTAACTGCTTGGACTAAATAGCTTAAATATTTTACATGTTCTGTAGGATCACCATTCAGAATGCAGCTGAAGTTTTCTATGTTCTTGCATTTTATAGTTTGTCTTTTTATTGCTAATTTTAATGCCAAATTTGTTACAGTTGTTATTCAATTTTGTAGAGAATCCTAGAGACTTGCACTAGATGTGTTTAGGAGTACATCATCTGCATAAAGCAAAGAGCTAAGTTTGACATCTCCAATTCTATTATCAGGCCTAATGCCACTTTCTTTCATAATGTGATCCACATAGATGATGAATAAGAGTGGAGATAATGTGCATCCTTGTCGTACCCCTGATTTTACATCAAACTATCTTCCTGTATTTCCTTCAATTCTAACTGCTGACTGACAACTTAAATATAGACTGTGAATTGCTCTGTATGATGTTCCATTCACCCCATATAATTGTAGTGTTTTGAAAAGCTCTGTGCACCATGTCATATACTTTTTCCCGATCTACAAAACTTAAATACAGATCCTTGTCATATTCCCACGATTTTTCAACTATTTGTCTTAAAGTGAAAATCTGATCTTGACAACCTCTATTTGGCATGAACCCTGCTTGTTCTTCTCCAAATTTCTCTTCCATAATTCAAGTATTGTTGCATAAATCTTATCTGGAAATACTCAGTAGAGAAATTCCTCTATAATTCTCACATTCAACTTTATTCCCTTTCTTTTTTCCTTTTTTTTTTTAATAGGTGGGTACTATGAGAGCTCTATCATTGGGAATTTGACCTTCTGTCCAGGCCCTCTGAATTATGCAGTGTAGCCACTTCAAAACTTTTATACCTCCATACTTAAGCATTTTTAGTCGAATATCTACTCCAGCTGCCTTTCTACATTCCAAGTTTTTTACGGCTTTTTCCATCTCAAATATTGATATGTACTCCTCTCCTTTTGAAAATTTTCTAGTATGGTTCTGTCACTGCTTGGTTCGTTTAACAGTCTTTCAAAGTAATACTCTAGACATCTAAGATATCTTTATATTCAGTTTTAACTTCACCTTTATCTTGTTTGATTCTTTTTACAGTACTCTTTCCTCCATTTCTAAGCTTTTTCAATAGCCTCCAGAATATTTTGCCACCTGATATTTATTTTCTATATTCTTACCAAAGTCCTCCCATGATTTTTGTGTAGCTTCTTTTACACACAGCTCAGCTTTCTTACATTTTCCTCTGAATTCTTTTAGGGCATCTGTTGACTTATTTGCTAGGAAATTTTGGTATGCTTTCTTCTTTCCAGGACTGCTTTTTTAATTTCTCATGTCCACCATGTTGTTCTTATTTTTCTATCCTTGCACACATCTTCATCACATACCTCCCTACCTGAATTAATCAATGTGTTCTTCAGAGTTTGATTCTTGTTTTCAAATTGCTGCAAATTTTCTTCAAGAATGTTTGCATAATCGAGTCTACAATTTACCTGTAAAAGCTGCTCAACTTTAGTTCTTTTTAGAACTTTCTTACATACTGTTCTTTTCAATGTAATATCCATTTTTATCTTACTTAGCACTTATCTTTGTTAAGTAATATCACTTCCAATTTTGAATTCTGTGTCACTCTTGTATCCTGAACCAGCTTTATGATATCACTATGAACGGTGACATAGTCAACCACGAGGCAGAAGTTTATCCTTAGGAGATGCAAAAGGTTATCAAAATGTTCAATGGTTTAAAATTTTCTGCATTCAGAAATGCCTTGCACTTACGGGATAGGAATGTAAGTTATTTCGTCTGGATTAGAAGATGTAGAGATTCCATAACTGCTAAATGCTTTTTTGATGAAGGAATCATTAAAAAGATTTGATAAGAAGGTGGGATTTAATATGTCATAATTTTTTTCTAAAAAATGATTTAAAAAGGCTAGGATTATTTATACCTGGTTGCATTGTACTCGTTTTCAACAAAATGCTGTGTTGTTTCACAAGCAGCATGAAGCAGATATAAACAAAATTTATCTTTCGTAGAAATGAATAACATAGCTGCTTTGTCAGAGAATGCTTTTTTTTGATTTCTTGTGGAAAGTTGCTTCATCCAAGAGTTTAGATCGGGGCTTAACTCTGGCCACTGAATTCTTCCAATCATCTTCAAATCTTATGTTTACAGTCATTGCTTTCTGGCATTGAACATTATGTTGCAAGATGTAATGACTAATGCTGTAAAATTGCAACAATGTAGATCATGCATTGCTGGAGGATGTAGCTATAGCAATTCCATGCACTATGACCAGTATGCCTAATTCATGCCACAAGAAGCATCATCTCATCTCATCTTCCTTATACCCTCTTTTACCTTGCGGTGTCAAGGGTCCATTGATCATCGGACCTCACTCCGTTTACAGGATAAGGTGGTCAGCCTTATGCCCCGGTGTATCCTATGGCCTGTAGTGTTGAGTTCTCAAGGCCAGTTTGCCTGCTTTGCGTGATGAAAAACCCTAGAATAAACTGGGGGGAAAACCCTGCTGTCCACGCCCAAGACTGGCTAACTTGGCTATGGCCGAGGAAGATACTTCAGCTCCTCACGTCACCGACGGGAATCGAACCTAGGACACTCCTTCCCTAGGCATATGGTTGCGAAGCGCATAGCCACTAGGCTAACTGCACTGCTGCTTCCAAACTTCATTAATGGGACCACACCTTTTATAAAAAAGCATCCTCCAGTCATTCACTATACCAGATGTTTCATCCATTATATTGGAAAAATATGCAACTTGACTCAGTGTTCCACAGGATTGATTTCCATTGCTTTATGATCCAGTGTTTCTGTGTCAGTCAGCAATGTATGTTTATGTTCATTGTTCAAAAAAGATTTGTGGATTACAGCTCTCTACATGTCATGGAAATATTTGTGGAATTGAATGCGACTGCTTATATTTGCAAACACACATTCTCTTGGGTGAGTTAAGCAGCCTTCACAAGGAACATTAACTTCTGCCATTCAGTATTTTAGACCTGTCTGATTATATTTTGGGCTCAGTGTCACTCACCTGTGGACTCATTTCTTCAGCTCATTGCCAAATTTGGAAACACTTCATCATTGTGCAAATAACATAGCATCTATAGATATTTCTCCCAAATGATATCCAGCTGTTCTTTATCTCTGAAATGCTGTGAACTTTCTTTTTGTAATTTTATTGTTCACTGGCATAAAAATTTGAAATCACTTCTGAGCGAACTGCTGTTTCCTTTTATAGGTCATAGATGGTGGCATCCATTTTTTTTGCAGTTGGAATGGATGTTTAAGTAGGATAGTGTATGCAATTCTGTACTCTTGAAAGCATTAAATTAATAACTCAGGTAGCATGTTATTCCTGTAGTGGGTAGAGACAATGCCCTTGTCTCTGCAACAGTCGAAAGAGAAAATTATGTCAGCTTTATCTTTAGGTGTTGGCTTTGCAGCAGTCGAAAGAGCAGATGCCAGGTCGTAAGCTTTATCTTTAAGTGTTGGAATAGTGCAGTCTGGGTAAGAAGTGATGGCAGATAGAAATTGTGCCCTGTAGTCTTTGCCAAAGGATCAAAAAAGCATGGCTGCTATTCGTGCAAGAGTTGAGTTTCTGTAATTAGCTCTTTCAGAGAAGTCAGACTTGGATTTGTTGATGGTTGCTTTGTAAATTGTGGGCTTCTGCTGTAGGCTTGCGAATGAAACTGGACTCTGTCTTTATTATGATATGCTTTTTCTTCCTTGGCTTACTTTTTGGAAGATCGTGGCATCATATTGGGTTAGAATTTTTTTAGAGTGGGGATATAGGCCTTCATTCCAACATAGATGTTTCTGTGACTCCAGATGCATCAAGTATCTGGAGAGCAGAAACCATCTGTATTGGATTGAAGGCCTATATCCCCACTCCAAAAATTCTAGCCCAATATGCATGCCATGGTTCCAAGAAAGAGGATTAGAAGTCTTGAAGGTCTTTCTTCTGGGTGTTACAATGCCAAAATATATGGGGTTGAGAATGGTTAAGGGAAAGGAATTCCACTTAGTGATGAAACTTTGTGAGATTTTGTCCTGATTATCAAGAAAAGAGATGACCTCAAGAATGTACTTAAGAGAACTGGTTAAGAAAAGGCTAGTGTTGGTTGAGTGGTGAGATGCTGTTGATAGATGAACAGCATCTCTTCCAGCTTGATCAGTAGAATCAGAAAAAAAGGAAGTCAGAGTTGTGGATATTCAAGTCACCAAGGAAGATTACTTCACTGTTTTGCTATTGAAATGCAGGTAATCAAGCTTCCATAAAAAAAAAAGTCATTATCGCTTCCTTAATTCAAAAATTTTCGAATTAAGGAAGCGATAGAGACTGCAGCTGAAGGATACATAATAAAACTAAGAAACCTTAAGCCTGGGAAGGTCAAAAAGAGGCAATTCAAGATCTGGCATACTGTGTCAAGAAACATCAGAAGGAATGATTCATTTTCTATCATTCATTATGATGTTTCCCCATGCCAGAATATGTATAATTCCTAATGCCACAATGGTGGCAAAAGAACATAATGTGGAACAGTCGAAGTAGATTGTGGTTGTTGTAGCTCTAATTTGGTTCATTTAAAAGCAGAAGGTCAAGTCTGAATGCCAAGGTGTTCATTTTTGTTGATGCTTTTGAAAGAAGTTATTTTAACTGTAGTGATGTATGTATTTAAGATTTTTATTGTCATGTTTGAGAGGTGAAAAATGGTAAGAGGACATGCAGTGAGAGGAGATACTCTTAGATATAACATGTTGCCCATACATAGAGCATCCAGTCTCATGCTATAAATGTGGCCTTGACATGCTTCCCCCCCCCTCCTCCATACACTACATGGCCTCCCTCCAAGTATGATTTAGTAGTACACTTATAGTGGGATTATGCACCAGCATTGGGAACCTCCAAAAGTATTGCCATTGGGTTCAGTCTCATGCACTGTCCGGCATACAGAATTGCTTTACTGCTGTGACTTTGAAAATGGGGGATGGGGGATCTGAATCTTTGTAGTATGTTTGGCATGCATTTGAAGAACATCACTCATGCTATATGAAGGGGTTTTTTTTTGGGGGGGGAGGGTAAGGCATGAGTCTCTTCAGGGTCCTAGTAAACAAGGTGGTGGTATTTCGTTGGACATTGAAAGCCAATCACTAGTGGGTCTAGTTGGCATTACTTTCAACTAAGAAGAGCCCTTTGATGACAGGAGGGATTGCTGAGAATGTCACAGTCACTTTGGAAATGCTATTCACATTCATTTGAATTGAACGTGGAGTTGAGTGGACTGGGAGAGGCTTATGGCATATTAGCGAACTACTTAACTTTTATTTCTCATCTTCCTTTTGTGTTAGGCTTAATGGCATGTCATGACCAAGAAACATGAATTGAACCTGAATACATCTTATCATATGGTGATAATCTTATTTGTATCATCTCTAATTTCTGTAAATTTTTATGGGATGAAAAACTCAAGTTTCCTAGGAGCAAAATCCTACCACCTCTGTGTGAGACAGGCTATCTCACATTCATTTGAGAAAGGTTCTTTGTGCTCTAGGTAAGATTCAAACCCAAGTCTTTCCTTTATTTATTTAGTTATATGTTTTAGTTATTCAGCTAATCAATTCATTAATTAGATTAAATAATTCATGAAATGAACCTTTTTAAAAATAATTAGAAAAATTACACTATTAGCTATGTGTTTCGTTTGCAGAGGTATTTTATGTTTTCATTTATCATAAAAAGTTTCACAAGTTTCTCATAACACTCTTAAATAGGTGAGTCACTATTATAGAAATTAAATATATTTACAGTGTGGAACTGTAGCAGTAGCTCAAATTATAGCATTAGCTATTGATTCAACCTGAGCAGTAAGCATGTACTTGTCCTATTGAGAATTAACTTTCCATGGATACTTGTCAAAGATTGTCCTAGTTTTACATGTATGTGTGTGACAGCTGCTCTGTTTCATTCTTTAGCTCTTGCCTAACTTACATAAAAATATTTTAATTTTGTGTGAATTTGTTTTATTTGTTTGAATTTATCTCAGTCAGAATGTTATTATGCTGTCATTGTAGTGATATTACGCTATCATTTCAGGAATTCTTTTCCCAGAAAAATGATTCCTCGCTGTTTATGTTTGGATCCCATAACAAGAAAAGACCCAATAATCTAGTTATTGGAAGGATGTATGACTACCATATTTTAGATATGGTAGAACTAGGAATATCAGAGTTTAAACCACTGGATAGTTTTAAAGTGAGTTTGAATCTGTTCATATAATTTTTTATCCGAGTGTTCTTTAGAAATATATTACTTAACCCAAGTTTTGCATAAATGCTGCTTCAATGAAATATACTTGAATGAAAGAGTATATTAATGAAAAAAAAAAAACCATGTAATCTTTAATTTATAGTATAACCAAATGAAAAAACTAAAAAACTTTCAACATCTATCTCTGATCCAAAGTAATTTACTAATAAGGTGATACACAATTTCACTACTTGTATATGGGAAATATGACTTCTGCATTACTTCAACCTTGGTATCTCCTCTGGGTCTTGTTCTCGCTGATGAGATCTTATAATAAAGGTTGAAAGCCGGTCTAGGTAGTGATCTTTCCCATAACTCATAGCATTATACACGTCCAAAAGGGGATGTGCTTTGCATTATGGGATACTATGGTAACTGATATGAAGTCATTTGGCTTTTATATACAAGCAGCCCAGTTGTGAAGATACTTCACATGCAAACTGTGTTTGTTACACTTGGATAAAGGATTAAACTAAGAATATAATTTCTTGTCATCTTTAATTTATAGTATAACCAAGTGAAAAAACTTTGATCAGGAAAAAAAACAAAACATAATTATGATTATATCGATTTTAAAAACCATATCTGTAGTTTAAGCCAGTACAGAATATACTTCAGATCTTTAAGTTCCAAAGTACTAGCCCATCCTTATTCATTTAGTATCTAGGTGGATACCTGATAATGGGGGCATACCATAAGAAAGTAAGGATTAGATAGTAGATCAGAGATACTGGTCATTTCGATACATTTTTTACAGGTTATGTGGAGTTCTCTTTCACATAAAGCTGGTTCTTGTTGGAGACCTGAACATCAGAGTAGGAAATTGATCCTGGAAATACAGAAATATGTTCAGAAAATTTGGATGAAATAGTAGGCACTTCCACTACTATTAGTGGAAACACCCCAGGATATACTTTTATTATTAGCACAGTGCCGCAGCATAAAGTCATTTGTGAATTCACATGGAAAGAATGTGGAAGAATAAAAAAAAAGTTTTATTGACTTATGCTTGGTTCAGAATATAGGAGTACATAGAAAATTTTAAATAGAAAGTTATCAGTTTAGTTTTTAGCGAAATTGGAGTATTATTCTATAATGATACAGTTGTATTAGGATATTACTGGAGAAAAAGTGAAGGAACTTGAAAATAAAACTTGGAGGCTCATTAGCAAAATATTATTTATTTATTCTACCAGGGAGGCTATGTGAAGTTATTTATAAGCAGAGAAAAAATTAAACTTCATATGGTATTTAAGATGTGAAATAGGTCTTCCTGGATAAGAAGAGATCATGTTGAAAGTGCCTTGCATGCAAGCCAGCCTGTGCTCTAAGAAACAACTATGAAAGCTAACTTTTACATAAACGTAACTGAACAAAAGGCATGGAAAGAAAATAAAGATAAATGTCATACAGGTGGCAAAATGTTGAAGCTATTGAAGAAACTTAGAAATGGAGGAAAGAGTACTATAAAAGAAATAGATGATAAAGGTGAGTGACATTAAAGCTGAAGATAAGGATATTCTGGATGTCTGGCATAATTACCTTGAAAATTGTTAAATGTAATGAGCAGTGACAGAGCAATAGTAGAAAATAAGTAGGAGGAATTCAGTTATTAGTATATTTTGGAAATGAAAAAGTCTGAAATGCAGAAGGGCAGCTGGAGTAGTGATATTCAACCAGAAATGCTGAAATATGGGGTAAACAAGTTTTACAGTAGCTATACTGCATAATTCAGGTGGCTTGACCCTTTAAAAAAAATAAAAAATAAAATGAAAAATCTCTATTATTATTATTATATCTGCTTTCCACCAGGAGACTTCCTAAGTTCATCAAAGGTGGCTATAACATGAACTGTCAATTGCTTTTAAAAAGTATGTTAGATTATGTTAATATTCTTTTTGATAGGAAAAGTGGAGCATCCAGAGTAAAACCAATCTAAAATGCTAACAGTTGAGCCATATGCTGAATTCCAGTGTGGCAACATCTGAAATGTGTACATATCCTCCTGAATTCTCAGTCTTGAATGGGATGGCTTTCTCTTGACATTTATGTTTTTCTCCTTGCATTCATCTTTCATCTTTTTTATTTTTTACACATATACAACAAAAACAATATTAACATGTTCAAGCATGCTAATCTAAAATGCCTTATCAAATCACTAGTTTTCTGAAATGTTCATATGAACTACACTTAGGCAGTATAATTATTTCTTGTACATGTATAAAAAGTTCAGTGTTTTTAATAAATTTTGAATGTTTGCACTCAAATTTTATCAAGCCACTTTATCAGATATTTATCATGCCACTTTAAGTCTCTGATTAACAAGGGGAAGCAGGTCTTGTGCTAGGTAATAAAAACAATTATCCATGCCCATGGTTGGACTTGACCCATAACCTTTGGTTGTAGAGTGGGTATGCTACTACTCAAGCTATCTAAAGCCTGAAATTGGAGTGAATCTGTAAATGAAGATGATCAATTAATTGGATTGTACTCTTCTGGACAAAGCATTCTTAGAGAGATTTTTGGCACTGCCCCAAATTTGTGAATAGTAATCTAAGGTTTGGCAGATGTAGGATATATATACAATCAGAAGTTGTACAGATGAGAAATATCTTGAGCATAAAAGTACCTCTAGATTTTTGGATGCTGAAAACAGATGTCTGAGATGTGTTTATATGGCAAGGTTACAGGTGGTCAGGCTAAGAAGAGAAATCCAGTCATATTTGGATATCTGGTGTTGTCAAAAGTAAGGGGATATTGGACATGTAGGCTGCAAAGCACTTTTTATCCTGAGTTAATTGTGGAGTTACGTATTTTTTTTTTGTACCATCTTGATACATTTCTTGGAGAACTAATGCAGGAATAGTAATTGGGATTTTGAGTGGACTGGGAGAGCTGATTTTCATAGTTTGGATGAATGTAGAGCTTGGTAAGAAACAGACAAGGTTTGGCAGGATAGTGATCATTATCTAGTATTTTGGTGGGTGGGTGGACAATTTGAGTTATGTTTAGAATTACTTATTAATATTATTCAAAATTAAATGGATATTGAATACCACATAATTTCTTAGCTGAATAAGAAACTCAAAGATAGAAAATCTAACCTAAGAGTTTCATGCCGAATATAGAAAACTATATAAAGTTTGGCAAGTCCAAGCGTAAGCCAACACCTGGTAGTGCAATGCCAGGGAAACTTGTAGTAAAGGTGGAGCAAGTTCTGATCACTGTTCTTAATATTTTCCCATAATGTAAAACACAGCTGCTAGGAGATGTATTACTGTTCTACATTATGAGAGGTCACTACCCAGACCGGTTTCGACCTTTTTTTGAGGTCTCATCAGTGAGTAGGTAGACCTAGATATAAATACTATAGTAATTATCAGGGGTGTTCAACCCGCTGATCGCGATCGACCGGTTCGATCATGGAGCGATTTTTGGTTGATCTCTTGTGTATTCCTCCTTACTTATAAAATTAATTAAAACTGAAAACATAAATATTTTATTTATGATTATTTTGTATTATTTTTAATTCGCTTTAAGTGTATTGCTATTGTTTATTTGTTTTTCGTTAAAATTGTCAAATCAGTAATTTTCTTATAAGTCGTAAATGAATTAATTTGGATCAGTGGAAGTCAAACAGCGAGCCGAGTGAATATGATTATAAGCAAAGTGTAAAGACTCGATTGTATCTTAAATATTCCAAAGCACATTACGTCGATTTTTTACTTAGATTAAGTCCCATGTGAATATTGTAAAAAAATAAACTTTGTTTGTCTTGGTATAGTTTGTATTAGATGTTTTTGTAAATAACTCTTTTGAAGCTAACTGTATATACTGCTTTAATAAGAATATGTTAGTGTTAAAAAGGCACTTCGGTGACAAAAGGCAATGTTTTTGTCACCGAAGCTGTACATGGCGGCATTAGAAAGATTGTTATTGAAACTTGTATGTATGAGAAAGGCTTGCAGGCTCTAAGTGTAAACATCTCCGAAGTCAGTCAGAAAGAGTTCAAACAACTTTCCGATGGCCGGCAACTTGCAATCAAAAGAAAGCAGAGGAGAACAAAAGGTGTGCCGAACTTGAAACTTAAGATGAAAGACTCATACCAATTCTTTGGGGGTTGCCAAACTTCATGCGAGGTCTCAGAGGAGGCCTAATAAAAAGGGACTGAAGCAAGCAGAAGGGGTCCCGGTTCCAGAATTGTTGTCAAAGAGGAGGCCGTCCGGTCCAGAGTCGCCGTCAGAGAGACTGTCCGGATCCACGTTGCTTGAGAGAGGAGTTTCCCGCTTCCAGAAAGGAGCTTCTCGGTTTGAGATGTCACTAGAGAGAGAGAGAGACTACTTCTAGGCTGCACACAAGGCTTCAAATTGTCGAAAGGAAGAGTTCCAATTGCCGGAGAAAAGTTTCCAGGCCAGGTTAATGTCGGACATTCACCAGTGTGTTGTGTTTTCATTACAATTTGATGAATCAAACGACTTCACTGATATTGCTCAGTTAATGGTATTTATTCGCATGGTATTTCAAGATTATTCAAGTAAAGAAGAACTTTTGAAAATTATACCATTATTGGGAAGGACTAGGGGAGAAGACATTTTTTCGGCATTTGATGAATTTATGAAACAACACAAACTTCCGCTTTTTAAACTTGTGTCTATTACTACTGATGGTGCTCCTGCAATGATAGGTAATAAATCAGGCTGCATTTCATTATGTAAAAACGATGACAAATATCCAGATTTTTTAACGTACCACTGTATTATTCGCCAACAAGTACTGTGTAGTTAAAGATTAAACACAAAAGATGTTTTGGATATTACATTTTTGTAAATTCTGTTCCAGGAAAAGCCCTGCAATGGCGGTTATTTAAATTACAGGTAGATGATGATAGGGAACTTCTCGCTGGCTCAGCAGAAGTCAATTTTTAGAAAGATTTCTTGTATTAATTAATGATATAAAAAATTTTCTTGATGAAAAAGGAGATATTTATCCACAATTGAGTGATAAAACATGGCTGTTACACTTATCATTTTTAGTAGATTTCTGTACAAACTTAAGCAATCTAAATTTAGAGTTACAAGGTAGAGATAAAAATTTAATTGACATGTTAAGTTCAATAAAAACTTTCCAACAATACTTACTTTTATTAAAGAAAAATATAAATGACCACGAATTTAGACATCTCCTATATTTATTAAAATTTTTTGAACAAAATCAAGAAATGCTTCGCTATGATTTAAAACAATTTATTCGTGAAATAGAATTAGTTGAGGAAGAAATAAATTCCAGATTTAAAGATATTAATAAAACTGAAATGATTGTATCTTTTATCAATAATCCATTTCAAGAAAACTTGAACATCACAGAAATTTCAAATAAAATTAGTGGGCTGTTTCATATAAACCAAGCTGAAGTAGAACTTGAGATAATAAACATTCAGAATAGTTTACATTTAAAATCAATAAACAATGAAGTCATTTAGAAGTATGCGAATGAAAAATTCCCAATATTAACTAATATTGCGTGAAAAATTCTGTCGTGTTTCGGATCGACATACTTGTCAGAATCCGCTTTTTCAAATATGACTGTCATTAAAAATCGATTAAGAAACCAAATTACAAATGATCATTTGTATGATTGTCTGTGATTGGCCATTTTATCATATCAACTTGACTATGAAAATA
This sequence comes from Typopeltis vanoorti, assembly GCF_054136105.1. Lineage (NCBI taxonomy): Eukaryota > Metazoa > Arthropoda > Arachnida > Uropygi > Thelyphonidae > Typopeltis > Typopeltis vanoorti. Next base: position 28,792,920 of record NC_143570.1, read on the forward strand.
TTGCGAGGTCCAAACAATGTCAAATTTCACATTAACTTTTTTTTTTTTTAATCAATTAGCATTTCCTGTACCTTGTGAGTTTGTAATCAATCTGTTGTTTTTTCTAACTTTGGTTTTCCAAAATAGAGGAAATAAATATTTTATTCCAATATATTTGTTTGTTTGTTTTTGTATTAAAATAATTAAAAGTGATAAATAAATTTTTAAATATACAAATAAAGTTTTTAGTTGTGTTTTTTTTTTTTTTTTAGTTGTTTATTTGTGCATAATCGGATATCAGGTTGGGGAAACATGATCTATACAAGAGAGTAGATTGCCGAATAATTTATATATAAAAGAGTAGATCGGCGAATAACTTTTTATAGAAAAGTAGCTCGGGAAGTAAAAAAGTTGAACGGCACTGGTATATACTATACTATACTATATTAAGGTTTCAATAGTCAGAGCTTATTTCTTTACTGTACAAGTTGCCAAAAGGTTCACAAATATACAATTACTGAAATAAGAGCCAACAGGTTTCACTTTGGCAAAGTAAAATTATTCAAAATTAAGTGGATATTGAATATCCACTTAATCATGTGGTATTCAATATACGTAGGCTGTCCAATAAGTTATAAGACTATATTTATACAGAAAACAGATTACCTTTAATCGTCATCATTTACATGGTCTTTTTCGAAGTAACTACCGTGAGACGCGATGCGTTTGTCCCAACGTTGCATCCACTTCTTAAATACATGTGAAAGTCCTTTGAGAGTTCTTTCAAAACCGCCTCCGCAGCTTTTACACATGCTTTGTTGCTTTTGAAATGGCGGCCTCTTAGTGGTTTCTTGAGCTGAGGAAACAGCCAGAAATCGTAAGTTGCGAGATCAGGACTGTATGGAGGGTGTGGTAGGATATCTGTGTTGTTCTTCTGCAAAACGTCCACTACACAACCAGCAATATGTGGCCTTGCATTATCGTGATGCAATAAAAATCAATGGACGCTTCCTTTTGACGTGCTGTACCATTGTCCGTAAAACATCCGCATAGTATGAGCCATTTACAGTATTCCCGGGTTCTACAGCGTGTTGGTAAACAATGCCTTCGTAGTCAAAAAACATTATGGTCATAACTTTACCAGCCGATTTTACAGTTTTTGCTTTCTTGGGGGTAGGCGAAGACAGATGCTTCCATTCACTGCTTTGTTGTTTCATTGTAGGGTCATAGTGATACAACCAAGCTTCATCTGCTGTAATGATGCGTTTTAAGACGTTGTTGCCTTCTTGTTCCAGTCTTTCTTTCATTCTGTGCACACATCCACTCGATGCTGCATTTGCTCCGGTGCCAAGAGTTTGGGAATTCATCGGGTGTAAACATGTTTCAGTCCCAAATGTTCAGCCATGATTGAGTGAACACTTCTCACAGAAATATTCAGGACAACATGCAGCTGGCGTACTGTAATTCTGCGATCCTCCTTGATGATAATCGCTGCTGTGTTGATCATTGTCTCTGTGATGGATGTTGAAAGTCTTCCCTCACGTTCAAGATCTTCCACATTTTGCTTTCCTTCCTTAAAAGTTTTATGCCAGCGAAAAACACTTGCCCTCGACATTGCTTCATCGTGGAAAGCTTCACATATCATTTAAAAGTGTCCAATGCCGATTTTTGCAAACGCACACAAAATTTAATTGCATAACACTGTTCCAAGGACGCTTCCATTTCAACGACTGGTCGCGGCTCGTAGGCACGCCGAAACAAGCTTGCATTTATTCACGTGACACTCTGGCACATCAGCCCGTATACGCCATCTATCAACCTCTTTTGTTAATACAGACAGCAACATTTCTTCATTCCACAGAAATTAATATTGTGATGAGTGGTTTCGCGACAGTAAAATTAGTCTTATTACTTATTGAACAGCCCTCGTATATTACTGAAATAAGAGCCTGTTGGCTCTTATTTCATTAATTGCTTATTAATATTTTTAAGCTTCTTTCTTCTCTCTCATACAAATATATAGTGATTTACTTATTATTCTTCCATAACCAGACACTTAATTGACTGGTCCTAAAATGCCATCTGACTTCTATGATATTGCTTTGTAATTATATATTCATGTAAATGTATACCACAATTTATTTACTGGAAAAAACCCTTTTTTCTAGCACAACTGGATAATCGACAGATAGCTGTAGTAATATTTATATGAGAGGGAATAGGTGCTAGTGTTATGTTACTAGAGGTAATGATATAATGGAAATCAGTGTGATACAAAAATCATCCCTCCTCTTCATGAATTACTTTTCTGTCTGTTTTTAACTTATAATTTATTTTCTATTTAATTTCCTATGTGAGGATATTCACTCTCATCCACAGTGTTTGAAATGTAAAGGAAATTCTCATGATGTCTTTCATCAGCACTTGCAGCTTTTCCTGTAACTTGTACATTGTGAATTTTGGTTTGCTACTTGAATATGAAGAATCATCCCATATTTGCATTTAAAGACTCATTTCCACCTATTGAACGAATAAGGTCAATAAAATTATTATCTTTATCCATAATTTATGCCTAGTTATGAGGATATTGCATGGAATCATGTCATTGATCCATAACACAAGCAATTATTTTCTGCATGTTTTCATTTGGATATATTGGTGCTAACATGAGCTGATGATTTGAAGGAGTTTCTGATTTTCTCAGAATTCTCGTTATGGTTGTAAAAGTTGAATAGGTCAAGTTCAGAGATCTTAACGTGTTATGTCTCTTTAGACTTCTTTTTCACTTTTCTTTCACCATGTTCACTAGGGCCTTCATTACTAATGGCCATCTTTTCAACTTTTTTTTTTTACTTTATAAATTTTACAAATTTACTTTCACTGTAATAAAAATCACAGTTGTAATAGTGAACTCAGTCACTTCAAATTCACAGCATGGTTGAGTAAAAACTGACAGCAAAATTCCCTAAATGTTTGATATGTGCATAATTTTCTGTTATTTCACAAGATATTTCCTTTATTTTTTTAACTTAAGTTTTCCCTTTTTCAGCTGAACAGGCATTATTCTGAAGCTGCATGGATTCTTGAATATAGGAGCAGTGCAAACTGATGCCTCACTTCTATATTTTCTTTATAGATTGTGACAATTCAGCATTGCAAAAATGGCAGCCAGTGAGCTTTGATAATGTTGTTAGAAAAGTCAAATTGTATCTTTTATGTCTAGATGATTAATAATCAGCACAAAGATGTTTGCTTTTTTTTTAAAAGACAAAATTGTGTTTAAATATCTTATGTGAACTTAAATATAAAGAGCTAATAAGCTTCATTTCGGCGATATAAACATTATTTAAATTAAGGGGATATTAAATCCCACATTGTTTTATAAAACAATGCTTTAAAACAAAACAATCCACCTTTGCTACGAGTTGTCCGGTATTGTACTACGTACTAGGGTCACTTGTATAAGCTCACGCTAGTGGTCGCCGATACTTTATAGTTTACTATACTATATTCGGTAAGAAACTCTCTGATTCCAATCTTTGAGTTTCTTATTCTGTTTTAAAACAATGTGGGATTTAATATCCCCTTAATTTAAATAATATCTTATGTGAAGTTTAAAAATGCTTTAACAGCAGTGAAAATGAATTTAAAAATCTGTCAATATAGATCCTTTATTTTGCTGTTCTTTCCTGAAAAACAGTATGTCCCTAAGAATGTCTTTACAGAGCAAATCTGCCTAACTTGCACTTAGCTATGCTAAGTGCAAGTTAGATAGAAATTAGCAATGAGGTAAATCATGCTGGAAAGTAATCCACATTAAATAACTTTCTGTATCAGACTGTTGCATTGTCTCTTCAGATTGTGCAGTATTTCAGTATTTTCTGATGCACTTGTGTTCTGCAAACCATAGTGGATAATGTGGGATGTTTTAGTCTTAAAACAGGATTTCATCAGTGATATGATGCACAACTTTAGGAAGCTATATTCATAGGAATATGCTTTTGATAGGATTTTTTTAGACAATTATATGATGATCTAGAACAGGGTTTCTCAAACTGTGTTCTGCGAGAAGTTCTGGAATTTGTCATTTTAGTTTTCTAAGCATTTTTCATGAATAAATATTTTATAGTAGAAATATTCTGAGTAAATAGTAGAAATAATATTCGAGAATATGTCGAAAAGCTCAGACCCAGAAAGCCTAATAACATCTGTGTATCGTTAATTTTCACACATCGAAACCTTTCAACATTTGGGAAAGGGAATCGCAGGCAATTTTTATGACCCATCATAAAAAATTGCCTGCAAGCCCATTACAACAATGTGTGTCATGTCCTCTGTTCTCAAAACTGAAGGAAATGACATCTGTGTAGCAAATGTCAGTGACCAAGCGGCATATTTTTAAACATGGAAATATTCATGAATTATCGTTAATTTTCACACATCGAAATCTTTCAATAATTGGGAAAGAAAATACCGCCGTTTATGACTGATCATAAAAATTGCCTGCAAGCCGATTACAATGGGCGGCATGTTCTCAAAACTGAACGAAATAACATCTGTGTTGCAAATGTCAGTGACCAATTAGCAAGGAAGTATAAAGAAAATTTTTCCACTGAAACTGAAGATCAAGGTAGTCTGTATCCGGTTCTCAAATCTATTAATACTGAATACTTTCTTCGCAACTTCGTATTGCAGTGTGCGAGTGCTTGTTCTGAAACCGGAGTGCCATGATTTTTTTAAAAGTAATAGGAATACAGATTTAAATTTTAATATGAATAAAAGATGAGGCACTTTGTTTAATTTTGGTATTAAGAAATCTCTTATTGAAGGTGTTTGTGATGGAACAGATAGTGAGTCATCCACCTCAAGCCTACAAAGATCTCTCTCCAGGATGTACAAAAGGAGGGGAAAACTACCAGCACACGGGAGAAAAGGTCTGCATTCACTCGTAAGTACTTATAATAATATAAATATATTGTTGATCAGAATAGGATATGTCAATGAAAATCAGCACAAATTAATTTAATGGTGGTTTAATTGATGTTTAATTAATTAATAATAAAAGTCAGCTAAATCACCAATTAATTATTAATTAATGCATTACAAAATAACCAAGGTGTTCCGTGAAAATTTCAGGATTTGTGAAGTGTTCTGTCGTAGAAAAAGTTTGAGAAACTCTGATCTAGAATATGATTAATCAGTATTTGAATTAGTTATGGTACAGATAGCTATGACTTGGTGCTTCAATGCAGTACTGTTCCTGTAGTACTATATTATTATTATCTGAGACATCCAGGCAGTCTAGGACTCATTGAGGGAGGCTATAAATCACCCAAACCAGCTGTCATACCTTCCCTTAAATTCATTCACACTAGATGCACTCGTTACCCCTAAAGGCAAACTATCACACTCACTCACTGCTCTGTGAGAGAAAAACCTAGCTCTTATCCCTTTTTTTGATTGTGAACAAACTTAACTTCCATGGATGCCCCATGTTCTCTCCTCACCTTCCATATAACAAAAAATTTCATCAGATGATATCCTATAACACCCATTCAAAAGTTTATAGACCTCTATCATATCACTCCCTCTTTCTCCTGTTAACCAGTCTGTAATCCACATACTCGCAATCTGTGCTCATAATCTAAATCCCATAATCCAGATATAATCTTTGTAACTCTTCTTTGCACCCTTTCCACAGCTTTTTTATCCCACTGGAATCCAGGAGATCAAATTTGCGCACAGTATGTGATCTTATCAAAGCCTTATAAAGAGGCAAAATGACTTCCTTATCCTTAGATGTCAAGGTTTGCTTCAACATGTATTATATGTTTAATATAATATGTTTAATAATTATTAATTAATTATTATTATATATTATTATTAAATTATTAATAACTTAATAATTAATGATTAATTTACTAATTATATCTTGTGATGTTACGAATTACAGGAGTCACCATATGTAGTGTCTTGTGCACGTACTGTGTTAGAGATTTGTCAGGAAAATGGGAGTCAACATTGATGATGATCACCAAGCAAAACTTTAGTCCATAACTTTTTGTGTTATTTTATTTAAATATTTCTTTTGAGATTAAGGATTATCTTTTTGCTTTCAGGTCCCAAAAATCCCCATTGGTACCAAGCCTTTGCTGCTGTTTGCTGGAGAATTATTTGAAAAAGATACTACATATCAGAGGTTAAAAAATTTGTTTGTTGGTAAGTCAGTTTTTTTTTTTTATCATAATGATGTTATATTCTTCTTTTGTATAATGCTAATATATTTAACTCTCATTATAACAAACTCTTAGGGGATACAGAAGTGAATTTCCTTTAGCACAGCATTGTTGCATCTATGGGGGTGGGGAGAGTGAAGTTGCAAATTTTGAGTAGGTTGCTATAATGGTGCTTGCTATAGCTGTAAAAGAAAATTTATAAATTTAATGAACAGTTAAAACATAAAAAGGATGGCAATTTTATTGAACTTAAAATGAAATTTTTTGGATTTTAATTTATAATTTTTTGAAATGCATCCATGAAAGATGTAGGAAGTAAAGATACATGGGCATGCCAGTTCTCTTTTCTTAGTGGGGTGGTAATCAAATTTTTATAGTAGATATTTTTTTATTAAAGCACAATCACATGATCACTTACTGAAGAAATCAGATCATGTAAGACTAGGAGTTGTAGGACTAGTTGCTTTGCTTGGTTTGAAAATATATTATATTTGACAAGCAATATTCTCATGTACAATATTTATTCATGCATGAGTAAAAGATTAAAGCAGAAATGTAATTGCTTCTCAAGTATACTTTAAATAGGACTACACTCCTGAATATGAAAAATAAAAGGTCATAAGAAGTCTACACTAGTGGAAGAATTCTGGACATCTGTTACTAGGATGCATAGCAGTATTAACTATGTACATACATTCAGTCAGTGTCATATGGGTGTGTTCACATGAATGTTCATGTTGTTGATTGATGATAATGTAAACATGAATGAGTATTACATTGAAATTCTTGAGTGGGAATTACTGTTGTCTATTGATCTGTTCTAATGTGTTAGGATAGAGTATCCTTTCATACTGCCAAAACAAAATTTCAAATATTTGATATTTAAAACAAAAAAAAATGTGTATGTACGCCTTAAAGTATATCTTATTATGGTCCTGATTATAGAATGTTTTATGCTCTGTGCTGTGAAAGATCTCTTAGATGATAAGCAACAAAAGAGCATTATATGAATCCATCATTCTTTATTGGTGTAAGTTTAGTGAGCATCTTAGCAGTTTAGAGGACTCATTGTCAAGGAGGATTAATCCAATTAAATCAGAAATTTGGAAAAGATCATACTCATTATTGCCTTTGTTGATTCCAGAGGATTCCAGCAAAACATCAGAACTTATTATTACTTAAATATAAAGAGCTAATAAGCTTCATTTCAGCGATATAAACATTATTTAAATTAAGGGGATTAAATCCCACATTGTTTTAAAACCGAATAAGAAACTCAAAGATTGGAATCAGAGAGTTTCATGCCGAATATAGTAAACTAAATTTACTATATTATAAACTAAGTAAAGTTAGTTTACTATATTCGGCATGAAACTCTGATTCCAATCTTTGAGTTTCTTATTCGGTTTTAAAACAATGTGGGATTTAATATCCCCTTAATTTAAATTAAAAAAAAAGAACTTATTATGCATCAAAGTTGTCTAATACATGTCAGTAAAAACTAATTTTTGTTCTTTTTTTTGGATCGATTATATGAAGGGATGGCAGTATTCGTATAATCAGTTTCCTGGTCTGTACTCTCAAGGGGTGTTCAGGCTACTATGACAACACTACATGATTAGGTTTACATTAATCTCCTATCAACCATTTTACTCCAAATTACTGTATTACTTGTCATTGCTCCAATAGTGCTGTGTATCTAACATTTCATTCTTCTAAGACACTTTTGACTGGATCAATCTACATAGACATTAGTCTTTCTCTGGGTTTCTTTCCTGTCATCTTGGCATCAAACACCTGTTTTGCTAACCTTTCCTCTCTCATTCTGTTTAAGTTTAATTCACACATTCTTGAATGCTAACAGTGTCGTTTCTTTCTAATATCTTCATTTTATTATGATTCAGCCACTAATGCCATAGGTTCACTCCTCTAATTTTTCTCAGAAATCTTATATTTGTAGTCTCTATATTTGTAGTTTCTAACCCAACTCTCAGATCCATAACTCAAAACTGGTTTGAACACTGTCTTGTATACTTTTGGTTCAGTGTTTTCACTAATTTCTCTCTTATTTCGTATAAATTTATTCAGTGGGTTCCCTACCAAAGCCAGCTTTGCTTATTCTGTTGTATGTTTCCAAACTTTACCATCTTCACTAAAAACTTTGCTCAAACAGTTGAAATATTTTACTTTTTCTGTAGGCTCTCCATTAAAAAGGCAGCTGAAGTTTTCTATGTTCCTGCCTGGTTTCATAGTTTTGGTCTTTTTATTGCCTGATTTTCATACAAAATTTGTTACTGCTGTTATTCAATTTAGTTAGATAATCCTGGCAACTTACACTGGATACATTTATCATCAGCTGCATGAAGCAAAGAGCTAAGTTTGATATTATCTGATTCTAATATCAGGTTTAATGCCACTTTCTTTCATAATTTAAGCGATATTTTAGTGTAGTCACTGCACACCTTTTATACCTCCATATTTTGTTTTGTCTTTTCAGATGTCATCTCCTTCCAGGAGGTTGACTATCATGAGCTTCCACCATGTATGGTTTTGTACTTCTCTTTTGCATTCTTCATAGGACAAAAAGGTCCAGTCCTTAATATTTCCCATCCAATCTGCTCTTTGTCTTCCTCTTCTTCTTTTTCCTTGTATTATTCCTTCTAGAAGTGTTTTTTGTAGGCATTCATGTCTTAGTATGTGACCGAGGTAGGTGGTTTTCCTTTTCTTAATGGTTTTTAATGGAACAGATTCCTATCTTCTCCAATCATTTCTAATATTAGTTTTTTTTTGGCAGTCCATCGACTCTAAGAATTCTTCTGAGGATCCACATCTCAAAGGATTTTAGTTTATTTTCGCAATATCTTGATATTGTCCAGGTTTCTGCCCCATATAGCAGTGTTGACCACACATAGCATTTGGACAGCCTAATTCTTGTTTTTGTGTGAATTTCCCCTTGAGGTCAGAATGTTTTTCATGCTAATGAAGGTTGATCTAGCAGTTTCTATTCTTAGTATTTCCTTATCACACTTTCCATTCTCTATAATTAGTTGACTCAAATATACCGGTATATATAACTCTCTACTTGATGTAAAGTATTTCCTCTGATCTTAATCTTTATATCGGGTATTTTCCCTTTTTCTCTTGTTACCAACATGGTTTTAGTTTTTTTGAAGTTGAAATTAAATCCATATTTTTCACTTAGCTTCAGCGATTCTTCTAGTAGGTTTTGAAGATCTTTTTTATTTTCAGCTAGCAGTACTGTATCATCTGCATATCTTAAGTTGTTTATATTCCTGCCTCCTATGCTGCCTCCTTTAAATTCTTCTAATTGCTGGAAGATATTTTCAGTATAGCGGTTAAACAATATAGGAGAAAGAACACAGCCATGTCTGACACCCTTCTTTACTGGGAATTCCTCCGAGATTGCTCGTGATATTTTTATTGAGGCAGTTTGCTCCCAATATAGATTTATCAGTAATCTGTTATCTGTATCATCTACTCCTAAATTTCTGATGTATTTGATTAGTTGTTCATGTTGTATATTGTCAAAGGCCTTTGTGTAGTCAATAAAACATAAGTAGACTTCTTTTTGCTTCTCCAGATATCTTTCTATAATAGTTCTAATGTTGAAGAATCCTTCTCTAGTTCCTTTGTTTTCCTGAAAACCAGATTGTGTTTCATTAATTTCCATTTTGATTTTATGTTTATTTCTTTCTAGGATGATATATAACATCATCATCATACGTATCAAGGATTTAGGCCTAGCATGGCCTGTTCCGGCCTTAGAAGTCATCGTTGAATCGTTTAAGAGGACGTCCTGGTTTTCTTTTTCCTAATGGCTTGTACTTTAAGGCTTGTTTTGGTAATCTTTCTGTTTTCATTCTTTGAACGTGTTCCATCCATTTATGTTTATATTTTTTAATTTTTTTTTTTCTATTACTGGTTCTTGGTTTAATTCTTTCATAATATCTTCGTTTCTTTTGTGATCAAATAGGGTATACTTTGCAGTTTTTCTCATAAACTTCATTTCTGCTGTTGTTAATCTTTGTTTGTCTTTTTGTTTTATTGTCCAGATTTCGCTTCCATATATTAAGACCGGTAAGGCTAATGTATTGTATACTTTTAGCCTGGTTTGTTTTTGAACTAGGTTTGGTTTAAATATAGAGTTAATTACACCTGTCATTTTTAAATATTTTGCAATTTTTACGTTTATATCTTTTTCATTTTCATATGTGATCATACATCCTAGGTAGTTAAATGAATTCACCTGTTCTAAGATCTTGTTATCTATTACTATTTTAGTTCTTGCTGGATCTTGTCCTTTAAAGGCCATAGTTTTTTATTTTTCTGTTGATATTATCATACCATAATCTTTGGCTATCTCATTTAGATCTAAAGTAGCTTTCTGTAAGTTATTTTCAGAATTTGTAATTATTATTTGGTCGTCTGCAAAGAGGAGAGTGTTTAAGTTAACTGTAGGTGAAAGTTTAATTCCTTGGTGTAAATTTTTACTCCATTTTATTATTATTTCATTTAAGTAGATATTAAAAAGAGTTGCTGAGAGGGGACATCCCTGTCGGACCCCTTGGTTTATCTCTCTTGTATATGATAGCTCGTGATTTAATCTTATTTGTATTTGATTATTTTCATATATACTTGTGATAGCTTTTAGGATATTATTTGGTATTTGTCTTTCTTTTAATATGTTAAATAATATGTTTCTTTTAACTTTGTCAAATGCTTTTTCAAAGTCAATAAATGCAATATGTGTTTCCAAATTATATTCTCTTCTTTTCTCTACTATTAATTTTAGGCAAAAGGCTGGGTCTATACATGATCGTCCTTTTCTAAATCCATTCTGTACCTAAGATATATAACATAACTTTTGCTATCTGACTGATCAGACTGATTGTTCTGTACTCTTCACATGTGATTGTCTTCCATTTTTTAGGTATAGGTAGGAATGTTGAGTGCTTAAATTCTTTTGGCAGGTGTCCAGTTTTCTATATTTTGTTACATATGTCAGTTAGTGATCTTATAGCCTTATCATCTAAAGCCTTTAGATATTCTGCCATAATTCCATCCATTCCTGGAGCTTTTCCTGGTCTCAGTTCAGTTTCCTAATGGCATTTGTTGCTTCCCAGATAAGAATAGTAGGCCGCTCCAAATCTTCTTGCATTGGCTTATCTATTCTATCATGATTGTAGAGTTCCTTTGAATACTCTACCCATCTATCCCTTATTTTGTTTTTTTCCATTAAGATGTTTCCACTGGTATCTTTGATGCAATGAGAGCCTACCCTTTTGCAAGATTTGCTGTTTAGTTCCCTAACTTTTTCATGAAGTTCTCTGATTTTGTGCTTTTTGTCCAGAAGTTCAATTTCCTTGTATTTGTTGTTGAGCCATAGTTCTTTTGCAATCCTACATTCTTTCCTGATCTCTTTGTTTAAATTCTTGTATTCAGAACGATTTTTGTGTTTCTTTCTTTCCTCCATCATTTTCAGTATCTTGTCATTCATCCAGGGTTTACTCATCTTCTCAAATTTGGGAATTGTTTGTTTTACTGCTTTTATATGCCTTCTTTAAATTTTTGCCATTTATCCTCAATCTCATCTTTAGGGTAAGTATACTTGGTGGAATCAAGAACATTAACAACAGTGGATTGTGCTAGTTCCTTTAAAAATTTATCTTGTATTTCTTGATTTTTAAGGGAGCCAAGATCACATTTTTCTATGTTTATAGGTTTCATTGTTTTCTTTAATTTTATTGCTGCTTATTACCACAGGATTGTGGTCTGATCCAATATCAGCCTCTGGATATGTTTTGGCTTGTAAGATGTTATTCCAGAATCTTTTTTTTAATCATTATATATATAGTCAATCTGGTTTCTATGCTGTCTCCAGGACTTCTAGGAGGGTGGCTAAAGTATTTGCTATTACCAGATTGTTTTTTTCACAGAACTGTATTAATCTTTCTTCTCTTGGATTTCTATGTCCCAGGCCCTGGTCTCTCTCTCTCTCTCTCTCTCCCCCATGCAGGAAAAGAGATCTTTTCTGAGCCTACTTTAGCATTTAGATCTCCCATAACGATAGTTATGTCATCTGATTTAGCATTAAGTGCATTTTGAATGCCTTCATAGAAACATTCTACATCTTCATCTGAATAATCAGAAGTAGGTGCATATATTTGGACAATAAAAATGTTAAAAGGTTGAGCTGCAATTTTTAATGCAATTATCTGTCACTTATGGGCCAAAATCCAAGTAAAGATTGTGCAATCTTATTTTTTAGTATAAATGCTACTCCATTCCTATTACTGTCTCCACGTGAGTATATTATGTTCATTGATATTGATAATTGATGATGAATGAGTTGAGATAATGTGTATCCTTGTCTTACACCTGATTTTAAATCAAACCGTCTTTCTGTATTTCCTTCAGTTTTAATTGCTACCTTACAACTTAAATATAGACCGGCTCTGTGTAATGTTCCATTTCCCTCATATAATTGTAGTGTTTCTAAAAGCTTTTATCTGGACACCTTGTTGTATTCCTTTTCCATATCTACAAAACTCAATATCAGATCGGTACAGATCCTTGTCATATTCCCATGATTTCTTAAGAATTTGTTGTAAAGTGAAAATCTGATCTTGACAACCTCTATTTGGCCTGAACTCAGCTTGTTCTTCTCCAACTTTCTCTTTCACAATCTTTCTCAACCTCCTTTCAAATATTTTTGCATAAATCTTACTTGGAACACTTAGTAGAGAAATTCCTCTGTAATTCTCACATTCAGCTTTATTCCCCATCTTATAGATGGAAATTATGAGAGCTCTACTTCAATCATCGAATTCAATCTTCTAACTGAGCCCTCTGAATTATGCAGAGGGCTTATATACCTGAATATTTTAATATCATCTGCTTTAGCTGCCTTCTCACATTTTGAGTTTTTGATGGCTTTTTCTGTCTCAAGTATTGACATGCACTCCTGTTTACATTCCTCTTAAATTTTCTGCTACTTTTCTCTCACTTTCATTTAATCTTTCAAAGTATCAGGTCATCCTAAAAGTAATGTTGTTTTTAGCATTAAGTTTTGAAAGAATATAAAAGATAAATCACTTGCTAATTTAATCAAGTATTTATTTTCCATTTGAATCAATAATGCTCTTCCAGCATTGTGAAAGCTTCATAAAGCCATTTCTATACAATTCAGGAAGTTTGGAGGTAAAGAAATCGCATAGGCTCAATGTCAGTGCCTGTAATGTATTGTATTGTTTTCATTCATGAAATGGTGCAAACTTCAAAATAAGTGGTATATTGAAAAACACTCAGTAAATATTAATAATTATATTATTATAACATAAAGCTGCATAAAAGTGAAAAAATATTTGAAAGAAAAAGGGGTATTCATATTATTAATAAAAATTATAAATAAAATTTTTACTTCATAACATAAATAGTAACTTTAAAGATAGGGAAAATGCACACACACACACAGCTTCAGAAATACAACTTATATCTATTAGCCAGAAAAAAGTTTACTAATTTGAGGTATTGGTCTAATGATGTAATTTTTTCATGTAGTACTATCATATCCTGTACACCCCTTGAGGGTACATGGCAGGAATTTGATGGTGGTATTGGTCTATTTTATATAAATATTGTAGGCCATGTAAAAAAACAATGTTATGTTGACAAAAAGTAATGCATTCTTTAATTGTTGTTATACGTTATATGTAATTATACTGAAATAGGCTTTCCTTTAAGATAGGTTTACAATGTACACCACAACACAGGTCAGTTTGTGGTCTATTTTTTTTTATTGTTCGTAATGAAGGGTGAATTTATATAACTTATCCATGAAAAATAATTTAACAGGGAAGACAAATAATAAAATGTACAAAAAAAGAAAAGTAGGTGGCAATTGATGTGGATCTGGACTTACTCTTCATGATTCACTCAGTCACATGACTTGGCTTTGTAAGATAATTGTATTTTTTAAATAACAATATCCAAAAGAATCTGCATGGTTAAAATTTTTGCGCATTTAATTACGCTAGGCTAATCCATATTGTGAACTCTGAAAATTAGCTAAGGGAAAATATTTTACGATTGCATAATGAACAAGATGTTGACTTTAAGGATAAAGTTGTTTGAGGTATAAGATATATAGATGTACTGCAGTATTTAATTAAATTGTGCTAATTTTAATTTTTGTTTATAATCACCGATTCATTTTGTTTATGACATTATATTGTAAGAAAAGTACAATTTTTTTAAATTTTATTTCTTTTTTTAAAGAATAGATTATCTATCAGAGTAGGAAACGATTGTCAGACATATAAAAATAGTTCGGAAAAATTTGGAGAAAAGAGCACAAAGCTAATAATGGCATTTGCCTGTTGGATTTCTGCTCAGGACATGGAGCAGAAATCTAACACAATGTTCCAACATAAAAATATGTACAAATTCACATGGAGAGAAGAGGCAAGGAATAAGAAAAGTTTCATTGACTATGTTAATAGTGATGTTTTCTCACTGGTGCAGGATATTAGAGTATAGAGAGAATTTGAAATTCGAAGTGATCACCATTTAATCTTGAGCAGGATAAAATTGAATTTCATATTGAAAACAAGAACATATAAGAGAGTTCTAAAGAGAATAAAATTTGAACAGCTCTCAGATGTGAATTGTAGACTAAAATACACAAACATTATTCAAGAAAAAATGAAAGAGTTTGTCAACAGGAACCAAACCTTGGAGATTCAGTAGCAAGCCCTGAAGAAAACATTGATTGATTCAGCAAGACATGCATGTGGTGAGGTTGTCTGCAAGGATAGAAAAATCAGAACTCCATGGTGGACACAGGAAGTTAAAGAGACAGTGAAGGAAAAGAAGAAAACATATCAAAAGTTCCTGGCAAATAAGTCAACTTGTGCTCTTAGAGAATACAGAGACAAATGTAAGAAAGCTAAACACCATGTAAAACTAGCTAAACAAAAGTCATCGAAAGACTTTGGCAAGAACATAGAAAATAAATATCAAGAAGGTGGCAAGATATTCTGGAGGTTGTTGAAGAAGCTCAGAAATGGAGGAAAGAGTGCTATAAAAGGAACTAGAGATGATAAAGGTGACATGAAAACAGGAGAAAAAGATATCCTTGATGTATGGAGTAATTACTCCGAAAAATTGCTAAATGAAACAATCAGTGACAGCATCGTTGTAAAAAACACTGACCAGGCATGCAATCAGGAATGCATATCCATACTTATTAGAAAAAAGTATTAGAAAAATCCATCGAAAGCCTGAAATGTGGAAAGTCAGCTGGAGTAGATGATATTTGACCAGAAAAGCTCAAGTATGGAGGTATAAAAGTCTTACAGTGGCCGCACTGCATAGTTCAGAAGGCCTAGACAGAGGGACGAATTCCAGATGATTGCAGTAGAGCTCTCATAGTACCCATATATAAAAAGGGAAATAAAACTGAATGTTAGAATTACAGAGGTATTTCTCTATGGAGTGTTCCTGGTAAGATATATGGAATATACTTGAGAAATGGTTGAGAAGGATTGTGGAAGGGAAGCTTGGTGAAGAACAAGCTGCATTCAGGCCAAATAGAAGCTGTCAGGATGAGATTTTCACTTTATGACAAATAGTTGAGAAATCATAGGAATATAACAAAGATTTGTATTTAAGTTTTGTAGATCTGGAAAAGGCATACGACAAGGTGCCAAGAAATAAGCTATTCCAAATGCTACAGTTGTATGGTGTCAATGGAGCATTATATCAAGCAATAATTAGTCTTTATTTGAGTTGTAAATCAACAGTCAGAATTGAAGGAAGAACAGGAAGATGGTTTAATGTCAAATCTTGTGTCAGACAAGGATGTACATTATTCCTTCTGTTGTTTATTATCTATATTAATCACATTATGAAGGAAAGTGGTATTAAACCTGATATCAAAATTGGAGATATTAATCTCAGTTCTTTACTTTATGTGGATGATGTTATACTTCTAAATACAATAAATCTGGTACAAGTCTGTAAGATTCCCTGACTAAATTAAATAACTGTTGTAATAGATATGGTATGAGGGTCAGCAATAACAAGCCAAAGACATTGAAAATAGGCAGAAGCATTGAAAATATCAAGTGCATTGTGAATGGAGAATCTATTGAACAAGTAACACATTTCAGCTACTTAGGCACGATTTTTAGTGAAGATGGTAAATTAAATATGGAAATAGACAACAGAATCAACAAAGCTGGTATGTTAGGAAGTCAAATGAATTAATTTTTATGGAATAAGAGAGAAATTAGTCAAAACACTAAATTACTGTATACAAGAAAGTGTTCGAACCAATTTTAACTTATGGATATGAGAGCTGGATTAGAAATAAAACTTGACCAAAGATTAGATTGCAGATATAAGATTCCTGAGAAAGATTAGATATCATATTAAAATCATATATCATATAATATCATATTAAAAACAAGGATATTAGGAAAGAACTTGACATTGTTAGCATCCAGGAATGTGTTAGTAGAGCTAATCTCAGGTGGTATGGTCACTTAAACAGAATGGGAGAGGAAAGATTAGCAAAACAAGAGTTCTCTTCCAGGTTGGCAGAAAAAAGACCCAGAGGAAGACCAAGATATAGGTGGATTGATATAGTAAAAAGTGCCTTAGAAGGTAGAAATAAAAGATTTGATAATGTTGGAGTCTTGATAGGTAACGGACCGATTTGGAGGAAAATTGTAGATAGGAAGTTAGTAATGATGTAAATTTTTCATGTAGTACTATCATATCCTGTACACCCCCTTAAGGGTACCTGTCAGGAATTTGATGATGATGATAGATTATCTATACTGCTCAAAACAATTAAGGGATATTTTAGTTTCTTGTAAATTATAAAGTTATAAAAATAATTTACTTTTACTTTTATTTTAAAATATTCTTATTATACAACAGTGTAGAACATGCAACTGCATACAAAATCATGTTTCGACAAGTCTTAATGTGTCGTAGCCATATTAGCATGTGTGTGTGTGGGGGGGGTATAAAAGCGTGGCTTGTTGCGCTCACTTCCACAGTGCATAATTATCACTTCAGTTGTAAACCTGTGTCACCTACCATCCATTATTTTGTTAAAAATGGCAGAACAACATGATATCTCAGAATCCATGGCTTTGAGAGCCATTGGTCGATTAGAAGCTGGACAAAAGCAGCAAGTTGTCGCTCAAGTGTGTCGTGTATCTCAAAGCTTAATTTTGTGACTTTGGAATCGCTTTCTGGAGACGGGAAATGCTCAAAATTGTCTTCATGCCATAGGTTTATATGCTTGAAGACCAATGGTTTGCATTCCACTTACTGCAAATCACAAAAGAGTCCGAAGAATTTGAGCAAAGGAACACTGCAGCTGGGCAAATGAGGATTGGGCTCATGTACTTTTCAGTGACCAGTGCAGGTTCAGTCTGCAACCAGATAACCAACGTATCTTGATATGGCATGAAAGGGGAACAAGAAATAATCCACAGTTTGTTCATGAAAGACCCCAACATCAAGGTTGGAGTTTGATGTTATGGGCTGGAATAAGTATAGGTGGCCATACTGATCTCTGTTTTATTAGAAATGGTTCCTTAACAGCCCAAAGGTATTATGATGAGATTTTGGAACCTATAGTTCGTTCATATGCTGCTGCTGCAATTGGCCAAGAATTCATTTTTATGGATGACAATGCTTATTACACTGTGCAAATTTGGTACAAGAGTGGTTTGAGGAAGAAGGTATTGAACGAATGAACTGGCCTGCCTGTTCACTGGATTGTAATCCAGTCGAACATGCCTCGGATGCTTTAAGTAGGTGCATTTCTTCGCGACTGGGCCACCACGATCGCTTCAAGAGCTCAAAATTGCTCTCTCAGAAGAGTGGGGAAATATCCCACAAGAACTGCTTGATCATGTTATCTGGTCCATGCAATCAAGATGTACTACTGTTTTGGCTGTTAATGGAGACCATATGCCCTATTAAAAATTAACAAAAGCGTTTTTGGCTATTCTTGTTAAAATTATTTCATGCTAAAATGTTAAATTTGTAATAAATATTGATTATTTAAACAATATCTCATCAATTACATCCTATCCATAAGTAAGAAATATTTATTCATATATAAAATACCTAATAGTTATAATTATTTGCAGAAATTTATAATTGTTCAACAGAAACTAAAATATCCCCTAAATTGTTTAGAGCAATGTATTACATGTCATGCATACTGTATATACTTTTAAAGTTAACATTGAACTAAATGAATGCATTGATTGAAAATTTATTTATTGGAAATGATAACTACAATTTAATTTAAATGCATGTATGATATGAAAGCTGTGCATATTTTCTGTTTTTTTTTTTTTTCAACTAATGTGCCATAACTATAACACGGAATGACAGCTAATTTTTATTGTTTCATGACTGAAGTGTGTTGCATAGTGAAGCATGTACGGATGCTTTAGAAAAGAACTCTATAATAATGTCTCTGAAAAGAACCCTATAATAATGTTGTGTGAGAAAAGAGACTTTTGGAACTAAAAAGCAGATATTTATGAAGTCTTTCACATAGAAAGAAGAAAAAAAAAAGAGTTTAAGCTCTGATCACTTTCCCTTAGTATCTCTCCTAATGCAAAGCACATTTCCTTGCAGAGATGTATGATGCTATGCATTAAGGGAAGGGCCACTACCCAGACCGGTTTTGACCTTTATTGAGGTCTCGTCAGTGGGAGCCAGACCCTGAGATACCAAGGTTGAAGTAATGCAGAGCTTATAAATTTTACCTATACAAGTTGCCACAAGGTGCTTTGACCTTATCAAATAAAAATCTTAGTAGTGGCCCTTCCCTTAATGCATAGCATGTTTTGTATTAGGGAAGATACTAACAGAAAGTGATCAGAGATTACTCCACCTTTACGAGTTGTCTCAGACCTGAAAATACTTCAAGTGCAAACTTGACTTACCTGTCTGTTTGCTTACTTGGGAAAAAGGATTAAAACCAAGTTTATAAAATTGCTTGGTATCTTTAATGTATAGTATACCCAAGATAAAAAATTTCTCTCTCTCTCTCTCTCTCTCTCTCTCTATATATATATATATATATATATATTATTTACTGTTCTTTTTATTAAAATGATATGTAGAAAACTTAACTTACAAAGGCTATGGGTTCCCCTAAATTTGACCTGATTTTTGTACAAATTAATCTAGCAGTGTGAAAACGTGCTCAGATTTGATATTTTTAGGTTTTATTTATTTTTAAATATCTGATCCACACGAAAGGTTGCAAGAGCTATAGCATATTAGTGCTGTGTGTGTGTGGGTAATGAAAAGCCATTTTTAAATATTTTCCTCATAGTTATTTCTTCTTGAAGATTCCATTCATTTCTTGTGTTAAGTTTTTAGTAGTATTTTTCTATTGGGTCCAGATCTTCACAAACTATTTCAGTTTTTACTTTATTGCTAACTGAAATTTTTCCTTCATTGATAACTCTGCTGATGTCAAAGGAACTGAATCTGAAGTTGCAGTTTCCTCAGACTGGAAATCACTAACTTCAGTTGAATCTTGTTTCTTTTTTTTTTATTATAAAAGGCATTCCACTAAGTCCACAATTATCTTCGTTATTGTATAATGTGTATTTGTTTATGTTGTGTGTGTGTGTATATATATATATTAAAGGGAAGCAATCTTACATGTTAATTAAGTAATACATGTCAGTATTGTTTAACATTAGTAATTTCAGTTGTAAGTGCAGTTTCTTTCCTTCTTTTATAAGCTAATTTTGTGCTGGCTTTTAAGATGGCTAGATAAACTGCTACTACCACTTCTATCAATTGCTTTTTTCCAGTGCTATGTATACAGAGCTCTTATTATTGGTTTGTATATCTGTGGGCTTGATTTTCTATAAACTCCATGTAGAAATTGCCTAGTGGGGGGGGGGCCCATTTTAGTCCTATCTAGTTGTTTATATAATTCCTTTTTATAAGAATAACCCAAATAAATAGTAAATATGTCAGAAGAGTAATGGGTGAAGAAAGATTAGCAAAACAAGTGTTCTCTGCCAGGTTGGCAGCAAATGACCCAGAGGAAGACCAAGATATAGGTGGATTGATATGGTACAAAGTGCCTTAGACGATAGAAATATAAGATCTGATAATGTACAAAGTGCCTTAAGTCTTGACAAGTAACAGACTGATTTGGAGGAAAATTTTAGATAGGAAGTTAGTAATGATGTAATTTTTTTCATGTAGTACTATCATATCCTGTACACCCCCTTGAGGATACATGGCAGGAATTTGATGATGATGAGTAATGTGTTTTGAGAAGGTCAAGGGTATCTGTTAGTGGTGTCTGAATCTCTTCAGGTGAAGATTTTTTTTTTTTTTTTAATTAAGGTTTTAAAGTGAAGGAGTTGACCATGAAGGGAAGATAGTGATTTTGCATGTTGTTTGGCAAGTTTGGGTGTGCTGTCTCCTATCAACTGTTGGATGAAGGGATGTATTGAGGCTTTTGAATTTGTGAATTTTTGTACTCTGAGGATGGTAGTTAGAAATCTAGCAAAATATTGGTAAGATCAATAAATTATTTTGCTCTGGCATATATACCATGAAGCATTGTTATGAATAACATTGCCTTTCAGTATAAACAACACCAGAGGCATCTGGCTTTGGAGAATCATACTATTGCATCACCCACGAATAAGTGCCATGAATAGTTTTGGAGAAACCTGTGTTTTTGCACTTCCATGACATTTCCAAGGCATTTGATTGAATATGATATTGAGGGCTTAAATTGCTATCTTATTGTCTACCTTCCACTACTTTTAATTGGATTGTGAGATTGCTCTTGTGTTATCTCTCTCACATCAGATATTCCTGCTAACTCAGTTATTCCTAAATCAGTAAATTATTTTAAATGATTTCTCTTGTGTTATCTCTCTCATATCAGATATTCCTGTTAATGTAAATCATTCAGCTATTTCAATTCATCCTCTTTCTCATATACAGGGTGTTTCAAATTAAAGTACTCCTATTCAGACCAATCTGTAGAAAGAAAGAAAGGCAATGTTATTCATAACAATGCTTCATGGTAAATGAAATACCCTTAGACTTGGTGATTACACTAACCAGATCATGGGGAAGAGATTTTGATAATAAAAAAAAAGTAATTAAAAAAAATGACTGATAGGGGAAATATGACACTGTAGTGAGAAAAGAGACTGACTCGAGTTGTTCGGCTTGTGTGATGGGTCTCATTTTGCCTGAATGTGCCTTGCTTGTGAAGTGTTTCTATAGAAATGGAGAAAATGCTGCAGTAGCTTTTGTGAGTACAGATGCATCTAAAGACTTTGCAAAAAGGTCCACTGACACCAAATGCAGTGTGACGCATTGTTCTTTGCATTCATGCATGAGATATTTGTTGTTATTCTTTAAACTGTTGTTGATTAGGTTTTATTTTCTTTCTAATTAGCTCAAAACTATGGTTTGTCTATCCTAAAAATGACAATGTATTTTTTGAAATATTGGAGTGGCTCGTTGAAGTGGGGTATTGGCTATTATTGAGTTTTTTTGCTTGTGATTGGCTTCAGAAAAATGAGATATAAGGTGGAATTAATTTTCTTTGAAGTACTTTTTGTAAAGTGAGGAAAAGTGGAGAAAACTGGTTAATAACACTATTTAAAATGAATAGTGTTA
The DNA here is from genome assembly GCF_054136105.1 of Typopeltis vanoorti. Lineage (NCBI taxonomy): Eukaryota > Metazoa > Arthropoda > Arachnida > Uropygi > Thelyphonidae > Typopeltis > Typopeltis vanoorti. The sequence goes on from NC_143570.1 coordinate 28,814,873, forward strand.
TTAACATTATTAAAATATATTAAATATTTATGTTATATATTAATTATTAATATATATATGTCAACATTGGTGAGCTTAGTGGCTGTGCGCTTTACAACCATATGCCTGGGGATGTAGTGTCCTAGGTTCGATTCCCGTCGGTGACGTGAGGAGCTGAAGGATCTTCCTCAGCCATAGCCAAGTTAGCCGGTCTTGGGCATGGACAGTAGGGTTTTTTCCCCAGTTTATCCTCTGGGTTTTCATTCCGCAAAGCAGGCAAACCGGCCTTGAGAACTCAATACTACTGACATAGGATACACCGGGGCGTAGGGCTGACCACCTTATCCTGTGAACAGTTTGTGGTCCGATGATTAATAAATCCTCGCCACCGCAAGGTAAAAGAGGGAAAAAGAAGATGAGATGAGATAATATATATATTAATTATTAATATATTAAAATGAATATTTTCAGGAAAAGGAAAGCCAGTAATAGATTTGTTATGATAATATTAAGAGAATGAATAGCACTGAATTTTATTCATTTTTTTTGTATGCATATTGATAGGAAGATCACTTGAGATTTTCTTTTTTTTGCAGATTTCTTCCGTGGACCTGAGATCGATGCTATCAGACTTCAAGGTCTTGAACATGTCATCATGTTTACAGCAGTGGAAACTCAAGTCCATTTCAGAAGTTACAAGTAAGTTTCTCAATAAACCCAATTTATTATATCCCTTTGAGTAATTTGGTTGGAATACGTACATGTTTTATGTATTACATTTTATACTGTGATGCCGTGGAGATTAATATGTTAACAAACTTTTAGCTAGAAATGTGACTATTTATTTGCAAAGAAAGCATGCATATTTTTCACTTGGTGAGCTCATTCTTGCGAAGGAAATGTGCGACTCTCATATAAATGTTTAAATGCTCTGTTGGATCAAAATTTTGATGTGTTTATAGTCAGTATTACTTGAGATGGATTATTATTTTGTTGTTATATACAGATACCCTATCTGTTTGTATGAATGATCTTTGTAAACCATAGTCAGTAAATAACATTTAGATCCGAATTATTTGCCAACCTCAATGTTTAGCCTTGATGAGTAGTAGTTCTGATCAGAAATAAATTCATGTAAGCTATACATAGGTACATTTAAAAAAAAAGTAAGCACAAAATAACAAGAATGGAATATATTTACGAAGTACAATTTTTACTGTAATCAGTATTTTTTTTATACCTGATTACAGTAAATCAGGTATAAAATTACAATAGCCTCACCATATCTACTATATATCTACTTGTATAAAGAGGCTATTAATTTCATACATGACTCAACAGCACCCTCTTTGGTTATGTATGTTACCATGCATTATGGGAAGGGTTGCTATTCAGATTAGTTACATCCTTCAGGGTATAATTTGCTCGAAGGTCTCAGGAATTTGACAAACAGAAAGATTTTACCTCCCCCCTCCCCTCTCTGATAAGTCTAAAGGGATCATTCTGGGATACTGAGATTCTGAGTTAATTCTGCCAGCACTATGCCAAGAACCACACAGCTGCAAGCATAAACTACCAGGTTCAAAACCTCAAGTTTACTGCACCTACAAAGTTTAACAGCATGCTGGAACTGGACTCAAGCCAGTGGTGCAGGAAATGGCTCTGTCCTATAAGTAAGTGGCTTCTGGATGACCTTTAAAATTATTTGTTCAGGGTATCTGAGAGTTCTAAAAACTATGAGTGATATAAAAGATCATTGCCTCATACCTCTAAAACTCCAGGATTTCAATCTGCATAAGACCACACTATATTGAACAGTGGCACTGCACTGTTAGAGGCAAAGCTACTCTGCATTGAAACTTTATTCTGCTCACTACCAGGCTACATCCTTCAGTATTCAAGAGCTAGGTCGAAGGCAGTGACTGAATGACATAAACCAACTTAGCTGTCACCTTCATATGTGAACAGCTAATTCACCTTCAGTTGAAAAGTCCTGATAAAGGTTCTTTGTATCCTAGATGGGATTTGAACTGAGATCTTTCCAACCAAAGGGCTTCATCTATACTGACTGAGCTATGGAGGCTCTGTCATTATTAGGGAGCCCTCATCCAAAGTATTTTAATAATATGGTGATATATCATTTTGCTATTTGTATGTAGAAAATGACTTCTGCATTAATTTAGCTCTCAGTATATACACAGAAGGGAAGGAAGGAAGTATTTATCTGTTATACTGATAAGAAATTGATTAGTGAGTATAAGACAGAATGCTCCTTGATCACTAAACAGAAGTTAATGTACTTTGGGCATATTATGTGAGCAGATGGATCGTTGGAAAAGGCAGTTATGTTGGGGAAGATTGAAGGTGTGAGAAGGAGATGAAGTCCATAAAAGAGTTGGATGGACAACACAAAGGCTTACCAACTTAAACTTACAATTGCTGAAAGAAAAGACAAGAGGTAACCAGTAGTAGTAACCACTCCATGTCCAAAGCAGAAATCCAACAGGTATTTTAACAAAGTTAAAATAGTTGTTGGATTTACTTTATTAATTTTGCTCTTTTCTCCAGATTTTCCCAAAATATTTTTGCATGTCTGACAGTCATTTCCTACTCTGCTATTTTTATCCCCAACAAGGACCAACTTTTCCTTTTTCATGGTGCCAGTTGCTTTCTCTAAAGCATCAAAAAATTCCACCTCCACTTCTACCTTAGTAGAACTGTCTGTAGGACCATAGGCACAAATAAGTCTCATTGTCCAGTTCTCCATGCTGATTTTTGCCCATATCACTCTACCTGATATTGCTTGTCATTCAAGAAGATTAGCCTTGTATTTTGTGTTCAGTACTATAGCTTCACCTTCTTTTCCCTGATTGTCATTGGTATATTCGTGTTACGGTGATTGAACATCAGTTCCATCAGTATTTTAGATTTCTGGTTTTTGCCCAAGAGACTACAATAATGCAATCTTTGTCTATCTCGCGTCTTCAGTCTAAATATTTACTGTGCTCATCTGATTATTCACGGTAAGATTTTTAAAGCATGCTTTTTGTATACATTTAAGAATTACTATAGGCAAAGGTTGATTTGGATAAGACATTCTAGCATATGAATAATATATACTTTCAGATGTCTGTTCCACAGGTGCCAGTTTGTGTAATGACATGTGAAAGGTAAATGGTAGAACCACCAAATTTGGCATTCATCTTACTATTATTATAAACTCAGTATATGAGGTACTCTTGTATCTGAATAATGAAATCTAGAACCATGAGATTTGGTAGATATACTTATCAAATATACTTATATTTGATAGCTTATACTTATCAAAAAGCAACATAAGGATTTGGTTTGTCTCTCCTACAACTTCAGGATCTGACATCTTGCAGATTTTATTTAAACACTAAGATAAGAGAAAGCCTACAGCTTTCTCTTATCATTACTTAAAGGGAAACTTCAACTGAAATTATGGATTTCACTTAAATGATTACAAGGATTGGTTGGATGCTTTACACCAGTGGGCTTGTCTAAACATTTGTGCACTTTAATAAAACAGACTTAACCAGGAAATGTGATTAACAGTTTTCTCTTCCTAATATGAAGTAGTATAAAATTAGGTTAGAGCCTTTGCAGATTTTGACTGGGACACACATAATCCTATTAAGTCAGAATCTTTTGTAGGATGTGTATGACAACGTTTTATTTTCTGATTTCCTTATAATATCTTGACAGTACTATTTACAATCAGCCTGTATTCTGAGCAGTTGTTTTCAGCAGCTATTTGCTGCAAGTAGTCCCACTTGAGTGCTGCTGTACCACAGAAGGATGAATAACCTGCACTCCTTCATTGGAAAAGATTTGGGTTTAATTTTTGTTACTAATACCAGCCACATTTCTATGGAGGATGGGAACAGGTTTTTCAACTGAATGTGTGTTAGTCTCGTGGAGATTTTGGGTCAAGATAATAAGTAGTAACTTCCTCTATAGTACACTCAATATCAACAGTTATTGAGTGCACTTAATAACTGTTACTACCCTTTGGTTGAAAAGACTCAGGTTTGACTCCTGTTTAAGATATAAGGTACATATAAGATATTTATAACAGCTGACTTGGAGCGACCTTTATTCTGGCCTGTTTTGGCCAAATGGACAGCATGCCTGCTCTCTCCAACAACCAGCAGGCTATGAGTTTGAATCCCACTGCTGTGTGTTGGAATGCTTGTCAATGTCTTTAGGTCATAGATGATTCTCATTGCCAGGTGTAAGACCACCACCCTATTTATTGGAGGCTTGAAAAAGTACCATATTTGGTCTTTGGAGCAGAGGACTAGATTGTCTAACCTAAGCCTGCCTGAAAGGCGTAATAGATTTGTTCTTTACGTGGGTGGGATTCACATAAATAAACTGTAGGCGTTGGTAATCTCATACAGCATGCTATCGTATTTTAAAAAAAATTTTTTTTTTCTTTTTTTTCCCTGGAAAAATAATAAACGCGTATTACACTATGGGAGAGATAAATAACTGCTCTACCATCATAGAAATTTGGCTTATAAAAACCAAAGTTACTTGGTTTTGTCTTGCAAATAGACAAATGAGTTTTGGAACTTGACCCAAGTGTAGTAATGCATATTATGTGTTGTATTCAGAACTCCATAATTCTTTCTATACTTTAACCCCCCCCCCCCCCCCCCTCCTGATTTCAGAATTTTTATGAAGAGATCAGGAACCAGAACTCCAAGGATAGAACTTCAAGAAATTGGGCCTCGTATGGATTTTTGCTTAAGACGAACAAAATTAGCTTCTGAAAGTTTGTTTAAACTAGCAAGGAAACAACCACAGCAAATCCTGGTGAGTGTTCCCTGCTCTTCTTTTATTGTATGCCTCATTTGTATTGTATATAGTTTTGCTTCTTTATAACTACCTTTCTGTTTATTCAGAAGCATAATAATACAAAACAATGTCACCAAACTTAATAAATATGAGAAAGTATTTCAGTTGAATATAGTTCATAATATGATGTCAATAAATTTGATATAACCAAAATACTTCAGAATAAAATAAATTTTGCTGCACATAAAATTGTGTTTTATACTTAAGGCATTTTATATAGATGTGTATTTAATTTATTAATGGTTAGAGTAACTCTTTTGATAGCTAGTAATTATTCAGTTAGTATTAGAAACTAATTATCTGTTACCATACTGGCCATGAAGAGTTTTTAGTTTTATCAGAATGTGGATGTGAACCATAGGATAATTGATGACTTGTTCATGTTATTTCAGCTATATCCATTATGTGATAATCCACTTAAGCAAATGTTCATCTATGCATCTTGGTTACTGAAAGCAAGAAATGCATAGTACAGTAAACGTGGTAACTCAATTTTGAATAGAAGTATTTTAGATAGACTAAACATATATGGTACATTTTTATGTTTCTAGTCCTTTTAACATAATAGTTAATGTCCTGTCCTGTTCAGCATCATCATCTCCATCCTACCTTTCCTTCCTAAGTGTCTTCCTTCCTTTCTTTCACTTGCCATTAGTTCTTCCCGCTAATAAATCTTTTTTTTGAATACTTTTGTGTCTCCTCACAATATTACCCATACATGATATTTTTTTTTATGTTCTTTTTTAGTTTCAATTTAGTACCTGTCATCTCCAAAACTTCATTTCTCTTCTGAATTCATGAGATCCTCAATGCTCTTCTGTATGTCCACATCTCAAAAGCATCAGTTCTGCTGTCTTCCTTGTTTATTGTCTGTTTCTGCTCTGTAGAGAAAAGTAGACCAAATGAAGCATTCAGTTATTCTTAATCTAGCTTTTTTGCTTATTTCTGTTGATGTTAGTATATTCTTCATTCTCTTAAAGGTTGATTTTGCATTTTCCATCCTCTGCAGTTGTGTTCCTAAATTTGTTCTCTACTTTAATTTTTGACTACTTTGGGGTATATTTTTCTCTGCTTACTGTCATAACCTTAGTTTTACTGTGTATATTTATAATCATTGAAAGGCTTAGTTGTTGATTATTCATATTTGTGTTTCATGGTATGAAAAATAAATGAAATGAAATGAAAAAAAAAATTATTGAACTTACTAGTATTTCGCTGGTTTTCTACCCAGCATCATCAAAGCACAAATAGCTGAGATAAGCACAACATTAAAATGTTAGAAACAAATCAATTTGTAGCTGACACAGAACTAATGTTCTAAGAAGATGCCTTCTATGGACTGGTTAACCATAAAGTTAATTTGGAGAAGTCAGGCTATCTGGTCTCATAATGACTGTCTCCCAGATCTTTGGCAAATTAATGCAGCCATACTTGTTGAGGTTGGAGGAGTGCTTCATAGCATCTGCTATGAAGCACTAACATGAATGAACTCTGTATGTTTATTTATATTTATTTTTCTAAACTTCTGCAAGTCTTTCTCAGCAATCAATAAAGTAATCATCTGCATAATGAAGATTATATTTCTTCCCCCTGTTTTTATTCCATCTAGTTCTTCCATACTTTCAAAATTTTTTTAACTGTGTAGAGATTGAACAGAAGAGGAGAAAGCATACCACCCTGCCTGACACCTTTTTTGTATTTGGAAAGTTTCTGGCAGTTCATTGTTAAATTTTATGTTTTCAGTTTGGTTCCAGTATATGTACGACATCAGTCTTTTATTATGCCTTTTCTGTATTAATTTTTTATGCCGAACACTATCAAATTCTTTATTATAATCTATAAAACAGATAACATCCTTCTGCATCTCCAAGTTTCTTTCTAGTATTATTCTGATATTGAAGAGCTGCTCCCTTGTTCCGCTGTTTCTTAGAAATTCACTCTGGACATCCTTTATTTCTTTTTTAAATAACGAAACCTGTGGTGCATTCATGATTAAAAGAAACACGTATAAACCACAGTGAAAATTATTTAATTGTAAATATTTCATCCTAAGTATCTTAGGACATCATCAGTACAGTATTTAAACAAAAATTAGGAATAACATACAGTTAGGGCGCATGATTACAATAGAATCTCATGAAAACGTGCATAACGTGCTAAAGTAGTACAAAAAAAAAAAAAAAAAAAAAAACCGTTAATTATTTAACACAGTTTTGTATGATAATTTCCCATACTTTAGGAATAGTAAGAATGTCGTTGCGGTTTAGGTTTGGTCTGTGTAGTAGGGCTTCAGAACTTTCTTTGTATAAATGTTCATGTTTAAATAAAGATCTATGTAAAAGTTTAGCCTTTTCCCAATGGATCCTATGGTTTGGATTTTCAATTCCGTGTTGAGAGAGGCCAGATTTCTGCGGTTTAAGAAGATGAATGTGGTCTTGATGTTCCGAGATGCGTTTCTGAACAGACCTACCTGTCTGTCCAAAGTAAGATAATTTGCATGAGCATGGAATCTCATAAACATCAGGTAACATCAAGGGTGAGAATTTGTCCTTAGGAGAAGGTAATAAGTTGTAAATTTGGTTGATAGGTTTGTAAGTAGTGGCAAAATTGTATTTCTTCATAATTTTAGAAAGACGTTCTGAGATGCCTTTAATGTAAGGTATGGGAATCCTATGCACTTCTTCCTGTCTGGTTTGATGTATGCAGAAGTGACTGATGATTTTTTTGAGTTGTTTTGGGATTATCAAAAATACAGCCATCCTAAATGGATATAATCCCATTTAGGATTCATGAAAACGTGCATAACGTGCTGAAGTAGCACAAAATCAGAAACGCATCTCGGAACATCAAGACCACATTCGTCTTCTTAAACCGCAGAAATCTGGCCTCTCTCAACACGGAATTGAAAATCCAAACCATAGGATCTATTGGGAAAAGGCTAAACTTTTACATAGATCTTTATTTAAACATGAATGTTTATACAAAGAAAGTTCTGAAGCCCTACTACACAGACCAAACCTAAACCGCAACGACGTTCTTACTATTCCTAAAGTATGGGGAAATTATCATACAAAACTGTTAAATAATTAAAGTTTTTTTTTTTTTTTTTTTTTTTGTGCTACTTCAGCACGTTATGCACGTTTTCATGAGATTCTATTGTAATCATGCGCCCTAACTGTATGTTATTCCTAATTTTTGTTTAAATACTGTACTGATGATGTCCTAAGATACTTAGGATGAAATATTTACAATTAAATAATTTTCACTGTGGTTTATACGTGTGTTTCTTCTAATTATCCTTTATTTCATTTGCTATTTTTGATTTTATTCTTTTCCATAATAGTAATTTATTGCATGGCTCATTACTTTATTTGCCTGTAATCTTTACATTCAACTCCAGACTTTTTTGGGGGATATTATAAAGATAGAATTCCTCAGTTAGGAACATATTCACTTTCATAAATATGGTTAAACAGGTTTCCTTAAATTTTCTATTCAATTTTCTTCTATTCTCTTCTACAGACAGAAGACCGGCTTCAAGATTGTTGAACTCTGGCATTATTTCTCTTTCTCTCTCCTCATCTCTGAAAAGATCTAAAATGTATTCAGCCCATTGTTGTTAACTTCTCTTTCAAGTAACATTTTGCAGTCATTACTCTTGATTGAAAAGATATGGGGATCTTTCATTCTCTTGGTTGTCATTTCATTTTTTTTTTTTTTTTTGGAGTACTACTTGTAGGCCTATTTCCTTGCATTTATTTAATAATTTGCTTAATAAAGCTATGTTTCTTTGGTCTCTCTGCATGCTTTCTTTATTATAATGTTTAAAGATTTATATTCTAATTTATTTTTTGCTCGTCTTTTGTTGAACAGATTTAATATACTTTCTCTTTTGAATGTTCTTGGGGATACAGTCATAGGCAGTATTTTTAACACTCTTTGAAACTTTTCCATTCTTTTTCTATCTTTAGTTTATCAATCAGTTTTCATTTCATGTTGTAAATGAAACTAATATGTTTAAAACAATCTTTTTTTTTTCCATACTTATTTTTAACTTAGTCATTCTTAGGTAATTGAAATCCTGATGAGGTTCTTTGTTTCCACTCATAGTTTTTAGTCTTACTTTTATTTTTGAAAGAACTGGAATGTGATCTGAGTCTATATCTATTCCAGGGTATGTTTTTGTTTGCACAATACTGTTTCTAAATCTTTTTCTAATCATTATATCATCAGTCTGGTTTCTGGTTTTACCATTTGGGTTTTCCCTGTATAATCATCTTTTTTTGATTGTTGAAAGAAGGTATCTGCTGTTATCAGATCATTTTGCTTACAAAACTTAATTAACCTTACACTTCCATCATTCATATCACCAAGTACAAAGTTACCAGTTACTGGGAACACACCTCTTCCTGCAGATCCAACTTTTGCATATAAGTCTTCCATAACAATCAGGTAACCTTTTGTAATTCCTCAAAACAGTCTTCAAAACAATATTTAGAGTTACCTGTGGCATAATAATTAATAATAGTCGGCTTGTCGAGTGCTCCTGAAAAGATTAGTATTATTTTGTGTTAACATTAGATATTTTATTAGAATTTTAAGTAGTATTGTTTGCTTTTTGTTTCTTGGTGTGTCTGTGCAATTTTTGCGTGTTTTCTGTTATTTTAATTATTATTTTTAAGAAAAGATAGCATACACATGGCACCGATAAAGAAAAAAATGGCGGCCAGGTCGCCATGTTTGTTTATGAGTTTTGATGTAAACGAATTTATGCAATGTGCTGTTTGTGAGATATATGCCTTGCGAAGAGCGGTGGGAGTCTGGTTAGAAAGTGATAGTGGAATTAATATGTGTAGAAAGTGTAAAGAGAATGAGGACTTCAAGCATGTTTCGTGTGTCGAGACTGATATCGTTAACGATAGTCAGAATGTAGAAAATGGCGGTGTGCTAGAGAATTGCGTGGTAGTGCCAGATAGGTGTGAGAGCGTCGCTGAAAGTGTAAATGAAGGTAGAAACACAGAAAGAATGGATGATTTGATCGATAATGAAAATGGTGAGATAAATGCGAGTAGCGAAATTGCCCGTTCGAATGGCGCGATACACAGAGCCAAAAGACAACTGGAGCGTATGGAAAAATGTGTGTTGAACGTACCGACAAAAAACCGGTGGAAGTCTGTGACGGCAAATAATAGAATGTTCGTAAACGTCAATAAAATGAAGGAGCGAGTGCTGTATGGGGATTCGCTATTAAGAGGCGTAATAATTGAGAGTTTAACGAAGTCGTACCAGCCGGGTGCGAACATAAAGGACGTCAGCGAATCTATTCGACTGCAAAAACAGAGGGTGAAAGAGATGATAATCGTGGCAGGAACGAATGATTTGAAAGAGGACAAAATGGAAATGATAGAGGATGTGAGGGAGTTGTTTGAGGTAGCAAAAGAGAAGAGTGAGAGAGTTAGGATGGTGAGTATCTTACCGCAGTATGACAGCGAAGTGTTTAGAAGGAGGGCCATAATTGCCAATGACTTTATGCGTGGGTTATGCATGGAGAGTGGTGTGGAATTTGTGGATGTGTGGAATGAGTTCGATGGGCGAAAGGACTTATATAAGATGGATGGGTTACATTTGAATGGAGTTGGTGTACGGAGACTTGAAAGAGTGTTGATGAATGATGTGGAAGTGGATGTACAGACTCAGGGAAACTAGATTTATTAAGAGGGGGGAGTAGATATGCAGACTTTAGGGGGGGCAGTTAAGTGTATGAATGAGTATATTATGCCCGGGCGAGTACGACGGACAACAAATCAGAATGGGATAGTTAGTATAAGGCAACAAAGTAGGGATGGGACAAATGGGCTTCTGCGATTCATGTACACTAATGCCAGGAGTATTAGGAACAAGAAGGAAGAGTTTTTGGCCATGGTTGGCACTTCCAGGCCAACAGGTTGTCGGTATTAGTGAAACATGGCTGACAGAAGATGATAAAGCTAGTGGGATTGAATGCGATGGGTATAGCGTGTTCAGGAGTGACAGGGTGAATAAAAAGGGGGGAGGAGTGTTATTGATGATAGCTGATGAGCTTCAGCCAACGAGTATAGAAGTTGAACTGCAGGATGGGGAAAAAAGCACATTTGAGGCTGTTTGGTGTGAGATGGAATCTAGCAGAACAAAATATACAATTGGGTGCTGCTATAGACCTGGTGATGGAGTGGATGGTGGGGATAGTATGCATAAGCAAATAGAAGAAATGAGTGGAAGGAGGGTAATTATTATGGGTGATTTCAATTATGGTAACATTGACTGGAAAGAGGAGAGGGCACATGGGAGGAAGGAATTGGATTTTATGCAGTTATTAAGGGACAACTATCTACGGCAACATGTATTGGAAAATACCAGGGGGCAGAGAGTGCTGGACCTAGTAATTGCAACTGAGAATGTAGCTGTAACGAACATGATCATGTTGCCACCAATTGGTGAGAGTGACCATAAGTTCATGACTTGGGAGGTGGCTAAAGGAGTCGAATTTACAATTAAGACAGGGTACATATGGAATTACCGGGCTGGTAAGTATGACAAGCTTAGGTGTGTGCTTGGCTCAATGCCATGGCATGTAAAACTGCAAGGGCTGGATGTTGATAGTGCATGGGAGGTGGTTAAGAACTGTTTGCAGGAGGCAATGGTTGACTGTATACCAAGAGTCCGAATAATAAATCAAGTAGGGGTTAAATGGATGAATAACACTATTAAGCTTCAGCTGCAAAAAAAGAAACAATTGTGGAGGGAATTTAAGGAGAAGGGTGACCATCAGGTGCAGGAACAGTATAAAGCTCAGGCCAGGATGGTAACAAGGGTGGTAAGAAAAGCAAAAGCAGATTACGAAAGGAAATTGGCCATGCAGGCTAAAGAGAATCCCAGACAGTTTTTTCAATATGTTGCAAGTAAAAGGAAAATGCTCATGGTAGACTGATCTTAAAAAATGCTGAGGGTAGGGAGGTAACCGAATCAGTCAATGTTGTGGAATTACTGAGCGAGCACTTGCAAGAGTATATCATCCAGGTGGTGACTTTGCAGAAATGGAAGAACCAACAGCTTATACTGGAATTGTGATGAATGAAGTAGAGGTAACTAGTCTATTACAGAACCTCAATGTCAATACATCTGTGGGATTGGATGGTATACCAGCTCGTGTCGTACGTGAAGCGGCCAAAGAATTGTCAGTGCCCTTGACCATTTTGTTTAATTTGAGCCTCAGGACTGGGTCAGTCCCAAGGGGGTGGAAAGAGGGGAAAATAGTTCCACTGCACAAAGGTGGTTCCAAGGCTGCTGTTGAAAATTACCGGCCAATCAGCATAACAGGAATCATTATCAAGGTCTTAGAGAAAATAGTCAAGAGGAAAATACAAGATTGGATAGAAGAAAATGGGATACTGTATCAGGGACAGCATGGTTTTGTGAAGGGTAGGTCATGCCTCAGTAACTTGCTCACGTATTATAACACAGTGACGGCTGAACTGGATAAGGGTAATGGGTTTACAGTGATTCTACTGGACCTTGCTAAGGCCTTTGACAGGATACCACATGGAATTCTAATCAGTAAATTGCAGCAAATGGAAATGGACATTGGGTTGGTGAGATGGATAGGAGGGTGGTTGAAGGAGAGATATCAGAGAGTGGTTTACTTAGGAGTAGAGTCCACAAGACGGCCTGTGACTAGTGGTGTGCCACAGGGATCTGTTCTTGGACCACTGCTGTTTAATTTGTTCATAAATGATATAGGAAAGGATCTGAGAGGAACAGTTCAATTGTTTGCGGATGATGCGAAGTTGGGTAGGGCAATAGTGAATGCAGATGACGTCAAAATTTTGCAGGATGATTTGGATAGATTGGAGGTCTGGGCTAGGGAGAATGGATGTCAATTTAATGTGGCAAAATGTAAGGTTATGCATTTTGGGGTGAAAAGATTGGAGGCAGTTTACTGCATTGGTGGAACCGTGCTCCAGGAAATTGATGAGGCACGAGATTTAGGAGTGTTGGTGGATAAGGAATTGAAATTTAGGGGACACGTTGCAAAAGTGGCCAAATCAGCTCATCAAATCACTTGGTTGCTGAAGAATCCGTTGACAAGCAGGTTATTGTTCCTCTGTATCGAGCCTTGATAAGACCCCATCTCGACTACTGTGCTCAGATTTGGTCACCTAGGTTTCTTCTTGATGGGGAGGAGGTGGAGAGGATCCAGAGGTGAGTGACCAAGATGATAGCAGGTCTGTGGAATGAACCGTATGAGAACAGGTTGAGGATTTGTGGGTTGCAAAAATTGGTTGATAGGCAGAGGAGGGGAGATATGATTGAGACATTCAAATTACTGAAGGGTTTCTATAAAATTAATTCAGAAGATATTTTTGAGAACAGGGCTGGTTGTGGGAGGACTAGGGGACATCCATGGAAACTGGGCAAAAGTGTGGTTAGTAAAGGTGTTAGAGCTGGGTTCTTTACTTTTAGAGTAGTGAATGAGTGGAATGCGCTCCCTGAGTCTGTGGTGGATGCTGTGACAGTGAATGAGTTTAAGGCGAGGTATGATAGATACTGTATGAATGTCAAACAGTTGTGATGAATATGATTGAGGCCTCCCTCGATGAGTCTAATGACTCCCTGGAGTTGCTCGTAATAATAGTAATAGTAATAATGGAACACGTATTCAAAACAATATGTTTTCATAGAATTTCTCACTCTCTTCATCAGGCCTATCTGTGTGGAGTGCATAAACTCCCACAGTTGATACATTGGTAGGATGGGCCTTAAGTCTTATACAAAGTATCCTGTCATTTATGGGGTTATAACCAAGAAAGGTTCTTACCTGAACTGTCTTTAGTATTGCAACTACCTCATGATGCTTTGAGTCACCTCCTGTATAAACAACTAGCTTACCATCCTATCTTTTGAAGTGACCTTCATTCCATCTGGTCTCTGTAATTTGTAGGATATCAATTTTATACCTCTCCATTTCTTTACAGACAATCTCAAGAGCATCCATATGTAGACCCTGAACATTGCATGTGCCTACGTAAAATTCCATTCTAAGATTAATCCTATACCTTCTGTGTTTCTCGTTCACACTGTCACTGATTTTTGTTGGAGACGTCTCAAACAGGACCCTCTGCCCAAGCCCTGAACTTTTATTTTTAGCTCTGATTATTCTGTTCAACAACTGATGCAGCATGAAATGTATTATAAGGCACAGAGTATAGTTAATGGCAGGATAAAATAAGTCATACTGTAATATGAATATTTTCTAAATTTATCATGGGGGGGGGCATTGATTTCAAAAAATGGTTATAATCATTTACTGCACATAAATAGAAAAGCAGTGCAAATCAGTATTTTTTTCTTTTTTGTCACTTACTTAATTATGTGTAGCTGAAAGTGAAATTTTTTAGCTTCTGAAGAATTTTATTTCAAATACTTTCATTAAACAATTACATGTATCTAAGTTGAAAATGTTCACTGTTCTGAATTAAGTTCGGTTTATTCACAGTCCTAGTAAGAAGTCACCCCATAAATTTTTTTAGTTTTTGTACATGGTTTTTCTTTATAGAAAGCAAAACTTTAAGATTTTCAATAAAGAATAATTAATTTTCATTAAAACAGAGTTTTATTCTTAATTGAAAAAGAATTTTTTGCCATATTTTTTGCCTTATAAAATGTGCTTTTTTGTACCTAAAATTTATTTGAAAATTAGGATGCATCTTATACACCTATGTGTTTTATATGTATGCACAGTTAATGGTACATCATTGCTTGTCGGTAACACATGATCAGTTTGAATAGTTGCGTGGTTGTTAACGGTCCGCATTTAAACTAGTATTCAATACATTATTACATTTAATTATTTTTTATAACCCATGGATTCTGCATTTAAGTATAGTCTGTGTATGAAAAAAAGAATGGCAATAGGACAGCATAACAACACTTTGGGTTCCGCATACAGAAAAATGGTACGAACTTGGAGCAAACAAGAACAGCAATTAATAGAAGCAAATTATATATTAAAAAAAAAAAAAAAAAAAAAAAAACAGTCTCCACATAAAACCAGCAAAAGGGCCAGAAATTAAAACTTGGATAATGGATCAAAGAAGATCAGGTGCTGTGCAAAAAAAAAAAAGATTATTCAACGAGCAAAATTATTGGCGACAAAAAGAAAGAAATATCATCGATTTTACATGGTCACCATTATGATGCTGTAGATTTATGATGAGAAATGATTTATGCATGCATGCATGCATGCATTATTATATGTTAAATTTTTTAAACGGATAATGGATTAAAAATTAATATTTACATGAAAAATTTGATGCATAATTCGTGTGTCTTATACTGCAAATAATATTTTTTCCCCAAAAATATGACATGATAAACGTGATGTGTCCAATACAATGATTCATCTTATAAGGCGAAAAATACGATAATCTTTACAGTATCAAACATTTTAAATAATTTTATCAGCAGAATTTTGAGTTGCACTTCTCCTTTTAGCTCTTACTTAATATTTCTTCATTTGGTATTGGAGGACTATCTTCAAGATTGTTGAAGTCTGGTACAATTTCACTACAAATAATGCAGTCACTGTGCTCTATCATACGTGCATCTATAACATCCACCATGTGAACTACTTCCATGCTGCATTTGTGTGACAGATTGTAACACTACTCACTGTGGTAGAACTAGACTGTTACTGTCTAATCAGTGATGTGTAAACCTTTCTGTTGCACTTAAAGAATATGAGGCATTCCTTTTTGATTGCCTCTTGTATGCTGGCCTCATAGGCTTACATTGCTCTGGCCTAATCACCAAATACAAATAATATCATAAAAAAATTGGAACCCTCTCCTAAAAATTGCCTCTTTTATGGAATTCTATGCTTAAATACTACAGTTGATAAAATTAAGTATTTACTGTTACTTAAGAGTTCCATAGGAATCACTTCAGTATTGGTCATCATCATCATCAAATTCCTGTCATGTACCCTCAAAGGGTGTACAGGATATGATAATACTACATGAAAAAAAAATTACATTATTACTAACTTCCTATCTACAATTTTCCTCCAAATCAGTCTGTTACTTGTCAAGACTCCAACATTATCAGATCTTATATTTCTATCGTCTAAGGCACTTTGTACCGTATCAATCCACCTATATCTTGGTCTACCTCTGGGTCGTTTTGCTGCCAACCTGGCAGAGAACACTTGTTTTGCAAATCTTTCTTCGCCCATTCTGTTTAGGTGACCATACCACCTGAGATTAGCTCTGCTAATGCATTCCTGGATGCTGACAATGTCAAGTAGTTCTTTCCTAATATCCTCGTTTTTAATATGATATTGCCATTGATGCCATCTGTTCATGCCTATAATCTTTCTCAGGACTCTCATATCTGCGGTCTCTAGTCTTTGGTCAAGTGTTTTACTTCTGACCCAACTCTCAGATCCATAGGTTAAAACTGGTTTGAACACTGTCTTGTATACAGCTAATTTAGTGTTCCGACTAATTTCTCTCTTATTCCATATGAATTTATTCAACTGACATCCCACCATACCAGCTTTGCTGATTCTGTTGTCTATTTCTATATTTAATTTACCATCTTCAGTAAAAATTGTGCCTAAGTAGCTGAAATGTTTTACTTGTTCTACAGGTTCTCCATTCACAAGACAGTTGACATTTTCAATGATTCTGCCTATTTTCATTGTCTTTGTCTTTTTATTGCTGACCTTCATACCATATCTATTACAACAGCTATTCAATTTAGTCAGAGAATCTTGCAGACTTGTAGCGGATTTATTTAGAAGTATAACATCATCCGCATAAAGCAAAGAGCTGACATTAACATCTCCAATTTTGATATCATGTTTAATACCACTTTCCTTCATAATGTGATCCATATAGATAATGAATAACAGAGGGGATAATGTATATCCTTGTCTCACACCAGATTTAACATTAAACCATCTTCCTGTACTTCCTTCAATTCTAACTGCTGACTTACAACTCAAATAAAGACTAAGTATTGCTTGATATAATGCCCCATTAACACCATATAACTGTAGCATATTGAATAGCTTCTCTCTTGGCACGTTGTCATATGCCTTTTCCAAATCGACAAAACTTAAATACAGATCTTTGTTATATTCCCATGCTTTCTCGACTATTTGTCGTAAAGTGAAGATCTGATCCTGACAGCCTCTGTTTGGCCTGAATCCAGCTTGTTCTTCACCAAGCTTTTCTTCCACAATTCTTCTCAACCGTTTCTCAAGTATACTTGCATAGATCTTGCCAGGAACACTCAGTAGGGAAATACCTCTGTAATTCTCACATTCAGTTTTATTTCCCTTTTTATATATGGGTACTATGAGAGCTCTACTCCAATCATCGGGAATTCATCCCTCTGTCCAGGCCTTCTGAACTATGCAGTGCAGCCACTGTAAGACTTTTATACCACCATACTTCAGCATTTCTGGTCGAATATCATCTACTCCTGCTGCCTTTCCACATTTCAAGCCTTTGATGGCTTTTTCTACTTCAAGTATGGATATGTATTCCTGACTGCATGCCTGGGCAGTGTTTTTTACCACTGTGCTGTCATCACTGCTTGTTTCATTTAGCAGTTTTTCAAAGTAATTACTCCATACTTCAAGGATATCTTTTTCTCCCATTTTCATCTCACCTTTATCATCTCTAACTCCTTTTACAGCACTCTTTCCTCCATTCTTAAGCTTCTTCAACAACCTCCAGAATATTTTGCCACCTTCTTGATATTTATTTTCTATTTTATTCTTGCCAAAGTCCTCCTATGACTTTTGTTTAGCTAGTTTTACACAGTGTTTAGCATTCTTGCATTTGTCTCTATATTCTCTAAGAGCACAAGCTGACTTATTTGACAGGAACTTTTGATATGCTTTCTTCGTTTCCTTCACTGCCTCTTTAACTTCCTGTGTCCACCAGGGAGTTCTGATTTTTTTATCCTTGCAGACAACCTCACCACATGCCTCTCTGGCAGAATCAATCAATGTTTTCTTCAGAGTTTGCCACTGAATCTCCAAGGTTTAATTCCTGTTCTCAAACTCTTTCATTTTTTCTTCAATAATCTTTGTGTATTTTAGTCTACAGTTCACATCTGAGAGCTGCTCAACATTTATTCGCTTTAAAACTTTCTTACATGTTATTCTTTTCAATATGAAATTCAATTTTATCCTGCTCAAGACTAAATAGTGATCACTTCCAATTTCAAATCCTCTGTACACTCTGGTGTCCTGCAGCTGGGAGAAAACATCACTATCAACAATAACATAGTCAATGAGACTTTTCTTATTCCTAGCCTCTTCTCTCCATGTGAATTTGTGCATATTTTTATGTTGGAACATGGTGTTAGTGATAACCAGTCCATGTCCTGAATAGAAATCCAACAGATATTTGCCATTATTATTAGCTTTGCTCTTTTCTCCAAATTTTCCCAAAACATTTTTGTATGTCTGACAATCACTTCCTACTCTGCTATTTAGATCCCCAACAAGGACCAACTTTTCCTTTTTCATTGTGTCAGTAGCTTTCTCTAGAGCCTCAAAAAATTCCTCCACTTCTACCTTAGTAGAACCTTCTGTGGGACCATAGGCACAAATAAGTCTCATTGTCCAGTTCTCCATTCTCATATTTGCCCACATTACTCTACTTGAGATTGACTGCCATTCAAGAAGATTAGCCTCGTATTTTGTGTTGAATACTATGGCTACTGCTTCTTTTCCTTGATTGTCATTGCCTGAATATAACATTTTGTATTTATTGCTCAGAAAGATCTCACCAGTTTTTGTCTTTTTTGTTTCAGTCACCCCTATTATGTCAATCTGGTACTTATCAAGTTCCTCAGCTAGCTCCATTTCTTTGCCATTCAGGCTTCTTATGTTGATAGTACCGATCTTTAACTCTGGTGATGTTGAGTTGGGGTTTGTTTTCAGATTTGTTCCAGTAGCTGACTTTTCGCTGTTCGCCCTGGTTCCCTGGCCTCTTTTGTATCTAGATTTGTCTTTATGCTAAATGCTCCAAGCACCAACATATCATAAATAGTGTAATCCCCCCCCCCCCCCACAAAAAAGGGGTCAACCAACTAACCAACCAAGAACCAAGAAATAACAACCAAACAAAAGAGAACAGCATGACCAACCAGATGGCTGACTGCCTGCCCAGTAGTAGCTTCTTTTGGATCTTTTGACAGCACTTACATAACATGTCTCACTTGGTTGGTTGAAACATTATTCTGACCCCACCCCAAGATCCTGTTGTTATTGGTAAATTATACAGATGTTATTCTCTTGAATCTGCTACAATTTATTAATCTTTCATAAAATAAATGCTAATTGTGAAAACTTGAAAATGAGCAATATGAAGACAGATGCTATAAAAATAGATAGGAAGACAAGAAAATACCAATGGTATTCTTCTTAGTATTGACTATGTAAAACAGCTTCACTACTAGTTCATGTTTTAATTAATAGGTTTAATTGTAAGACTTATGGTATAGTTGGGAGCCAGTTAATTAAATTTATACCAGAGAGAAATCAGTCAAAAGACTGAGGCAGTAGTATACAAGGTAGTGTTCAAAGCAGTTTCAAGATATAGATCAAAGACTTGGATTTGAATGAAACAGACAGGAAACCACAGTCAGAGTTCTGAATAAAAATTAGAAGAGTGAACATGGTATCAGTGGCAAAATATTAAAATGAAGATATTAGAGAAAAACTTGACATCATTAACATTCAAAAATGCATAAGCAGAGCTAATCAAAGATAATGCAGTCACTCAAATAGAATAGGAGATGGATGATTAGCAAAACAATTATTTGAAGCAAAAATTACATGAAAAAAATCCAGTAGATGAAGTTTTATCATGACTGATGCAGTAGAAGTGCATTAGAAAGTCAGAATGTAGACCTGATGAAATCAGAGATTAAAAAAAAATAGATCACTTTGGAAGAATGTTGTTAACTGGAAACTAGTCTTGAAATAACTCTCATAATATTTGGTATATTAGTTTACTTGTTAGGTGACTAATTTTATCAACTCTTATGTTTTGTTCTTCCATACTTGAAGTAGCAAAAGCCATCAAAAGCCTGAATTGTGAAAAGGCAGCTGGAGTAAATGATATTCAACCAGAAATACTCAAGTATGGAGGTATAAAAGTCTTACACTGCATAGTTCAGAAGGCCTGGACAGAGGGACGAATTCCAGATGATTGGAGTAGAGCTCTCATAGTACCATAAAACAAAAAGGGAAATACACAAAAGAAATACACAACGGAAATATACAAAAAGGGAAATAAATCTGAATGTGAGAATTACAGAGGTGTTTTTTCACTACTGAGATTTCCTGGTAAGATGTATGCGAGTATACTTGAGCAACAGTTGAGAAGGATTGTGGAAGGGAAGCATGTTGAAGAACAA
The DNA here is from genome assembly GCF_054136105.1 of Typopeltis vanoorti. Lineage (NCBI taxonomy): Eukaryota > Metazoa > Arthropoda > Arachnida > Uropygi > Thelyphonidae > Typopeltis > Typopeltis vanoorti. Next base: position 28,835,219 of record NC_143570.1, read on the forward strand.
GCTGGATTCAGGCCAAATAGAGGCTGTCAGGATCAGATTTTCACTTTGCAACAGATAGTTGAGAAATCATGGGAATATAACAAAGATCTGTATTTAAGTTTTGTTGATCTGGAAAAGGCATATGGCAAAGTGCTATTCAAAATGCTACAGTTGTATGGTGTCAATGGGGAATTATATCAAGCAATACTTAGTCTTTATTTTTGAGTTGTAAGTCAGCAGGAAGTACAGGAAAATGGTTTAATGTTAAATCTGGTGTCAGACAAGGATGCACATTATCCCCACCCCCTCTGTTATTATCTACATGGATCACATTATGAAGGAAAGGGATATTAAACCTGATATCAAAATTTGAGATGTTAATCTCAGCTCTTTACTTTATGTGGATGATGTTATACTTCTAAATAAATCTAGTACAAGTCTGTAAGATTCCCTGACTGAATTGAATAACTGTTGTAATAGATATGGTATGAAGGTCAGCAGTAACAAAGGAATGAAAATAGGCAGAAGCATCGAAAATATCAACGGCATTGTGAATGGAGAACCTATAGAACAAGTAAAACATTTCAGCTACTTTGTGAAAGTGGTAATTAAATATGAAAATAGACAACAGAATCAACAAAACTGGAGGAAGTCAAATGAATAAATTTATATGGAATAAGAGAGAAATTAATCAAAACACTACATTTGTATAAAAATATAGTGTTCAAGCCAATTTTGACTTATGAATCCAAGAGCTGGGTTGGAAATAAAACACTTGACCAAAGACATGACTGCAGATATGAGCGTCTTGAGAAAGATTAGGGGCATGAACAGATGGCATCAATGACAATATCATATTAAAAACGAGGATATTAGGATTTGTTAGCATTCAGGAATGTGTTAGCAGAGCTAATCTCAGGTGGTATGGTCACTTAAAGAGAATGGGAGAGGAAAGATTAGCAAAACAAGTGTTCTATGCCAGGTTGGCAGGAAAAAGATCCAGAGGAAGACTAATATATAGGTGGATTGATAGAGTAAAAAAGTGCTTTAAAAGGCAGAAATATAAAATCTGATAATATTGGAGTCTTGATAGGTAAGAGATTGATTTGGAGGAAAATTGTAGATAGGAAGTTAGTAATGATGTAAGTTTTTCATGTAGGACTATCATATCCTGTGCACTGCTTGAGGGTACATTTCAGAACTTTGATGATGATGTTTTGTTTTTCTGAAACAATCTCAACTGCATTAAACCACCTATATCTCGGGCCTTTTTTATTCAAACACGTTTTGCTAATCATTCATCTCCTGTTCTGTTTAAGTGACTATATTCCTTAGATTAATTATATTTCTAGATAACATCTCTATAGCACATCAGTGAGGACATCATAACATTTTTCCTTTGGTTAGAAATACCCTGGATTTAAATTCCATTTTGTAGGTTGTAAAGAACCTTTGTAAAAGTATTTCAACTTAAGGTGAATTAACTGGTTGAATACAGAGATGGCAGGATTTTTCATTCATGAAATAGGAAAATTGGCTGGAGAATACACACTGTTATTGAGCATAATGCACTTTGGCTGGATAATGTTAACTGTTGTTGCCTAGATTGTAATTCCAATTAACTTAACACATCTCTGTATTCAACCAGTTAATTCACCTTAAGTTGAAATACTTTTACAAAGGTTCCTTACAACCTACAAAATGGAATTTAAATCCAGGGTATTTCTAACCAAAGGAAAAATGTTATGTAGCTCTGATTACATGTTCTTGAATATTAATAATGTCAAGTTGTTTTTTGATATCTTCATTTTTAATATTCTGCCATGATGCCATCTGTTCATACTCATAATTTAACTTGGAACTCTCATATATTATGTGATTTGTAGTCTTATTTTTAACCTTGCTCTGAAGTCTGCATGTTAAAATTTATTAGAAAATTATCTTATATAAATGCCAGTTAGAGTTTTTTCATAATATTTCTATATAATATAATAAAAATGGGAGGAGATCTCCACATAACCTTTTAAGGGATATAGAGCAAACCGACCAGAGCTTCTGACCTAATGTTCAATCCTTATCTTCTCAGAGTGGATCCTGTTAGTAGGTATGTACCTGGATATTGAACAAATGAGGATTGTTTAGTACCCTAGCTGGTGATTTGGGATTCAATCAGCCTAATTGTACTCTTATTGGTTTAAACCAAAATAAAGTTATACGTGATAGAATTTCATGTCAGCTGGGGTGTTACCTGGTTAAACAAATCCACTGTTGTTTTTGTAAGAGAACCAGGATGAACAGTGAAAAGTTAGCGACTGGAACAAATCCAACTTGAACATTTAGCAGAGTTCAAGATTAGCACCAACAACATAAGAAGCATCAGTGGAAAAGAAATGGAACTATTGGTAAATACCAGATCAATATAGTAGGTGTTACTGAAACAAAGACAAAAACAAGTGAGATTTTTCTAAGCAGCTAGTAAATGATGTCATATTCAGCTCATAACTAAATATGAGGATAATCTTCTTGAATGGTACACAGTATCAAGTAGAGTGATATGGACAAATATCAGGGTGAGCTGGACAATGAGACTTATTTGTGCCTATATTCCTACAGAAGATATTTTGCTAAGGAAGAAGAGGGCAGAGTATTATTGTGAGGACAATAATACTCTGCCTTTGCTTTACGATGATCTGCTCATACAACACTTTTAAGTTATGAACAATATCTTTTATATAACACTGCATTCATTCATATGATAGTTTTAGTGACATGGATCAATTGAATCGAGCAACATGTAGTTTTCATGAATTTGTTTACAACATTGTTGCTCACTCCATCTCTTTGTGTTTTGGTGTTTTGCTGTGAATTATAAACCATTTATAACTTATTTTATTGTTGTTAATAAAGGCAGATAGACTTCAAAATAAGGATGCTGTTACTTCCTGAAAAGAAGATGTGTAAACCTGCTAGATTACAGGCTACGATTAAAATTACTAAATTTGGTGATGATGATGATGGTGCATCGAATAAGAGATAAGCTGCAGGGTAATCTTACCAAGTGCTACTGCTGTTACAGTTCTTAAAAACAAAGATAAAAGCGAAAAGTTCTACATTAGTTAATACTGCAGTTATCCCTAAATATGACAATCTTATTGCCAAAATGGTAACACTTTTAATGGTGTGGATTGGTGACCAAACTGTGATCCTTAAGCCCATCTATTCAGAATAATTTTTGAATTTGCAAAAATGGCAAATTTTTCATTTGCATAACTGATGTAAATTAATGCTTTGTCACTTAAGCACATATATATGACTGCTTAAAAATGTTATTAAACCATTATATGTAGGTCTTTATAAATATGTTGCAGAGTACACAAAATTTTTATTTAATAAAAAATCATTATCTAAACAAACTATTTTTTTTTTAACTTTAAGGAAACATGGAAGAATATATGTTGTAATATAAAGGGCCATTCTAGTTATAAAAATTAATGTAACAAATTATATTTTCAAAAAAAAAAAGTTCTTTTTACTGTTCTTATTGACACAGCACCACTAATCACTGTGGCACTCCTGACGAATTGACTCGGATATATTTAAAAAAAAAATAAATAGGGGAGAGCCATGGGATAGTACATTTTGTTCTTGATGAGTCGGATTTTGCACAGTTTGTCAAGCCCTGATTATATCTACAAGAGGAGTGAGGGGGAGGGAAGGCAGTGATTCACTAAACGATGAAATTTGCTATGCAATAGTTGTTTATTACCTAACATGTCATATGAGAGGTATGCCTGTATTAGAGAAGGCAGCTGGCATAAAGACAAAGTTGTCCCTTATGATCTAAGCTGCAGAGTAGTAAATGATTATCAGACACATAGCTAATAATAATGGTAAGTATCTGCTGGATTACTATTCAGGACATGGACTAGTCTTTACTAACATTTTCATCTCTGGTATACCAGAGTGGTTTATTAACTTTTTCTTTTCAGTTAATAACACAGGTTCAGATTTTATTATAAAAATAAGTTAATTTAAAAATTAAAGAGGTTGAGCGAGAAACAAAGAAATAATATTCGTGTAAATTTCGATATTGCATAAGTATAACAGTATGTATGTATAAAATGTTTTGCAAGTGCTATATAGTTCTACATCATCAAATTCCTGCCATGTACCCTCAAGGATATGATAGTACTACATGAAAAATTTACATCATTACTAACTTCCTATCTACAGTTTTCCTCCAAATCAGTCTGTTACTTGTCAAGACTCCAACATTATCAGATCTTATATTTCTATCGTCTAAGGCACTTTGTACCGTATCAGTCCACCTATATCTTGGTCTTCCTCTGGGTCGTTTTCCTGCCAACCTGGCAGAGAACACTTGTTTTGCTAATCTTTCTTCGTCCATTCTGTTTAAGTGACCATACCACCTGAGATTAGCTCTGCTAATGCATTCCTGGATGCTAACAACATCAAGTTCTTTCCTAATATCCTCATTTTTAATATGATATTGCCATTGATGCCATCTGTTCACGCCTATAATCTTTCTCAGGACTCTCATATCTGCGGTCTCTAGCCTTTGGCCAAGTGTTTTACTTCTGACCCAGCTCTCAGATCCATAAGTTAAAACTGGTTTGAACACGGTCTTGTATACAGCTAATTTAGTGTTCCGACTAATTTCTCTCTTATTCCATATGAATTTATTCAATTGACTTCCTCCCATACCAGCTTTGTTGATTCTGTTGTCTATTTCTATATTTAATTTACCATCTTCAGTAAAAATCGTGTCTAAGTAGCTGAAATGTTTCACTTGTTCCACAGGTTCTCAATTCCCAACACAGTTGACATTTTCAATGATTCTGCCTATTTTCATTGTCTTTGTCTTTTTATTGCTGATCTTCATACCATATCTATTACAACAGTTATTCAATTTAGTCAGTGAATCTTGCAGACTTTATTTTATTTAGAAGTATAACATCGTCTACATAAAGCAAAGAGCTGAGATCAACATCTCCAATTTTGATATCAGGTTTCATACCACCTTCCTTTATAATGTGATCCATATAGATAATGAATAACAGAGGGGGATAATGTACATCCCTGTCTCACACCACATTTAACATTAAACCATCTTCCGGTACTTCCTTCAATTCTAACTGCTGACTTACAACTCAAATAAAGACTAAGTATTGCTTGATATAATGCCCCATTAACACCATATAACTGTAGCATATTGAATAGCTTCTCTCTTGGTACCTTGTCATATACCTTTTCCAAATTGACAAAACTTAAATACAGATCTTTGTTATATTCCCATGATTTCTCCACTATTTCTTGAAAAGTGAAGATTTGATCCTGACAGTCTCTATTTGACCTGAATCCAGCTTATTCTTCACCAAGCTTTTCTTCCACAATTCTTCTCAACCATTTCTCAAGTATACTTGCATAAATCTTGCCAGGAACACTCAGTAGGGAAATACTTCTGTAATTCTCACATTCAGTTTTATTTCCCTTTTTATATATGGGTACTATGAGAGCTCTATTCCAAACATCGGGAATTCGTCCCTCTGTCTAGGCCATCTGAACTATGCAGTGCAGTCACTGTAAGACTTTTATACCACCATACTTCACCATTACTGGTCGAATATCATCTACTCCTGCTGCCTTTCCATATTTCAAGCCTTTGATGGCTTTTTCTACTTCAAGCACGGATATGTATTCCTGACTATATGCCTGTTGAGTGTTTTTTACCACTGTGCTGTCATCACTACTTGTTTCATTTAGCAGTTTTTCAAAGTAATTATTCCATACTTCAAGGATATCTTTTTCTCCCGTTTTCATGTCACCTTTATCATCTCTAACTCCTTTTACAGCACTCTTTCCTCCATTCCTAAGCTTCTTCAACAATCTCCAGAATATTTTGCCACCTTCTTGATATTTATTTTCTATGTTCTTGCCAAAGTCCTCCCATGACTTTTGTTTAGTTAATTTTACACAGTGTTTAGCTTTCTTACATTTGTGTCTGTATTCTATAAGAGCACAAGCTGACTTATATGCCTGGAACTTTTGATATTCTTTCTTCTTTTCCTCCACTGCATCTTTAACTTCCCGTGTCCACCATGGAGTTCTAATTTTTCTATCCTTGCAGACAACTTCACCACATGCCTCTCTAGCAAAGTCAATCAGGGTTTTCTTCCAGGCTTGCCACTGAATCTCCAAGGTTTGTTTCCTGTTCTCAAACTGTTTCATTTTTTTCTTCAATAATCTTTGTGTATTTTAGTCTACAGTTTCTATCCTTGCAGACAACTTCACCACATGCCTCTCTAGCAGAGTCAATCAGGGTTATCTCCAAGGTGTGTTTCCTGTTCTCAAACTCTTTCATTTTTTCTTCAATAATCTTTGTGTATTTTAGTCTACAGTTCACATCTGACAGCTGCTCAACTTTTATTCACTTTAAAACTTTCTTACATGTTATTCTTTTCAGTATGAAATTCAATTTTTTCCTGCTCAAGACTAAATAGTGATCACTTCCAATTTCAAATCCTCTGTATACTCTGGTGTCCTGCACCAGGGAGAAAGCATCACTATCAACAATTACATAGCCAATGAGACTTTTCTTATTTCTTGCCTCTTCTCTCGATGTGAATTTGTGCACATTTTTATGTTGGAACATGGTGTTAGTAATAACCAGTCCATGTCCTGAGCAGAAATCTAACAGATATCTGCCATGCCATTATTATTAGCTTTGCTCTTTTCTCCAAATTTTCCCAAAATATTTTTGTATGTTTGACAGTCATTTCCTACTCTGCTATTTAGATCCCCAACAAGGACCAACTTTTCCTTTTTCATTGTGTCAGTTGCTTTTTCTAAAGCCTCAAAAAATTCCTCCACCTCTACCTTAGTAGAACCTTCTGTGGGACCATAGGCACAAATAAGTCTCATTGTCCAGTTCCCCATTCTGATATTTGGTCACATTACTCTACTTGAGACTGCCTGCCATTCAAGAAGATTAGCTTCGTATTTTGTGTTGAATACTATGGCTACTGCTTCTTTTCCTTGATTGTCATTGCCTGAATATAACATTTTGTATTTATTGCTCAGAAAGATCTCACCAGTTTTTGTCTTTTTTTTGTTTCAGTCACCCCTATTATGTCAATCTGGTAATTATCTAATTCCTCAGCTAGCTCCATTTCTTTGTCATTCAGGCTTCTTATGTTGATAGTACCGATCTTTACCTCTGGTCATGTTGAGTTGGGGTGTGTTTTCAGATTTGTTCCAGTAGCTGACTTTTCGCTGTTCGCCCTGGTTCCTTGACGAAAACAACAGGGGCCTTGTTTAAATGGGCAACGCCCCAGCCGGCGTGAAATTTTGTCATGTTGTACCATCATTTTGTATTTTGGTTTAACCAATAAGAATACAATTTGGTTGGCTAAATCCTATAACTAAAATTTATATTCTAAAGAGAAAAGTGCCCACACACTTAATGTCCTACTAGAATATTTTTACTGCATGAGTAAACAAGTATTTAGGCTTAGATGCTGGTTTACACTCATAATATAGTTTAGTTGCCTAACTACAACACCATGGTTACAATGCTACAAAGATCTTACAAATTATCTATCCCTTCCACCTCCTCACATCCCTCTCAACATAAAGACTACAGTAATGCCATTACCATTCCCTATATCTGGGGCACTTCAGAAAAAATAGAACTTTATAAAGAAATATAATCTCTGCACTGCCTTCAATCCTCATTTGAACCTGGAGAAGCAGATCCCCTAAGATCTGCTTTTTCCCTTCTCTGTTCCAGGGGTTTACAAGGTTCTTTGTTCTTGCAACTTATCATATTATGGTCAGACTGGGAGATGTACCAACATCTACTTAGATGAACACAAAACAGTATATCCACCACCATAACTATGGTCAGTTAGGTCTAACAGACTATGCCTTGTGGATACTTTGCACAGAATCAGATGGGAGAAACTATTATTTTCCATCACATAAATATAAACTTAAAAAACTCTTTTTAGAATCCATAGCGAATTTAACGCACCAGCCTAATATTGATAAATATAGTTGCATTAAACTTTCTAAGATTTAGAAAACTAATTCTTAGGCCTCCCACCCAACAACTAAGGCTAGCCAACATTACTCATAAGACTTTAGTCTTTATATAGTCTAATTTCATTTCTTCCACTTATTGTTTCTTGTGTGTTATTACAATTTTATGAATTTCTGAAAATGTGGATGCATTTACAGGAATTCACTCCATTTTAACATTTCTTCTGTGACAGAAGAAATGTTGAAATGATTAAACTGGCTGTTTAATTATTTCTCTTTGTGCCGTAGTTATTCCATTAAATTGTATTATGAATGTTTACTGCATAACATATCAAAAGTAATTGTCTGTTGCTGTGGGAGAAATTACATTATTCTTCTTATCACTTTTATGTATGCTCCCACTTAGCTTCCTTGGAAAGAAATACATCTATTAATTTTGGAAAAATCTGTATGTTATGAATTATGTTAATTTTTTTTTTTTTTACTAGAATGGCCCTTTATTTTATCATACTCTTCTGTGGTTTAATGAATAAAATTTATTTTATTTTGTCCAGTCTGCAGCTACTTGCCAGTTGGCAAAATTTACTCACAACGGGCAAGCATATTTGTCAAGTGCTGCATATAAGTATCTTTATATACATTTGAAATCCTTGTATCCTTAAGGGTCTGTCTGATGATATTTGTTTACAAAAAAATTATATAAATATGTTTAAATGAATTTATATCTTTTAAATATTATATTAACTAGAATATCAAGTTATCTAACTTCAGCACCATGATGTTTTAAGCTATACTTATTACCTTGATGGGCCTGTGATTTCAGTCAGGATTTCTTCATGACTGCAGGTTGTAAAGCGTTCAGTTATTCCTGTCTTGAGCCTTTCTTCTCCAGCTATACTTATATGAGATTCAACTTGATGGTGCTTCAGTAGGATAACTTGTTTTTTTATTTTGTATACTGTATAATCTTGGTGAATTTTATTTTGCAGCCTAAGACAAAGAAAAATATTAAGAGAAATCCTTTTGGCAGCACAATGGGTCGAATTCATATGCAACGACAAGACTATAGAAAACTTCAAACTCGGAAATTAAAGGGATTAAAGAGAAGCAACAAAGAAAAGAAAGGAAAAAAACGAGAGTCTTCCTCTGATCCAGTTGAAAGGGATGCACAAATCAAAAGGCAGAAATGTGAATAAAATTTGTAAATAGAAATACTTCAGAACAAAAGTGTGATAGTTATTTTTTACTATATCTAAAAGTTTCACTCAGAGAACATAGTATCAGTGTTGTCCAGCAGACAAATTGTATAACAAACTACAGAGAAATCACTCTGGTAAATTGAGGGGGGGGGGGATCACCAAAACTTCAGTTTGACTGATCTTCAAAAAACAGTTGTCTAGGAGTTGACCGACATGCTAGTTAGCCAACTCCTGGAATATCTGTAGTATGTCAGTGGCTATGGATTAGATAATCTTGGAAACTTTGCTCTCTAGAGACAAACCATTGAAGTTGTTCAAGTTGCCTTAGACCACCATTAAGCTGGGTTGTGGTCTTACACTATGTAGTCACATGTCTACGAGTTAAAAATTCACAAACATTTGTGCTCATGTTGGGATTTGAACCCATAGCTTGATGGTTGGAGATCATATCCATTCAGCCAAAACAGGATAACACACTAACTGTACATTAGTCACATACTCGGCCAGCAAATCACGTTTCCCAGTGTAGCCAAATGACTGAGAGATCTTTATATTTCTTTGGTTTCTATGAATATAGCGAGAAATGATTGTATTTGTACAGTCTTATATGAAAAGATTACCCTTGATTTTAATGTATAGAGGTTCCAGTCATAAAAGAAAATCTGAAAAGCTTTATTTCTTTGTGGATGTCACAATTTGCAGAATAAGAATTTGCAAATAATTCTTTTTTAAATTGAACATTTAAAAAAAAGAAGAAAAAATGCACAGTTGTTGTTTTTGACTGTACACATGCAACTTATACATCAGTATCAATAAAATGAAGCATTTGTTAATTTCTCAGACTGCATTTAATAGTTTAAACCATATCATTTGCCACAGTATTGAAAACCCTCACTGCCATGATGCACTTATTGATATTTCAAGCAGTTTCGTGGAACTTAATGCTGGCAATTTCATTGAATTTGGGCATTCTTATTTCATTGTGATCTAGCATCTCATCGTAATGACCTTGTCCACATAGTCACTGGGCTTGAATTGGCATAAGCATTCTCAATGATTAAATAAATTATATACTTGCCAAGAAATTATATTGTTTAACCCTTTTATTTTTTATTTTTTATTATCCCATGGTATTATTACACCAGATCATAGAGGTCAAGTTCATGTATTTTATACAGCACCTTTTTTGGGTTGTTATAGAGTTCACATTTGGAAATATTCATACAGTTTAGCAAATGCATTGGTGATGCTTCCTCGATGTTACAGATTATGCAGATGGGGAAGACTTTTTTGTCATTGCTAAACTTGATTGGTCTTGTGTGGCTGGACTTGAGGCGAGAGATCATGGTAGTGGCATTGCGATTAAACTTGGAGTTGATGGTAGCTCCTGGATTTTCTGCTGAGTACCAGTGGTGAGTCATGTTCTGAAGAATTGTTCTTTTTATGTTTTCTTTTTGGGTGATTTTAAAAAGATCGAAATCTGTGGTATCACTTGATGTTGCAGCCATTTTTGCTACTTCATCTGCAGTTTCGTTTCCCTTCCCTTTAATCCCACATGGGATGGAATCCATCGGAAGATTATTTCGAAATCCTTATGTATTTTGTTTATGTTTTTTTACTATGTCTCTAAGTATTTCTTGATGGCTAGTGTAGCAGTTCTTAATAGCTTGAAGGGCTGCTAAGGAATCTGTGAAAAATATAAACTCCTTCGGGTTTTGTTTGTCCAAATATTGCAGTACTGTGTTAATGGCTATTAATTCTGCATGGTATGAGTTGCATCCAATACTGTTAGTTGTTTTTAGTTCTATATTATGAGAGCCATAGATGAGTATGCCACTCCCAGAATTGTCATTTGGATTTTTGGAGCCATCTGTGTAGATCTTTATTGAGTCAGTTACATATTCCATTATTTTTGAAAGGGCTAATGATCTCAAGATTTCGGAGTTTTCTAGGGTTTTTTTCTCATGTTTCCTTATTTCAGAGTTGATAACTATATTTTTCTTGTCTTGATTTGGAGGAAATGCTGGGAAGCAGGCTATTTTATTTGGACAATCCAAGGGAATTTTATTTTCTATGATTTCATGCATTGTTGATTTTTTCTTTATTCTGTTTGTTGGTTTCTAGTTTTTAAAAAGTTCACTTGTTCTATGATGTGCAAAGGTTGGCTTTTGTTTCTACAAATTTGGTTAGATTTTCTTGCCACCTAATTTTTAAAGGAACAAGGTTGGATTCAAATTCTGCTATTTTTCCAGGAGTTGTATTCCTTAGTCCACATATGATTTTAGCTGCATTTTTTTGAATTTTTATAAGCTTGTCTAAATTGGTTTGTAGTGCTTGCATCCAGATAGGCAAAGCATATTCCATTATGGGATGGATAATAGAGGTATATATGACTTTTAAGGTTTTAGCATTGGCTCCCCACTCTTTACCTGAGATACTTTTCATGATATTTGGTCTTCTTTTTGCTCTGACTGCAATGCTTAGCGATGGATCCAGAGTAACTCCAAGGTATTTGGGGTTTTCGTTAAATGTAATTAGTTGACTGTTTAGCTTAATCTTTGGTTTCCACTTTCTGAGGTGGTTATTAATAGTAAAAACACAGATTTCTGATTTAGTAGGGTTAATTTTGATTTTCACAGTATGTAGCTAAACTTTCAATGGCTTTGTTTAAGTGACCTTCTGCTGTTTCTAGGTTGTTGTGAGCTGAGAATAGGACCAAATCAGCAGCAAACATAGCTATCTTTGTTTCTTTATTTATATTTTTATCTAAGTCATTTAAGTAGATGGAAAAAAGGAGTGGGTTCAAAATGCTACCTTGAGGGAGTCCCTGTCTTATTTTCACTTTCTTGGAAAAAGATATTATTTATTTTAACTTGAATTGTTCTATTTCTTAGAAAGTCATAGATCCAGTTAAGAACTTTCCCTTCTATTCCAATATGACAAAGTTTGGAAAAGAGTTTCTGCCTCCACACCTTGTCAAAGGCATTGCTAAAATCTATAAAAGCTGCAGTGGTGGATTTGGTAGGTTTGGTCTGGAAGTTATCTTGAATTGTCTGGGTTAAGTAGAAAAGTTGATCAGTTGTTGAGTGATTTCTTCTAAAGGCAGCCTGAAAATGTGGTAGTATACTATTTTTGTTTAGATAGTAATTCAAATGTTGGAGTATCATTTTTTCCATTAATTTGCCTGGAATTGAAGTCAGTGAAATTGGTCTATAACTTCCTGGTTGGTTTTACGGTTTGTTAGGCTTTAAGATTGGTATGATTTGGCTGTCTTCCAGTCTTTCGGAACTTTTCCTTGTTTTAGGCTATTGTTGTATAGGCGAAGTAGCCAATCTAAGGCTAGGGAAGGAAGATGTTTGATCACAATTCTTTGTATGTTATCTGGTCCACATGATTTATTTATATCTAGTCTCTCCAAGGCATCTCCCAATTCAGAGATTGTAAATGGATCCCAGAATAGTTTGTTTTGATATTTTGGGGAATTTGCATTTTTCTGCTGTCGAGCCTGTTTTGATATTTGATAGTCTTTCCTAGTATTCATCTCTAGTTTGCTTATATTTTGAAAATGAAAGGCCAAGGTATTTGTGATCTCCCTATCTTCAATTTTGATATTTCCATCTGGATCTTTTAGCGTGTTAGTCTCACTTGCCTTTGGTAGGGCTCTTTGTAAATTAGCAGTCAGTTTCCAAAGTTTGGTATCTGAAGTGTTTGGATTTAAGTTGTGGCAAAATTCTTGCCACCTAGTTCTTTGTAATATATTATATTTTTGTTTAATTTCAGCATTTATCTTGTTGTACTCAATCCTGGTTTCTGGAGAGCTTCCAATTTTTAAGATGTTAAATAATTCATTTCGTTTAGTTATTTTACTGGCAAGTTCCTGGTGAACCTTTGTGTAGTTTTTATTTCAAACAGGAGAAAAGTGGAAATAACTTTTCTCCTGTAGCCTTTGGGATAGATACTTTTCTTTGTTAGGTATGTGTGATCTTTCAGCATTTTACTTACTTCATCCTTGTTTAACCCTTTAACTGCTGAGAACGTATTATTACAGGCTCAGAAATACACATCTGCTTTGCTGAGCCTGTATATGTATGGTTGGCGCACCTCCCATATTCAGACAATTTTTTAGTATGGAAAGAATCATCATAAGATATTCAAACTTCACGGGTAGGTTCCTCCATCTATTGCCAACCAATTGAAGTTTATTTGACTTAGGTTTCTGTCCTTGTATGACATCTAAAGAGAAAAATTTGAACTGGTGCAACTAAAGGTTTCTGTCCTTGTATGGCATCTAAAGAGAAAAATTTGAACTGGTGCAACTAATCATATGCAGCACGATGCATAAACTAATGATTGTGAGGATTTCAGGGATGTCTCAATATGGCGTCTACCAGTAAATATTCATGTTATCTTACTGATGATCAAATTGATGAATTGTTAACAACAAATGAGTCGGGAGAAGAATTGTCTGAGTTAAGTGAATTGTGTACTTCAGATGAAGAAGAACCTGGTGAAATAAGTTTTACAAGTGAGCAAGATAGTGACAAAAGTCTCGATATGAACGTGCATAAGCGAATGCATACTGAAGATGTATTGTTCAAATGGGGTGCTGATGCATTTACTCCAAGTGTACACGAATTTGATAGCAGTAATTCAGGAATAATCACAGGTAATATTACTGATGATTCTTCAGCTTTAGATATTTTTTAACAATATTTTACCATAGAACTAATGACAACAATAGCTGACGAAACAAACAAGTTTCATACCTTCACCACAAATAATAGACCATCTACACCATCTTCATGACTAAAGCAGTGGAAAAACACCCCCCCCCCCCTCAAGAACTTTACATTTTTCTAGCTATTACACTGCTAATGACGGGTAAAAAAACTTAAAATTAAAATTTCTGAATATTGGTCTACAGATCCTCTCAACCCCCCAGTTTTCTGATTTGATGGCCCAGGACAGATTTTTGTTGTTACTTAGATTATTGCATTTTAGTGATAATGAAAATCAACCTGAAGGAGACAGATTATATAAGTTGAAATCTGTAATTGAAAGTCTAAGAAAAAGTTTCAGTGAAATGTTCTACCCCTTTCAAAATTTGTGTATAGAGTCTTGTTCTTTTTAAAGGTAGATTATCATTTGCCCAGTACATTCCTTCAAAAAGAAGTCGATTTGGAATAAAACTATTTCTCATCTGTGACTGTGAAACATGCTACATCACATATTTCATAGTGTACACTGGGAAGGACACAGACATCTTCCCTGAGTGTGACCTTGGTGTGTCGAGTGCAGCTGTGAAAACACTTATGAAATATTTACATAGGGGTCACACACTATGGATCGACAACTGGTATTCCAGCCCTCTACTTTTCGACTGGTTGCCTAAAAACAAGACCAATGCATGTGGTACAGTCAGGAAAAATAGAAAGGGAATGCCTAAATTTTCACAGAAACTAAATAAGGGACAAATAGAAGCAAAACATACAGACAATATTCTTGCAATAAGGTGGCTTGACAGGAAAGAAGTTTCTATGCTAACATTGCATGAAAATGATGTTACACAGACGAACAAAAAAGATCGACAGACAAGAGAGAATATTGTGAAACCACATTGTGTGGTGGATTACAATGTCAACATGGGTGCTGTAGACAGGATAGATATGTATGATGGTCACTTCTGTTGAGTGTATGAGAAAAACTATGAAGTGGTACAAAAAACTATTTTTTCCACCTTCTGGATATGACCATACTAAATTCCCACTATCTCTATAATGTAAAATTTGAAAAAAAAAAAACAAACTTAGAAGACTACCAACTCATGCTTATCAGGGAAATAATTCAAAAGTACCATATCCCCTAGAAAAACAGGGAGGTTGAAAAGATGTCCATCACCTGGAGATCAACCACTGCGTCTCAAAGAAAGGCATCTCCCTTCTCTTGTACCTTCTACTGAGAAGAAGAAGAATGCAGCTCAAGTTTGTTATGTGTGTTCCAATCTCTTCAGCAGAAGTGTCATGAGAGCCGGTATATGTGCACCAAATGTGGTGTTGGACTCTGTGTACAGCCCTGTTTTGAAAAATATTATTCCATGCTAAATTTTTAGCATTTTTATACCCTGGCACTTGGTAGGCTTAATAATAACTCTGTTGTAAATAATAGTGCTCTTTATATATATTTTGATTAATTTCTACATAAATTGTGTGTAATTTGCATAATCAAGTGGACACCCTTGATTATGCAAATTTTATAAAACACTATTATTGCCATTTTTGTGAGTGAACAAGTGTATATCAAGAATGTATGATGCTGTGTGGACTTCTTACTTCAGTAAGAATTTTAATTGATTTTATTTTTAAATTTTTTACAAAATTAATTCAGCACATGGGACAATATCAGTAGAATATAAAATTAGCAGTTAAAGGGTTAATCCTTTACCTAAGTGGAAGCAAACAGATCATTCATCTCCTTATCAGAATTAGCAACAATCATTTTCACTCATTCAACACTCTGGATCTCTTAACTAGTTCTTCCTCCAGGTACTTTGTTTAGATGACTGTTCTTCTTGGTAATTCAGATCACAATCTCATCCAAGTTTTATCTCTGGTGTAGCAACCTCATGCTCTGACATTACAATTATGCCAAAGTGGGAGGAATTATGTGACTTTTACATGGAACATGGGAAGAAAAGTAACATAAGTTCAGAAGAACATGTTTTCATTCTTCTGGAGATACTTGTTGCAGAAATAATTTATGTTGGAATAAAAGCTTTCATTCCTCACTCTGTTCAGATTTCCCAAACCATGTCTAAATGAAGTATGGTTCTTCAAGAAGTGTGCCAGGGAGGGGGTCAAAGAAAAGCAAACAGCCTAACACAGGTGGCTTGAGACCAAAATACCAGCTTCCTTCACAGTTGCTTACAACACCATTGTGAAACCACCATTAAAAGGGCAAAAATAAATTCAACAAGGATAAATGTAGAAAGCTGCTTGTGCCTTCTCTGGTCCCTTGCCAAAGCTGTTGGGTTCAACATTTGCCCATCTGTGCTGTATCCTCTATCACACTCTAACTGTAGAATTGTAACATCACCTAAATTTAAGGCTGATGTCTTGGCTTTATTCTTCTCTTCCATCTCCTCCTTATTAACCTTATTCTTCTTTGGACCCTGGCCACAGAAAGATTTGGAGAAACTTTTGTGGTTGCTTTTGATATTTCCAAGACATTTGACCAAGTCCAGCAACATGGCCTTCTTACCAAGTTACCACTTATGGTTTCTACCATATCCTTTATGAGTGGATTGGTAGCATCTTCTCATCAGATTTTGATGAAAATTGATGGAATTTTTCAGTTTATGGAGGTTGGAGAAAGGACATCCTTGGAAACTGAGAATGAAGGCCGCTAAGAAGGGGGTGAGGGCTAGATTTTTCTCTCAGAAGGTGGTGCGTGATTGGAATGGATTGCCTTTGGATGTTGTGAGTGCAAGCAGTGTGAATGAATTCAAGAATAAGTATGAGAGCTGGTGTGTGTAGTATGTGGCCTCCCTTGATGAGTCTCTGACTCCCTGGAGGTCTCTCTTAATAATAATATACATCAATGCCCCCCCCCCTCTCTCTCTCACTTGACATCCAATCCTATTTATAGCTTTGATGATGACAGTATGAAGTAAGAGTAAATTAGTAGCTGTATTAAAAGTAGCATTGAAACAAATTTTAACTTATGAATACGAGAGCTAGTTAGAACTAAACAAAACAAAGACTGAAGACTACATATAAGAGTCATGAGAAAAATGGGGGGGAATGAACAGATTAGCATCAATGATGGAATTGAATTATAAATAAAAATAGTAGGAACTTGACATTGTTAGCATTCAGGAATGTATAAGCAGAGCTGATCTTAAGTGATAGGGGTTACTTAAACAGAATTGAAGAGGAGAGAGATTAGCAGAGCAGGTGTTTGCTGCTAAGATGGCAGGGAAAAGACCAAGATATGGGTGGATTGATGCAATTAGAAGTGCCTAGAAGATTGAAATATAAGAGCTGACAATATTGGAATCCTGGTTCCAATTTGGCAGAAAATTGCTTAAGAAGTTAGTAATAATATAAACTTTTCATGTAGTATCATCAATTCCTGTATAGCCCTTGAAGGTACATATTAGATTTGATGATATATATTATCTCCTGTATACACCTCCATATCATATGATGTGGTAAATATTTCACTCTCAGATAAATGGGTGTACTCCTCAACACTCAGAATATATTATAGTCCCATGTTTTATTTCTGGATCTGGTCATTTTCTAAGCTTTTGTTAATGCTATGGCTAATTTTAACCCTATTAGTCTGTGAAGAAAAAAAATCATTATAAATGATAAAAAATTTATTATTTTTTTTATTAATAGCATTTTTTGCTACATTTCACTTCTTACACTTGTCTTGAATCACTTTTATGGAAACAAGCAAACAATTTCTTCTCTACCATTATAAGCAAACATTGAAAGTGTCCAGTGTCATAAAAACTCAATAAAACTGTTAGGTCCATACATTCCTGAATTCTGACTGACTCTAATATTGCTAGATGGACATGGGCAGTGATGTCACGTGGCAATTCAGAAAACAATCAAAAAACATTTAGGTTAGAACCAGTCAATATGAAATATGGGAAAATAAACACTTCTTTCTCACCTTTCCAAGTTTTATTATCAACTGTTAATGGTCAAATTCGATGTGTTATGATTAACTGGTTATTTTACAGTTTGACTTTAGTGCTCTCTCTCTCTCTCTCTAAAGAATAAAATGATACGTGTGTATGTATCTTACCCTCTCATTGGTCATATTTCATTATGACAAAATCAGTGATAATCATCCAAACAAGTATTTGTTTCAATCTGTGATTAGAGGAATTTTAAGAACTCCACGTGGAAGCCAAAATATATCTTTAAATGTCAGCTTACCTTCTGAAAGGAACAGATGAAAACTATAGTCTTCTGTATGAAGTGCAGTAAGTAATATATATACGAGGTGCATCTAAAAAGTTCAGTGAATGGTATCAGAAAACAAACAAATTACTTTTATTTTTATTGGCCTTCAAAACAATTGGCATCCTTCACAACACACTTTTGGCAACGTTCATAAAGCTTCTGGAAACTGTCAGCAAAGGCCTCTTTAGTAATTAATTGCAGAACCGCTGTCACACGTTCTTGCCGCCACATCTGTAAAACATGTGCCTTTCATGATGCTCTTCAGGCGGGGAAACAGAAGTCCACAGACACCAGATCAGGGGAGTACAGTGGATGAATGAGAACAGGTACAGCACTGAGCCAAGAATTGTGGATCACACAGTGCGCAGACGTGTTATCGTGCAGCAACATCCACTGTCCAGTCTTGTGCAACTCTGGCCAAACACGGCGGATACATCGTAGCAACTGTTTCAAAACTTCCTTGTAGAATGAGTGTTTGCGGTTTGACCCTCAGGAACGAATTCCTTATGGATGATGCCATCGTTGTCAAAGAAGGCGATCAACATTGTCTTGACCTTGGACTTTTGCAGGTGACTTTTTGGGTTGTGGGAAAGATGGTGAATGGCATTTCATCAATTGGCGCTTAGATTCTAGATGGAACTGGTAGCACCAGATCTCATCTCCTGTGACGATGGTTGGCAAAAAGGATGGATCCTGGTCACACATGGTAATGAAATCTCCAGAGGTTTCCATCTGTTTTGCTTTCTGTTCTTCTGTCAGCTTGTGCGGCACAAACTGGGAACAGATCTTCCACTTACCCAAATCTTCGTGGATGATAGTGTGCACTGTGTCCTTGCTAATGCCCAATTCTTCTGTCAGCAATCGTAGAGTCAGTCGCCGATCTCGTGCCGGCATTTGTCGCACTCGCTCAATCATGTCTGGGGTTCTGCTTGTCGATGGCTGACCCGAATGTAGCTTATCCTCAGTCATTTCCTTCCCATCATGAAAGCGTTTGAACCAGTCGTAAACACATTTTCTGCTCACGGCTTCTGTCCCGTACACTTGCACCAACATTTCATGTTTCATGCATCTCCGGCGCCGTTTTCCCCAATTTGTAGCAGAACTTGATGTTTACTCGTTGCTCCATTGCACTGTGACCCTACCTCTCACACTGACTATGTTCGACTGCCCGCAGCAGGTTTACCCTGATGGTCACGTGTACTCCACGCTAGGTGGCGCTTCTCAACATGTCTGCATGGTCATGTGCATGCGCGCACACCTGGCCCATGTTGCCGTTGAGATATTGGACTATTCACCGAACTTTTCAGACTGCCCTCGTATATACTAAACATATTAAAAAAAAATTATAATTCCTATTTTTAAATATATACTTAATGAAAATAAAATAATTTTTTATAACTTTTCAAGTATGGTTTAGGCAGCATCAGTGTATATTATGCAAAACATTTAACTTTTTTCTTTGTTTTTATTTCAAAAGAGATTCAGTTTACTGTTGCTAGAAGAAATTATACATTTTTCCGTGTGACAAAAGCTTGAAAAGTAAGATCAGTGAAATGAAAATATCCTCGGGTTTTATGCATGTGAATGAATACACAATATTAGTGGATCATTTCTTAATGCTCTAAGACAAATTAATCTTGCAATTATTTTGTAGGCTGGATGTAGGTAGGTCAGTGATTGAAATAACAGTATGCTATAGTAATCATAATGCTTTAATTATTTTCTAAAAGTTTCTCATCTATTATTACAAGACAGAATATTATCACAGGTATGTGCATGTTATATTCTCAGAATTATCTTTCAACTGTGGCGCAATTTACAGACAATACACTGGCCTCATAGCATTAGTTGCTTTGGCCATAACTTCAAATAGCTCCTTCAGTTGTGAGTGTTCATTTAATTAGTTTTACTTTCACTTGTAAATATTAAAATATCATTTACATTAAACAGTTTCTTTAGAATGAAAGTGCAATTTACACTGCAACTCAGAAAATAGTTAATTATTTGAACTGGAACCTTATATTTATTCATAAGTAGATTTCTTATTTGATTGTCTCTTTATTGACCTTGATTTTTGATGCTTATAAATAAATAGCTCCTTTAGTGTAAGGTGTTGATATATTTATTTGTAAACTTTTTTAACATAAAAAACCCCTTTAAAACAGCTCAGTATTATTAAACAATCAGCTATATTCTTTCTTTACATGTTACATAGTTTTTACTTTTCATATTTACATATTATACACATGGGACATTTAAGGTGAAAGAAAACAATCATGCCTTTCTCTTAAAATTGCAGTTTACAATTTCAGAAGCTAAATTTTAATATGCAGGTCCAGTTTTCAAAATGATTTGCATGGATATGATACCCATCATATTTTTATTATTGAATTATTGTTTCTTACATTCCATAATAAACATCATACCTGCAAGTGCCACACCTGACATGTAAAATTTTGCATTTTAAATCAAACCATGTTCCAAATTAGTACATAACTTTGTTGCAGCTTGTAATAATGCTGATCCCTCAATTATCCAACCACTGTAGGAGAGTGATTTGCTGGCGAGATAATGGGAGTGGAGTACATTTACACGATGTTGTATCAGAGGTCATTTGACCTATTAACCTATTCAATGATTATTTTAACTGAAGGATTGAAGAGTCTCTCTTGAATACCTCCCCCAAAGAATGTATATAATTATACAAAGTTCTTTAATTTGCTACAGCATATATAAAAATGCATTTTGCAAAACTTCTTGCCTGGCACATTTCAGCCTCATAGAAAAAGCCAGTAGTTATGTAATGTGCAGATGGCAGTATAACAATGACCAAGGATATTGGTCTGTAATAGTAGGAATATATCACACTGTAGCTATGACCTACCTGCACTATTTGCATTGCAGGCAGGTAATCTGTTAGAAACATGCTTTGTGGCAGATCAGTATGCATATTGAAACAGGTCACAATTTATAACACCTTTATTTTGACAATTATTAGCTATAGGGCTGGTAATAATAGGATATTACATTGTGGCTAAGCCCTACTTGCACTAATTGCAGCACAGAGATGTTGGTTTGTGTGCATATTGAAATTGATGGCAATAATTTATTAGCTGTTTAGATATGAGTCTGTAATAGGATATCACAATATGGCTATGACATACCTGCATGAATTATAGTCTGTTACAAACGTGTTTTGTGACGGAGATTGTTGGTCAGTGTGGTGAGATACAACATATGTTCTGCAGTTCAACAAGAGGGAAATGGGTATACTGAGATTATGCACAAGAAATTTTGGACAGAGTCCAAATCTGATGGATCCAAATAGCAGCTGAGGCTGCAATATTTTAATGGAAATCCACAGAAGTTGTAAATATATTCCACATTAGTATTGTGGGTTTGAAAATAAGTGTTAGATAATCTAGTTTTACAAATGAGAACTCATCTGTGCCTTGAGTGAGATCAACTCCACAGTTGTTTGGAAAACAGAAGCACTATCAACTTGGTAAACATTTAAAATTTTCTTTTAGCCCATGTTTTGTCTTTTTCCAGAACGTGTGTGTGCAGTTAATGGTATGTTCCATAAGACCAAAGATTCTATTAGGGGATACTGAATGTAGGCTCTTCAAATCTTTGAGGTGACTGAATTGAGCAAAGCCATATGAACAGGAACATATATGAGTGAGACAGTAGATCTTATTTTATGCTTGTTAGGTGAAATTGACTTATAACCATAATGTTAAAAGTAGGTTTTCTCTCATGTCATTTTTAGGAGATTTTCAGTAATTTTTTTTGGCCTGTTCAGTATAATTTCAGTATAGTGAACAGGCCAAAGTAAGTGAAAGTGAGGCCAGTCTCCTCCAGACGTTGAAGGGCTTTCTTCCCAGAAACTTGGATGCTTCATCTCACAAAACAGGCATAATATGCTAGTCTCGTATTGTTGCTTTGGCTGCCATTCCAACAATCACCAACTGCTCTGTGCATATGATTGAAAATAACCTGTGTGAGCTTTTTTCCTATGATTTATAAGGTGAATTGTATATTTGGATGAATCAAGTTGATTTTTTGAAGAAAGTCATCAAATTTAGCACATGAATTCAAATTGCAATAATAGATCCAAAAGTAGAGCTATAGAAGAACATGGATTGTGTAATAGTGACACTGTCTTCTTGTGTGTATATATATATATATTTTTTTTTCCTCTGAAGAATGAAATGATCAAAGATTTTTAAGAAGGATGAAGGCAGTCCTTTAGATCTGATGTAATGCATAATAGATTCATGTGATTTCTGAGAAACTAGCAAACTGTACCCAGTTTACATTTAAAAAAATCTATATATATATAATTAATTATGGATGAATGTCTTTAGGTGGACAACAGATTTATCATCTAGTGTGAGGGAGGATGCTGCCTTACTCATTGGAGGCATGAAGTGACTTGAAAAAGTATGGTCTCTAGAGCAGGTTTCCCATATTATGTCATGTTTAGCCCTTGGCTAAACATGACATAATATGGGAAAGTAGTTCATGATACCATGAAGATACCATGAACAGTTCATGATACCATGAACATTTCATGAAGTAGTTCATGATACCATGACATGACATGGGAAAGTAGTTCATGATACCCTTTGGCTAGATATTTTCAGCTCTGTATGAGGTGAACTAACTCACCTTAAAATGGTGAGTTAGCTAATCTCATGTGGAAATGACAAGTTTTTCCACCCACAAAACAAACCAGCCTGAGAATACACAAAGTTCACATATGTAGCAGACTGTGTAGATAGGATTAAGTGCACTATCATAGCATTAGGTTTTATGTGAAACTAAGTTACCTGACTATGGTGACAAGCTATTAAGCCTGATATGCAATTGAGGACTGAAGTAGCTTGTTTCAAGTTTGGTCTGTAGAGTAGAGTTTCCACATTGGCTATATTAATCCATGGTACTAAGTATGCAACAGATTTCATGGATAGGATTTACATGAATATATAAATCAGATTATAGATTTTTTACCCCCCCCCCCATACACAGTTATCTTTGTAAGAATTTAATTTTGATGCTAAAGATCATGTAATTTGCAGTCTTACAACAGCTGTGTTATAAACTTCTGATGACACTAATACATGTTGAAACATTAAAAGTATAAATAGCTAATTCTCAAAATTATTTATCTGTAAATTACCATAAACTTTAACAAAAATTCTGTCAAGCAACTAAATTAGTGATTGTGAACGTTTTTACATATGTCAGTTTCATTATTCTAGGAGAGATGTCACTGAGCCCAGCTGCAATACTATAATTTTCCATTCTTTAATTAAGTTATAATAATAAACAACACACACTCAAAAAAACACAAACGTGTATTTTAATGCAAGATTGTCCAGCCACATTGCAGACTTTACAATGGAGACCAGTGGATATGCAGCTGCTTACAAGCATGACTGTCTTCTCCTACCTTCAACTGGTATGATGGAGATAGAAGAAGCAGTGGTAAATAAAGATGGATTCATTTGTGTTGTATCAAGATGTCTGTGTGCTGTAAGGTCATGTCAAAATTTGTGCAATTTTATCTTTTTGTATGTGCTCTAGAAAAGATTGCTCCAGCCAAACATGAAAGGTTGGTCAACGTTAACAGGTTTTTCTACTCAGTTTATATAATGGTGATTTGAGAATATTAATAAGGAAAATTCATCTTTGCCTAAAAATCATAAAAATATGTGTAGGATATTTTAAATGAGCTGCCACACCTTTCTGTGAAAGAACTAGCTACTGTTAGAGAAGG
Source organism: Typopeltis vanoorti (assembly GCF_054136105.1). Classification (NCBI taxonomy): domain Eukaryota; kingdom Metazoa; phylum Arthropoda; class Arachnida; order Uropygi; family Thelyphonidae; genus Typopeltis; species Typopeltis vanoorti. Next base: position 28,859,224 of record NC_143570.1, read on the forward strand.
AAGGTGTACAAAATTCATGGATCTACCTATCCAAATCTTGAGCTTATATTTAAGCTTGGGTGCTGGTTTATACTCAGAATTATTCGAAGTTTTTCCACTTGGTTATACTATAAATTAAAGATACCAAGAAATTATATACTTGGTTTAATCCTTTATCCAAGTGTAAGCAAACTTAAAATTCATAATTGGAAAATTTCATATTGAAATTGGCTAAAGGACATTGGCTCCTCCATCTCAACAGTCAGCACCTCAGAAAAAGAAATAATAGTCTGTCCCTTAGATACTTTCATCACGTCTTCCCAGAGGCACCTTTTATTTCTTTCTCAATTTACAGAAAACTCACACAGGTAGATCTATACACAAACTTTCCCTCAACAATATGGTGTTATTTTTTTTTTTTATGCCCTCACTCACAAGCAGCTCAATTGTAAACCTCTATAGTACATTTGTATTGTGGGTGGGCTATGGATTCCCCCCCTCTCCCATTTTTATTGATTTTATATAATATTTTTACTTATTTTTTACATAGTCTGGAACCCCTGCTCTAGACACCAGTCATGGAACTTTTTCAAGTCACTTCAGGCCTTCAATAAGTGGGACAGTAGTCTTCACTAAGCAATGAAATTTCCCACCCAAAGACAACCACAAACATCCATGCCCACAGCAGGATTCAAATCTGCAGCCTGTTAGTTGGAGAGCAGATTATGCTTCACAGTTATATTTAAATAAATATTAAAATCATTGTCAACACAGCTTCCAATCAGGTGTCCCTTATAGCTGAACTCCTTTATTTGCCAGACCTTCATGTCCAATGGCTATTATGCCAAATAAAAAAAAGTTGTTCTCTATATCTCTCATCACATATAGATATAGATTACAGTAATGCTATTACTATTCCTTATAGCTGGGGCATTTCAGAAAAAAAAGGCAGAACTTTAATATGTGCACTGCTTTCACCAGTCTGGCTGGCTGCCTTTATTCCCCCTCCTAAGGATCTCTCTCTTGTTTACAGGTTTTTTTTTGTAAATTATCACATTACAATCAAATCGTGGGAGACTTTTCTTGAACAACACAAGAAATACATCTGCTGCCATAACTAGGGTTACTCATGGTCAGGTTTAGCTGACCATGCCTTTTTATATCTTGTGGAGAATCAAATGGGGAAAAAAAAAGTACTAGGCTTCACTGCAACGAATACAAGCTTGAAAGACTAAGAATTAGCAGATTTTTTTTTTAAAAAAAAAAAAACAATCTAAAAACCTACTCAGCAGTTGAGGCCAGCCTACAGCATTCTCACCACTTTAAGCTTCAGTCTTTTTTCCATTTATGTGTGTGCACTCTTATAATATTAAGATTGTATCCCTGATGATGATTTTGTAACAGATGAAATATAGGATTTATTAAACTTGTTTAATTATTTCTCTGTGCTGCATTTATTCCATTAAACCCAATGAGAAATCTTGAGAATTTAGCTTGCATCATTGTTGATCATTGGTGCTATGATGACATCCCCCCCCCCTCCCCAAACTATAATTTCTTTCTCAGTACACACACACAGTGAGGATAACGCATATATCATTCTTTTACCATATTGACGCATGTTTCTGTTTTCAGATTCTGAGATTGCTTCATTAACATTTCTTTGGGAAAACTTGGCAGTTGTGCACAGCTCATTTTAAATAAATAATTATGGAAGTACTGTTATATGATCCACTCAGATCATGCAAATTTGTAAATAATTTGAAGATAAGGTAGGCCAGTGACATTATCATGCTTTGGACAAGTGCATAATGAACACAATTTGGGAACGTCAAAGTTAGATCTATCACTGATAAAATAACAGCGCTGGTTTAGGCACATCATGAGATGCTTTGTAGATTCCATGATGCAGAAGGTAATGGAAATGTATAAAACTGAGAGGATGTGGTGAATCCTGTTTGACATGGATGTCCCTTAATAATAATAAAAAAAAAAAAAAAACTTCCAAACTGTTGGAGACATCAACAACCCAGAACAGAATATCCTGATGATTATGGAGAGTCAACTTTATTTTATCACTATTTTCCCAAGACTTGTAACTAAGTCTTGGGAATAGTGATAAAATGAAGACTTTCAGATTCATCACTGTCATCTAATGATTCGTAAAGAATGACAATGCATTTTGCTAGTAAAAATAAATGCTGGCTCATTCCAGCAATTGGCAAATATATCTTAAAAGAATAATTAGTTTATATGTATCCTTATTTGTTAAATAAGGATACATATAAACTAGTGTTGCAAGCTGAGATCATAAATAGTAAACTACCTGTTTTTTTTTTGTATGACATATTTCTTCAGAAGAGCCCTGTAAATATATTCCTCTGCATATTTATTTAATGGTATTCACATAAGTGCTCAATATGGTTAAAAAAATATTGTAATGCAGACAAAACATTTTAAATCAACAAATTTGTAAAACCTAGCATCAACTAGTGTTGCTTAAATTTGCAACAGACAATAAAAGAATATATACAGACCACATCTTAACTTGCAGCATTGCAAACAGTGTACTAAGTTAAAATACCTTTAGAGAGTGGGAATCAGTGCATGTGTGAAAGAGATAGGATATTCAGTTGTTTATGATCAAAGTTGGAATAGTGATCAATTGTCATTTCTTATGTTAATATGGAGATACTAATATAACTTTGAATCTAGTGATGAAGCCACTTAAAATACCATTAAGAATAACAACTCTTAGGAGGGGAGAATATTAAGCTTGTGTTCACTCTTTACTCATCAAGAGATTGTGCATTATAAAAGACAGAAGTAATTAACATGTAAGGAACTTTTTTTTTTTTTTTCATCCAAGGCCAAAAATCACTTTGTGATGTGCACATTGTAAAAAATGATCTGTAAAGCAATGCTTGCCTGGATGAGTGGATAGTATACCCACTCTTCAACTATCCCACCAGTTTATGAAATTACGTGTGCAGACGTAATTTCTTCAGAGAGAGAGAGTGGCTAGCATTTGGAGAAGCAGTACAAAACAAGGGATCAGTGTTTTGATAAATGCTTCTCCATGGGCTTGTTTAATTTGTGTGTATATTATTAATCTTAAGGCTAATTGAAAGCATGTGTGAAAGAGATAGGATGTTTAGTTTGTTTATAATAAAAGTTTGGGTAATGATCGATAGTCATTTCCTGCTTTCTCAAATCCTCATGAAGGGAGGATTTGGGAAGGCAAGAAGTAGTATACTATGTGATTCACACTTTTTTTTTTAAAATCCTATGTGTTATTTTTTGTAATAACAGCAGCTCAATTTCTGAATAAAAATCACTAGATTTAATATGATAATGAAATTATTAAAATAGAAATTACAACATCCATACCATTTCCATTTTGTCTGTATGTAAAGAATCAACAAAGATATAATATTAAAATGTATGTCCTACTTGTGTTAGCTAATTAACATTATAGATTAGCAAGCCATGCAGGATGTACAGTTTCTATGATTTCAGTTCTGGAAATAGTGCCTGATGATAACCTAGAGTGGCATAGAATGTTTAATAATCTTAAATAAGCATTATAAAAATTGTTTTCCAGTTTTTTAATCTCACTCCCACTCATGAAAGGTGTAAGCCGATAGTGCATCAAGTACATGCTAAGGGTTTTTTATTTTTCACATAATCCATAAACCCTGCTCTAGAGACCAAACATGGAACTTTTTCAAGCCGCTTCAGGCCTTCAGTATGTAGGATCTCACACTGGGCAATGCAATTCATCTCCCACCTAAGAATAATCGCAAACATCCTTGCCCATGGGATTCAAATCACAGCTTGTTAGTTGGAGAGGCAAACCACTCAACCAACTAATAGGTCAGTTTGCACAATTTAAACAAAGAATGCTATGATCATGGCAAGGTTATTTACCCCCCCCCCCAAATGAAATTTTAATCATATTTCTGTCTTGTTTTATTATATGCAGTTTTAACCTTTAATGGGAAAGGGGGAGGGGAGTGTCAAAAGCATATAAAGTAGCAACCACTGACAGTGATTTCATATGCAATTTACATAGCTGAGAGATGCTACATATCAACATTTCAACAAATACTAAAAACAGCTGAAAAATTAATTCTGTTTGCATCATACAGAAAATAACTAAAAACTTAAATTGCATAATCTCTTGCTTAAATTGTGCTTCATGAAAAAGGACATTTTTTTATGTAAATAGTTTCCATGGGATTATTCCATATGAAGATGGACTGGAATGCTTTTTAAGTTTGTTGCTTTCATGAGGATTACTGAAGCTATATGAACTAATATTTTCACAAAATGTAACTGTGAGGTTACATTTTATGTAATCCATTAAAACTCATGTTACAAGAAAACTGAATGATATGAATGTTGTAATTCATGAAATATCCTTTAACAATAATAATTTTATGATTGATCAAATCTGATGAATTTTTTCCATTTTCAAAATTGAACTTTAACCAAGATATTAAGATTCCATCAAGAAGTTTTGATAATTAAATATAAAAATATACAAAAGCAAACATAACTCAAACTTCAAAATAACTTATGTTATCCAAGTTGACATTATGATGTATGGTCAAGTGAAACTGAGTCCTAAGAAAGAATGATATATATAGCCAAAATTTATTCAATATTGGAGCTTGTATGAAGAATGCAGTTTCCACTGAGCATGAAAGAAACTTTTTGAATTAGTTTTGGACTCAAATCTTTAAAGGTAATGCCTTCAAAGATATGACTCTGAAACTAACTTTAAAAGTATATAATAATTTTTGCAGATTGCACTAAAAAACACAAACAATACATTAACCTATAGCATGGATATCTGTGTATATATTCAGGTAGTAGTAGATAATTTATCATCTTTCTTATTGGTGGCTGGCATCTTAAAAACCTTTTTTTTTTTTTTTTTTTAATTTTATTTCTAGGGATTCCCATGATTATCTGATCTTGTCCTGGTCACAATATTAAAATATATAGGTTATGGTTATGGGTGGAAGTGACACATACACAAAATGCATTTGCTTGAACTAAGTGAAAAAAGACTAATGTTTTTCATACAAAAATAAAATTTTATAATGAAAATTTTAATGTAAAATCCATTTATGTAAATGTTTGAAAAATGAATATTTTTAATCTCCAAAGAGAAAAACTCCCATCTTCTACAAGTTGGAGTAGATGAATTAATTTATTTGAAAGTTCAGAATGTGGAATAGATAGTATTTGTAATTTAAAGATATTCACTGAAAGTTTCAACAGCTACATAAAAATAATATTAATCATGAGTGACAGCAAAGGTTCATGCAGATTTAGACTGGATATTGGTCTGATCAAATTACAGTAATTCACTGTTTTGAATTACTGTAATTCACTGTTTTGAAGGTTGGATAAATGGTACATTACTGTACTTCAAAACATAGTCTTTTGCTTAGGTAATAAAAAATACAAGGTTAACTTTATTCTTTGGATAAGTTTAATGTGGAGAATGAAAAGGTCCTATAAATATTATCATAGCAATAAGTGAAATAAAAAATATTTTCAAAATGGTATGGTAAAGTAACTGCAGTGGATATTTTCTCCAGACTCTTCACAGACTTGTTGAGGGTGATGTACGGAGACAAGTGAGATGGGGACCTGAGTAAATTTCCATAAACTATTATCTACCTTTACAGAACTCAAAATGAAAACCTCTGTAGAGGATGGAATGCTACTTTGAAGATAAAATGTTTGAAGTTTTATCCTGATAATCTGTTCAGAAATTCATTGGATGCAAGAATTGTTATGCAGCTAACCTCCAACTATTCTTGAGCAGTTTGAGTTGGTTTTGTGTTTTTTAGGGCGTTGTTCTTGAATATATTACTAAAAATAGTAGAAATGTAGATTTTGCATGTTCTATTTCTTATTATAACAGTGTCCACAGAAAGCAAGCCTGATGAAAATTATTGGTGGTGTTGGTAGATTTTTGATATGGTGCTTAATTAGATAAAGAACGAAGATTATATCCTATGCATATCTGTTTTTATTTCAGAGGACTTAGATCAAAAGGCATTCATTTACTAGATGAAGTATAAGGAGGGAGAGAGAGATTGTTATTTTGGATTCAAATATAAACTGCATCCTTAGATGAATGGCATTAATTTTCTTTATGTAATCTTGGAACTCTATTAAGGAAATTTGCCATACTGCAAAAGTATCATCTATAAATGGTGGAAATTTTATTCAAAATTTCTTGCAAAATAGCTGTTCCTTCTGTTCATTTTTTAATTTGATTGTTGAAATAACTAAGATTAACTCAAAAATTAATATCAGTGAGAAATTTTGTTTGTGTAAATTCAGTTCCAACAGCATGATATTGAAACAGTATCTAGACTCAGAGTATTTGTAGATGCAAGACGAAGTTCCATTCTGATATAAAAATTGTACAGCAGCTCAGGTAATCCATACCTACCACAGAATAAAGTAGCATTTTGGTCTAACAGGGCTTGGCACATTTACCACTTGTTAATGAAAATATTACCATCTATTTTTTCTGTATCTAGGATTTCTATCCTAGATACAGAAAATCATAATCAAATTTTTGATATCTACCCTCAAGGGGTATAAAATACTAGGACAGGAATAATATAAACTTATGTATATTATTAATACTCAGATTTTTTTTTTTTTTTATAGTTTGGTCCTCTAACTACATCAAACCACTTAGATTTTGATCTTCCTCTGTCTTTTTCCTGCCATCCTCTCGCTTATCAAGAGCTAAATGTTTTTGCTTTATAATTGTGACTTTATCTAAAAGTCACAATTATGCAGCCGTTACCAAGACATAACATACCTAACAGATTTCTTCTGAATAATAGAGGCCTGTGTAATGTTCCTTGGTACCAAACTTCAGTTGGAAGCTGCTTGCATCCTATATAGAGAAACACATACACTTTCCAATTTAACCTACTCTGAGTTTAAATCATTAGATTCCTTAAAACAGATTACTCATTTGATCATCATGAAAGCTAATAAAGGTGGTAATTCTGGATTAAAAAGGAATACTATAGGAAGCTTATATTACTGCTAAAAATTTAACAATTCATGTTAAGCCTACTCAATGAAATGAGGAATCAAAAAAGAAACTTACAATATACATTGGACACCCATCTGACATATGGCCTTCCTGAAGTTCACAAACAAGGCTTTTAATGTTTCCTACCCATGAAAGGTTGTAAACCTATAGTACATTAGTATCATGAACAGGCTAAGACATTTTTTATTTTATTTTTACATAATCTAGAGACCAAATGTGCAACTTTTTTTCAAGCCACTATAGGCCTCCAGTAAGCAGGGTGATGAAAGTTCCTGTTAAAGACAATTATGAAAATCCATGAGCTCGAAGATTTGTAAACCAAATAACATTTGTCTAGAGAGTTTATGCATCAAACTAAATAAGAATTAAAACTCATTCTTTACTAACCAGATGGAGACTGTCAATTCTCAATATTTTGGAAGAATTACACAGCATATTCTTTCTAATTTCATTTACTTAAAAAATCTGGTACCATACAGATATTTCATTATAACTAGAACAAAATCTAACTTTCTATCCAGCATTTTCAGTAATATGTCATCACAAGGCCAAAAACACATAAAAAGCTACTCCAACTGTTTAAGAAAAAATGAATTGAATATCATCCTTATATCTGATGAATCTCTGGTGCATTATTAGGATGAAACCTGATAATGCTAATTGTGAATATGAGACATTTTCTTTGGATTTTATTGGACCATGATTCTTTATAAATATATGTATATAATCGTCTACCAGTACACAGGTGTATATAACATCCCATGTTCCTGTGGACTGAACTAAATAGGCCATCACAGAACATCACGAAGCTTAGAAATCCGAAAAAAGAACATATAGGAGATGTCAAAAACACAACAGACACCTCAGGATTAGCCCACCATTTCGAACCATTCCATCAATTGGGACAACAGCTCCATGCCGTACATTGAAGATTTCAGATGTAGAAACATTAAAGAAGCTGCAGTGGTACTTTGGACAGGAGACAATCTCAATAGAAATCAAGGCATGATATTAATAGACATTTGGAAAAGTTTTATAAATCCACTATGTTTAGCAGAACTCAATTTCGCAAAAAACTAAAACGCAATCTACTAACAATGACTAAGTCTCCATGCTCTTAATGTCACACGTCTTTTCAATTTTTTATTTGATTTTAATGTCGTTACTGCATTCTTCTGTTTCTCTTCCTGAAGAAGGCAGACAGACTTAATCTGGTAGACGATTATATACATATATTTATAAAGAATCATGGTCCAATAAAATCCAAAGAAAATGTCTCATATTTAGTATAAAAGGACCAAATATTAACAATCAAAATGCTAATGGTGCTTGACCTTAAATTAGCATTCCGTCCTGTCTGAAGTTTTCATTTTAGGTTCTGCAAAGAATAAATTATCAATTTGCATTTCTTGGCTGCAGTTGTTTGTCACAAAGAACAAGAAAATATCAATTATATCTTGAGGAAGAACAGTCATTTGCAAAGTAAGTTTTGGCATTTTACAAAAATTGCAGTCATCAAATTTCTGAATATTCATTATTGCAGCAAGTTTTTCCATTCCTGTCTGGATTGTTAGTGCTTGACACTACCATTTTTATGTGCATACATGCTAATGTTGTTATTCCTACAAAGGTGGTTGACATGGAATATTATGCTGACAAAATGTCAAGTCACATGTGAAAACAACACAGATGTGAATCTATATTGCTATGGGTAAAAATATTAGTTTTGTAAACTTAGTTGAAACAAAAATCAATGAATTTTTTTGGGGAAAAAAAAGACAAAACATCTCTGAAATGATTCTGATGAACAAGACATCTATAGGTCAGCCTTGCATTAATTAAAGCAATGTAGAAAACTTGAAATAATTCAAATAAGCTGATATCATGGGCAAAACATGGTGAGCACCAGTTTGAAGTTTGCAAGTACTCTAGAACATTGATGAAGTTAGGGATTTGGAAGTTGAAGTTCAAGGGGCATACTGTAAAAGTGGCCAAGATAGCTTGTAGGATATCACTTGAAGAGCATACAAGCCTAGATAAGGTAGTTATCATTCCTCTTTATAAGGCTTTGATATGTTAATATTTGGATTACTGTGAACAGGTCTAGTTGTCAGGGTTTCATGGAGATGACTGAGTGGTGAAGAGGATACAGATGGAGAGTGGTCTTTATGCTTCTTAGGAGAACAGATTGAAGAGTCATGGATTACAGAAGGTTTATTGACCATGAAGAGAGGAATATGATAGAAACATTACTAAAAGTTACCAAAATCGTTTTATATGATTAACAGAAATATTTCAGCACTTGAGGGGGACAGAAAATAAGAGGCATCCTTTGTAGCAATAATAATACTTGCTTCCCACAATATGTCCTTCATCTCCAAATTTGTGTTAGGGTTTTTTTCCCCCCCACTACATTCTTATATTAGTTCCAAACATGACCTCAAAAAATATCAGGTAAAAACTGTATAAATAGAAATGGAGAAGAATAATTGTTTTGGTCAGGTCAAAATTTTGCGTTCAAATATAGAATTTTCCAGTAATGAAATGTGGGCAATACAAAGTTATAGGCATAGGTCCAGAAGTTCTCAAGATTAATGCCAAAAATGCATAATATAAGCAATTAATGAAATTAGCACTGAAAAAAAAAAACTCATGTCAGTTTTAATGTCATGGGGGAGGATATCACAAACGTGTGTGTATATATATAAAACATACATTATTTCTAATATACAGACCTAAGATCTGTATATCAGAAGTAATGTATATGTATAAAGGTCATTTATTATATTATTTCTGTCATGTTTGTATATACTGTGATTCACTTAAAATATTGAATATTTTTCATTACAATTAACATGATACGTTGCCTAAGTGAAATGGAGAACAGAGATGGCCAATAGTACATGCAGTTGAAATTGAGTGAAGTTTTTTGCTATGAAGCAAACAAAAAGAAGAATGATTACTAAAGGATGATTAAAAAAAATTAATATACAGTTTGTCACTACATTTTGTATTAGAGTGATGTTATGTGAAATCCAGAAAAGGAATGAAGTGGATAAACCATTTATTTAGCAGTGGTGTTAATAAAGCTGTATGGCTCCATGCTTTTAATCACTTATTTTTAGGCAGTGTGCAGTGGAGTTGTCTGTATCTTGGACCATCAACAGGAATAGTCCCAAAGAAGGAGAAGAAAGTCAAAATAATCCCACAGCACAAGGGTGGTGAAGACAGAGGCTTGCAATTACAGACCAACTATATATTATGACTAAATAAACACGTAATAACCACAGTAATAAGTTTTAATAAGCAAATATTTCATCCTAAGTATCTTAGGACATCATCAGTACAGTTAATTCAAACAATACTAGGAATAACATACAGTTAGGACGCATGATTACAATGGAATCACAATATGCGTGCATATTGGGATTATATGCATGCCCCCCCATTTTACTTATTAAAACTTATTACTGTGGTTATTTAGTCATGAATTCTCCACAGGTTTCAATGTACAATAAAAAACAACTATATATTGGTCAAGATACTGATGATTACTTTAACCACCTTACTGGCCATTATATTTCAATGTAATATCAATGGTATTACAATTTTAACATGCACTTTGCATCCATGATAACTTGAACGTCTATAGACGTCTTGGCCGGTAGTGTGGTTAATACTAGAATACAACAGTAGGTTGAGGGACATATGATTGTCTATAAAGTTTCAACTTTGGTTTGTAAAGAGCAAGATCTTGGTTTAGCGCTCTACTTGCATTTTATGAAAAAGCAATGTGTTCTGGATAAGGGAGGCTCCTGTATAGTGATATCTTTTACACACTTCAAAAAACATGACAAGTTGCCAGTGGCATCTTGCAAAGTTCTGTTCTGAGATAACTGGTGTTTGCCTTATTTGTTAATTTCGTGTGGTGTGACAGGAAATATTCAACTGTTTGCTGATGCTATAAACAGGTATAAGAAGTGATGCTGATGTCATTTTCTTTCAAAATGATATAGATTTTTTTTTTTTTTTAATTTGGTTTAAAATGTGCTGTACTAGATGAACTGTAAAATGAGAGCAAAAGAACAAGAGGCCACTGATTGTGGTGGGCAAGGAGAATTTTTCCACGGTGAGTTATATGAGAGCTATGCTAATGGTTGCATGAGACCTTTCATGATGTTTATTATAACCCCATGGTGGTCTGTTAATGTCTACTTGATTATTCTGTGCAGCATTTCTAAATATGTAATTAAATTGATTTTGTTTTGTGGCACTATATGATTAATCAAATTGATTTTGTTTTGTGACACCATATGATTAATCAAATGTACTTATCGGTAGCATACCAAAATCTTTTCCATGTCATACAAGAAAAGTTTGATCACCATGCATAAATTTTAATGACTTACCAGATGCTTGATTTCATCTTTACTTTGCATAAGTTTGTCTATGCTGGAAAAGGAGTAATTGCAGTACTTAAAAAATTCTGCATTTACTGCTTGTATAGCTTGATGCTCACTGTTTAAAAAAAGAAGAAAGAAATTAACGTTTTATTATTTTTTTTAATGAGTGCACCTGAATTGCAGCCTAGTGGAAATTGAACAATTTTTTTTTATGTAGAAACTGACTGATGTATAACACAAGGAAATACTGTGCAAGTCATTCACAGCCACATCAAATATCTGATGTAGTTGCCATGCATGACTCAGCTCATGATAAACATATTAAAACAACTGATCCAAGGAACCAATATTAAGTTCAATTTTAAATGCTTAAAAGCATGTAATTAAGTACTTAAATATGAGGAATCTTCAAGGGTGCAGAAGAAGTGACGAAGACACTGTTCACTACTTTTTATGCATAATACAGAACTTTATTTACACTTGCAATTATTTAAAGTAAGAATGCTTTTGCCATCAGTAATATGAAAATAATACTTAAAATAGCAATGAGGACAGCACCACCAATGCATCTTGATAAAGGCCTAGAAAGGTAAATCACACCTTTCTAACATTCTCTTTTCACAATTCACTGGAGAGGGTAAGAAGCAACAGCTGTGAATGAGACCATATCCTATGACAGCCTATTTTGGTAGGGAGGTGGAGCAAAGCAAGCTTAGAGAAAAATGTCTACTGCCATCATTACAATAATAAATAATTTATCCTTACCACTATTAAAATTTCTGTGGACTAAAAATGTAATTACAAGTACTGCAACCATTTTGTGGTCACTAGACAATATTTCACACTATCAAAATATATTATATTAATGAATTCGAAGAAAACTAAAGATACTTTTTTTTTTATGACCTCATGTATGAAGAATCACAGGATCTATAATACAACAGTGCTATGTCTGGATAAGTGTTTCTGCAGAAGTTCCAAGAATAGAGATGGATGAACAGTTTCTTTGGTATGGTTGGAGTTTGGACAGTGTGTGTGTGTGTATATATATATATATAGAGAGAGAGAGAGATGGTGGCCGGTAGCTGTTGTAGTTTTCGTATGGTTCAAAGAAAATGGAGGAATGATGGTTGCCATTTCAGAGGAGTAGTGTCCATGAAAGTACCTATAGAAAAGGTAGTGCTGCAACAGAACTCTTATGAGAAAGTGACTAAAAGAAGCCTGAGAGGGATCACCTATTAAGTGGATTGTCCTCTTCTGTATATCAAGAATTCTTAGGAAGGATTTAGGTGCACCATCCCAAATGTGGAAACAGCATTCCAAGGTTGGTCAGATCTGAAACTTAGGGATTGAGAATAAGAGAAGTAATGTTTTCAATAGAATAAACCAGCTGTGACAGTCAGCCCAAGAAGAGAAAGCTGATCTTGAAAGGAAATTGTACATTATCAAAAGTATGTGGGACCAACCCTTTGGGAGTGGTTTGCATCCATAGCCACCTACAGAAAGCAGTCCGGTCTAAATTTAATTGCTGACTAACTTTTTCAAACCCTTTTTTGACTTAATTGCCAAGTTTATTTCTGGCACACACACACACACAAGCAAGTTTTTCCTCCCAGAAACCCAGATTTTTCATCTTGAAAACTCAAGAAAATCAACCATACATAGTACCTACACTATTTCAGACAAATATATAGTGTTAGGAATCACAAGATGGAAGCACTGTCTGCCATCTCTTCACTGGATGCTGTATATACATAATCATCACATGATAGTCTTGGGCCAGCTAAATTTGATTGGCTACTGGTGGAGATTGAACTGTCCCCCTCAGTCTCCAAAACATTAAATAAGACTAAATAGTTTCACCTGCTGTGATACCTATACAGGAATAAAATGTATTAATTTATTTTACAGCCTAAACCATTATTTTGGGTTCACTATGTTGATGATGCTTTTACCATAGTCTCATGTAAAAATCTGAATTGATCAACTTCCTTCAGAAAATCAATAATCTTCATTGCTTTATTAAATTTACTATGGAGACAGAAAAGGAGAAATTATCCTTCCTCAATGTGCCACTTAACTAAATTTTTGAAGGTACCTTTGTCAACTTTGTATAATATTGCAAAGACTACCTTCACAGGCAGATAAAAAAAGATCTCAACTCAGCATCCTTTACAGACATAGCATTGTAAAAGCACTAATCAGCAGAGCTGATAGCCTTTAATGATGTAGCAAAATGGATACAATCTCCAAAGAAATCCAGTTATAATACATCATCTGCTACCACTGTTTACAAAACAGTTCTAATTCCTTGTATCTATCTGGTACTTCCAAACATACTTTGGAACAACACATCTTTCAGTTTTTTTACCCATGACCATGGACAAACAAGCTCTCAGGGAGGTGAGTTTATTTTGGTCAAACTGATTTCTCCATTGAAAATGAGTGAATATCAATAGAACGTATAATGTGAACTACATGTCTGGTGACTTGACATATGTTGATACTATACATGATATCCTTTGGAAACATGGCAAGTCATCCATGGAACAGTTTTAGACATATGTATTTCTGTTTAAGGAGAATTCTGAAATGATGTTGCATCACCCAGACTTGTAATGGAAGGACAGGTTATCCATGCTGAAAGTGTAGAAAATTATGATCTTAATATGGTGTGGTTTTATTATTTAAGACAAAAATCTATCATTTTATTCCATTTGAAGTTCCAAGAATGATGCACAATCTCTCTTGAAACAGATGATTCACATTTTTACCTTATTTCAAACTAGCTATTTATATTTTGTATCATCGAGGATAAAATTACTCTTTCATTCATTGAGTGAGGAGGAGAGAATCATATTTCATGTCTTAAGATTAGCAAAAAACAGTCTTTTTTATTGAACATGTGTTATACCAAGTTGCTGGTTGAATTAGACATTCTGTATTAAGTGTGTTTCCTGTTCATTGTCAAAATTATTGGGGGGGGGGGGGGATAGCAATCATAAAATGTATTTTGTTATAGTAGATCTAAACAGCTTCTCTGCTATGCCTACTTAAAATATTCTGTTTGACTCATATAAGACATTGTAAGTATATAACGCTATTAAAAATTTAAGACTGAAATTAATAATATAGCAAGTGTTTTTGCTTGTTATAACTGTAAGAGTAAGAATGAAATTTAAAATCTTTGCAACGTGTGTATATCAAAGCAAAATAAATGGCAATTAAAAGTAGCAACTAGTTTAAAAAACTGAACATACCTTCTAATTTTCTGAAAAAAAAAAAAAAAAAAATTGTTAGTTGGAATGGAATTTCATATCTGTGATTCAGTAACCTGTATTTTTAAACAAGTATTTATACTGCATCATCATTTATAAGTGAGTTAGTAGATCTCATACAGAGGTAGCAAGTTTTTTCTTCTTCTCCCAGAAATTTGGATTTTTCATCGCACATATAGACAAATCAGATCTGCCTTCAGAACACCCTCAATTTACAGACAAAAAAATACTGTTGTTAGTGATGATGGGCAGTTCATGGTAGTAGGAGAATTATGTAGTAGTGGAGAGGGCGAGATGTATGATATTTAGCGAAGTAGATTGCTCTCTCCTGCAACGAGTCCTTGGACTCCCTGGAGGAGGTGTAATAATAATCTAAGTGGCATTCAAAGATTACCGGTAGGACTGCTCAAGCTAAGTTTTATTTTTTATAATGCTAGTGAAGATTTATTCATTAGTGATAAGTGAAACTGAATGCAAAATAGCTATCAAGGTTGCTAGGTTTTGTTTCATTTTTTTGTAATACAGTTTATGATTGATGAAAGTAAAATGACAATGAAAACAAGAACAACCAGATGTGTAACACAAAAATCGAATGTAATGACCAGTGCAGATTTTTTGAAAATGTAACAAGCTGGCAGCATAGCATGTATGCATGAGGGAACATAGATGTCGGAAGACAACATGAGAAGTGAGGATACGAATCTGCAGAAAGTGATATTTAATGGACTGTGAGGTGTTAAGAGTCAAGAATGAAAAAATATTTATTAGAATAAAAAGTAGAAGAATTTGATGGATTCATATTCACCAAACATCTAATCTCATTTTCATACACCTCATTCTTCAATTATTGCACTCTAGCAGTTGTTCTTTCTTTCATATTGACAATCATGTTTGTTTCATGTCCATAATTACTCTCACTTTTGCTGCATTAGTCATGCTCTCTTCCATTCCTGCAGTCATGTTTGCTTTTTCTCTTTCAGCATCTTCTGTATTTATATTCTCTTGCTCACCCTTCTGGTTGATACCATTCTCAGTCTCATATTTCTTGCTGCCATTTGCCTTTTTGAAAGGGTGCAAAAGAATAAAATGGAAAATAGTGGAGAAAAAGAAATTCCATTAGGTGAGGTGGATGAAAGGGTAATTAGAAGTTTTATTTTCCAAGAGAGAATTAACAAGGTGATTGATGCATTGGATATGAGAAGTAAACATGCAAGGAAGTTAGTGGTGGTGGTAGGAACAAATGACTTGATTGGGCATAGGAAAAATGTGAGGATGGATATTGTGACATTAAGGAAAGTGAAAGACAACAGTGTAGAAGGAAGGATAATTGGTGTGTTGTCTATGAATCACAATGAGTTTAGATAGCATGCTAAAATCACAAACTGTATGCTAGCAGAGATATGCGAGAAGTAAGGGATCCATTTTGGTGCATGTGGAATGCATTTTTGAGTGATGAATGGAATAGCATAAAAGAGGTGATTCATTTAAATGGATCTGGTGTGAATCAACTGCAGAAAAAAACTTCCTAGAGGGAAGTGCAATGGGTGATGTGAATGAGTAGGAGAGTGAAATAAGGTTGAATCAGGGAGACAATGTAAGGAGAGTGGATTCTGGAAGCAGTAATGAATGTATGTATGGGGATGATCAGCACATGAACAGGATAGTCTGGAATGCATAGGGAGTAGTTGAGTCAGTGGATATATATATGGGACAAAGGGTTATGTACATGAGTGGAGAGGAGCAGGTGTGGAGAAGCCATAGATGGGGAGGATTCCAGTATGAAAAAAAGAAAACTACTAGAATGATGATGATTAAGATGAGAAACAATGAGGTGTATGAAAATGAGATTAGGATGCAAAAGAATAAAATGGAGGAAAAGAAGTTCCATTAGGTGTGGTGGATGAAATGGGTAGAACTGGTAATAGACCAAAAAATTAATTATTATGCTTTTTATGAATAACAGGCATATCAGAAATAATGGAGATGAAATTGTTGCACTGTCTGAAAATAGTTGGAATAAGTGACAAACTGAGAGATGAGATGGGTGACTTTAATTATGGTAATACTGATCTGAATGAAGAGATAACATCATGGAATAAGGAGAACAAATTCCTTGAGCAATCTTAAGCAATATGTAATAGAGGGCACATAGTTGCCTTCTATTACATGGTTGAGAGTCTTAGATTTGATCATATCAGGGTGATCTGATGCCAAACTGAAGTAAGATTAGACACTCCATCTGATCAACATCTGGGTTGTAGCCAGTCACACAAAAATATCCCTGAGGAAAGGATATATGTTGAACTACAAGACTGATGTATATAAAAAAGAAACTTAGGAGTAAAAGACAACAGTGCAATCTGGAAAGAGAAGATTTTATGGAGGTAGTACAATGAAGGTAAATAATCAGCTGCATGAGTACAAAGAGCATGCCAGAAAGGTGACTAATTTGATAAGGACAATATAAGTGCATTATTAGCAGAAATTAGCCAAGAAAAATCCTAGAGAGTTCTTTTAATATGTGGTAAGTAGAAGAATGATTATAGGAGGATGATATTCTTGGATGAAAATGGTACACTGATAACTGCTTCAGAGGATATAGTTAAGGTATTCAATGTGAGCATCTTATCATGGTATCTCATCCTTAATGCACATGACATCATGAGGAGCTTGAACATAGAGAGTATGGTGGAGGAGTTATAGTGAGTGAGCATGAGGTATATGAGGAATATTAATAGCAATAGGATAAGGGGAAAATAGTGACAGTATATTTTCCCTTGTATCCTATTGTTTTTAACTTGACAACACATCACTGAGTGTCTTTAAAAAATGCTCCAAGCGATTAACAGCACCTTTGGCATACCTGTAACTTTGAAGAGGACAAATCCTGAAAGAGTGGAAAGAAGATAAAACTGATCTACAAAAGAATTACAAATTATAAGCCCATTGTGTGTCTGGGATTGTGGTTAAGGTGTTGGAGAGATAAAGTCTTGGATTCAGAAATGAGTTGATAATGATAGCAGCATTTGTGTTTTAGCAATTTGCTTATATTCTACAACAAGGTGAAAAATTTACTGAATAAAGTGGATACAGTAGTTATACTTGGATTTTTCAAAAGCCTTTTATACACTGCTGCCACATAAGCTGGTAACTAAATTGGAATGAATGTTATTGGATAAGAAACTGGTGAGTTGGAGAGATGACTGGCATATGGGAGAGTGGTATCCCAAAAAATCACTAGCATTGCTGCAGGAGTCTGTTTGGGAAGACTATTGTTTAACTTTTATGTTAATGATATTGTGATATGCAGCTGTTTGTAGACGTGGCAAAGCTGAGGATTTATGAGGAGTAGAGCAGACATTGTTGCTTTACAGGAAGATCTCAACAGATCGTCAGTGGACCCATCAGTTTTATGTTGCAAAGTGTAAGGTCTTGAAATTTGGTAGGTAAGAGGGAGAATGCAAAATACACAATTATGGGGTGAATCACATGGCACCTTGCAGGAATAATAAAATATACTATATGAAATAATAAACAATACAGGAAAGTGGAAAAGAGGGAGAGATCTGGGAGTGTTGACAGACAAAGAGACTTGGAAGTTCAGGGTCATGATGCACAAGAAGTTAAGTTATTATGGCAATGATGAAGAGGACCTTGACATGTAGAAACAAAGAAGTTATGGTTTCCTTATATAATGCCTTGATCAAGCTGCATCTGAACTACTGCCTGGTTTTCAGAGGATGCGGATATCTTAGAGAGTGTGCAGAGAAGATTCTCTAAGTCGATGTCGGTTATCTGAAATGTGGGATATGAAGATAGATTGAGGGAATGTGATTTGCAGATCTTGCAAATAGAAGAAGGATATGATTGAAAACAGCTGAGTAGAGAGAGAGAGAGACAGGTATAACAAGAGGCCATCCTTGGAAAGTGTGGAGCAGGTTCTTTGCATGGGAAGGAGGACCTCCAATAATAATTCTTGTGACTCCATAGTCTGGTATTAATAATGAAATCCTCCAATGACTGCCAGATAGTTATATCATAATTCTTTAATGAAGTCATTATTTCAGTATCATGAATAACAGAACAATACCTGAAAATTAAACAAAAATCAGAAAGCCACTGTTCATGAGTATTTTTCAATATTATCCAGAAATAAAACTCATTAAATTTCAGTGAGGGTATTACTGACAACATGGAACATACACAATTCAAAAATAACCCAAGAAAAGTCTATTCCATGTAATGGCACCTTGCAGGAATAATAAAATATACTATATGAAATAATAAACAATACAGAATTCACTTACTTTGAGTTTAATTCACTGACATTGACTTTTTTTTTTTAATGTGACTCCCACCCACGAAAGGTACATTTGTACCATGGGTAAGATAATTTTTTTTATCAATTTCGTATATTTTAATTTTTTACATAATCTGGAAACCATGCTCCAGAGACCAAAAATGGAACTTTTTCATATTACCTATAAGTACGCAGTGGTCTCACACTGGGTGATGAAATGCACTTTCTGCATATAGACAATTACAAACATTCTTGACCTCCAAAATTAATACCATTCATATGGCTACAGTTTATACTTGACACTAAATGTTGGTTAGAGAGCAGATATGCTAACCAGGCCAGCAACTGACTATGTCCAAATAGTCATTAGCCAAGTAAAAACTGATCGAGTTTATATAAAAAAAACCTAGTATAATAGAATTTTTTAAGATAATACTAGAGATCACGCATGCAAATGTGTGGCATACAATTCGTGTATGCTATATTTATTTGAAATATCAGGGAATTAAATCACCTTAGTCTAAGCAGATTCCACATTTCTTATTATAATATCATTATGTGCTAGGCATATAAGGTAAAGATATTATAACAAGAATGCGAACTTTGATTACTAGTAAATACCACCATTTAACAATAATATTAAAAAAAATTATGAGGGTGGACATGTATATTATTAAGATACTAATTTATACAGGTAGAAGAACATTTTTACAATAATCATTTATCATCACATTGCTCATATCAATTGAAAGTAATTTTGTGGGGTTGCAATAATAGATGATGATATGTAATTTTTGCACAGCTTTAACTTTAAATCTCAAATACTGTTTTATATTTATTTTCTTTATTCAATATATATGCATAAAACAATAACCCTCTCCATCTTTTCATCTCACATGCAGCAGATGAGCCAAAGAACACACACAATTAACAAAAATACTATTGATGCAGTAAGTGGGTGTGCAGATAGATGATTAAGTGGTATAGAATGTCCTTCAGCAATGGATCCTTGGAAGTATCACATAATATTACAGAATAAAACCTAGCACCCATAGAATTCTATAAAATTTACAACTTACAAGTGTGATGAATATTGATGCAAGTTAATGTTATTATGCCAATAAGAATAAATCCAGAGATGTTACAAGTCTAGTCACACTGTCAGCAATTTTTGCAGATTCTGTTAAACTGTGTGCAGACTATTTGAATTCTGCATACTTACCCCATTTTTATACATTAAGAGATTTCTGAGCCTTTTTCACTATCCTATATTATTTATATTTCCATATTTTCCTAATGATAATTACTTCAAAGAAGGACAGATCTGTATGAAAAGTGATCTACTCAATAATTGCAGCAGTTTATGATTTTTATACATGTTATGTAGAAGTCTTAAGTTTGAATGTGTAAAACTGTTTGTCATAATAAAATAATAGTAATGTAGATTTATATTATGTAGAAAAATAAATTACACTGCATGGTAAAGAAGGTTAATTTTCAATGGTTTAAAATTCATAGCTATGAATAGCAAGGAAAGCATTTTTGGTTTATATGAAATTGCAGTTTTAAATATCTAAATTTTGGAAAGCTGAACCTAGAATAAAGACTGGTTATAATTCTCATTTCTGGAAGCACTTGTGTAAACACAGGAAAATTATCATTATTAAAATCTTTTTACTGCAGAATATAATCAATCTTTATAAATTATAAACAGTTTTAAAATTCTTGCATAAAATATGCAAAACAGACTGTACAGTTGCACATTTATACTGAAAATTTGTTACTCATATAATGGTTTAATTGAAACATTCATAGGTAAAAGTTTCCATGTTACAAAAATATTTTTTTCCCTTTTGCAAAAGACAAAAATAATGTTCAAATAAATTAAAAAAGAGTCTAATACAATCTGCTTGATTGCTCAGATTACTAATGTACATTGTGTACATTATGGTGCAGAACACAGTTTTCACTTGCTGGCTTATTCACAAATTAAAATTGTTATTTTATTGTATAGTCTATAAAATTAATGACAAATAAATACTTGTGTTAAACATTTTGTTTTCTTTGATTTGGTATAGTAAAATGTCTGCTCAAGTTCCTGTGACTTGATGATTCTGTAACTAAGAAAAATGGTTATGGTAGGGTTTATACACAATATTATAATGCAGGCTTTAAGTTGTTTAACTTTTTTTTTTGGCACGGCAGATTTTACTAGAAGAACTTAAAAGCAGCAGCAGCATCACTGAAGGTATGACTAAAGTAATTATAGCATTGCTCTACAATCCCTTTAAGGAAACTTTTTTTCTGGATAATGTATTAAATTACAATAGAATATCACAAAGTATTTCAAGGAAGACAAATGACTATCAATTAAAAACACAAGGCAGCCTTACTAACACACCAATTTTTATCATATAAAAATTGTAGTGTCAAACAAAAGTTTGACCTCAACGATGAGGACAAACAAGTAATTATTTTAAAAAGACCAACAGCTATACAAAGCTTGATTAACAGTGACACGTAACTAATGCAACATAAAAATGGCAAACATGACAAAAGACATTTTATATTGTGGATTTACATGGACATATGAAATGCACTCATGAAAACAGGTGTGCAAGTGTGCATGTGCAGTGTGCACACACACATATACACAAACACTAGGGATGTACATGGGTTAGAGTCTCACTATTTGTTAAGAGTACTTCTATACAGAATTTCTCATAGAGAATTATAAAGTAGTGACTCCTGATAAATTCTATAATAAACGGCTATTACACAACTAGAAGCACTAAAATTTTTTTTTGAACAAAATGATTTGTATGTATACAGATGAGTATACACATATATACAAAATTATACGAATCACTTGCTATAATTCAAATATAAGAAAGCAAATATAATAAAAAAAACACTGAAGTCTCAGAACAATTGTCCTTAAATAACATACTTATTGCAATAAAAGGCTAGAAAGCTCATTTTCAGTAAGAATCTACTTAGTTAATGATAAAAAGGATTTTTTTTTTTTTAAATATAAATTAGCAATTTTTATTCTTTAGAAATTCGGTGAATTTCCATAAAGAATAAATAAAAATCAAATAAACTGATTTTTTTGCATTTGCTTGTTTTGCAAGGATATATTTCTACATGTAATAAAATATAATAAATTGACATCAGAGATAAGTAATTAGACATATCAGAGAACCATGAGAGAATGGAAAGATAATTCGGTTCTTATGAAATTATTTCTTTTTTATCTTTAATAAATAAAACTGGTGATTAATATTTTTTTCTATTACAGTATAAACTTATATGTGTGCTCCTATATATAATTAATGCAGTGATTCATCATTTACAAACTTTAATCCCAATAAGTTCTATACACTCTGCAAATGAGTTTCTATCCACCTCTGTAACTTGTCACTAAGTAATTTGAAGCTTTAAATGCAAAAAAATCACATTATTTGGAAAGAAAAATAAGTTTCAATATAAAGTATGAGATTTGATAATGTTTGAGGCATATAAATCACTAATAAACCCATGCACACCTCTAGTTATAGACTAAAACTTCATGGCTTGTTTACATCACAAAACATTTTTAACATTCCTCAAATATGTACACTATGTAAGTCATTTCCTAATTCTAACTAGGCCGGCACTGCACAACACTTGTCTCCCTTCCTTCAGCTTCTCCATCTCCATCATCAGCATCTAGAACACCTGGGATACGGTACCCCATATTCATCAACATTACTTCAAGTGGATCAGCATTCATTCGCTTTTGATTAGCTGTAGCTGCATCTTCCGAATCTACAACCTCTCTGTCCTCTTTCGATCCATCCTAATTCAGATTTGAAAATAAAAGATACATGAAAAGAACAGAACATCTAAATCATATAACATATAGGAAAGGGAAAAAACAATATATGTGCCCTTAGGAAAAGATCTTGGTTTAAATCTTAGATAATATGACAGTTTTTAAGGGATTTTTTCCAACTGAAGGTGAGTTTGCTGGTGTTATATGGAGAGGGGACAAGGTTTCAATCAAATTTTGAACTGATTTTGATCAAATATGAACTACAGTTGTTTCCAATACTGAAAAATTCAAATTCAGCCCACCTGGACAAAAATAGAATTGAGATCATTGGTGTGTAGATGGGAGGCAAATGGTTCTTCCAAGTCTAATCATTCAATCAATTTTGACAAAATCTGGAATATAATTTTTTGTTTGTTTCTTAAGTTTCCTTAAGAATTTCACCTAAATAGACTAAAATGAAAGTGAGGGAAGGAGGAAGTGGATATCTTTCTCTGTATACACTTTTATATAGGGTTTATCATTCAGCTCTTATTGACTAATTTTGGAATATATAGTAGCTTATGTTGTATCAGGTCCTATGAAGAATTCAGCTTGAACTGTACTAAAGTGAAAAGATGCTTGGGGCTCTCTCGCAGTGCATCTCTTTGTATATAGTAATCCAAATCCTAAAGACAAACATTAACTCTGTGCAGTACATGCACATACAGAATTTCATAAAGTAAGTTATATAATAAACATAACTAAACACTTTAAAGTCTTATGTGAAATAAATAAGTAAATCATTTAATGGGAAACAAGACTTCTCTGCAAAAGAACATTTGCAAAGATACTTTTTCCCCCAACTAAATAAAGTTCTATAGTTTGCTATGGACAGAGCATTACAGTTTTCTTTTCTGCATCGACAAAAAAACCAGCACTTGACTTAGAAAATGGAGTGAACCTGGGCTGAAAACAAGTTTCTGTTGCCCTTTTATTAAGTACTTTTTTTTTTTTCTTACATTGTTTTGCATTTAAAATTTATTTTTCCACTTTAATTATTCTACTAATGAAGTAATTTAACAAATGTTTGTTTTGTAATAGTACACCCCTGAATACAACTATTTTCAGAGTAAATTATGCAAGATATTATATTATTGTTATTATTAACATCTGATCTCCATGGAGTTAGAGACTCATCATGAAAGGTAAATACAATCACACACACGCAGAGCTCATCCAACTGTGCATTAAACAGATTCAATGCATCCATATTCATAACACACTCATGCAATGCATTCCACTCACCATGCAAAGAACCTGCTCCTCACACCTTCCTTATACAGTTTCCAAGGATAGCCTCATTCTACCTCCCTCCCCCCCTTCTATGAAAAATTTCTTCCATGTCAACCTAATAACAACCCTGGCTAAATTATATGTCTCAATCATACCCCCCCCCCCCTCCTATTCATGAGGCTTTGCAATTTACATTCTTTCAATCTCTCCTCATACTCCACATTCCAAAGACCACTGATCATCTTTGTGAATCTTCTTTGGACCCTTTCTAACATATCCTTGTCACCAAATCTGTGCACAATAATCCATATGAGGCCTTATCAAAGCCTCATGCCAATGCTACTGCCAATTCCCTGGAACATACTCTTAAGGTACGTGGTGATATGTTATCACCACGAACAAGCCCAGAAGAAAATATGAGAGGACTTTAGGAATGTTTAATGTAGTTCTATTTTAAAATTATTTTAAAAAAATATTTTGTGTGTTTATTTTTTTTTATTTTTAATTCAATTCAATTAACCAATCCAATTGAACATTGTCATTTGTCATGAGTTGCTGTTTTTGTTTTCTGAGTTTCACCTGTCTACATGCATGAAATGTGAACTGACGTGTTTATGACACTGATATAGACAAGTTTTTAATATATATATATATGTATAATTTCTATAAATAATTTATATCTTTTTTGTCCATATTTACAATGGGAAACAGTGTTAATGATCTACTGAATGTCTTGTTTTCTGCCAGAGTTTTTTCAGATTGTATGACTGTGATTATAGTCGAATGAGATTGGAACCTGCGTATAATAAGTAAAACAAGTTATTTCAGCCTTTCTTTGGGTGAATCCGGAAAAATAATTTCCCAAGCGATTACTTTTTCCGATTTCTGTGTATATGAAAAATCAAATTATCTGTGTTTCACTTTAGTATTTGCCAATGATAATTTAATCTCACCATGAAGCATAAACCCTTTGTGCATCTCATATAAACGGGGTGGGGTGTGTGAAGCATAGCTGTTGTTCATTTGTCCTTTATGCTTTCCATATTTAAAATTATATCAATTGATAAATTAAAGTATTCAAAGTTATTCTACAATTAATTGCATTGGGTCAATTAAGATGAGTGCTGATGTGCTATGCACTTTTAAAACTTTCATACAACAATAAAAATGCAATCATACAGTCAAATTGACGTGAATTTTGTAGCACACATTGCATAAGCCACACGATAGTACACCCAACCTAAATAGGCGCGTGATGCCACTGGTCTCTAGGTAGTTCAAGAGTTAGTTGTTGATGAACTTCTCCACAATTTTAGAGAGAACAGAAGTGAGAGCAATTGGACAGTAGTCATTGGTTGACTTTTAACACCTTTCTTCGGGTTGGGATGATTGTGGGCCTGTTTCCCTGTTATAGGGTAGATACTAGTTGAATAAGATAAAATGAGGAGGCGATACAGGATAGGTGTTAGTTCTGGGGCACAATTTTTTAAACAATAAGTTACCATCATAAATACCATCAGCAGATGTCTTGTTTGTGTTCAGGTTATTAAGAATTCTTTGGATTTCTTTTTGTTGGGAGACTATGGGTGACATGTAGGAAGCCGTTCTGGGAGGAGTGGAGGGAACTTTGCCCAGGTCATCAATGCAGGAATTGGAAGAGAAAAGTGATGCCAGTAAGTTGGCCTTCTTTAGGTGAAGTAACTACAATTCCATCCAGATGTGAGAGTGGTGGAAACTTGGGTGGGCAGAAGTTGCCTCCAAATGGCCTAGGCAAGGGATCAGAAGGAGGGAAGTTTGCAGCATTTGACCCTTTCAAAGTCTGACTTGGTGATGATTCTTTTACAACTGTTGCAGGCTGAAGCACAAACAGAGTGAGCAGGTGGAGTTTTGGTTTCGAGCCATTCATGGTAAGCAGAGGTTTTTTGCTTTACAGCATTGGCACAGTTCTTTGAGAACCAAAGCTTGGATGGTGGCTGAGAATTAGGAGTGGAATAAGAGATGAAAGAGTTCATCCTGTGAGGATAATTTCTGTTATATGGTCTCACCAGGTGTTTGGATTAGAACTGAAGCAGTAGTCAGACCATGGGAAGGAGGAATAGAAGTCATGGAGGTCTTCCCAGTTAGCATCCTTGTAGTGCCAAAGGATACGAGACTGTGAACCGGTGGGTGAAGTTGTTCTATGGTAAAAGAGACTTGTATGGGGTTGTGATCTGAGATGCCAAGAGGAAAACTGATATCCATAGTAAACTTGGAAAGGGAGCTTGTTAGGAAGAGGTCAAGTGTGTTGCAAAATGGAGGAGGTTGTCAGACATTCTGGTAGGAAGATTGATGATCTGAGATAGGTCACTGCTGATGGCAAACATCTCAACATTCCTGCCTGCTTGATCAGTGCAACTGGAGAAGTGAAGCTACTAAGAGTTTGTGGACATTGAAGTCCCCAAGAAGAATGACCTCACTATGAGCTTTAGAGAGAGATAGTTGAAGAGATCAGAGTGATAGAGAGAGAGAGAGAGAGCATATGAAAAGGGAAGGTTGATTTGGTAGGGAAATTTTGAGACAGAGCAGTTCTAACAGTGGGGGATTCAGGGTTTTGTAGTCTCTTGCATGATATGTCAGTTCTGATGAATGCACAATGTACATTTATTGCTAAACTAGCATCCCATAATAACATCATTTAGAAGTTTGCTGGCACATTGTGGTAGTCCCGGCAGATGTGCTCCAGACTGTAATATCAGCTTGGTCGATGCTCCTGCCAAATATCATATGCCTGAACAGCACACATCTCTAAGGTGGATACCGAACTCAACACCAGTATGAGAATCATAACAGGAACAATAAAATCAACCCCATTATGCTGGCTCCCAGTTTTGAACAATTTTGTTCAACAACATCTAACGATGTGCCAAATCTGCTGTATGTCTTGGCTTGTGATATAATAAGAACTTACTAAGATGCCAGATGGAAAGCAGATGAGAAATGTGCCAGCTAAATTTCCATGGTGAATTTGATACATGGATCTAAACTCCCCCTAAGAAAGGAGACAATGCTGCTTTAGGATGTGGCCATATAATGAAGATGTTATTCCACACAGCTTATCCAGAATGATGGTTGAGGGTGTACAGAAGAGAACAGTAAGTCCTCCAGATGTTCTAGGTAATAACTTCTTTAGACTGTCATGTTTCAGTTTGGGTGTACCAACTAAGGAATGAAGTTTTGATAGAAGAGTAAAAGAAGTGTGATTTTAAATTTCTTGAGAATTTTAGCTAACTTTGGTGAAAGGGAGGTGATATACGATACAAATATAATGCCTTTTAACATCATTACTATCTTCAGTATGGTGAGCAGGTGGATTAAATAGTAGCTTACAAACAGTCTGTTTAGGATAACTGTTTTTTCTGAAAGGTTGTAAGAAAAAAAACTATAGTTCTTTGGTGATCTCTTCTTTGCTGAGGAGGGAGTGAGCACATTTACCTAATGTAGAAATGATACCAAGCTTTTGGAGTGGATAATGATGAGATTGCGATGAAGGTATCTGTTGGCATGTATGGGTTTTCTATAAATAGAAAACTCCTCTATCCAAACTCCATTCTTTACTTGGTATACCTAAACCAAAATATGACAGCCAAAGGTATCCAGGAGTTTATCATCTTTGGTCTAACTGAAGTGTGCTGTAGTTTAGTCAGGCACAGAAATCCGTTGAGTTGCATATGGAAGAACATGCAAGAGATATCATGTATTGCAGAAATAGAGCCAGCACACTATATAATCAGGTTCTTAATTCTGCTCACCTTAATGATGAAGGTTCTGTTGCTCATCCGGTGATCTGGAACAAATCAGAAAACATTCTGTCCTTCAAACTCATTCCACACATTAACAAACTGCACTCCTTTCTCCTCGCACATTTTTGCTAACATATCATTCATAATCCTTGCTCTCATCTCACTACTGTCATACCTGGGCAACATGCTTACTACCTTTCCTATCACACTATTCTCTTTTACCTGTCTCAACAATCTCCTGATATCCAATCTGACGTGTTCTTTGTTTGCAGTCAAGTCATTTATGCCTATTACAACTACCAACTCTTTTGCTCACTTACTTCTCGTATCTAATGCCTCAATCACTCTACTCATTCTACCTCCAGTAAAACATACTTTGTGTATCCTCTCGTCCAGCACACCTTTAATAATTGACTTACCATACAACGCCACTCGCAGGTCTTTCATTACCTCTTTTATACCAACATTATTTGTTTTCATCATTTTCACTCTTCCACATGAGTTAAAATTTTTTTTTTGAATTCTCTTAACTTCATTCTGCATCCATTTCATAACAATGGAAAATTTGGAAGCAGAGGTTAAAATACAAAATGATTTAACATATCCCTTTCCAATAGCTCAAGGTTTAAAAGAAGATGGTCTGGCTCCAATACTTTTGAACTTAGCTTCGGGATATATTATTCCAAACATCATTACCAACAGATACTAAAGACACTCTAATAAACAATTCAGTGCAGATTGTAGCATATGCAGATAATATTAACATCATGTCAAGAACCAAACAGAAAGTAGAAGAAATGTACTTGGAACTAGAAAAATCAGCACAAGAGATAGGACTAAAATTAATCATCAAAAAACCAAAATAATGATTAATACCAGGCAGAATCAGTTAACTGATACAAGTTGGAAAATAGGAAACCTAGATATTAAAAACGTGGAACCATTTAAATATTTAGGAGTAATGATCACTTAGCCAATTAAATGAGATGGTGGAAGTGCAGAATCGAATAAAGACAGGTAATTCAGGCTTTCTATTCTCAGTTTAAAAGATATTCATTGGAAGACTAAAGTAAAAATATATAAATCGATAATTCATCCAGATGTTACCTATGGATGTGAAACTGGATATTTATGGCAAGAGCAGAGAATTTAATTTCAGCATTTGAAAGGAAAATCCTTTGAAAAGCATTTGGACCAGTGAATAATAATGGTCTCTAGAGAATCAGATATAACAAGGTATGAATTTCCTTCGCATTGTCCCAAAATTACTGCAATAAATCAGTTGATAATATTTATGTGATAAACATATAAACCAGATTACACGTACATTTTATTGTCACATGAATGAAAAAAGCATCATTAAATACTGTCATTCAATGATCTTTATAACCAAGAGGCATTTCATATTATTGATTAGAACTGTAGAGCCCACTACCTAGTGTAATCAAGTTCAAAAAATTTGCAGTGGGAAAGACATGTTTTTTGTATGGAAAATGACAGCATTCTTATGAAGAAAATCAATAAGGAAATTATTGGTAAAAGACCAAAAGAAAAACCTAGAACAAGATTGACAGACACCATTAGTCAAGATCCCACAGTTCATAGGACCAGATCTGGCAGACTGTCAAGAATAGTCAATTCATGCTGAAGGGGAGAAAGAAATAAAGGATGTGCGAATTGGTCACTAACACATGAAATCATGTGCTTTACGTGTAAAATTTTCTAACTGTTATACAAGCAAAATAGTTGCCACTTTAAAAACTACAATGTTCAGAAAAGAAAAGTTAATTTTCCAAAGTTTACACGTTGGAAAATTAACAACTCATTCCACAAGACGGATCGATTACCCTATTATCGGGATAGATCCTCCTTCTTCTGATAGGTGCACAAGTGTCGAAGGGTCTCGCAACAGTGCCCACCCACCCTGGAGACGTAAAGTTTTGGACAGACAAGGTTGGAAACAACAAATTCAGAAGGCCAAGGATCGATTTGGGGTGTGGATCCATAAAAAGAACAAGAAAATTATTATTATTACATGAGTACTTCCATGGAGTCTCATCATTAATCACCTCAAAAACTTGGCATTATCTCTACATTAGGTAAATGTGGTTGCTCCCTCTTCTGGGAAGAAGAGGATATCAACAAAGAACTACAGTTTCTTCTTACGACCATTCAGAAAAATGGTTATTCTAAACACAGTTAGAAAGTTACTATTTAATCCACCTCCTCATTGTATTGAAGATAGGAATGATATAAAAGGCTATATATCTTTACCGTATATCAGCTCTGTTTCCCCTTTCACTCTTCTGCCCAAGCTCTGTTCCTGACTCAGTACACTTTAACAAAAACATAATTTAAAATATCCTGACATTTACCATCTTTGGTGCGACTGCAACATGCCCTATTTTGGTCAGATTGAAAAATCCTTTTGAATCCTTACATCTGGAAGAACATATGAGAGGTACCACATATGGCAGAATTAGAGCTAGTGCACTATCTAATCATGACCTTAATTCTACTGACCCTAAAAATAAAATTTCTATTCTTCATCCAGTCATCTGGAACAAATCAGAGAACATCTTTAGATGCTATGGCGAACTTGAGAGAAGAATTGTGGAAACTAAGGAAATCGTATTCAATCCATTAAATGTGAATACTAACCTCAGCTATAATCTTTCTGATTGTCACTGTGCTGCTATCCCACTTTGGTGTTCATGAAATTGTGACCACATGCATGCACTGTCGGTGCCAGGTTATTTTGCGCCCTAGGCAAAGTTTACAAGTGTGCCCCTTATTTCATAAACTAAAATGTTTCTAATTGACATTAAACAAAATAAAATTGTCTTTCAGGTTAAATTAATAGGTCTTTTTTTATTTTCTTTTTTAATTAATTTGAAAATTCTTTGTTATAATTCATTTACAAAAAAAAAGTTATAAAATACCGAAATTTAATATTTTAAAATGTTAACGTTTTAAAATATTTATCTTAACTGAATTTTAAATAGCGGTAAGTTCAAATCATTTAGGTAAGGAACAAAAAACAACCAAGAGTTAAATAGTAAAATAGTGTGATGTGAGGGATAAGGAAAAAGAATCGATACCTAAATCATATATCGGTATTTAATTTTGATATTTTAGTCAAGTATGAATAAAGCATAGCTTGAAGTTTTGTGCCCCTTCATGGCTTGCATCCTAGGCGGTTGCCTAGTTTGCCTAAAAGGTAGCGCCAGCCCTGCATGCATGTGCCCAACAATACTATGGTATCCAGAACGCCCTTAAACGTCAGTAACATGTCATGTAACATGTCACTTCAGTAACACTCATGGTAAAGGTGGCATAAGCTCTGATCACTTGCCTTAGTATCTCCCATAATGCAAGCACATCTGTTTGCGGACATGTATAATATGGTATCTCCCACATTATACATGCTTGCAAGGAGATGTGCTTTGTATTATGGGAGATACTAAGGCAAGTGATCAGAGCTTATGCCACCCTTACCACAAGTTGCCTCAGACCTGAAAATACTTCAGGTGCAAACTTGGCTTACTTGCTTGTTTGTTTACTTGGGAAAAAAAAGGATTAAAACCAAGTTTATAAAATTTCTTGGTATCTTTAACATATATATATATATATATATATATATATATAAAAGGATTTTATATGGATATATATTATGTACAGATGATAGGTGTGTCCATTTATAGTAGCTGCACATAATGGTTGATATCATGTGGTACTTCGTTCTGGTGCTGAATGTGTAAATCAGGGAAGGTATTTCTAATGCAAAGCTAACTCAGTGTATATATATAAATACATATATTATTGTATTATCACACACACACACATTATTACTATTGAGGAAGGCCCACTGTAGACAACACACAGTCTCTCATGCCATTCCTTCAACATCTCAATTTGTCTACACATGCACCACCCTATCACGCAATGCAATGATCCAACCACTCTCTATGCAAAAAACACTTCTCACTCTTTACACACCGCCACCTCTCACAACTTCCAATGATGGATGGCTCCATGTCCTTGTTTCTTCTTGTTCAATTCTACAAAAAATCTCCCTAGAGCCATGTAAGTATCTCTCAAATATTCAAATGTGTTAATCCTATCACTCCATCTTCCACCAAGATTGCATGCCTTCAGCCTAACTTTATAACCAATGGTGTATAGTCCTGATCTCATTTTTGTTATCTGTCTCTACTTTTTCTAAGGTTACTTCATTCTCTTCTGGTTACCAGACGTGGTTTAATAGATCAAGCTTTAAACAATGGAATCACACTCTTACCTCTACTGGTCAACATCCTATTAGTATTGCAGAAATTGGTCTGTGTTACTTCACCATCTTCATAACATGTCACCCTAAACTTCAAATTCTGTCAACTATCTCCCCAAGATCCCTTGCCTCCTTTGCTTCCACCAATAGCGTATGCAACTTGGTGGATGCATTAAACTGACATCCTCATTCTTTTGTCCATATCCAGCTTTTTTTAAATTCTCTTGAAGGGCCATCATATCAGCACTATTACCAATAACCCTTCCAAGCTTCGCAGAATCTGCAAACAACTGAATATCTCCCTGCAATCCAGTAATAGTCATAGACATAAAACTTAAATAACAAAGGTTCTAATGAGTCCTGTGAAACCCAACTTGTGACCTTCCTTTTCCTTGAAACCACTACCCCACCTATACACTATTTGAATTGTCTGATATCTGTCATACAGCCAATTCATAACTTCATATCTGTTATGCAACTGAAATATCAATTTATCGTGTGGCACCTTGTCAAATGGCTTTACAAAGTCCAAAAGATGGCAGTATATGATTTTCCCCTCATCAACCATTACTGTTACTTTTTTATAATAGGAAAACAGATTACTGAAACAAGAGCACCCCTTAACAAATTCATGCTGATCTTCACAGATATTACTCTCATCTGTCTAATTTTATATACAATCTCACTAATTTCTCTAAAATCTTGACACCCCTACAGAAGAACCACAAACTGGTCTGTGGCTTGACATCTTTATTCAACCACTACTTTTATGTAATGGCACTAACTTTCACTCCTTGGACACTCTGCCAGAAATTAGACTTTCATTGAACAGTCATCAACAAAGATGTAAATTCCTTAGCACATTCTCTTAAAACAGGTGAAATCCCATAGAATCCTTATTGACATCTAGATTACTTGACATTCTTCTCATGCATTTCTAAACCTTCCCATCCCTTCAGGAATAAAACTTGCTTTTTGGGTTGAACTACTCCAATAAATTGATCATTAAACATCTTCACTATGTCATCTGCATTGGTCACTCAACTCCACTGTCATCTAAGGTCATTCAGCTACAATAATTTCTCCTCTAGAGACCACATAATGAAAGAATTCCTTATGATTTTTTTTAGATTGCAGTGTTAGTTTGTCATTTCTTTTTCTTATTTTCCCCCCTCCTTACTATACTAGTTACTTTCCTGGCATGAGTCTTATATTCTCAATGATACTGCTCTTTCTCTTGATACTTATTCCAAAAACTTTATCTGAAGTTCCTGTTTGATTTTATTGGTCATCATCCACTTTACACCAAATCATGTATCTTTTTACTTGAGGAGTGCATTTTGTCATTGCTGCTGATAAACATTATATAACTATCTCCCATGCACTGCTGATATCTCTTCCTTCAGATACTTTCATCCACAGAATTTCCCCCTAGTTGATTTCAGAGTATTATAGTCACTTGCCTTATAATTCATATAAATACCTTTCACACAGATATTTCAACATTCCAGTTCATCTTCCTATTCAAGACTACAATGTCACACTCACTAACCAGAGCAAGGATGACATCTCAATCTTCTCAAGATCTTCTGATGACAGGACTACATCTAAAACTTTTGATCCTTGAATTCTTTCTACTACATTTTGCCTGATACATTTATCTTTCAAGAATTCTTCCAGAAATTCTTCCTTACTACTATATGACATCTTCTCCTAATTTATACTGCTATATTTCAAATTCCCATGCTGATCTCACTGTGCACTTACCAAACTTATCTGCTTATCACTTTCTGGTTCTTTCCTTCCAGACTACTCTGAGAGAACACAACTCATCACTTATCATAAGTAACACTCTGCTACCCATTTACCCTTCATATCCTGCCAAAATATGCAATATCCTTCTATTCCTATCAGATCATCATCTAATATGAACAGTGTTTAACTGATTCCAATTATACTGAGGTACTGAGATCTGAGTATGGAGATAATGAGGCTATCAATGCCAACAATTCATTTCTTTTGTTCCTGATACTCTTGACATTTGTATAAAGAAACACTAATGCATTAACAGTATTTCTATACCTTGAATTATTATTCCTTCCAGACTGCATTTGACTCTGCAAGAGATCTACATGTAAAAGTGTCATAGTAGATCTACAAGAGATCTATTATGACACTTCTACTAACTCTCTCTTGTACAGATCTCTTCAAATGTACTCCAACTATCTACATATTCGACTTCTTCTTCTTTTTCAACACATTCTCACTACTGTTATTCATTACTGTTGCTCTCTTCCTCATTTTTGCATTATTATATCTGGGCAATATACTTGCTATCTTATCTCTCACACTTTTCTCTTGCACAATTCCTAAAATTAGCTGCAGATCTTGCCATCTGATTCACACTATATCTCAGATCATTTGTAGCAACCATCACTATCATCTCATCCACACTGTTGCCTCAGTTTATTGCCATAGTTATACTCTATTGTTCCTCCAGACAAACACTTCACTAATATTAGATTCTGACATCATGAATCATTGAATTCATGGGTTGCTCTAGCAGGTGGTGAATGGTATTTCAATTGGTAACAAATTGTGTGTGTGCATACATACAATATATATTTATATTATATATATTGCTGTATATTATACTATATATATTGTGTATACTGCTGTAT
This sequence comes from Typopeltis vanoorti, assembly GCF_054136105.1. Taxonomy (NCBI): domain Eukaryota; kingdom Metazoa; phylum Arthropoda; class Arachnida; order Uropygi; family Thelyphonidae; genus Typopeltis; species Typopeltis vanoorti. The sequence goes on from NC_143570.1 coordinate 28,894,126, forward strand.
ATTATGTGTGCATACACACACAATATATAGCAGATATGTTGAAAGTTTATTTTTCACTTGGTTAGACTATAATAAATTTAGTTTAATCCTTTATCCAAGTGTCAGCAAACAAAGTTTGCACCTGAAAGTATCTTCAGGACTGGGGTAAGGTGGTACACACCAGGATATATTTAAGGAGTAGTATGATAGACTTTGAGTTGTCCAAGGTGGACCTCCCACAATGAATCTTTATGATTCCAAGGTTCTTATGGATTGCTGCATCCATGTATTGGTGATAAAATTTCCTGCATTGCAGTTAAGCATGTAACTTTTTCTGAATGGAACATCCATGATATGCTGGTTTTTTCCATAAATTAAGGAACCAACGGAAAAATCATGAAACTCAAAAACTGCATGATGAATTTTTTTTTGCAATGTGATGAAAAGCAGTATGAGATGCATAAGAAACACCCACAAAAATTGTAAATAAATAGTTTAATTCAGTAACAAATAGGTAGATGAGGACGACCTCCAAAAACAAGAGGTCAAAATGAGACTGTCAAAGTGCCTCAATAAGGAATGTGATCACTCTTACAGTCCTTAAAATAATGGTTTGCACTGTTTATAATGGTCCTTTCTAGAGCAACTCAGGCCATGTTCAATATAATTAAGGTTAGAAGATCTGGCTAGTCAGTCCATACATACAATAGTCTCTTCTTGAAGATATTATACAATGAAACCTGTGGAGAATTCATGACTAAACAAACACACGTAATAAACACAGTAATAAGTTTTAATTATGCGCCTTTACTAGGAATAACTGTATGTTATTCCTAGTATTGTTTGAATTAACTGTACTGACAATGTCCTAAGATACTTAGGATGAAATATTTACTTATTAAAACTTATTACTGTGGTTATTACGTGTGTTTGTTTAGTCATGAATTCTCCAAAGGTTTCGTTATATAATAGTCTTATTCCTTCATGGGGAACTGACAGCACAGAAGACAGACTAACTAGGCAAACTTCAATTGAAACAGGGTAAGCTATGTGCCCGAATCACTTTTTTAAAAAAGTGCAGACGCAATAAGCTCATTTCAATGTTTGCTAAACTAAAGGAAGTTATCAAATCACCAGGTGCTCATAAAATCTATCAGAAAGCAAGCCATTCATTACAGCTTAAATAGCTAAGAGTTTCTAAACATGAATTGGCAACAAATAATTTAAAAATTATTTGTTGTTTGTTTGTTTGTTTGTTATGTGTTTGTTTAGTCATGAATTCTCCAAAGGTTTCATTATATAATAGTCTTATTCCTTCATGGGGAACTGACAGCACAGAAGACAGACTAACTAGGCAAACTTCAATTGAAACAGGGTAAGCTATGTGCCCGAATCACTTTTTTAAAAAAGTGCAGACGCAATAAACTCATTTCAATGTTTGCTAAACTAAAGGAAGTTATCAAATCACCAGGTGCTCATAAAATCTATCAGAAAGCAAGCCATTCATTACAGCTTAAATAGCTAAGAGTTTCTAAACATGAATTGGCAACAAATAATTTAAAAATTACAGAATTAGAAGCAGAATTGTCAAGTACGTTAAATCAAGAGTTGCTACAAGTGATTATTAGTGTCTCAAAAAATTCGGGGATCAAAGCATTTGATACAAGTAATGTTAATCTACATAAAAAATACCTTAATTTGTTAAAATAATCAAACCTTTGGACTTAAATATCCCACCATCAGAATTGAAAGCTCTTACCTCCTTAAAACGTAATAAAAACCGAAAAATGAATTTACTACTCCGAGATTGAAATACTTATGCCAAACTTGATTATGATCCTATAAAAAGACAGCTCAAGAAATAGAACAAGTTACGTGATGAAACCACTTCCTTAGATGAAGAAACAATAAAAAAACTCTGGACATACCATGCTAGAACTCCTAGAATATACGACAAGAATAACGTTCCACTCAGACCCGTCGTGGATTTAGCAGCCCAACTTACAAGTTATCAAGATTTTTTTCTAACCTTCTCCATCCTCACATAGGACACTCAGCCTCATCAATTAAAAATTCCACAGAGTTTCATGCAAAAATAAAAAGACATTCAACTGTTGGAAACTGACATACTAGTTAACTTCGACATTGTCTCCCTCTTCACTAATATTCCCCATAAAGAAACAGTAGACTTGTTAACTAAAAAATTTCCATCTGATATTGTTGAATTACTCAAATTTGTTAATACGTCTGGTTACTTCACTTGAAAAGAAAAAATTTACAAGCAAGAGGAAGGAACAGCAATGGGGGTCTCCCCTATCACCAAATTTAGCAAATCTGTTTCTAGAATACCTTGAAGAAAAAAAAAATTTTTTTCATGTTTCAACTCAAACCAAAAATTTGGCTACAATATGTTGATGACATCTTTCCTGTCTGGGGTCATTCCGAACAAGAACTACTTCTGTTTCTAGATAAAATAAACCTTCATCCTTGCATCAAATTTACGCTAGAAAAAGAATCTCCACAGGCTACCTTTCTGGATTTACACATCAAAGAAAAGAAGATGGTTCCATCTCCACTTCTGTCTATCGCAAGCCGACATTTTTAGGTCACTACATTCACAATTCTTCGGCTCATCATCCATCTCAAAAATTTGGCACATCATTAGTAACCAGAGCACACAGATTCTGCTCCTCTGAAGAATCTCTAAACCAAGAATTGGAAATAATCAAAAATACAGCCACACTAAATCGATACAATCTTAAAACAACTCAAAAAATCATCAGTAACTTCCCCACACATCAACCTAGACAAGAACAAAAACTCTCACTTCTGCTTCTACCTGGCGTGTACAAGGTTCCATGCTCCTGTAAACTGTCTTACTATGGACAGAGGTAAATCTGTTCATAAATGCATTTTGGAACATCAAGACCATATCCGTCTTATCAAACCATAGAAATCTGGCCTCGTTCAACACGGAGTTGAAAATCCAAGCCATAGGATCCATTGGAAAAAGACCAAACTTCTACATAGATCTTTATATAAACATGAACTTTTATATAAAGAAATAAAGGAGCCCTACTTCACAGACCAAATCTAAACCATAATGATGTTCTTGCTATTCCTAAAGTATGGGAAATTGTGATACAGAATTGTGTAAAATAATTTTTATATATGTTATCTTTTAATGTAATTTTTTTTTCCCTCCAGATATATTTTAATTTATTTATAACACGCTAGTGCACACATATTAGGATTCCATTGTAATCATGAACCCTAACTATGTTATTCCTAGTATTATTTGAATTAACTGTACTGATGATGTCCTACGATATTTAGGATGAAATATTTACTTATTAAAACTTATTACTGTGGTTATTACGTATGTTTGTTTAGTCTTGAAGATATTGGTCCTCGATGAAGATAGGTATTATCATCTTGTAGGATAAATGTTTTCCCAATCACATCCCACATACAGATGAACATAGAGATTAAAGTATCTACAAGTTGCAGTAAATTCTGCCTGAATTCATGGATCTGTTAGGAAGCACACAGGTCAGTGCATCAACTAGTGAGATGCCTCCCCAAACCATCAAACCACATCCACTATAAGTTGTCCCTTTCAGATATTAGAGATATGATAATGTGTCCCAGCTTCTCTCCAGATCAGAGCATGCCTGGTATCACTTTGTAGAGAAAATTGGGACTTCTCTGTAAACGACATCAACCCTTATTGGTCTTGGGTCCAGTTGACATGGAGTCTGATCCAATTCAGATGTTCTCCTGTGGCATGGGGATACATAGAGTACCAGTCGTCTAGCATACAGCTCATCATCATGAAGGCCTTTTGTGCAGTAGAATATATCAATATTCCTGTAGCCAACTCAAGATCAGATTTCAGCTGATTCAGGGTAGCACTCTATTTCAGCAAGCATTATAATTGGAAATATCAGTCACCTACTGGAATTGATACAGTGAAGGAAGACTGTATCTCCAAGATGCTGTTTGTGACCAATGGAATCAGTTCCACAGTCTGTGAATCATGGAATGACTCGCATGCAACCACCTGGCTCCTATCGCTGCCTAACTTTGGCCAAACCTCTAGGTCTTATGGTGGACTGCTGCCTGAATTCAATGATTTAAATGATGTCTTGCAGCCACATGAAAGAATTTTGCTAGCTTGAAATGTCTTGTTCTCCCTCTTGACATGAAATGGAAGACCATTCAAAGACGTCTGCTTTTATGCTGCAGCTTATTTTCATATATTGCAGGCAGTGCCACTCATTTTTATATGATAACCAGACTCAGCATAACTTTTTTACATAATGCATGGAACTTTCATATATCCCACCCTCCTGAGTTATCATGATTTTTCTCTTTGTTCCTTAATTTATGGAAACTAACATACTCAGCTACTTCCAAATATAGCAAACCAATTGGAGGTAGAACGGTCATGTCTTTAACTGAAACCTTCTCTGAAACTATGATCAGATTTAACACTCTTTAACCTTAATTTCATGAGATTTCACTGGTATCCAATCAATGTTGGGATAATTAAAATTGCAAATAACAACTACTCATTTAGCATCAATCAGTTGATCTGGTGATGCATTTTCTTGTCACTAGCAACTGATCCTAGGTCTGTAAAATTCGATGCGGTAGAAATTTTTTTTCTTAACTTTGCATCAACACTTTTACAGAGGTCACAAATATTGTATAAAAAAGGATATTGAAATTTAACACTGTGATTGTAAATTTTTGTTACGATTTTGTATACAAAGTATATGTTGACAATGTAGTTGTAATAATTTTGTGATTGTAAAACCGTGCAAGTATATGTTGAAACTGTATATTCAAGAACAATGCCTTAGAAAGCGGCGTGTCATTTGATGTGGTTCCGATTTAAAAGAAATAGCTTAGAAACTTTGGTTGTACAATGTAAAGTGCTTTCAATTGTGTTCGAGCTTAACCAAATGCAAGTCTCAAGGACAGTGCAAGAAAAGGCGGCGAACATCTAAGGTAAATAAGATTGGTTTTGTGTGTTCTGAGGGAAAAAGAAGTAATCAACGACTGAAGGTCACATCCCCTTTTGTGTGGGAATATTAGGGGTTCTCAACCCTTAATCCAGGGACCGCAAGAGAAGTATAAGAAATCATCGGGGGCGAATCAGAAAAAAAAGGGCAGTCTCCTCTCGTAATGTCTCGATCAAACATCGCGGACGACGGTCCGTTAGAAGTCTGGAGAGAAACTGGTCCAACTTCTCTTTCCCGTCGCTGTGAGGCATCGAAGGGAAAGAGAAGTCGGACCAGCATGCCTTGCCAGTAAGATAGTCTGCCATGTGCATTGGATGTCGAAAGCCAGTTTAGATATGTGTCAGAGAAGAACTGTGAATAAAATTTTACGTGTTTGTTTAACATTACGGAAGATAGACTGATAGTCTACGGGACACTTACAAAGTTTAATTGTGATTGTTTGTTCCGGACTAAGAAGCTGAAGATTAAGTTGTATAATTTAGATATGAGAAACTTGTTAATTGAAGTATATATTGCATGAGCATATTAGTATTGGGATGAGAACATAGATTTCTGTATGATAGTATTGCTGCATGTTTTAATGTATGTATAATTATTGAGATATTATAATTCTTAGGTTTAGATTTTTAGAAAGAGGCAATTCATTTAAGATACTGTATAACTGCATCATAGTTTAATAAATATGTTTGTTATGTTAAAAAAAACGTGTATTCACTGATCCTTTATCCAATGCACTGTTTGTAAACAAATAAGAACCTGTGAGTGAAGGTAAATAAGAGTAGCCATGACTGTCAATAAGGCTTGAGATAGATCTAGAGAGATTCTGCAGGTAATCTTGGTGGCACAGTCATAACATTAAATAAATTTCCCAAGGTTCTCAAGGTATTAGAAATTAGATAACCTGAAGTAATCCAAGATAAAGAGGAAAAGCATAATAATAGAGTAAAGAGAACATAAAGTAAATAATAGCATAATATTACAAAGAAAAAACTGACGTTACGTTTACAATATCACAGCCGACAGGATATAATCCACAATAATTGAGTTAAAATAAAGAACTTTTATTATTAAAAGACCAGAAGATAAATGATAAAATATACAAAGAGCCAACAAGTTTCACTAGCCACTGTCTAGCATTTTCAAGGCTGAACTGGTGTGAAAACAAATGCATTAAGTTACATTTAAAACATACACTTTAGTAACTGTTAGGCCGTTATATTTGATCATTCGTGTTTGATGGCGTGCATGTGTTCGAATGCTTCAGTCAGAATCCGGTACATGACCACGTGTTGTGTAGTTTTTTTTATATTGTAGTTCTGTTGAACTGAGAGAGATGATGAAATTTTTCCATGTCTTTAAGAATAATACCTTGATTTCTATTTAAATTATTTTAATACATCAGACCAAATATGTACAATTTAAATAATTGAGTTAAATAAGAGTGGATTGAACAGTTTTGGATAAGGATCAAGGTGACAAAGATTTCAAATATTCAGAAAGTTTAATTTTTATAAAGCATGAATGCAGATAACAGGAATTTGGAAGCTGCAAGCAGTAACACGATGGCTGATAGAGTTTTTTAGGATAATCAGTTCCTCACCTCATCATCCCACAATTCTCTAGAGAGGACCAGGATGATGTTTTGTCCTTTTTTAATTTTGCTGAAGAGCTTAGAAGATTAGGAAACTGATCATTTCCTTTCTTTCATGCTTACACGGTGATCAGAATACATTATGGAAATTATGGAGACAACTATTGTGTTTGAGCAAAACTTTAGTTTAATATAAACCAAAATGAACACTTGGCGTTTTGACCTTCATATCAAGGTCATCATCTGGAGCATACTATTAATATTATTACGGGCAACTCCAGGGAGCCATTAGACTCATCGAGGGAGGCCCCAAATCATATTCATCACAACTATTCGACATTCATACAGTATCTATCATACCTCGCCTTAAACTCGTTCACTGTCACAGCATCCACCACAGACTCTGGGAGTACATTCCACTCATTCACCACTCTACAAGTAAAGAACCCAGCTCTAACACCTTTACTAACCACACTTTTGCCCAGTTTCCATGGATGTTCCCTAGTCCTCCCACAACCAGCCCTGTTCTCAAAAATATCTTCTGAATTAATTTTATAGAAACCCTTCAGTAATTTAAATGTCTCAATCATATCTCCCCTCCTCTGCCTATCAACCAATTTTTGCAACTCACAAATCCTCAACCTGTTCTCATAAGGTTCATTCCACAGACCTGCTATCATCTTGGTCACTCACCTCTGGATCCTCTCCACCTCCTCCCCATCAAGAAGAAACCTAGGTGACCAAATCTGGGCACAGTAGTCGAGATGGGGTCTTATCAAGGCTCGATACAGAGGAACAATAACCTGTTTGTCTCTGCTTGTCAACGTATTCTTCAGCAACCAAGTGATTTGATGAGCTGATTTGGCCACTTTTGCAATGTGCCCCCTAAACTTCAACTCCTTATCCACCAACACTCCTAAATCTCGTGCCTCATCAATTTCCTGGAGTACAGTTCCACCAATGTAGTAAACTGCTGCTAATCTTTTCACCCCAAAATGTATAACCTTACATTTTGCCACATTAAATTGATATCCATTCTCCTTAGCCCAGACCTCCAATCTATCCAAATCATCTTGCAAAATTTTGACGTCATCTGCATTCACTATTGCCCTACCCAACTTTGCATCATCCGCAAACAAATGAACTGTTCCTCTCAGATCCTTTCCTATATCATTAATGAACAAATTAAACAGCAGTGGTCCAAGAACAGATCCTTGTGGCACACCACTAGTCACAGGCCGTCTTGTGGACTCTACTCCTGAATAAACCACTCTCTGATATCTCTCCGTCAACCACCCTCCTATCCATCTCATCAACCCTATATCCATCCCCATATGCTGCAATTTACTGATTAGAATTCCATGTGGTATCCTGTCAAAGGCTTTGGCAAGGTCCAGTAGAATCACCGTAAACCCATTACCCTTATCCAGTTCAGCCGTCACTGTGTTATAATACGTGAGCAAGTTACTGAGGCATGACCTACCCTTCACAAAACCATGCTGTCCCCGATACAGTATCCCATTTTCTTCTATCCAATCTTGTATTTTCCTCTTGACTATTTTCTCTAAGACCTTGATAATGATTCCTGTTATGCTGATTGGCCGGTAATTTTCAACAGCAGCCTTAGAACCAAACACACACACACACACACACACACACACACACACACACACACACACACACACACACAGAGAAACCAGCTGCACTACAATCTACATGGTTTGCTAAAGTTACTGACCAACCGTGACAACAATTATTGGCCTGACTTCTGGTTGGGAAAAAAAAAATCTTTACTACATTAAAGCTAGAGTCTTATTATTATTATCTATTAGGTTACAAAATTAAATTGGGCTGGAGAGCAACATGTTTATTTATTTATATATATATATATATATATATATATATATATATATATATATATATATATATATAAAAACTGTGATTATACATATAAATTTCAACCAATTGGTATGGAATAGTTTCCAATAAAAGCTGAAAATTGCTTAAGGTCCTAAAGTATGCTAGATACTAAGTAGGCTGAATATGTGACATCCAAATTCTTGGAATTTTTATGCCACATTATTGTTGAGATTAGGGTGGGTTCTTTTTCACCAGAGGTCAGGCCAATAATTGTTGTAACGGTTGGTCAGTAACTTTAGCAAACCATGTAGATTGTAGTGCAGCTTGTTTCTCTGTATATGTGTATACTCCAGATGATGACCATGATATGAAGGTCGAAATGTCGAATGTTCATTTTGATTTATATTAAACTAAAGTTTTGATCTAACACAGTAGTTGTCTCCATAATTTCCATAATGTATTCTGATCACCGTGTAAGCATGAAAGAAAGGATTCTCATCGTCTATGGAGATGGTACTCACTAGCGTTGCAATCAGTACGGTAAGCTAAAGATACATGTTTCTCCTATGATCAATCGGCTGGCCTTTTTAAAGAGATGCAGAGACAGTAATCTTATTTTTAACTGCATTAAGCTGAAAAAGAAATTTACTTCTGCTGAAGCACGCACAGAGAAAACAATACTTAGAGAGCAAATCCAAACAACCCGCGAAAAATCTAGCAATAACTCAAAATCAGCATGAAGGTTATTTTCTTGATCATAAATTAGTAAATAATAATATTTGGTTAACCGATCAAGTGTTGATCAATTTTATTATTAACTGAACCAACTAGTTTCGCCACACTTATCTGTTGGCATCTTCAGGGCACTTACATATAGGTTTAAACACTCTCATAATTATGCGTAACTGCAAAACTGACAAGAATAAAAACTGACTAGAATAATTACAAATAAAATAGTATTGAACGTGAGTGAAACACGTATCGCGTGTACAAGATCAGCTAGCTGTTGCTGAGGAACTTTCTGTAGTTTGTATTAAAGTTCATTTCTTCTGTTTTTAAGGTTCTGATTAGGGTTTTCCATATCTCTGGGAGTATTATGGAAGACTTAGAAAACAAAATCTTATCACAAATTTTTCCTAGACCTAAAATTTGGTTTAGATATGTGGACGATATCTTCATCATATGGAACAATAACAAAGATGACATATATGATTTTCTCAAAAAGATCAACGCCTTCCATCATTCTATTAAATTCACTCTGGAACTTGAAAGAGAAAAACAACTTCCGTTTTTAGACATCTTAATCAAAAAACAAACTGATGGCAGTATAAATCTATCGGTGTACAGAAAACCGACCAATACAGGTCGCTACCTACATTTTAACTCCTCTCACCACATATCACATAAACTCAGCATTATACACATGTTAAAGAAAAGAGCTATTTGCATCACAACGGACAACAAGACCCTTCAAGATGAGTTAAAATTTATTTCCAACAATCTGTACTTGAACGGCTATCCAAGAAGGCTAGTCAATAAAATCCTTTTCTCTGAACCACCACAAAGAGAACAAGAAGAGATTCAATATATAAAAACGATTGCAATTTCGTTTGTAAGTGGCATCTCCAATAAGCTTGCCAATCTCCTCAAACAACACAAAATAAGAGTAACATTTAAACCTATAGAATCTATTCGTAAACTACTAAGATCTCCAAAAGACAACCATCCTTTCTATAAATATGCTGGAGTTTATAATATTCCATGCTCATGTGGCTCTAATTACATCGGACAGACTTCGAGAAGCCTCGAAATCAGGCAAAAGGAGCACATTGGCTATGTCAAAAACAACAGACAGGACATTTCTGGCCTATCGTCTCATTTCTCCACAACTAACCATGTCATTGAGTGGGACAAAAGCTGTTCCCCTTACTTAGAGGAAGATTACCATTCAAGAATTTTCAAAGAAGCAGCCACAGTCGCCCGTTCTACTGTGAACCTTAACAGAAATCAAGGCCTAATACTCCCAGAGATATGGAAAACCCTAATCAGAACCTTAAAAACGGAAGAAATGAACTTTAATACAAACTACAGAAAGTTCCTCAGCAACAGCTAGCTGATCTTGTACACGCGATACGTGTTTCACTCACGTTCGATACTATTTTATTTGTAATTATTCTAGTCAGTTTTGCAGTTACGCATAATTATGAGAGTGCTTAAACCTATATGTAAGTGCCCTGAAGATGCCAACAGATAAGTGTGGCGAAACTAGTTGGTTCAGTTAATAATAAAATTGATCAACACTTGATCGGTTAACCAAATATTATTATTTACTAACTCAAAATCAGGTTTTAAATTTATGAATCTAGTTATATGAATCCAGATATTTCGAATGGGCTTGAAAGAATTACTGACAATTCGGCTAAATATATTCTAGAAAGTAATAAAGAAAAACTTAAGGCTAAATTTCATAATTTAAAACAACGGCGAAATTTGAATGCCAATCAGATGAATCCCAATCAGGATATCTCTTCTCCGGTAAACTCCAACAGTGAACAACAAACAAGTGAGACAAGGAGTGATCAACCACCTGTAAGCAATAGTCATGTGATAAACAGGGCACACCAGTAGTGTCCAGTGCCTGTGTGCAAAACTTTAGTTGGCACTCCTATACCTCCCCCAATAAAAAATCACTTTATAAAAATGTATCAGTGAGTAAAAATGAAATACGAAATATATTAATTATAAGTTTATTGAACAAAAAAGCAGAAATTACAAAAAAATGTATAAAAAACAATAAACATACAAGAAGGGTACAAAAACAATAAAAATAATTTGGAAAAAAATAAAGTAATTTATGTTATTTGGCAAGAAAATCATTTGCAAATGCACCTTATAATTAACAGATAAACTTACAGTTTTATAAAAACAAAATATTAAATATTTTTTGGTACAAAATTAAACTAACTATATTTTATTTGGCAAGAAAATCACTTTGTCATTTGTACTCTGTACAGGTATAAATAAGAAACAGATAAACTTACAAGTATATAAAATAGGAACATATTAAACATTATTGGGTAAAGAAATATTTAAACAGAATGAAAAATAAATATACTGAATTATCTGATATATATAGTTTTTAAAATTAGAAAAATTGTTGACAGTGTAAAATTTCTTTGCATGAATCGTTTGTGTCAATGTCTGAATGATTCTCATGTGTTAATTGTTGTCGTTAATTTTTACAACAAGAAAATAAATGTGAAATGAATTCATAGTTCTTTTAATAAAGTAAATCTTTCCTGCAAAGATTCTAATGTTTGATCTATTATGCAGAGAAAAAAATTTACTTTAAATGAAATTTCAGGATCTAATATATTTTCATTTTCATGTTCGTAATCAAATTGTGTTGTCTTTTTACATAGCCTTAGTGGTCTACTACTACAAAATACAGATTCTGCATCAAATTTTGCTTAATTTTGTGCTTTCTACAATTTCTTTGAAAGTTTCATCAGACCTATAATCATTTAAAAATTGATTTAGATCATTCAACGCATCTAGAGCAAGTTGGAGATTCATAGATGAAGACTACAGTATTTTGCTGACAAAATTCACTTTATTTAAAATATCATACCAAACTCTAATACAACAAATAAATGTAAACGTAGCAATTTTTTCACGTAGACATTTTGCCTGATATACGTTTAGAGCAAATGCAAGTTTGAACAAGATTAAACAAATTCAAACGCGCATCATCCTGTAAACAGTAAACTCACACAAGTACAAGTTCTTACTTGTTTACGCTAAACTACTTGGTTAGGATCAGAATAAATAAGATCTTAAGGAATAATAACAAATAAGTGATTATAAATAATTTGTTTAAGACAAATCTATAAAATACAATTAAAATTTAAACAAAAATATAATTTATTTTGATATAAGTAGTGAATAATATTTTTTTGAAGTATTTCCTCCTCGCCTGAAATTTTTGGTGCCTTTACTATCCTGGCACCTGTGTGCATACCACATATTGCACACTGTGCCTGCGCGCCCCTGGTGATAAACTTATCAAGCCACACCTTAAATAACGGTCAACTTGCATTACTTGATAAAGGCCTTAACTTCACAGTAGCACCTAGAACTGTTAATAAACTGAATTTTATATACCACATAGAAAGAGGCATTAAGTCTCTTCCTATTAATATAGGTGATAAAATTCGGTTAGAAACCAGCAATGTTCTGAATAAAAAGAAAACCTTATATAGCAATCTTACAAAAAGAGAACAAGCAGCAATCAAAGCAATCAAGTCATTAAAAGCTAATCAAGATATAATTATAACAAAATCGGACAAATATGATGCTGCTGTCGTCCTTGACAGATCAACTTATCTATCAGATGAATCAACTAGTCTCCGATAACAGACCTATCAGCTTGTAAACTATAATCCAACTAAAAGAATAAAACTGAGAAATTACTTAAGTCCGTCAGACACCATTAAAAAAACTTATACCCTTTTATGCCTGTTCTCCCAGAATATATGGTGTTCCTAAAGTACACAAACAAAAAGTTATACTTCGGCCAATAGTTGAAGGAATAGACAGAATAGAATTCCCCCTCCTCTATAAAGAACACACAACACTTTATAAACAAAATTAAAAATATAACACTCGGCAAAGATGATTTATTAGTCAATTTTGACATTTCTGTCCTTTTTGCTAATGTCCCAATCAGTGACACAATTCTTTTTCTACAGACCAAATTTCTGCACGACATTATGGCCCTCTTTGTCCACTTACTACGTTCTGGTTACTTCGTGTGGCAAAATAAATTTTCGTGGAAAGGCTTAGACGTTGGTTATACATTCTTACTAAATAGCTTAAGGAAATTACAACGTACAATAGAATATACATTAAAATAAATTTTAATACACTTCCAATATTTCGCAACGTCACGTGCACGCAAGCACAACACACAGTAAATGAGGAATGAAACAGGAAGCTATTCTTTCTCCTAAAAGTCCTGATGGTGCCCCCTAGTGGAAAATGTTGGTATTCTTGGCCGATTGGGCTGAAGGTCTTCTGATGTTGGTTTCCCAAATTTGGAGCAATCTCATGCACCCAAATTTGTTTAGGTTTGAATTGTTTCTTAGGCTGAGGCTGATTCCATGAAGAGCCTTTCGTATTTGAATTTACTACAGTGTATTATCGTGGCTTTCTTCCACCGTATTCTATGGCGGGTATCCAGCGCGTGGTCTGCAAGATCAGAGTGGCTGTGGTGAAACTGGATGTAGTCCTTGTGTTCTGAAATTCCGATATTAGCTGTCCTGCCAGTTTGGCCAAAGCAGGACAGCTTACAGCTGCAAGAAACCCACGATAATACACCATAGTAAATTCAAATACGAAATGCTATTCATGGAATCAGCCTCAGTCCTAAGAAACAATGCAAACCTACATCAGAAGACCTTCAGCCCAATCGCACTAAAACATACCATGTTTTAGTGCGATTCCAGCTAGTCAATAATTATTATTGACTAGCTGGAAAAAAACCATAATTATTATATTTAATGTGTAGCAGACAAAAAGAACATAAATGACACATTAAATATAATAATTATGGTGAAGCTGGACTTTCTGATCATGCCCTAAATTCCTTACAGAGAGTCGACTGGAAAAGCACTAGCTGTCTACATCGCACTAAAACATGGTATGAATGGAAATTTAAGGAAGCATGTGAGATTATTATCAACCACCCCAATCTGAACAATAATGATGGTCTAAAAATCCCAAACATATGGAAGGTATATATATTCGACCCACGGAACGTTCCTCACTAAGAACAGCTATAAACAGGACTGTAGAAAATCCAGTACCTTAAAAGCAAAAATAAGAATTGTAATACTAAAAATAGGACATCACTGTTTCTGAAAGAAAAGCATCTGAAAGAATGTTTATTCCTGTCATCGTAAATAGAATTTAGCTTGATGTAATTTTTTTTTCCTCACTAGAGGTCATGCCAGTAGAATAACGTGATCAAATCATTGTTTCTTTAGCTTACAATTAATAATGTAACTCAGCTTGTCTTGTATATTGATGTATGCTCCAGATGATGATCTTGATGTGAAGATCGAAATGTCGGGATAATAAAAAAGTTTTTCTAACACTGTTGTAAATTCCATAAATTTTTAAAATGAAAAATGATTTCAAAAGTGATGCAAAGCACGAAGAGGACCCAAATGCCTAAACGAGAAAGTTCGAACATTGAAAGGGGAAAAAGGAGGACAAAACCAATACAACTGTAATTAACAATCAGAAAATGGGAGATTAATCACTAAGGAATGTGTAGACTCCTCAGACATGGGAGAATTATGGTCACTGATAACGCAGGAGGTCAAAAGACTACAACAACGTATGATGGAACGGATTAATTTACTGATCATACAATTGGAGGAACTCGGAGAAAAATCCTTCAAAAACACCTCACATCACGAGAGGGAAGACAAAAAAGGAAGAACAGGAGGAAGCCCCTCAAGTGTTACAATTGTAACAGGTTTGGGCATATCACCTGGAACTATTTCAAAAATAAGAGAAACCCCACTAGAGACATGCAGTATATGTCCAATTTTGAGTTCACTCGCCACCATCCTACTAACAGGCCAAGGAATAGGAGGAAAGAAATTAGAGAGCAGAATAAGAATTCCATAACGGTCATTCGGGGTGAAACAAAAGGAATACCATGCAATATTCTATTGGATACTGGCTCCCAAGTTTCCATGATTACCGGGGCATTTTTCTGAAGAATAAGCTTCTGCAATCAAGACGGTGTAACTATGCTAAGGAAACCTGTAAAACTGACAGGAATTTCAAGTCCCACAATATGGGCTCAGAGAAAGATGTGGGTAAAAATGAGGTTGCCTGATTTTAATATGAATGTCTCACAAGAGCTATTGATTCTTCCTGAGACTTCCCATCCAAATGTTCAGATGATTTTAGGAAATTTTCCTAAAGAAAAATAAGTTCTCATGTGATTTCTGCACTGGAGATGTTTCCTTAATGGGAATTAGACTGTCCAGTAGAAAGGGAAACAATCACAGGATGCAGACATTGGAAGTCAGAACCAGAAGGGATCAGGGAAATAGGTACAAAGATGAAGGTAGGGTTCAAAATAAGCAAGATGAAGCTGTGTGTGTCACAAAGACAATACTGAGACCTTGCCAGATTCCTCAATAGAAAGGGATCATCCTCAGGAGGTTCTGAACGAAGTCTACCATAATTCTAGTGTTAAGGTGGCAGACAGTCAGAAGGAAGGGAAGGAGCCTGAGAAAGAAATCAGGGATCATACCATCGAGGTACACATAATTGAAAAGGATCACAGGAACTACAACACACATCCTCATCGTCAATTTCGCAAAAGAAAGTTTACTCCTATGGCTACTAGAAGAAGTCGAGTATGGAGAGGAAGCAATAACCTAAACAACGTCAAGTCAGAGATATCCAGTAATATCCCGGGAAGACAGTAGATTGGAAAATACTGAAAGAAGAGAGTTCCATCAAGTGAGATATTTCCAGAGATCTAGGAAGGTTAATAAAACTAGTTAGCGTCCACCCCAGAGAACGAGTGCCAGACAAACATAAAAGAAAAAAAATTCATCAACATTCTTGGCTAAATTTTTTTTCGTGAAGGGTTGGCCTTTGTAGAATTTGATGCAGTAGAAAATTTTTTTTTTTTAACTTTGCATCGACTTTTACAGAGGTCACAAATATTGTATAAAGAAGGATATTGTAATTTAACATTGTGATTGTAACATTTTTGTTATGAATTTTGTATATAAGGTATATGTTGACACTGTAGTTGTAATAATTTTGTGATTGAAAAACCATGCAAGTATATGTTGAAACTGTATGAATGTTAAACTGTATATTTCAAGAACAATGCCTTAGAAAGAGGCCAGGCATTTAATGTGGTTCTGATTTAAAAGAAATAGCTTAGAAACTTTGTTTGTACAATGTAAAGTGCTTTCAATTGTGTTTGAGCTTAACCAAGTGCAAGAAAAGGTGGCGAACATCTAAGGATGTCCCACATTTGGTAAAGAAGATTTTTTTGTGTGTTCTGTGGGAAAAAGAAGTAATCGACAACTTTGAAGGTCACATTGCAGACAATGGTCCGTTAGAAGTCCAGAGAGAGAGAGAGAGAGAGAGAGAGAGAGAGAGAGAAGCAGTGGGTGCCATGAGGCATTGAAGGGAAAGAGAAGTGGGACCAGCATGCCTTGCCAGTAAGATAGTCTGCCATGTGCATCAGACGTCGAAAGCCGTCGGCTGACCTAGAAAGAGTCAGTGTAATATGTCTCAAGCCCTGCGAGTCCTCCATGATGCGACGGCGCTAAGGAAAGAAGTCTGCACGAATGTTGAGGCTCAGGATGGAAAAGCAGTCAGTGGAACTGCTTTTAAGTAAAGAGATAAGAGAGCCAGTTTAGATGTATGTGTCAGAGAAGAACTGTGAGTAAAATAACAAAGTGACAAATACACTGGACAAGGGGATATGCATATACAGTAGTATATTTAGATTTTGCAAAGACTTTTGATAGATTGTCACATGACAAACTAGTAGTTAAATTGGAAAAGATGGGATTGGATGATACATTAGCGTGTTGGATTGGAGATTGACTGTCCTATTGGCTCTATCAGCAGGTTGTGTATAGGGGAGTGTATCTCAGGAGAGGAAAGTCACTAGTGGTGTGCCCCAGGAGTCTGCTTTGGGGCCATTTGTTGTTTGATTTGTAAATGACATTGGAAGGCTTAAATTGTAATATAGAGTTGTCTGCAGATAATGCAAAGTTGGGGAGAGTTATGAGAAGTAGAGCAGATGTTGTACCTTTGCAAGAGGACCTAAATAGGCTGTCTGAATGGGTGAGTGTGTGTGGAGATGTGGAGAAGAAGAATGATCTGGGGGTGATGGGATAGGGAGTTAAAATTTAATGGACATTTTACTAAAATTGTGAGGACAATACAGCAGATTATAGGAATGATAAAGAGAACACTAATGTGTAGAAGGATGTTTTGATTCCATTGTACAAGACTTTGATCAATCTGCATATGGATTACTGTGCACAGATTTGGTTGCCAGGTTTTCAAAAGGATGATGGGATGTTGGAGTTCAGAGACAACAGACTAAGTTGGTATCTGGTCTCTGGAATGTGAAATATGAAGACTCAGTGAGAGAACACGAATGGCACAACATAGTGATAGAAGGAAGAAGGGCGACATGAACGAGACATATAAGTTGGTAAGGGGCGATTACCAGATTAACGTGGATGAGATTTTTCATGGAATATCTAGAGATGAGGGAAGAATGAGAAGCCATCTCTGGAAGCTCTATAATGATATGAGCAAGGGGATGAGAAGTAGATTTTTTGCATGGAGAGTGGTAGTGATTTGAATGCATTGCCTGAGAGCAAATGCTTTTAAATTGAAGTATGATGAGCTGTACATGTTAGCGTAGAACAGGGGTGGGGAACCTTTTTAGTATCAAGGGCAAAAATTGCTAATTAAAAACTTCCGTGAGCAACTGGCAAATTTTAACTCTTATATATAGTGTATGTAGTGTGCAATATATATCTCAATAAGTAAATGTGCAACATTTTCATCTGATATGGTATCTTTTAATTACAATTGTGTAGACATATAATTATAACAATCAAGCAAAGGCTATATTTAATTTATTTAAAAAATGATATTTATTTTATTTTAACTGAAAACTTGATTAAAGCAATAGCATAATAAATATTTCATCAAAGTTAATGAAGCTTACCTTTAATCTTAAACTTTTTAGTGAGAAAGCTGAAACTGATTTTTTTTGTGAAAGCTTAGAAATATTAGCCGCCCTTGATGTGATGGCTACTCGTAGTTCATTGGCGATAAAGTCCAATATAGGCAGATTACTATATTTTGATCTCAAAGTGTTATCGCACAGCAAATCAATCAACTCTAATTGCAAGGAATTGGATGCTTCCCCAGGGCGTATATCAAAAGGCGTTTCAAATATTTGTAACTCAATTCTTTGATTTTTTTATATCTTCAAATCTCCTTTGAAATTGATTCAAAACTCTTCAACACTCATCAACATACTCACTTGTTGATTTTGGATTGTGTTCTCTTAATTTTGGAAAATGTGTAAAGCAGTTTTCTTTCAGTTGGGTAAGAAATAATTGAAGTATCGATTCAAAGCTCTTGATATGAGTGAGCAAAGAGGTCATTAGCTGATTGGGGCCTTGTAATTTCAAATTTAGATTATTCAAATAACTAGTTATATCTACTAAAAATGCTAAATCACTTTGAAACTTTTCATCTTCCAATTCTTTAATGGGGACACCTTTAATGTCCAAGAAAGTTTTCACTTCGTCTTTAAGTTCATAAAATCACTTGAGCATTTGAGCTCTACTTAGCCACCTAATCCCAAACTCTTGCAAAAATTCTTTGAATTCGCTGTTGTTCAACCCTTTACTTTTTATCAAATTAATGGCTTTTGTTACTACATTCATGACGCTGTACATCTTGAGTGACTTTGCACATAGATTTTCCATATGAATGAAGCAGTGGCACACAAAGTATTTGGGTTCAATTGACGTTTCTTAAATTCATTCTTAATCAGAGCCACGAGCCCTTTTTCACGACCTACCATGGATGGAACACCATCTGTAGTGAGATGAGACCACTCAGTTTTTCATACGGTAAATCGAAATCTTTTAATGCTGAATTGACCATTTCAAATAAATCTTCAACTTTAGTTGTTCCCTTCACTGATTTTAAAGCAAGAAATTCTTCTCGTATATTGAAATCTGTAGTTATTCCCAGTATGAATTTAGCCATTTGTGCAGTATTTGACAGATCAGTAGTCTCATTGATGGCTAATGAGTAAAACACAAATTCTATTGAATCTACTTCCACAGAAGTTGATGTCGTCAGCGATATCTTTAATATGGTCAGAAACAGTTCTTCTTCTTGATAGGCTAATATTTTAAAACAAACTCAGTTTTTCTGGACATAAAATCTCAACGGCAGTAAGGATGCAATCTTTCACAAACTCACCTTCATTATGGGTTTTAAGTTTTTTAGCAATTTGTTCCCACAATATATAACTAGCTTGAGTTACAGATGGTCTTTCTTGAATAAGCTTTTTAAAAAGAGATTGGCTTTTAATTATATTTTCTTTCAAAGTCGCTATCTTGTCTAAATGTTCTGATCCTTTTAAATTTTCATATTTCTTATGCTTACTCAAATAATGTCGTTCAAGATTATATTTTTTGTAAATTGCAACATGTTCGTTACAAATAAGACAAATGCACTTGTCATTAATTTCAATAAAGAAGTATAGTTCTGTCCATTTTTCACAAAACAGAGCACATTCACCACTTCTTTTACGTTTTCACTACAACTTGTCATTTAAAAAAATAAACTGAATAAAGCTGTCAGCTGATTAATTACAAGGCACTCGCAGCACTGCATGAGAAAAACAAATTCAAAAGTCAATATGTTTTGACACGCAGGAAAATTTCATGGTGGTAATTGGGAAGCAACCAATCAGAGAAAGTGTGAACTTTGCCTGCAAGATAGGCAATGCTCCTAATTTCTTTTTATTTTAATGGCTGGTCTCGATTTGATGGTTGCCAGACGTATGACGATCATATTTTATGTAATATAGTTATTTTTGATTTTGTATATTTAATTATTTAAATTTAAATAAACTTAATTAAAATAAATTTAAATTATTATAAAATTTTATTTACATTTTTTATTTTTATAAATTTAAATTATTATAAAATTTTATTTACATGTACATACGAGTACATCAGCAAAGGAGTGAACTGAAATAGACTCGTGGGCGAGGGGTTTCCCACCCCTGGCGTAGAACCTCCCACAACGAGTCTCTTGATTCCATAGAGATCTGTTAATGATAATGTGTTCTTATGCTTGAGAAAGTTAAACACTTAACTTCCTCAAGCAAGATTTTCCATCAGATATTGTTGGCCTCTTTGACTTTGTCATTTATTCTGGCTACTTCATGTAGCCAAACAAACTTTACCAACAAATTGAGGAAGTTAAGTGTTTCATCTATAAGAACATTTAGATGAAACACTTAACTTCCTCAAGCAAGATTTTCCATCAGATATTGTTGGCCTCTCTAACTTTGTCATTTATTCTAGCTACTTCACGTGGCCAAACAAACTTTACCAAAAAATTATTATTATTATTATTATTTTATGGGTGACTCCAGGGAGTCCTTAGACTCATCGAGGTAGGCCTTAAACATCATGTCCACACAACTATTCGGCTTTCTCACAGTATCTATACAACTATTCGGCTTTCTCACAGTATCTATACAACTATTCGGCTTTCTCACAGTATCTATCATACCTTGCCTTGAACTCATTCACTGTCATAGCACCCACAACAGATTCTGGCAGCTTATTCCACTCATTTACCACTCTAAAAGTAAAGAACCCAGCTCTAACACCCTTGCTAACCACACTCTTGCCTAGCTTCGATAGATGTCCCCTAGTTCTCCCACCACCAGTCCTGATCTCAAAAATATCCTTTGAATTAATCCTATACAAACCCTTCAGCAATTTGAATGTTTCAATCATATCTCCCCTTTTCTACCTATCAACCAATTTCTGCAACCTATCAACCTGTTCTCATAAGGTTCGTTCCATAAACCTGCTATCATTTTGGTCACTCACCTCTGGATCCTCTCCACCTCCTCCCCATCAAGAAGAAACCTAGGTGACCAAATTTGGGCACAGTAGTCGAGATGAGGGCTTATCAAGGCTCGGTACAGAAGTACAATAACTTGCTTGTCTCTGCTCGTCAAAGTATTTTTCAACAACCAAGTGAGTTGATGACTTGATGAGCTGATTTAGCACTTTTGCAATGTGCCCCCTAAACTTTATCTCCCTATCCACCAATACTCCCAAGTCCCTGGCCTCATCAATCTCCTGGAGTACAGTTCCACCAATGTGGTATACTGCTGCTAATCTTTTCACCCCAAAATGCATAACCTTACATTTTGTCACATTAAACTGACATCCATTCTCCTTAACCCAGAACTCCAATCTATCCAAATCATCCTGCAAGATTTTGACTTCTGCATTCACTATTGCCCGACCCAACTTTGCATCATCAGTGAACAAATGAACTGTTCCTCTTAGATCCTTCCCTATATCGTTAATGAACAAATTAAACAGCAGTGTCCAAGAAGAGAACCCTGTGGCACACCATTAGTCACAGGCCGTCTTTTGGACTCTACTCCTGAATAAACTACTCTCTGATATCTCTCCATCAACCACCCACCTATCCATCTCACCAACCCTATATCCATTCCCATATGTTGCAGTTTACGAATTAGAATTCCATGTGGTATCCTGTCAAAGGCCTTAGCCAGGTCCAGCAGTATCACTGTAAACCCATTACCCTTATCCAGTTCAGCCATCACTGTGTTATAAAACTTGAGCAAGTTACTGAGGCATGATCTACTCTTCACAAAGCCATGCTGTCCCCCATACAGTATCTCATTTTCATCAATCCATTCCTGTATTTTTCTCTTGACTACTTTCTCCAAGACCTTGACAATGACTCCTGATATGCTGATTGGTCGATAATTTGCAATAGTAGTCTTGGATCCTCCTTTATGCAGTTAAACTATTTTCCCCTCTTTCCACACCTTTGGGACTAAACCAGACCCGAGACTCAGATTAAACAACATGGTCAAGGGGACTGATAATTCTTTAGCCGCTTCACGTAAGACCTATGCTGGTATACCATCCAATCCCACAGATGTATTCACATTAAGGTTCTGTAATAAACTATTCACTATTTAAATTCCCATATAAACTAATGGTTCCTTCATTTTTTCGATATCACCACCTGGATGAGAAACTCTTGCAAAGTGCTCACTCAGTAATTCCACTATATCAACTGATTCAGTGATCTCCTTACCATCAGCATTCCTTAAAATCATTCTGCCGTGTACATTTTTTTTTTTTGCTTGCAGCATATTGAAAGAACTGTTTGGGATTCTCTTTAGCTTGCATAGCTAGTTTCCTTTCATAATCTGCTTTTGCTTTTCTTACCAAACTCATTACCCTTCTGGCCTGCACTTTATACCGTTCGTGCGCCTGCAGGTCACCTTTCTCTTTAAATTCCCTCCACATTTGTTTCTTTTTTTGCAACTCAAGCTTAATGGTGTTATTCATCCATTTAACTCCTACTTATTTTACTATTCGGACCCTAGGTATACAATCAGCCATAACCTCCTGTAAATGCTCCTTGACCACTTCCCATGCTCTATCGACATCCAGCCCTTGCAGTTTTACATGGCATGGCACTGAACCAAGCAATCTCCTAAGCTTGTCATACTTCCCAGCATGGTAATTCCACATATACCCTGTCTATCGAAAATTCCACACCTTTAGCCACCTCCCAGGTCAAGACCTTATGATCACTGTCACCAATAGGTGGCAACATGGTCATATTCATTACAGTCAAATTCTCAGATGCTATTACCAGGTCAAGCACTCTCAAACCCCTAGTATTTTCAATTACATGCTGTCTCAGATAGTTATCCCTCAATAATTGAATAAAATCCAGTTCCTTCCTCACATGTGTCCTCTCCTCCTTCCAATCAATGTTACAATAGTTGAAATCCCCCATAATAATTACCCTCCTTCCACTCACTTCATCAATTTGTTTATGCATACTATCTCCACCATCTATTCCATCACCTGGTCTATAGCAGCACCCAACTGTATATTTTGTTCTGCCAGTCTCAACCAAATAGCCTCAAATGAGCTCTTTTCACTATCCTGCAATACAACTTCAATTCTCCTTGGTTGCAGTTCATCAGCTATCATCAATAACACCCCCCCCCCCATTTTATTCTCTAGAGAGAATAAAATGGGGGAGAGGGCACATCAATGAGTAGTGCTCTTTCTCCCACACTAGCTAACTAGTTCATGAAAGATTTGAACAAAGGATAATAAATAGCATCATTATGGTACAGATATGTTGATGATGCTTTTGCAGTTTGACAAGGGTCTCTTACAAATCTACAAGAGTTTTCCAATAAGATCTTTTCACCATCGTATCCAGTTCACTATTGAGTTAGAAGAGAACAATCGGATTTACTTTTTACATCTCCTATTACTTCATCAATCAGATGTCAGCTTTCATTTGTCAGTATTCAGAAAGAAAACACATACTAGATTTTACATGTATCATTTTTCACACCATCATAATTATCAAAATCTAGCACCATTGATACTTTTGGACATTGAGCCCACTCTTTTTGTTCCATTGAATTGCTTCTCTTCCAAGAAATAAATCACATCAAGTCCACCTTCCTTATTAATGGCTTTACCAAATTGTGTAAAAACATACTACTGTATTTTTTGATAGATAACGTGCGCGTTATCTATGCAAAAAAGTCTAAATTCGTTAAGAACATGTGCGGTATACATTAGAAAGGTATGAGAGGTAAATCAAATGTAATAACAAAACTAAGGTAGAAGTATTACTTAATATTTATTGAACATTACACTATTACAAATCCAAAAAAATCTTCATCAGACTCAATGGTATGAGAGGTAAATCAAATGTAATAACAAAACTAAGGTAGAAGTATTACTTAATATTTATTGAACATTACACTATTACAAATCCAAATTATTACAAATTATATTACAAATCCAAAAAAAACTTCATCAGATTCAATATTGAAAGAATCAGTTGCTTTAAAAATTTCGTTTAGTATTTCTTCAGCTTCATAATCATTGTCACCGGACACCATTGCATTCCCTTGTGCTTTAATGAAACCATTTCTAACACAGTTTTCACTTACAGCAGCCCAATCTACAATCCACTTAACTATATCTTTATATGACGTTCTTTTCATCTGTCATGTTTTGTTATATTCATAGATGCCATTCATCATTCAGTCTTCCCACTTAGCCCACAAATTGTTTTTGAATAGTTTATTTACTGCAAGATCAAGGGATTGGAGTTTTTTTGTTAAACCACCTGGAATGACGGCCAATTTGGAATACTTACAATTGTTTTAACTTCTGCTGTCGTGTATGCCCTACACGAATCCAACACTAACAAAGATTTTGGGTTGAAAAATGCTATTTTTCTCTTTCGACACACATTCTCCAACCAAAATTTCATAACCTCGGAATTTATCCAACCTTTATCATTAGCAGTAACAATAATATCTTTGGAATCACAACCTTTTGGAACAGTCTTTCTTTTGAAAATCACCATCGATGGCAGTTTCGCACCATCTGCAGTTATGCAGAGAACCACAGTAAAGTTAGACCTTTCGTGCCCTGTTGTAGCAACTAAAATCTCTTTTGCTCCCTTCAGATTCACAGTCCTAGAACTAGGAATGGCAAAACTTATGGGAACCTCATCCATATTCCCAAAGTGACAAGCATCAACCCCCACACAAGTTTTCTCTCAGAAACAAACGAAATTTAGCTACTTTCGCTTCCCAGTCGCACAGCAAATTTTGTCCAACACTAGGAGGAGCACACACTTAAAGTGTTTCTCTTCATAAATCCAAAAACCCAAGATGGGTAGGCCTTGAAATCCTTTATATTATCGTTTTGCACAATTCTTTTCAATTCCTGCAACACACGGATAATAGATATTCTCATACCTTTAGCTCTTTCACTAACAACCCAATCAAACAGTTTTTTTTCTATGGTTGGCCACAAGTACCTTCTAAACCTCATAGCATGTTTCATCGTATGTAAACATTTCAGCACTGTTTCAGCCTTTTGCCATTCACAAACACTACTTTCTCCAACACTGAACAATCTACCAGCTTCACGATTCCCTTTTTCCTTTGCTACTTCTACCACTTCAAGCTTGAACTGCGCTGTGTAGGATTTTCTCTGAGAAGTACTTCTGTCTTCCATGGGTAATTCAGATCTAATAACAAAATATAAAAATAATGATTTACTTTATGAAATATTTTAAAACAGGATGTATGGAATAATCGACCACTGTTACTAGCAACGCACGTGCTTTTAAAGAATTCCTCCATCCTCTGTCTGTACTTCCTAACTCTACCGCTAGTTGGCACATGCGCATTATCTATACATCAAAAGAAGCGATGAAAATGTTGGGGGTGCACGTTATACATTAGGTGCGCATTATCTATCGAAAAATACAAAAAATGTGAAAAAATTACGAAAAATGCAATTCATTGTAATAGCGATAGAGAGGTGGTCTATTGTATAACCATTCCCTATGTTAAAAGCATCTTGGAAGATATAGCCAAACTACTCAGATTTGTTGGCCTACAAATGTCCTTCCCTTCTATCAACAAGATACAATATCTACTTTTCTAGGCTTAGCTGAAGACAAACTTCCACCTTTAGCCCATCTCCTAGAGTGTATCAAATTCTTTGCCAGTGTGAATTATCATATTTTGGCAAAACAAATAGATCTGCAGCTGTGCATTGTGGTTGTAGCAAGCTTGGAACTTGCCAAGCATGTTAAGACCTCCAGGCACTGAGTTCTTTGGAAGAAAATTAAGGTTTTCAATAAAAGTAACAAATGTCTTGGAACATTTATACAAAGAGAGCTGTGAGACCTTCCTACATTGACTGAATCCAAATAGAAACGATGGACTTAAATTATCTATCTTATGGGAAATAGTTCTTTTTTGAAAATTCCAGAATTAACTGAATTTATTTTTTTAAATTACATCTCGTTAAAATTATTTTTACTAGAACCTTAATATAATTAGACCATGTTGCTCTATGTCAAGTACATGCAGTTCATACAGAGTACTGTTGAATATACCAAGTTCTGTTCTTGCTATTTAAAAGTCACACTAAATATGCCCTTGATATTAAGACAAAAAATTTATACTAATAAAAAATATATACATATCTAAGTTAAATCCATTTTATATGTTATTTATTAATTATCATGTCTTACATTCCTATATGTCATGTTATTAAATTAAAACATAATTACCTCTGGCCTTGGACTCCACAGTCTCACTACTGGATCAATACCACTAGTTGCCAAAAGGCAAGTGCTAGAATGTGGTTGTAGACAGTTAACTATTGAGTCATCTCCCCTGAGAACACGAACAATATTTGTAGTTTGTCGATCCCACATAAAAAATGATCCATCATCTGAACCAGCTACCACATACTGTCCAGAGCTGTGAAGAAAAAAAAATTTTTTTTTAATATCACATATTCATGCCTATACAGAATCACTTATTTCCACTTTTTTTTGAATTTATTAGTAACTTTTGGCTCATTATGAACATCCTAAACTACAGCTCCCCTTTGTCTGAAAGACCCTATATTTGTCAACCATGCTCCAGTATGAATGATGACTATAGTTTCATAAGAATAAGATATTTTCTATAGCCTTGATTTTTTTTCCTGTTCTACCACTAAAATAGAGTAGAATAAATTAAACAATGAAGATAAGATAAAGTAGCATATGTAATCCATTTAAATAATATATCATCCTCTGCTGCATTTGCAGGCACAAATGATTTTTGGTGATAAGTTATATTTGGCATCACTATTTTCAAATGACGACACACTGGTTTAGTACATGACTAATAAAAAGTGAATCTAGCCCAATAAAAGCTGTTCACATTGCTAAGGTGTCCGGACAATTATTGGTAGATAGTGTATATTATACTTGGCTGGCATTCACCCTACAATACAGAAGCAAGCATATATACAGTCAGTTCCAAAAAGAGGTTGTTGTCTAAGTAATAAAGAAGATCATCAAAAGTCAACTTTGACACCTTGAGAACTGTCAACTAATCAATGACCACCAACATGGATTTTACTAATCAACATCCACATTATATTTCAGCAGATTTCCTTGCCTATATCATTCATTTCTGGACATGTACCATGGAAAGGTCTGAAGAAACCTGTGCTGTTTTGCACTTGACATTTCTAAGGTATTTGAAACAGTTTGGTATTGAGGGCTTCTCAGCTCATTGCCATCTGAAGGTGGATGCCTTCAATCCTTTGTTAGTGGACTGCCAGTTTGCTCTCGGATTATTCAGTGCATTAATGTAGAGTGTGTTCTCACTTCAGATTTTCTGACTAATACATGTATTCCCTCAGGGCTCTGTTATTTCGTCCACACTCTACACAAATGACATTTCATTGACTTTGAACTGCCATCTACAGTTTTGCTGAAATTAGCACTATTCACTCATATAACAAATCTTGTAGAGTTCAATCATCCCAAGCTTCAATATCAACTATAATAAGTGTCCTAACCACTAATTACCATCCATATCATTCATCAAAGGGGTGATAACAAATAAGGCATCTTCAATGCTTCCAAACCACAGTTTTGTCTTTTTTTTTTTTTTTCTTGCAAAGAAGACTGTAGTTTTTCTTCCCTTACCTTTGATAATGCTCAATAGTTAAGATCAGACTGTTCTTCTTGGACTTATTCTTATTCCGAGACTTTTCTGGCATAATCACATCACTTCTAGAGTGCTTCCAAAAAACTTGATTTCTTTTTTCACTAAGTATGTTACTTTTTATTTGTCCATCTATATAGAAATCTACCCAATATTGGAATACTGTTCTCACATTTGAGGATGTGAATCTAAAACCTCTCTAAAAATTTTTGATGCTTTCAGAAGGGCAGTTCGGTAATAACAACCTAGCCATTTTGACTTTTTTTCTTGCAGAGAAGGCTAGTTTTTCTTTCCTTATGTTTGGTAACTTAACAGTCAAGATAAGATCTCTCTTCTTGAACTGATTCTTATTCTTAGCCTTTCCTGGTGTAATCACATTACTTCTATACTGGCTTTCAAAACTTAACTCCCCCTTTTCATTTGTCCATCTATGTACAAAACATCTGACCTTGGAATACTGTTCTCAGATTTGAGGTTGGGAACCTAAAACTGCTTTAGACATTCTTGATGCTCTTCAGAAAGGGGCAGCTCAGTGGATTTGTGACACCTCTCTCACAAATTAGTTTCTGCATTGCATGTCGGTATCCATTCTGCAGTTAGTTTTATGAATACTCTGCAGTAACATGAGCAACAGCTTCTCAACATTCTTCTACAATCAAATTGCTATCTCACTAGACCTACTACTCCCATTCATCTTTCATTCCATCTCTGTTCTGTGAAAGAGCCTTTTGTATAAATTATTTCCCCAAGTATTACTGCCTCGAACTCATAAAAAAAAATCAACAGATTACTTTGCTCTGGAAGGTTATCAACGGATTTCTTTGCAGAACTCCAATAAGAAATTTACTGAAATGTTGTTTAGGAAATCAAAGGAGTATAGTATAATATAATGATGAAGCTAATTTTGGAGAAAGAGATGATAAATGCACATCTCAAAATGGCGGGCCTAACACATTTAACACATTTAGTTAAATAATTACAACAAAATTATTTAACTAAATTGTAGAGGGTGATGACATAGTTGATGACTCTGGATTCTGTTATATTACAACCATTCACAACAAGGGAAACAAGAAGGATTTAAATAACTGTAGGGGAATAAGAATAATGGCATCTATTGCCAGTTCCTGAGCAGAGTAATAAAACACTTACTGAAGTTCTGGTTTATACAAACATTTTGAAACAGCAGGCTGGAGTTACAGTGTGTGTGTGTGTGTGCATGCGGTGTAGGTGGGTGGGGAGAGTCACTAATAACACTCATGTCAGAGAAAATGAGTGCAAAATGACAAGAAATTCATCTGGTTTTTATAGACCTAGAAAGAGCATATGACTTGGTGCCGATTACCCAACTGTGGAATGCACGCGTAGGAATCCTGGAGCAGATGAACATCTATTATAACAGTCCTGACAATGGTCTGAGTCGGATGAAAGATTATGTAAAAATTCAGAACAAACAAATTAGGAATGTGGAATGCAAATATATCACCCAACTCCTTTTAAAATTTATTTAGAGAATGTACTTAGAGAGAATGGGTAAAATTCCTGCTGAGGTATGGGTGTTCTAGCTGGATGGAGGAAGAAGTGATGTACTCTTTACTTGCTGATGACCAGCTGATAACAGAAACGACAGCTGAAGACAGATGATGAAAAATATATGACTAAAAAGTTAATAACATATGTATTGGGAGAACTTCATATAAATTCTCAGAAAACAAAATATCTGTTGATGATATGACTTGGATATATCAGGAAGAGAAAAAACAAAAATCTGTCAGGCACATTAAATATCTAAGGACAATACTGAATAAGTTAAGCAAGATTAGCACTGATTATGAAAAATTAGTATTTTGAAGGTTATCATTGAAAGTATTTTGATATAAGGAAGTGAAGGGATGTTCATTAACACAGACAGAAACAAAGGCTATGCATAGAAGAAATTGATGGTCTAAAGAGGAACTACCCTATCTCTAGGATACAGCAAATTCAAAATGGAATCATCAAAGAATGGATGCACCAACTAGATCTGTGGTCGAAAGACTGAAAAAAAAAATTTACAGTGGTACAGTTATGTCAGAAAAATGTAAGATACAATATGGCCAAAAAAAAAAGTGTCTAGAGAATACCAGTTGGTATTCTCTAGACACTTTTTTTTTTTTACATGGAAAATCTTGAGTAACTTGGAGAAGAGGAATAATAAAGCCACAAGAGAAAGGAATTTGGATGATGACCTGTTGGTGGATAGGAAAACTTGGCATATATCAGGCAACCATTAGTAGGCAGAGAAGTCTCTAAAAGTAGTACTTTGCTAATAACAGCCCACACATGGTATTATTTGCTACAGGCCTTACAGCCTCTTGGGTGTGAGAATGAGGGGAAAAAAATACAAATGAAATGGAGAAACAGAACAAAATAAATGAAATAATATTAGATCCAGCATTATTTCAAAGTGGAATGTAGAAACTATGAGTTTCATAAAAATAAGCTAGGCATTGTCCAAGTGTCTATATATATATTCACTTTCTATTAGTCTATTTTGATACGATTTCACTGGCCTGGTTTCAATGGTTGGTTCTCCTCAGAGACCGGGCAGAAACCTTAAGAGAGCAAAAACTCTTGTTCAGTACTAAGGAACTTGAAATGTCGGAGAGGTATATTTGGGCTTGGGCAGTGCCTATGTTTTCTAAGTAGTCCGCACTAAGGCAACTCATGAATGCCTGTGACTGTATTCCCATAAGCTCTCAGGTCAAATTATTTTTACAAAACTTTCATAGTTTCTACATTCGGCTTCGAAATAATGCTAGATCTAATATCCACTTTACTTATATAATTTTGCATCGCCAAACTGAAGCTTTTTAGCTCTTTATTTTAGTAAATGAAATTGTATGACAGAGGATGTATAGTTCCTGACAAGGAATTGTTTGGAAGTCCTACATTTATGTTTGGCATTTGGCAGTAGTGTACTGTAAGAATTGACAGAAGTGTGGTGCAGTAAGGTATCATCATTAAAAAAATCATTACACCTCTATAAAAAAACTTACTTTATTTAGAAATAACTGTTCTATTAATACATCAGTTCAATTCTTTGTTTCTGATATGTAAATTTGGAAGAGGAGGATGTGGTTTATTCACTTCAATAATTTTTTACTTGATCTTGTATTCTCAGTTTGAAAAAGGTGTACACAAAATATCTTTAACACTTTTTCCTATTGTTGAGAAGGATAAAAATATATGTCAGTTAAAAAAAAAAAAAAAAAAAAAAAACAGTTATCTAAGAGAAAACCACAAGGATAGCTAACTTCACTTCTCAGTTGCAGATAATCTACTGATTGAAACTAAGTTACCTGCACAGTTGAGAGTCGGTATGTCTTTAATTCAAATAAAAATTTCAGTCAGTGCATATGCTCCAGCATGTGTACTACTTCATCTCTCTTTATTAATTTTTCATTGCAGACTAAAGTAATCACATTACTTTCTCTTCATATATATGAGTAATGGCAATGCTTGCCTTATCTGATTCACAGTCAAACTGCGAATAATATTTGTAACAGTTCATGGCTATTTATTTCAAATAAATAACTGCTCAAATATCATTTCTCCATGAATTTCCAAGTGTTCGGCACACACCTAGCACACCCTGAATATACGTTTCCTCACATTTGAGGTGGCACACAAAAACTTCCATCGGTTTGATGGAAGTTTTTGTTTAAGAGGGGATCTCCCCCTCCAATCACTTTTCCATAGATGCCCTGTTTCTGCATTATGTATAGGTATTTACATGGATACTGCTCCACTCAAACTGTCCACCACTAGCATTCGTCCATCTTCCTCTACTAATCATGTTGAAAGTTTATTTTTCACTTGGTTAGAATATAATAAATTTAGTTTAATCCTTTATCCAAGTATGAGCAAACAAAGTTTGTGCCTGAAAGTATCTTCAGGACAGGGGTAAGGTAGTGCAACACCAGGGCGACTCCTTGCAAAGGTGGAGCAAGATACTATCACTTCTACCTCAGTATCTCCCATAATGCAAAACACATCTCCTTACAGATATATCTAATGTTATGCATTAAGGGAAGGGCCACTACCCAGACTAGTTTCGACCTTTATTGAGCAACTCCTATAGGTAGAGATGACCTTGCTACTGCTTCTGCCTGGTATCTCCACTTGGGCCTGGCTCCCACTGAAGAGACCTCAATGAAGGTTGAAACTAGTCTGGGTAGTGGCCCTTCCCTTAATGCATAACATTAGACATATCCGCAAGGAGATGTGTTTTGCATTATGGGAGATACTGAGATAGAAGTGATAATAGCTTGCTCCACCTTTGCAAGGAGTCGCCCTGGTGTTGCACTACCTTACCCCAGTCCTGAAGATACTTTCAGGCACAAACTTTGTTTGCTCACACTTGGATAAAGGATTAAACTAAATTTATTATATTCTAACCAAGTGAAAAATAAACTTTCAACATCTTTCTCTAAATCCAGAGTAATTTATTAAAAAAAAGGTCGCACACCATTTGGCAACTCCTATAGGTAGAGATGACCTTGCTAATGCTTCTGCCTGGTATCTCCACTTGGGCCTGGCTCCCACTGAAGAGACCTCAATAAAGGTCGAAACTAGTCTGGGTAGTGGCCCTTCCCTTAATGCAGAACATTAGATATATCTGCAAGGAGATGTGTTTTGCATTATAGGAGATACTGAGATAGTAGCTTGCTCCACCTTTGCAAGGAGTCGCCCTGGTGTTGCACTACCTTACCCCAGTCCTGAAGATACTTTCAGGCGCAAACTTTGTTTGCTCACACTTGGATAAAGGATTAAACTAAATTTATTATATTCTTCTAATCATGTATAAAACAGCATCTGTTGTCCATCCATATACAGTTCAGCTTCAAACTCACTGAACTAACTTTCTAATTGTGCATCCTCTTAATTCATTCCACATCTCTATCCTTTTGAACAACCTTTCCCATACTATTTTCCCCAATAAATATATCACCCAACTCTTCGAGGAACACGTTCCTTTTTTCTCTCTAATCACTTGCTCATACATGGCACAGTTATGTTATAGGTCATGAGACCAATGGCATAGCTGGGGGGCGGGGGGTTCTGCCTGGGCGACACTTTGAACCTTTTTGAACTTTTGCAGTTAATTCCAAAATGCAGTCTCGAGAACTTAGTTCCAAATAGTGCAATACTACAGCGAATTTTCTTCACAATTGCCGTAAGTGTTGCCTAGTTGTGAGAGTTTTTCTAAATAAAATTTATTAAGAATTACCTACATTACTATGAAATAGACTTTGCCAATGTCATCGACGATTTTGCTAACAGAAAAGCAAGAAAAATAACATTTAAAAATGTTGAAATTAAAGTTTTACTTCAAAAATAAACACAGTGTTTTAATTTATTTCCCTATACGTTGTTTTGACTTTTTGTAGTATTTTTGGTGTGTATTGAGAGGGATGGCAAACTCAGGGACCGCCCCGGGCAGCAAAAGCTCTAGCTACACCATTGCATGAGACCTCTTGTGTGTGTGAGGTTGATATAAAAAATGGTTCACCTGCTGTTTATTTTCACAATGTTGCCGTGCAGTTGTTTTCCACTGAAGGCTCTGGTTTACCCATTGCAAATATAAAACTGACACCGAACACATCTGCTAGTAATTATGTGTACATTCCAATATTAACATGAATTTAGGTAATTTGTTCATTTTAGTAAAATTATGTTAGGAATAATTATTTTAATTTCAAGAAGTTTAGACCTTCATATTAAGGTCATCATCTGGAGTATACACATATATATATACAAAAACAAGCTACATTACATTTCTAACAGTAAGTCAAAGTGACAATCACCTGATCATTATTTTATTGGCCTGACCTCTAGTGGAAAAAAAAACTACATCAGAGCTATATTCTATTTATAACATCATCAGAGAACAAATTCATATAGATAGTTTTAATACAACAAAGTAGTGGCCTAATCCATAATTTAACAAGAGTGTAATATTAGAGTTATGATCCTGGATTGCTTACAGTCCTAACTGAAATTAACTCTTAGAACAAAAGATTAAGTGGGTAGAATATGTGCCATCCATATTCTTGGGATTTTTAGACCACCTATTATTAAGATTAGGGTGGTTGATAAGAATTTCATAGGCCTCGTTAAAATTTATGTCATACCATGTTTTGGTGGGATGTAAACAACAGGTGCCTTTCTAGTCAATTCTGCATGGAGATTCAGGGCATGATCAGATCCTTTAGTGTTTGTCAGATACAAGATAAATAAAGAAGTGCATTTTGCTAATGTATGTCGAGTTGTACAACTGCAGAAACTAGTTTAAATGTTATGAGCAATTTTATTTAAGAAAATAAACTGGATTGGAGTCAACTGGAGCAAAACCCATGATTGGTTCAAAATGCTTTTTCAGGCTGTTGCAACAGAAGAAAATCAACACACAGCTATGTATACAGAGAGGCCCTCGCTACACATAATATGCATGCAGAACCTAAAATAAAAGTGCTACATGTAGGTGTTAACATTATAAATTTCGTGAAAGGCCACCTTTTGAATGCATGGCTTTTTTCTCAGTTGTGTGATGAACTGTGCAGTGATCGTACATAACTTCTTCACACCAAAGTTCGTCAGCTTTCATATGGAAAAGTCCTAAATCGACTGTATGAACTTCAGGAAGGACTACAAATTTTTCTCAATAAAATCTTGGATCAAAAACACCATTCACATGATTAGAAATGGATTTGTAAATTAGATTACATAGCAGATATGTTTTTTCTTTTTTAAACAACCTCAATCTGTTCTTACAAGGTAAATAAATTTTTATATTTTACATGCAAGACAAAGTGAACACATGATTGCAAATTTACAATGTGCTGAAAATTATGAGGTGGCATTTAGAAAGTATGTAGAAAAACCTTCCTGAGTATTTCCCTGAATTAGACAACAATTTTGAATGGAGGAGAAACCCATTTGATATCAGTGTCGAAACCATGCAATAGAAGCTTTCACAGTCAGAAGAAAACAGCTATGAGAACTAGTTGCAGATAACGTTCTCAGAATTAAATATGTACAGAGTACACTAATGTCAATTTTGCTATTCATTAATTATAAATATTCCAGTTTTGTCAGAAAAAGCTTTGAAGTAAGTTCTGCCCTTCCATAGTTCATATCTTTGCAAAGTTGAGTTTTCTGCTGTTGTAGACCTAAAAATATATATTCTTGACATAGAGCCCCAAGTATGGCTAAAAATAACAAATATAGAAATGGAATTCACCAAAGTAATTTCATTCCAACAGAGACAATTTCTTTCATCTCATTACAGTTTTTTTATACTTAAATTTTAATTTTGTTTATGCTGTATGTATATCAGTATAAATAAAATGCATTTAATAATTAAAAATGTACGAATAAATGTTTTTTATAATTATATCTGTTTGAATGAAATAAATATTCTGAGGGGCTCACACTGGTGAGTATGGGCATAGCAAACCCTAGATACCCAAGCTAGACCTGATCTTACTTCCTACAATATACACTTGGTATATCATATCTGTAGACTGGCCTTCTACTCACTCTTCTTTCTTCTACTCTCTATCTTATTTCTTACTCCTTTTCCACCAGTGCTATTCAAGCAATTCAAGGGTGAGGAGGTGACTCTTTCCTCTCAAACTGTAGTTTCCACTATCTACTAAAAAAAGGCAAGCCTAGTTGCCTTAAAGTGGCAGCCCCCACCACTAGGATACCTATCATCATACTAGTAACTTGGCATAGGGAAACATATGTTACTTTCAAGTCTCAACAAAATTCAAACTGGACAGAAAACGTGGGAAAAGACCACCAACTGGAAAAATTTAAGAAACTTTGGAAAAAGCAAAACGTGGTGAAATATGCTACATGGAACATCAGAAGCATAGCACATAAAGAAGAAGAATTAGATAAAATTTTAAATGATGAAAATATAGAAATTGCAGTTCTTACAGAAACAAAAAATAAACTTAAAGGAACAAAAGAAATAACTAATTACCATATCATATATAGTGGAGTGGACAAACAAATACGTGCAAAAGCTGGTGTAATGATTTGGATCCATAAATCAATTAAAGCAAACATAACTAAAAAAAAAAAAAAAAAAAAACTGTTGAACTGTTGATGATAGCTGATGAGTTGCAGCCAAAGAAAGTAGTATATCAAGATGATAGACACGTGAATGATAGTTCATTTGAGGCAGTCTGGTGTGAAATAGTGACCAACGCAACCAAATATACAGTTGGTTGCTGCTATAGGCCAGGGGGTACAGGGGGTGATATTAAATTCATGCATCAGAAATTAGTGCAATGAGTGCAGGTTAGCAATTATTATTGGAGATTTTAATTATGGTGATATCAATTGGAAGGAGGAAATATCACGTGGCAAAAAGGAAATGGAATTCATACATATGAGATAATTACTTGAAACAGCACATAACTGAAGGGACACAAGGTATGAGAGTGTTGGACCTGGTCATTGGCTCAGAGGATATATGCATAAGTAAGGTGTCCTCATTACCTCCAAATGGTGAAAGCGATCATGTGGTTTGACTTGGGAGGTTGCAAAATTTGTGGATTTCTCTCTTAAGAATGGGTATATATATGGAACTACAGGTTAGGCAACATTATAACAAACTTTAGAGTAAGCTTGCAGCTGTCCCATGGCAGAAGATACTGCAGGGGAAAGATGTTAGCAGTGTATGGGATAAAATCAGCAGGCATCTGAGGAAGGCAATATCAGATTGTGTCCCCATGGTCAGGAAGACAAATAAGATAGGCGTTAGATGGACGAGTAGTAACATCAAGCTTGATCTGCAAAAAAAAGAAAATGTTATGGAGAATTTACACGGAGAAAGGCGATCAGTACACCTATGAGCAGTACAAGGCTCAAGCTAGGAAGGTTACCAGCATAGTAAGAAAAGCTAAATCAGATTATGAGAAGACCCTAGCCAAGAGGATCAAGAGTAATCCCAAAGAGTTCTTCCGTGATGTAGCAAGTAAAAGGAAGAATGACTTTGGAAGGATAACTTTAGTGGGTGCTGATGGTATTGAGGTGACCAATTCAGATGTAATAGTAGAGTTACTGAGTGATCAAAAGTCTATCATCCAAGTGAGGATATCTCTGTACCTGTAGCATTAACTAATGTGAGAATTGAAGTTAAGAAATCAGAGGTACTTAGTATATTGCAAAATTTAAATCAAACACTGCTGTAGGTTTAGATGGAATATTAGCTCGGATGTTGCGTGAATGTGCAAAGGAATTGTCAACGCCTCTTACTTGGTTATTTAACTTAAGTTTGAACTCTGGTATGGTCCCTAGGGAGTGAAAGGAAGGCAAAGTAGTTCCTTTGCATAAAGGTGGGCTCTAAAACTGCAGTAGTTAATTCCAGACCAATCACCACCTTGAGAGTGGTAGTAAAAGTATTGGAAAAGTTGGTTAAAGACAAAATTCAAGAATGGGTGGATCAGGATATGATACTCTATAGGGGCCAACATGGTTTTGTTAAAGGTCGATCCTGCCTTAGCAGTTTATTAACTTTTTACAATAGAATGACATCTGAGTTGGACAAAGGAAATGGCTACACAGCGATACTTTGGGATTTTGCTAAGGCTTTTGACAGGATACCCCATGGAACACTGTTGCACAAATTGGAGTAGATGGGAATGGATACTAAACTGGTGATATAGATAGGAGAATGGCTCAGGGAGAGAAACTAAAAGGTGGTGTATGGAGGAGCAGAGTCCAGGATGAGGCAGATGAACAGTGGTGTGCCTCAAGGCTTTGTGCTTGGGCCATTGTTGTTTAATTTGTACATAAATGATATAGGAAATGGCTTAAAGGGAGATATTCAGTTGTTTGCTGATGATGCAAACAACTGAATTGTTTGCATCAACCAAGTTGGGTAGCACAATAAAAAATCAAGCTGATGTTGAGAGTTTGCAGGATGATTTAAATAAGCTGGCAAAATGGGCAGAAGGTAATGGATGTCAGTTCAATGTGGAAAAGTGTAAAGTTATGCATTTTGGGATTAAAAGATTACCAGCTGTGTACTACATTGATGGAACGGTACTCCAAGAGACTGATGAGGCTAGGGACTTAGGGGTGTTGGTGGATAGGGAGATGAAGACACATTGCTAAGGTGTCCAAGATTGCACATAGGATTACTTGGTTATTGAGGAACACACTAACATCCAGAGATAAAGGGGTTATTATTCCCCTTTATAAAGCATTGATATTTCCACATTTGGATTACTGTGCTCAGGTCTGGTCACCTGGATTCCTTGGAGATGAGGAGGTTGTGGAGAGGGTTTAGAGAAGAGTGACTAAGTTGGTGAGTGATGTAAAAAATGCTCCCTACATTGATAGATTGAGAGCTTGTGGATTGCAGAGATTGGTTGATAAGCAGAGAAGAGGGGATATGATAGAAACATTTAAGT
Organism: Typopeltis vanoorti; assembly: GCF_054136105.1. NCBI lineage: Eukaryota > Metazoa > Arthropoda > Arachnida > Uropygi > Thelyphonidae > Typopeltis > Typopeltis vanoorti. The sequence goes on from NC_143570.1 coordinate 28,932,535, forward strand.
TACTAAAAGGTTTTTATAAGATTGATGCAGGGGAAAGGTTTCAGCTGTATGATAGTGATGGAAGAACAAGAGGTCATCCCTGGAAATTAAGGAAAAGTGTGGTTAACAAGGGTGTGAGAATGAGGTTTTTTGCCTAGAAGGTGGTGAATGAGTGGAATGCATTGCCTGACTCAGTTGTGAGTACTTAGTCTGTAAATGAATTCAAGAAGAGATATGATAGATATAATTTTGATAGTTTGGGTCTCCCTGTGATGAGTCTATTGACTCCATGGAGATACCCGTAATAATAACAACTCATTATACATACTGGAATGAAAGAATGTTAGAAGTGTGATTAAAATTAAATAAAGAAAATTTAACAGTTGTTGGAGTGTATGCCCCTGAAGGAGGAAAAGAAGAAATTGATTATGTTTACAAACAGTTACAAGGAATATATGAAAAATTAAATAAAACAGACCATATAATTATAGCCAAAGATCTTAATGCCAGAATAAGAATGAAAAAAAAAAAAAAATTAATAATAATATAGAAAAATTTGGAGAATCAATAGTAAACAAAAATGGAAAGCAACTCTGATTATATAATATATAATCATTTAAAAATAATGAATATATTCTACAAACTTAAAAATGTACATAAATATACATGGTATGCAAGAGAACAAAAAATCAATAATAGACTAATTTATAGCAAATGAAAACGCAGAAAACCTCTTCCTAGATGTTAAAGTCAGAAGAGAGCTAGAAATCAACACAGTCACTATTTAGTGCATGCAAAACTAAGGTTTCCACCAAACTGGTTACAAAAAATACACAAAAAAAAATAAAGAAACCAGAGAAACAAAATCTAATTACAAAGTAAGACTAGTAAATGATTCAAGTATAAGAAATTTATACCAACAGAGGATTAATAACTATTTAGAAAAAACACAAGAAATGAAGACATCGAGAAAGAATGGAATAATATAAAAGAAATTATTACATCAGCAGCATATGAAAGTATAGAAACACACAAAAAATATCATAAAAATAAAAATTACATATATGGGACAATGAAATAAAGACAATAATTGAAAATTGTCTTTATTTATTAACATAAAAAAAAAATTACACCAATAAGTTACAGAATGCTTTAAATGATATAACAATGAAAGAATTAAAGGGCAACCTAAGTAAAATAAAAAATGGGAAATCAGCAGGAGAAGATGGGATAAACTCTGATCTGTAAAAATGTTTAAATAAAATATATACAAATAAACAAATACCAATAGAATGGAATACAAGTATAGTAATACCATTATTTAAAAAAAGGGGATAAAAACAAAACCTGCTAATTACAGAGATATTAATAAATTTAGTTTAATCCTTTATCCAAGTGTGAGCAAACAAAGTTTGCGCCTGAAAGTATCTTCAGGACTGGGGTAAGGTGGTACAACACCAGGCAACTCGTTGCAAAGGTGGAGCAACCTACTAACACTCCTGTCTCAGTATCTCCCATAATGCAAAACACATCTCCTTGCGGATATGTCTAATGTTCTGCATTAAGGGAAGGGCCACTACCCAGACTAGTTTCAACCTTTATTGAGGTCTCTTCAGTGGGAGCCAGGCCTAAGCTGAGATACCAGGCAGAAGCATTCGCAGGTCATCTCTACCTAACATTAGACATATCCGCAAGGAGATGTGTTTTGCATTATGGGAGATACTGAGACAGGAGTGTTGGTAGGTTGCTCCACCTTTGCAACGAGTTGCCCTGGTGTTGTACCACCTTACCCCAGTCCTGAAGATACTTTCAGGGGCAAACTTTGTTTGCTCACACTTGGATAAAGGATTAAACTAAATTTATTATACTCTAACCAAGTGAAAAATAAACTTTCAACATCTTTCTCTATTAGAAAACACGCTAACAAGTAGAGATAAGAAAGTTGTTATTCCACTTTATAAGGCTTTGATACATCCACATTTGGATTACTGTGCTCAGGTCTGGTCTCCTGAGTTTCTTGGGGATGAGGAAGTGGCAGAGAAGATTCAGAAGCAAGCAACCAAGATGGTGAGTGATCTGTGGAATGTTCCCTATGAAGACAGATTGAGGATGTGTGGACTGCAGAAGTTGGTTGATAGGAGAAAAAGAGGGGATATGGTAGAAACATATAAGTTACTTAAAGGGTTTTATAGAATTGATGCAGGGGAAATGTTTCAGTACTTGGCTAGAGTGGCCAAAACAAGAGGTCATCCCTGGAAGATGAATAAAAGTTGTGGTTTGTAGGATTGTGAGAACTAGATTTCTTGCTTGGAGAGTTGTGAATGAGTGGAATCGGTCACCAGAGTCAGTTGTGAGTGCTTTGTCTTTGAACTCCATGGAGGCGCCAATACAGTAATAATAATATATAACAGAAACCTATCCTTACTTAGCTACTTCTAACATTAGTACCTTATAACTGCTCTCACAATAAGTGGCAGTTGTAGAAAGTTTTTTTTTTTTTTGCTTGGTTAGAAAGTAAATTATACTTGACAAGAAATTATATTCTCATATTAACCCTTTACCCTGAGTGTGAACAACCCAATGTTTGTGTTGAAGTATCTTCACAAACAGGCTTTGGCTGCAGTATTCCATAATGCACAGAGCACATACCCCCCCCCCCCTTTCAGACATATATATTGTTAGTTTTATATTTGGTTTTATCCTTTATCCAAGTGTAAGCAAACAAAGTTTGTGCCTGAAGTACTTTCAGGACTGGGGCAACTCGTGGTATAGGTTCTCATCACTTGACTTAGTATCCCATAATGCAAAGCACATCTCCTTGTGGATGTATATAATGCTATGCATTAAGGGAAGGGTCACTACCCAGACTGGTTTTGATCTTTATTGAGGTCTCATTCAGTGGGAGCCAGACCCAGAGGTGGTGATACTAAGGTGGAAGTGATGGAGAAGTCATATTTCCATATACGAGTTGCCAAAAGGTGTCACACCTTATTATTAAAATTCTCTTGATTAGAGAAGTTTATGGAAGTATTTTCACTTGGTACTAACTATATATTTGGTTTTATACTTTATCTAAGTGTAAGCAAACAAAGTTTGCACCTGAAGCACTTTCAGGACTGTGGCAACTCGTGGTATAAGTTCTCATCACTTGCCTTAGTATCCATAATGCAAAGCACATCTCCTTGCAGACATATATAATGCTATCCATTAAGGGAAGGGTCACTACCCAGACCGGTTTCGACTTTTATTGAGGTCTCATCAGTGGGAGCCAGAGTAGTGACCCTTCCCTTAATGCATAGCATTATATATGTCTGAGGAGATGCATTATGGGATACTAAGGCAAGTGATGAGAACTTATACCACCTTTGCCATGAGTTGCCTCAGTCCTGAAAGTACTTCAGGTGCAAACTTTGTTTGCTTACACTTGGATAAAGGATAAAACCAAATATATAATTAGTAGCATAGCCAAGTGAAAAAACTACCATAAATATATATATTGACATGCCTTATGGGAAGGGTCACTACTCAGATGGGCTTCAAACTTCATTAAGGTTCTCATCATTTGGAGCTAGACCTATGGAGATACCAACAGCTAAATCAATGCAGAAGTCATATTTTCTATACAAGTAACAAAATGGTGCTTCATCATTTTGTTAGTTGTATTATTATAGAGTTGTAAGCAAGTTTTTTTTACTCAGAACGTAAATTAAGCTTGACAAGAGATTATATTCTTATTTTAATCCTTTACCCAAGCATGAGCAACAAAAGTTTGGATATGAAGTCACGCATCAAAATTATACACTTTTGTATTATATACATCAAAAAGGTACTGTGATGAGCATTATGGAAAATGATGCAATCTGACATGAAGCCAACAGCCTCTACACACAAGTAGTCCTAGTTATGAAGTTTCTTCATGCACAAACTTTTTTGGCTCAAACTTGGGTGAACAATTAAAAGTTTCGTGATCCTCTTCACCAAGTGTATTTTCGGTGCTAGTTTTCTGTTTCACAGAATCACAAGTAGATTCAACAATTTCTGCTTCTTCAGCCTTCCTTTTTTTACTCATTGGCATAAAGTAACTACTTTAAAATATTTTTTACTCATTGGCATAAAGTAACTACTTTAAAATATTTTTTATTCATTGGCATAAAGTAACTACTTTATGCCAATGAGTAAAAAATATTTTACTCATTTTGAACAATGAGTGCACTGATTTAACTTAGGTTAATTCAAAACTCAAGTGAACACGTGCATGTTGCAGAGTGAATATAGAACTGATAAACTGATATTGGAAGCAATCAGAAGTGAACACAACTTCCTGTTTCCGGTTGTGTACCAACCTAAAACAGGAAAGCAGGGTACCAACTTATGAGTAATCAAAACTGAAAATTCAATTCTTGTACACAGTACCATCTACCGGAATATTTATAACACATTTTGCTGTCAATAAATGTCTTAAAAACTTAAGAAAAAAGGTGCTGGTACTGCGTACTGCCAGAAAAAAAGCACTGTATACATATCCTATTCTTGGTTTGTGAAAGGGTGTGCACTTTGCATTATGGGATGCTATGCCAATTGATGTGAAGTCATTAGCTATATATACAAGTAGCATAGTCATGAAGATACTTCATGCACAAAAAATATTTGCTTACACTTGGATAAAGAATTAAACCAAGAATATAAATTCTTGGTATCTTTAATTCATACTATAACCAATATTTAAAAATATTTATGGCTAAGTGCAGTTTGAAAACACATGTCAATGCAATGGTATAAAGCAACAGCTTGATGCACTTAAACAAGAAAGCACATGGTTACTACTAATCCACTTATTAAATGGTGATATGACTTAATTTAGCCTCTTGAAAGGTGAAGGAGTCTATTCTAGAATGAAAAACATTAACATAAGTAAAATTTCAACAATTCTTAAGGATTACTTTACCTTCCAAAGAAATTGGCCTCTTTAATATCTGTTGTGGTGTTACAATGACCACAAAACCGTGCTTCATAATCATATGCTACAGAACGCCATAATTTTTCCTGTTCTGAAATAGATGGTTTACGGTGGCGAGGACTAGCTGAATTGCTGCCTCCAGAGCTCTGAGACTCTGAGGATCGGCAACTGCTTCCCTCTTCTACATCTATCAAAAAACACAATAAAAATATATAAGAGCAATGCAGTATACCCAAATACATTCATAAATATTAATAATGAATATTTTCAGTACCCTTAAATTTATTTCATGAATTTGTAATCATACAGGTTTGTATAAATAATTGAATCTTTCTATAATTAGAAAAAAAAAGTTTTTTTTTTGTGTTGTGGTGAGCCCAAAGTTGAGGGAAAAAAAAAAAAAAACTGATGAAGTGAAAAAAATCAGCTCAACAATCAAGCTAATGTTATTCACAATTTGTTTATTTAATACCGACCTCTTTCTCTAATAATAATGTTAATTTTATAGTCATATTAGGTTTACCTAAATAATCATTTCTATAATTAGGAAATAGGTGAAGCTAGTGATTTAGGGGGGGTGGGGGTAGACAGAGAGTTGAAGTTTAGAGGATATATTGCTAAGGGTGCAATAATAAGTAGAGATAAGGAAGTTATTTCTCTTTATAAAGCCTTGATAAGCCCACATCTGGATTGCTGTGCTCAAGTCAGGTCCCCTAGGGTTCTTGGATGAGGAAGCAGTGGAGAGGATACAGAGGCGAGTGACCAAGATGGTGAGTGGCCTGTGGAATGTTCCCCATGAGAATAGATTGAAGGTGTTTGGATTGCAGAAGTTAGTTAATATGAGAAAAAGAAGGGATATGATAGAAACATTTTAGTTGCTTAAAGGGTTTTATAGGATAGATGCAAGGGAAATGTTTCAGCACTTGGCTAGAGGGACCAGAACAAGGACTCATTCTTGGAAGCTGAATACAAGTGTGGTTAGTAGGGCTGTGAGGACTAGATTTTTTTTTTTTTTTTTTGCTTGGAGAGTTGTGAATGAGGGGAATGGGTTGTCAGAGTCAGTTGTGAGTGCTTTGTCTGTTAATGGGTTCAAAGAGAGGTATGATAGATTGGGTCTCCAGCGACGAGTTTTGAATTCCACAGAGGAATTCAAAACTCGTCCATATAATAATGTTAATAATGTGTCCATATTATAATGGTAAGAGTAATAGTAGTTAGTTAAATATCAAATAATATTCTAAAAGCTATCATAAGTATATATGAAAATAATCAAATAGAAATAAGATTAAATCATGAGCTGTCATGTACAAGAGAGATAAGCCAAAGAGTCTGACAAGGATGTCCCCTTTCAGCAACTCTTTTTAATATTTATGTAAATGAAATAAAAATTTACATCTTTGTTTGTAAATTTACAAACAAAGATTAATAATAGCTGAAATGAAGTTTATGAGAAGAACTGCAAAGTATACTCTATTTAATCACAAAAGAAATGAAGAAATTATGAAAGAATTAAACTAGGAATCAGTAATAGAAAAATTTTTTAAAAATAAGCAGAAATGGATGGAACACATTGAAAGAATGAAAACAGAAAGATTACCAAAACAAGCATTAAATTATAAACCATTAGGAAAAAGAAAACCAGGGCGTCCTCTTAAGAGATTCAATGATGACTTCTAAGGCCGGAACAGGCCACTCTAGGTCTAAATCCATGATGATGATGAAAAAGCAAACTTGGAATAATCTGAGATGCACGGAGAGTAGTCAGATCTAGGAGAAGCAAGATAGGTTTTAATGGAATTGAGGGATAAGATGTGGTGAAGAGTCAACTGAGAACTGACTGAAGGTTCTAAAACAAGTTGCTATGTTTGTATAAAAATGTAAGGAACATCAAGAATAATGGTGGCATTGACTGAGTTAGTCCATTTAAAATTGTATGTATGGACAAGAATGATATACTGACAGGAATGAATGTATGAGTCTAATATTTTCTTTATGCCATCGATATAACAGCAGAATTAAGTCCACTCAAAGGGGTAGTGAAAACAGCAGTAATGGTTTTGAGGCTAGATAGGATGAGATATTCAGTGGAATGTTGTTATAGGCCTGGAAATGTAAGTGATGACTATACAATTTTAGGCAGTAGTTTAGCATATAACAAATAGATAATCATCATGGATAATTTCACTTATTAAAATAATGAATTAAAGGAGGGGCTGCACCAGGAAGTAAGGATTTTTTTTTTTAAGGATAGCTACTTCAGACAATATGTAAGAGATGATATGTGAAGGAAATATCCTGAATTCGGTTATAGCATCAGAGGATGTTACTGAGAAGGATATGTCAGTCTGTAATTTGTGAAAGTGACTGTGAGGCACTCACCTGGGTGGTGGTAGTGATCAACCATATAAAGGCAGAAATGTGAAAAAAGAATTTATAAGCAGAACTAAAGGGAGGGTAGTTATGGCAAACTCAGAAGACAACTTACAACAATCAAGGAATGAAGAATTGGCTGAAAAGAAAGAAATCAATTCTGTTGGGGATGGGGGTTAACAATAGTGATGTCTGAACGTACATCAAAGATTAGAAGGATAAATTAAGTAGGTGCAAAATAGAAAAATGGTGAGATTAAGCCAGAAATCTAGAAGAAGGCAATATAGAGGCAGTCTAAGGAGGAATCCAATAATCAGTTATAAGAGGGATACTATACAGAGCTGGTCAGGAAGGTGACTATAAAGAAAGGGGAAGCACAGCTATTCATGTCAAGAAAAATCCACAGGAACTTGAAACACGACTGCCAGAAGGAACAATGACAGTCAGGTAACCACTGTTCAAGATGCTATTTAATGAGGTATTTAAATATTTAATGATACATTTCATTAAGATATTTTATATCATATACCTCTGTGTGTGCGAGAGAGAGAGAGAGAGAGACTAGAAATTAACAAACAGGAAGTATGCAAAGTGTAACTGAAGTCAGCGTTAATAATGCAAGGAAGTAATCAGATATCGTGGTGAGTTATAAGTGGGATTAAATGCAGCTTTTTACTTGCCTGTATTCATTTGAGCCTCAAAACTGAGAATATCACAAAGAAAGGGAAAGGGAGTAAAACAGTACCATTGCACAAACAGGTGCCAAACCAAGAATTTAAACTACAGAGGACAGTTTCAGCTTTTTGTCAATATGTGTTAATTTTCTTTAGTAGGTTCAACAACCTCTCATGTATGGAATTATCATACTTCCCCCTCCCCTAGATACACACATCTGCTAAGATCGATCACTCATGCAGTCTCTTATTCAGTTAACTAATCTATTATCCAATCCTCATCTGACCCAAATTAAATACCAACATTTCATGTGGTTATCTGGAAATGGAGATATCAGCAAGGGCTAGAATCAAGTACAGGATCAACAAAAGATGAATTCTCTATAAAGGTCAGCATGGGTTTGTTAGTGAGAACAGTTGGTGCTTGATAGTCTCCTTATTAAAACACTTAAGGAATAGAACAACGTAGTTAAGGATATAAATTAAATTAAACTTTAATAAATATTTTCCGATATTTCGGCAACGTCACGTTGCCATCTTCTAAAGGAACTTACAAAAAAGTTACGTACACGTAGGCACTACAACACAGAAACTGGGAATGAAGAGATGAAGCTATTGTTCTCCTAACAGTCCTGATGGTGCCCTCTAGAGGGCTAAGTAGGTGTTCTTGGCCGTTGGGCTGAAGGTCTGCTGATGTAGGCCTCCCAAATTTGGGGCAGTCGCATACAACCAAATTTGTTGAGGTTTGGAGAATTTCTTAGGGCTGAGGCTGATTCCATAAAGAGTCTTTCAAATTTGTATTTGCTAAGGTGTATCACTGTAGCTTTCTTCCACCGTATTCTGTGGCGTGTATCCAGAGCATGGTCCGCAAGCCCAGAATGACTGTATTTGTGAAAATGGATGTAGTCCTTATGTTCCGAAATTCTGATATTCGCTGTCCTGCCTGTTTGGCCAAAGTAAGACAGTTTACAACTGCAAGGGACCTGGTAAACACCAGGTAGGTCTAGGGGAAGTGGTTGGTCTTTAGTGGAGCGGATAAGGGATGCCAATTTTCTGTAAGGTTTGTAACAGGAGGTCAGGTCATGTTTTTTTAAGATTTTGGTAATCTTTTCCAAGGTGCCTCGGATGTAGGGAATGGTGATGGATTTAGAGTAATCCTTGTTGTGGGGGGGGGGGGAGAGGAGATCTGTGGTTTGTAGGTTCTAATATTTTTTGGATTTTTTTTGGGGGGGGGGGGGTAGCCATTGGCTGAGAAGGTGTTGAGGATGTGATTTAGTTTAGTGTTTAGGGCCAAGTCATTTGAACAGATTAGTTTAGCCCTGTTGTATAGTGTTTTCACTACTCCATATTATTGGGGGGGGGGGATTGTTGGTGAATGTATCTGCCTGTATGGGTGGGTTTTCTATAGACTGAGAAAACCAAGGATCCATTACGCTGGCGGGTGACTAGTGTGTCTAGGAAAGGGAGGCTGTTGTTTTCCTCTTTTTCCAGAGTGAATTTAATTCTGGGGTGTTGGTTGTTTAAATTTGTTAAGAAGGAGAGAAGTGTTTCAGAGCCATGTGGCCAAATAGCAAATTTTTTGTGGGGCAGAGGCTAAGGCTTTTTCTTCAAAGGTCTCCATAAAGAAATTGGCCAAGGGTGGGGAGAGTGGTGAACCCATGGCTGTCCCCTCTATTTGTTTGTAGAATTTTCCCTGCCAAACGAAATAGCCTGAGTTCATTGTGAACTGAAATAAGGCTGAGATATCGGGAGAAAATTTAGCTTGGATTAGCTCTAAAGTTTCCTTGAGTGGGACATTTGTAAATAAAGAGGACACATCAAAGCTGACCATTCTGTCAGTATGTTGGAGTGTAAGGTTTTCTATGCTGGCTTTGAAATGGGCTGAGTTTTTTATGTGTGATGGTGTGTTGCCAGTATAGTGTGTGAGCTCTTTGGCCAAATGTTTAGCTAATTTGTATGTGGGGGAATCATTCCTAGACACACTGGTCACCTGCCAGCCTAATGGATCCTTGGTTTTCTCAGTTTACAGAAAACCCACCCATACAGGCAGATACATTCACCAACAATCCCCCCCCCCCTCACAACAATATGGAGTAGTGAAAACACTATTCAACAGGGCTAAACTAATCTGTTCAAACGACTTGGCCCTAAACACTGAACTAAATCACATCCTCAACACTTTCTCAGCCAATGGCTACCCCCCCAAAAAAATCCAAAAAATATTAGAACCTACAAACCACAGATCCCCCCCCCCCACAACAAGGATTACTCTAAATCCATCACCATTCCCTACATCCGAGGTACCTCAGAAAAGATTACCAAAATCTTAAAAAAAACATGACCTGACCTCCTGTTACAAACCTTACAGAAAATTGGCATCCCTTATCAGCTCCACTAAAGACCAACCACTTCCCCTAGACCTACCTGGTGTTTACCAGGTCCCTTGCAGTTGTAAACTGTCTTACTTTGGCCAAACAGGCAGGACAGCGAATATCAGAATTTCGGAACACAAGGACTACATCCGTTTTCACAAATACAGTCATTCTGGGCTTGCGGACCATGCTCTGGATACACGCCACAGAATACGGTGGAAGAAAGCTGCAGTGATACACCGTAGCAAATACAAATTTGAAAGACTCTTTATGGAATCAGCCTCAGCCCTAAGAAATTCTCCAAACCTCAACAAATTTGGTTGTATGCGACTGCCCCAAATTTGGGAGGCCTACATCAGCAGACCTTCAGCCCAATGGCCAAGAACACCTACTTAGCCCGCTAGAGGGCACCATCAGGACTGTTAGGAGAACAATAGCTTCATCTCTTCATTCCCAGTTTCTGTGTTGTAGTGCCTACGTGCACGTAACTTTTTTGTAAGTTCCTTTAGAAGATGGCAACGTGACGTTGCCGAAATATCGGAAAATATTTATTAAAGTTTAATTTAATTTATATCCTTAACTACGTTGTTCTATTCCTTAAGTGTTTTAATAATGCATAACCAACGTATAAGCCTGTCTACGAGAGTCTCCTTATATATTGCAAAAGGGGTGGCAGTTGTTCAGGACAAGGGGAGATGCATATATAGTGATATATCCAGATGCCTTTGATAGTTTTCCACAAGAAATGTTGGTATTTAATTTCAGTCATATGGAAACTGGATAACATATTAGCAAGCTGAATAAGAGCCTACATAAATGATTAATCTCAGCTTATGTTTTAGTTGAGGGAAGGCGGTATGATAATTCCATACATGAGAGGTTGTTGAACCTAGTGTAGAAAATTAGTACTGTGGATGGGCAAAAAATTTAGAAAGAAGAAACTTGTAAACATTGTACACAGACAAAGATTACTTTCCATTAGTGTTACACAGTGACCAGCATTCATTTTAGGCAAATTATAGACTCTACAAGCTGTTATAAATAACTATTTTAATTTCCCGACATTTCGACCTTCATATTAAGGTCATCATCTAGAGTATATACATATATACAGAGACAAGCTCAATTACATTTCACACAGTATGCTAAAGAGACAATAATTTGATCAACAGTTATTCTACTGATGTGACCTCCAGTGAAAATAAAATAAAAATAAAAATAAATTTAAAAAAATTAATTAATTAAAAAAAAAACCACATCAAAGCTATATTCTATTTAAGATAACACGAGAGAAACATTCTCTCATGTAAATAGTTTTATTACAGTAACGATGACATCCTGATTTAACATGACAATTGTTATATTAGATTTAAGATACTGGATTATCTATGGTCCTATTTATAGTTAACTCTTAGGGAGAAGGTTAAGTGGGTAGAATATGTGCCTTGCATATTCTTGGGATTTTTAGACCATCATTATTGTTAAGATTAGGGTGGTTGATAAGAAGAATCTCACAGGCTTCCTTAAATTTATGTTTATACCATGTTTTGGTGTGATGTAAACAACAGGTGCTTTTCCAGTCAATTCTATCCAAAGTGTTCAGGGCATGATCAGAAAGGCCAGCTTCACCACAGTTATTATATTTAATGTGTCGTTTATGTTCCTTTTGTCTGATAGGAACTGTGCACCCTGTTTTCCCCTATATAGGGTAGATTACAGGTGCAATAAATACGGTACACTCGAGGGTGGGGGGTCTTTGGATGAGTTGAGTAAGCTCTTTAAATTTGCAGGAGGTTTAAAGGTGGCATTAAGGTTGTATTTCTGTAGTATTCTGTTTCTTTTATTTGATGCCCTTTTAATGTATGGAATGGTTACAGTTTTATTATAGTCTAGTTTATCTTTGTTTTCAAGTGAGGTCTTGTAGAGAATTTTGTTTATAGTATTTTGGCTGTACCATTTCTTAGAAAGGTATTGCTGATAACTTTAGATTCATCTTTAAGCGCTTGTTCATTGGAGCAAATCTTCAAAGCCCTGTTTCTTAAGGGCATTAATGACACGTAGTTTTTGTGTTGGGTGGTGGTAGAAGTTTATGTGTATATATTGGCCAGTATGTGTCGGTTTCCAGTAAACAGTGAAGAAAAGACTGCCAGAAGGAAGTCGTGTGACAAGTGTATCCAGAAACGTAAGCGTGTTCTGCTTTTCAATCTCAATAGTGAAACTCCGCATTTGTGTTGTTTGTTTAGGTGGCTGAGGAAAGTGTCTAATGTCTGGCAGCCATGGGGCCAGATTTTGAAAACACTGTCGATGTATCTAAGCCAGACTTTGCGTTTTAAAGGAGAGGAATCTAGAGCATGTTGCTCAAAATATTCCATGTAAAAGTTAGCAATGGGGGGAAGGATAATGGTGAGTCCATGGCTGTACCTTCTTTTTGTAGGAAGAAAGCGTTTTGCCATGCAAAATAACCAGAACATAATACATGCATAAAGAGCGCTGTGATATCCTTGGGACATTCGTGAAGAGGGCAGAGAAATCAAAACTGACTAATAAATCATCTTTTTCTAATGTAATGTTTTTAATTATGCTTATAAAGTGTTGTGTGTTTTTAATATAGGAGAGGGAATGACCTACCAACTCCTTGAGTGTTAACGTTAATTTCTTGGCTAGGTGATAATTAGGGCTGTCTATACCCTCGATTATCAAACACACCACTCTGGTCGATAGTCGAGGGTATAGACAGCCCTAAGAAGGTCGAACGTTGGGAAATTAAAATAGTTATTTATAGACACGGTTGTAGAGTCCATAATTTGCCTAAAATGAGAGAGAGATTACTATTTAGCAAATGCATATGACAGAAGACTATTCCAGAAGATAGCAACAGAAGGAATGAATGATGAAGACATCTTCTTTGAATTTGGTGTTGAATGCTGTGTTTTAACAGATTTAGAAGGGAGCAGGGAATTCATCAGTATTGGTATCAATACCAATTCTGATGAACAGTGACTATGAAAACACTTGCAGAAAAATTACACCAGCAGAAATAATGTCTGTGTGAAACAGCAATAATGATGAGAAAATATCATTAATCAACCTAACTGCCCTCTTCTATAAGTATTTTTAAGGAGCTCTAAGAAGTGCTTTCCCAAATGGGAGAATGGTAACTGATCACAAGGATTTGTGCTCAGTACAGAATTTGTGGCTGTTCAGAGGTAAAGTAACACTGTGTGCAAAAGTAGAAAACTCTCATTGTTGACACTTTATCCTCTGTTTTATTTAGAATGAACAGGGTAATCAAAACCCAATGATGAATGGTTTAAATCAGAATTTAGCATGCTGAAGTTGATATTTTGGAAGTTTTGGTGATCTGTGTGGTACAAGGTTTATCAAATCAGAAAGATGAAGTCAGCATATAGTTTTTAGAAAAACGTTTATGGAATTTGAAGTCCAAGAGAAGGTGGCTGAATATATAGAAGAAAGAGTAGTGAAGAATGAGCCTTGTGAAACAAACATTAGTTGCAAGTATTTGAGGATAAATATCCATTCACCACCATCACCACATGTAATAGGTGTCCAGCTGACAATTTTGTAGAAGACAAAACCATATGATAGGAGCTTACTTAATAAGACCTTTGTGCCAAATCTGATCAAATACCTTTGAGATATCAATGGCAACAGTTGAGATTTTCCAAATTTTTGATGGCATTTTATCCAGCGGCAGGTGATATAAACAAAAAGAGATATAATTTACCTATACCTTTGGGATAATCAAAAAAAGATATGATGACAAAAAGTCTTCTGCTCCTGATAGGAGCAGAAGACTTTTCTAATTTGGTATGGATGCTTGGGTATTAGGTATTCGTGTTGATGTTTGTTTCATGGAATAAAAGCTGTCTAAAGCTAATAATTAACTAAATTTATTTAGCTAATTAAATTACCCAGCAAATATTTTGACTTGGTCACCAAGACAAGCTGGCTGTTCAGCGCCAAAGAAGACAAGGTCATGGCATTGGTGTTTTGGGACGCTAAAGGCATTTTGTTTATTAATTATCTTGAAAAGGGTAAAACAATAACCAGGGAATATTATTCTCATCTTTTAACCAGACTAGACAAAAAAATTCATGAGAAAAGACCCGGTTTGCAGAAGAAAAAAATCATCTTCCATCAAGACAATGCACCTGTCCACAAAGGTGTTTTGGCAATGGGAAAATTAAGGGATCTGCACTATGAATTGTTGTTAGAACATTCACTCTATTCCCCAGATTTGGCTCCCTCTGACTTCTATCTCTTCCCAAAACTAAAAATCTTCCTCGCTGGTCAGCGTTTTTCTTCGAATCAAGAGAAGATTGCAGCTGCAGGGGGGTATTTTGCAGCTCTTACTGAGAACCATTACAGGGATGGGATAATGGCACTGGAGTATCGCTGGAATAAAAGTATCAGTCTTAAGGGAGATTATGTTGAAAAATAAAAATAATTTTGAAATTATAAATTTGTTTTTTTCATTAGGCCAAGAACTTTTCAGACCACCCACATATATCTATGTTATCCTTTTCAGAATATATGCAATTTTTTTTGTTCTGGATTTTGGGATAGGTTGGGGTTAGGCAGAGACCTCTGATGATTTTGTTAAAGGGGAAGCCATTGGCTAAAAATGTGTTCTGAATGCGATTTATTTCCAAGCAAATGGTTCCAGCTCTATTTGCTAAAGTTTTGATAACACCATACTGCTGGAGGAGGGAAATAAACAGTGGATATACCTACCAGTGTGGGTGGGTGGGTTTTCCATATACTGGAAAAAATCCGTTTGATAGCTGGGCAACTAGAGTGTCAAAGAAAGCAGACAGTTATTGTTTACCTTTTCAATGCTGAAACAGCTCCTCAGATGTGCTAAAAACATTTCTATGTATCTCTGCTGTGTTGCCAAATGAAGAACATATCATCAATGTAGCATAGCCATATTGTGGGTTTGAGAGTGGTGGAGTTTAGGGGTGTGTTCTCAAAATGTTTCAAGTAAAGATTGGCAGGAGGGGGGGCATGACTGTGCTTTCAATATGCTTATTGGTTTTCCTTGCAAAATAGCCAGAGTGAATGGTGAAGGTGAATAAGGATGATATATCTGGGGGAAATAGAGAGGCTGAATGAGTTCAGAAGTTTCTTTTAGGGATACATTTGAATAGGGAAGCTATATCAAAACTGACCACGATGTCAGTGTCTCTGAGGATCATATCTGACAAGCAAGATTTGAAGTGTACAGAGCATTTTAAATGGGAAAAAGTGTGGTATTAATAAGGCAGAGATCTTTTGTTGTGTCTGGCCACTTTATAAGTAAGGGAACCAATACTCAATACTCTCTAGTATGGATCTCAAGGGTATGTTCTGTATGTGTATTTTGGGTAACCCATAAACTGGAGAGGCTAAGGATTAAACTTTTGAATAGTTTCAGGCCAAGAGATCACTTTTTCTAATAATTTTTTTTATCATATTCAGAGTGATCAAGCATCACAGCAGTGTTGCCTTCCACTTTGGTGATGATGATAATATACAGTTCTCGCATAGTTTTTTTTTTAAGTATAGTGAATTCCATATGGGATAAGTTTTTGATTGGAGGCGTTGCTGATTTTAAAATGTTGGCCATATCTAGCCAGATATTATTAGCAATATGGGGCAGGAGACTGTAGATGCTATGTTCTACTTTTGTTATAATTTGCTGGAGTTATGGCCAAGATTGAGGACTTTGATAGCTTCTTTCTGGAACTGAATTGACGACTTGTTAATTACCATGATCTCAAATCCACAATATGCCTATGCTACGTTGGTGACGTGTTCTCCATGTGGCCATAAGGGACGATTTTAGCACACCTCAATAGCCAATACCTGAGGATTCATTTCGCCATTAAAAAGGAAAACAATAAATGAACCTAATGCTAACACTTCAGGAGTCACAGGACTTATTGCAGGAAGCCCATCTGAGAAAAAACAAAGTTTATCACATCACTCCTTAAACCTATTCACCATCTACATGTTCACCACCCTATTCTATAGTCCAACCACCCTCCAAATCCTTTTGCAACTTTCAGAGATGGCTGTTGTCCTTATTCTTCTCCTTGCTCTAATATACCCTTGACAGTATAGTTACCTGACTACCATGCAGAATCTTATCCTTTTCATTAAGAGCTCGCCATTACAATCAGCATGTTTATCTCTCTGCTAGTGTGCACATGCTCGATATATCTCTTTGTACCCATGAAGATACCTTGGTGACCAAAGCCAAATAGTGGCTGTAATTTAAGTAGCTTTAGATGTCTGTTTTATTCCATAAAATATCAAAAAGAAGATTTTTTTTCTGCATCCATCTGAACAAGTTTCTTCTGATTTCTTTCTGGAAAAATATCGCAGAAGCTTGAATAGCTCATGTTTGGAATTGCAGGTGAACATTTATGAAGATAGTCTATGTAAGCAATTGAAAAAAAGTAACAAGCCAGGAGATTTTTTTTTTTTTTTCTGAGGGTAACAAGGCAATAGACCAATCCCACTGCAAAAGAAGTAAGGAGGCACAAAAGTTATGGCAATGGCTTTAGCAAAGTAACCAGAAAGTATGCGACATTTGGACATGATGCAGGTTTCCTGATTTTTAGCCCTCTCAAAATCAGCTTTGGAGGTGCCTGGTGGTTTGTTTGTGGCTATTTCGAACTCAGGTATAAACCAAAAAAGAAGATGGCGATTTTGATGATGCCAACTGTGATAAGCTTGGTTCTTCTCGTGTACAGTCTTTGGACACATTTTTGAATATTCAAAACTTAGATCTCCATGATGTGTATCAAGAGATAAAAAGTGGACAGGGAATAAATGTTTCCATACCAATAAGAATTGCTTTGGTGACAAGCTGAGTGCAAATGTTTGGGTACAGAAGACTGAAAAGAAATCCAACAAAGCACAAGCCATGAAGGTGATTCTACTTGGCATTCTTATAATGCCAAACACATGTAGAAGCAACTCAATGAATGCTGCTTTGTGAGGAAAGAAATTGTGGTCTGAATTAACAAGAGGAACAAGAGGAATATTGCTGATGATCAACATCAGCAATATGTTTATGGCCACTAGTAAGGAGGAGATCTAAAGTGTGTGGAGTGTGGTTACATTTATCTAGTGGGTTCTGGTTATTGGGCATGTGAACAATTTGTGTAAGGTCATTACTGATAGCAAATGTGTAAGCAACTCTAATGTTATATCAGTGCTGTTAGAAAAGGAAAACCAGATGGAGTTGTAAATATTAAAATCTCCAAGGTAAATAACCTTACTGTTAGGAAAGCTAGACTGGAGAAAAGCAACATTTAAAGAAATGAAATCAACATACACAATATGTACTGTGCACTAATGACATAGGAAATGATTTGAAGTGAAATATTTAGTTGTTTGTTGATGATGCAAAATTGGAAACTGCATAATGCAATAGTTAATCTAGAAGATGCAGAGAGCTTAATGATTTAGCTTAAGTCCTGAGCTAGAATGATTTAAATATACTGACAGATGGGTAAAAAATCATGCATATCAGTTTAATATGAAAAAGTGTAAATTTATGCATTTTGGGGTTAAAGATTACAAGCTCAGGAAATTGAGTGTGGTAGCAAATTGTGAGTTGGAGTTCAGAGGGCATAATGCAAAAGTGGTCAAAGTAGCTCAAACAATCACCTGGTTATCTAAGAACACCCTAACAAGCAGAGATAAGGAAATTATCATTCCTCTTTATAAGGCTTGATATGGCCACATCTGGATTGCTGTACACAGGTCTTATAACCTGGGTTTCTTTTAAGGATAAGAAAGTGATGGAGAGGATCCATCACTTTCTTAAGAAACTACTATGTAGTTCGCGTGCCCTCAGTCTATCCTCATAACTAATATAGTATTGTTCTAACATATTTGTTATCTGTCTCTGTATCCTCTCTAACATTAATTTATACTCTTGAAATCCCTTTGACCAGATTTGAGAACAATAATCCTCATGTGGTCTGATTGAAGCTTTATACAATGAAATCACCATTATTGCTATCTCTACTGCTAATTCTTATCTCTACTGGTCAATATCCTCTTAGTATTGCAGCAATCCTCTGGGTTACCATTACCACCTTTGCAATAAGCCTAAACTCCATACTGTAATAAATTTAGTTTAATCCTTTATCCAAGTGTAAGCAAACAAAGTTTGTGCCTGAAGTATCTTCAGGACTGAGGCAACCCGTGGTAAAGGTGGACCAAGTTCTCATCACTCCTTGTCTTAGTATCTCCCCTAATGCAAAATACATCTCCACAAGGAGATGTATAATGCTATGTATTAAGGAAAGGGCCACTGCCCAGACCGGTTTCGACTTTTATTGAGGTCTCGTCAGTGGAAGCCAGACCCAGAGGTGGTGATACTAAGGTGGAAGCAATGGAGAAGTCATATTTACCTATACGAGTTGTCAAAAAGTGTCTCACCTTATTATTAAATTACGCTGGATTTAGAGAAAGATGTTTAAAGTTTTTTTCCACTTGGTTAGACTATAATAGATTTAGTTTAATCCTTTATTCAAGTGTAAGCAAACAAAGTCTGCACCTGAAGTGAAAAAAAACTCCATACTGGTCTATCTTGATATCATACTTTAGCTATACCAGCAGATCAGCAGTTGTTAACCATGAGGAATATCTAGATTTAAATTCCATGAGCCTGAACAAACTTGATGAAAATGCCATCTACTCCAAACAGGATTCTTTGGAAAAAGACTAAAGACATACATGAAGGTGGCGTAGCTAGAGCTGTTGCTGCCCGGGGGGGGGGGGGGGGGATCACTGAGTTTGCCGCACCTCTCAATACACACCAAAAATATTACAAAAAGTCAAAACGACTTATAGGGAAATAAATTAAAACACTATGTTTATTTTTGAAGTAAAACTTTAATTTCAACATTCTAAAATGTTATTTTTCTTGCTTTTCCGTTAGAAAAATCGTTGATGTCATTGGCGAAGTCTATTTCATAGTAATGTAGATAATTCTTAATCAAATTAGAAAAACTCCTCTAACAACTAGCAACACTTACAGCATTTATGAGGAAAATTCGCAGTAGTATTACAATATTTGGAAATGCGTTCTCGAGACTGTATTTTAGAATTAATTGCAAAAGTTCAAAAGGTTCAAAGTGCTGCCTGGGACGGCCCGCCCCCTCCGTACCCCTCTAGCTATGCCACTGCATTTTCATATGCAACTTTTCGTATAAAAAAGCATCTCTGAAACTTTGTTACATTACCCTAATCTGAACAGACCTTGTGGATAAATTTTTGTGGGTAAAAAAGGACAGTTTCCCATTTCTTATGGGAAACTGTCCTTTTTCATAAACATTCCTTTTAAACATATAAAAAACATTATTCGGACTTCAGAGCAGTATGAATCATGCTAAATCTTCATTCACATGTGACAGACATGTTCTCATTGTTGATTATTCAGTTGTGTTACTTGTGTGTCTACTTGTTTATTTTTTGAACTCATACTGAAGATGCCCTAGATACTTGGGCAAAAATTGTATGCAAATGAAGCTTTTGATGTAAGATTCCATTGTATTCTTCTTTTGATTAGTGCTATGTTGTACTAATATGCTCTTAAAATGAGTCATAACTTTTTGAATGAATTATGATCAAGCTGATGATAACAATCCACCACTAAGAAACAGGAGCAAAACTGCATTACTGCATGTGTGTGGAGATGTTGTATTACCATTTAGTAATACAAGCAATACTTATTTGGATTTACAAGAAAGAAAGACAAGAAAGTTGTTATCAAAGGTCCCAATTTTTGAGTGGCTGTTGTGTGTTGAAGGAACATTTTACATTTGCTTAAAGCATTTTCTGGTAAAAAAAAAAAAAAAAAAAAAAAAAAAAAAAAAAAAAAAAAAAAAAAGGAAAATTTTTCTATTTTAAATCCTTTCTTTTCCTCAATTAAAACAAATATTATTACTTAACATATGCAAATGTTAAGATGGAAATAATATATATATATATATATTTTTTTTTTATGTTTTTTTTTTGTGTTTCTTCTAATTAATAGGAAATAATATATGCAAGTTTGTTTTCGATGAAAGATGAATTCTGTCTCACACAGGTGTGGATTTTCTTTCCACAAAACTCAATTTTCTTCTTTTGCAGAATATGCAAAAGAAGAAGAGAATGACCAGAGAAGAGAACATACCCACTGACAATCACAGCAGATTACAGACATAGGATTAACTATACTATAATTTACAATCCTTCAAGTTTTATAAAAAAATCCAAACAGCCTCTTGCCATGAGTCCACTCAGTGTAATATGTAGAAAAAGTTTTGATGAGATGAGAAATAAGTCTTGGAATTTATTATTATTCTAATGACACAAAAGAATAAAAATCCTGGAATAGGATAACATTAAAAAAAAAGTGAACATGACTAGCTGGAGAATTTTGCTTTGTAGTAGGATTAAGGAAGAGATCTAACATTTGGTTTTATTTATATTAATTAAAGTTCTTATAGGGTTTTTTTTTTTTTTTTTTTTGATTTAATGCATCCGAACCATGAATGGTTGAAAACATATTTGGGACGTTAGTAATAATGCCATGAGTGGGGATGTAAGTTAGATAATTCACAAAGCATGCTCTATACACCAACAATTGGTGAGAAGTAGCTTTTTGTGCTAATGTTTTTACAATACTGTTTAGGTTTACTTTTCCTTTGGTTCTGTTTGGAGTCTGGTGCCTCACTGCCCACTCGATGGAGTAGTGACCAAACCGTATGATTTGATGTGCTAAAGTTGAGGTTGTTCACATTATGCCAGCGAGTATTTCCACTGTCATCCAAATACCTGAAGAGGAGAAAAGCAGTTTCTGGATGGTTCTGTTGTTCATATTCTGCCTGAACAGAACTACTTTCACGGAATCTTATAAACACCAGGATATTTGAGATCATTGTGTTTAGTTTTAGGAAAAACTTAAGATTGAATGTAGTTTAGAAATGGGTGTTAAGAACGTCTTGATGTTATATTTCCTCAGAATTTTAGCAAATTTTGGGGATATAGAACTAATATATGGCATAGAAATACTGCCTTTAGAAATAGTGGTATCTTCACTGCGTCGTTGATGAAGGTTAAACAATCATTTGTCTATAGTCTTCTTTGAGTAGCCATCAAGTAAGGATGTACTTTGAAGTCAAATGAGTTCATTTTTAAGTTCCTGTTCATCCGAAAGAAGAGACCTGGCTCAGTGACCCAGAGTAGAGATGATACCTAACTTCTGTGGAAGATGATGATGAAGAAGTCCAGTTGTAGACAAAACTAGTTGTGCAAATAAAGTTTTTATTTTAACTTCGGTTCAAGTCATTAAATATTATAGAATATATATATATATATATGTCAAGGTTATTGCATATATATCAAGATTAGTGCCATAGTGATGGCACTAACTTTGCCCCAATGTGCTTTGCTTATGAAGCAGTACTACCTAAATGACTGCAATGCTATCGTTGCTCTCTGCGAATTCTGCCACCTGAACAAATGTTGATGAGGTCCACTATCTCAATGTGCTCTGCGATTAATGATCAGTTATTTTTGAGGAAACAGAATCATTAAGAGTTAGACCTGGCAGAGGTGGCAAACCAATCAGTTCACAATGAGTGAACGCAGTTGCTACTGCTGTTGTGGAGCAGGCCATGAATAACAGCGTTGGTTCTTTCAGTGCGTGTGCTGTATCAAGACACATGGATGTGTCTTACACTACTGCCTGGAAAATTGTATGGAAGATTCTGCATTTCTACCGATTCAAAATAACCCTGACACAGGATTTGTGCCCATAGGACTTTGAAAGTCGACTGACATTCATTTTAACATTCCGTGCTTGAATGAAGTTGGCTGCTGTGTGGCTGTGGATGATTTTGTGGGGAGATGGAGCTGTGCATATCCACAAATACCCACAATTATTAGGTATGGGGTATGCAAACTCCACATTTAATCCAACAAATTCCTTTGTATTCAGACAAAGTTATTGTCTGGTGCAGGCTTACAGCTTCGTTTATCATTGGACCATTCTTCTTTGAGGACAATTGCCAGTCAGGTCCTGTGATCTGCTCAATTACTGCTGAGAGGTATCGTGATATGAAAAACAATTTTATTATGCCAGAGCTATAGCAGTACCTGTGGATAGATTCATCATTTTCATGTGGGATGGGGCCCATCCACACAAAAGGTTTTTCAAGAACATTTCACAGAAGGCAGAGTGATCAGCTATGCGTTTTCCACTGCATGGCCACCTTGTTCGCCTAATCTGATCCCCTGTGACTTCTGGCCCTGGGGATTTTTCAAAGACAGAGTTTATCTGGCTCATCCTGATAACTTGCCAGTACTGAAAGACAGCATAACACAGCATGTGGACAATACTGGTCCCAACTAGCTGCGTTCTGCCGTTGAACACTGTGCAAAGGATGCAGTTTGTGGCATATTGGGAAGGGCAGCACATTGAACAGCACAGACCATGAATGCATAATGAAAGTGAATAAAAATGTGTTATTTATGCTTGTGTCACTTTTCATTTCTTAAACACACAAACAAAGAGAAAAATTACTAGATCAACATGTGGTACATCATGTAGAGGCCCTGGTGGTGAATTTTGGAACTACTTTTTTATTCTCAGATATTGCTTGCACATGATGCATAACGTACCACAAAGTTTTGCAGCATTTATACATAAAATCACCCTGTGCATAAAATTGAACATTATATATATACATATGGCATAACCCTGGTCAGGAGAAGTGTGTATGCGACCACAGCAAAGATCCACTACAACAACAGAAACGGCCCCCGAGTCCTGCACGGCCCACACTCACCTTTCTACAGCGGCGGTAAGGCATCGAGCGAGGCCAGGGGTGCTAAGAATCTCGCAGATGAAAACAGGCCACCTCTTAAATCTATGAAAATGTCAATCGGTACCCTCAATACTCAAACTTTGGCAAGAGACTACAGAATAGATTTGTTAATCAAAGAACTAACCAATATCAACTTGGATATACTGCTAGTGAATGAAACAAAAAGTTTGAAAGAACTGACATCAAGATGGTACAATGGCTCACAGATACTCCTCAGAGCATCCTCAAATAATGGAAAACAAGGCGGAGTGGCTTCATTGTAAAATCCAAGCTCACCAAGTCGATCCTTTCTTGTAACATCATATCTGAAAGAGTAGGTGTACTCGTAATTGGAATAGAGAACAATATAACAATAAAATTAATATCCTGCTATGCTCCAACATCTGTAGCTGATAATCAAGAAATAGAAAATTTTTACATGAATCTTGAACAGGCATTAAATTACAAGTCAACATACACATTCGTTGGTGGCGATTTTAATGCCAAAATAGGATGTGGAAAAGAAAACAAAAAGTTTATAAGACCACATGGCCTGGGAGAAAGAAATAGAAGAGGAGAGAGATTAGCTGAATTTGCTGCAGCTGAACAACTCTTTATCATGAACACTTTTTTTCAACAAATGCCCAGGAAGAAGATGGACTTGACAATCACCGAATGGAGAGACAAAAAATGAAATTGACTACATTTTAACAGACTGTAAAAGACTGGTACAAAATGTTGGTACAATAGGCGAAACATGCTTCAACATAGATTCTGATCACAGACTCCTCAGAGCCATTAAAAGAATTGACCACAAAAAAGAAGAACATATCAGGGCAACATCAAACCACAAAAGACAACCCAAACAAATAGACTACCACAAATTCAGGAAGTACATAGAAGAGACTGAATGGACTATTAAGAACTGTTACATAAATGATGACTATATTGACTTTATTAATAAATTCAACGAGTGCAAGAAAAAATTAGAAATTCCTGTGAAAGACTTTCACCTCAAACTATAGAACTACTGAAAGAGAGAAAAGAACTGAAGAAAATTTTCTAGAATACAAAATTATCTGTAAATTACTAAGGAAAAGAATCCCAGAAGATTACAAAGCTTTCAGGATACAAAAACTAGCCTGAAAAAAATAGAGAAAGACTTAAATTTTAAACAGTCAATTCCATCTGCTTTACAGGATCAAAATGGAGAAAAACATATACTGATAGAAAAAAGACAGAAGAAATTGTACAGAATTTTTATAATGATCTCTATGCAATTAAGTGCCAATTTTCAGAACCTATCATTCCAAAACAAGGAATATACCAGATATACTTCCAGAAGAAATAGAACATGCCCTTAAGAAAATGGGTAAGGGTAAAGCCCCAGGACTTGATCATGTTAAGGCTGAAGAAATACAACAAGATGGACCAATTATTTTCAAAGCGTTGACTGCCAGATTCATGTGCTACTTCAAAGAAAGATTCCAGAAGACCTCAAAAACCATACTTCTATTCAAAAAAGGGAACAAGGAAGACATAAGAAACTATTGTCCAATCTGTCTACTCTCTTACATATATAAAATCATGAACAGAGTAATACTGAACAGAATCCGAAACGCTCTTGAAGACAACTCCAGTAGAAAGCAGGTAGGATTCAGAAGGTTTCTCCACAACAGATCATATCCAGGTCATTTCACAACTAACAGAAAAATGCAGAGAATACCGAATCCCTCTATGTTTACTCTTTATTGATTTCAAAAAAGCATTTGATACCATAGAACACAATGCAGTCATCAGTGCTTTACTGGAAATAAATGTGGACCCTATTTACATCCACATGATAAACGAAATTAACAAAAATCAGACCACACAAATAACCCTATTTGATCAACCTATAAATATAGATAGAAAGAGAGGGGTCTGTCAAGGTGGTGTGATCTCTCCAAATCTATTACTAGCACTTTAGAATACATTCTGAAAAAAATAGACCTAAAAGAAGGAATAAATAGATGGTGAAAAACTACAAATCATTATGCTTGCTGATGACCTAGTACTGATATCCCACAACCCAAAAGACCTAGAAGAAATGGGTGAAAAAATATACACAAACAGCAGTAAGATAGGCTTAGAAATGAATCTAGAAAAAACAAAATGGATCAAAAACATCTACACAAGTGACAGTCACCTATGTATTGATAACATCCCTATAGAACAAGTTGACTCCTACAATTACTTAGGACAAACAATAAAAATGAATAATGATTTATCTGAAGAACTAGCAAAAAGAAAGAAAGTTGTATGGCTATCATTCAACAGACTAAAAGAAACATTTACTGATCCAAATCTTGACATCTCTGCGAATGCAAAACTATTTGATAGTAACATACTTCCATTACTCACATATGGATCAGAAACATGGAACATGACAAGAAAAGAAGAAGAAGAAACTCTCAGAATAACTCAGCATGCAATAGAACGCAGGATTTGTAACATCAGCAAAATGGAACATGTTAGAAACACGGAATTAAGAAAGAGATCAGGCATAAAAGATGTGGTAACTGCAGTATATGAAAGCAAGATGAGATGGGCAAGTCACATAGCCAGACTCAGGGAAAACAGATGGACATATAGAATACTCAACTGGCAACCAAGAATAAAAAGAAAAGCAGGAAGACCACCTACAAGAAAGATCCACTAGTGAAATCTATGGGTATAACATGGATGAGAGAAGCTCAAGATCGAGATCGTTGGAGGCATCTTTGTGACCTGTACTCATGGAGAAATCCTGAGTGAAACACAGGTCCATCAAGGTAATATGGCATAATGGATTTACTCGGCTGAGAGACATATTTTTTAAAAAGATTAAATGACTGAAAAGCCGAGAAATAAAAAGTAAAAAATACTGATTTAATTCAGCATGACTACTTTCATCTTCAAGATTTCTTTTCGGGTGCACAAGAGAGAACAACCAACAAAAAATTGTGAAAGAATAAAAAAGTCTAAACATCAAAGCGTTAGCGTATGAACATTTGAAGCTGTTCACTGTATCTTCTCATTGTTGGGCATGTGCATGTGTTCAAAATCTCGTGAACGCCAAAGCTGGATGGCAGCACAATGGCAGTCTGAGAAATTATAACTGAGGTTGTTGTTAAGATGTATTTGATTAAGGATGATTTCTTTAGATTCTACAATTCTTCTTTCTAGTTCATCATAGCAACAAAAGATATTTTCAGATTTGTCCCATAAAACTGAATGAACAAGATTTTCCTCATTAGTAGTGGCCTTACAAGAAGACTTGAATAAATTGAGTGATTGGGCAAGGAAATGGGGGATGCGAGTTCAATGTTGCAAAATGTAAGGTTTTAAAATTTGGAAAACAAAGATGGGATGCAGAATTTATGCTTGGTGAGGATATATTGTTGGAGGTGGAGGAAATAAGAGATCTGGGGGTGATAGTGGATAAGGATCTAAAATTTAGGGGACACATAGTCAAAATTGTGAAGACAACACAAAGGTTTCTGGGAATGATGCGGAGGACACTGACATGTAGAAGTAGGGAGATACTTGTTCCAATGTATAAGGCTTTGATTAGGCCACACATGGACTATTGTGCCCAGATTTGGTCACCTGGTTTTCAGAAGGATGAAGAGATGTTGGAAAGGGTCCAAAGACGACTGACTAAGGTAGTTTCTGACCTCTGGAATGTTGAGTATGAGGAAAAATTGAGAAGATGTAATTTGCAGAGTCTTGTGGACAGGAGGAATAGGGGAGATATGACCTACAAGTTTGGTAAGGGGTTGTTATAGGATCAATGTTGGAGTAGTTCTACAAAAAATAGTGGAGATCAGGGGGAGAACCAGAGATCATCCCTGGAAACTAAGGAGGGTGTGAGAGGCAGGTTTTTTTCATGCAGAGTTGTAAATGATTGGAATGCCTTGCCTGAGAGTGTGGTGTCTGCAAGGAGTTGGAGTGTGTTTAAGACATGGTATGATGAGCTGTGTGTGTGATAAAGGGACCTCCCAGATGAGTCTGACTCTATGAGGTCTTGGAGATGATAATAATAATAATTAGTGTTAGCAGAATTCAGAAGATGGTTCAATAGAGCATTACCTCTTGTCTGCCATATGTGATGTCTCTTTTATGTTCTTTCGATGGATTTTTCTTCGTCTGGCCAAAATAAGGTTTATCGCAGTTGCACCAAATTCAGTAAACACTGGAATATTTAAGGTTCTCATGTCTTTGTTTGGGCCTACTTAGCAAGGAACGGAATTTCAGAAGAGGAGTGGATGAAGTCCGGATGTTTAATTAAGAACTTTGGCCAATTTTGGCAAAACAAAGCTGATATATAGTAGGGAAATGTGGCCTTTTTCACTATTTGTATCTTCAGTATGGTAAGGAGGAGAAACAAATTAAAATTAATTAGAAAATTCGAAACTCTAAAACAAAAACAAGAAAAATCATTGATATCTAAGTTCGAACTCTGTCCTGAGAAGACTGTTATTAACAAATCCAGTTACAACCTTTCCAGTGCTGAAAAGGATATTCTTAATAAGGGCTTTAATTTCGTGTTGTCACCAAAATCCATCCTAAAGGAGCTTTTACTTACTAAAATTGAAAAGGCTACTTCTTTCCTTCCTATTCAAGAAGCTAATTTACTCGGTATGGAATCTATTTTTCTTATCAACAATGCAAAACCTCCTGCAGACAACATTTCTCTAACAGAACGTCAAGCAATTAAAAAACTACAAAAAAACAAAGATATAATAATCCTTCCTGCTGATAAAGGTAACACCATTTCATTCTGAATACTGAAGATTATAACAACAAAATATTCCAATTATTGCAAACAGATACTTGAGTCTTGATAGAGATCCAACTCATAAACTCCATAACCATACAAACAACCTTCTTAGAACAACTACAGAGTTTCCCAGAAATATCTGACTATCCCTTTGTTCACTTCATCCTTTAATCCCTAGATTATATGGATTACCAAAAATCCATGAAGAAAACACTCCACTAAGACTAATTGTAAAAGGCATTGATTCGCCCACTTATAAGCTCTCAAAGTATTTAGCAAAATCACCTAAAATGTTTTTTTGGCTCGTCCTCTTCTTATATCAAAAATTCTGTTGATTTTATTTCAAGTGTAAAAAACATAAATATTAAAGAAGAAAAAATTATGGCTAGTTTTGATGTCATCTCCCTATTCAAATGTACCTACAGAGGAAGTTCTTATGCTGCTGAAAGATAAATTATCAAAAAAAGTTATGTCTTTATTAACTCACTGCATTAATTCTTGCTATTTTCAGTTTAAAATATTATTTACAAATAAAAATCTGGTTTAACCATGGGTAACCTGTTATTGCCCATACTGGCAAACATATATCAGAAATTAAGTTAAGGGGACAATAAATCCCTCATAAATCCCCTTAACTTAATTTATGTTGCTGAAAAAAAATAGCCTCTTGGCTCTTTATTGTATATATCTGGAATCTTTTGAAGAAAAAGCTATCTCCTCCTTTCCTATGAAGCCAAAAATGTGGAAATGACATATTACTATTACTATTATTACAGGCAACTCCAGGGAGTCATTAGACTCATCGAGGGAGGCCCCAAATCATATTCATCACAACTATCTGACATTCATACAGTATCTATCATACCTCACCTTAAACTCATTCACCGTCACAGCATCCACCACAGACTCAGGGAGCGCATTCCACTCATTCACCACTCTAAAAGTAAAGAACCCAGCTCTAACACCTTTACTAACCACACTTTTGCCCAGTTTCCATGGATGTCCCCTAGTCCTCCCACAACCAGCCCTGTTCTCAAAAATATCTTCTGAATTAATGTTATAGAAACTCTTCAGTAATTTGAATGTCTCAATCATATCTCCCCTCCTCCGCCTATCAAATAATTTTTGCAACCCACAAATCCTCAACCTGTTCTCATACGGTACATTCCACAGACCTGCTATCATCTTGGTCACTCGCCTCTGGATCCTCTCCACCTCCTCCCCATCAAGAAGAAACCTAGGTGACCAAATCTGAGCACAGTAGTCTAGATGGGGTCTTATCAAGGCTCAATAGAGAGGAACAATAACCTGCTTGTCAATGTATTTTTCAGCAACCAAGTGATTTGATGAGCTATTTTGGTCACTTTTGCAATGTGTCCCCTAAATTTCAATTCCTTATCCACCAACACTCCTAAATCTCGTGCCTCATCAATTTCCTGGAGCAGGGTTCCACCAATGCAGTAAACTGCCGCCAATCTTTTCATCCCAAAATGCATAACCTTACATTTCGCCACATTAAACTGACATCCATTCTCCTTAGCCCAGACCTCCAATCTATCCAAATCATCCTGCAAAATTTTGACGTCATCTGCATTCACTATTGCCCTACCCAACTTCGCATCATCCGCAAACAAATGTACTGTTCCTCTCAGATCATTTCCTATATCATTTATGAACAAATTAAACAGCAGTGGTCCAAGAACAGATCCTTGTGGCACACCACTAGTCACAAGCCGTCTTGTGGACTCTACTCCCGAGTAAACCACTCTCTGATATCTCTCCGTCAACCACCCTCCTATCCATCTCACCAACCCTATGTCCATTCCCATATGCTGCAATTTACTGATTAGAATTCCATGTGGAATCCTGTCAAAGGCCTTGGCAAGGTCCAGTAGAATCACCGTAAACCCATTACCCTTATCCAGTTCAGCCGTCACTGTGTTATAATACGTGTAAAGTTACTGAGGCATGACCTACCCTTCACAAAAACATGCTGTCCCCGATACAGTATCCCATTTTCTTCTATCCAATCTTGTATTTTCCTCTTGACTATTTTCTCTAAGACCTTGACAATGATTCCTGATATGCTAATCGGTCGGTAATTTACAACAGCAGTCTTGGAACCACCTTTATGCAGTGGAACTATTTTCCCCTCTTTCCACCCGCTCGGGACTAACCCAGACCCGAGACTCAAATTAAACAAAATGGTCAAGGGTACTGACAATTCTTTAGCTGCTTCTCGTACAACACGAGCTGGTATACCATCCAATCCCACAGATGTATTGACATTGAGGTTATGCAATAGACTACTCACCTCCACTTCATTAACCACAATTCCCGTATAATCTACTGGTTTATTCGTTTCTGCAATGTCACCACCTGGATGATATACTTTTGCAAAGTGCTCACTCAGTAACTCAACTATCTCAACTGATTCAGTTACCTCCCTACCATCGGCATTCTTTAAAATCAATCTGCCATGTACATTTTTCCTTCTACTTGCTACATATCTAAAAAACTGTTCTTTCGTAATCCTTTTTTGCTTTTCTTACCACACTCGTCACCCTTCTGGCCTGCGCTTTATACCGTTCATGTGCCTGCCGGTCACCCTTCTCCTTAAATTCCCTCCATAGTTGTTTCTTTTTTTGCAACTCAAGCTTAATGGTGTTATTCATCCATTTAACCCCTACTTGATTTATTATTCGGACTCTAGGTATACAGTCAGCCATTGCTTCATGCAAGCACTTCTTAACTACCTCCCATGCACTATCAACTTCTAGTCCTTGCAGATGTACATGCCATGGCACCGAACCAATCAAACTCCTAAGCTTGTCATACTTTCCCGCCCGATAATTCCACATGTACCCTGTCTTAATTGAAAATTCTACACCTTTAGCCACCTCCCAAGTTAAGACCCTATGATCACTCTCACCGATTGGTGGCAATGTGGTCATATTTGTTACAGCCAAATCCTCAGATGTAATTACTAGGTCAAGCACTCTATGACCCCTAGTATTTTCCATTACATGCTGTCGCAGATAGTTATCCCTTAATAACCGCATAAAATCCAGTTCCTTCCTCCCGTGTGTCCTCTCCTCACTCCAATCAATGCGACCATAGTTGAAATCTCCCATAATAATCACCCTCCTTCCACCCATTTCTTCTATTTGCTTGTGCATACTGTCACCACCATCTTTTCCATCACCTGGTCTATAGCAGCACCCAATTGTATATTTAGTTCTGCTAGCCACAATCTCACACCAAATGGCCTCAAATGTGCTCTTTTCTCTATCCTGCAATTCAACTTCTATTCTCCTTGGCTGGAGCTCATCAGCTATCATCGACAATACTCCTCCCCCCATTTTATTCTCTCTGTCATTCCTGAACACACTATACCCATCACATTCAATCCCACTAGTTATATCATCTACAGTCAGCCATGTTTCACTAATACCTATAACCTGTGGTCTGGAAGTGCCAACCATGGCCCAAAACTCTTCCTTCTTGTTCCTAATACTCCTAGTATTAGTGTACATGAATTTAAGACCCCCATTAGCCCCTACCCCACCTTGATACCTTATATTGACTATCCCACTCAGATTTGTTGTCCTTATTTGCTCTGGCATATTATATTCATTCTTACATTCAACTGCCTCCATAAGGACTGTATCTCTACTCCACCCCCCTAACAAATCTAGTTTCCCTGAATTTGCACATCCACTACATTCAGCAACACTTTCTCAAGTCTTCTTACACCGTAACCATTCAAATGCAAGCCATCCATCTTATATAGATCCTTTCGCCCATCAAACTCACTCCACACATCCACAAATTCCACACCACTCGTCATACATAACCCACGCATAAAGTCATTTGCAATTATAGCCCTCCTTTTAAACATTTCACTGTCATACCGTGGCAAAAGACTAATCATTCTAACTCTCTCACTCTTTTCTTTTGCTACCTCAAACAATTCATTCAGGTCTTCTATCATTTCCATTTTATCTCCTTTCAAATCATTCGTACCTGCCACAACAATCATTTCTTTCACCCTTTCCTTTTGCTCTCTAATAGACGCAGTTACGTCCTTTATGGTCGCACCAGGTTGGTACGATTTTGTCAAATCCTCTACTAACACACCTCGTACTAACGAGTCTCCATACAGCACTCTATCCTTCATTTTGTTCATGTTCACATTCATACGTCTATTTTTCCTGTCATACCTTTTATTATTGGTTGGTTCATTCAGTCTACTTTTGTTCATGCACTCTAGCTGCTGTTTTGCTCTTTCTATCGCACTATTCAACAATGCGATCTCACTCAATGCATCTATCTCATCTTTTTTGTTCTCTGAGAAACCATTTATACTATCATTCACACTTTCTACATTCACACTCTCACAATTTTAATGTACAACCTTGCCGTTTCTTGTCATATCCCTGTTTCCTTCATTCTGAAGGTTGACAAAAATATCACACTCACGATCCGAAATACACTTCAATTCTGCATTCTCCCTACATTTTCTACACACACATTCAAACCTTTATCATCATCTAACCACACTCCGACCGCACTCCGCAAAGCGTACATTTCACAGCTAGTACACTGACTCATTTCTTTTATGCTACCGTTCTTTGATAACAATGGCGAACCTTCATTACTGGCCGCCATTTTCCTACGCACAGGTGCCATATTTATCTGTAACGTGTTTTGTCAAATTAAACGTTATAACACACCAAAAATAGACGCACTAAAATACGCAAGGCAAACAAAACAAAACTACACAATATTAAGTAATTTGTATCGATAACTGAAAATGATACTTATCTTATCTGGAGCTTGCACGAACACTACTCATTACGAATTCATCTAGCGGCGACTTCCGACATAGATTATGTTATAAAACACTTTAGTACACTAACCACGTTAATAAAGCTCTAATAATATACCAAAATTAAACACTTAAGTCCATTAAATTGAATCCAAAACACCAATAAATCAACAAAAAACACAAATCTCTCAGGAGCTCTCCGATAGCACGACCGTTCACCAGCTAGCCTCGACACCAATATCCATATAGATGACATCTTTTTAATTTGGACTCACGATCCTGAATCTCTAAAGAACTTCCTTGACCACCTCAACCGAAATATCAAATTTACTGGAATTAGAGGTTGATGGCTCTCTCCCATTCCTGGATGTCAGACTCACTTGCATTTCTGAGAAATTAAAAATCTCAATTTACAGAAAACCAACTCATACCAACAGATATCTCCATGCACAGTCCCATCACTATCCACCTCAAAAACTTGGTATTATCTTTATGCTCGGTAAACGTGCTCACTCACTCCCGTATGAAGAGGAAGATATTAACAAAGAGTTTCATTTTCTTCTTACTACTATTTAACAAAATGGTTATTCAAAGCAAACAATTAATAAGTTACTTTTCAATCCACCTCCTCGCCATACTGAAGATAAAAATAGTGAAAAAGGCCACAATTCCCTACCATATATCAGCTCTGTTTTGCCAAAACTGGCCAAAGTTCTTAAGAAATACAACATCCGGACTTCATTCACTCCTCTTCTGAAACTCCGTTCCTTGCTAAGTAGGTCCAAATAAAGACACGACAACCTTAAATATCCTGGTGTTTACTGAATTTGGTGCAACTGCAATAAACCTTATTTTGGCCAGGTGGAGAAATCCATCGAATCACGTCTTGAAGAACATAAAAGAGACGTCACATATGGCAGAACAAGAGCTAGTGTTCTGTTGAACCATGTTGTGAATTCTGCTAACACTAATGAGGAAAACCCTCGTTCATCCAGTTTTATGGGACAAATCTGAAAATATCTTTTGCTGCTATGATGAACTAGAAATAAGACTTGAGGAATCTAAAGAAATCATCCTTAATTAAATACATCTTAACAACAGCAACAATAACCTCAGTTATAATTTCTCAGAGTGCCAGTGTGCTGCCATCCAGCTTTGGCATGCTCGAGATTTTGAACGCATGTGCAAGCCCAACAATGAGGAGATACAGAGAACAGCCTTCAAATGTTCATACACTAATGATTTGATGTTTAGACTTTTTTATTCTTTCACAATTTTCTGGTGGTTGTTCTCTCTAATTGTGCACCTGAAGAAGTCTTCTTGAAGATGAAACTAGTCATGCTGAATTAAAACAGCATTTTACTTTTCATCTCTCGGCATTCAGTCATTTAATTTTTTTTAAAAATAATATATATATATATATATTATATATATATATATATATATATATGTTACTACACCTGCCATGGAGTCAGCAAACTCATCATAGTGGGTTCATTCAACTGACAACATATTTATCATACTGAATTTTAAAATCCTTAACATAATGTCGGAATGTATTATGTCTTAACATAATGCATTCCGTTCACTGACAATTCTCCATGTAAAAACTCTACTCCTTGTACTTTTTTTTTGTAATCCTCCCCCCCCAATTCAGATTAATCCGATAAATTGCCTCATTAACAGAAACATCTCTATTGTATGCCTTCACATCAACTCTTTTCCTTATATCCACCAAACTCTGCAATCCACATTTCTTCAACCTCTCTCCATAGCCAGTATCCAAGAGTCTAGAGACAATTGACTATAGTCTTAATCAATTGTCTCTAGACCATCTTCAATGTTTCCACATCACAATGAAAACCAGGTGACCAAATCTGAGCACAAAAGCCCAAACGTGGTCCGACCAGTTCTTTATACAGTGGCACAACCACCTGTATATCTGAACAGATTAGAGTACTTCTTATCAAGCTGGCACTAGGATGTGCAGTCCCTTATGCATATTGCAACACTTGCAATATGCTCTTTAAACTTCGGTCTACTGTTAATTATCACTCCCAAATCTCAGCCTTATATTTCTGCACTCCATGATGAAACACCTTGCACTCTTTAATATGAAAACTACAACCCCACTTATTTATCCAAGTCAAAAGTCTATTCAAATCTTCCTGAAGGGAATTAACATCAAAAGTGCTACTAATAATTCTCCCCAACTTTGCATCATCAGAAGATTCTCAGTCAGTTCACATGATATACCATTTACAAGTAAGTTGTAAATGGTATATCATATTACCCTCCTTTTTTTTTGATACACTGCTCCATTATACACAACCTGCTGGTATTGTTCACAGAGCAATCTACAATCCATCTTACCAAATACTATATATTCTTATCTTCTGCAGCTTGTACATCAACTTATCATATGGTAATCTATCAAACGCTTTTGCAAAATCCAAGAATATCACAGTATATGATTCTCCCTTTTCTAACACACTTGTTACCTTATCATAAAAAGGAGAATCATATACAATCATATGCATGTAAGTCTTGCTAAAACAAGACTTACATGCTGACAATCATAAAGAATACTATAATCAGCCCAATACTGTATTCCATTTCTAGCCAATCTCTCCAACACCATGACTACAACAGCAGGTCTCTAATGGGAAAATTCTGTCTTATAACCATGCTAGTTTCATACAAGTGGTAAGAAGGCAAAATAGTACCACTCTTTTGCCTTCTTACCACTTGTATGAATTTCAACCTAAACATTATATCAACAATACTTCCAATGGACTTTTTTACAATAATCTTCTTTAACTATTAATATAAGCACTGATTTAATTTATTTTTTAAGTATTTAAAAGAAGCAAATCTCTTTTCTCAGATCGGCACTTACTCCTAGCATTTCTTGGCATAACAGCATTGCTTCTTTCCTTGTCTTCCAAAAATATTGTTACTATAAGTTATAAATCTGCTCACTATGCAATACTACTTTCACTTTTTTGATGGTGCACCTAAGACCTCTCTAAAAATTCTTGATACTGTTCAGAAAAGAGCAGTTTGGCTAAGTGACAACCTCTTTCACAAACTCCCTCTAGTCACTGTCTCACAGATGGTCAGTCTCCACATCTCTTCTACCAATAGTTCTAGTTATAAAGTTCAGCAGAACTGGCATTTACCATGCCCCCATTTCTTCTAAACCTATAATAACATGAGCAATAGTTATTCAAAATCCTTTTACAGTTGAATTGCTGACTCATTGCCTACTTTAATTTCATCTACCTTGATTTTGTGAAATAGCATTCTTCATGTAATATTACTCAAAGAATACAATCAACAGCTTTTCAAAAAGAATATCAACAGATTTATAATAGTTTTGTGGCCTCTGGTATGTGAGAGAATTAAAAAAGTCAAAATCAGTTGAAATTTTAATATCAAATGATTCTGGCGTGAACCCTTTTCCAATCTACTCAGTAAATACTCTTAAAAATAATTACACCAAGTGGCAACTTGCAAACATATTTGTACGTTTTATAGTTCATTAAAATCTCATTTTTTTAAATTTAATTTAATTTTATATATATATATATATCTTCATCTTCCTTTTTCCCTCTTTTACCTTGCGGTGTCCAGGGTTTATTAATCATCATCGGCCTTAAACCATTCATAGGATAAGGTGGTCAGCCCTACGCCCCATATATATATATATATATATATATTTTTTTTTTTTTTACATTCTAAAATGGCTTTTATCAGGAGCGTGATAAAAGCTATTTCGAATAAATTAGACCAATGATCAAAATTCAAATATTTCTGGTATAATTTAAATAACAGAAAATGTCAGCATATTCTTATTGCATACGAGCCTCTTAACAAAATTAGACTCATTACTTGATACAAATAATAAACCTTCTGTGATTTAAATGTTGCTAAGTCTGTCAATTAAATAGTTTTCAGATTATTATTTTTTTGGGGTAGGAGGGTAAAAAATACAAATGCTTCTAAATGAAAAACAGTTTCTACTGCTCGAGTTGCAACAACTTAGTTTCAGAAAAAAGTTATTCTTGCACAATTAAATTTAAACATCATAAAACAATTTCGTTAACATATCAGTTTTTATATACAAAGTGTTTTATCCAAATGTGAAATATTATTTAGGAAGAATTTTCCAAGTCTGGGAGTGAATGCAAAACATCTGATAAAATAATTTTTAAAAAAATTAAAAATTTCACACTGAACTCAAAGTAATATATTGCAAATTGTACCAGTTAGATTTATGCAAAAGCTCTCTCATAATGATTATTTACCATTTTCTGTACACGAGTAAATAGCTGCTTTAATATCTCTATCTAAAGCCTCACATGCATGACTTGTTGCATGATCAGGGAACTTTGACTTGAATACCTAATTAAATGAGAATAAAACTTTATTTAGATTCTTCACAAAGCCAAACTAGATTCTATCAGTTAAAAAAGAAATATTTTGATTACATTTTTTTTTGATTACAACAAAATTACATGATAACCACAATGATAAACTTTGATGTAAGTATAGATATTTCTTACTGAAAATAACTACATCATCCGTGTATGGAAACAACAAGTAAATCAAAGAACAGGAATATAAGGTAATACAATAATCGTTTTACCAATTAAAAATGGTTGCTGCATCTGAGAAATGAATATTAATACATAATATTAAAACTATTTTTTGCTGATTACATAAAATGAGAATCTCCTAAACTTTTGGGGGGAGAGAGAGAGAGAGAGATTGTTCCAATTCAGGTAAAGCTGATGTAAAAGGGCTCTGCTACTTTATTTCAAAAGGCATTCATTTAAAACTGCTTCTATGGAGAAGACGAGCTTCATCACACAGGATACTGTATTTGTTACTAAATAGCTTAAGGAAATTACAATGTATACTAGGATATACATTAAAATAAATTTTAATACACTTCCAATATTTCAGCAACGTCATATTGCCATTTTCACAGGAACTTAAAAGCAAGACATGTGCACGCAAGCACAACAAACAGTAAATGAGGACGAAGCAGGAAGCTATTCTTTCTCCTAAAAGTCCTGATGGTGTCCCCTAGCGGGCAACATTGGTATTCTTGGGAGATTGGACTGACGGTCTTCTGATGTAGGTTTCCCAAATTTGGGGCAGTCTATGCACCCAAATTTGTTGAGGTTTGGATTTTTTCTTAGGGCTGAGGCTGATTCCATGAAAAGCCTTTCGTATTTGAATTTACTACGGTGTATTATAATGGCTTTTTTCCGCCGTATTCTATGGTGGGTATCCAGCGCATGGTCTGCAAGACCAGAGTGGCTGTATTGGTGGAACCGGATGTAGTCCTTGTGTTCTGAAATTCTGATATTAGCTGTCCTGCCTGCTTGGCCAAAGTAGGACAACTTACAGCTGCAAGGGACCTGGTATACACCAGGTAAGCCAGGGGGGGGGAGGTTGGTCTTTAGCAGAGCGGATAAGGGATGCCAATTTTTTATATGGTCTGTAACAAGAAGTTAAGTCATGTATTTTTAGGATTTTTGTCATTTTTTTCTGAGGTGCCTCAGATATAAGGTATGGTGATGGATTTAGAGTAATCCTTGTGAGGAGGAGGGTTGTGGTTTATTGGTTTCAATATTTTTCGGATTTTTTTTTTTTTTGGGGGGGGGTAGCCATTGGCTGAGAAAGTGGTTTAGTTCTGTGGTTAGGGCATTATCATTTGAACAGATAAGTTTAGCCCTGTTGTGTAGTGTCTTAATGACTCCATATTGTTGCAAGGGGAAGGGGGGGGGGATTGTTGGTGAATGTATCTGCCTGTATGGGTGGGTTTTCTATAGACTGAGAAAACCAAGGTTCCATCAGGCTGGCAGGTGACTAGTGTGTCTAAGAAAGGAAGTCAGTTGTTTTTTTTTCTTCTTCCAGGGTGAATTTGATTCTGGGGTGTTGGTTGTTTAAGTGTGTTAAGAAGGAGAGGAGTGAATCGGAGCCATGTGGCCAAATAGCGAAGCTATATGGTTGGTTTTTGTGGGGCAGGGTTTAAGGTTTTCTCTTCAAAAGTCTCCATATAAAAATTGGCCAAGGTTGGGGAGAGTGGAGAACCCATGCCTGTCCCCTCTATTTGTTTGTAGAATTTTCCTTGCCAAACAAAATAGCCTGAGTTCATTGTGAACTGAAATAGTGCTATGATATTGGGAGGAAATTTAGCTTGGATTAGCTCTAAGGATTCTTTGAGTGGGACAGTTGTGAATAAGGAGGAGACATCAAAACTGACCATTACATCAGTGTGTTTGAATGTAAGGTTTTCTATGCTGGCTTTGAAGTGGGCTGAGTTTTTTGTGTGTGAAGGTGTGTTGCCAGTATAGTGTGTGAGAGCTTTGGCCAAATGTTTAGCAAGTTTGTAAGTGGGGGGAATCAATGCCTTCACACATAAAAAGCTCTGCCCACTTCAAAGCCAGCATAGAAAATCTTACACTCAAACACACTGATGTAATGGTCAGTTTTGATGTCTCCTCCTTATTCACAAATGTCCTACTCAAAGAATCCTTAGAGCTAATCTAAGCTAAATTTCCTCCTGATATTACAGCCCGATTTCAGTTCACAATGAACTCAGGCAATTTTGTTTGGCAAGGAAAATTCAACAAACAAATAGAGGGGACAGCCATGGGTTCTCCACTCTCCCTACCCTTGGCCAACTTTTATATATTATATAAAGACTTTTGAAGAGAAAGCCTCTATGCCCCACAAAAACCAACCATATGGCTTTGCTTTGTTAATGATGTGTTCGCTATGTGGCCACATGGCTCTGATGCACTCCTCTCCTTCCTAACACACATAAACAATCAACACCCCAGAATCAATTTCACCCTGGAAGAAGGAAAAAAACAACCGACTTCCTTTCTTAGACAGACACTAGTCACCCGCCAGCCTGATGGAACCTTGGTTTTCTCAGTCTATAGAAAACCCACGTATACAGGCAGATACATTCACCAACACCCCCCCCCCCCCTTCACAACAATATGGAGTCATTAAGACACTACACAACAGGGCTAAACTTATCTGTTCAAATGACAATGCCCTAACCACAGAACTAAACCACATTCTCAGCCAATGGCTACCCCCCACAAAAAAATCCAAAAAATATTGAAACCAATAAACCACAACCTCCCTCCCCCTCACAACAAGGATTACTCTAAATCCATCACCATACCCTATATCTGAGGCACCTTGGAAAAAATTAGTGGGTTTTTTCACAATACATTGTACAACAAGAATCTGGACTGTACTCAACTTGCTGATGCTGTTGGCAAGGATAAAGATAAGTCTGTTTCACGACGAAGGAAAGAATGTCATCGTCTAGAAATAAACGGAAGAAGTCTAGAATGTTGCTGTGTCAAAGTTTTCAGTAATTGCTGGTTTACTTAAGAATGAAAACTGTGGACAAGTTGTTGTCCACAGTTTTTAGTGACAATCACTCATTTTCTGCATGAAGACATGTCTAAACTACAGGCAAAAATCACTATCTTCAGGGCTAGGAAAACTTCCCTCATCTTCATCATCAGTAGAGTAAGAGCACTTGAAAGGCAAAGGCTCCAACTTTTCTGCATCTCCTGAACTTTTCTTTTTATACCACTCATGTTACTCTTTTTGATATTTGCCATCTCAGAAATGGATTGTGTTTTTGATATGCTTGCTAATGTTCCTTTCTGCTCAAGTAACAGGCTGTATGCTAACAAAGATTACTGAGAAAGAGAGGAAAGAAACATGCCCCAATAGGCACACTAAAAATCCCAAGCAACAGCCAAATGCACGCAAAATTTGTTTTGTTTTTCATCTTTTTGATTGATCAGCAGATATTCGAAACATTTTATTCTGATATTGATTTTGTAGGATGACACTGTTTTTTAACATTAATTTCCCCAATTACCCAATATCACATAATTTACTCAATTATAATAATCAGGAAATAATATAAATAAGAAATGAAAAAAATATACAAAATTTGCTAATTTATAATTGTGTGTGTGATAATTTTTGGGGGAGGTGTTAGTTGTCAAAGGTGAAACAATTTTAATTCTATTATGAATATTTTGGAAATGAAATTTCACTTTTGATGCATGTACCTAAACGTGTTTTGAATGATAAGTTATAGGGAAAGTATCGTTACTTCAAAACTGGTGCATACATATCTAAATTAGCAACAAAAATATGTATATACAGTTTACTTCATAACAACCATTTATTTCAATTTGTAATGAGAGATTCATGGAAACCAAGAAGTTAAAGTGCAAAGAAGTACTACAGATTACGTTACAAACACTATATATCATGTGATAGATTATATTCAAGATTAATGTATATGAGTAGTTTTCTATAAAGCAAAATCATAAAAGTGCAAACCCTCACACAATCTGTGAAGTAATCTTCGAACTAAGATTATGAACAAAACATAAAGAAAACTTAATTTGGAACAGATGTGGGCTGTATTTTTTTTAAAATGTGGATTTTCATTAATTTATAGAATAATTGTTTGACAAAAATAATTACCTTGAATCAAGTTCTGAGAGAATAAAATGTATTGGCAACTAAGATAATTAACAAAAACAAAAAAATTTATATTGACATTGGTTTTCCAAGGTGATACAATATTTAAGCGAAGAAATCATGAAAGATTCTCTTATTTTGCAGTGGTGTTAAAACCTATAATTATACGATAAAAGAAGTACAAAAAATAAACATAACAGTAAGTATTTAGTCTAATATAACTAAGATTCCAGTTACTAAGCAAATGTCAAGCAACTGCGTTTTTTGCAATAGGTAACTGAACATAGCTACATATACGAGGTAATCTCGTTAAGCGTTCTTGTCAGTGTGAAGGATTATCGCACCTTCTAAT
This sequence comes from Typopeltis vanoorti, assembly GCF_054136105.1. Taxonomy (NCBI): domain Eukaryota; kingdom Metazoa; phylum Arthropoda; class Arachnida; order Uropygi; family Thelyphonidae; genus Typopeltis; species Typopeltis vanoorti. The sequence goes on from NC_143570.1 coordinate 28,974,305, forward strand.
TGACATGACAGTCAAATTGTACTTCTTATCCATGTTCTTTCAACAAGTAGTGTGAATCATATCCAGGATATCCTGGGTATATATATACATCCTGGCCAGTAGGGAGGTTAATGAATCCTTGGACTTCCTGCAGGAGACTGCATAATAATAACAACAGTACTTGGGCTAAGGACTAGATAACTTAGCAATCCTAAAATAGTAACATTGCAGGTTTGGTCAGTAGGTAAAAGAGAAAAAGTTTCATTCACTCTTATTGGGACTACACTAACAAAAACCTCCACTCTTTTTATCTAAAACCAATAAAATAAATCTAGCAAACTCAAAATTATGAAGTATAGGAAAATTCCACTAACACCGGCTGCTAGGTATACTGTCCAATCTTATCAGACAAGCTACTTTGAAGTAATGGATTGCCAATAAAAAATTAAATTTTTAAAACTGATTAAACACATCATTCACTGTGTGAATAAATATAATGATCCTGATGCTGGTGCAAATTACAGTTGCATATACACTGAGTTAGCTTTGCATTAGGAATTCTCCCCCCCCACCAATTTACATATTTGGAACGATAATAAAGTACCACCTGATATCAACATCATGTGTGGCTACTATAAATGGACACGCCAATCCTAAGTAGATAATCAGTAAATGTTTGCCATTTAATGGGGAAATGTGGTGATGTAAGCTGCCTCCAGCTATTTGCCTGTAAGCAGGCAGATAGCTGAAGGCAGAGAGGGCTGATGTCAGTATTTTGGAAACAGCCGTACTTATTGGTTGCTCCCATACTACTGTATCAAGGATGTACTAGGACTGGATTAACCATGAACAGAAATCCAGAAGAAGGGCTAACAGTGGTTAGCCACATGGGGTTGATCTTAGAGGTGAATGTTGGGTGTCACGAATAGTATCTCAGCAATAATCACACAGCTTGCCCACCAATATAACAGCAGGGCAGGTCAATCCATTTTCACATGCACCATACACTGTACCTTGCTTCACCTGGAGTTCCACAGCTGGAGACCAACAAAAGGTACCCATGATGACAGTCAGGCATCGCAAACAATGGCATGTGCATGGGCCAAGGAATGTTAGCAATGGACCCTCAGCAGATGGAAGAAGGTCATCAGGAGTGATGAGCCCCATTTCCTACTGCACCATGATTGGGTTTGCATTTAGCATAAACAGCATGAAGCCATATTCCCCTGGTTGCACAGTTAGAGTTCAACAGGCCAGTGGAGGTACTGTTATGATCTGGGGAGCTTTTTCCTAGCATGCCCTATGTCCGTTGGTTATTATCTCACAAACACTGAATGGTGAATGCTACAGGGACCTGTTAGCCGACCTTTTCCATCCATATCTGCAAGAGGTCTACCCCGACCACTGCCATCTTTCAACAGGACAATGCACCTTGTCATCAGGCTCATACAACTACCAAGTGGATGGAGGAACATTACAACAAATTTGCCACATTGCCTTGATCCCCAAACTCCCTTGACTGTAACCCAATTGAGCATGTGGGATATGCTAGAACTGCTGATGCTCCTCCATGGAATAAGCATGACTGATGAAGTTGCTGTAGTGGACACAGGTTGAGTTACACATGGAGGATGTTCAACACCTCGTAGAATCTGTTCCCTAGGCATCTGTGAGCCATGATTGCACAGAGAGATGGACCAATGCGTTATTAGGTGGGTGTTCCTAATACAAAGCTAACTCAGTGTGTGTGTGTGTGTGTGTATATATATGGTTGTTTGAAGTAATCAAATAGCAATATGCATACTGCTTTTTTCCTTAATAATTCAGGAATTACAGTTGTTTGGTATACCTTTTGAATATTTATTATATTGGCTTATTTAAATTAAATCCAAGAAGAATATTAATTAAACATTTGATTTTTAATCATTAAATAAATTTCTTTAATTACTCTTCTATAATATAACAAAAGATTTAAATCATTTTATTTAAATCTTTTGTTATATAGATTTATGTATATTTAAATCTTATATCATAAGATTTATACCAGAATTTATGTTGAGAGAGCAGGCTTAGGAAATATAGAAACTCTCTTCAAAGAAGTGGATATTTTTTTCTTTTGTAGCATCCAATGAAAACAAAACACTACAAATGTTAACAGAAACATGTTAGCTGTACAACTTGAGAAATCCATGTGATGCATCTATCAGCTGTCTGGTTTATGTATATTAGAAATGAAGATGATGACAGAGAAATAGGAAAAAATAAATAAATAAGAAGGAAACTACTTGATTTAAAGAAAAAAAAAACAAAAAATTCTATTACCCCCCACACACTAGCGGCAGCAAGGGCTATAGCAAATAAATGCAATGTGTGGGCAGGGGTCAGGAGCAGAGTAATAGCCTTTTTGAAATATTTCATAAGAGGCTGCCCTACAGAATTGAAGTGGATATTTCAATTAGGAGCACCATGCTCAGTGAGTGTGCAGTTTGGCTATAAAGAGATGTTGAGCAGCCTTCGCTCAAGTTTTTGTAGATCTAGCAGAAATGGGAGGAATAATGGATGTTAGTTCTGCTGAACAATGGCCATGGAAATGTCCGTTGAAGGCACATAATGCAGAAACTGGTCTTCTATGGGAAATCAGCTAAAGAGAATCTGTAGGAGATGTGTCAATCAGCTGCACTGCATTTATCTGAACTGCATCAAGAATTTTTAGGCACACCACCCCAAAGATGACAGCAGTAGTCCAAGTTTTGCTGGATTTGAGATTTATACAGAATAAGTAACTAATCAGAAATACCATCTTGAGTGGTAAAAAGATGCCAAGTTTTTTGGAATCTAATGATGATATATGGTTATGATTATGACAGGAAAGGTTCGAGTAAGAGTCAGTGTCCGAGAAAAGAGAGATTTGCTCTCGACTGTTGAGCTGAGCATCATTAAAAGTAAATGGAGAAGATCTGAGGTCTTTTTTGCAGGAAAACAAGCAAAACTGTATTTTGGAAGCATTGAGGGTCAATAGGTGATGTTGAAAACAATGTGAATTGTTTTCACCCCAATCAAGGACACTGAAGAGATCAGTGTTCAGTGCACAGATGATCTTGAAGCTTCAGATGTTTGGGTGCTACAAGTTTTGTTTTTTTTATGTTACTCACTATGAGTAGATTTGCTTGAATGTTACACAACAGGTCTTAACTCATATACATTTTTTTTTTTAAATACTAGATGTTTTTCCTCTACATGTTTCGTTGTCTATATGGTGAACAACAGTATCAGAAATTGCTTAACATAAATTCAAAAACTGACAAAAAATTAAATGTTTTCCAACAGCAGTTAATATCTATAAGTTGAAAAGCATGGAATGATAGTTTAATCACAAGTATCATCAGGAACATCAAGTGTGTAGTCTCTACATTGTGTAAACTGTATTTGCTGATTGCTGGTATACGAGAGATATTTAATGTTACATATGTTAATTAATTACTTCCAGATGTCATGAAGAGGCCTTGATTTCTATTTAGTGTGCTTTTGAGCAAATGACCTAGGAGGACTCCTTGAACAACCTGTCAAAGTAATGCTTTTCTAAGTAGGGCAAGGAGGATGCCAATTTACCATGTGATGTTCTTTGAGGATATGCACGATGACTTCATTTTTTTCTTCCCTTTCAACATTGCCTAGATGTTCTCTGTTGCAGATTTCGAAACTTCTCCTAGTCTGACCTATATATATCTTTTCACAAGAATACAGAGTCTTGTATACACTTGGATATTTATAACATGGAACTTTGTCTTTAGGGGGAGAGCAGAAAGCTTTGTAAGGTGTTAACTGGTTCGAAGGATGGTCTGACGTTGACTACCTTTAATATTTTGGTTATTTTTCTTGCTGCATTACCAACGCATGGAAAGGATACTATGCCTTTGAAATTTCTGGGTTATCACGGGATGGTTTGTCAGAAAATAAAAGTTTCTTTAGTAGTTTTTTGAGTATCCATTTTGGAGGAACTGATTATATAAGATTTGAAGTTCTTGTTTTTGTTTGATTTCGTCATTCTTTAGTATTTTTAAAGCTCTCATGATATTAAACTATCATTCCAGTCTTTTCGACTTATAGATATTAACTGCAGTTAGAAAACATCTAATTTTTTGTGGTTTTTTTACTTATGTCAAAGCAACCTCCTGATGATGCTGTTAGCCTCAAACTCAGTGAAACATATAGAGGAAATACATCTAGTATAAATTAAAAATACCCCTTGAGGGTAAATGGCAGGAATTTGATGATGATGATGATGATATACAAGTTAAAACCTGGTATGTTATCATTCAATACAAGTCTTGTTATATGAGTAGGATGAGTAGAGAGTGCAGTCATCAACAAAACGATCAATAGGGTTTGCTGTTAATGAGAACAGATCATTTATATTAATCAGGAAGAGGCAGGTGAAATGACAAATTCCAAAGGGACGCTTGCAATAACATGAAAATCCAAAGAGAGAACACCTTCCAACATTATATGTAGTAATCTATCTGAGATAAAACTGGCAATCCAATTGCAAAGGGAGAAAGGCAGCCCATATATGATGGTAATTTCTTGAGAAGCCCTCAATGCCAGATCCTATCAAATGTCTTGGATAAGTCAAGTGGAACAGCACGGGTTTCACCAAATCTTTCCTTGGCATGAGTTCAGAGGTGGGTGATAGTGGTCAGGAGATCTGGTCACTAATTAGCTGACAGTTCTCCAAGTGTCAAAGAATTTGACTGCTGATAACTTTCACCATCACTTTGGATAAAACTGGAATGCAATAGGTTGAGAGCTTGATAGCAGATAGATATTTCTCACCTTTTTTTTTTAAGATATGGTTGTAGATTGGACTTGCTTCTATGCTGAAGATAGATGTCAGCTCAGTATAATATAGGTATAGAAATAGATATATAAAGAAAAAGTGTTAGTTCGGAAGCACATCTCAAGTACAACAGGTGGGGGTTCCATCAGGACAGCTGCCTTTTTGGTATCCAGATTTTTCAAGATTCTTTTGATATCTTTCTGGTGGAGGGTCACAGGATGCATGCAGTACAATGTTCTAGGCAAAGGAGGAGATAATTTGCCTTGGTCATCTAAGGAGGGGATTAGAAGAGAAGAATGAAGACAGGATGTCAGTCTTGTCTTTAGGTGATCATATAATGCTATCATTTGAGTGAGAAAGAGAAGGAACCACAAATGGACAAAAGTTGCACCCAACAGCTCCGGTGAGGGACCAGAAAGCAAGACAGGAGGTTGCATGGGCAGTAAGATTTCTGTATTATCAGCTTGACTAAATTGGCTTGGTGATTTTAGACTAGCAATTTTAAGAAGTTATCAGCAACCTAGAACTCTGCAATGAACTTTATCCATTGCAGGAAACAAAAATTATATAGTGAAGATTACAGGTGAACTTTTAGCGGAAAGTTAATTGTTTCAGGAGTAAGTTCTGATGGTTTATTGTTCTTGTAGAATGCATGCTTTTCAATAAATATGAGTTATTTTGTTAAAGGAAAATTTTTATAACAATTATTATTTTTACTGAAGAAAACATGCAGAGAGCTGTTTTACTAGTGTTGCATCATTTATCCAAGCTTTAATTGCCCATGAATATCATTATTATTATAAGGGTATCTACATGGAACCAGAACACTCATTGCAGAGACCCATTATTCACACAATATCAATTATACCTCTCACACTCATTCACTGTCAAAGCACATCTACCCCTGGCAACCCATTCACCACCCTCCAAGCAAAAAAATCTATGCCTAACCACACAGACTTACATTTCCAGGGGATAATTCCTCATTCTTTCCCTTCCTGCCATGTACTGAAAAAAGTCTTCAGTGTCAATCCTATAAAACTCCATTACTAACTTACAATATACTTCTATCATCTATTCTCTTTTTAGGTAGTGCAATGTAGCCTTGTTAAGGGCCTTATAAAAGGGAATAATAACCTTCCTATCCCTGCCAGTTGGTGTAGTCTTCAATAACCTGATGTGCTGCTTTGGCTAATTTTGCAATATGCCATCTATTCAACTCCCAAGTCTTGTCAATTTCCAGCAGTTCAGTTCCACATAGTACATTATATAGTATACCATCACGGTACACTTGACCACATTAAACTGGCAGCTGTTTACCACTGCCGATATTGCCAATCTCTTTAATTCATCCTGCAGAATCTCTACATGACTTTGATTATCAATCTTTCTTGTTTTGCATCATTAGCAAAACAACTGAATATTTCCCATCAAATTATTTCCTATATCACTGATACAGAAATTAAACAACAGAGGATCAAGGGTTGAATCCTGAAATACATCACTCATCACCTATCTTCTCCTGGACTCAGCTTCTTCGTAAACCACTTTTGATATATGTCCATCAGCCACCCTCTAACCAGCTTCATATCCATCTCCATTTGCTCCAATTTATGCAACAGAGTTCAATGTGGAATCCTGTGCTTTTGCAAAGTCCAGTAGTATCACAGAGTAGTCATTTCCATTGTCACTTTATTATAAAGAGTAAGCAAAATTCTAAGGCAAGACCTCTCCTTCACAAAACCATGTTGTCCCTTATAAAGTATCATATTTCCGTATACTCAATCCTGAATTCTGTCTTTTACCAACTTCTCCACTCCCAAGAGCTTTGGCCTTCTATCATGTAGGTCACTCTTCTTGCCTGTGCCAAAAAGGCACAGGCAAGAAGAGTAACCTAGTGGCAAGAAGAGTCTTCTTGCCACTGCTCATGGGCATGCTTTCACCTTTTATTTATACTCACTCCATAACTTGTTCTTTTTCTGCAACTTCTGCTTAACGATTGTATTCATCCATCTAAATCCTACCTGATTTATCCTCTTGATTCTGTATACACAATCTGTGATACTACTTTCTTCAAACACCACTTGATTACCTCCCATGCACCACCACCATCTCTCTCCTTCCAAATTCTTATGCCATGGTACTGCTGAAAGCTGACTCCAGATCTTGTCATACTTAGTTTTTAATTCCATATATACCGCTTCTTTACAGAAAATTATGCATATGTGACAATCTTCTAGGTCAAAACTATATGATCACTTTCCCCAAGTGGAGGCAGCATACCTAGATTGGCTACTGTTAAGCTTTCTGATGTGACTACATTCAACACTCTTGAACTTTATGTACTTTCCATTACATGCTGCCTCAGGTAATTATCTTGTAAAAGCTGAATATATTCCATTTCTTTTTCACAGTGCCCATTCCTCCTCCCATCTGCAATCTACATTCTTCCTTATACCCCCTGGATTATAGCAGCAACTAGTTATATATTTCTGCCTGTCGACCTCTATTTCATACCAGATGGCCTCAAATGAACTGCCTTCTGCATATTCTCCTGATGTCCTTATACTATTTTATCATCCTCAGTCAACCAAGTCTCGCTAATGCCTATAACTTTTGGCCAAGGTGAGCTAATCAATGCCCCAAACTCTACTCTCTTATTCTGAATACTTCTGGCATTAGTAAACATAAATGGCAATACTTCTTCATCCTACAACCTCCCTTGCATTTTGTGTTGATTAGCCCACTAAAGATAAGAAGATGGGAACTAACATTCAGCATCATGTAATCAATGCCAGTTACCTCTCAGTTGCCTGGACTCACAATCACCAGCTACCTCCTCCCCCCAGCCAAATATTCTAGTTTCCCCTAACTCTGCATTTCTGAATTCTCACTGAACAATGCTTTCTCAAGACACCAACTCAAAATCCATTCAAATGCAAACCATCCACCTTATATAAATCCTTCCTGCCATCAAATTCACTCCACACATCAATGAATTCCATACCATTCCTTCTACACAATCAGTACACGGTCTTGTTTGAAATCGAAGCTCTTCTCTCAGCTCTCCTCTATCACACTGTAACAACAGAAATAACTTTTACTTTCTCACTCTTATTTGCTTGTACTAGCAACTCTTTCATATATTCTCACTTTCTCACTCTTATTTTCTTGTACCAGCAACTCTTTCATATATTCTTCCATACCATACCTGTCATCAGCTAGATTATTTACATCAACCAAAATAAACATCTACTTCACTTCACTCTCTACCTCCTTTAAACAGGCAACTTCCTCTCTCTCATAAAATTAGGTTTTCAATGATAGACATATATGTTATCATAAAATATATAATTCAGTTATTCTATAGAATAATGAATTATTTAAGAGTTTGAAATAAGAATTTTATTTTATGCTTTATCTCAATGAGTTATGAAATACCTGAGTATTCTTTAGAAACACTAAGTAGTTTTGGATCAAGTATAAATAATAAATATTATTTATAAATAAATAAATAATAAATATAATGGCCAATTGCAAAATGTTGCAATTGGCCATTATATTTCTAAATGGAGAATATAATTTTCACTTTCATAAAGTTATTTGTAAGTTCAATAAATTCAAATGAAAAACATAATAATAAAAATAATATGTTAATGTTAATAGCATGAAATGAGGCATTTTTTTGTTTACTGGTGAACGTTATAATTATCACTAAAAACACACGTACTAACCACAGTAATGACTATTTAATTCGTAAATATTTCATCCCAAGTATCTTGGGACATCATCAGTGCAGTAGTTCAAACAATACTAGGAATAACATACAGTTAGGGCGCATGATTACAATGGAATCTCAATATGCATGCAGTAACGTGTAATAGAAGTAAATCAAATATAACTTAAAAAAAAAAAAATTAGATATATATATTTTTTTATATATTTCATAATCTTTATATATTTTTAGATAAAAATATATAAAGATTATTTTAAACAATTTTGTATGACAATTTCCCATACTTTAGGAATAGTAAGAACGTCGTTGTGGTTTAAATTTGGTCTGTGTAGTCGGCTTTCAGCACTTTCTTTATATAAACGTTCATATTTATATAAAGATCTGTGTAAAAGTTTCGACTTCTCCCAATGGATCTTATGGTTTGGATTTTCAACTCCGTGTTGGGAGAGACCAGATTTCTGCGGTTTGAAAAGACAAATGTGGTCTGTTTTCTTTTTTTCCCCAGTAATATTTAATTTACTTCTATTACCAGTTACTGCATGCGTATTGAGATTCCATTGTAATCATGAGCCCTAACTGTATATTATTCCTAGTATTGTTTGAACTACTGTACCGATGATGCCCCAAGATACTCGGGATGAAATCTTTACGAATTAAATAGTCATTGCTGTGGTTAGTACGTGTGTTTTTAGTGATGAATTCACCACAGATTTTGTTATATAAAAACATTATAATTATTATTTGGTAACCTCCATGGAGTCAACAGACTCATCATGAGAGGTCTACTCAACCAGGAACATGGTATCATAATGAACTTTGAAGTTATTTACACTACCTGAACTCGGGCAACTGCATTCCACTCAACGAAAACAACTCTTCATGTAAAAAATCAACTCCTCGCACCCTTCTTCACCACATCTTTATACAACTTCCAGGGATGACCTCTCATTCTTCCCATCTTAACATGAACTCTTTATATAGTTTCTTATGCATTAATCTGATAGAATCCCTTAACTAACTTGAAGGTCTCTATCATATTTCCTCTTTTATTCTTATCCAGTAACCTCTGTAATCACTCTTCATAACCAACACCAAAGTCAAGATACACTTTGATTATTTGTCTTTGGACCCTCTCTGGTGTTTCCACATCTCAATGAAAACTAAGTGACCAAACCTGAGAACAACAGTCCATATGTGGTCTGACCCATGCCTTATATAGATGCACCACTACTTCCTTATCCCTACATGTCAACATACTTTTTATCATAGCAGCAATATGATGTGCAATCTTTGCAACACATGCAATGTGGCCCCGGAACTTCAGTCCACTATCCACCATCATTCCAAGATCCTGAATCTCATCTACTTCCTGAAGTACAGCTCCACCAATACAGTATGTAGCATTATATCTCTGTATCCCAAAGTGTAATACCTTGCATTTATTCCCATTAAAACTGCAATCCCACTCATTTGCCCAACTAAAAGTCTATTCAAATTCTACCTACCTTTTCTCATCAGCAAACATTTAAAGATTCCTAGTCAATCCACATGAAATATCATTAACAAACAAGTTAAACTGGAGGTGCCAAAGAAGAACAGAACCCTGAGGTTCTGTTCTTCTTGAGCACCAAAAGGAAGATGAACACTGTTCATCTTCCTTTTCTAAGACACAGCTCCACAACTTGCTGGTATCATTCAGAAAAACAATCTCTGATCTATCTAAATTATACTTTCTATTTCTATCCTCTGCAGCTTGTACACCAACTTATCATGTGGAAATCTATCAAATGCTTTGGCAAAGTCCACGAATATCATGGTATATGATTCTCCCTTATCTAACACATTGGTCACCTTATCATAAAACATAAGCAAACTGCTAAAACAAGACCTTCCGTTCACAAATCTATGCTGACCATCATAAAGAATCTTATGTCGATCAAGCCAATACTGTATTCTGTTTCTAACCAGTTTTTTCAACACTTTGATCACAACTGCAGATATACTGATCAGTCTATAATTGGAAACTTCTGCTCTCAAACTGTGCTTGTGGAGAGGTATTATTTTGCCTTCTTTCCACACTTTAGGAACCTTACCCACTGCAAGACCTTCATTAAATAACCAGGACAAGGGAATGGCTAACTCTTTTGCACGTACTTTAAAATACATTTTGATATGTCATCCATTCCCACAGCCTTATTAACAGCTAACCCAAGCAACACTTCATATATGTCTGATTCGTTCCCCTTTAATTCTCCTAATTCTTGCTTCCTTTCTAGATGTTGCACAGAATTATTGGGAAATATAGAATCATAATGGAATTAGAATTGCAAATATTTCTTTTCACTCAAACATTTTGGATCCATTGTTCCATGGATAATTATTTATTATTATTATTAGACACCTCCAGGGAGTCCAAAGACTCATCGAGGGAGGGCACCACCTGCTCTACAACTCTGTCTCTGCCACTCAATCCACCAACTGACCGCAACTACACCAATGCCATCTACTGCCGCCCACCACCACTAGTATTTCCAAGGACAATCACAAACATCCATGCCCACGGTGGGATTTGAACCCGCAGCCTTTTAGCTGGAGAGCGGATATGCTAACCACTCGGCCAGCCAGGCTGGCCAAATGGTTAGTGTATGGATACCAGCTGGTCAGTATATCTGCTAATGTTCACACATTCTGGATAATGTACCAAAATCACTAGTAATGCTTGATCACTAGTATCCAGAAGAGGATAATCTGCTTAAATTAAAACCCCCTCTCCCACACACTTTCTCAGAGATATTCTGTTTCTGCCTTATGCCTAGTCTATAGGCATGTTTTTTTTTTTTATTTACTGAACTGACTCTATCCCTCCACTTTCCCTTAAGAGCCTGTAAACATGAACAGCTGTTGATCAACATTTCATCAATGTCCAATTTTAAATGTACTTAAACCAATTTCTCATCATCCTCATTCATTCTATCTATTACTCTTTTCTTAGCAATCTTCCTTTCCTCATGCTATTTTCTCCAAGGAATACAACCTCCAGATTTTTTCTTCTAGGGAACACTTTATTTATTTAATTTTATGTGGCTCTCATCCATGAAAGATTTTTTGCAAACCTACAGTACATTTGTACCATGGGTGGGCTAAGCAGTTTTTTTCTATTTTTATTTTATTAGATCCCCATTGACTTTCCCACATAGGTGTTTCAGCTTCTTATGTGAAGTTGACACATGTCTACATTAAAAAAAAAGACCTTATCATGCATTTGTATATGTTTCATATTTACTTACTCTTAACCAAAATTATAACAAAAAAAAAAAAAATAATAATAATAAACTAATACCTGTAGACATTCTAATGCTTCTTTTGTCCAATGAAGCTCATAAAGACATCTTGCTAATCGAAAGTGTGCCTTGAGATAATCAGGATCCAATTTTAAGGCTGCATGACAATCTCGAAGAGCTGCATACAAATCTCCATCCCTATAGAATACTATAATTCAATACTGCCTCATATCAATATAAAACTTATGAAACAAAAAGTACTTTAAAATAATTATTATTGTATAACACCTCCAGGGATAATTTTATTTTGTATTGTAAACTATTAATTTTAAATACACAGATATATATATATATATATATATACACACACACTTGAACCATAACATCAATATTTTGTTAACTTATAACAAATTAATACAAAAATTCTAACACCTCTTCTTCTTCTTCTGCAGCTTCTCCCAATTAAGTGGGGTCACTGTTGATAATGAGTCTCCTCCACACCTTCCTGTCTTGGGCTGTCACCACATCCAAGTTCTTCATCCTCAAGTCCTCTTCTATCAGCTCCCTCCATCTCTTCTTTGGCTGCCCACGCTTCTGCCTTCCTTGAACATCCATCTGCATGACCCTTCTTCCCACATATTTGTCCTCCCTCCTCATCACATGACTAAACCATCTCAACCTAAGTTCGTAACTTTCACTGTTCCCCTGACATAGTCATTTCTCAGACGATGCTTTCTGGTCACACCGTACATCCACCTAAGCATTCTCATCTCTGCTACTTCCATCCTGCTGATGTTATTTTTCCTCAGGGCCACAGTTTCTATAGCATATGTCATAGCTGGCCTCACTACTGTCCTATAGATTTTGCCTTTCAGATTGATCGGCACCCTCTTATCGCATAACACTCCAGCCATCTCCCTCCAGTTCCTCCAACCCGCTTGTATCCTGCATCCCACTTCTTCTCGGCTCCTCCATCTTCTTCCACTGTTGAACCTAAGTATCAAAAGTCTCTCACCTTCCTGATGACATTTCCTTCCAGCTCCAGATCTGTCTCCTGGCCGCCGCCCTGTGCAACACATATACTCTGTCTTACTTCTGCTCAGTCTCATACCTCTCTCTTCCAGTACTTTTCTCCATCTTTCCAGTTTAGTTCCCGCTTCTCTTTAATCTGCACACAGCAAGATGTCATCTGCATACAACATTGTCCAAGGCGCATCTTCTCTTACCTCCTCCATCACAATATTAAACAGAAACGGACTTAATGCTGACCCTTGATGCAAGCCAACTGTTACTTGAAAACTTTCTGTCTGTCCCAGACAGGTCCGAACACTTGTCTTCACATTTCTGTACATTTCCCGCACCAACCTGACATATTTCTCTGTAACCTTCTTCTCCCTCAGACACCTCCAGATTTCTTGCCTTGGCACACTATCATATGCTTTCTCCAGATCAATAAATGCCAGGTGTAGCTCCCGCTGTTTCTCTCGATACTTTTCCATCATCTGCATAACCCAAAGATAGCATCTGTTGTTGATCTACCAGGCATGAAGCCAAATTGTTCCTTTGCAATCTCCACCTCCTTCCTCAATCTACCATCAAGAACCCTTTCTAGGATTTTCATTGTGTGGGACATCAACTTTATTCCTCTGTAATTTTTACAGTCTTGTGCATCCCCTTTACCCTTGTAGATGGGGACAAGAGTACTCTCCCTCCATTCCTCGGGTATATTTTCCTGTTGGCAAACTTTCATGAACAGGTCCCACAGCAGGTCAATTCCCTCTTCCCTCAGTGCCTTCCATGCCTCCACTGGAATTCTGTCAGGACCCACCGATTTCCCATTCCTCATCCTCTTCATGGCCTCCGTCACTTCCACTCTACTGATGTTCTGCACCATCCACTCAGAAGGCTGCCCATCTTCTCTGTGAGTCATTGCATTTTCCTCATTCAAAAGTCCCTCAAAGTATATTCTCCATCTATTTCTTATGTCCACATCCCTCCATAATACTCTTCCTTCAGCGTCTTTGATCTGCCTCACATGTAAGATGTCCTTTGCTGCTTTATTTCTACATTTCGCTAGTTGGTAAATTTTTCTCTGTCCTTCCTTTGTTTCTAATTAATCATACAGATCTTGATATGCCATGGCCTTCGCCTGTGCCACAACTCTCTTGGCTTCTTGCTTTCTCTCTCTGTCCTCTTCCACTCTTGACTCATCCCACGTCTGCTTTGCCTTCCTCTTAGCTGTCACTGACACTTGTACATTATTATTCCACCACTAACCTTCCTTCTGCTCTCTAATCTTTCCAGATGTCTCACCAAGCACCTCGATTGCACAGCTCGATTACTTTTGAATTATGTTTCCACCAATCTTGTACACTTTCCAGTCCATCTGAAATCCTCTCTAACACCCTCTCCCTAAAACGATTCATCACACTCTTCTCTTTTAAGAGAAATCACTTAATTGTCTTCATCCCATGGCATCCAGAGGTTCTTATCTTCAATCTTATTTTAAAGTCTGAGCACAGCAGTCAGTGTTGCTGTGCTACTTGATCTGTGGAATTACTTTACAATTTGTCACAACCTTAAGATGTTTTCTTCTAGTTAAAATGTAGTCAATTTGTGAACTGTTGTTACCACTCCTAAATGCTATCAAATGTTCTTCCGCCTTGTAGAAAAATGAGTTCACAATTGCCAGATCAAACGCTACTGTAAAGTCCACAACCCTCTCTCCTTCCTGGTTCATCATTCCCACTCCGTAGCCACCATGCACCCTTTCACAGTCTCTATTTTGTCTCCCTATGTATCCGTTCAAGTCTCCTCTGACAATCACCATCTCCTTTTCTTCCAGTTCCCTCATTTCTTCATCTAACACGTCCCAGAACTCATCTTTCTCCTCTGCTGTACAACCAACTTGCAGGGCATATACACATAATACGACTACCCGCTCTTCTCCAAGACCCAATTTCATTCGCATGATCCTGTCATTCCTTCTACCCACTTCCAGTACTTCGCCCTTCATTCTGCCACACACCACAATTCCTACACCATTTCTTCCCTCGTTATTCGCTCCAGAGTAGAACAATTTATATCCATCTCCCAGTTCCTTTGCCTTTCCCCCCCTTCCAGTCATGCTTCCAACATTCAGTGTTCCCACTCGCAACATCCTCTCCACCTGCTGGGCTCGCTTCTTTAACCGCATCTGCCCTTGATGCGGTAGCCCTCGTCCACTTCTCTCAGCTGTAGGGTGATGTGGCTGCGCGTCGCTTAAGGGGTATGCCCTAGCCCTTATACCATTTTCTCTTTGACTCATATCATAGTTTGAGCTGGCAGTGAAGTTTTACGACCGGATGCCCTTCCTGACATCAACCCTCACCATTTATCCGGGCTTGGGACCGGCACCTATTGAGGCTAGCTTGCCTCCTTCGGTGGCTGTATAAGCGAAATGACTTAGCAAGATAGGAAAGACTCACCCCTAGCCCTCAAATACTCTAATAGCATCAGGGGAAGGAGCAAGGAGAGGAGAAAGAAGCAAAAGAAAGAAGAGGAGGGACCAGTCTAAAGAATAATATAACAGATGTATATTACATGAAGTAAGGCATGGTCCAGCATCTGGTACCTTGGGTTTGCCATGCCCATACTCACTAAAGTGAGCCGTTGAGGTTACAAAAATTCTAACACCAATAATCTAAAATATCTATTCATTTACAATTTATTCTACTATTTTTCCTTAAAGTTGGATTGGTGTGAACAATTAGTAAAACAAGTATGGAAATAATTTGAGAGCGATATATATATATAAATAAAATATATAAAGTGCATTTCAAACCTTAACCTAAATACATGAAAATCTTATGTGCATATATTGAAACTTAATCTGCATTCTTATATATAAATATGCCTGGTAATTAGTTTACGGAATTAACAACGCATATAAAGTATATTAATTAAAGGTAACTTTAATGAATAACTTCTATATTTCGGCAATGTCACATTGCCATCTTCGGGAACATTCATTAAGAAGTTATTCAATAAAGTTACCTTTAATTAATATACTTTATATGCGTTGTTAATTCTGTAAACTAATTACCAGTTATGTCTAACCAACGTATAAGTCTTACTACTAGAAATATAAATATGCCATATCCTCCTTCACTTGCAGTCATATTTCATTTTATGCTAACACATGTGGCTATATATCCTCAGCACTGTCTTGAGCACCAAATCCATAATTTTTAATGGAAACACAAGTTGCAAGCACATTATGGCCTGCTAATTCCATTAGCTTCTTTTTAAACCCATGATAACTGCTACAAAATACTACTGCACTGGTGTCAGATTAAAGATCAATCAGGTCATCAGCATCAACAAATAATGCAACAGAAATTTTCACAGCAGGGTCAGAGCTACTTTGGGCCTATATTATAGGTTTGATATTTGTTTTGTATTGCATAATTAACTTTAATAAAATTAATCCAAAATTAGATGTATTTAATTTTGGATTAAACTAGTTTTTGATTTCAATTAAAACTGAGATGGCCTGAGAAATTTCAGTAGATCCCAAATTTCATCAAAATTTGTCTACTTGGAATGAGGATGTTATGTACTGTTCTACCAAAAATCATGGGACACGCAAAGAACTAAATGACACATGTCTTTATTGACTGAAATTAATATTGTGTTGTCCTGTCCTGCCTTTGTCTGTAATAATGCACCATGAAAGACCTACTGGTTTCTGGCAGAAAGCTGGTGGTATTGTGTTCCATTCTCCTTTGAAGCATTAATAAGTAATACTAATAAAAGCATGATCTTGGCTGTGGCTGAATTCTGTGTTCCAGTTGATCCCAGAGGTGTTTTCTTCAGGGCACTATGATAGCCACTGCAATATTCCAATGCTCTTCTCTTCAAAACTAACATGTTTACAATCACTGTTTAGTAACATTACTATTTTGAATGATGTAAAGACTACTGACATAAAACTGTCAATATGCAGGATACAAATAATTATATGTCTAAAACCTAGCAAAACAAGCAAGTTGTGGAATTGTTAACCATTGGAAGTAATTCCACATCATTACAATTTGCAGAATTCATCACTAGAATAACACACTCAGGTAAAAAAGCACATTCCATGCACAGTACTAACATACCATAGGTTAACCTCCCTACTGGCGAGGTGGATGAAATAGTGAGACCAAATTGCACTTCTTATACATGTTATTCAATGGGTGCAGAATCGTATCCAGATTTAGCTTGACATCTATAGACGTCATGGTTGGTTGGGGGGTAAATCAACCAACCTCTTGTGTATGGGGCCCAACATAAAAACTAATAGATTGGAAGAGCATGTAACATGCTCTGCTGCTCAATTGGACTGTATCTACATCAACAGTTCTATGTGCCTAAGTTCATCCAATTAACAGGGCATATATGCTACTGCTGAAGATTTATGAGTTGCAGCTATCCTGTGAAAATTCATTTTAAACATAGATTTACAGAATGATATAATCACGTAATCACAAGAAAGATATTTATTTAACCAAATATTTCAGTCTGGAAATAGCAGACCATTGTCAGTGGTATTACAAGAACAGTTTAAAAAATACAAGCTAGAATACTAACAATAGATCGTTAAAATTAGTAAGCGCCGCGTGATGTTATATCACTAAGTATGAAACGGAATATTTTGAAGTAGAAACGTGATTGAATTTGCTATTAAAAAAAAAAATTAATTAATGAGTAATCTTGATTAGACTTTCCCAGATTTTTTTTTTTTTTTTTTTAAATAGCAAATTCAATCACGTTTCTACTTCAAAATATTCCGTTTCATACTTAGTGATATAACATCACGCGGCGCTTACTAATTTTAACGATCTATTGTTAGTATTCTAGCTTGTATTTTTTAAACTGTTCTTGTAATACCACTGACGATGGTCTGCTATTTCCAGACTGAAATATTTGGTTAAATAAATATCTTTCTTGTGATTATGTGATTATATCATTCAGTCTTATGTCGCAAGTATCCTTGAAACAATAAATAGATTTACTAGCATTAACCTACCAGCCGAGTGGATGAAACAGTGAGACCAAATTGCACTTCTTATCCATGTTATTCAACGAGTGTTACCAGAATCGTATCCAGATTTACTCGACATCTATAGACATCATGGCCGGTTTGGGTGTTAAACAACAAGATCAGGTAACTAACTTTGACTAGAAGTGACAGCTTCTAATAATTAACATTTCAGGTTCATTTCATGTAGTACAATCATATTTTTGGGGTGAAAAGATTAGCTGCAGTATATCACATTGGTGGAACCGTACTCCAGGAGATTGATGAGGCCAGGGATTTGGGAGTGTTGGTGGATAGGGAGTTGAAGTTTAGGGGACACATTGCAAAAGTGGCTAAATCAACTCATCAAATCACTTGGTTGCTGAAAAATACTTTAACAAGCAGAGACAAACAAGTTATTTTTCCTCTGTATCAAACCTTGATAAGACCCCATCTAGACTACTGTGCCCAGATATGGGCACCAGGGTTTCTTCTTGATGGGGAGAGGATCCAGAGACGAGTGACCAAGATGATAGCAGGTCTGTGGAATGAACCTTATGAGAACAGGTTGAAGATTTGTAGGTTGCAAAAATTGGTTGATAGGCGGAAAAGGGGTGATATGATTGAGACATTCAAATTACTGAAGGGTTTCTATAGGATTAACCCAGAAGATATTTTTGAGAATAGGATTGGTGGTGGGAGGACTAGGGGCCATACATGGAAGCTGGGCAAGAGTGTGGTTAGCAGGGGTGTTAGAGCTGGGTTTTTTACTTTTAGAGTGATGAATGAGTGGAATAAGCTGCCAAAGTCTGTTGTGGGTGCTATGACTGTGAATGAGTTCAAGGCAAGATATGATAGATACTGTGTGAATGTCGAATAGTTATTCTTGACATGATGTTAGGGTCTCCCTCGATGAGTCTGTCGACTCCCTTTATATGGAATAAGAAAGAAATCAGTCAAAACACTAAATTAGCTGCATACAAGATAATGTTCAAACCAATTTTAACTTATGGATTGGAGAGCTGGGTTAGAAATAAAACACTTGATCAAATACTGGAGACCTCTGATATTTGAGTTCTGAGAAAGATTAGGGGAGTGAATAGATAGTCAATGGCAGTATCACATTAAAAATGAGGATAT
Source organism: Typopeltis vanoorti (assembly GCF_054136105.1). Taxonomy (NCBI): domain Eukaryota; kingdom Metazoa; phylum Arthropoda; class Arachnida; order Uropygi; family Thelyphonidae; genus Typopeltis; species Typopeltis vanoorti. Next base: position 28,993,324 of record NC_143570.1, read on the forward strand.
TAGGAAAGAACTTGTCATTGTAGCATTCAAGAATGTATTAGCAGAGCTAATCTCAAGTGGTATGGTCACTTAAACAGAATGGGAAAGTGAAAGATTAGCAAAACTAGAATTCTTTTCCAGGAAAAAGACTCACATTAAGACAAAGTTGTAGGTGGATTGATACAAAAGTCCCTTAAAAGACAGAAATATAAGATCTGATAATATTGGAATCCTGACAGATAACAGATTGCTTTGGAGGAAAATTAATAATTCGAAGTTAGTAATGGTGTAACTTTTTCATGTAGTACTATCATAATTATCCTGTACACCGCTGAGGATATATCACGAATTTGATGATGATTATTCCACAAAATGTTTTCCTTATGAAGAAGAAATTTTTTTTAAGTCATTAGGAGAAGGCAGCTGAGATCAAAACAGCAGAGTATGAAATGAATCCCAGGCATACAGAAATGTTTCTGTATGCCTGGGACAAAGCTAATAATAATAATAATGTACCTGCTGCATTTCTGATTAGGACATGGACTAGCTGTCATTAACACCACTTTCTAACATAAAGATATGCACAAATTCATGTGGGGAGAAGACACAAGAAAAATCTTATTGACTATATTATTGATAGTGATATCTTCACAGTAATTCAGATACAAGAGTATTTAGGAAATTTGAGTTTGTCACTTAGTTTTTAAGTAGGATGAAAATGAATATCATACTGAAAATGTGTAAGAAAGTTTTAAAGTTAAGCAGTTTTTACAGGTGAACAGGTGTAGACTCAATTATACAAGCATCATTCAGGAAAAAATGAAAGTTCATAAAAAAAAAAAAAAATCAAACATTTGAATCAGAGAGGCAAATTCTTAAAAAAATATTGAGTCAACTAGGGAGGAATGTGAACTTTTCTGAAAAGCTATGTAGAAATATCAGAACTACGTTGTGGATGTGAGAATTAAAGATTCATTCCTGGAAAAGAAGAAAGGTTTGTGGTTTAATGTAAAATCAGGAGTGAGAGAAGAATGCACTATCTATATGATGAATGAGTAGAGATAGTGCTTTTCAGAAAACTTTCAGAAAACTTCACCACATGCCTCCCTAGTTGACTCAATGTTTTTTTAAGAATTTGCCTCTCTGACTCAAAGAGTTTGATTTTTTTTTTTAAACTTTCATTTTTTCTTGAATGATACTTGTATAATTGAGTCTACATCTGTTCACCTGTAAAAATTGTCAGCCTGGTTGGTCAAGTGGTAAGTGTATCCACTCTCCAGTCAAAAGGCTGAGAGTACGAATCCACAGTGGACATGGATGTTTGTGATAGCCTGTGAAAATAGTAGTGGTGGGGGTGATCGATGGAATTGGTGTAGATGATGAAGGTAGTCACGCTTGGTGGATTTGAGTGGTGGAGATAGAGAGCTGTAGAGTAGGTGCTCTCCCACGATAAGTCTTTGGACTCCCTAGAGGTGTTACGTAATAATAATAATATGGATCACATTATGAAAGAAAGGGCATTAAACTTGATATCAGTATTGGAGATATCAAACTTAGTATGCTGGCAATCAAGGAAAAGAAGGAGTAGCCATAGTATTCAACATTAAATATGAGGCTAATCTTGAATGGCAGGTAATCCCAAGTAGAGTGATGTGGGAAAATATGAGAATGGGAAACTGGACAATGAGACTTATTTGTGCCTATGGTCCCACAGAAGGTTCTACAAAGGTAGAAATGGAGGAGTTTTTTGAGGCTTTAGAGAAATCAACGGACACAATGAAAAAGGATAAGTTGGTCCTTGTTGGGGATCTAAATAGCAGAGTAAGAAATTATTATTATTATTATTATATTATTATTACATAACCCCTCCAGGGAGTCCCAAGACTCATCGAGGGAGGATACCTGCTCTACAACTCTCTGTCTCCACCACTCCACTAACAACAACCACCTTCATTATCTACACCAACACCATCTACCCGACCACCACCACTATTTTCACAGACAATCACAAACATCCATGTCCACGGCGGGATTCGAACCCACAGCCTTTTAGCGTGAGAGCCGACACGCAAACCACTCAGCCAACCAGGCCGGCATCAAATAACATACAAAAATATATTGGGAAAATTTGGAGAATACAGCAAAGCTAATAATAATAATGGAAAATACCTATTAGATTTCTGCTCAGGACACGGACTGCTTATTACTAACACAATGTTCCAACAAAAATGTGCACAAATTCACATGCAGAGGCAAGGAATAAAAAAAAGTCTCACTGACTATGTTATTGTTGATAGTGATGTTTTCTCTCTGGTGCAGAACACCAGAGTGTACAGAGGATTTGAAATTGGAAGTGATCATCATTTAGTTTTGAGCAGGATAAAACTGAATATCATATTGAAAAGAAGTACATGTAAGAAAGTTTTAAAGCAAATAAAAGTTGAGCAGCTTTCAGATGTGAACTGTAGACTAAAATACAAAAACACGATTCAAGAAAAAATGAAAGAGTCTGAGAATAGGAACCAAACCTTCGAGATTCAGTGGCAAGTCCTGAAGAAAGCACTAATTGATTCTGCCAGAGAGGCATGTGGTGAGGTGGTCTGCAAGGATAGACACAGGAAGTTAAAGAGACAGTGAAGGAAAAGAAGAAAGCATATCAAAAGTTGCTGGCAAAGAAGTCAGCTTGTGCTCTTAGAGAATACAGAGACAAATGTAAGAAAGCTAAACACTGTGTAAAACTAGCTAAACAAAAGTCATGGGAGAACTTTGGTAAGAACATAGAAAATAAATTTCAAGAATGTGGCAACATATCCTGGAGGTTGTTGAAGAAGCTCAGAAATGTAAGAAAGAGTGCTGTAAAAGGAATTAGAGATGACAAAGGTGACATGAAAACAAGAAAAAATGATATTCTTGAAGCATGGAGTAATTACTTAGAAAAATTATTGCTAAATGAAACTAGCAGTGATGACAGCACAGTGATAAAAAACACTGACCATGCATGCAGTCAGGAATACATATCCATACCTGAAGTAGAAAAATTGCTAATTGAAACTAGCAGTGATGACAGCACAGTGGTAAAAAACACTGACCATGCATGCAGTCAGGAATACATATCCATACCTGAAGTAGAAAAAGCCATCAAAAGCCTGAAATGTGGAAAGGCAGAAGGAGTAGATAATATTAGACCAGAAATGCTCAAATATGGAGGTATAAAAGTTTTACAGTGGCTACACTGCATAGTTCAGAGGGCCTGGAGAGAAGGACAAATTCCAGATGATTGGAGTAGAGCTCTCATAGTACCCATATATAAAAAGGGAAATAAAACTGATTGTGAGAATTACAGAGGTATTTCTCTACTGAGTGTTCCTGGTAAGATTTATACCAGTATACTTGAGAAATGGTTGAGAAGGATTGTGGAAGAGAAGCTTGGTGAGGAACTATCTGACAGCCAAACAGAGGCTGTCAGGATGGGATATTCACTTTATGACAAATAGTTGAAAAGTCATGGGAATATAACAAAGATCTGTATTTAAGTTTTGTAGATCTGGAAAAAGCATATGACAAGGTGCCAAGAGAGAAGCTATTCAATACGCTACAGTTATATGGTGTCAATGGGGAATTATATCAAGCAATATTTAGTCTTTATTTGAGTTGTAAGTCAGCAGTTAGAATTGAAGGAAGTACAGGGAGATGGTTTATGTTAAATCTGTTATTCATTATCTATATGGATTACATTATGAAGGAAAGTGGTATTAAACCTGATATCAAAATTGGAGATGTAGCTCTTTGCTTTATACAGATATACTTCTAAATAAATCCACTACAAGTCTGCAAGATTCCCTGACCAAAGTGCATAACTGTTGTAATAGATATGGTATGAAGGTCAGCAATAACAAGACAATGAAAATAGGCAGAACTGTATTGTGAATGGAGAACCTATAGAACAAGTAAAACATTTCAGCTACTTTTTAGTGAAGATGGTAAATTAAATATGGAAATAGACAACAGAATCAACAAAGCTGGTATGGTAGAAAATCAACTGAATAAATTTATATGGAATAAGAGAGAAATTAGCCAAAACACTAAATTACTGTACACAAGACAGTATTCAAACCAATTTTAACATATGGATCTGAGAGCTGGGTCAGAAGTAAAACACTTGACCAAAGATTAAAGACCGCAGATATGAGAGTCCTGAGAAAGATTAGGGGCGTGACAGATGGCATCAGTGGCAATATCATATTAAGAGGATATTAGGAAAGAACTTGACATTGTCAGCATCCAGGAGTGAGTTAGCAGAGCTAGTCTCAGATGGTATGGTCATTTAAACAGAATGGAGAGGAAAGATTAGCAAAACAAGTGTTCTCTGCCAGGTGGGCAGAAAAAGACCCAGAGGAAGACCAAGTTATAGGTGGATTGATTACAGTAAAAAGTGCATTAGAAGACAGAAATATAAGATCTGATAATGTTGGAGTCTTGACAGGTAATTTGGAGCAAAATTGTAGATAGGAAGTCAGTAATGATGAAATTTTTCATGTAGTACTATCATATCCTGTACACCCTTTGAGGGTATATATCAGGAATTTGATGATGATGAAACTTAGTATGCAGATGATGTTGTATACTCCTAAATAAATCAAGTGCAACCACCTTCAAAACTGCTTAATTTAAAAAAAACTGTAACAAATTCGGCACAACAATTAGCATCTAAAAACCAAAACTGTGAAAACAGGCAGCAACATGGAAAATTTAAACATTTTGAATGGAGAACCTATAGAACAACTAAAATATCTCAGTTATTTCGACACAACTGTAACAGTGAGGTTGGCAGATTAAATATGAAAACAGACAATATGGAAAACATATTGAAAGTTCTTAGCAAGTGGGTTAGCTAGCAGATGCCCAAGAGAATAAAAAGAAACATGTAAGAGAGATAAGCTACAAATTCAACAGAAGTAATGGGAATTCTTTGGCAAGCATATAGAAGATAATATCAAGAAGATGACAACATTTTTTGGAAGCTATTGAAAAAAAGCTTAGAAATGGAGAGAAGAGTACAATAAAAATAATCAGGCATGATAAAGGTAAAATAAAAATTAAAATTGAAGATATACTGGAAATTTGGAGTAATTATTTTAAATGACTGTTAAATGAAATAAGCTGCGACAAAACAGTGGAACAAAATATTCAAGAGGAATGGAATTAAGAATACATATCTAAATGCTGAGAAGAACAAGCTGTATTATGGATAAATAGTTGTCATGATCAGATTTTCACTTTACCACAAATAGTTGAAAAATCAAGAAAATATAACAAGGATCTGCACTTAAGTTTTGTAGATCTGGAGAAAGTCTAACGAGACACCAGGAGAAAAGCTGCTCAGGAAGCTACAATTATATGGGGTAAAATGTAACATTACACACAGGAATTCGCAGTCTATATTTAAGCTATAACTCAGTGGTTAGAAATGAAGGAAGTACAGGTAGATGATTTAAGGTAAAATCAAGAGTGTGATAAGGATGCACTATCTCCACTCATTCATCATCTATGTGGATTACTTTATGAAAGAGAAGGACAGTAAACTCATATCAGTATTGAAGATATCAAACATAGCACACTGCATTATGCAGATGATGTATATTCCTAAATAAATCAAGTACAACCACCTTCTGGATTGCATAACCAAACTAAATAAAAACTGTAACAAATTTAGCATGAAAATTAGCATCTAAAAAACCAAAACTGTGAAAAAAGGCAGAAGCATGGAAAATTTGAACCATATTTTCAATGGAGAACCTAGAACAAGTAAAATATCTCAGCTATTTATGCACAATTTTTAGTGAGGTTGGAAGATTAAATATTTAAGAATGCATGAGCAGAGATAATGTAAGGATGAGATGGTCACTTAAACAGAATGAGAAAAGAAATGCTAGCAAAACATATTTTGATGCCAAGAGGGCAGGAAAAAACTGAAAGGAAGAACAAGACCATGGTGGATTGATGCAATCAGTTCTCCAGAAGAGAGAAATATAAGACCTGATAATACTGGAAAGCTGACAAGTGATAGATTAACGGGGAAAAAAAAAAAAGCAGCAGCAAACATTCATATATTACTGTCAACAGTATCCTGTACACCTATAGAGGGTATATATCAAGAAATTGATGATAATCACAACTATCTTAGATAGCATGTGGTGAAAGATTTGAATTTGGTTTTCTTTAAATTTGAAGAAAAAGATATCCTTGATGTATGGAGTAATTACTCCAAAAAATTGCTAAATGAAACAATCAGTGGTAAAAAACACTCAACAGGCATCCAATCAGGAATAAGTATCCATACTTGAAGTAGAAAAAGCTATCAAAAGCGTAAAATGTGAAAAAAGCAGGAGTAATGATATTCGACCAGAAATACTCAAGTATGGAGGTATAAAAGCTTTACAATGGCTGCTTTGCATAATTCAGAAATCTTGGACAGAGGGATGAATTCCAGATGATTGGAGTAGAGCTCTCATAGTACCCATATATAAAAAAGGGAAATAAAACTGAATGTGAGAATTACAGTATTTCCCTACAGAATATTCCTAGTAAGATTTATGCAAGTATACTTGAGAAACAGTTCAGAAGGATTGTGGAAGGGAAGCTTGGTGAAGAACAAGCTGGATTCAGGCCAAATAGAGGCTGTCAGGATCAGATTTTCACTTTATGACAAATAGTTGAGAAATCATGGAAAAAGGCATATGACAAGGTGCCAAGAGAAAAGCCATTCAAAACACTACAGTTGTATGGTGTCAATGGGACATTATATCAACCAATACTTAGTCTTTATTTGAGTTGTAAATCAGCAGTTAGAATTGAAGGAAGTACAGGAAGATGGTTTAATGTTACATCTGGTGTCAGACAAGGATGTACATTATCCCCTCTGTTATTCATTATCTATATGAATCACATTATGAAGGACAGTGGTATTAAACCTGATATCAAAATTGGAGATGTTAATCTCAGCTCTTTACTTTATGCAGATGACGTTATACTTCTAAATAAATTCAGTACAAGTTAGCAAGATTCCCTGACTAAATTGAATAACTGTTGTAATAGATATAGTATGAAGGTCAGCAATAACAAGACAAAGATAATGAAAATAGGCAGAAGCACTGAAAAGATCAACTGCTTTGGGAATGGCGAATCTATAAAACAAGTAAAACATTTCAGCTACTTAGGCATCATTTTTTAGTGAAGATGGCAAATTAAATATGGAAATAGACAACAGAATCAACAAAGCTAGTATGGTAGGAAGTCAACTGAATAAATTCATATGGAATAAGAGAGAAATTAGTCAAAACATTAAATTAGCTGTATACAAGACAGTGTCCAATTTTAACTTATGGATCTCAGAGCTGGGTTAGAAATAAAACATATGACCATAGATATGACAGTCCTAAGAAAGATTAGAAGCTTGAACAGATGGCATCAATGACAATATTAAATTAAAGATGAAGATATTAGGAAAGAACTTGACATTGTTAGCAGAGCTAATCTGAGGTGGTATGGTCACTTGAACGGAATGGGAAAGGAAAGATTAGCAAAACAAGTCTGCTCTGACAAGTTGGCAGGAAAAGGACCCAGTGGAAGACCAAGATGTTGGAGTATTGACAGATGACATATTAATTTGGAGGAAAATTGTAGATAGGAAATTAGTAATGATGTTAAGTTTTTCATGTAGTACTATCATATTCTGTACATGTCAGAAATTTGATGACAACGACTTGAATTTGGTCATAGCATCCGTGGATCGGATTGTGACAGAGATGTCATACTTGAACTCAGCTGGAGAGTGACCATGTAATCCTGACTCAGATGATGAATATACATGTAGGCAGAAGGAATTCTTGTGAAATTATAAGGCAGGTAAGCAACTATCACAGACTTAGTAATCAGCTCACAGCAGTACACTGGATAAAAGAATTTGAAGGAAGAGGTCAGTGATGCATCAGAGATACTTAAGAAAAAACTTTTGACAGCAATGGCAGATTTTATACTTTGTGTGAAGAAGATAAAGTAATTTGGAGTCAAATGAATGACTAGAGAAATTAAACAAGAATTGCAGATGAAAAAGGAACTGGAAGGCATATAAAGAGAGAATGAGAGAGTAAGACAAACAGTTGGATTAAGGAATATAAGGCTCAAGATAGGAAGGCGACTACAATGGTATAGTAAGGAGAGAAAAATTAAAATACAAGGAGAAACTAGTGATGCAATCCTTGGAGAGCTTGAGAGAGATTTTTTGCTATGTGGCCAGTCGGAGGAAAAATGACTATGAACAGAACCTTGCTGGATGGAAACAGCACTCCGGTGACGATGTGTATGACACAGTTGAATTATTTAATGATTTTTATTTATTAAAGTATTCCATCTTGGTAAAGTAAAGCAGATATATTTGTGGAGGTATAAGGAGTGGTGAAGTTAGAAGTGAATAAAGAGGATGTGTTCTGAATATTGGGTAGGGTAGATGTTAGTAAGGCAGGAGGACTAGATGGAATTTCACTATGTGTTTTACAGGAATGCAATGCAGAAATGAGTGCCATCAACTTGGCTGTTTAATGAAAGTCTTGCAACAGGACAAGTTCCTAGAGAGTGGAGGGATTAATATTGTGCCATTGCGTAAGAGTGGTAGTAAGATGAAGGTATCAATCTAAAGGCGAGTTTGTATTTCAAACTTAACAAGAAATTACCTCATATGCAAACTCTGACTAGACACTACTTGTATATACCAACTACAACAGTTCCTATATACAATTGGCTATCATAATGCAAAGCACACTTTAATTTGGAAGTGTATAACTATGCAGGGCCACCACCCATCAGTGTGGGTGGTGGCCCTGCATAAAGCATCTCCAGAAACTTTGATTGATCTACAATCATTAAATCTCACTAAGTAATTCTTTTTCTTTTTCTTCATCCCTGCTACTGCTGTATTGTGGAACAGTTTTCCCCCTAATGTGTTTCCCAAGGAATACAATATACAGGCTTTTATATCAAATGTAAACAAGTTTCTCCTTTCTCAACTCACTACCCATATATTGTACTATAGGTTGATCAACCAATCTCTCATGTACGTATGGGACTCAACATAAAAAGTAGCCCAAAGGGCTCCTAACCTGAAGCCACCTGGACAGAACACTCAGCAGCAGCTCCACTCACTGACAGGTAAAAACTTACCACTGAACAGATCTGCTCTACTCCCCAGGAAGTAAGACTAAGAATGAACATTATTAAAATGTCATCAGTGGGAACCAGACCCAGGAAGATACAAAGGTGGAATTAATTCAGAAGTCATACATATTTCACATATACAAGTTTTAAAAAGGTGTATCACATTATTATTATTATTATCAACAGTCCTCCATGGAGTCAAGTGACTGATCTTGGGAGGTCCCACATTCATATGCACAAACTCCAGACAAGCAAATTACTCGAAGACCTTAGTGTTATCACCCTCTTTATGAAGTGGAACAATTTTTCCATCTTTCCACTTAGCTTTTAAATCAAATGTAAACAAGTTTCTCCTTTCTCAACTCGCTATCCATATATGGTACATACATAAGAGATTGATCAACCAATCTCTTATGTATGTACATATGTGACTCAACATAAAAAGTAGCCCAAAGGGTTAATCTAAGAACTCATGTTAAAAATTTTAATTAAAGCTGTTGTTAATTCCCTGGAATATACCCTCAAGGCGTGGTGATATACCATCAAGTTTACTCAATTGCTCATATGCTTCCTGCTCACTATCCATCATTGGTTCCTCCCCAATTCCCACTGCTTTCGAGTTCTGCATTATGTTACAATCACAAGGATGGAATACTTTAATGAATTTCTCATTAAACACCTCCATTATATCCTCCTCAGTGTTTATCATTCTCCCATTATCAATGACCAACATCATCCTTCCATAATTATTCTTCCTTCTAATGGCTCAAAAATACTCCCTATGATTTCTTTTAGCATCATTTGATAATGCTCAAACCACACTTTTGCTACCCTTACTAAATGAAGGTAGCAAAACCCTCATTTAGTAAACCACCTCCACAATGTCTTTTTCTTCCAGATTGCATGCTTCACCTCTCCAGTCATCCATTTTACATCTAATTTATTTAATTTCCTGACCTTTGGAATACACTCAGTCATCGTCTCTGCCAGATACTTCCTGAGTGGAGGCGAAGCAGCAATGATTTCCTTCCCATCCAATTCTTCATTCCATGATATTGCTGCAAGATGCAACATAGGAGGAATCAGAGGTAATTTGATGCTAAAAGACCATTAGTTATGGGCTAATTTTTAAGGATAAATACCAGTAGACAGAAGAGTATACAAAAGGTAATGCAGAACAAAATCAGAAAATTTCTCTAATCTCTTGCGAAAATTCAAAGGAATGTTGGTTTGTTTAGCACGAATTATAGCTGAAGCAACTAAGGCTATGAGGTCAGTATATTTTATCTGTTAATTGTGTATGTTTTTTTTAGCAAATATGTGTTTTGTAGGATGTAAAATCAGAATTAGCATGAATTATGGCTGAAGCAAACTAAGGATATGAGGTCAGTATATTATGTCTGTTAATTGCCTGTTTTCTGGAAGATATGTCTGTTTTATTTGTAGGATGAATAATCAGATATCATTCTGAATAATGATCATGAAAAGTGATCATCCTCCTTCCATTTTCCTACTGAAATCTCTAAATCTTTTCAGGCATTACAATTCATTGATAGAACTCATTCTGTGAATTTCTTCTCTTTATGTTACACAGAAATTGAGATGGATAAACAAAATCTGTACAAAAGTGCACCAAAAGGCATATCCCATTAAGTATTTATATTGTAAAATAATTGCACAAATGCTATTTATTACTTACCAACCACGCTTCATATATGCTGCGGCTCGATTTCCATATAAGCATGCAGCCTCTGGACAGAGAGAGATTGCCTGGTTATACATACTAATGGCCACTGTATATTGCTGCTTTTCAAAATGTTCATTTGCCCGGCACTTAATTGCTTCAACCACTGGTGGAAGAATTTTTGATGGAGTCCTAAAGATAAAAATTTATTACAAAAGTAAGTTGAAGAAATCTAAGATGAATGCTATATTAAACCCCTTTCTATATAAATAATTTCAATTTAGTTTACTAATAAATGGAACTTTATTTTGAAAGGAATAGTAGGCTCCATTCAGCTGACAAGAGAATAACAGAAAATAAATGTTAGCTAGATTTTAAAAATATACATAGAAGATATTGAAAGAGAGCCTGTGTAGCTCAGTGGATGTGCCATCTGCACACCGCAGTGCTTGACCACACGAAGGAAGACTTGCTTTTGAATCTAGTCGGCGACTAGAGGAAATTTTTCTAAGCCTTTTTTCTGAACAGTTCCCGAGTTAGTCGGTCTCTGGCACGGGCAAGCAGGTTTTTTTCTCCCAAAAACTCGTGTTTTCATCCTGTAAACTTAGGAAAATCGTCTGTAGAATCTACATTATTTCAGACATTAAATCTATTGTGTTAGGGACCACGAGATGGCGACACTTGTTGAACCATCTCTCTTCACTGTGTGCTGCTTAATTAGTGATAGCCTTGGGCCACCTATCTCTGATTGGGTACCAGTGGAGATTGAACTGCCCACTAAAATGGCCTTTCCTACTCCCTATATGGGAATAAAAAGGTGTTAGCTGATTTTTTTTTTTTTTTGATATTGAAAGAAAGGTAACAGCAGATCAAAATCTGCCAGCTTGGTTGACTGCATGGATAGCTCTCAAATTTCCAATATCATAGTTTAAAATGCTGAATATAAGAATATAGTCCAGGAATGTAGGTTGCAGAGTTTGGTAATCAATTAGAAAATAGATGCTAAGAAAAGTTATATACCTAGTTATAGTTATATAGAAAATAGATGCTAAGAATGAGGATTTTTTTAAAAAAAATTATTTTTTACATAATTTAGAAACTTTGCTTGAGAACAAAATACAGAACTTTTCAAGCCACTTCTAGCCTCCAATGATAGTCTCACACTGGACAATGAAATTCACGTTCTCTCTCCTAAAGACAATCGCAAACATTCATGCCATGGTGGGATTCAAACCTGTAGCCTGTTGGTTGGAGAGTGGGTTCATTAACCACTTGGCCAACCAGGCTGGATGGTTTAGCCAGAGAAGGGATTTTACAGAATGGATACAGCAGAAAGTTTTCAATACATCGAGGAGAAACCAATAAATAATTTCTAAAAGTTGAGCAAAGCAGCTGGAAAGAGCTATGAGAGAAGGTGTGTGAGTGAGAGCAGGCTTCCCATGTTGAGTCCTATGACTCAACATGGGGATATGACAATAATTCTGATCAAAGCGATAGCAAATTCTGTTACTGGTAGATATGATTCCCTTGAGATAAGTGACTTTTCTACACATTAATGAGATGGAAATGAGCACAGTGGAACTAGAACTAGAAATAATATTATTATTGACAAGAAATTATATTCTTGTTTAATCCTTTACCCAAGCATAAACAAAGTTTGCATGTGAAGTATCTTCAAGGCTAGTCTACCTGTATACAGAGGCAGCGACTTCACATCAATTGCATTGGTATCCCATAATGCAAAAACCCAGACCAGTTTCAACCTTCATTGAGGTCTCATCAGCAGGAATTATACCCAAGAAGACTTCTGCAGTGAAGAAGACCTCAATAAAGGTCAAAACCAGTTTTGGTAATGACTCTTCCCATGATATTTTTTGCATTATTGGGTAATGAGACAATTGAAGCAAAGTCAAATCAACCACCTGTATATACAGGTCATCTGGTCATGAATTTCAATTTCAGTTTCTTGTCTAGTATAATACGCTTTGTGTATATATTACCGTTAAAGTATACAATTTGATTATTCTATAGCATAATTAAGTATGCTATAGAATAATGAGTCATTTTAGTTAAATATCAAATAAGAATTATTTTCATAATTTAACTAGATAATTTATGAAATATCTAGTTATTCTATAGAATAACTAAGTAGTTCTAATTAAAGAGTATAAAAATATTATTAGTTTCACAAAATGTTGCAGTGGTCCATTATATTTCTGAAACAAAGAATATGATTTTCACTTTCATCAATTTATGTCCCATAATTTTCACATGAACTATAATGACATGCTAATAGCAAATATTTCTTTTCACATAAACATTTCGCTGTCTATCACCTTTGCTCTTACGCATTTCACAAAATCCTGACCTGCATTAAATGATTGCACTGTAGGTAGCATTTGAAAAGACACTTTTTATGGTGGCACTTCTTCAGGAGAAATAAGATTTTCATCACAATTACCAACTTGTGACCTCATACATAATTCCATTCCTAATTCCAAATATATAAAAACTATCCTCCATTTTGTACCTGTCATTTGCTTGATATGGTGGCTGAGCATTGTTGATTATCTGATGGAGTAGTGCCTGTATAAACATCCAGATATAATAAACTAAGCCCAAAGGTTTCTTGAATTTTTTGGTTAGTACAACATTATGACATTCTCATCATTCAATCTGTTCCAGTGGAAGATTTAAATTTTATATGACACCCACTTGTCATTTGATCATGGAGGCAGAGATAGAATGATAGAGACAGAAGGAATGAAGTGGGTATTATAAAAATATAACAGTCAAATATAAAAGCATTTCTTGCTTTTTTGAAGCATCTGAGCAGAAAAAGAAAAGATAAAGAGAAATAGCCTGGGGCCAGCATCCTCTGATTGGCTACCAGAAAGAAAAGAAACACTGTTGACTGCCTGTGTAGCTCAGTGGAAGTGCTTAACCATCCTGAAGAAAGAGCACCGTGAGTTAGTTTCCAGTAGAACTTTTTCAACCAGTTCTCGAGTTAGTTGTTCTCTGGCATGGGCAAGCAGGTTTTTTCTTCCCGAAACTCTGGTTTTTCGTCCTGTAGACTCAAGAAAATTGATCCACACTATTTCAAACATTAAAAATATTGTGTTAGGGACCACAAGATGGTGGCACTTGTCAGTCATCTCTTCACTGCATGCTGCTTAAATTAGTAATAGCTTTGGGTCAGCTATCGTCTGATTAGACTGCCCGCTCAGTCCAAAAGTTAGAGAGGGCTAAAACAGTCTCGCCTACACCCTATAAAGAAATAAAAGATGTTAGATGATTTTTTTTTTTTAAAGAAAAGAAAAGGTGTGTTTGCAAAGCAAATAGTTGTTTCTGAACTTAATAGTCACTGTCATATATTTTTAACAGATTTTTCAACTACAGTCTGATGGAAAGTTCAAGTTTATAAAGGTGCATCGTTTAATGAAATTTGTAGTACTGAAACCATTGGCAACTAAACAGACAGAGGAAGACGCATGCCAAATACTGACATATTTGTACTATTTGGAGTGAAAATCTGCAGTCTGATAATGGTAGAGAATTTTCATATTAAATAATAGAAAAATTGAAATATATATATATATATAGAAAGAGAGAGAGAGAGAGAGAAAGAGCCAGCTTTAAAAACTGTACATGACAAGGCACAGACAAGGTGATGTAGTGTGGAAAGAGTAATTCAGGATGCTGAAAATATAATATTCACAGCACAGAAGCTACAAGTAAATGAAGAAAAAAAAAAGGTGAAATTTCTACAGCCAATACAAATGTAAATTAAAATGTAGAGAAAATTGATGAAAGTACTAACAAAAGGAAGTTTTAAAGAATGTCCACCAGCATACAAGCACATCAAATTCATTTGTATAAATTAATTTTTATTAGAAAAAAGGAAAATCTTCATACAGTTTGTCTAGGTTTGATAAGATCTGCATATGGCTCCATCAGAACAGTAAAAACTACATTTCTCTCTCTCGAGAAAAGTGCTGGCACTCTGCCAGAACATCGTCCATAGTAAGACAAGTGTTATGTTGTTCGCATATAAGTAGGTCATCAGTCTTCAAATGTGTAAGATGACTGTGAACCATGAAGAGCCTAGCAACTTCCTCTCTTCTGTTTCTAGATAGATTAGACTACTATGCTTAACTTGCAGGTTTAATCTCATGCAATTTATGTAAAAGTGCTTCATGCCAGAATAACAGCTGCTGATGAATTAACTCTGCTGTTATTAACAGTCTGTATATGGACTGGCAAACAGTATGTGGAGAAAGTATGAGCTGACCGAGCAGATGCCTCTGCAATTTCATTTCTCTTGATTTTGAATGTGGCTGGATATCCAGCACTGGAACATCAAAATTAATGGACCTCATTTGATACAATAATTGTCACACATCATAAAGCACTGGATGCAGATCATACACATAGGAGATGCTATAGAGAACTCAATGTGTGTGTGTGTGTGTGAAGTATGCCACTTGGATTAACAGGATTTCTCTTTCCTGTGGCAGGAAAGACCCAGTTTCAAGTTTCATCTAGGATGTAAAGAACCTTTATCAGGGCTTGTCAACTGAAGGTGGCAGAGTTCCCCTTCCCAGAAACTCAGGTTTTTCATTTTCTAAACAGACCAATCAGTCAGAACACGTGCAATTTATGGCCATAGCACAAAATGCACATAGGATTAACCGTTATCATAAAAGCAATTCAAGTTTTTAAGAAGCCAAGTTATTTGGCCATGAGCAGACATTGTGCACAACACAAGATGGAAGATTATATATATATATATTTGGGTGGTCTGAAAAGTTCTTGGCCTAACAATGAAAAAACAAATTTATAATTTCAAAATTATTTTTATTTTTCAACATAATCTCCCTTAGGACTAATACATTTATTCCAGCAATGCTCCAGCACCATCATCCCATCCCAGTAGTAGTTCTCAGTAAGATCTGCAAAACAGTTCTCTAACAGCTGCAATCAACCTCTTGATTTGAAGAAAATTGCTGACCAGTGAGGAAGAGTTTTAGTTTTGGAAAGAGCTAGACGTCAGAGGGAGTCAAATCTGGGGAATAAGGTGGATGTTCCAACAATTCATAGTGCAGATCCCTAATTTTCCCAGTGCCAAAACACCTTTCAGGGCAGGTGCATTGTCCTGATGAAAGATGATTTTTTTCTTCTGCAAATAATGTCTTTTCTCATGAATTCTTTCATGAGAAAAGACATGATTACTGTTTTACCCTTTTTAAGATAATTAATAAACAAAATGCCTTTAGCATCCCAAAACACTGATGCCATGACCTTTCCTGCTGATGGAACTGACTTTATCTTTTTTGGCGATGAACAACCGGCTTCTGTCCACTGTTTTGACTGCTGTTTGGATTTTGGTGCGTAATGGTGAATCCAAGTCTCATCTATAGTAATAAATCAACGCACAAAACCAGTTTTTTTTATTTTTGTTAAAATGCTTCAAGCACTGTTCAAAGATTTTCATGCGAGTGTATTTTTGATCTGCATGGCACCCATCCTGCACAAAGCTTTTTGATTTGCAATTCTTCATGGAAAATGTATCCTATACGTTCTTTTGAAATGCCTATGGTCTCAGCAATTTCATGCACTTTGACTCGCCAGTCATTCAATACCATATTGTGAATTGATCAATGATTTCTGGTGTTGTTACACTTTTTGGATGTCCTTCATGTGTAACAACACCATTGTCTTCAAGGCTGGTACAGCGAGGTTTAAACTTGTCAGCCCATTTCTTAATTGTCGAAAATGAAGGAGAAGAGTGCCCATAAACCTTTATGAACTTTGAATGAATTTCTTTTGGCATTAAACCTTCTTCCACAAAGAATTTTATAACCGCACAATACTCAATTTTATCCATTTCAAGGGATACAGACAACACTTTAGCTTCCGACAGCTGTATAAAAAAACTACTTGATAGAATAACTTGCAATTTCACGTGGATGTTTCTGACAGATGTACCGAACTTTAAAAAAAATCTTGCCGATAGTATTATCATTTATGGTTGAGGCCAAGAACTTTTCAGACCACCTACGTGTGTGTGTGTATATATTTATCTTAGGGCTCCCACAGGCTACCGAATGCGTCCCGTAGTTGGTGGATGGGGGGAGGGGACCCTGACTACCATCTGTTGGAAATCAGAGCAGCTCTGAATATATTGAATAAAGAGCCATGGACCAGTGGTTTTGGGACAGCAATCCCATGTGAAAATATTGCTATTCACCAACCTGCACTTGGCCAGCATGGTGAATTTATGGCCTAACTTTCCAAGATGAATCTGACAGAAATAAAATGGTCCTCATTCCCTGGAGGCCAGATTTTTACCACCTATGGCAGCAGGCAGTTAAACATGAAGGAAGAGGGTGCTAAGAATCAGCGGGTAACCAGATCATGATGCCATTGGAAACTAGACCTTGGAACAATAAACTGTAGGACTCTGAGCAGTGAAGCACAGCTAACTGAACTAAATGAGGAGCAAAAGCGACTAAAATGGGACATTCTTGGACTGTGTGAAGTTAGATGTAATGGTGAAGAAATTCTTCAATTAAAAAATGGAGGCACTATATTATAGAGGCCAAAATAAGGAAAGAATTATTGGAGTTGGATTCTTGATCAACAAAAAATTGAAGAACAATATAATAGAATTTGACAGTGTATCCGACTGAATAGCAAGTATTGTTGTTCAAATCTCAAAAAGATACACTCTTAAGATCATCCAAGTCTATGCACCAACAATAAGTCATACTGACGAAGAAATTGAAGCCTTCTATCACGATGTATCCCAACTCTACAATAAAGGAAAACATTTCAAAATTGTAATGGGAGACTTTAATGTTAGAATTGGTATACAACATTCAGATGAAAGCTCAATAAGAAATTTTGGATATGGCAAGGGAGATGACAGATTGCCCTCAATCTGTCACCTCTCATGCCATCATTAATAGAATTTGCAGAAAAAGAAAATCTGTATATCATGAATTCCTTTTTCAAGAAAAAAACACAGAGAAAGTGGACATGGAAAAACTAGTGAAATTGACTTTATCCTCAGCAATACAAAACATCTTTCAAGACTGCTCTGTTATAAACGTATGGAAAGGTCTGAAGATAAATCATAGTAAAATCCAAATAAACTGCCAAAAAGAAAGAAGAAAAATGTTTCGGAGATCAAAGCAAAACATAGATGTACACAAACTCAACATTAAAAAAAGATATATTCCAACACAAACTAAACAACAGATTTAAACATCTTATTATAGATGACAATGCTGATCTATCAGAAAGTAATGACATTATTATCCAAAACCTTTTACAATGCTCACTTCAAATAGCTGGTACTACAGAACAGAAACAAGACAAAATCTCTGAAGAAACAAATCAGCTTATGAAGAAATGAAACAATCAATTAACCTATAGAATACAATTAATACACTGAATTGTGCAAAATGATCAGAAAACGTATCACAGAAAAAATAAGAAAATTCAATTGTAAATTCATACAACAAACAATTGAAAACACCCACAGTCTCAAAAAAGCCAAACAGCAATTGATGAACGACAAACAACAGATGGTTGCAGTCAAACTATAGGATGGAACCAGAGATAGATATTCTATAGCAAAAAGAGTTGAAGAATTTTACTCAATATTATATCAGGACGATGAATTAAATGAGGAAGACAACTACGACACAGCTGAAGTACCACAGATTCTACCAGAAGAATCTATGTGGAGCATCCAAAGCTTGCAAAATGGGAAAGCTGCAGGTGAGGATGGAGTTATATCTGAACTTCTAAAAACAGGCTTTCGAAGGGGCTTTAGTACAATGGACCATCTTTCTACAACTATGCTGGAGTTTACAACATCCCTTGTTTCTGTGGTCTTAGTTACATTGGTCAGACGTCTAGAAGCTTCGAAATGAGACAAAGGGAACACATCGGTTATGTAAGAAACAACACACAAGATATATCTGGCCTTTCTTCCCACTTCTCTACAACCAACCACATTATTGAATGGAATAAAAGTTATATGCCTTATATAAAAGAAAACTACTGTTCCAGAATCTTCAAAGAAGCAGCTATAGTCGTCTGTTCCACAAAAAACCTCAACAGGAACCAAGGTTTAATCCTACCTGATATATGAAAGACCTTAATCAGATCACTAAACACACATGAAATGAACTTCAGTGCCAACAACTACAAAATGTTTCTCAACAAGTAAATCATGTATCTGCGACACGTGTATTGTTTCACACTCAGTACTATTTTGTTATTGAATTAGAATTATCAGTTAACATCTAGCTTGCAATTTACTTTGCCTACCTTATTGTACCCTGAAGAAGACGACAGCAATAGCCGGCGAAACTAGTTGGTAATTAAATAGTTTATTAACACTTGACCAATACTTCTAAATAAGAGTTAGTTATTCATTAATCTCGGTGGTCAAGAATTATAACAATTTCAAATAGGACCATATTCAAGTTGTACAACAGATTATTGAACGGTGTAATGAATATCAATTACCACTATGTCTTGGTTTTATTGACTATAAGAAAGCTTTGATTCACTTAAAACTTGTACAATACTTAAAGCATTACGAAACCAACATGTGGAGGAGCCATACATCAGGATCATCAAATCAGCATACATCAATGCCACAGCAGCAATTCATTTCAATGGAAACATCTCTACTGTGGGAATACATAGAGGTATAAGACAGGATGACAATATCTCTATTGCCTAGAAGAAATATTCAAACTTCTTGATTGGGAAGGGAAAGGTGTGAAGATAAATGGAAGATATTTAAGCTATTTACGCTTTGCAGATGACATAGTTATCTTTACTTCAACTGTGGATGAATTACAGACTCGTATTCATGAATTCCAAATTACTATCAAAGCAGCTGGCCTAAAGATAAACCTAAAGAAGACCCAAGTTATGTTCAATAGCTATGTCCAACCAGAAATAATCAAAATCAATAATGATTTTTATTATTTCTAATAAAACGAATATGTAATAAATCATTACATATACTTAGGACAACAGATATCAATGGAACAAAATATCATGGACGAGATTAAAAGGTTCACAATGCTTGGGTGGAAAGCATTTGGAAAATTACATTCAATATTCAAAAGCCAACTACCATTATGCCTGAAAAGAAAAGTTTTTAACCAATGTATTCTTCCTATACTGACATATGGCTATGAAACATGGACACTGAATGCAAAGGAAATTCAAAAATTAAGAATAACACAATTTAGTATGGAAGAAGTATACTTGGTATCACAAGATTGGATCACAAAAGGAATACATGGATAAGAAATCAAACCAAAGTCTCTGACATCATAGGAAGAGTGAAACATCTGAAGTGGCAATGAGCTGGGCATATTGCTCGAAGACAAGATTAACGATGGACAAAAGAAGTACTGGATTGAATTCCACGAGAAGAAAAACAACCATGATGCCAACCTAAATCACGGTAGATTGATGATATGATCAGATTTGCAGGAGTGACATGGGAAAGGAAAGCTATGGACAGATAGTTTTGGAGTAATCTTGGAAAGGCCTTCATCCAGCAGTGGATTGACAATGGCTGATAATGATAATGATATATATCTGTTAGCATGGGAAAATTCCAACAGTCATCATCTATGGTGCTGATACTAAAAGTTTACCAACTTCTTGTACATAGGATTGTCATTTAAAAAAAAAAAAAAGAGTGTGTGTGTGTGTGTGTGTGTATATATATATATATATATATATATATATATATATATAGGGATTGTCATTAAGAAAAAACGTATCCCAAGAAGTTTCCCAACTTCTTGTATATGGGATTGTCATTAAAAAAAAATGTATATATACACACTCATTTTGGGTGTGTGTGTGTGTATATACGAGGCACCAGACTGATCACATTCTGGCTCTCCAACAGTGGAAGACAGGAATCTATGATGTGAATACTTGTCCTGGAGCAGACTGTGGTACAGACCATCACCTAATAAGAGCTAAAGTAAAACTAAGACTCCAAAATCTTCCAAATCAGGCATGTCCCACTAGATTGGATGTCAGAGTAATTTCTAGTGGGTTCACATCAACTCGGTTGGATGACTGATCTTTCAGAGATAGTGAGGCGAATCACCACTGAAGTACTTTGGGAAGGGGAAAAGAGTCATTTTTATAATACTGGATACAGCCAAGAAGTATCTCAGCACAATTAGAAGAACCAAATAAATATCAGATTCGACATGGGATCTAATCAAAAGAAGGCAGTTGGAGAAACAAAGAGACAAAGAGACTGAAGAATATAAGATATTACACAGAGAAATCAGAAGAGCCATCAGACAGGACAAAGAAAATTTTTATACTAATAATTGTGAAGATAGAGTTCCATATGAGGATACACAATTATAAAAGAATGTTTCGTTTAGTTTTTGACCTGAAGCACAAGTTTAAGCCCAAATTGAATGTCATCAAAGACAGGAATGGGGGAGTACTATCAGAAGAACCGGAAATCGAAACCAGATGGAAAGAGTACTGTGAGGAACTGTACAGCAGAGAAGAAAAATTTGGAGGTGCCCTCCTACCAAGAAAATTTCGATTTTGAACCTCCTCCACTTAGGCATGAGGCTGAAAGAGCTGTTAAACGTCTTAACAACAATAAGGCTCCAGGTGCAGATGGAATACCAGCAGAGTTAATTAAGCCCATGGGGTTGAGGGATAAGATGATTTCATACATTGATTACAAGTATATGGGAGACAGGATCATGGCTAGAACAGGGTTTCCCAAATCGTGTTCCACGGAAAGTGAATAAGTGTTCTGTGATGTCAGTGACCAAGCCGTGTATTTTTAAACATGGAAGTAATCTGGGAAAGGGAATAACGCTGTTTATGACTGGTCATAAAAATTGCCCACAAGTCAATTACAACAATGGGCAGCATATCCTCTGTTCTCAAAACTGAACGAAATAACATCTGAGTCACAAATGTCAGTGACTGAGCCACATATTTTTAAACATGGAAATATTCATGAATTATCGTTAATTTTCACATATCAAATTCTTTCAACATTCGGGAAAGGAAATACCACTGTTTATGACCAGTCATAAAAATTTCCTGCAATCCGATTACAACAATGGGCGACGTATCCTCTGTTCTCAAAACTGAACGAAATAACACCTGTGTTGCAAATGTTAGTGACCAATCAGTAAGGAAGTATAAAGAAAATTTTTCCACTGAAAAAATTGAAGATCAAGGCAGTCTGTATCCGGTTCTCAAATCTAGTAATACTGAATACTTTCTTCGCAAGTGATATTGTAGGGTGAAAGTACTTGTTTTGAAACCATAGTGTCGTGATTTTTTAAAAGTAATAGGCCTACAAATTTAATTTTAATATGAATAAGAGACAAGGGACTTTGTTTAATTTTGGTGTTAAGAAATCTCTTATTGAAGGTGTTTGTGTTGCAACAGATAGTGATTCATCCATCTCCAGCCTACAAAGCGATCTCCAGGATGTATAAAAGGAGGAGTAAACTACCAGCACACAGGAGAAAAAGTCTGCATTCACTCGTAAATACTTATAATAATATTATAAATGTTAGGTGATCAGAATGGAATATGCCAATGAAAATCAGCACAAATTAATTTAACGATGTTGGCCTGAGGAAACTACAAAGATTTCATTAGTCTAGTGATTGATAACTGATTTAAATGTAATTTTATATTTGTCAACATGTCACAATGTATACATAAGCATACTAATACTCTTTATGATTATGCCATAATTAATTATTAATACATTACAAAATAACCAAGGTGTTCCGTGAAAATTTCAGGATTTGTGAAGTGTTCCATCGTAGGAAAAATCTGGGAAATGCTGGCCTAGAGACTGGAAAAAGTCGGTTTTCATACCACTACATAAGAAGGAAGATATGAAGGATTGCAAGAACTAAAGAACTATTAGTTTAACCTCTCATGCAAGCAAGATTTTATTAAAGATCATTCTAAATAGGTTTGAGGACAAAGTTGAGACAGAGATGCCTGAGGAACAAGCAGGTTTTAGGAAAGATAAGGGTACCAGAGATTAGCTCCTTTGCCTTAGACATATCGTATAAAAGTATAAAGAATTTAGACTCCAAATGATAATGTGTTTCATAAGCTACTGTAAAGCTTTTAACTGTGTTCAGCATGTGAAACTGTGGGAAGTAATGAAAAGAATGGGTTTTCTTCAATACACTATCAAGCACAGCTAACTTGTACAGGGAGCAAACAGCCACATTAAGAACAAGTGTTGGATTAACTGTTTGGTTTCAGGTTAGAAAGAGAGTTAGTTAAGGATGCCTACTTTCTCTTCACCTTTGCCAAGGACACAGATACTTAATAGATAAACGTGTGGATAGGCTTATATGTTCGTCACACATGTTGAATTGGATTTAAACGGTATTGATGCGAACACAGATTGATAAGAAAATAACTATTTATTAACTTAAAAGCTAATATTTCGCTGGTATTATATCCAGCATCTTCAGAGCACACAAACAAAGCTTGTTACAAATGTGAGACAACCACAATTCAGTGTAACAGTGTTGCTAGTATAAGTAATTGCAGCATGTAACACAAGACTAAAGTCCTAATACGGCACCATTCAAGTTAAAACAAAACAGTAGTCCAAAGTTTTGAAAAAAAAAAATTAAATTAAAATAAATAAACATTAATTTGGTCTTAGGATGACTGTCTCCCAAATAAGGCTTCTGTTGATTCCAGGAACAACCTCTCTGACTTGTAGAAGTTTCTGTGCAGTACTTTTGTTTTTTTCCAAATGATCCTGTATGCTGGGGTATCCAAAGCATGGCTTGCCAGACCCGACTTGCCATAGCAAAAGTGGTAGATATATTTTTTGTGTTCACTGAGGCAGATGTCCACAGTTCTTCCTGTCTGTCCGTAGTAGGCTCGATGACAAGAACAGGGCACTTCATAGACTCCTGGAATGTGATAAAGGAGTGAATCTGTCCTTAGGTGAATGGATGAGAGTTGCCAATTTCACATAAGGTTTAAATATGGTGTGCAGATGGCATTTGTTAAGCACCCTAGATATCTTTTCAGATGTGCCTTTAATGTACGGGATGGTGATAGTTTTGTCGTCTTCTGTGGTAGATAGCAGGGGGGGGGGAATTTCTGGGTAGTATTTAGTATTTTATTTATCTTATGGGGATTATAGCTATTGGTTAGAAAGGTGTGGCACAGGTAAGAAAGTTCAGCAGTGTGAGCAATGTCATTGGAACAGATTGCTCTAGCTTTATGGGTTAGTGTTTTTAAGATACCATATTGTTGAGAAGGGTGATGGTGTGATTGTTTGTGTAAATATCTCCCTGTATGTGTGGGTTTTCTATAAACCGAAAATGATAAGGAACCTTCTGGAAGACGTGTGATCAGCACGTCCAGGCAGTCATTGGCTTCTAGTTCCATTTTAGGGTGCTGGCTATTTAGATGCACTAAAAATGTATTCAATGATGTGTCTGGGTCATGTGGCCAAATAGCACACACATCATCAACATAGTGTAGCCAGAGACTAGGTTTGAGAGTGGCTGTGTTGATAGCTAGCTTTTCCAGATGTTCTATGTAGAAGTTGGCTGGGGGGGGGATCCCATAGCTGTCCCATCTAATTGTATATTTTCCCTTTCCATGTAAAATAACCTGCCTGTACTGTGAATTTAAATAGCTGAAATATATCAGGGGGAAATTGTGAATTTAATAAGTTAAGTGTTTCAGTCAATGGCACATTAGTGAATAATGAGGTGATATCAAAACTCACCATTAGGTCTGAACTATTTAAGGTGCAGTTTTCTAAAATACTTTTTAGGTGGGTAGAATTTTTAATAAAAGAGGGAGAATTGTTTGTGCAAGTGGCTAGTAGTTTGGCTAAATGTTTAGCTAGTTTATATGTATGACTGTTTATACTATCTACAATAGGGTGTTGTTTGTGGATTTTTGGAGCTCCATATATTCTGGGTGTTTTAACGTGAAAGGGTTTGAGTTTGTTGACTGTTTCTTTTGGCCAGGAAGTGACTTTGTTCAATAACTTGCACACCTTATTCTTTTGTGAGTTGGTGAGATCTCGATCTATAATTTGATATGCTGTCTTGGAGAAGTGTGTGCATTTTGCTTTCATATTCTGTTGTATCCATTACTACAGCTGTATTTCCTTTGTCTGATTTGGTTATTGTAATGTGGTTATTATTGCGTAGCTCTCTTAGAGCTATTATTTCTTTATGTGGGATATTATTTTTGGGAGGCTTAGAATGGATTAGGATATTGGCCACGCCTAACCTAATATTATTGGCTATTGCTGGAGTAGGTCATATATTCCATGTTCAACAGAAGCCATTATTTTGGTTTTTGGAACTTCTTTAGGAGTAACGGCAAAATTGCGTTCACGATTTAATGCACTTGTAGCTTCTTTGGTTACGGTTAACAATAATAAGTTCACAATGATGCCGTCTTGATGTAATTGCGGCCGCTGTGTAGCTGGAGGATTTCAAATTTCTTCTGGTGTTGGTTTTTAACTTTAGTGAATTCTTTATTAGCTGTAGAGTCGGAGATTCTCTCCAGGATATCCCAGAGCTACAGTTTCAAATGGATTTACTTATAGATAGCATTAATTCCTGTCTTTAGCTATCTAAGTATTGGATAGCTTAAGAAAGAAATTAGGATAGGTGGTAGAATGATCAGTAATCTGACATATGCTGATGATACAGTATTCCTCTGTAATGACAAGGAAGAACTAGATCAAATTCTTGACAAAGTTAATGAGATCATTAAGAACAGAGGACTTCAGTTCAATCCTAGCAAGACAAAGATTATGGTTCTTAAAGGAAATACAAACTGGGAAGATCCTGAGAAACAAGTGTACCTTAATGGAGAAAGAAGTGAGGAAGTTAGCAAGTTCAAGAACTTGAGATCTATTATTAATGGGAAGAATCACTGTTCAGAAGAAGATTAGGAATGGCTAAAACAAAAGTCAGAGACTTATCTAAAATCTTGAAGGATGGATCTATCACCACACTAACAAAGTTGAGGAATGTGAATGCAGCTGTTTTTCCAACAGTGACTTATGGATGTGAGACTTGAAACCTAAAGAAGTCAGATAGGAAAATGATAGCTGCTTTTGAGATGTGGTGTTACAGAAGGCTGATGAGGATATCATTTATTGAAAGGCAGACAAATGGATGGGTGCTAGAAAGAATCGGAAGAACTTTATGGTTCCTTAAGAATATTGACAGAAGAAAGTTGAAATACTTTGGACACACTGCAAGGATGACTTCTCTAAACAGTAACAGAAGGTAAAATTCTTGGAAAAAAGAGGAAGAGGTAGACCATCAATGAGCTGGATTTATGGTGTGTCTGGAGTAACTGATCTTCAGAGAGTTGAAGCCTCCAGAAAGGCATACAATGGGACCACCTGGATGAGCAAGAAGGAACTTGTTCACATTTACTTTGGAGAGCTGTGCAATGTATTCCCTGGAAACAGATCAGATAGAAGACTGTTTCGAAGGGCAGCAAGAAAGGGATAAAAAAGCAGGAGAGGGAGAAATTTGTTCTGTGGGTAGATTTACTGTGAAGAAGTGTTGAATAGTTGCAGCACATTTCAATGGATTTACTAGACAGTGGAGGAATTACAGATGCCAGTTTAGATGAACAATGATCAAGGTAGTATTTGTAGAAGATGCAAACAGTGGAAACTAGATGACTGTGTAAGAGCAGGTGGAGTTAATTGGTGAGAGAGGTCATTCATCAACATAATTGCTCTCCTGTGTATTGAGTCGAGAATTTTAAGGAGCTCTTTGGGTACCATCCTAGATGTGAGAACAGCATTCAATAGTTAAGCAGATTTGTGATTTGTATAGGATTAACAGTAGTTCAGATACAAACTAATACCTTCAGCAAAATCCTAATTTTTTTGAATGCTGAGGAAGCAATAAGTGTAATGTACTTGTACCAAGAGAGGCTTGATAATAAAGTAATCCCAAGAGGAACTCAACTTGTTTAGAGATTTAGGTATTGTCAAGAGTAAGAATGGATGAAAAATGCTTCTGCTTTTTTTTTTTTTGAGAGCATCAAAATGAACAGGGTTGTCTGAATGTTTTTCTTGAAGAATGGTTTGTAGATCAGAACTTAGAATAACAGAGGCGGTTGATCTGGAGGTTTGGTGAGTTACATAACATAGAGTTTGTCAACTGAGTAGGAGGTGTGTAGTATATTTCCATCAGCAAACCTCTGACAATACAAGGTTGGTGGTCAACTAGAGTAGGTCATTGTATATACACAGAAAGTTTGGTGAGAGAACAGATCGTGGAGAACCCCAAGGTTTAGTAGCATAGTTAAAACATAAGGAACTTTCAACCATCTCACACAGTATGCATCCAGTCAGAAATCAAGTTACAGAAGTAATGGGACAGACCAAATGATGGGAGCTTACATAATACACCCTTCTGTTTG
Source organism: Typopeltis vanoorti (assembly GCF_054136105.1). Lineage (NCBI taxonomy): Eukaryota > Metazoa > Arthropoda > Arachnida > Uropygi > Thelyphonidae > Typopeltis > Typopeltis vanoorti. The sequence continues at coordinate 29,020,715 of NC_143570.1, forward strand.
TGCCAGATCATGTTGAAAGCCTTGGAGATATCAAAAAGCGACACACTGATAAAAGGGTGACATAAGAAAGCAGATCTACTGCTAATCAACATAATAGAATCCATACTGGCAATCATTTATTAGTGTAGTGTAGGAGTGTTGAATTTTGATGGTTCTCTCAATTATTTTAGATAAAACTGAGCAGCAGTTTGATGGTAAATATTTCTCACCCTTCTTAAAAATGGATTGCATACAGGCGAATTTCCATGCTACAGGACAGATACCAGTGGAATATGAAAGTACACTGGTGTCCAAAATATTTAAGAATATTTATTCTTCTAACTATTCACCATTTGTCTGTTCTGTATATTTAGACATCCATCCAGGTGTAATATATTTTTTTATCTGAACTAATTCAGAAGATGACGCATTTCAGTTATTGAATACATGCGTATTTTGAAAATCACTTCACTTTTCCTGCATAGTAAAGACATCTTGCAAGCTAATATCATTTGCAGAGCTATTTTAAAATCATAGGTGCAATTTTGAGTAATCATATTAAAGAAAATAATAAAATTACATAAATGGATTGCCATTGGATGTTGTGAATGCAAGCAGTGTGAATGAATTCAAGAATAAGTATGATAGCTGGTGAGTGTAGGAGGTCTCTCTTAATAATAATAATAATAAATGCTATCATAATGATGTAAATTAGGATAAGTAAATTGTCATCTGCAGCTTCAATACTAGTCTTTACCTTTTCCTCCAATATTAGTATTTTATGACACTAAGAAATTTTAAATTTTATATTTAGTCTTTTTTTACTGGGAAAAAAAAAAATATATCATCATCATCATCATCAAATTCCTGCCATGTACCCTCAAGGGGTGTACAGGATATGATAGTACTATATGAAAAAAATTACATCATTATTGCTCCCAAAGTAAAATACATAATCAATTACTTCTCATGTGAACCGTTCAAAAGTAAATTATAATCAGAAATATGTCGTTAACAACCGACTCTCAACCGGCTAACAACTTCAGCTATGCAGACGATATAGTATTAATAGACTCATCTTTAGCCAAGGCAACAACACTTTGACAAACTATGCCGAGCTGCAAAAATATTTAGATTGACAGTTAACTGAAATAAAACTAAAATACTCACAAATATAGTACAAGGTTCCATCATTACAGAACACACCAATCTTTAGAAAAAGTAGATTTCCAATATTTAGGCTCAAATATAAATAGTACTGTAAATGATATAATATTAACAAAATATAAAGCTCTCAATCAACACAGGAATCTAAGAAATATATCGAAATTGCCCCTCAATTACCTTGGAAACAAAAATTAGACTTTACAAAGCAACCTCTCAGGGTATCTTCTTATATTATGAAGAAACATGGAACATTTCCACCCAAAAGACAATAAAAACCAGTAATAGCTTTAATACAACCTTCTTAAGACTATTACTCAGTTACTCTTGGAAGGATCATATTCGTAATTCCATTATTTTAGAAGAGGCAAACCAAAAACACTTGATTGGCTTGGACATCAACTGAGACATCCTCCTTCTCCATAATTTGACATCTTAGTTTTATACACCCATCAAATGAACAAAGATGGAGAGGAAGACCAACTAAACAATTCTGGCAGTACATTAACCACCTTATCAGAACAGATATACCCTCTCTCTCCACGAGAAATAACTCAACTGGCTCAAAACAGAGATGCCTGGGAAAGCTACATATAATAATTAACTTTTTCTAATTCCTATTTATTTAGTTCGTTTCCCTATTTACAAACTGTAAATAAACCATGACGATGAACAACTGACTAGATAGCGTACCCTCTCCCACCAATGAGCTGTGGATTCGAAACTCGCAATATGCATGGATGCTTGTAATTGTTATTAAGAGATGAATTTCTTCATCTGAAAATACTAGAATTGTAGGAAAGGGTAAAGATGTATTGCAACAGGAGATGGCAATTTAGCTTATGCTGATTTACACCATTATCATAGCATTTACGTAATTTTCTTATCATTTTCTTTAATAATATTACGCAAAAGTGCACCAATGATCTTAAACTAGATCTATAAATGATAACAGTGTACAACATATTTTTCCTATGTAGGAAAAGTGGAGTCATTTTCAAAATACACATCTATTCAATAACAGAAACACCTCGTCTTCTGAATTAGTTCAGAAAAAATGTGTGTGTGTGTGTATATCACATCTGGATGGGTGTCTAAGTTCACAGAAAAACAGTGAATCATTAGCAGAATAAATATTCTTAAATATGGTGCCCTTTCTTCCTAAACCACCCTATTCCAGTTTTGTAAATATTAATATTCCATCAGCAGGACCTGTAATTATCTAAGTAAGAAAGAATATTTAGAACTTTTTAAGACAAAACAGAAATTAGGAAACTCACCGATCAATAAAATGTTACTTTGACCATATGTAAAAATATTATGCAAGTCTAATTAGTCTAAATAAATAATACATAAATACATAAAAAAACTATATTTTGTGAATTTATCTTGCACTACATTTACTTTTCATATATTGATATCAATGCAATATCATTTCAATTTTCTAGCGAATAACATTTTCAGCAAATTTTTTCTGCGATCAATAGTTCATATAATGAATTTTCCCCATGATCATTTTTCCTCTCGATGAATTGTCTGTGAACCGCCTGAGCATTGGACAAAAGTTATCACTGGCAGCTTTGGAAGGAAACCAGAAGGGATGATTGCTGTTTGCACAAGATGCAAGTTTCCTGCTTTCAGCTCCTTCAAAATCTGTTTTGCATGGGTTGTTAGTTTCTTTGCAGCTATTATGCACTTTGGTATAAAGTAAAGGAGGATGAAGTTTTTGGATGAATGATAGCCAATTGGGGATACTTGATTCTTTGTACAGCTTTAGTGCACTTTTTAAAGAATTAATAAGCTTAGGTGAGGGAAAGGAATGTAGAGAGAAATAAATATCTTTATACCAATGAGAATTATTTCAGTGACATGACCAGTACATGTAGTTGGGTCAAAAGGTTGGATAGTATCCCAACCAAGGAAATGAGCCATAGAAGTTGTGAAGATCATTCTATCTCTCACATTTTTATAATGCCAACAAATGGGTGGTAGTGGCTGTGTGCATATTTCTCTATAGGGGAGGAGATCTGCAGTAGGTTACTGTACAAATCACCTAAAGGGTAAACAACATTCACAGTGCACAGAAGAGTCACTAGTAAGGAAGAGATCCAAGGTGTTTGGAGAGTGGTTAGAGTTATATGGTATTCGACTAGGCAAGTGAATGATTTGTCTAAGGTCAGTGGGTAGCAAATGGCTCAGCATCTCTACTCATCTGTGCAGTTGGAAGAAGTTGGTGTTGTGAACATTAAAATACCTGAAGAAGATGAGCTTGCTGTTAAGAAAATGAGACCAAAGAAAATCAGTGTTTAAAGAAAGGAAATCAAAAAAGTTCAGAATGAGTGAGGGTATTGGAAGAGTGACAGAGACAGCCAATAAATAGAAAGAATGGAGTAAAAGGATTTTCAGCCAAAGAAAGTCAAAGTCAGGAAATTCTAAGTCGAATACTCTTTGGCATTCTATATCAGAGCAAACATATGTAAAGTTGGCGCTGCCATCTTTGAGTTTAAGTCAAAGAGTGTGCAATTGAGAAAGTTGAGATGAGTCATTTTTGATGAAGTTGCAATTTGAGTTTCTCAGGAAAAGCAGATGAAGTTAATATGTTTGTGAAGTGGATTTAGAAGGTTCTCTGAGATCTGCTATCGACTATGGGCTGAGTAAGTTCTCTATGCAGCATTGAGTTTTGGTCTTCATAGCAGCTATTAGCAGCACTTGACTTCTACACTAACATTTCTTGTTTATGGTAAATAGTCCATGCTTAATTAGCAATCTGCCATTTTTCCTCCAGCTGACAACCTTATTCCTACTCAGAAGAGGTAAGTTCTGGATGGCTTGTAAACATGATGAGGATGGATGAATGTCTTCGAATTCGTGTTTGAATTCAAAGGCACTCACGTGTACATTCATGTGTTTACAGCCATAATGAATTCGGAAATGCTCATTGTTGTGTCATATACTCTTGAGAAAGTTAAGATGAGTGATTCTTGATCAAGTTGCAATTTGAGTTTCTCAGGAAAAGCAGATGAAGTTTTACAGACTGGAGATGAAAATAAATATTAAGGTTGTATCTGAGATACATATGTTTGTGAAGTGAATTTAGAAGGTTCTCTGAGATCTGCTATTTTTGGGAGGGAGGAAGAGATTGAGTTATAAGTTTACACAAGTTTCTAATTTCATCCATTAATGTCATGATTTGATTGTTTCTGAGAATTTGAGAATGATGAAATAGCTATATGTTGCATCTTGCCCATTAAAAGTCAAATAGAAGCAGAAATATATTGTATATTTTCTGCTTTTATTGATTCTTGCACTTATTCTCATGACAAGGTTATAGAGCTGAGTTTTCATCAGTATTTATGTCATTGCCTGGATGCTAGTCATTAATCACTTTTTCTTTCTACTAGATCAATTTTACCAGAGAAAGCCTCTTCGACAGTGATAAGGTGCCATTTGAGATTGCCAATAGACTTTCTGAGTTTAGAAAATTATTAACAGAGGGGAGGTATGATGGTAAGTTGGCTAGAATTTTTATGCTGATTCACTGATGCTTACACAGCTAGCATACATCCACTGGCTACAAAAATCATCCATTAAATTCTTTCTTATTTCCCTAAGGTTTGGTCTGTAGCTATGATATGATAGTCTGACTGTAATAGCAATGACAAAAGTGATCCAATGTCACTGGGCTTTATTGCTGTTATCTTTGCTTTGTGCAGTAGGTATAGCTGGATCTCAATGCATTGCATGCTGGCAGTGCATTACTTGCTCATGGTAAATATAAAAACGGAAATTTTTTCGCTCACTCAAGAGTACTTAGAGATTTGTCTGGAGTTCTTCAGCTCTTAAGAACTACTGCTGTAGTACATTTGCTGTACTCTCTTAAAAACAATTCAATAGGAGCCTGTATAAATCCATACATTTTTAATAGGTTTTTTTTTTTTAATGTCCACAAGCATAAATTGAGAAGATGGTAAGGTAAGCACAGTAGCATAGTTACTGCATTGAAGTTGAATTTCACAGGAGACAATGTTATCAGGAAAACCAGCAGAATGACACGCAGAGATCACAGACCACAGATATAGAGAGGTAAGAAATCAGAGTACTCTTCTCTCTGTGTGTTAAACAGCTGAGGAAGTCACAGCAAGAGACTTCATGATGGAGTGCAAACCTGCCCTGAAGAAATACTACCATGCTCAGTGCAGTTAATATCAAATTTATGCACAGCTTGCATGCATACCAAATGGCATTCTAATGTGAGCAATACTGATAGCAAGTCCTCCATGAAAAATACTAGTCCCTGTAGTCCCCATAGGCAATCGTTTTATTTTTAAGGCATAGTTGAGCAACCCCATTCTGTTTTTATCAAAGCAACAGGAGCAGATTTATTTGCTTCAACATAATGACTAAATGGGAAATGTGCAAAATGCACCAATAGTTATTTTTATATCTTAATGATGAATAGGATCACCATCACAGGATAATCTCCCCTTGCAGAAGCATAGACTTGGGATCCATAATCAAGCTTTGAGCAAACAAGTGCATGATAAAGGTTAAACATGGAAGAACACTAATCAGCATCCCATTCTGTAGAAGACAGACTGCAAAGGATATGAAATGCTCTCCTGCGCTACTCTCTTATTAGACAAATGTATGATGGAATATAAAGTTTTTCTGTCAAAAATGAGTCCTAAGAACTTGGCTTCTGTTGCTACTGAGATAAAAATTTGCTGCTTTAACATTGGTACATAAGTTGACATACTGAAAAAAAAATTAAACACGGAAACTAAAATTTACTTGAAATATCTTTATTAGTTATAAAATTCAATTATATCTAAGATAAAAGTTTGTTCCATCTTTAAATTTCTGGGTTCGGATAAAGAGTGCATTTTTGGTAGATACACACAGAACTGTTTTCTGCTGAAAACCTGAATCCATTACTAAGAACAATAAGAAAAGATACATTAATTGTTGATATTGCCTTTCAATGATCTTCATGTTACAAGAATGATAGTAAACTGTGATGGCATTAACATACAGAGCCTACTGTGGGTGGATGTTGTTCAACGTTTGATTTTGATGCAAAAATGTCACGCTTAAGACAGAGCCTTGGGGAACATCCTTTTCTTGATGATATGGCCATGATAATGTGCTTTGCTCATGAACTCATCAGAATGGGATCTCACATCAAGGAGATCCCATTCTGATATCACACCACTAGAATAGTTGAGTGTTCTATGAGATATTATCCTAAGTGAAATTCTCTGCCCCCCCCCCCTCTGATGTTGTTCATAGGGATTTTTCTGAGTATTGCTGATATGATGTTTCAACAACAATATCAACAGAATTTGTTTCTTTTAACTGTATTTGGGAGATCCTGCCAATCTTTGAAACTGTTTAGAATATACAACAGTGCCATTTTCCCCATTGACTTTTCTTATCATCCTGTTGCATGGATGAAGGGAAAAAATGATGTATTTATGTGTGTGTCAAATGTCTTTGTTTTTTATTTATATATCAAATGATGTACAAAGTGCTTTTCTGGTGTTTGGTGGCAGAGATCTCCCATTTACCACAGATCCACATATGGACACTCACTATGCGGTAAGCAATAAATGCACTACTTGGAAGTGGAATGCCAAGGTTGCTGCAGACACTATACTAGCACTACAGCAAATCCTTGGTCCTGTCTCCAGACCACGAGGAAGGACTCTTATGCAATACACCACTGACCCTTGCTAGCAAGTCCACTATCTGATTAATCCTGGATGGCCTGCCATCCTGCTGAAACAAGTAATTCAAGACTACTAGGATCCTACTTTCCAGATGTCCATGAGTTGCAACATACAGCAAACACAGCAGAAAGGCATTGGACCTTTTATTTTATCTTCCAAATCACCATTGCTGAGATTGTAATCTGGAAGATAGATTTAAAACAATTCAGAAGTAGAACAAAAGAATAAGGGAAAAAAGTATAGAAAAAGAGGAAGCATGAAAATGGCTAGTATAGCATCACTGGGAGGTCCAGTCTCCGATGAACAGTAAAATGGTGTATCACTGTATTATTAAAATACTCTGGATCAGAGATAGTTGTAGGATGAATTTTTCTCTTGGTTACAAATATATAAATAATATTATACATACTTCAATATGTAAACCTATACTATGTATTAGTTACAAAGAAAAATTAGCATTGTTTCAAAATGTTATTATTTCTATTAATGTCACCTACTCAAAATATTTATAATTAACTAATCAGATTAAATTTATAAATTAAAGATGCCAAGAAATTATAATCTTGGTTTAATCCTTTATCCAAGTGTAAGCAAACAAAGTTTGCACCTGAAGTATCTTCAGGACTGGGAAACTCGTATACAGAGGCTAATGACTTCACATCACTTGCCTTAGTGTCCCCTGACACAAAGCACTCCTTTCAGACATGTATAATTTAAATGGAATTAGAACTTAAACAGTATTCTAACTTGATATCACCCATTACTGAAGAAAAAACACAGTGGAAAATTCAATGCTATATGTCTTCTACTAATATAAGAGATACATCAGCTTCCTAATTGGTTTCCTCAATATAATCCTCCACCATTTGCTAAATTTAAAGAAACCATAAAATCTTCTGGTGCTCAATGTATTCATGTCAATTCTAGTCCATATCTTGTATATAATCAACTAGAAACCGCCAAACAGGATTGCTCTAAATATTCTCAACATCTCTGAGCTTTGAGAGGCAACATCCTCTATCCTAAACACCGATCTCCTCAATATGGTTTTAGATAACGTCTACAGACAGTCTTGCCAACGATGTATGTTGTCAAGTTTGACTCCCTTGTACAGAAGCGAAAACCAGTCAAGGTAAATCATGATATAAACAAATGGGTTGTAAACATATCTGGATGTCCCCTCACACCCATAGAAATTGCTATGCTCACCAGGAGGACATAATTTTGCTGTGGTGCCAAAAAAAAAAATCCATATCTAGATTTTTTCCTTCATAACACTAAGAGGAACTTGTTCACTCTCAAGTGATGATGCTATTGAACTCCAATCAGAAGTTTCCTCTATACTACTCAAAGCCAAATTCCTTCCCCCACCAAACTTGAAAGCAAATATATATATATATATATATATATATATAGTCATTCAAATTAAAAAACTGGAAAATTACTATTTGCATGTGTGAGCTGTATGTACAGGCTTATTCAGAAGTAGCTTCAAACTAATAACATTATAGACCTTCTTAGTGGTAATGAGCATGCTGAACAGTGTTGCAAAATACCATCTTGGAGCTACTCAATTTTACCCCTCACTTGTTTTAATAAACAACCAGCTTACTATCAAAAATGCAGATAAAGAACGAGCTCATCATGGACATGTCAGAGGATAACAAAAAGATTTCTCTCTACAAGATCAACCTATGTATCAAAAGTTTATTCAGAAACCTACCAACAGCTAAGTCAACAAACTTAATTCTCTACTCAACAAATTAATCAGCTGGGATGAATTCACTATCAAAAAAATGAAGACCCATTTTGGAAGAAACCTTTGCGTCTATGGGTTATCCAAAATTCAGAAAAGAGGAGTTCCTTTCAGACCCATAGTTGACTGTATAAATATCCTACCTGTAGCCTGGCTAAATTCCAAATTTATCTCTTAAGTATTTTTATATAGACCACTTGCAATCATCAATGAAAAATTCATCAGAATTCCTGCCAAAAATTAGAAATGGGCATCATTAGAAACATGTCCCTACAGCCCACTGATATTCAGTCCCCGTAGTTACCTCTCACCACCACAGGAGTTCTAATCCAGACACAGTCTAACTGTATGACTTTGTTGCACTCAGGCTACTTCATTTGCAGAAACCAACTCTACAAACAGATCGAAGGAACTACTAAGGGAAGTCCCCTTTCTTCTGCATTAGCCTTCTACCTAAAACACATGACTCCTTATTCTCCTCAATACAATTTCAACCTTCCTTTTTGATGTGCTATATGGATGACAATTTCACCAACTGTCCTGAATCTGAAGCACCTCTATCTACCTTCCTAACCTATATTAACAACCTGTGCATCAACTTCATAATGGAAAATGGACAGAAAATTATCCTTATTAGGCATCCTCCTTTCTGTATACTAGAGCAGTGGTCTCCAAACTTTTTTGATTGTGTACCCCCAAGACAGAAAAAATAAATAGCGCATACCCCAATTGATTCAGCAAAAATCTATTATAATAAGTATTATAAAGAGGAAATATGCCTTATATCATCATATAATAATTAAAAACGGCAGATATTTTTACACATTATTTTTATTATTAATAGCTTACAAACATATTTATTACAATATTTAATGTGAACAATGGCCTTGCATTTCTTTCATAACTTCTTGAAATTCTGGTTTGAGGCTTCTGATACTGCGATACGAAGGTCTGGTTCCAAGTTTAATTTATTTTGATATTTGGTTTTAATACCTGTCATTGCAGAAAATGATATCTCACATAAATAAGTAGAACCAAATGGTAGGAGTGCATCATTTGCTGTGTTTACTTTGCCACAGATGATTATGTGTGCAAAGTCGCATAATGTGCGCTACTCGCAAATTTAAGTTTACAGAATCTTTATAACCGCTTTGTCTATATTAGATATATGTTTAATTGATGAAAGAAAGTAATATTCTTTATCTTTAATTAATTACTTAATTTTTTTCCTATTAATATAAAACTTTTTTGACGTACCCCCATGTATCGACTCGCATACCCCAGGGGGTACGCGTACCACACTTTGGAGACCACTGTACTAGAATACCCATCACATCTGTTCATCAGAAATCCTCCTTCACGGGCTGGTACATATAATAAGATTCAGCCCACCATCCATCTCAAATGGGCATCATAAAATCCCTACTTTATAGAGTACATGCTGTCTGCTCCAATCCTGAGGATATCCAACTACAACTTGACATCATCCAAAGCAGCATGCTATAAAACAGCTTCATCTCAAGAACGATTAAATGCATCTGTGATACTCACAAGCCTGTTCCTAAGAACATAACCTGTACAGTGACCCCAATTCCAAAGATCGCAGAAATTTCTGAAGTAATTGCAAAGATCCTGAAGAGCTCATTTGGCCTCTATATATTCTTCCCTGTAAACAAAATGTCCTTTTGGAATATACACAGGCCCTTCCCTCTTTGGTGTTTACCAGGTTCAATGTGATTGCCTCTGCTCATACTCTAGACAAACAGGGTGTTCAGCTGACAAATGACTGCAGGAACAGTAATCTTACATCACCCACAATTAGTTGAAAAAATCTATGCTGGCACAGTACAGAGTGGACTGACCACAATATCCTCTGGTCCAATTATGCAACTGTTACATCAGTGTCCGTTTACATTTGAGCAGTTTTTTGGAAGAGTGCTGAAGCACTTCTATGCTGCCCAAACTTGAATTGGAATGACTATCTATCCAGTGAGAGAGTCTCATTGTGATAAATGGCAAGTAGTAAGTTCCCTACCTCCATTTTTTTTCTATGGAATTTTTATTTAATTTTAAATGTATTTTATTATTACTTTTAATTTCATTTTATTTTATCACTACCAACATATGGTGACATTTCAATACCTGGCCTAAATATACAAAAAAGGAATAACATTCCGTTGTTTGCCTCACCTTATGAATGTCCTCGCACACTAATGATGCATGTTAATTTCAGGCAAAAATATTTGTAATAACAAAATTACTATTAATTGTTGTCAAAATCTGTATCTAATAATAATGAAATTAACAAGAGGTTACAATATATATATATATATATATATATACTGTATATATACAGCAATACCTTGCATAGCACAGCCTTCTCTATAACATGGCTTACGATTTTTAACAATTTAAAATATTTTTAAAAGTAGTGCAGTATGGTACTATATTATTGACATTCTGACTCTACTAAAACAGTACTGTAGTGATTTAGCATACTGCAGTAAGAGCTGTATCAATGCACACACCTTAGTATTATTTCAGCTTTGGTACAGTAAAGTTGTGGTCACTCTATAAATTTTTATTTTTTATATACCTTCATATATGCAGTTATGAGTGGGAAGAGGAAATGCAACGAAGCCTGTGAACCTAACTAACATAAATGGTTAACACTAGAACAAAAACTTGAAATTATAAAGCGTCACGAGAAAAGAGCATTATGTGCTCAAATAGCATGTAACAAAGGAAAAAAGAATGAGTCATTGGTACAAATGCTTAGAAGTAAGATCAAATAAAAAAACGTAGAATAGCTACAGCATCTTATATGACAAAAGTGATTGTTAAGCATAGAAGTACTGCAATGGATAATATGGAACAGTGTCTCTAATTTTCTTAGGGACACCAAACTTAACACTAAACGAAACATTACAGTTTGAACTTTATTCGAAGTTACAAAGATATGCATGCAATGAAAACAAAACAAAAACTTGTGAAAAACTACATTGTTTAAATACAACTTTTCCAAATAAAAACTCACATTGAATTAATTATCAACAATAAAAATATTTACTGTTGAAAGTTTTTTGCTTGAAAAATCTTTACTATTTTTTATTTTATTTTAATTTTTCTGTGCTCATTAATTAGTATTTCTGTTGAGTTTACAGTAAACAAATGATGCATAATTATTTATTTTTTGCCTTTTCACTGTAATTGTCTATTTGCAATGCATTACACTACAACACATTATAATAATGTTTTCAAGAGGGTGGTTTTGCATAGCACAGAACTTTCTCAGTACCAATTAATCACACTGTGCAAGGCATTACTGTGTGTGTGTGTGTGTGTGTGTGTGTGTGTGTGTGTGTGTGTGTGTGTGTGTTTTGTTGTTATTAATAATTCGTAAAGTTTTATTCAAAAACAAATGGGAAATTTTATTCAAGCAGAGAAGTTTTTTAAAAATCTTATTTTTCTGACATGACACATGATTATGTAACTTTTTTTAAAATTAAGATAAACATGCCTTTTTTTTAACTTTCCTGAAGACCCAGAAGTAAGGGTGAATCCACCTAATGTCTCATGTGCACTTGCTAAAAGATGAACACCAGCACCAGTAACACCATTAGCTGTCATGCCATTTGTTGTACCATTTCTATGTGCACTATATCCATTAGCTGGATTACAAGTTTCTAAGAAACAATGTAAGAATAAAAAAAATTTTAAAAATCAGCGATAACCTCTTATCTGAAAACCATAATAATAACAAGATTTCAGAATTAACTGTTAAGTATAACTTAAAAGTCAATTTAACTATAATAAATGCCCTTAATTTTTAAATGATAGTCTACTCCTACATCAATAAACTGATAGACAAATAAACAAAAGTTTGTATAGAGATGACACAAATCATCAATAAATGCATGTGGCATTCTTAGCCACATAAAAGTAGACTAAATTTAAAGTATGCTGTGGCACCTCCACAGCACACTTGGAAAAAAAGCAATGAGACAGATGCCCTTTGAATGGAAAGACATGCATTCAATTCTCATCATGAAAAGAGAATTTTCATGTGCTTTTTCAAATGGTGAGTTAGTCAATCTCACATAGAGGCAGAAGAGTTTTATCCTGGAAACTGTCCAGAAAACACATTCAAGAGACAAAAACACTATGTAGGGTGGTGGTGGTGGAGAACAGACAGTGGTGTGCATGATAGTGAATTATGTGATTTAGACAAATTGCATAGCACTGAATGGTGCAGAGCAGCCCCCTCCCCTGCTTCATAATGAGTCCAGGATGTGTCCAGTAATAATTATAATAAAATCCTTGTCAACTTTTTATTGAACATCATAGCATTTCAAGTCGTCCACCCAGATTTACCCCCACACCCTCAATATTTTCCATAAAGTCAGAACACTGAACAATCCTGACAAAGAAACTAATGTCACATGAACTTCAAAGAAGTCTGCATTTGAGTAATGCCAGTCACCATATGCCCTGTCTCAGAAAGTCAGCATGCCCATTGCTACTGGCCATCAATAATTGTGGAAGGATGGTGCCAGTGATATAATAACACAATGTCTAGTAGATGTTAACATCTTTTCATGACAAGTTACTTGTTATAAATGGCCAGTTACAATCACCACTTGGCTATTCCAAAGTCTAATCATTATGAACAAAGTAGAGGCCAGAGTTGAATGTCATATTTCTTTGCCACTTCAGAAGTTGATAGTGTTCTTCCATTGATCTCCTTTAAAATTTCTAATTTCCTTCTGCTCATCAAAAAATATATTTGTTTACATGGAATGAGCACCATAATAATAGAGGATTAACAAGTAAACAAAGGATAATAAACTAATTATTTTCCATTTCATGCATGAGACTAGCTACTTCACTTTCAACCAAGAAAGTGTTCATATACAGAGTTCTCTCATCATGAGAATCAAAAAGTCTTTTCCAACTGAAAGGCATTTTAGTTGGAAAAGACTTAAATTTGATGAAAACTTAAAAAGAGGATTAAAGTTTTCATCAAATTGCATGCTGGAGGCACAAAATATGAAACAGCTTATAATTGGTTGGTTATTTTAGATTATGTCAAAATATTACAGATATCAAATGAGTTTACTGTGTTGTTTATATATTGGGCCTGGTGTCACATACATATATGACACCAGGCCTAATATATCACTAAGCATACATACATATATATGCTTAGAGATTAGTTTGGCCCATCAGATTTTTCTTTTAACACTGCTTTATCTTTTGTGATTCTACTCACAAAGCCTGTCATTCTCATCAACACTCGACTTAAAATTCATTTCCTATTACCTATAAGTGTCTTAGAATTAATTAAAAAAACATGCACTGTTTTGTGTTTCACTTGTTGAAGTTTCAAAATTTTTTTTTTTAAGTTGCAATATATAAACTGTTTCCCTGAATCTCAGGTTTTAATTAATTTATTTAATATATTAAAAAAAAACAACAACTGAGATTTGGGAGATGAGAATGGTAGGCTGTGTATATGAGGAGAATCAGAGGGGACATAGTGTTAAGAAAAAAACTTGATGAACCAAAACTAATCTATAGGGTGTCCCAAAATTCACGCAAGATTTAAATTTAGCGCCATTTGTGCAGTAAAGTGTTGTCAACGAGAAAAAAAAAGATAACATGACAGCTGACAGTTCAGGGTTATTAAAAATGGAGTGCTACACGAAAGAACAATGCATTTTCATTGTTGAGCAATATTTTAAAAATAATGAAGGTTTGGCAGCTACAGTTTGCAATTTTCGCACAAAATATGGTCGGAATAGTGATTTAACTTCATCAACTGTGAAAAGATTAATTAAAAAATTCAAGGAAACTGGATCAATTAGTGATCTTATACACTCTGGCCGTCCTTCAACAAGTTGTTCAACAGAAAACATCGAAGCAGTTCGTAAGAGTGTTGCTGAGAGTCCAGGAACATCAATTCGGCACCGTGGTCTTGAATTGGGCATTTCGAGAAACTCTCTACAGCGTATTCTCAGGAAAGATTTGCATCTTTATGCTTACAAAGTTCAACTGACTCAAGAACTGAAGGCTACTAACCACACACAGCGAAGAGAGTTCGTTGAATGGATTATGGAACAACAACAAGTGGATGCTTATTTTTCGAACAAAATCATCTTCAGCGATGAGGCTCATTTTCATCTTGATGGCTTCGTTATTTGACAAAATTGTCGCATTTGGGGTTCAGAAAATCTACGAGTGATTGTTGAGAAACAAATGCATCCACAATGTGTCACTGTTTGGTGCAGATTTTGGGTTGGAGGCATCATCGGTCCATTCTTCTTCGAAAATGTGGCTGGTAAGGCAATAACAGTTAATGGTGCTCGTTATCGCGACATGATAATCCAGTTTTTTGTGCCTAGATTGCAAGATATGGATGTGGACGACATGTGGTTTCAACAAGACGGTGCCACATGCAATACAGCCCAAGAAACAATTCAATTACTGCATGAGTCATTTCCTGGTCGTGTAATTTCCCATTTTGGTGATCAGAATTCGCCACCCAGATCATGTGACTTAATGCCGTTGAACTTTTTTCTTTGGGGTTTTTTGAAGTCTAAGGTTTACCAACAAGCCCACGACCACCCATGCCTTGAAGGAGGAAATTGAGCACTGTATCAACAAAATTCAGCCACATTTATGCAAAACAATCATGGAAAATTTCGACAAAAGAGTGCGTATGTGCCAGCAAAGCCGTGGAGGCCATTTACCCGATATGCTATTCCATGCATAACCCTATACTGTATACTTTATGAATCAATAAGAAATTAGAATTTTTAACTAAAAACCTGTGTTTTCTATCAAAATTACTTCTTGTGTGAATTTTGGGACACCCTGTACAAGCAAATACACCATATGATGTACAACAAGCAAGCAATTGTACTAATAGAGAAAACTCATGACACAATGCAATTTTGTCTTAAAAAAGTGTGAAGATCCAATAGATAATAGTACAACTAAGCAAATGAATTAATGTGGTTTTTTTTGTGTATGTGTGTGTGTATTTTCTTTCTTCCCATGTATTCAAAAATAATTTAATTCCACATGATGATTTTTGCAACTATTTCCAGTAAATAAGTGAAATAAAATGGAAATGACATTTTGGGAGTAAGGAATGCATTATTTAGAAAGTAGAAGAGGTAAAATGCAGATTGAAAGGTATACCAAAAAAAAATTGTGAAATTAAACTTGTGTGGTACAAAAATATATCAATATTAATGATAATGTGGATGTCAGGTATCTATGTTACTCCTTTTGTATACTTTCTACACACATGCTTGCAATATCAACATTTTTAATGATATAAAGATACTCCTAGGAAGGACCTCCCGCGATGAGTCTTTTGATTCCATGGAGGCCTCAATAATACAATAATAATAATAATAATAATAATAATGTTTAAATGGAAAAAAAATTTACCACAGAATAAAATAATTCCCCACAATGTGGATAAACAGAGGCCATCATTTCAGCTGATGTGCTTAGAAGCCAAAGAGTACAAGAGACAAAAACCTAGTCTTGAAAAAATTTAAAGTCAAATTCATTAAGTACAGAAAATTCCAAGCATCTTATAACCCAATTATTATGTGGTTTCCTTACCCATGCTTAGGTCTACTTTCCCATAAAAACTGAGAAAAACAAATTGTCTATCACTTTAGCTATTCATTCATGTAATTAACTCAATCTCTTTCAAAATGTCATTTATACTTCTAAGTGCCTCAATTATGATTGAAGTGTAAATCTAAGGCTTCACAATATTCTTTAAAGAAGCATTTGGATTATATGTGCTTTCATATAGTACAGTGGTATTCTTCCAAAGCATCTTGTAGGTGCTTTGGAAAAATAGAAACTCCATGCTCTTGTAAGCCAGACTTCTCAGACAGAATGTCATAAATATAATCTAGATGTTCTGAAATTCTAATCTTGATAATGATGCTGCTTATTCAAGAAAGATTACAGGAGCAAGAGCTTTACAATGTGAAATGAGAGAAAAGAAAAATGTCTTTCACAATAAGAAGACATATGGATAGTTGTTGATAGATTTATTGAAAACTGAGAGAGAAAATTTTTGAAAAATATTGAATTCCTTCTGATATCATGTACAAACAAAAGAAACTCTTTTTAAAAGATGCAGAAATTATTTGCTGTGTTATTGTTTTTTTTTTTTTTTTTTTTTGCATGTTACAAAGACAATAACATTAAACTTGACAGCCTTTAATATTACTAATTATTAGGTTGAGTAAGACATGGGCCCAGAGTAACATTATAACAATATATTTTTGTAATACATGAATGCATTTGTTGGCAAAAGTGAGTTTCCTGAATAGTGAAAAGGAGACAGCCATTCTAGTTTCAATTTCATTTCAAACTGGAGGATTAAGACCGACTTTAGTGGGTTGTTTTTCCTCCTAAAGTGAGGGGGGACTTAA
This sequence comes from Typopeltis vanoorti, assembly GCF_054136105.1. Classification (NCBI taxonomy): domain Eukaryota; kingdom Metazoa; phylum Arthropoda; class Arachnida; order Uropygi; family Thelyphonidae; genus Typopeltis; species Typopeltis vanoorti. Next base: position 29,037,814 of record NC_143570.1, read on the forward strand.
CTGAAAACTGACAGCAACTGTTTATATGGGAAGCTGAATTTTTCACTGTAAAATAAGAAGTGTAGTACATCTGTAATAAAGAATAAATTAATGGGAAAATTTTTAAATATATGCACTAATCATTACAATATCAATAAACTTTCTGGATTCTGACTGGTTTATCAGCTAAGACAATGTCAGTTTTGGCATAGGCTAGTTTCTGGTGAATTGTTCTTGATGTCTGTGCAAACTCCACAACTTTGAATACAAGAATATGGCCAAATATCTTGCAAATTACTGTAAAAGTAATACATTGCTTCTGGAAAATGACAAATGAAAATCTAGTATGTTAACTGAGTTTTGGATAACACTATCATATCATAGAATGCCACATGGTTCTGTTTTAAAGGTATTACTGTTTAAATTATAGGCTAATAATACTGGGAGATGTTAGATGGAAACACAGTTGTTTGAAGATGGTGAAAAGTTGGAAGGGGAGGAAAGAAGAGATGTGGGAGGAAATTGGTGTCATAGTCTTCCAAGAGGATGTGAATAAGCTCTCTCTCTCCCCTTCTCTGGTTATAGGAGTGGTTAGTGCTAACCAGTTCAACTGCCTTGTTAAATGTAATTTGAAAGGCATGGGTGAAATGTTGTGTGTATTCATATGGTGGGGATATATTGAAGGAGATGAGGGAGAAAAAGAACAGAACAATTATGGATCATGAAGAGGATTCCAGCTCCATTTAGAGTACTGTGTGTAGATTTGACTTTTTTTAAGGCAGTAACTAGATTTTTGAAAAAATCCAGAGAAGAGTGACTAAGATTATATTAAAGAAGTTTTTAATGGCACTTGTGATATAGTAACAATTATTACAAACAGGTATTCACAAGAATTGATAATAATTTTATTATTGCAAATATGCTGGCTTGAACTCATAGGCCATCAGTGCACAAGCACATCCACAAGGCAAAGCATGAACAATAAAATGCTATTCTTTTTTGCATATCTGGCAAGCAATAACTTCCTTTTGCCCCCTATAATTTAAATTTAATTATGTAATTATTATTATTCTATTTATTTATTTTTATTTTGTAGTCACACTACCTGTTGTATGGTGGCATTCCAACACATAGCTGAGATCTGTAAAAAGAATAGCATTGCATTGCTTGTGCATCACCTCATGAATGTGCCTGTGTACTGATTTTTTTTCCAAATGTTTGCCGTAATAGAATTATTTTCTTGTGAATGTGTTATCCTTCCTTTTGATCTCTTCACACAATAACACAAAGGAGTGAATAATATTTATCCAAAGGCCACATAATTTATTAATTTATTCAAAGGCCATATTTTGACCTGAAAATCATCATTAGTGGCAAACGGTAGGTGAATACAAAATAGAACTTGAACAGTGGATTTATTTGAAACAGTGAGAGCTATGCGATGTAATGCATGAAGCACTGCAAACTGAGGAAATACTGTATTATTAGTTATTAATTAACTGTATTAATTAAAACTTTCATGATGTGTAATTAAAATAAGACTCTCCCATATTTTTGATAGTGAGAGGCAGTTGTTCTGATTCAAGTTTGGACAATGAAGTAAGGCTCTGGCTTGGCGCTTTTTTAAATAAACGTTTGAATTTATAGTGACAACAAAGTAAGCATATTTCAGACCACTTGATATTGTGGTCTGTATCTATTCCATGTTTTGCAGATTTCCTATTGATGATATAAGACTGATGTTCTTGTATTCTTTATTCTACTGAATGTCCTGTATGTAAAATGTACGAAAAGAGCCAGTCACAAGGAACATGGAAAGCACCAGGAAGAGCAAAAGGGAAACATTTATCTTTAGAAGATGGGAACCATGATGACAATTTGTTGACTGAGAGTTTCTGAGATGCCAGAAATGCATGGGATAGGAACTCTACATGCTATTTCCTTATTTGAGCTAGGAATATAGGGGAAAAAAAATTAGGTAAGGAAATCAAGAAATCGAGTTTGATTCTCATTATGAGAGAGAAATCTTTATATGGGCTTTATTTCCTGTTCTAGAAACTCAGGTTTTTCATCCTGCATACAGAAAAATTGCAAGGTAACACACACAATTTACAAATAAAAATTATCATATTACAACTAGTAGTATTTATTATACTGGTTTCATGGAATTATACATACCGGCCTATATGGACCTAACAGCAGTTTCATCTGGCCTCAAAGACAGGAAAATTGTTAAGCTTGTATACTAATGTACAAATTATCAGAAATAAAGGGACTGAGTTTGTAGCATTGATTTAATCGGTATGCCCAAAGATAACTGGCATAAGTGAAACGTGGTTGACTGAGGATGATATACTATCAGGACTTGAAATGGTGGGATATAGTATTTTCCGAAAGGATAGGAAGTATTGTTAAGTAGCAGAGGAATTGTGTCCTACAAGAGTAAAGGGGAAAATAGTAGTATGTGTGAAGATTTTGAAGTTGTTTGGTGTGAAGTTGTGATCAACAGAATAGTATATCTATTAGGATGTGGTTATAGGCCAGGGAATGTGGAGAGCACTGATTGTGAAATGTTTAGGCAAACTAGTTGGGAAAGTAAAAGGAAGAAGATACTAAAGGGAGATTTTAATTATAAGAATGTAGATTGGCAAGAAGAGATAATATATAGTAACAAGGAGTGTGAATTTATTGAGTTTCTGCAAGATAACAATCTAAAGCAGCATGTGATCATGAGGTATTGGTTTGGCAGGTAGTCAAACAGGAAAAAGTAGTTGTCAAGGTCTATATGTGGAACTATAAGGTGGGTGATTATCAGAAGCTCCGTAGTCAACTAGCATCAATACATTGGGTTGATGAATTGTGTAGAAAAGTGTTTACAGTGCATGGAAAATTATAAGACAGTATCTAACACAAGCGATGTGTAACTGCATATCAAGAGTTAAGCAAATAAATAGAGTAGGAGTTAGATTGATGAACGGTGAAATCAAGCAAGCAGTGTTACAAAAAAAAGTTGTTATGGAGGAAGAACAAGACAGTTTGCTGAACAGATGTGTGAAAAATATGAAGTGCAGGCCAGAAAAGTGACAAGCATGGTTAAAAAAGAAAAAGTAGAATATGAGAAGAGACTGGCCAGTCAGGTCAAAGCTAATCCAAGGGAATATTTCTGCTATGTGGCAAGCAAGAGAAAAATAATCGTGGCAGGTTGATGCTGGTGTATAGCTAAGGTAGCAGAGTAACCATAGCAAATGATATAGTATGATACAGTGTAATTTAATGAACACTTCATCAGTATATCATAGTGGTGTGAATGATGCTGTACAATATGTAGAAGGGAGGCAAGAATTAGGAGAATTAAAGGTGAAAGAATGAGAGGTGTACAAGTGTTGCTCAGGTTAGATGTTAGAATCATATACAGTGATATTCTTGAACTTTGCAAAAGCATTTGAGAGATTACCACATGATAAGCTGATGTACAAGCTGCAAAGGATAGAAATAGATAGTATACTGTTAGATAGACTGGAGATTGGCTCTCTGAACGATATCAGCAAGTTGTGTATAGTGGAGCTGTGTCTTAGAAAAGGAAGGTGACCAGTGGAATGCCTCAGGGTTCTGTTCTCAGGCCCCTACTGTTTAACTTGTTTGTTAATGATATTTCAGGTGGATTGACTGGGGATCTACAAACATTTGCTGATGATGCAAAGTTAGGTAGAATTATCGGGAGTAGTGCTGATGTTAATTCTCTACAGGAAGATTTGAATAGACTTTTAGCTTGGACAAATTGAGTGGGGATGCAGTTTTAATGTTAATACATGCAAGGTATTACACTTTGGGATACAGAGATATAAGGCTACATAGATATATTGGTGGGGTTGTACTTCAGGAAGTGGATGAGATTCAGGATCTTGGAATGATGGTGGATAGTGGACTGAAGTTCCAAGACATATTGTATGTGTTGCAAAGACCGCACATCATATTGCTGCTATGATAAAAAGTGATGTTTTAAGGATACTTGTGATATAAAGACTAATAATATATGCACGTAAACACAAGAAAGATATTTAATTAACCAAATATTTTGGTCTGGAAATAGCAGACCATTTTCAGTGGCACTACAAGAACAGTTTTAAAAAAATACAAGGTAGAATACTAACAATAGATCATTTAAAAATAGAACAAGCCACGTGATGCTATATCATTAAGTATTAAAGGGAATATTTTTGAGCAGAGACATGATTGAAATAAAGATATTAATTAATAATATTAAATAACATAAAATTAATATGAATTAATGAGTTATCCTGATTAGACTTTCCCAGATTTTTGATATAGATATACAGTCATTCCAATTCAGGTTAGGACGATGGAGTAAGGCCTTTACGCTTTCTTTGAATAAATGTTCAAATTTATAATGGGATCTATGTAAGAGGCGATCTATGTAAAAATATTCTATTTTTAAATGATCTATTGTTAGTATTCCACATTGTTTTTTTTTTTTTTTAAACTGTTCTTGTAGTGCCACTGAAGATGGTCTGCTATTTCCAGACTGAAATATTTGGTTAATTAAATATCTTTCTTGTATTTACGTGCATATATTATTCATGATAAAAAGTACATTGACATGTAGGGATAAGGAAGTGGTGGTACATCTATATAAGGCATTAGTCAGACTGCATATGGACTATTGTGTTCAGATTTCGTCACCTAGTTTTCATTGTAATGTGGAAACACTAGAGAGAGAGTCCAAAGACGAATAACCAAAGTAATATCAGGGCTCTGGAGTGTTCGTTATTGAAGAGCTTTTGAAAGAATGTGGATTACAGAGGTTGGTGAATAGGAGGAAAAGAGGAGATATGATAGAGACCTTCAAGTTAGTTAAGGAGTTCTATCAGATTAATACAGAAGAAACTATATAAAGAGTGGATGTTAAGATGGAAAGAATGAGAGGTCCCTGGAAGTTGTATAAAGATGTGATGAAGAGTGCGAGGAGTAGATTTTTTATGTGGAGAGTTGTTGGTGAGTGGAATACATTTGCCTGAGTGCATTGTGAGTGCAGGTAGTGTAAATAATTTCAAGTTTATTATGATAGACATGTTGCTGGTTGAGTGGGCATCCCACGATGAGTCTGTTGACTCCACGAAGGTTACCAAATAATAATAATGATGATGATGTGCTAAATAATAAACAGAAAATAAACACATATGAGCAATGAATTATTCATGTATAACAGAGGAGAGGAGAATAGGGGCATCCTTTGCGGTTATATAAAGAGAGTGTAAACAATGGAATGAAGAGCAAGGATTTCTACTTCGCATGGTAGGTTGGTGGGTGGAATGTGTGGGTTGAGAGTATATGGAATGCAGAAGGGATAAACCAGTTTAAAGAATAGCATTATGTGCAATGTGACTCCCTGATGATGATGATTATTATGGTAGGAAAGAGTTGTCAGCAGTGGATGATATGTCAGTTACTAACTTCGCCCAATTATAAAACGAAATTAACTAGTACTCCTCATTCTCCCCCCCCCCCCACACGCATACATAAATTTACTTCATATCTTACAACTTGTTTCAATCTTCTTTCCAGTAACTTTTTTTTTCAAATAATTTGGATCATTTCTTAACCCTGCTAATTATTCTCAATCTGGTATAGATGCTTGATTATCATTGATTATCACTCATGTTTTTGTTTAGTCAAGAAAACACACATCTAGAGATAATTATGAATTTTTTTAGCTATTGAATTATTAAGCCATTATTTCACCTTTATCATCAGGGTATTTTCAAGGGCACAAAGACATGCATGCATGTGCGTAGTGCATTTCTTTATGCCCATGAAGATAGATGCCTTGGTGATCAAGATGCAATATTGGCATAATGATTTGTAAAAATCACACAACTGTTTCACTTATTATATTCATTTTTTACAGTGCTAGATATACTGAATGAAAGTTTTATTGATGAGAAATACTTTTCTGTTACATGATAAGATAATCTAAAAGTATATGTGTAATTTGTTTGCATTTAATGATGCAGTCATATGCTTAGTATTATCAGAATTGATAAGTGATTATATAGTAGCAATATAAAAGAAATCTAAATGTCGTTATAAGTAATAAAATTGTTTACAAATGTTGTTTGCATATTATTTATGTTGTTTACCATAGTGTTTCTATATCAAACACTTGTAGCATGAAATCACTGCATTAACAGTGATTTCATGTTAATGCACTTGCTTTAAATCTCGGTAAAAGGCATGCATGTTAGTTTTTTTTAGAACAGCTGTCGGTGGGTCTCCTTTCCTGCTTGCCTTATCTGCTACAGGCAGGTAGCATATAAGGCAAGCTGAAAAAGGTCTAATAAACTATTGAGTTAAGTTCTCTAATTTCAGAAAAGTTTTATATGCATCTTTAATTAATCTTCAAGGATACAGAACAGTGAAGTTAATAATTGAAGGACAGTACAATATATCAAGACTTTGTATATGAGAATATTTTGTGCTTAATTAAAGACAAGTGGTATATGTTTCAAGGAGCAATATGAAATCTGCAGCAAAAGTCCTTGTATTAAAAATGCATTTGGAACTCCTCTCAATTAATGTATTCCTATTGTTTGAGCAATTATTCTTCATGCTTACTTTGGAAAAATGAAAGAAATATGCATTAAAGAAACTAGAAGACATATTCAAGTATACTGATTAAGTGAGATCTTAATTTTTGTATTTAAGGAATTAAAGAGATAAGATAGGCTGAATGAATCAGTAGAAAATAAATAAGGGACGATATATAGGACAGTGATAAAATAGATGCTGCAACAGAATTTTTCCATATGGCCAAGTGAAACTACAGAACTTTCAGCTGAATGCAGGTTTAATCTATTTGCAAGTATTTGATATCTCAGAATTGTATTTAACAGCGAGTTAAATACAATTTAGAGAGTGATAGATACATTTTGGGTTCATATAGCCCAATTCTAGAATGGCCATAATAGTTATTGTATTTAATTAGAATTTAAGAATTCTAATTTAATTAGAATTTAAGAATTAGATATATAGAATATTGGAGTTCACTGATTGTAATTCTAAAGAGTATGAATATCAGATCTCCTTAAAGAGAATTACTTGTTATAGAAAATTGTATCTGTTATATGTGTTCATTTATTTCCAGTATATTTTATAACTGAGCTTCATTCATCAGAATACTGATACAACATACTGATCCTTGAAGTTAATGTACCAACACAGATATGAATCTGAAACATTCTAACAACTAAATTAAAATTATATATAATATATTGTTATGTATACTCCATGACTGACTTTAATAAATAGGATGGATATAGGTTGGGAATAACATAGTTGGAGCAATCAATCTCTCTTTCAAAATATAATAAATTTGTTGCTGGGTAACAGGAATGCTAGTGAAACAAAGAAAAGGCAAGCATGGAAGGAGAGCCAAAAAGGGCTAATAAACTACCAAGTTACTAATCTAAGAAAAGTTGTATATGCATCTTTAACTACTCTTCAAGGATATGAAAGGTGGAATTAATAATTGAAGGATAATATAAAGTATCAAACTTTTGTATATGAGAAGGAAGTGATATATGTTCCAAGAAGCAATATGGAATCTGTAGTAAAGTTCCTTTCATTGGAAATGCATTTGGAATTGCTCAATTAATATATTCCTGTTGTTCTAAGAGATTATTCTCTCTGTCTACTTTATATAGCTAAGGAAGTTGTTATATTTTGAATGAGAGAGCTTAATTGCTCCTTCTATGTTATTTCTCACTCATATCCAACCTGTATATTATCGTCATTTGTGAAGTTCCTTTGCATTCTTAATATTCCTTTTCTCTATCACATACAAAATTTAAAGAAAGATTCAAGGAAATCAGCTTACTGAAAGAAGATATATGCAAGTATATTAGTTAAGTGAGGCCTTCTGACTTTGAATGTATTCTAAGGAATTTCAGATAACACAGAATGAATGAATGAGTAATAACATCAAAATAAGTGCTGCAAATGAAGTTAATACGGTCAAATAAAATTACTGAACTTTTAGTTGAATGCTGTGTTCAGGGATGTTTTGTAAAGTATTTCATGTTATCTCTCAGTATTGAATTTAACTATGAGAGTAAGAATATGCAAAAATATTATTGAGCTCATATCGTGTAATTCCTAGAATGGCCATTTAATTATTTTCATGTATTAAAGTTAGATATAAAAATAGTATAAATAAATTTTCTAATTTTAAGTCTATAGAGAAAAGGAATATTAGGAACACAAAGGAACTCCCCAAATGATTTTAATATACAGGTTGGATAAAAGTGGGAAATAACATAGAAGGAGCAATTAAGCTCTCTCATTCAAAATATAACAACTTCCTTAGCTACATAAATTTAGTTAATAATTATTATCTCTAAATGTGTGTCTTCTCCACTAAACATCAACATGAGCAATTATTCTGAAAGCATAAGTTAGCATCAACTGTATAGACTTTGGAGAGTCCACCAATCATAATAATAATAATAATGGTTTATTCAAAGTGCAAAATGTTTACTAATTTTCAACATGATGGTATAATATTTAACAGAACCTTATTAACAAAGTATTGTATATATTTTATAATAAGACAGAATCTTTTTTTTTCTTTTCATTTTATAAATATACCTTTACAAACACCATTGGCCATAAAGGAAAGTCCCTGAATATCAAACGTCTTATGTTTGCGAGGCTGTAAAATATTGAACAAGTAAATTTGTTCTCCACCTAAGTTAGCCAGTAGCTCTCCACCATCAGGGCTAAAGGCTAAATATGTAGAAGTTAACGTTCGATACCTTTTCCTATAATCAGGTTGCTTCAAAGGAAGATGACCTATTAAGATAAACTTTACATTAACGCAGTGATTATACTGGTTATTTTCTCATGAATATTTCTATCCATAATTATTATATACATTTTTAATTAATTAATGTTGTCTACAAAAAAAAGTATGTTTGTAAATGGAGACAATCTGCACATCCTATTCATTTTTTTATACTTTCATTTGCATTCAGAACTTACAATATCGAAATCACAGGATCATGAAATATATTTTATATATTTCATGATCCTGTATCAATATTTATATCAATATTTGATATAAAAATATTGTGTTTTTTTGGTAATAATTTAAAAAATAATGTTTGTGATTTGTTCACAAAAGGTTATAAAATCAACAACAACAATCAATAACATTACTGAATTTGCAACTAAGGGACTATTACGCAAAATTAGAAAAGTAAAAGATTTCCCCTGACTTTTGACAAATAAACATCAGTAAACAACATATGATATCTAATATGTAAATAGAAATGTTTATTCTGTTGGAAGAATTTTGTCGAATACTGGACTAGTGTGTGCATATAGTTGCATGCCAGCAGAGAACTGCTTAGAACTTATAGAGAAAAAACTAGGTAAATGCAGTCTTTCTAAAGCCTGTAACTTGCATAACAAATGATGGTTTATCATTTATGACTAAATTTGGTACACTAATCAGTAGTAAACAACAGACATACTTGATAAGCCAACAATAAATGAAAAAAAAATCTGAATGTAGAATTTTGTAGAATCTGACCAAGAAAATTACAACAAGGATGACGATGATAATGAGGGAATTATAGAAAATAATCTTAAAGGTACTGTTCCACATGCATCACAATTATTTATATCCTCTTGCAACAAAAATAAGAAAAATAGTTGAAATTTTTAGAAATTCACCAATTAGAAATAATAAATATTTACAAAAGCACGTTAAAGCAGAATTTTACTAAGAAACTGTCTCGCAATTAGATTCCAAGAATCACTGGAACAATTTACTGTCCATGCTTAAAGATTTGAGTTGAGATATTGTATATAGAAAGCTTTAACTGATTTAGATTTAAATATTAATTTCTGTGATGATGTTATAGTGGAATTTATGTGGCTATATCTAAACTAATGCCAATAAAGTTAGCACTATGCTGAAAAGAAGCAAATCTTCTAACTTTAAATGCTGCCATAAAATTTACGATGGAAACTCTTGGCCATCAAAATTCTGTGGCAGCATCTAAAGTTAGATGCTACTATAGAACATAGAGAATTGCATATGGCATTAAAACTCCATATTTCAGTGGCATACAAATTTATCACAGGTTCTTCATTATTTGCAAAGTGAGACACAGGATGATAGTAAATTATTTCCAAGATTCAGTAAAAGCTCTATTCATATCGCCTTGTATCATAAATAATTATAATACAAGGCGATATGAATACAAAAATCGGAAGAGGAAGGGAGGAAGATATTGTTGGGATATTTGGATTGGGAGTGAGAAATGAAAGAGGAGATATGTTGTTGGATTTCTGTAGAAAGCATGATTTAGCAATTATGAACACTTGGTTTAAGAAACATCCAAGAAGATTGTACACATGGAAAGCTCCAGGGGAGGATATAAATAGTAGAAGAAATCAGATCGATTATATTTTGATAAACCAAAGATATAGAAACATTATAAAAGATGTGACAACATATCCAGGAGCAGACTGTGATACAGATCACATATTGTTGTCAACTAAGATAAGGATTAATCTAAAAAAGTTAACTACAGGGAAATGGAACAAATCATGGAACATGGAGCGCCTGAAGATACCAAGTACGGCAAATGAATTCTCAAAGAAAGTAGAGGAAGAAATGAACGAGAGAAACATACAAGAAAATGATGATGCAAGTGAAAAATGGAAGATTCTGAAGGAAAGCATAATTACTACTACAGAATTACATTTAGCTAAAAAAGAGGAGGAAAGAGAGAAAAGAAAGAAACCATGGATGATGGAAAATATTTTGAGGAAAATAACACAAAGAAGAACGTTAGTTAATAGTAAAACAGAGGAGAAAAAAAAAGCAGCATAAAGACTTGAGTAGGGAGATACAAAGAGAGATAAGAAGGAAAAAGGAAGAGTAGTTAGATGAAATAAGTAAAGATACAATAGCAAAGGCAGAAAGAAAGGACATAAAAGGTGTTTATAAAAACATTAATATGATGACAGGAAGGAGAAAGATGCTAAGAACTGGAGCAATCAAGAACGAAAGAGGTGAAATTCTGATAGAAAAAGAGAAGATATTACAGAGATGGGAAGAATATGTAAGTAAACTTTACGAAGACGGGAAAGAGGAGAAAATCAAAGGAAGGAACATAGTGGGTAGAGACTGTGCATCATGAGGGAGGAACTGAATCTAGCAATTCAAAAGATGAAAGAAGGAAAATCCCCTGGAATAGATGGTATACAGATAGAACTTATAAGGAATATAGGTGAAAAAGGTATGGAAGTGTTATGGCAAATTATTAATGGAATTTATGAAGGATAAGAATTACCAGAGGAGTTTAGAAGATCAATTTTTATTCCCATTCCAAAAAAGATGGGAGTTTTAGACTGTAACAATTTTAGAACGATAAGTCTTATAACTCACACAGCAAAAATTCTGGCGAAATTAATTTTAGAGAGAATTAGGAATAAAATAGAAAAAGAAATGAATGAGGAACACTTTGGATTCAGAACCAACAGAGGAACTAGAGTATAACTTGTCTAAGAATTATTGGGGAGAAAACACTAAACCATGGTGGAAAGTTGTTTTTGGGATTTCTAGATTTTGAAAAGGCATTTGATACAGTGAAACATGAAAGGCTTTTTGACATTCTAGAAAATACTGATATTGACTCTTATGATTTGGAAATTTTAAAGAGATTATATTGGTCACAAATAGCGTCAGTGTGTGTAAATGGAGAGGAAACAGGAGAATTCCCGGTGGAGAGAGGAGTCAGACAAGGATGCAAGTTATCACCATTATTGTTTAACTTTTATAGTGAACAAATGTTTAGAGAGGCACTTGAGGATGTAGAAGAAGGAATAAAAATAAACGGAAGAATCATTAATAACTTAAGATATGCGGATGATGTAGTAGTGATGGCAGCAAGTGAAAATGGGTTGCAACAAATTATTCAAAGAATTGAAAACTCTTGTAAAGAGTATGGACTAAGAATTAACACAAAAAAGACCAAGATAATGATAATGGGTAGAAAAATAGGATATAATGTAAAAATAAGATGTGGAGGAAAGATTTTAGAAGAAGTGGAAAGATTTCAATATTTAGGTAGTTGGATCTTAGAGAAAGGAACTTCAGAGTTGGACATTAGAAATAGAATAGGCAAAGCTAAATCGGCATTTATGGAAATGAAGAGAATTTTAATAAACAAGAACACTAAAATAGGCGTTAGAATTGGAATAGTTAAAGCAACAGTTTGGAGTATTGCAAGTTATGGAAGTGAGTCATGGACACTAAGAAAGAGAGATAGGGAAAGAATTAATGCATTGGAAATGTGGTGTTATAGAAAGATGGAAAAGATTAGCTTTACAGAAAGAATATCAAATCAAGAAGTTTTAAGACGAGTTGGGATGGAAAGAACACTGTTAAAGAATATTATGCAAAGAAAGACTAGATTTGCAGGACATCTTCTGAGAGGTTCTTCGGGACACCTGACAAGAAGTATACTACAAGAGAAAGTTGAGGGGAAGAGAAGACGTGGAAGACCAACTAGAGAGTGGTTTAATGACATCGTGGAATGGACTGGTTTAAGAATGATGGAAGCGACAGACAGAGAGAAATGGAGAAGAGCTGCTCATCTGCTGCAACCCTCTTGCTAGAGGATGCTACTGGACGACGACGAAATAAAACATCTTTCAGAAAATGAAGAGCAGGAGTCGAACTTAGAAGACCAACATGGAACAGAACATCAGTGTTCTGTAAATTCTTTCCAATGAGAAAATACAGTCATTAAAAGATAAACTTATAAACTTGAATCAGAATTAATGAAAGACTTCTCAAAATATTCAAAGCATAGAAAATATGGTTAAAAAGGAATAATAGTTTTTTTGAAGATGAGGGAATGGGGGAGGAACGTAAACCTACAACTGATTATGACATCTCAGTAGAGCAGAACAACCCAGATTAAAATCTGAAAGAGCATTTCTGTCACTAATCAGATATGTACCAAAATTAGATGAAGTTTAAACGATAACACTATTCCACTATTCACTGCTTATGTTTCTCATGTTTGCAATGTGACCCCTTGGAACTTCAGTCCACTGTCTACCATCACTCCAAGATCCTGTACCTCATCCCCTTCCTGAAGTACAGCTCCACAAATACAATACGTAGCCTTACATCTCTGTATCCCAAAGCGCACCTTGCATTTATTAATATTAAAACTGCAACCTCACTCATTTGTCCAAGCTAAAAGTCTATTCAAATCTTCCTGTTGAGAATTAACATCAGCACTACTCCCGATAATTATTGGGAGTAATGCTGATGTTAGGTAGAATTATGATGCAAAAGTTAGGTAGAATTATAATTCTACCTAACTTTGCATCATCGGCAAATGTTTGTAGATCTGCAGTCAATCCACATGAAATATTACTAACAAATAAGCTAAACAGTAGGGGCCCAAGTACAGAACACTGAGGAACGACACTCATCATCTTCCCTTTCTGAGAACTGCTCCATCATACACAACTTGCTTGTATTGTTCAGAGAGCCAATCTTCAATCTATATTGGTTAGATGGATTCGGATCAATTCTATCCTCTGCAGCTTGTACACCAACTTATCATGTGGTAATCTATCAAATGCTAAAACAAGACCTGTTCTTTACAAACCCATTATGACCATCATACAGAATCCTATGTAGTTCAACCCAATCTTGTATTCAATTTCTAACCAATTTCTCCAACACTTTGATCACAACTGCAGATATACAGACCGGTCTATAACTGGAAATTCTTTTCTCAAACCATGCTTGTGGAGAGGTATTATTTTGCCTTCTTTTCACTCCTCAGGAAACTTCCCCACTGCAAGACTTTCATTAAATAACCAGGACAAGGCTATTACTAACTTTTTTGCACATGCTTTAAAAATATGTGGCGATATGTCATCCATTCCCACAGCCTTATTAACAGATAACCCAAGCAACACTTGATACTCCTTTGATATATTGTATTTCACAAACAAATCTTTTTCCCTCTCCTAAAACATTTTCTAAAAAAAATTATTCCTATTATAACTGCAAACAAACGTCTAGAGACTGAGATGACACGCAATTCATTCTACTCCACAGCAACGTGTTGGACACACACACACACATAATAACACAACAGTAAATTATTGGTAATACGCTTGCCTGTAATGAAATTATTTCTATTCACACTTTGTTTTTCCCCACTCATTCTGATGTATCTATACCTTTTAGTAATTTAAATATACCAACTACATATAGGATTCCCCTTTATTACTGGTTTCTAATATATCCTGAAACAAACACATTTTTTCTGTCCCAAGTGTAATTTTCATTTAAGTAGAAGGGCATGCTACAAATTGTGACATGCCTGCTAGTACATAAACAGGTAACAAGAAATTCTTGTATTGTGCCACAAGATCAAGTACAGAATGAGACAACACAATGATTCTTCTCAGTTTGGCATGAACATATTAATGTCTTGTTAAGTTAAGGGGATAAAAATCCCTTATTGTTTTTCAGCCAGTAAGCTTTCAGTCCTCAAAGGGATAACAGTGTTTTAGTCCTAATTTGTTGAAATTAGGGTAGCTAAGCTCCACTTTCATCATCAGAAAAAAGTTCAGAGTATTTCTAAGACATGCTAGATAACATGTTATGTTCATAATCCTAACAACTATTTGTATAAGTATATACAAATACTCATTGTGTTCTATGGTCAATTTTGCTGAGATCAAGGATGGTGCAGAAGCGAGTACATACTGTACTTGCTTCTGCACCAAAATTTGACTTACTCAAGAATCAGCTGAAAAAAGTCTGGTAAAGCCCTTCTGGTTAGTGACCAGAACCAAACCTGTAAATCTTTTTCCTGCAGATCCTATCTCAGAAGTTATCACCCAGCTATATCTGATCTGATTTTCCCTTTCAGTCATTTCTGACCATAGGTGGCTTTGTAGGCATTGCCACACAAAGTATTCCTGGTTTTTACAGGGTAGTTCACCATTGCTTCCCCAACTCCCCAATTTTATCCGAGCTCCGGATCGGCATATGGCTGGGAAGTATTCATGACTGTAATCCAGTATGTGTTCACGGGCTGGTTTGCCTGTTCTGGGGGAAGAAAAACCAGAGTTTCCCGGTGGAAAAAACCTCCTACCTCCGTATGAGACCGGTTAACTCACCTTTTAGTTGAAAGAGACCAGATAAAGTTCCTCATCACTGATGGGAATCGAACCCAGGTCTTTCCTACCAAAGGCCTTTGTCTATACTGACTGAGCTACAGAGGCTCTCCAAGCTATATAGGCAATAAAATATAAAACACAAAAAATTAAGAAAATTTAAATTCTGGACACATACCTGCCACAAAGTAAGTCACACAGCCAGGAGGTAAATTGTCTTCTTCTGTCTCAGAGCAAGTTGCCATAAAGTTATGCCTTTCCCATGGAGATCGTGGAGTATGCTCAGCAGGGTACTAAACATCGTAAAAATTTTAATTCTAATTTTGTCAATCTCCAATATGAAATTATTGCATTACATTCTAGGAATGCAAAATATATCAAAAGAACCTGTATCTACAGTTTCCTTAATTATTTAGCTAAGGTATAATTTACATTTTCAAAAGTTTAGAGTGAAGTAAATTAATTTCTATTCAAGTACAGGTATCCCTTGCTTAATGCGGGATTTGATTAACACGGCGAAATTAATTGCGACAATCCCTTGATATATGCGGCAAGAGTTTTAATAAGCGTGCCTTTAAATGTACCAAAATTCCACCAAATACGACATCATTACAACTTTCAAAGCCTATTTTCTTAAAAAGACATTCTCAAAGGCAGTAGAAACAATAACGGGAGGAAATGCGGTTACGCTCCAAGAATTTTGGAAAAAATGTTAACATTAAACACGCAGTTGAAAACATTCATGACTCGTGGGGGCAAGTGTTCTTCTAGCTGCGTGAGAGCTGTTTGGAAAACCTTTTGCAAGAATGTGCTAATGACTTAAGTGATTTTCAAAATCTTGTGAACAACGTGGTTTGAGAAATTGTTGTAATTTGTGAAGACATTGATTTTGATGGTGTTGATGCAGAAGATGTTAAAGAATTATCAGATTCCAATTGAAAAGGTTTCGGTGACAACGATCTTCTTGAAACTGAACAACAACACGCATATAAGGACAACAAACAAATGGAATGTGAAGATGAGGTTCCAAAGGAGATAACAATTAAAGAACTGGATGGATATTTCACAGTTTAGAATCACTTAAACAGCAAGTAATAGATTGTGCCCATTAATGATATCAGGATGTCATTATCCAGATGTTAATCGAAGAATGCTTGTTTGCCGAGGTCTAGAGAGTCATTTTGCTTATTATCGTAGAACTTATGCTGATAAGAAAAAACTAAAACTGCTCAAACGACTCTTGATAACTTTTTTTGATAAAAAATTGCAATAATTAATGTAGGTACAAACATTTATTAAACATTCACTTTGCATTCATTTTTTATCTTTCCTAAAAGAGTACCATATAAAACGAATTATTAATACAGTAATCGATCATGGACGAATTGTAATTTTTACCATTGATTATTATATTTGATTAACGGAATTTTGATATAAGCGGTAATATCGAGGGATTATTTAATCGTGTTAATCAAGGGATACCTGTAATTTAAATTGCACAACTTAGAAAAGAGCGCATCTGTTAATTATTAATTTTTTATTCCAATCCTACTCAAGAATGGTTGTAAACTGATAACATTAGTACCATGTTAGGTTACGAGTTAGATATGGAGAAATGCTTAAGTTTTGGCTATTCATGTTACCTTTTTACCATAGTGAAACTTAAAACATCACAATAGAATAGAATAAATGTGATAATTTATTAAGCAGCTGACATTTTGTTGGATTTCAAAATTGCACATGAAGGACAAAACGAAACTAAAGGCACTACACAACCAAGTTGTTGGAAACAATTTACATTGTAAGAGAAAAAAAACTAAAATCATATAGTGCACTCTCAACAGATGTTGCACTAAAGGTGGAATATTTCAAGACTGAAGTATTGAATTCAATACAAACTCAAATCTGGCAGCAAGCACTATGTTGATGACATGTTTGCTATTTTTCTCAACAGATACTCTCATTAAATGCATTTTTAGCAAATAAACATCCAAAAATATTCTTCCCTATTTAAAAAAGAATCATAAAACTGTCTATCCTTCCAATACACAATTTTCCATTCATAGAAAGCCAACACACACACGCTTGTGAATTAATATACCCAAAATATGGACTTCTGTTATTTTAAGACCACCTTATATGTAGCCATTCAGGATGTCATTATTAGTTCTTATTTTTTCTGATACACTTTGAATTGTTTCCAGTAACCTGTCACCTTGTATTGCGTTTTTATGCATAGAGAATGGTGTGAAATTCAGTAAACCATCAGCAAATTATCATATTTATTTTGTTTTTGTGTGGTGACCAGTCAGTAATATAAAGTTATCATCATCAAATTTCTAATCTGTATCCTCAGATATTAGGATAGTATTACATGAAAACATTACATCATTACTAACTTCCTATCAACAATTTTTCTCCAAATTTATCTTTTATCTGTCAAGACTCAAATATTACAAGATCTTACATTTTGGATTTCTAAGGCTCTTCTTACTGTATCAACCCACCTAGATCATGGTCTTCCTTTCAGTTTTTTTCCTGTCATCCTGACAAAAAAACAATTGTTTGCTGATGTTTCTACATCCATTATGTTTAAGTGACCATATCACCTGAGATTAGCTCTTCTAACAGATTCCTGATTGCAACAATATTGAGTTCTTTCCTAAAATCCTTGATTTTAATATGGTTCTGCCACTGATACCATCTATACACTCACCTAATTTTTCTTGAACTCTCACGTCCATGGTCTTTCATCAAGTCTTATTTCTAACCCAATTCTCTCAGATAACTAAGTTAAAATTGGTTTGAGCATTGTCATATACACAGCAAGTTTAATGATTCGACTAATTCCTATCTTGTTTCATACAAATTTATTCAGTTGACTTCCTACCATACCAGCTTTGCTAAGTCTGTTGTCCATTTCCATATTTAATTTACATTTTCAGTAAAAATTGTGCCTAAATAGCTGAAACATTTCACTTGTTCTACAGGTTCTCCATTCACAATGCAATTGATGTTTAAACATTTCTGCCTATTTTCATCATCATCAATTTCCTGACATGTACCCCTCAAGGAGTGTTTAAGCTACTATGAGAGCATTACAGGATTAAATTTACATTATTAATCTCCTATCTATAATTTTCCTCCAAATTAGTCTATTACTTGCAAGGTCAGCACTCTAATATTGTCATATCTAATATTTTGTTCTTCTAAGACACTTCTGACTGAATCACTCCAACTAGACCTTGGTCTTCCTCTGTATATTTTTTCCTGCCTTTCTGGCAAACATGTGCTTTGGTAACCTTTCTTTTCCATTCTATTTTAACTGACCATACCAGATTAGATTATCCCTGCTCACACATTCATGGATGCAAATAATGACAAGTTCCATCCTAATGTTTTCATTTTTAATATGATTCTGCCATTGATGTCATCTGTTCAGGCGTCCAATTTTTCTCAGAATTTTCATATATCTGGTCTCTAGTCTTTGATTTTTTAACCCAGCTCTTAGATCCATAACATAAACCCAGTTTGAAGATTGCCTTCTATATTGCTAGTTTAGTATTTTGGCTAATTTCTCTCTTTTTCCATATAAATTTACTCAACTGGCCCACACCATACTAGCTTTCTTTATTCTGTTATATATTTCCAAATTTAATTTTCCATCTTCATAAGAAAATCGTACCTAAATAGCTGAAATATTTTACTTGTTCTATAGGCTCTCCATTGAGAATGCAGCTGAAGTTTTCTAAGTTCTTGCTCATTTTCATGATTTTGGTCTTTTTTTATTGCTGATTTTCATGTTAAACTTGTTACAGCTGTTATGCAATTTAGTTAGAAAATCATGGAGACTTGCACTAGATGTGTTTAAGAGTACAACATTATTTGCATAAAGCAAAGAGCTAAGTTTCATGTCTCTGGCCGAGTTTAAAGGTGGCCGTACCAGCCTTGAAGATGATCCACGTGAAGGATCCAAAAAGTGTAACGACAACAGAAATAATTGATCAAGTGCACGATATGCTATTGGATGACCAACAAGTCAAAGTGCGTGAAATTACTGAGACTATAGGCATTTCAAAAGAACGTGTAGGATATATTTGGCATGAAGAATTGCAAATGAAAAAGATTTACACAAGATGGGTGCCGTGCTTGTTCACAGCTGATCAAAAATGAATTCGCATGAAAATCTCTGAACAGTGCTTGGAGCTTTTTAACAAGAATAAAACTGATTTTGTGCGTCGATTTATTACTATGGATGAGACTTTGATTCACCATTACACACCATAACCCAAACAGTGGATAGAAGCTGATTGTCCACCGCCAAAGAAGACAAAGTCGGTTCCATCAGTAGGAAAGGTCATGGCATCAGTGTTTTGGGATGCTAAAGGCATTTTGTTTATTAATTATCTGGAAAAGGTTAAAACAAGAATCAGGGAATATTATTCTGATCTTTTAACCAGACTAGACGAAAAAATTCATGAGAAAAGATTCGGTTTACAGAAGAAGAAGGAAAAATCATCTTTCATCAGGACAATGCACCTGCCCACAAAGGTGTTTTGGGAATGGGAAAATTAAGGAATCTGCACTATGAATTGGCTCCCTGAAATTATAAATTCGTTTTTTCATTGTTAGGCTGAGAACCATTCAGGCTACCTTCGTATTTTTAAAATGTATCCACTTTAATTATTCCTCTTTCAGTACCAAAAAGAGAATTCACCTGCTTAAATTTGGGCTATTTTTTTATGCGTGTGGAACATTTCGATACACCCAACACGATAATACCCGTCATACCTCTTCTTAAACTCATTCACAGACGAAGCAATCACAACCACCTCTGGCAACACATTCTACCCATTCACCATCCTCCAACAAAGTCTAGTCTAGTGATGACGAACCTTTTTACCCAGGTGTGCCAAACATCTTTTTTTTTAAATATTGACATTGTTGATGTGCCACTTGCATACATGCATTATAAATTTAACTACATAATCATAGATGGTGACTTATATCATATTAGGCTATTTATTTAATAGGACATTGATATAAAATCTATGAATTCGTATTGTACAATTAATTTAATAAAGTGAAATTACAAACTTACATTACATTTAATGACTTTTCTGTTGCTGAGTAATGGTAGAAAGTTGCTTTATAGGACTATAGTGTGTACATTTTAATGCTACATAGGCAGCACTCAAATCATTGCTCAATCTATTTCTCCCTTTCGATATGATATTATTTAAGGCAAAAAATAGAGTTTCACAAGAGTATGTAGAAAAGAAAATTGTTAGAAGAGCTTTAGCAAAGATTTTAAGAATGTGAAAGTTTTTGGGAAGGCTATTCCACACGCTTAGAATTTCACAGTCTGAATTTTTACACACAGTATCATGCAGACGTTTCCACTCAAGTTCGTCTAATTAATTTCTAAGAGCAATAAACTTCTTTTCCAGATAGGATTACACTGGAAGTCAGCTAGTTGCATTTCAAGATCTCTTAAATCCAACCACTCAAAGCCATCTAATTTAAGATCCATGAATTCTGTTTCATCAGGATACTTTATGAATTGGATTGTTTGTTCCAACATTCGAAATTGCTCAAATCTAGAAGAAAACTGCTCAAGTTACTGACTTTAGAACTTCGACAGATTGGTTGATATGTTGTTCACGATTTTTGGGGCTGGTTTCGTTAAAAAAATTTTTCACTCTTGGAAAATACTTAAAATTGTTACTTACTAAATCACGTTGAAATATTTTGAGTTTATTCTCAAAGCTCTTGATCGTGACAAATATAACATCGACAGATTTTCCGAAACCTTGCAATTGTATATTAAGTTCATTCAGGCGCAATGAAAAATCTGTGAAAAACATCAGCTTACTGAGCCAAGCAGAATCGTTCAACTGAAAAAATTCTTGCTCCATGCCCTTCGTATTTAAATATAATTTCATTTCATTTAAACATTCAACAAACCGTTCAAGTACTTGGCCATGACTCAACCATTGAATATTATTGTACATTAATAGACCATTGTACACTGATTCAACTTCACTTAAAAGTGAATTAAATTCTCTTTTGTTTAAAGAACTGGCAGCAATAAAATTAGTAACTTTTGTCACAATTCTCATCACATCATCCAAATCCTTTAAAGCCTGATTTCGCACACAGTGTCTCCTGATGTATAATACGGGAAACAAACCAGGGGATGACCAACATATTCTGTAAATTGTTTGATAAAACTAACATTACGGCCAACCATATTAGGCACGCCATCAGTTGTAATCGAAAATATTTTCGATAAATCTGTCTGTTTCTCACGGAACACTTTAACAACACAGTTGCATATGTCTTTACCTGTCATGTTTTGAGGTAAATTTTCTAACTTTATCAATTCCTCGTGGCATAGAATCACCATGAACATACCATGCAATAATAGCCAATCAAGCTGACGACATAATATCTGTAGTTTCGTCGAGACAAATGGAAAAACAATGCTATGAGTTCGAGTCTTGTTATATTTGATTTTCTATACTAGCATTCATTGATATAACTATCTTTAATAGTATTCCTACTTAATGGTAACTCTTTAATGTGCTTTACAATAGCTTCCTTATTATGAAAGTCCTCAAATAAAAATGGTGCACACTTACGAAAGCTTCTTTAATATAATCACTATCACATTGTATGTGAAATACTGTAACTTGCGGCTACTAAATTTGAAGGTCCTCAAACAAATTTAAAGTCCCTGATTTTCTATACTAGCATTCATTGATATAACTATCTTTAATAGTATTCCTACTTAATGGTAACTCTTTAATGCGCTTTACAATAGCTTCCTTATTATGAAAGTCCTCAAATAAAAATGGTGCACACTTACGAAAGCTTCTTTAATATAATCACTATCACATTGTATGTGAAATACTGTAACTTGCGGCTACTAAATTTGAAGGTCCTCAAACAAATTTAAAGTCCCTGATTGTGATTCTGCCAGTTTTATATGTTGAGATATGTATTCTTTTGCGTTCTTCAAAAGTCTTTTCTAGGAGCTCTTTGTGCTTAGTTTCAAAATGTCTACTTACATTCCAAGTTCTACTCACAGATAGCTCACAACACAATTTACAGAAAACTTTATCACCTCTATCAATAACACCATATTGTTCAGTCCAGGCAGCTTGGAAATTTCTTCCACTTCCTTTCTGTGATAATTTTAGTTTTTTATTAGTGCTAACTGCCATTGTAAAAGGGTTCACAAATTAAAAAAGGGCACAATTATATACAGCGGTAATTAAGCAGTAATAATTAATAAGAACTAACAATTACTGGAAATGAATTATACACCAGCAACTCAAATTACTTAAGTGGCAGACCATGCATGACTACCACTACTTCTTTCAGCAGGGTTGCCAGATTTATTACCGGTACGTTCGTAGCAACTTTTTACGTTATGCTACTAAATAGCAGCTATTTAGTAGGTTTTGTTACAACGTCATCATAAGTTGTTACTATTTGCATTATTTAACAAAATTTACTGAATTTATTGCAACTATAAAAATGTTTACATTATTTACTCAGATAAATTCAATATTTAATGTTGAAAATTATATTTTCTGTTAAAGTGGTTTTAAATATATTTAGAACTTGTATTACTCAGTCGAGGGAATTGGAATGCATGCATGAACGAATTTCACACAGAAGTCAAATGAAAAGTTTATAATATATAAAGCACGTATTTATAAGTTTGTATTGTATAATATTGATAATAATTTTTATTATAAGTTTTTATAATATCATATGCCTATGCAGAAATTATAATGATTAAGAAAGAAAATATAAACTTAAAATGCTCACTGTTTATAGGCTAGTTACAAAATAAAATAGAAATAAGCTAACTACAAAATAAAACAGAAATAGGCTAACTATAAAATATAATTCTTTCAATGAACCGAAACCTACCTGAGAGTGAGAGTGATCTTACATGATTTATCGCAGTTTTTTCATCAGAATACCAATATCTTTCAACATCCAAGGTGTGTCACCTGAAGCCCTCAAGTATGTCAGTGCTGACACGTGTGTCATAGGTTCACCATCACTGGTCTAGTCCTAATACCCTTGTTAACCACTCTTACAGAGTTTCTGGGGATGGCTCTCCTTTTACCGATTTTACTTTCAATATGTAGCTCAGTGGAAGTGGCGCTTGCATCCTCTGCGCTTGGCCGCATGAAGACAGACTTATAGTTCGAGTCCAGTCGCTGACTAGAGACTCTTTTTCTAAGCCTTTCTTCAACCAATTCCTCAGTTATTCGATCTGTGGTACGGGCACTGATCGAATAACTGGGAGAAAAACCCGAGTTTCTGGGTTTTTCTCCCAGAAACTCGGGTTTTTCATCTAGTAATCTCAAGAAAATCGACCATAGAACCCATATTATTTCAGACGGTAACATATCCTGTTATGGTTAGGTACCAAGAGATGGCAGCACTTGCTTGCTCGTCTCATCATCTGTGTGCTTATAATTAGTGATAGACATGGACCAGCTATCTCTAATTGGCTACTGGTGGAAATTGATCTGCCCACTCAGTCTTCAAAAGTTAGATAAGGCTTAAAGGCCTCGCCTACTCCCTAAGGGATTAAGAGGCGTTAACTAGCTTATTTGTTTAATGCCATTTTCTTTCATAATGCAATCCATATAAATGATGAATGAGACTGAAGGTAACGTGCATCCTTGTCTTATACCTGATTTTACATCAAGCCATTTTCCTGTATTTCCTTCAATTCTTACTGCTCACTTACAACTTAAATATAGATTATGCACTACTCTGTATAATGTTCCATTTACCCTATATATCTGTAGTGTTTTGAGAAGCTTTTTGTTGGGTGCCTTATCCTGCAAAATTTAAGTACACATCCATGTTATATTCCCATGATTTCTCAATTATTTTTCATAAAGTGAAAATCTGAAATCTTGACATCTATTTGGCCTGAATCCAGCTTGTTATTCTCCCAGTTTCTCTTCCACAATTTTTTCTCACTTTTTTTCACATATGCTTGCATAAATCTTACTAGAAACACTTAGAGAAATTCTTCTGTAATTCTCAAATTCAGCTTCATCCCCCCCCCCCCCTTTTTTTTTTTTTTTTTTTTTCACAGGTGGGAACCATGAAAATACTAATTTAATCATTTGGAATTTGATCTTCTGACCAGGCCCTCTAAATTATGCAGCATAGCCACTGAAAAACTTTTATACCTCTATATTTGAGCATTTCTGGTTGAATATCAAAATTAGCACTGAAATTAAATTAATAAAGGTATGAAAACCCCACTGATTTGGAGATCAGGTTTCAGGATTGTAGAAGTTCACATTCTGGAAGTGTTGGTGATTTGTATGGTGCAAGGCTTGTCAAATGAAAAAAATGAACCATAAGCAAAACTGTGTATTGGATTTGAAGTCAAATGGGGAAAGTCACAGATATACAGAAAGAAAACAGTAGGCGAAAAAACATAACCTTGTAGAATACCAGCATTAGTTGAAAAGTTTCAGCATAAAAATCTATCTGCCATCATACATAATATGCAGCCAGGTAAAAAAGCTAGAAACCCATTTGCAGAAGTCAAAAGACACATCAGATGAAAGAAGCTTACATAAGAAGAATTTGAGCCAAACCCAATTAAATACCTTATAGATATCTGAGCAACCACTTGAGATTTTCCAAACTTTTCTGCGGAATTTGTTCAAAGGTAGATAACATAAACAAGAACATGACTGTTGTTCAACAGCAGAAGGAATCTATAAAGTCGGTCATTTATTAGTTGAAAAGATTCGAGGTAGCATAGAAGCTGAATGTTAATGGTTTTTTCTTCATTACTTTAGAAAGAATTGAAGTGAGCAAAACTGGACAGTTATTAGATGCCAAAGATTTGTTGCACTTCTTAGAAATAGGTTTAATACAGAATAATTTTCCAGCTACAGAACAGATACAACTGGAACAGGAAATAATTAAAAGATGATAATACAGAGCAGGAATTGACTCTGGAGCACAAACCTTCAATACAGTCAGAGAAATGCCATCACAGTCAGGAGACTTTTTTTGGTATTCAGTTTGGACATGATTTTTCTGATCAACATTAATCATCTATGCAAGAATGAGAGGAAAAATAAGAAGACAGAAAACTGTTTTTTTTCTATAGGTAATGATATCATGGAACCATCCAAGTGCAAAAAGAGATGGAAGCACATCTGTTGAGAAGTTATAATCAGTAGTGAGAGCATGACTGCTATTTGCACAATACAAGTTGTTTGCTTTTAACTCTTTCAGAAAATGTCAAAACATCAATTGTGATATGCTCAATGTTTCTTGAGCATACTTCTTGAGAGTACTTCTTGGAGCACCAAAGCATACACCAACCAAGTCAAACAACATGGAATGGAGAATAAATGTGCTCATACCAATAATATAGTCATTCATTCAGTTTATTTATTTATTCATATGGAGTTTTCCTCCCTTTTTCTCCCCGTCCCTATTGGGGTGAGTTGAGCCTCCTCATGGGGGTGGGTAAGCATTTATGGCTGTAGATCCGTGTGTGTTCACGGGGCTGGTTTGCCTGCTTGCAGGATGAAAAACACCATATAAACTAGCGGGAAAAATCCTACTGCCCATGCCCAAGACTGGCTAACTTGGCTATGGCTAAGGAAGATCCTAAAATTTCTCACGTCTTTGATGGGAATCGAACCAGGGACACTCCTTCCCCAGTCATATGGTTGCAAAGCACACAGCCACTAGGCTAACCGCACGTACATACATTCAGTGCAAATATTTGAATCAGAAGAATGATTCAAACACTTGTATTGGATATTCCAATAATCCAACAGAGAAATACAACACAGAAATCAAGATCATCCTCCATGGTCTGAATTGCATAGTGGACAAAAAAAGACATTCATAACATAATTAGAAGTGTCAATAGTCACAAAGAGATCTAGAGTGTTTGAAGAGTAGTTAGGATTATCTTATCTGATATTCTAGTAGACATGTGAGCAATCTGAGTAAGGGTTACTGGGGACAGCAAACGTCTCAGCATCTCTACTCAATATGTGCATATGGAAAAGGAAGGAAAGCCAGCTGGAGCAGTGAACATTAAAATCTCAAAGAAAGAAAATCAGAGTTAAGCATGGGTGATGGCATTAGAAGAGCAAGAAAGATAACAAATGAATCTAACAGAATGAGCTCAGAGATTTTTAGCCAAAAAATATCAAAAAGAGGAGATTCTAAATGAACACTCACTTTTTCTCTCTAAAATGGTATATCAGAGTAAACATATGCATAAATTCCACCTTCAAGATGAAAAGAGTTTTAGAAGAAAAACGTGAAGGAAATAGTATTATTGTGGAGGATCTTGTGAATTTTTTTTTTTTTTTTGTAGACATTATTTATAATTTCAAATTCATGCTTCAGTGCCTGCTCACTGGAACAAATTTTAGGGCTTTATGTCTGAGAGTGCTGATGACCTAGTTTTTGTGTTGGATGGTAATATCAATCTTTGTGCACATATTGACTTATGTGCACACGCTTGTATGTAGATTTATGGTGAGCAGGCTTTGAAGAATGAATATGAGATTATTAGCCAAACCTTTATGTAGAATGGCTACAACAAAAAAACAGTTCATAAGATCCTACACAATAATGCTGAAAGGTAAAAAAGATTACAAAAATGCCATGGCCATACCATATATTTCCCTAATGTATGGGTAAAAAATAGAAGGAACACTATGGAAATACGATATTAAGGCAACATTCAAATCTCCTGCAAAATTAAAAAGCATACTTAGCTCATCCAAAAATCCCCTTCCTTACCTTGCCCACCTGGGGGTTGACAAAATCCAGTGCATCTGCAACTTACTGCATACAAGGGAAAACAGAACGCACAATTCTAATAAGAAAAGATGAACACTGAACACAAATTCTACATTAAATTCCTTCACTATGGTAAAACAGGGAACCAAGTCCTTATGCTGTACCAAACCTGGTTTGAAAGAAAATTCAAAGAAGCTTCTGAGATACTATTCATCATCCTAATCTCAAAAAGAATGATGGATTAGCAATTCCAAGAGTCTGGAAGACTAATCTGTAAACCACATAGCAGTCCGAAGAACATGATGGCAGAACACACACACACACACACACATATATATATAGGTTGGTCTAGTGGTAGAGCCTCTACTACTAATGGCTCGCAAAAAGTAAAGCAAGTTTGAGCGTGGTTAGTAGTTGGAAGGATTTCAATCATTGGATGCCGTTGGCACAGTCTCCCTCGATGAGTCTTTGGACTCCCTGGAGGTGTCACATAATAATAGTAATAACCCTAACACAAGAAAACCTAAGGATAACAGGATTGTTGAGGAGCATTTTATGTAGTTCCACTTTTAATAATTTATTATTGTATTATACTTTATTATTATTATTAATAATATTTGACCTCCAATAGTGTGTACCTCCAACAATGAGTCCCTGACTCATTGTGGGAGGTACACACTATTACACACAATGCTCGTCCAACTGTGCTTTAAACTGATTCCATGTGCCTACACCCACAACAAGCTCAGGCAATGCATTTATTATTTTATTATATTCATTTTTTTTTACACATCAGAGGTCAGGCTAGTATAAATGATAGCATACTTGTATGTATTGTCATGTAGCTTGTATGTCTTGATACATGTATTCCTGAGATGATCTTGATAGAGACTGAAACGTCAAGTGTTATTTTTCTTAATCGTGAGTAAAGTAATAGTGCTAACAATGTGTTTTTGTCTCCATAAATTCTACACTGAAATCTCAAGGATTATATTTTCAGTCTCTTTCCACATCTCTTTTCCAACTTCAGGTTTATATTTTATTGCTTTCTTTGCTAGTCTTTCCTCTTCAATTCGTTATATGTTCCCTCCAGTTCCTTTGGTGTTTGTTTATTTTATCATTTATTGCATGTATCTGTAATTCCTTCCTTATTTCATCATTTAATTTCTATCCATTTCTTCTACATCCTTTAATTGCTGTAATAAATTTCATTTTAGCTGCTCCTATTTTATTTTCATCTTTATATATATATATATATATCCAGTTTTCTGAACCATATAATATTGTTAGTATTGCCATGACTTAATAAAATTTTAACTGTTTCCTTTTTTGTTTGACTTTTATTGTTTGTGTTATAGTACCAGAGATTAGTTGAAAACAGTGTAGTTTATCTAGATCCTAATTATTGAAAATCTTGCTTGTTCTATAGCTTGGTTATCAGTGGTAATTTTAATTCATATGAGATATTTATCCCAAAATGCCAGTTTTAGTTTTCTTTAAAAATGTGTATATTGTATTTACCCCTTCGCTGCTGCAAATAAACAGTAAGCAGATCTCTAAATTCCTCTTTTTTTATTTTTGTTTTACCTGTTTCATGTGCAAAAAGCATCGTGTTTATTGTTATATGTTGCTTGATGTTTATTCTTGAATTTACCATGGATTTCTACTTCCTTATCAAACATCTACATATATATTAAATAAGGTAGAAGAACGCATGCATCCCTGTCAGACTTCCATTAGTTTCTATTTCTTCAGATACACATTCATTAATATTTATGATTGCAGCTATATCAACATATAAATTCTTAATTGCATTTAACAACTGTTTTATTTTAACAACAGTCTCATCTTCTATTATATAACATAATTTTGTCTATTTATTTAGTCAAAGGCTTTTTCATAATCAATAAATGTCAAGTGAGTCAATTAATTAGATCCTCATCCCCCACTATGGTTTTAGTGTAAAAACGTCATCAATGCAACTTCAACCTGTTCCTCTAAAAATAAACTATCAGCAATGGCAAGTGTTTTATTAAAAAAATCTTAATTATATAATTTACATGCTGTCATAATAGGCTAACTCCTGGTAATTTTCACAAAAACTTCAATCTCCCTTTTATGAAATTCGTTATATGTTCCCTCCAGTTCCTTTGGTGTTTGTTTATTTTATCATTTATTGCATGTATCTGTAATTCCTTCCTTATTTCATCATTTATGAAATTGATATTATTTTAGACTTTTTTTTTTTTTTTCTGTTCTTCAGTACTGCAGGAAATCCAACAGAATATTAACAAATTTAGGAACCAAACTTTAAAAGGGATCTTTCTGAGCAATAAATACAAAATGTTATATTCAGGCAATAACAATCAAGGAAGAGAAGGAGTAGCCATAGTATTCAACACTAAATACGAGGCTAATCTTCTTGAATAGCAGTCTCAAGTAGAGTGATATGGGCAAATATGAGAATGGGGGAACTGGACAATGAGACTTATTTGAGCCTATGGTCCCACAGAAGGTTCCACTAAGATAGAAGGGGAGGAATTTTTTGATGCTTTAGAGAAAGCAACTGACACAATGAAAAAGGAAAAGTTGATCGTTGTTTGGGGATCTAAATAGCAGAGTAGGAAATGATTGTCAGACATACAAAAATATTTTGGGAAAATTTGGAGAGAAAAGAGCAAAGCTAATAATAATGGCAAATATCTGTAGGATTTCTGCTCAGGACATGGACTGGTTATTACTAACACCATGCTCCAACATAAAAATGTGCACAAATTCACATGGAGAGAAGAGGCAAGGAATAAGAAAACTCTCATTGATTATGTTATTGTTGATAGTGATGTTTTTTCCCTGGTGCAGGACACCAGAGTGTACAGCGGATTTGAAATTGTAAGCTATCACTATTTAGTCTTGAGCAAGATAAAATTGAATTTTATATCGAAAAGAATAACATGTAAGAAAGTTTTAAAGTTTTTGAGCAGCTCTCAGATGTGAACTGTAGACTAAAATACACAAAGATTGTTGAAGAAAAAAGGAAAGAGTTTGAGAACAGGAACCAAACCTTGGAGATTCAGTGGCAAGCCTTGAAGAAAACCCTGACTGATTCAGCTAGAGAGGCATGTGTTGAGGTTGTCTGCAAGGATAGAAAAATCAGAACTCCATGGTGGACACAGGAAGTTAAAGAGGCAGTGAAGGAGAAGAAGAAAGCATATCAAGAGTTCCTGGGAAATAAGTCTGCTTGTGCTCTTAGAGAATGCAGAGACAAATGTAAGAAAACTAAACACTGTGTAAAACTAGCTAAACAAAAGTCATGGGAAGACTTTGGCAAGAACATAGAAAATAAATATCAAGAAAGTTGTAAGATATTCTGGAGGTTGTTGAAGAAGTTTAGAAATGGAGGAAAGAGTGCTGTAAAAGGAGTTAGAGATAATAAAGGTGACATGAAAATGGGAGAAAAAGATATCCTTCAAGTATGGAGTAATTACTTCGAAAAATTGCTAAATGAAACAAGCAGTGATAGCACAGTGGTAAAGATATCCTTCAAGTATGGAGTAATTACTTCGAAAAATTGCTAAATGAAACAAGCAGTGATAGCACAGTGGTAAAAAACACTCAACAGGCATACAGTCAGGAATACATATCCATACTTGAAGTAAAAAAAGCCATCCAAGGCTTGAAATGTGGAAAGGCAGCAGGAGTAGATGATATTCGACCAGAAATGCTGAAATATGGTGGCATAAAAGTCTTACAGTGGCTGCACTGCATAGTTCAGAAAGTCTGGACAGAGGGATGAATTCCCGATGATTGGAGTAAAGCTCTAATAGAACCCCATATATAAAAAGAGAAATAAAACTGAATGTGAGAATTACAGAGGTATTTCCCTACTGAGTGTTCCTGGCAAGATTTATGCAAGTATACTTGAGAAACAGTTGAGAAGAATTGTGGAAGAAAAGTTTGGTGAAGAAAAAGCTAGATTCAGGCCAAATAGAGGCTGTCAGGATCAGATCTTCACTTTACGACAAATAGTTGAGAAAGCATAGGAATATAACAAACATCTATATTTAAGTTTTGTCGATCTGGAAAAGGCATATGACAAGATGCCCAGAGAGAAGCTATTCAATATGCTACAGTCATATGGTGTCAATGAGGCATTATATCAAGCTATACTTAGTCTTTATTTGAGTTGTAAGGCAGTGGTTAGAATTGAAGGAAGTACAGGAAGATGGTTTAATGTTAAATCTGGTATGAGACAAGGATGTACATTATCCCTCTGTTATTCATTATCTATATGGATCACAATATATAGGAAAGTGGTATGAAACATGATATCAAAATTGGAGATGTTGATCTCAGCTCTTCGCTTTATGCGGACGATGTTATACTTGTAAATAAATCCACTACAAGTCTGCAAGATTCCCTGACTAAATTGAATAACTGTTGTAATAGATATAGTATGAACATCACCAATAACAAGATAAAGATAATGAAAATAGGCAGAAGCATCGAAAATGTCAACTGCGTTGTGAACGGAGAACCTGTGGAACAAGTAAAATATTTCGGCTACTTTGGCACGATTTTCAGTGAAGATGGTAAATTAAATATGGAAATAGACAACAGAATCAACAAAACTGGTATGGTAGAAAGTCAAATGAATAAATTCATATGGATAGAGAAATTAGTCGGAACACTAAATTAGCTGTATACAAGACAGTGTTCAAACCAGTTTTAACTTATGGATCTGAGAGCTGGGTCAGAAGTAAAACACTTGACCAAAGACTAGAGACCACAGATATGAGAGTCCTGAGAAAGATTAGAGGCATGAACAGATGGCATCAATGGCAATATCATATTAAAAACGAGGATATTAGAAAAGAACTTGACATTGTCAGCATCCAGGAATGCGTTAGCAGAGCTAATCTCAGGTGGTATGGTCACTTAAAAGAATGGGCGAGAAAAGATTAGCAAAAAAAGTGTTCTCTGCCAGGTTGGCAGGAAAACGACCCAGAGGAAGACCAAGATATCATCAACATAATGTGTATCAAGGATTTAGGCCTAGCATGGCCTGTTTGGGCGTTAGAAGTCATTGTTGAATTAAGAGGACGTCCTGGTTTTCTTTTTCCTAATGGCTTGTACTTGAAGGCTTGTTTTGGTAATCTTTCTGTTTTCATTCTTTGAACGTGTTCCATCCATTTATATTTATATTTTTTAATTTTTTCTATTACTGGTTCTTGGTTTAATTCTTTCATAATTTTTTCATTTCTTTTGTGATCAAATAGGGTATACTTTGCAGTTTTTCTCATAAACTTCATTTCTGCTGTTATTAATCTTCGTTTGTCTTTTTGTTGTATTGTCCAGATTTTGCTTCCATACATTAAGACTGGTAGGGCTAATGTATTGTATACTTTTAGTCTGGTTTGTTTTTGAACTAGGTTTGGTTTAAATATAGAGTTAATTATTACACCTGTTATTTTTAAATATTTTGCAATTTTTACATTTATATCTTTTTCATATGTGATCATACATCCTAGGTAGTTAAATGAATTCACCTGTTCTAAGATCTTGTTATCTATTACTATTTTAGTTCTTGATGGATCTTGTCCTTTAAAGGCCATAGTTTTTGATTTTTCTGTTGATATTTTCATACCATAATCTTTGGCAATCTCATTTATATCTAAACTAGCTTTCTGTAAGTTATCTTCAGAATTTGTAATTATTATCTGGTCGTCAGCAAAAAGGAGAGTGTTTAAGTTCACTGGAGGAGAAAGTTTAATGCCTTGATGTAAATTTTTATTCCATTTTATTATTATTTCATTTAAGTAGATATTAAAAAGAGTTGCTGAGAGGGGACATCCCTGTCAGATCCCTTGGTTTATCTCTCTCGTACATGATAGCTTGTGATTTAATCTTATTTGTATTTGATTATTTTCATATATACTTGTGATAGCTTTTAGGATATTATTTGGTATTTGTCTTTCTTTTAATATGTAAAATAATATGTTTCTTTTAACTTTATCAAATGCTTTTTCAAAGTCAATAAATGCAACATGTGTTTCTAAATTGTATTCTCTTCTTTTCTCTATTATTAATTTTAGGCAAAAGGCCGGGTCTATACATGATCGTCCTTTTCTAAATCCATTCTGTACTTCTAAAATAAAGTTTTCGGAATATTTCGTTAGTTTGCTATTTAAGATTCTGCTATATATTTTGTAACAGGAATTTAGTATACTGATATCTCTATAGTTTTTAGGGGTCATCTCTATTACTGTTTTTAAAGATAGGAATTACAATTGCTTTTTTCCATTCTATTGGGGGGATACTAGTTGAATAAATTTTATTTAAAAATAATAACAATCTTTCTTTGAATCTTGTTTCTGCATATTTATATAGTTCTGAACCTAGCTTATCTTCTCCAGATGATTTTCTGTTTCTTGTTTCTTTCAGGCTGATTTCTAATTCTTCTTTAGTTATTTCTTTTTCATTAATTGTTTGCCAGTTGTCTTTTTTAAAATATTTATTTGTCCACAATTCTGTGGAGTAACTTAGAAATTCTTCTAATTTCAATTCGGTGTTTAATGTTATGTTTTAGCAAAACAAGTGTTTTCTGCCAGGTTGGCAGGAAAATGACCCAGAGGAAGACCAAGATATAGGTGGATTGATACTCTACAAAGTGCCTTAGATGATAGTAATATAAGATCTGATAATGTTGGAGTCTTGACAAGTAACAGACTGATTTGGAAGAAAATTGTAGATAGGAAGTTAGTAATGATGTAATTTTTCATGTAGTACTATTATATTATGTACACCCCTTGAGGGTACATGGCAGGAATTTGATGATGATGATGAACTTTAAAAGGGGTATGATTATATATGATTAACTCTAAGGTATTTTGTAAAAAGTTTTTTCACTTGGTTATAAGTTAAATTATACTTGCTAGGAAATTATATTCCTGTTTAATCCTTTATCCAAGTGTAAACAAACAAAGTTTGCATGTGAAGTATATTCATGACTAGGCTACTTGTACATGCAACCTGAATAAAGGTTGAAACTGGTCTGGGTAGTGACCCTTCCCATAATGCATAGAATTATACATGTCTGAAAAGGTGTGCACTTTACATTATAGGATACTGTAAAAATAATCATATTAAAAATTTCTGAATATTTTTACGTATTAATTTTGCTTGTTAGTTTTGTTTTCATACACGCAGTGTCTGCACTTGTGATGTGCTCGTTATGAAAATATTATGTTAGAAGTAATATGTAAAAAAAAGTAAAAATATTGAAGTACTTACTTAATTGATTATTTGTATTATTTATAAGAAAGTTTATTGTGTTTTTAAATGTTGAATTTTGTGTTTATGAAAGACTTTCTTCAGCGCTGGTGGATACAGCGAGTCAGCCATATTATTACAATGCGTAGTTTCTGACGTTGTTGAAGTGCGCATGCTCCCGGAGTGAACTTGATGTTTGATTGACAGCTGACAAAGAAAGCGTTGCGTATCCAAGTTACAGTGGTAAACAAGAGAGCGTTCGGAAAGTTTTTAGAACACTGGCCGAGGAATATTCAAGTTGGAAGGAACTTGATTTTTTTTGTGTGCGGCAGTTAAAAGGAAATTTCATATTGTATTCCGAAAAAGGAATAGTGGAAATAATATGTTTCAAGAAGGAATAAGTAAAGAAAGGGGGAATCTTGAAACTAAGTTTTTATAAACTGGCCAAGATATATTCAAGTAGGAAGGAACTTGAATTTTTTTTGTGTGCGGCAGTCAAAAGGAAATTTCATATTGTATTCCGAAAAAGGAATAGTGGAAATAATATGTTTCAAGAAGGAATAAGTAAAGAAAAGGGAAATCTTGAAACTAAGTTTTTATAAACTGGCCAAGATATATTCAAGTAGGAAGGAGCTTGATTTTGTTTTGTGTGAGGCAGTAAAAAAGAATTTTAAAGGGATCCTGAAAATGAAGTACAGAACCTTGTAACTTCTGGAAAAGAGCCTTAACAGGAAGAGAAAAAGACTATGAACATTTTTTTGTGATTTGTGAAAGAAAAAGTGTTTTGTCTTAAGAGTAAGTTTATATTTTTTAAATAAGGCCTTGGATCCATATAATCTAGTTGTAGTTATGTATTTTTACTAGAAGTGTATATATATTGTTTTAAGTTTTATTAAATGTGTTTATTTTGTACTTGGTACTGAGTCAATGATTAGTTGGATTCTGAGAGAGTGAGTTAAAGTCATTGCACCAATTGGAGTGAACTCTTTGTGCAAATATAATAACATATAGGGACACTCGGAGTCAAAAATAAAAATAATTGTTAGTAAACTAATATTATTTATAATACGCATTATAAATAATAATGGCGCAGCCTATATAGAAAAATTCATTAAATATTAACAATGGCGCAGTCGACGACAGGATAATTGGTTATGACTAAACTATTTTAGAATCCAAAAGGCAAATCTTGACTCAAATCAAAAAAAAAAAAAATGGCTACAGAAAATAGTAATATTAGTAGTAAAGTTCCTTCAGTTAATGATGAAGAATTTTTTAGGTTAATAAATCCAACCTTAGTAATACCTTCTTTCTCAGGTGATAGTAGTGAAAGCATAGAAACATTTTTTAGGTATGCAGAAAAAATTAAAGATTTAGGGAATTGGTCAGATTTTCACTTGTTAATTATACTTCGTAATAAATTGTTGGGAAAAGCCAAAACATTTTTGAATACATCTCCTTTACTACGAGATACTGACAATTATGCAACCTTTAAAAGTTTGCTAATATCAGAATTTTCAAATGTAAGAGAATTAGGGCCAAACATTTGGAAGATTCAACAGTGTATCCAAGGTAATAAGGAATCTGTTTCTGAATATTATCATAGATTGTGGACCATTGCTCATGGATTCAATATTTCATCTGAAGAGAAATCCTCTTTAGAATGGTTGCTCTTTAATCAATTTAGGCTTGGCCTTAAGGATAATTTAAAAGAAACAGCGTATAAGAAAAAAGTTAGAAATCTTGAACAATGTTTTGAGCTTGTTAAAGAAAAGGAAGAAAGATTAAGAGATATTTTTCATTCCTCAAGCAATAAGCAAGTAAATTCTTTTCAGCATAATCAACTTCATTCTTCTAGCATTGTGGGTACTGATAAAATGAGAGAAGAAAAGCTTCAAAGGGGTAAAGCTGAAAATAAAAAGAAAAAGTCTAAGGAAACTTCTGTGAATTTTACTAAGGATATTCCAGAATCTGATTCCAGGGTAAAATTACATGATTTGGAAAAATATGAGGAACTGAAAACATTTCTGAGTGAAGAAATAGAAAGACAACAGAGACCCATAGCTCAAGGACAGGAATTTCTATTTAAGATGATGTCGGATTTAACAATATCAAAAAATCTTACAGATAATCAATCTTTTTCTTGTAAATCTGATAGCATTAACAGGAATAAAGCATCTCATAGGAGATACATTCCAAAATGTTTTAGATGCAATAAACAGGGTCATTTTGCTAAAGATTGTTATGTTAGAGATAGATCTTGTTTTCAAAATAAGAAATCAGAGAATAAAAGTAAATCTGGAATTAGTTATTATTCCAATATTATACTGGCAAGGACAGAAATGTCAAACTATTCACTAAACATGGGTAAAGCCAAAGACAGCTATAACCATAAAAGAAAGTTTGATGTAGCATTAGCTCCTTGTGCTAATGAAAGTAATCCTTTAACAGTATTACAAGGATTTATTGAAGATGTACCTTGTGAAATCTTACTTGACACAGGTGCACACATTTCACTCATTTCTTATAGCTTATTTAACAAAATTAAATCTCTAATTCCAAATGATATTTCAGTTTTAAGCAATCCAATTAAGTTAAAAGGAATATTTGAATCTGAAATTTCAGCTTATAAGCAAATCAATGTCTTTATTTCAATTCCTTGTTTTCCATTAAAAGTTTCTCATTCTTTAATTGTTCTTCCAGAATCTTCAAATCCAAATGTACAAATAATATTTGGAATTGATTTTCTGAAACGTCATAGGTTTGTGTGTAATTTTGTTGATAATACAGTATCATTGTGTGGAGTAGAATGCTGTTTGGATAGGAAATCAGGTGACAGTGGAAAATTAAAGCAGTCTCCTGAAGTTTTTCTAGATACTAGTGATAGTGATCAAGTATTTAATATTGAAACTCTAAAGAATAAGGATCCTAGTATACAAATTTGGGAAAAGGATAAGATTATCCAAGCTCAGAAGGATGATCCCATACTAAAAACTATTTATGAAGCAGTATTGAAAGAGGAAACTCAACTAGATACATTTTTGAATCTGGATAACTTGTATTTAGATAAAGATGGGTTACTCTTATCTAGACAAATGGAAGATGGAAAGTTGAAGGTGAAAATATTGGCACCAACTGAAATGATTCCTTGGATTATGTATACTTTCCATGATTCTGACTTAGCAGGACACCAAGGGTTTTCTAGAACTTTGGAAAGAATAAAGGATCGTTACATCTGGAAAGGTATGAAGAGTGATATACTCACGTATGTCAAGTCATGCCATAAGTGCCAAATAAGATCCCCTTTTAGAGGAAAAGCTCCTTTACAACCATTTCCAATTCCAACTAGACCATTTCAAGCTGTTGCTATTGATGTAGTAGGTCCTCTACCAATTACTAAAAAAGGAAATAGGTATATTCTAGTAATCATAGACATGCTAACTAGATTTCCTGAAGCAGTATCAATGAAAGACCAATCTGCAAAAACTATTGCAAGAAAGTTTTTGAATATGATAGTTTGTAGATATGGAACTCCTCAGACCTTACTTTCAGATCAAGGAGCAAATTTCACATCTGAACTATTATTACAGTTATGTAAATTGCTTAATGTTAAGAAGATTTTTACAACACCTTATCATCCGCAATGTAATGGTATGTGTGAAAGACTAAATAGAAATATAAAGCAAATACTTTCAAAGTTGGCAAACACCAAAATGAATGATTGGGATACACATATCTCTCAAACATTATTTGCATGTAGGTCTGCTTTTCATTCTGCTATCAAGGAAAAACCATCTTTTGCATTATATGGTTTTGACCCAGTTTTTCCTAATGAACTTGTTTCAGTTATTCCAAATACAGGATACAGTGATATAAATGAATATTTAGAATTAGTAATAGATAAGTTTTCCACTACTCATAGACTAGTAGGT
Source organism: Typopeltis vanoorti (assembly GCF_054136105.1). Lineage (NCBI taxonomy): Eukaryota > Metazoa > Arthropoda > Arachnida > Uropygi > Thelyphonidae > Typopeltis > Typopeltis vanoorti. The sequence continues at coordinate 29,076,084 of NC_143570.1, forward strand.
GAAATAAGTAAATTAAGTGCTCAGAAAACTAGACAATATATAAATCGCTTTAGAAATTATAAATCTTTTGTACCAGGTGATTTAGTATTGTTAGATGATAAATCTAGTATTAAAAGAGTTGGGAAATTAGGAAAGAAAGCCTTAGGTCCATTTAGAATTTTAGACAATTTTTCTCCTGTAAATTTTAGAATTCAAGATGTCAATAATCCTAGTAAAATTTTAAATGTACACTCTGATAGATTAAAAAGGTACTTTTTGGGAAATAAAAATTTAGTTACTTTAGGTGATAATATGAATAAAATATTGAAGGATGAATGTAGTTTTCCTAATACTAATTGTGAATCTTATTCAAAGTTAAATGATAGGAAAGGGAATAGATCTAATATTCATAATTCAAATATGCAGCGAAAGAAAAAATTAAACTTTGGTAAAGTGAACCAAAATACAAGAAATTTTAGAAATCCTAAGACACATGTTTCAGATGATGTACAATGTAGGAAAAATGATAATCAAATTGATTCTAACATTGATGAAAGTATAGCGGAATTTCATAGGTTGATAAATATAGGATTAAATAAGAAAAGGGAAGTTAAAGATACCTCAAATTTAGTTAGTAAGGATAAGGAATCCCAGAAACTTTTAGAATCTCAAAAACCTGTAGAAACTGATTCTGATAGTGATGATTCTATAGATTTAGGACATCATTCAAGTAGTTTAAATGAAGTGTTTGAAAGGTATAAAAATGAAATTTTTAAGTATACTAATTTGGAAGAAGAAAGTTCAGAATTATCTCTAGTGTCAGATGATTCTGAAACTAGTGATTCAGAAGATATACATAATGATTAGATAATTAGATTAGAACTTAAAATATAACGATCTTGAAATAAATATTAAAAGTTTGTTTAGATGTAGGTTAAATATAAAAAAAAATTTTTTTTTTAAAAAATTTTTTTTCACAGAAAAATGAAACTGATGTAAAAATAATCATATTAAAAATTTCTGAATATTTTTACGTATTAATTTTGCTTGTTAGTTTTGTTTTCATACACGCAGTGTCTGCACTTGTGATGTGCTCGTTATGAAAATATTATGTTAGAAGTAATATGTAAAAAAAAGTAAAAATATTGAAGTACTTACTTAATTGATTATTTGTATTATTTATAAGAAAGTTTATTGTGTTTTTAAATGTTGAATTTTGTGTTTATGAAAGACTTTCTTCAGCGCTGGTGGATACAGCGAGTCAGCCATATTATTACAATGCGTAGTTTCTGACGTTGTTGAAGTGCGCATGCTCCCGGAGTGAACTTGATGTTTGATTGACAGCTGACAAAGAAAGCGTTGCGTATCCAAGTTACAGTGGTAAACAAGAGAGCGTTCGGAAAGTTTTTAGAACACTGGCCGAGGAATATTCAAGTTGGAAGGAACTTGATTTTTTTTGTGTGCGGCAGTTAAAAGGAAATTTCATATTGTATTCCGAAAAAGGAATAGTGGAAATAATATGTTTCAAGAAGGAATAAGTAAAGAAAGGGGGAATCTTGAAACTAAGTTTTTATAAACTGGCCAAGATATATTCAAGTAGGAAGGAACTTGAATTTTTTTTGTGTGCGGCAGTCAAAAGGAAATTTCATATTGTATTCCGAAAAAGGAATAGTGGAAATAATATGTTTCAAGAAGGAATAAGTAAAGAAAAGGGAAATCTTGAAACTAAGTTTTTATAAACTGGCCAAGATATATTCAAGTAGGAAGGAGCTTGATTTTGTTTTGTGTGAGGCAGTAAAAAAGAATTTTAAAGGGATCCTGAAAATGAAGTACAGAACCTTGTAACTTCTGGAAAAGAGCCTTAACAGGAAGAGAAAAAGACTATGAACATTTTTTTGTGATTTGTGAAAGAAAAAGTGTTTTGTCTTAAGAGTAAGTTTATATTTTTTAAATAAGGCCTTGGATCCATATAATCTAGTTGTAGTTATGTATTTTTACTAGAAGTGTATATATATTGTTTTAAGTTTTATTAAATGTGTTTATTTTGTACTTGGTACTGAGTCAATGATTAGTTGGATTCTGAGAGAGTGAGTTAAAGTCATTGCACCAATTGGAGTGAACTCTTTGTGCAAATATAATAACATATAGGGACACTCGGAGTCAAAAATAAAAATAATTGTTAGTAAACTAATATTATTTATAATACGCATTATAAATAATAATGGCGCAGCCTATATAGAAAAATTCATTAAATATTAACAATGGCGCAGTCGACGACAGGATAATTGGTTATGACTAAACTATTTTAGAATCCAAAATCCAACATATCCATTAGTGAATACAAGGCACTACAAGAATTGAAGAGAAACAAAAAAATAGTGATCACCAAAGCGGATAAGGGGAACGCCACTGTGGTACTCAATCTTAAAGACCACACAGGTAAGCTCAAGGCTTTATTATTAGATCGTTCCACTTACCTCCCCATTGATTACAATCCCACCAACTCACAAATTAGAAAACTCCATAGGCTCCTTAAGAAGGTCATTTCTTGGCCTTTGGAGATTACCAACAGACTAAAACCCCATAACTCTAGACTCCCCCGCATATATTGGCTCCCAAAAATACACAAAGAAAATGTGCCATTACGTCCCATAGTGGATGGCATTGATTCCCCCACTTACAAACTAGCCAAGCATTTAGCCAAAGCGCTCTCACACTATACTGGCAATACACCATCACACATAAAAAACTCAGCCCACTTCAAAGCAAGTATAGAAAACCTTGCACTCCAACATAATGACATAATGGTCAGTTTTGATGTCTCCTCCCTATTTCCGAATGTCCCCCTCAAAGAAACCTTAGAGCTAATCCAAGCTAAATTTCCTCCCGATATCTCAGCCCTATTTCAGTTTACAATGAACTCAGGCTATTTTGTTTGGCAGGAAAAATTCTACAAACAGATAGAGGGAACAGCCATGGGTTCACCACTTTCCCCACCCTTGGCCAACTTCTTCATGGAGATGTTCGAAGAGAAAGCCTTAAACTCAGCCCCACAAAAACCTACCATATGGCTTCGCTACGTTGATGATGTTTTCGCTATTTGGCCACATGGCCCAGATTCACTCCTCTCCTTCCTAACACACCTGAATAACCAACACCCTAGAATCAAATTAACCCTGGAAAAAGAGGAAAACAATAACCTCCCCTTCCTAGACACACTAGTCACCCGCCAACCTGATGGAACCTTGGTTTTCTCAGTTTATAGAAAACCCACCCATACAGGCAGATACATTCACCAACAATCCCACCCCCCCTCCCCTGACAACAATATGGAGTTATTAAAACATTATTCAACAGGGCAAAAATAATCTGTTCTAATGATCAAGCCCTAACCATTGAACTAAATCACATCCGTGACACTTTCTCAGCCAACGGCTACCCCCTCCAAAAAATACTTAACCCAGTTATCCATAACCCACCACCCCCCTCTCCTTCACAATAAAGATTACTCTAAATCCATCACTATTCCCTACATCAAAGACACCTCGGAAAAAATCAATAAAATCTTAAAAAAACATGACCTGACCACATGTTACAGACCACATAAAAAACTGGCATCCCTTATCCGCTCCACCAAAGACCAACCACTTCCCCTAGACCTACCTGGTGTATACCAGGTCCCTTGCAGCTGTAAACTGTCCTACTTTGGCCAAACAGGCAGGACAGCAAATATCAGAATCTCAGAACACAAGGATTACATCCGATTTCACCAGTATAGCCACTCTGGGCTTGCAGACCACGCTCTGGATACTCGCCAGAGAATAAGATGGAAGAAAGCCACAGTAATACACCGCAGCAAGTTCAAGTATGAAAGACTATTCATGGAATCAGCCTCGGCCCTTAGGAACATGCCAAACCTCAACAAATTTGGATGCATGAAACTGCCCCAAATTTGGGAAACTTTTATCAGAAGAACTTCAGCCCAACGGCCAAGAACTACCAATATAGCCCGCCAGGGGGAACCATCAGGACTTTAGGAAAACGGTAGCTTCCTAGCTTCAGTCTCATTTGCTGTTATTAGTACTTGTGTGCACGTGTCTTTATTGTAAGTTCCCAAGAAGATGGCAACGTGACGTTCGCCGAAATATCGGAAAGTATATATTAAAGTTTATTTAATCTATATTTCTAGTATACGCTGTCAATTCCTTAAATACATTTAATCAGCGTATAAGCCTCTCAACAAGAATATGCACTAGATATACTTAAATTATATCCACCTACACAGCCATATGGATGAAATAGATCAAATAATTTATGTTTCATATCCATGTCATTTCAATTTCAGGGACATTTTCTGTAACCACACATTTATTGATGTGGAAACTCATCAAGGCCAGTAGTTTTAACATTTTACTAGTTTTAATGGAACATATGCACTAGATATACTTAAATTACTTTCACAGCTTACTTATACATGTAACAAAAAAATATAGAATTTTATTCAAAAACTCCAATATATTTCATCCAATGTTATGTGAACAATCATCAGGGAGACAGACTATTAACTGCATTCAAAACATGAATCACAATAACGAATCATAAATCATGCATATACTAGCTCGTGTCTTGGTCCCTGCTGAAGTACATGATTACATTATTAGAGTTCAAGAAACAACTGTAGAAAGTTGTTACGTTAAAAAAAAAATTATGAACAATTAACAGTGATAACATCCCAAAACTTGCAGACTGACATGCAGTCTGATCTGTTGAGGTTCAGGAAGTTTTTTCCCACTTGGTTAGACTATAATAAATTTAGTTTAATCCTTTATTCAAGTGTAAGCAAACAAAGTTTGTGCCTGCAGTATCTTCAGGACTGAGGCAACTCATGGTAAAGGTGGACTAAGCTCTCATCACTTGTCTTAGTATTTCCCATTTTGCAAAGCACATCTCCTTGCGGACATGTATACTGCCATGCATTAAGGGAAGGGCCACTACTCAGACAGGTTTCGACCTTTATTGAGGCCTCATCAGTGGGAGCCAGACCCAGAAGTGCTGATACTAAGGTGGAAGCAGTGGAGAAGTCATATTTACTTATACGACTTGCCAAAAGTGTCTCACCTTATTATTAAATTGCTCTGGATTAGAGAAAGATGTTTAGTGAATCTACAAAACCTCTACCACAATAAGAGCTGTCTGTTATAGAGAATTACTCAAAAATGAACTAAAAGAGTTAAACACAGCTACTACCATCAATGATGCTAATGAAATCTTAACAAAATCTATCTTGAATTGTGCAATAGAAATAGTAAGTGTAAAAAGGCATCAAAGAGAGGAAAAACTAGGACAGAAACCTTAGATCTGATGAAGAAAATAAGAGATATGAAAAGAGATTTGAATGACACCAATAAAATAGAATATGCAGAAATTTGTAAAACTATACGTAAAAGGATGAAACATGAAATTAGATCGTATAATACTAGAAAAATTAAAGAAACAATAGTAATATGAAGGTCGTAAAACGAACATTATCAGTTGGAAGAAAGGAAATAGCTGCTGTAAGAGGAAAAAATGGTGAACTTATAAAAAATAGAGATGCAATAATCAAAAGAATTCAGGAATTTTATACTGAACTCTACGAAGACAAAGACCGAGACATCCAAGAATCATCTATGGATAACTCGAGTGAGGAAGAACACGATGCCCCCGAGATCTTACAAGTTGAAGTGGAAATGAAGAATGGAAAGGCCCCCAGGAGAAGATGGAATTATGGTGGACTTCTTAAAACTGGGAGGAAGCCCTGTCATCAAACAGCTGACTAAACTCTTTAATAAATGCCCAAAACCTTATGTCTGGCTATATAGACTATGAAAAAGCATTTGATTCAGTTAAAACATCTGCAACACTAAAAGCACTTGAAAACCAGGTAACTGAGAAACTATATATGGAAACACTAAACATATTTACAATAATGCAACTTCTGTAATTAAATTATACAAAAACACTGAAAAGTTTCCAATACAAAAAGGCATCCGGCAAGGCAATACCATATCTCGCAAATTATTTACAGCTACACTAGAGGAAGTCTTTAGAAGCCTTGATTGGGAAACAAAAGAAGTAAACATAAATGGAGAAAGGCAGCATCATCTGAAATTTGCAGATGATATTGTCCTAATAGCAGATAATCTTGAAGATCTGGAAGAAAGGCTAAATCAGCTAAATGAAGCCTCCAAAGTAATTGGATTAAAAATAAATAGAGAAAAAACAAAAATAATGATGAATAAATACATACATCATAGAACTGTCAAAGCTGAAAACCATGAAATAGAACAAGTTACTTCATATGTATATTTGGGCCAATTGTTATCCTTTGAGGATTGCCAAAGAAAAGAGACTGAACGAAGAATTCACCTTGGATGGATGGCTAATGGGAAAATGAGAGACATATTCATAAGTGACATCCCTATGAGTCTAAAAAGGAAAGCTTTCGACCAGTGCATACTTCCTGTCCTAACATATGGAGGGGAAACATGGACTTTAATAGAAGCCCTAAACAAAAAGCTGAGAACAACACAACATTGCATGCAGAGAAGTATGCTAAAAATAACATTAAGAGATAGGAAGACATACCTGGATAAGATCTCAAACAGGTGTCATTGATATTGTAAAATACATTAAACAGGCTAAGTGGAGATGGGCTGGCCATATTGCCAGATGCAGTGACGGGAGATGGACTAGAAAAACAGCAGAATGGAGACCAATGGATGGAGCAAGACAAAGAGGAAGACCGAGAAGAAGGTGGAGGGATGAACTGGAACAATTGCAGGAGTGAGATGGATGGGAGAGGCAGAAAACCGAGTGGTCTGGAAAATCATGGGGGGGAAGACCTTCGTCTAGTAGTGGACAGAACCAAAAGGTTGAAGAAGAAGAAGAGAAGGATGTTGGAAGTTTTTTCCACTTAGTTAGACTATAATAAATTTAGTTTAATCCTTTATCTAATTGTAAGCAACTCGTGGTAAAGGTGGACTAAGCTCTCTTGGGTCTGGTTCCCACTGACGAGACCTCAATAAAGGTTGAAACAGGTCTAGGTAGTGGCCCTTCCTTTAATGCATAGCATTATACATGTCTGCAAGGAGATGTGCTTTGCATTATGGGAGATACTAAGACAAGTGATGAGAGCTTAGTCCACGTTTACCACGAGTTGCCTCGGTCCTGAACATACTTCAGGTGCAAACTTTGTTTGTTTACACTTGGATAAAGGATTAAACTAAATTTATTATAGTCTAACCAAGTGGAAAAAACTTCTAACATCTTTCTCTAAAGAGTAATTTAATAATAAGGTGAGACACCTTTTGGCAACTCGTATATATAAATATGACTTCTCCATTACTTCCACCTTAATATCCCCACCTCTAGGTCTAGCTCCCACTGACGAGACCTCAATAAAGGTCAAAACCAGTCTGGGTAGTGGCCCTTCCCTTAATGCATAGTATTATACATGTCTGCAAGGAGATGTGCTTTGCATTATGGGAAATACTAAGACAAGTGATGAGAGTTTAGTCCACCTTTACCACAAGTTGCCTCAGTCTTGAAGATACTTCAGACACAAACTTTGTTTGCTTACACTTGGATAAAGGATTAAACTAAATTTATTATAGAGGTTCAGATGATTTCATAGCATTTCACATGTCTCAAGAAAAAGATGATCAAATATAAGCTTCATGGAATGAATTTCATAGAACTCTGTACCTAGTATCAACAGTGTGAGAAACAAGGCCAAAGTCGTCAGGTTCCAAAAATGTGGTACCTGATGTTCTTCGATTCTAATCAAGACAGAACTGCCAATCTGTCCTAAATGGCAAATATGACATGTGAGGGGTAGTTGACAGACACCTAGTAAAGAAAGAGATGGTAATCCTTAATCTAGATGGTAGGAAGGAAGACAGTTTCCGAGCTGGTTTGAAAGAAGCATATAGATTGAATTTACAAAGAATCTGTACAATTTGTTCCAAGGTTCCTTTAAAGTAGGGTATTGAAATTCTTTTCCCATTGGATTGCAGTCAGGTAGAAGGATGATAATTATAAATATTTTTTTGAATGATAGTTTGTTATATCCATTACACATCAGATTTCTTTTAATTTTATTCAGTTCATCTAACAAAAGGAAATCAGAGGAGAAGATCGTATGATATCTATAATACTTGTCTTCTCTGATGATGGTGGAAGGATGAGTAAATGTATCTACCAGTAAAGGTTGGCTTCCGTTAAAGGAAATTTTTAGAATCTGATTTCCCAGAAGACATTGTTAACCTATTTAAATTCATTATTAATGCAGACTATTTTATATGACATAATAAGTTGTTCAAACAAAATGAAGGTACAGCAATGGACAGTCCTATCTTGCCAGCTTTCGCTAATTATTTTATGGAGCATCTAGAAAAACAACTCTCTGACACTATATTTCCTCAGGTTATGTTCTGTTGATGAAATATTTGCAGTTTGGTCCCCACTCTGAGTGAGAATTACTTCAGTTCCTAGAGAAAATAAACTCCTTATACTTCTGTATCAAGTTCACTATAGAATGTAACTCCAATAACAAACTACACTTTTTGGATATCTTAATAATTCATAATCCCATTGATCACAATCTGATGTGAAAAGAATTTCAATACCCTACCTTAAAGGAATCATGGAACAAATGGCACAGATTTGAAAGAAGTGTATAGATTGAATAAATTCAATCTATACACTTCTTTCAAACCAACTTGATAACTGTCTTCCTTCCTACCATCTAAAAAGGATACATTATCACTTTTTTCCTTACTAGGTGTCTGTCAATTACCTTACTCATGTCATCTTTGACATTTAAGACAGGCTGCCTTGATTAGAATCAAAGAACATGAGGACTATATTACATTTTTGGAATCTGATAAATCTGGGCTTGCTTCTCACACTACACCAGGTAACAGTTTTTTGGAACCAGACAAAACTTCTTCTTTCCAAGAAGTTCAACTTTGATCGTCTTTTTCTTGAGATGCAAAATGATAAGAAATCATCTGAACCTCAACTGATCAGACTGCATGCCACTTATGAACTATTAATTGTTCATAAGTTTTTTAATGAATAATTATTTTGATATTTTTTTATGTATGTAACTTTCTACAATCATTCCTTTGAACGCTAGTAGTATAATCATGTATTTCAGCAGTAACCAAGCACAAACTAATATATGCATGATTTATGACTCATCATTGTGATTCATGTTTTAAATGTAGTTAATGGTCTGTCTCCCTGATATCAGTATAACATTGGATGAAATATATTGGAGTTATTGAATAAAATTCTACATTTTTTGTTACATGAGTAAGCCACCAAAGTTATTTAAATGAAGTGGCTATAATGCTACCTTTAAATACCTCCCCCAACACACAAATATATATGCAAAACTAAAAAAAAAAAAAAAAAAATGGTTACAGCTCTTTCAAGGATCGAAGAGGTGGTTAAGTGGTGAAGCACTAATCATCCACCCAATGTTATCAGAAATTATATCCTAAAGATCTCCAGAATCTACTTTAACATATTTGATCACTTATAACATAAATACGAATTCAGCTTTAATTCCTGATCCTTAATAATGCAACTTACACCAACAAAGGTGATTCAAGAAGATTAATCAACTTTAATGAGAAAAAATTATCAGAATACCCTAAAGATCTCCAGAATATAGATTGTACACATTTGATCACTTGTAACATAAATACATATTCAACTTTAATCTATGATGCTTAATTATGTGACTTATCCCAATAAAGGTGAGTCAAGATAATCAATGGTAAGCTAATACAAACAGCTATAAACTTGATAATCAAATTTCAGCTAGAATAACAGCAAGATGGAAAGTTTAACTTAGAAAAATTATAGAGAAATATTTAAGCTCAATTGACACAGCCAGTGTATGCAACTCCAAACAATGATTATGGGTAGTGAAACCTGGAATCTGACTAAAAAAATTACAGAAATTGAAAACACAAAGAAACATATAAAGAGCCATTTTGGGAATAACTGGTTAGATAAAAAGAATAATACAGTGGTATCTCGCTAATCTGAACCTCTTCAGTCTGAACCCCCCAGTAATCTGAACTGCGGTTTGAAAGAAAAAAAAGTTTTATTTATTACATATTATTATTTTGTGTACTATTATTTTTATTTAATAATTATTATTTTAATTATTACTATTTATTTTATTATAATTACAGTACAGTATTTTTTTCATACTGTCGATTGTACAGTTATACTGTAGGCCTATTTTGATTTATTGTGTGTTCACGTTTGCTTGGGAAGCCGTCGAGCCTGAAGCAATTCAAGCGTCATGGAAAAAACTGTAGCCCTCTAGAATTTACCAAGATAAATTCAAACCGTGAATAATTAGAAGACAATAAAGTGGATTGAGTGGCAGAGACCGAGCTATAGAGCAGGTGCCCTCCCTCGATGAGTCTTTGGACTCCCTGGAGGTGTCTAATAATAATAATTACGATAAAGAACTCGAAGAAAAAAAAGAGTAAAACATGAAGAGGCAGTTGACAGTTTTAATATATGTATAGAATGGGCTAAGCAGAACGATATATGCCATTCCACAAAATTTTATTTCTAATACAGCTCTGAGAAAAAGCATTTGAAAAAAGTTTAGCTTCCAAGAAGCAAAAAGAAAATCAGTGACTTTTTTTTTACAAAGAAATAAAAAAATTTTGTATTATTTTGTGTAACTTTTTTTGTGCAAGAAAGTGATATTTTTTAATGCAAATTAAGTTATGTACTGAACTATGCAATTTTATTAAATCAGAATCCTCAACAATACAGGTACATAAAAACTAAATTTTTTTTACTAAAATAAACTTGTGGACTGTATCATTTTTTTAAGTTTTACATTACTGTATAGTAGCTTTATTTCTATCAGTTACTTCATTTATTTACAGAATTAAACTGATGTAACATTAGAATCTGATTATTTTTGTTTTAAACGCTAGTTATTGTTGTCTCTTGGAGGAAAATTCGCTAATTTGAACGAGCCCGGTTTTTATTAATTCGGATTAGCAAGATACCACTGTACCTAGATAAGGAAGCAAACAAAGGTAATGGACATTACCTTAGTAATAAAAGGTAACATGGTGCTGGGCAGGACATATGACGAGAATTTCTGACAACAGATGGACAAAGAGAAGAACAGAATGGACACCAAGAATTGGTTGTTGAAAGATGCCAAGAAATTATATTCTTCTTGGTTTAATCCTTTATCCAAGTGTAAGCAAGTGAAGTAACGTCACGACTGCGCCACTTGCATATAGGCTAATGACTTCACATTACTTAGCTTGGTATCCCATAATGCAAAGCACATATCCTGAAAGATGTATAATGCTATGCATTATGGATGTGCCTAGTCGTGACATTACTTCATGTGCAAACTTTGTTTGCTTACACCGGGATAAAGGATTAATTCAAGAATATAATTTCTTAGCCTCCATAGTTCAGTCAGTATAGACGAAGCCCTTTGGTCAGAAAGATCTGGGTTCGATTCCTGTCAGTTCCATGAGAAACCGTTATCTGGTCTCTTTCAACTAAAGGTGAGTTAGCCAGTGTCATACTGGCTAACTATGTATGGGTATGGGTTTTTTTCACCCGGAAACTTGGGTTTTATGTGTATTCATGGGGCTGGTTTGCCCAGAACAGGCAAACCGACATGGATTACACATGGATTACAGTTGTGAATACATTCCAAGCCCAGATAAAATGGGGAGGGGAGACAAATGGTGAAATACCCTGTAAAAAATCTCACCAGGAACACTTTGTGGGCAATGCCTACAAAAAGTCACCTGGGGTTGAAAACAACTGAATGGATAAATCATAACTTCTTGGCATTCTTAATTTATATTATTATTATTTATGGCATCTCTATGGAGTCTGAAGACTCATCGTGGGAGACCCAAATTAACCACCATACACACAAATCCTATCATACCTCTTCCTTGAATCCATTCACTCTAAGGGTACCCATGACTAATTCTGGAAATCCATTCCACTTACTCACCACTCTACATGCGAAAAATCTGGTCCACACACATCTACTAACCACACTCTTACACAACTTCCACGGATGGCCCCTAGTTCTCTGACTATTTGTCATATATTGAAAAATTTTGCTTACATCAATTTTATAATCCCTTTAATATCTTATAAGTTTCTATCATGTCTCCCCTTTTTTGCTTATCAACTAAACTTTGTAACCCACAAACCTTCAACCTATCCATGTAGGGAGTATTCCACAGACCTATCACCATCTTGGTCACTCGTCTCTGAATCTTTTTGACTACCTCCTGGCCCACAAGAAACCCAGGTGACCAAATCTGTGTGCAGTAGTCAAGATATGGCCGAATCATAGCCTTATAAAGAGGGATAATAACTTCCTTATTTTTACTTGTTGTGTTTTTCAACATCCAAGTAATTCATTGAGCTATTTTACCAACTTTTGCAATATGCCCTCTGAACTGTAATGCTTTGTTCACCATTATTCCCAAGTCCCTAGCCTCATCAATTTCCTGCAAACCAATACCACCAATATGATACACCATATGCAACCTTTTCAACTTGAAGTGCATAACCTTACTTTTTGCAACATTAAATTGACAATCGTTATTCTTTGCCCACAATGACAATTTACTTAAATCATCCTGCAGGATATCTACATCGCCTTTATTGACTATTGCTCTCTCCACTTTGCATCATCAGCAAACAACTGAATATCCCCTCTTAAATCTTTTCCTATGTCATTGATATACAAATAAAGAGTAGTGGCTCTTGTACCAAACCCTGAGGTACTCCACTAGTCACCATCACTCTACTAGACTCCACCCTACCATATACTAATCCCTAGTGTCTCTCCACCAGCCATCTCACTATCCATGCTATTAGCCTCATATCCATTCCCATTCTCTCCAGTTTTTGTAATAGTTTTCCATGTGGTATTCTGTCATAAGTATAGTATAACCAAGTGGAAAAACTTTAACATCTATCTCTAACCCAGAGTATTTTAGTAAGATGTGACACCATTTGGCTACTTGTATATGGAAATATGACTTCTGCATTACTTGAACCTTGGTATCACTTCTGGATCTGGCTCCCACTGATGAGACCACAATAAAGGTTGAAACTGGTCTGGGCAGTGACCCTTTCCATAATGCATACCATTATACATGTCATTAAGGATATGTGCTTTGCATTATGGGATATTAAGGCAAGTAATATGAAGTCATTAGCATCTATATACGAGATGCCCAATTGTGACATTACTTCATGTGCAAACTTTGTTTGCTTAAACTATAGGATTAAACCAAGAATATATTTCGTGGCATCTTTTACCAAGAACTGGTTATCAGAAACCAGGTTAACCAGTGGTAAGATGGGACGATGAGATAACAAGATGTTATGGACATTTATGGTGGAGAAATTCACAAGAATGGCTAAAATGGAAGAAGCATGGAGAGGCATTCGTCCAGCAATGGAATGAAGAAAGCTGTTGATGATGACGAATGAAGGGTAATTAATAAGGAGAATTCTGAACTTCGGGCAAAGAATACAGTGTCTCTTGCTCACATGATAGATACAGACACAAAAATACGAATTGGACTACAGGTCATCACAACTAAAGAGTTCTACCATCAAATTATTGATATAATATATTTTTTACTATATTATTATTTTTTCCACCAGAGGAGTGGCTAGGATCAAATTAGAATGCAAAGATGAGATGTAGTTCAGCTTGTGCCCCTTTTGTATTTATGCATGTGTCCCATATGATAACTTAATGTTACGGTCAAAACATTCTGCAACATTTATTTTATCTTAAATTATTTTTTCCATAATAAATTCCAAACACTATGTAACAATGAACAATTGCAAAGTCATAATTCTAGTAGCAAGACTTATACGTTGGTTAGACATAACTGGTAATTAATTTACGGAATTAACAACGCATATGAAGTATTTAATTAAAGATGTTGTTTTTTAATTCTTGTAGGGCTGTATATTCGTTTTTGGATAAGTTGGATTTCGGAGGTTTGGCTTTAGTGAGAACACCGACTACATCCAGTCTCACGTTGTTGCCGATATCGTTAGGATGTAGTCAGTGTTCTCACTAAATCCAAACCTCCGAAATCCAACTTATCCAAAAACGAATATACAGCCCTACAAGAATTAAAAAACAACAAAAAAATAGTAATCACCAAAGCTGATAAGGGAAGCGCCACTGTGGTACTCAATCAAAAAGACTACAAAGGTAAGCTAAATTCTTTAATACGAGACCGTACTACTTACCTCCCCATTGAATATAATCTGACCAACTCTCAGATTAGAACTATCCACAGACTCCTTAAGAAGGTCACTTCTTGGCCTGTGGAAGTCACCAACAAACTTAAACCTTATAACTCTAGACCCCCCCGATTATATGGACTCCCAAAAATACATAAACAAAATGTGCCATTGCGTCCCATAGTGGATGGCATCGATTCCCCCACATATAAATTAGCCAAACATTTAGCCAAAACACTCACACACTACACTGGCAACACACCATCACACATAAAAAACTCAGCCCACTTTAAAGCCAGTATAGAAAACCTCACACTCCAACACACTGACATAATGGTCAGTTTTGACGTCTCCTCCCTATTCACTAATGTCCCACTCAAAGAAACCCTTGAGCTCATCCAAGCCAAGTTTCCCCCGATATCTCAGCCCTATTTCAGTTCACAATGAACTCAGGCTATTTTGTTTGGCAAGGAAAGTTCTACAAACAGATAGAGGGGACAGCCATGGGTTCACCACTTTCCCCACCCTTGGCCAATTTCTTTATGGAGACATTTGAAGAGAAAGCCTTAAACTCCGCCCCACAAAAACCCACTATTTGGCTTCGTTATGTGGATGATGTGTTTGCTATTTGGCCACATGGCTCAGACACACTCCACTCCTTCCTAACACACTTAAACAACCAACATCCCAGAATCCAGTTCACCTTAGAAAAAGAGGAAAACAACACCCTCCCCTTCCTAGACACTTTAATCACCCGCCAGCTTGATGGATCTTTGGTTTTCTCTGTTTACAGAAAACCCACCCACACTGGCAGATACATTCACCAGCAATCCCCCCCCCCTCACAACAATATGGGGTGATAAAAACACTATATAACAGGGCAAAATTAATCTGCTCAGATGACAAGGCCCTGACTATGGAACTAAACCACATCCTCAACACTTTCTTAGCCAATGGCTATAACCCCCAAAAAATCCAAAAAATACTAAAACCTGTAAACCACAACCCCCCTCCCCCCCTCCACAATAAAGACTACACCAAGTCTATCACTATCCCCTACATCCAGGGCACCTCTGAAAAAATAACTAATATCCTCAAAAAATATGACCTTACTTCCTGTTACAGACCATATAAAAAGTTGGCATCCCTTATCCGCTCTACCAAAGACCAACCACTTCCCCTAGACCTACCTGGTGTATACCAGGTCCCTTGCAGCTGCAAATTGTGCTACTTTGGCCAAACAGGCAGAACAACAAATATCAGGATTTCAGAACACCAAGACTACATCCGGTTTCACCAGTACAGCCGCTCTGGGCTGGCAGACCATGGCTTAGATACCCACCATAAAATTCGTTGGAAGAAAACAAAAATAATCCATCGAAGCAAGTTTAAATACGAAAGATTATTCAAAGAATCTTCAGCAGCTCTAAAAAACATTCCTAACCTCAACAAATTTGGGTGCATGAAACTGCCCCAAATTTGGGAGACTTTCATTATGAGAACTTCAGCCCAACTGCCAAGACTACCAAATTAGCCTGCAAGAGGGCACCATTAGGACTTTAGGAACAAAATTAGTTTCTTACATTCTTCCTCATTTGCTTTGTTAGTTCCTTAGTGCACATACCATATCTTTATGTTCCTGAAGATGGCAATGTGACATTGCCGAAATATAGAAGTGATTCATTAAAGTTATCTTTAATTAAATACTTCATATGCGTTGTTAATTCCGTAAATTAATTACCAGTTATGCAAAGTCATATTCGGATATCTGACTTAGAAATCTTCTAAATTATTTACAAGAAAAGAAGGTTACTATCAATCAAAATCTCTATATAAAAGAATACTGATGTAATTGACAAATACATTCTGTAATAATGGAAAAAAATTACAAAGTCCTTAAACTTTCAAAGTTTAGAATCAGTTATGTTAAATAAACATTACCTTTATTGTAGTTGGTGATATCATCCGTCGATCGTATAACCTCACATATGGATCATTTGCACCAACAGCTAGCAGTTCTGGTCTAAGAGGATTAATAGCCAAACATTTGGCTTCTGCAGTTCGACCAATATGGTTGATTAAGTTAATTAAAACATTACTACATACATTAGAACATTGGTGTGGAGTTCTCAAATCAAACTGCCTGAAATAAAATGGGGAAATTAGTCGAGATCAAATCGTGATTCAATAATAACTACAAAATAGTTTTAATATCACTTATCATGATTACACTAACAATGGTGGATGTCACAACACTTTCAGAAAGTAAAAGCTCTACTCTTCTCAAACCACCCCTTTACCACCAGTGAGCTATTATAATCTCTAAAATATATGACATTCTATAACTAATGTAAACATAAATAATTTATTGTGCTACATAGCTGAACAATAGAATAATATCGTTATAACTAGAGTAATTAGTGTGATCGATTTAAATGCAGTTTAACCTTTCTGTGTGCACGTGAATTTACTATTTAAATTTGACAATTAAAATATTTCTTAGTATTGCAAACTATTGACAACAAATTACTTTTGTTAACACACACACCCACAGCATGTGTGTGCATGTGTAACCTTAGCTATAACCTATCTGATTGTCACTCTTCAGTTATCCCGCTTTGGCATACACAAGATCATGCTTGCATGAATGTGCCCAACAATACTATGACATCCAGAATGCCATCAAATGTCAGCAATACATTCGTAAGTTAATTTATAACTGTTTTTCTCTTGTAATGTATATTTTTGTATTTCTCTTTTCATGTTATGAATCTGATGAAGTCTTCTAAAAACACAAAGAAAGTTGTGTTTTTATATGTATAATTTTTAAATATATATATATTTTTTTTTTCTATTTTGGCATTTCTCAGCTTCTAGTCATTCAATTTCTTCAATTATATACAGACACACAATTACATATACTAACAGATGTGCACTAATGATATCAGAATTTATAGGACACTAAATATTACAAACAAGATGTTGATTCTCGTAGATAGGCTTATACGTTGGTTATGCATTTCTAAATAACTTAGGGAATTGAAACAACGTAGATACGAATATAAATTAAATAATACTTTAATAGATATTTCCGATATTTCGGCAATGTCTCATTGCCATTTTCTAAAGGAACTTACAGAAAGGCAGGAGCACACAGGCCCTAACAATACAGTAACTGGAAATGAAGATATGAAGCTATCTTTCTCCTAGAAGTCCTGATGGTGCCCTCTGGTGGGCTAAGTAGGCATTCTTGGCCGTTGGGCTGAAGGTCTGCTGATGTATGCCTCCCAAATTTGGGGCAGTCGCATAAAACCAAATTTGTTGAGGTTTGGAGAGTTTCTTAGGGTAGAGGCTGATTCCATAAATAATCTTTCGAATTTATATTTGCTCCGGTGTATTATTTTTGCTTTCTTCCACCGTATTCTGTGGCGAGTATCCAGAGCATGGTCTGCAAGACCAGAATGGCTATATTTGTAAAACCGGTTGTAGTCCTTGTGTTCAGAAATTCTGATATTCGCTGTCCTGCCTGTTTGGCCAAAGTACGACAGTTTACAACTGCAAGGGACCTGGTATACACCAGGTAGGTCTAGGGGAAGTGGTTGGTCTTTGGTAGAGCGGATAAGGGATGCCAATTTTCTGTAGGGTCTGTAACAGGAGGTGAGGTCATGTTTTTTTAGAATTTTGGTAATTTTTTCTGAGGTGCCTTGGATGTAGGGAATGATGATGGATTTAGAGTAATCTTTTTTGTGGAGGGGGGGAGGAGGGGGGCTGTGGTTTGTAGGTTTTAATATTTTTTGGATTTTTTTTTGGGGGGGGGGGGGGTAGCCATTGGCTGAGAAAGTGTTTAGGATGTGATTTAGTTCAGTGTTAAGGGCTATGGCGTTAGAACAGATTAGTTTAGCCCTGTTGTATAGTGTTTTTACCACTCCATATTGTTGTGAGGGGGGGTGGTGAGATTGTTGGTGGATGTATCTGCCTGTATGGGTGGGTTTTCTGTAAACTGAGAAAACCAAAGTTCCATCAGGCTGGCGGGTGACTAGTGTGTCTAGGAAGGGGAGGCAGTTGTTTTCCTCTTTTTCCAGGGTGAACTTGATTCTGGCGTGTTGGTTGTTTAAGTGTGTGAGGAAGGAGAGGAGTGTTTCAGAGCAATGTGGCCAAATAGCGAACACATCATCAACGTAGCGAAGCCATATTGTTGGATTTTGTGGGGCAGAGGCTAAGGCTTTTTCCTCAAAGGTCTCCATAAAGAAATTGGCTAAGAGTGGGGAGAGTGGTGAGCCCATGGCTGTCCCCTCTATTTGTTTGTAGAATTTTCCCTGCCAAACGAAATAGCCTGAGTTCATTGTGAACTGAAATAGGGCTGAGATATCGGGAGAAAATTTAGCTTGGATTAGCTCTAAAGTTTCCTTGAGTGGGACATTGGTGAATAAGGAGGAGACGTCGAAGCTGACCATTATGTCACTAAGTTGGAGTGTAAGGTTTTCTATGCTGGCTTTGAAGTGGGCTGAGTTTTTTATGTGTGATGGTGTGTTGCCAGTATAGTGTGTGAGCTCTTTGGACAAATATTTAGCTAATTTGTATGTGGGGGAATCAATGCCATCCACTATGGGACGTAATGGTATATTTTCTTTATGTATTTTTGGGAGTCCGTAAATACGGGGGGGGGGGGGGGTATAGAGTTAAACGGTTTTAATCTGTTGGTAACTTCTACAGGCCAAGAAGTGACTTTCTTAAGGAGGCTGTGAAGTTTTCTAATTTGTGAGTTGGTGGGATTGTAATTGATAGGGAGGTAAGTAGCCCGATCTAATAGGAGAGCATTCAGCTTACCTTTGTAGTCCTTTTGGTTAAGTACTACAGTTGCATTTCCTTTATCCGTTTTGGTGATAATTAATTCTTTATTATTTCTCAATTCCTGTAGGGCTTCAAATTCCTTGTTGGATATATTAGTTTTGGGTGGTTTTGCTATGGAAAGGACACAAGCTACATCCAGTCTTACACTGTTGGCGATTTGATGTGGAAGGTGGCAGATTCCTCTTTCAATCTGGATCATAATTTCCTCACTTGGTATTTTTTTGGGAGCAATGGCGAAGTTGTGGCCACGTGAAAGCACGTTGAGAGCTTCAGGCTTCAGGGTGACTGAAGAAAGGTTGATTACAGTGTTGGTAGCAAGTTCTGGATTGACGGTGGAATTCTTTTTTATTAATTTATCGAATTTCTTCATCTGTCGGCTTCGTATCTTTTCAAACTCTTTGTCTGCGGAGGTACACGAGACGTCATGTAAAATTGTCCACAGTTCTTGATTCAAAGTGCACGAAAGTTCCTCTTCGAGGGTACGAATAGCTTCGTTAATTTTGGCTAAGCCTAACCGCGTGACGGTGATTTGTTCGCGTAGTAATGCTCTGGATACTCGCCACAGAATACGGTGGAAGAAAGCAAAAATAATACACCGGAGCAAATATAAATTCGAAAGATTATTTATGGAATCAGCCTCTGCCCTAAGAAACTCTCCAAACCTCAACAAATTTGGTTGTATGCGACTGCCCCAAATTTGGGAGGCATACATCAGCAGACCTTCAGCCCAACGGCCAAGAATGCCTACTTAACCCACCAGAGGGCACCATCAGGACTTCTAGGAGAAAGATAGCTTCATATCTTCATTTCAAGTTACTGTATTGTTAGGGCCTGTGTGCTCCTGCCTTTCTGTAAGTTCCTTTAGAAAATGGCAATGAGACATTGCCGAAATATCGGAAATATCTATTAAAGTATTATTTAATTTATATTCGTATCTACGTTGTTTCAATTCCCTAAGTTATTTAGAAATACAAACAAGATGTATATATAAGCTTGGAATATATAACTGGAAAGTTCTGATAAACACCTAGAACAAAATGTTTCATTGCTTTAATATCATTTTTGTTCTAGGTGTTTATCAAAACTTTCCAGCTCCCCCTCGTATATAACAGACTTAAAGTAGCGGTGAACCTACTGTGGGGAATGAAGCAATTTTTGTCCATATATAGAAGTACACTCAGCCTTAATTTTCTCAAGATCAAGATGTAGTGACACAGAAATACACAGGTTTATCCAAACACTGAGGGGGAAAAAAAAAAGAAAAAAAAAAAAAAAAGAGTATGGTAGATTTATTTAAAGGGAGAGCTTTAGAGTTCCAGAATGTTATGCCCAACTTCAATGACACACACACACACACACAGGAACTTCAAAAGAAATTGATTTCTGTGGATGACAAGGACATCACAAAACTCATGGCTGTATGCAATAGCAAAAAGATTGCAAAATCATACTTCTAAGAATATTACCACAGTGGAAATAGCAGTTATTTCCGTTATGCTACCAATGCCAGTAGATGCTGTTTAGACCATAACAGCAGCATGTAAAGTCAACCGTACTGCTATTGGCACAGCTGCATTTGTCACTCTGTACTAATACAAGTCAAGTCACACCTTATGCACGCTTAACTTGAATGTACCTATGGTCTGTTAGCACTGTTATTCATCTGTATTAGTGGAATGCTGAACTACTGAAATAAAATAATAACAGAGGTATTATTAGTTCACATTTTTTGAATACTCACAAATATAAAAAGTATTACAATTATTTAAACTCAACATTACTTAGGTAGCTTGGATTCACCAATTATTCCCATAATTAGTGCATCCCATAAGTCTCACAGAGAACATCCAGTACAAAATAATGATGCTGACAGGTGCTCAAAGTGACCATGACATCATTTGACATGTGCCAAAACTTTATTTGATATACTTTATTTTAAGAGAGCTCTCAGTAACCACAATTACCAAGAGGTGATCACTGTCACCAAAAATGACAAAACTGGGGGAAAAGGCAAAGAGAGCTATTAAAAGAAGCATCAATAAAAAACTCGAGTGCAGAAATTTCAAAGCAATCGACAATTGCAGTTGAACCATGAGAAGTTCAATCACTCAGAAGTGAAACTGCAATCAACCAGTGGTTGCGGTTTGAATTCTATTATGGCATGAATGTTTGTAGACATCCAAGTTTGGAATTTCTTATATGTATATACACTTGGAAAGAAGTCAACAGACCTCCCCCCCCCCACCATGAGCAAGGTGCTTCGTGCCATGTAATAAGTCACGTGTTTGTAGTCAGTATAAATTGGAGGAACATGATGCTCATTCAGTGCAACCGTGTCTAGGTCAAATGGTAGTGAGAAAAGAAATGATGGATTTTGAAAGAGGCATTGTGAAAGGATGCTATGTGGCAGACCTATCTGTTTGTCAAATTGTTGACAAATGGGAATATTCCAGGTCAATAATCAGTGATACCATACTGAGATGAAAGTGAGAAGTCAACTGCAAGTGCTACCTGCAGTTGACTTCACACTGAACATGACTGTAGGTGCAATGAAGGATAATATGTAAAAACTGCCATTCATTGGCCAACTGACTGGAACACGAATCTGAAAAAAACATTAAAAACCAAGGCTTACGACATAGGTTTCCATGGTAGGGCCACAATATACAAGCTCCACATTACCCAAACCAACATGCAACGGTATCTTCAGTGATGCAAAGAGCATGTACAGTGGGATGTGGAAGCTTGCTTGGAAAGCTATGTTATGGAGTGACAAATCACACTATACTTCTACTGAGCAGATGGGCAGGTGTGGATGTGGCAGATGCCTAGTGAAGGTCTCTTACCAGAGTACAGAACCCCAAATATGAAATTCGGAGGTGGTGTGATGATAACATCCGGTTTTGGCCTCAAATCTGAGGTGCCATTAACAGAGAGATTACTGAACATTATGGACAATACAATGCTTCCTACTTTGTGGTGCTTCTATGGAACTAACCATTGTGTCTTTCAGCAAAACAATACACTGTGTCATAAAGTTGCTAATGTAACTGTGTGGTTCGTGAACATGAACATCACCACACGTGACTGGCCTCCACAGAGCACTGATCTCAACTCTATTGTACATCTGTGGGATGAACTGGAGCATAGGGTGAGGTCAAGGGATGTCCATCCCACAACAGTTCAGGACTTCATTACATGCATTCAGAAAGAATGGTCCAAAATTCCCATTGATTGCTATCGTACACTTACAGAAAGTATCCCCCCCCCCATAGGATTGCTGTAGTCATCGCAGCAAAAGAACGTCCTGCATCTTATTAAGGTGGGCGCCATGGATGACCACTGACTTCTTTCCAAGCAGTATATATATTTATTTGAAGTGCATTCCAAATCTGAATTTTTTTCCCCTTGCTGAGCATTCAGGTTTTCACCAAGATTTGGAAAGAATGGAAAGTGAGACTGTGTTTATGGAACTACAGTTACTGCTGCCTGGACAACATAGTCTGCTAATGTTCACTGCTTCATTTAAGGATGTTTGGCTGACTACTGCAGAATTAACTTATGCAAATTATGGAAATGTATCCCAGTCAACATTGTCAATTTTCTGTCATGGCGTCCACGAAGAATACTATTCCTATGATGATACACTAGTGAGCAAATGGATGTTACATAACTTCTTATACATGTTTTGTTCTGCTTCCACATAAGGAGTGGAAGGATGGCTAGAGAGTACTGTGAGTACAGCTACTGCAGTATAAACAGGCAGACATTTTATTCCTATTTAGAAAAGAAATTTATTATCTAGCATTCATTTAAGAATCTGGCTTTTCTTGGTGAATTTTACATACAGAGTATTTATGTCCATTAAATTCTGCTATAAAAAGTATTAATTGGAGGGGGGGGAGGTTACAATATGAAGATTTTACATTTAAAGTTCCTGATTATCATATTCTCAGACAGTTCAAAATGAATTTTCAAAAGCTTGATCTTTTGAATAACTGAGATTTGTTAAATTCACATGATCATATTACTCAAATTTATCTTATGCCCCATTATTATCAGTATCATCTTATACGCATTAAAACAATGTTTGACGATTTATTTTTCTTCTTCTTTTCCTATGACTTTATAACCCAAATTAAGTCTTGGCCTTCTGGATTTATTGCTGGATTTATTGCTTCCAACCCTGTCCAGGATCTTATTTCTCCAGTTTGGACGTTGCAATATGATGTTGCTTGCATGACTAATGGTATCTAACTATCTTGTTCTTGGTTTTCCTCTGAGTCTTTTATCAAGATTTTACTATTTATAATCTTCTTGAGAATACTGTCATTTTCTATATGAAAAACATGTCCTCCCCACTGCAACTTTTTGAACTTGATTATACTAGATATTGTAGGTTCATTAAAGAGTTGGTATAACTCATGGTTGTATCTGATCCTATTTCCTTGGAAAATCCTCTAAGAATTTTCATTTCAAAAACTGAAATCAAATTATTTACCCTCACTGCAAATATTCAGGTTTCATATCCATAGATAACAAGTGAACAAATCATTAATTTAGATATTTGTACTTTAGTCTTCCATATCTTTTGAGCAGAATATATAATAAGAGAGAATAAAAAACTGATCACTCTTAAACATGATAATTACTGTTAATAAAAATTTTTTTAAAAATCTTTGATGTTTATAGGTAGGGCGTCAATGAGATGTAACTTAGCACTTTTTTTTTTGCTAAAATATCTCCATGAGAAGGTTGTTGAGTGGTGGTGAGAGAAGCATACCATAACTGTGCTTTCAATTTAGAGACAGATGTCTTTTGCTCCATATAACTTGTCCTAATTGCATTACAAAAATATGGCAACATATTTTTGTAATGCAATTACAAAACCCTACAATAAAATTCAGTACAAAATTAAAACAGTCATGTTTACCATTTTTTGAAAAATTATTCACCAGACTTCCTGACAGCTATCTCTCTTACGTATCTAGAGAAATTCTACAGAATTAACCCACAGCACCATACTGAAAAATGCATGGCACACTAAAAACATTAATACACAAAGCTAGATCTACTTGTTCAAGTGAATATTCTAAAAAGAATTACAGTACATCTTAAACATAGTGAACATAATATTAAAAAGGAGATTATTAAACTACCCTGCCTAATGTAGGCAAAACACAGGAAGCAATTAGATCATTCCAAACCAGTAGTTTATTAAATTAAGGAACTTACTGAAAATTTTAAAAATATTCAAGATATATCAATTACAACCTATTTATAAACCAATATTCAAACCACTTCTCTTTGATGTTTATAGGTAGGGCATCAATGAGATGTAACTTAGCACTTTTTTTTTTGCTAAAATATCTCCATGAGAAGGTTGTTGAGTGGTGGTGAGAGAAGCATACCATAACTGTGCTTTCAATTTAGAGACAGATGTCTTTTGCTCCATATAACTTGTCCTAATTGCATTACAAAAATATGGCAACATATTTTTGTAATGCAATTACAAAACCCTATAATAAAATTTAGTACAAAATTAAAACAGTCCACTTCCCCTAGACCTACCTGGTGTATACCAGGTCCCTTGCAGTTGTAAACTGTCGTACTCTGGCCAAACAGGCAGGACAGCGAATATCAGAATTTCTGAACACAAGGACTACATCCGGTTTTACAAGTATAGCCATTCTGGTTACTCTGGATACTCGCCACAGAATACAGTGGAAGAAAGCAACAATAATACACCGGAGCAAATATAAATTCGAAAGATTATTTATGGAATCAGCCTCTGCCCTAAGACACTCCCCAAACCTCAACAAATTTGGTTGTATGCGACTGCCCCAAATTTGGGAGGCATACATCAGCAGACCTTCAGCCCAACGGCCAAGAACACCGAGTGTACTAAAGTGTTTTATAACATAATCTATGTCGGGAAGTCGCCGCTAGATGAATTCGTAATGTGTAGTGTTCGTGCAAGCTCCAGATAAGATAAGTATCATTTCAGTTATCGATACAAATTACTTAATATTGTGTAGTTTTGTTTTGTTTGCCTTGCGTATTTTAGTGCGTCTATTTTTGGTGTGTTATAACGTATAATTTGACAAAACACGTTACAGATAAGTATGGCACCTGTGCGAAGGAAAATGGCGGCCAGTAATGAAGGTTCGCCATCGTTATCAAAGAACGGTATCATAAAAGAAATGAGTCAGTGTACTAGCTGTGAAATGTACGCTTTGCGGAGTGCGGTCGGAGTGTGGTTAGATGATAATAAAGGATTGAATGTGTGTAGAAAATGTAGGGAGAATGCGGAATTGAAGTGTATTTCGGATCGTGAGTGTGATATTTTTGTCAACCTTCAGAATGAAGGAAATAGGGATATGACAAGAAACAGCAAGGTTGTACATGAAAATTGTGAGAGTGTGAATGTAGAAAGTGTGAATGATAGTATAAATGGTTTCTCAGAGAACAAAAAAGATGAGATAGATGCATTGAGTGAGATCGCGTTGTTGAATAGTGCGATAGAAAGAGCAAAACAGCAGCTAGAGTGCATGAACAAAAGTAGACTGAATGAACCAACCAATAATAAGAGGTATGACAGGAAAAATAGACGTATGAATGTGAACATGAACAAAATGAAGGACAGAGTGCTGTATGGAGACTCGTTAGTACGAGGTGTGTTAGTAGAGGATTTGACAAAATCGTACCAACCTGGTGCGACCATAAAGAACGTAACTGCGTCTATTAGAGAGCAAAAGGAAAGGGTGAAAGAAATGATTGTTGTGGCAGGTACGAATGATTTGAAAGGAGATAAAATGGAAATGATAGAAGACCTGAATGAATTGTTTGAGGTAGCAAAAGAAAAGAGTGAGAGAGTTAGAATGATTAGTCTTTTGCCACGGTATGACAGTGAAACGTTTAAAAGGAGGGCTATAATTGCAAATGACTTTATGCGTGGGTTATGTATGACGAGTGGTGTGGAATTTGTGGATGTGTGGAGTGAGTTTGATGGGCGAAAGGATCTATATAAGATGGATGGCTTGCATTTGAATGGTTACGGTGTAAGAAGACTTGAGAAAGTGTTGCTGAATGTAGTGGATGTGCAAATTCAGGGAAACTAGATTTGTTAGGGGGGGGGGGTAGAGATACAGTCCTTATGGAGGCAGTTGAATGTAAGAATGAATATAATATGCCAGAGCAAATAAGGACAACAAATCTGAGTGGGATAGTTAATATAAGGCATCAAAGTAGGGTTGGGGCTAATGGGGGTCTTAAATTCATGTACACTAATACTAGGAGTATTAGGAACAAGAAGGAAGAGTTTTGGGCCATGGTTGGCACTTCCAGACCACAGGTTATAGGTATTAGTGAAACATGGCTGACTGTAGATGATATAACTAGTGGGATTGAATGTGATGGGTATAGTGTGTTCAGGAATGACAGAGAGAATAAAATGGGGGGAGGAGTATTGTCGATGATAGCTGATGAGCTCCAGCCAAGGAGAATAGAAGTTGAATTGCAGGATAGAGAAAAGAGCACATTTGAGGCCATTTGGTGTGAGATTGTGGCTAGCAGAACTAAATATACAATTGGGTGCTGCTATAGACCAGGTGATGGAAAAGATGGTGGTGACAGTATGCACAAGCAAATAGAAGAAATGGGTGGAAGGAGGGTGATTATTATGGGAGATTTCAACTATGGTCGCATTGATTGGAGTGAGGAGAGGACACACGGGAGGAAGGAACTGGATTTTATGCGGTTATTAAGGGATAACTATCTGCGACAGCATGTAATGGAAAATACTAGGGGTCAGAGAGTGTTTGACCTAGTAATTACATCTGAGGATTTGGCTGTAACAAATATGACCACATTGCCACCAATCAGTGAGAGTGATCATAGGGTCTTAACGTGGGAGGTGGCTAAAGGTGTAGAATTTTCAATTAAGACAGGGTACATGTGGAATTATCGGGCTGGAAAGTATGACAAGCTTAGGAGTTTGATTGGTTCAGTGCCATGGCATGTACAACTGCAAGGACTAGAAGTTGATAGTGCATGGGAGGTAGTTAAGAAGTGCTTGCATGAAGCAATGGCTGACTGTATACCTAGAGTCCGAATAATAAATCAAGTAGGGGTTAAATGGATGAATAACACCATTAAGCTTGAGTTGCAAAAAAAGAAACAACTATGGAGGGAATTTAAGGAGAAGGGTGACCGGCAGGCACATGAACGGTATAAAGCACAGGCCAGAAGGGTGACGAGTGTGGTAAGAAAAGCAAAAAAGGATTACGAAAGAACATTGGCCATGCAGGCTAAAGAGAATCCTAAACAGTTTTTTAGATATGTAGCAAGTAAAAGGAAAAATGTACATGGCAGATTGATTTTAAAGAATTCCGATGGTAGGGAGGTAACTGAATCAGTTGAGATAGTTGAGTTACTGAGTGAGCACTTTGCAAAAGTATATCATCCAGGTGGTGACATTGCAGAAACGAAGAAACCAGTAGATTATATGGGAATTGTGGTTAATGAAGTGGAGGTGAGTAGTCTATTGCATAACCTCAATGTCAATACATCTGTGGGATTGGATGGTATACCAGCTCGTGTTGTACGAAAAGCAGCTAAAGAATTGTCAGTACCCTTGACCATTTTGTTTAATTTGAGTCTCGGGTCTGGGTTAGTCCCGAGCGGGTGGAAAGAGGGGAAAATAGTTCCACTGCATAAAGGTGGTTCCAAGACTGCTGTTGTAAATTACCGACCGATTAGCATATCAGGAATCATTGTCAAGGTCTTAGAGAAAATAGTCAAGAGGAAAATACAAGATTAGATAGAAGAAAATGGGATACTGTATCGGGGACAGCATGGTTTTGTGAAGGGTAGGTCATGCCTCAGTAACTTGCTCACGTATTATAACACAGTGACGGCTGAACTGGATAAGGGTAATGGGTTTACGGTGATTTTACTGGACCTTGCCAAGGCCTTTGACAGGATTCCACATGGAATTCTAATCAGTAAATTGCAGCATATGGGAATGGACATAGGGTTGGTGAGATGGATAGGAGGGTGGTTGACGGAGAGATATCAGAGAGTGGTTTACTCGGGAGTAGAGTCCACAAGACGGCCTGTGACTAGTGGTGTGCCACAAGGATCTGTTCTTGGACCACTGCTGTTTAATTTGTTCATAAATGATATAAGAAATGATCTGAGAGGAACAGTTCATTTGTTTGTGGATGATACGAAGTTGGGTAGGGCAATAGTGAATGCAGATGACGTCAAAATTTTGCAGGATGATTTGGATAGATTGGAGGTCTGGGCTAAGGAGAATGGATGTCAGTTTAATGTGGCAAAATGTAAGGTTATGCATTTTGGGGTGAAAAGATTGGTGGCAGTTTACTGCATTGGTGGAACCCTGCTCCAGGAAATTGATGAGGCAAGAGATTTAGGAGTGTTGGTAGATAAGGAATTGAAATTTAGGGGACACATTGCAAAAGTGACCAAAACAGCTCATCAAATCACTTGGTTGCTGAAGAATACGTTGACAAGCAGGTTATTGTTCCTCTGTATCGAGCCTTGATAAGATCCCATCTAGACTACTGTGCTCAGATTTGGTCACCTAGGTTTCTTCTTGATGGGGAGGAGGTGGAGAGGATCCAGAGGCGAGCGACCAAGATGATAGCAGGTCTGTGGAATGAACCATATGAGAACAGGTTGAGGATTTGTGGGTTGCAAAAATTGGTTGATAGGCGGAGGAGGGGAGATATGATTGAGATATTCAAATTACTGAAGGGTTTCTATAAAATTAATTCAGAAGATATTTTTGAGAACAGGGCTGGTTGTGGGAGGACTAGGGGACATCCATGGAAACTGGGCAAAAGTGTGGTTAGTAAAGGTGTTAGAGCTGGGTTCTTTACTTTTAGAGTAGTGAATGAGTGGAATGCGCTCCCTGAGTCTGTGGTGGATGCTGTGACAGTGAATGAGTTTAAGGCGAGGTATGATAGATACTGTATGAATGTCAAATAGTTGTGATGAATATGATTTGGGGCCTCCCTCGATGAGTCTAAGGACTCCCTGGAGTTGCCCGTAATAATAATAATAATAATAATAACACCTACTTAGCCCTCCAGAGGGCACCATCAGGACTTTTAGGAGAACGATAGCTTCAAATCTTCATTCTCAGTTACTGTATTGTTTATTGCCTGTGTGCACCTGCCTTTTTGTAAGTTCCTTTAGAAAATGGCAATGTGACATTGCCGAAATATCGGAAATATCTATTAAAATATAATTTAATTTATATTCGGATCTACGTTGTTTCAATTCCCTAAGTTATTTAGAAATGCATAACCAACGTATAAGCCTGTCTACGAGAATCAACACTTCTCTAATATGCTCTCCAAAGGAAGTATTTACTTATTTTAAAGAAGATATACTTATTTTAACAGTGTAATAGACCTGCAGCTAAATTGAGTGATACCACCAAAATTACACAATTATTAATCGATAATGATAAAGTTGATTAGTAGATCATCTGCTCAACACACACACACACAATAAGATAAACAAAAATTGTTGCCCTAGCATACAAAGTAAGAATTATTCTAGGAATCGGCTTATGGTCTAAAGAACATTCTTGATTTAAACACATTAAATGCAAAAAATCAAATGTCTGAGAAGGGTGTCATTCTCTACTTAAATCAACAAAACTGGTTGCCTTTGATTGCAACCAGAGGACATACTCAAAATATTTTAATAGTTTTTTTTTTAGTTGCCAATTTTTTTGCTGATTTAAGCAGAGACTTTCATCCTCTGATGTTTACATTCACAACAACAACAACAAAAATCCATCCACTTTTGACTGCAACTAGATGATGTAGTCAAATTATTTGAATACTGAATTGAAATTTCGTTTTTTCTAATTCAGTTTTGCATTGTTTGCTTGTACTATTATGCATATAAAAAGGCCTAAATTGCTATGGCAAAATATCAGATTAAAGTAATTAACTTTTTTCCCTTGCTAAGTTATGTAAGCCACAAAAATATTGTATTAATATGTATAATCAGTGTATTTTAAATAAGCACATAGTCTCCCTTACATTTTCTCCATTGCATAACAAGTTTCTCAAAGCCATTCTAGTAAAATCAGCCTTCAGAACATATGCAATTTACAGACAAAAACTACTACTGGGTGGTATACAGACAAATTGGCCTTCAAAACACACAGTTTACAGATAAAAAATACTAGTGGTATTTTTTATCTGTAAATATTTTTTTTATCTGTGGGCAGTAGTAGTTTGGCACAGTTGGTGGATGAAGTAGTGGAGACAGAGTTGTAACGTAAGTGCCCTCCCTCAAAGAATCTTTGGACTCCGTGGAGGTGCATTGAAATAAAAAATAAAAATAAAATAAAACTCTTGAGGTTGTTTTCTCATCTCTGTTCTGAGCCATTTGTCATTTTCAAAATAAATAGTCCAGAGATATCTATACAGTTTAAGAAATTATTATTAATTATTAACATTTGACCTCTATAGTCAGAGACTCATCGTGGGAGGTATACACTATTGCACACAATGCTCATCTAACTGTGCCTTAAACTGATTCAATGTGTCTCTACACCCAGCACACTCAGGCAATGCATTCCACTCACCAACCACCCTCCATGCAACCCTCCTTATACAGTTTCCTGTGATTGATAGCCCCTTGTTCTACTCCCCCCTCTCCCATTCTATGAAAAATTTCTTCCATGTTTACCAGAAAACATAACCATAAGTCTAATAGAGCAAAGTGCGGGCTGTAGATAGGATGTTGCATAATTAAAATTTGATCTTATTGAGAGACACTGAAATGAACATAGAGCCCAACATTACGATATTGCAAAATTAATGGCTGATGCTCAACACAAATATGATTAATTCATTGTTTCAGCCTTCTCAAGATCGTCAGACTGTTTTGCAAATTTATTATCATTAATTTCACCACAGTCCTGGTGAATGACACCTCTATGAGGATGCTATGAAAACTTCTCAGCCTTGACCATAGATGGCAACACTATCAGCAAGATTTGTTTTTTCTAAGTTGGTACATCTGTCGTAGGCAGACATGTGAAATTGCAAGTCATTCTAACAAGTAGTTTGTTTTATACAGCTGTCTGAAGCAAAAGTGTTGTCTGTATCCCTTGAAATGGATAAAATTGAGTATCGTGCAGTTATCAAATTGTTTGTAAAAGAAGTTTTAACAGCAAAAGAAATTCATTTTAAGTTCATGAACGTTTATGGGCACTCTTCTCCCTTGTTTTTGACAATTAAGAAATGGGCTGACTAGTTTAAACGTGGCCATACCAGCCTTGAAGATGATCCACATGAAGGACGTCCAAAAAGTGTAACAACACTAGAAATTATTCATGAAGCGCACGAAATAGCATTGGATGACCGGCGAGTCAAAGTGCGTAAAATTGCTGAGACTACAGGCATTTCAAAAGAACATGTAGGATATACTGCATTTTACATGAAGAATTGCAAATGAAAAAGCTTTGCACAAGATGGGCGCTGTGCTTGTTCACAGAAGATCAAAAATGCACTAGCATGAAAATCTCTGAACGGTGCTTGGAGCGTTTTAACAAGAATAAAACTGATTTTGTTCATCGATTTATTATTATGAATGAGACTTGGATTCACCATTACACACAAGAATCCAAATAGCAGTCAGCGGACAGAAGCAGGTTGTTCAGCACCAAAGAAGACAAAGTCAGTTCCATTAGCAGGAAAGGTCAAAGTGCTTGAAATTGCTGAGACTATAGGCATTTCAAAAGAACATGTAGGATATATATTGCATGAAGAATTGCAAATGAAAAAGCTTTGTGCAAGATGGGTGCTGCGCTTGCTCACAGAAGATCAAAAACTCGCTTGCATGAAAATCTCTGAACAGTGCTTGGAGCGTTTTAATAAGAATAAAACTGATTTTGTGCATCGATTATTACTGTGGATGAGACTTGGATTTGCCATTACACACCAGGATCCAAACAGCAGTCAAAACAGTGGACAAAAGCCGGTTGTTCAGTGCTAAAGAAGACAAAGTCGGTTCCATCAGTAGGAAAGGTCATGGCATTGGTGTTTTGGGATGCTAAAGGAATTTTGTTTATTAATTATCTTGAAAAGGGTAAAACAATAATCAGGAATATTATTCAGATCTTTTAACCAGACCAGATGAAAAAATTCATGAGAAAAGACCCGGTTTGCAGAAGAAAAAAATCATCTTTCATCAGGACAATGCACCTGTCTACAAAGATGTTTTGGCAGTGGGAACATGAAGGGATTTGCACTATGAATTGTTGGAACATCCACCCTATTCCCCAGATTTGGCTCCCTCTGACTTCTATCTCTTCCCAAAACTAAAACTCTTCCTTGCTGGTCTGCGTTTCTCTTAGAATCAAAAGGTGATTGCAGTTGTAGAGGGGTATTTTGCAGATCTTACTGAGAACTACTACAGGGATGGGATTATAGTGCTGGAACATCGCTGGAATAAATGTATTAGGCTTAAGGGAGATTATGTTTAAAAATAAAAATAATTTTGAAATTATAAATTTGTTTTTTTATTGTTAGGCCAAGAACTTTTCAGACCACCCTTGTACTATACTCAAAAGGCAGTTAAGCATGCACTTTGTAGCAGAAGTTTCAGTTCTGAACTTTTTGGCTATTGGTGAAGTAATGTTGTGATATTCCACAGACAGAATTTTCATTTTTGGGATCATAGTGATAGTTCTAAATTTTGTTCCCTATCGTGATTTTGTGAAGAGAGTATCACCTTTCCTTTGATATCCGTAAAGCAACCAGCAACAAACTTCCAGTCTCATATCCTCAATTTCCATTCTATTTATTAAAATCATCAGTTGCAGTCTTTGTGATTACTCATTAATCTGAACTCATTATCACTGATTTTTGTTCTTAATGGATGTATAGTGCTCAACCAATGATGTATAGTGCTCACATCTACAATATCATAAAAAATCTTGTAGTGAACAGTGAATTACCACAGTAATCGCATTTTTATGCAATGAAAATTCAATAATTGCATGTACTTTTAGATGCTTTGGCAACTCATCGATTGTGTATGTAATAACACAAAGAATACAACTTCAATCATAAACCAATACTAAATTGTAGGACATATCAAGAAAGAAAGCAAGACACATTTCAAGGCCACCCATACTCCATGCAATGTGTATGCACATGTATTACTTCAAAGACTTTAAGAATAGATTAAGCTGCAAATGATCTGAGAATGTACAGCCTCTCCCAGCCAAATATACCTTCCCACAGTGTGATTCATGACAGATTTCTTAACCTACAAATCAGCTACAATATGATATATTATTATTATTACACAACACCTCCAGGGAGTCTAAAGACTCATCGAGGAGGACACTCTATAACTCTCTGTCTCCACCAACCGCAACTACCTTCATCATCCACACCAACGCCATCTACCACCACCACAAGTATTTTCACAGACCTTTCCAAAACTTTGGATGTTTGCGATTGTCTCTGAAAATACTTGTGGTGGTAGTTGGTGGTAGATAGCGTTGGTGTAGATGATGAAGGTAGTTGCGGTTGGTGGAGATGGAGAGTTAGAGAGTACCCTCCCTCGATCAGTCTTTAGACTCCTTGGAGGTGTTATGTAATAATAATAATATATCATATTGTAGTTGATTTATAGGTTAAGAAATCTGGAGCAACACATGCTGTTTCTCTTGTCATTCTGAGAGCATCTCATTGCATCTAGCACTGAAGCCTGCCGATTACACTATCATCCTTTAGTCTACTTCACATCCTTCAAAACTGGATAGCCAGTTTGCTCTCTAATCATTCACTGAATGTCACAAGGTGGATGGCTTCTTCACCAATATAAAAGTGTCTCAGGGATCTGTTCTATCACCTTTCCTCTTTCTCCTATAAGTTTTCTCATTTCTTTTCTCCTTTTCTCATTGACTAATAATAATTCTATGCCCAGTTTTGCTGGGCAAAAAGAAATGAAGTGTACTGATGACAGTACACTTCATTTCTTCTGTTCACTAGTTCAAGAAATCCTGCAACACAAACATTTCAATCCATTTGCTCTGCAACCAGTGTCGCAAACACTGATCTCCATACCATTCTTTTCAGCAGTTAGGATAACCTTATCACTTTTCAATGCTACCAAAATCACCAGACAGGATCAGTTCTCCTCCCCCACCCCGCCCCAGAGTAAAATCCATCTCTAACTTTTCTGTACAAATCACTGAGTTTGAGGCTATGTTATGAAAAATGGTTTGTTTTAATGCTCCTAAAATAGATGATTTTCATCCATTTTATAGTGCACTGTTGTGATTTTCATGTTTTTACTTTGTGGAGTACAATTGATGAGGGGAAAAGATTTATTTAAGAGGAACAACTTGCACCTAAATGTTTACAACTGTGCTAATGATATGAAAATTGGTAGGGCCTCTGCTACTAATGGCTCATGCAAAAAATTAAGCAAGTTTGAGCGCAGTTAGTAGTTGGAAGGGGATCAATCTTTTTATGCTGTTGGCACCCTCTCCCTCGAAAAATACTGTAACCTTTATACTCAGTACCTAACTGGTACTGAGTATAAAGGTTACAGTATTTTTAGGAAAGATAAGACAAGTTATGAGACAAGAGGTGCATGATGCTAATAATATTAGATGATTTTAGTCCCTAACTATACTACAATTGCAATATTAGTAGCAATTTTCCATGTAGCACTGAGTAATTATGCAATATTAGTAACAATTTTCCACATAGCAGTGAAATTGAAGCTATCTGGTGTGAGGTGGAGTCTAACAAGATTAAATATATGGTGGGATGATGTTACAGATCTATTAGATAAGTTCTGGTGATGATAAAATGCACTGAAAAATCAACCTCATGTGTGAATTTTATCCAGACATTGATCGAGCAGCAGTTAAATCTCATGAGAAGAACAAAGCCGAATTTATTCAGCTGTTGTGAGACAACTACCTCAAGCAGCATATGACAGAAGTAACTCATGCTCAAAGAGTGTTACACCTCTTTTTTTTTTTTTTTTTTTTTTAATGTTGAGCTCATACATGAGAGGTTGGTTGATCAATCTATAGTATATTAGTACCATGTATGGGTAGCAGGTTGGAAAAGGAGGAACTTGTTTACATTTGATTTAAATGACTGTACATTGTATTCCTTGGGAAACACAACAGGAGAAAAGACTGTTCCACAATACCGCAGTTGCAGGGATGGAGGAGGAGAAAAAGAAACTTGTTCTGTGGGTTTCAAGGTGAACTGTGAAGGGATGTTGAGCAACAGCTGCACATGTTACAAAGAGCTTAGTACTAAGTGGGGAATTATTGATGATATTTCAGATGAACATTTCCCACTGAAATATTTGTAGAATACACATATTTTTAAGAGTTGGTAAGAGATGGATCATTAATAAGTCTAATTGCTTTCCTCTGTATTGAGTCAAGCATTTTCAGGGAGCTTTTAGGGGCCCCCATCCTATATGTCAGAGCAGTATTCAATAGCTGGGTGGATTTGTGATTTGTATAATGTTAACAGCTATTCAGGGGTGATGTAATGTTTTGAGCAAAAGAGAAATCCTAGTTTTTTAGAGGCTAAGGATGCAATGGTTGTTTATGCCAGGAGAGGCTTGATATCAGGGTAATTCCAAAAAGAGAAATCTCAAATTGTCTGAAATTTGGGTATTGTCAAAAATAACACTCTGAAAAATTGGCTTGGAGATCAGAATTGAGGGTGGTGGTGGTTGATGTTTGTAGATTGAGGTGAGTTGTGTAGAGTAAGATTTATCAAATGAAAGGGGAGGAGTGCAATGTGCTGTCATCTGCAAAACTGTGTATTGCATTAGAGGCCAACTGAAGCAGGTCATTGATATATAGTAGGAAGAGGGTTGGTGTGAGGACAGACACTTGTGGAATCCCAGCATTAGTTGAATGGTGAGACGATAAGTTATCATTCACCACATAGTGTGTGTGTGTGGTGGTGAATGATTCCTTATTTGTGTGTGTGTGTGTGTGTGTGTGTGTGTCCGTGTCCAGAAAGAAAGCTGGCAATTCAACTACAGAAATCCTGAGACAGACCAAACGATCGTAGTTTGATTAGTAAGCCTTTGTGCCAGACCCAGTCAAACGCTTTGGAGATATCAAGTGCAACCACTTGCGATTCACCAAATTTCTCCATAGCATTTGTCCAGAGATGGATGATGTGTGAGCAGATCTCCTGTTAATCGGCAGTGACGGAATCTATACTGGCAGTCGTTTATTAGGTGAATGCCTTCAAGGTAGTGTAGGAGTTGGGAATTGATGATTTTTTTTTCCATTACTTTAGGCAGGAGTGAGGTAAACGAGATAGAGAGGTAGTTGGATGGCAATGACTTGTCACCCTTCTTGAGAATGGGTTGAATACAGGCCAATTTCCAGACTGTGGGATAGATACTAGTGGAGTAAGAGATTATATGCAGGCGACATAGGATAGGATTAAGTTCTGGTGCACAAACCTTCATGACAATTGGAGGAATGCCATCAGAGCCAAGAGACTTTTTTTTATGTGTAATTTGGACAATATTTTTTTGATATCTTTCTGCTGAAAGGACATAGGGAGCATTGTGTATTGGACATCTCGGATGGCTGGGGGATATTTATCATGTTTAGTTATGCATGTATTGGAGGCAAAGTGTGAGGCCAAGAGATTGACTTCTTTTTGTGGGTGATGATGCAATAGAGCCATTTGGGTATGATGGGGTGTCTCTAGTGTTCAGCAGAAGTTGCAACCAATCACTTTGGCAAGAGATGAAAAAGCTTGGCTGCCATTTGGACAGGCTGCTAGTTTCCTGCTTTTTGCTCTTTTGAACTCTGTTTTGGAAGCATTTATTTATTTATTTTTTATTTTTTTGCATCTATTTCAGGCTTGTGTATATTAGCTCTAGAGGATGGAGTTTTTGATTTGAGTCAGTTATGGTATGTTTGGTTTTTCATTTGTACAGCCTTGGATCTTTTGAAGATCCAAGGTTTAGTTAGGGTATGGCAGTTCAAAGTAGTGTAGGGAATGTATGTTCCATGCCAGTGAGGACTGCTTTGGTGATAAGTTCGGTGCATATGTTTGGGTAAAGCCAGAAGCAACAGTCCAAACATGGAAATGAAGCATAGAAATCATGGAGATGTCCCCCTTGGGACTATTATAATACCAAACTACTCATGTATGGGAGTGGCTGTGTAAGCATAGTTGCATGGGGGAGCAAATGAGCACTAGAGTGGTCAGAATTACCTGGGGGGGGGGGCACTCCATTCATTTTGTATTTGGAAAGGTTGTTGGTGAGAAAAAGATCTAGGATGATTGGGGAGTGGTTAGGGTTATCAATGATGGCAAATGCTTCAGCATCTCTTCCTGCAAGATCTGTCAGCTGGAGGAGGAAAGCCAGTTGGTGTTGTGGAAATTAAAATCTAGCTGGATGATTTCGCAGTTGGGAAAGTGGGACTGAAGAAAATCAATTTTTAGGGAGAGGAAATTAAAGAGCTCAGAGTAGTACTCAATTTAGCTACATTAGGGGGAGTGATAGACAGCAAATGAATTTGACTGAGTGGGAAAGGGATATTGTTGGGTGGCTCTATGTTGGGTGCTCTCTGGCAAGGTATGTTTGAGCAAATACATGCAAATGTATGCAGAGATGCTACCCTTGGGTTAAAAGGAGTTAAAGGTGTAGTTTGGAAGGTTGAGATGAATAGTGCTTGGGGAGGGGTGAGATTTGAGTTTCTGCCAGAAAGAGTAAGTGGGGTTTGGTAGTGGACACTATTAAGGTTGGAGTTTAGGCCACAGATGTCGGTGAAGTGGATATGCAAGGTTCTGTGAGGCATATGTTTGACTGCAAGGGTCTTGCACATTTCCTATGTAGTGTCTGCATACTGGTCTCCATAGTGGCTACTAGTGGCGTCACTTGATTTTTGCACTAATTTAACTTGTTTGTATTTAATGACGTAACTGTTGTCTCCATTTTGGCATTTTTCTTCAAGATGTCTTCGAAGATGACATCCATGTTCCTTCTAGGCAATTGTAAGGTCTGGTCGAGCACGTACGCACGATTGAGGCAGGATGATTGTTGATCGTTATTATTAATTTAGATGTGCTTGTCAGCGTGTCACAGGTCACTTTTAGGAGGCATGGAAAGTCCGTTCCATCGTTTCTTTGATTTATGTCCAAAACTATAGCACATGATGATATTTTTAGAAATGATGTTGCATTCTTCTGTTAATTTGATGATGTCTTCTTTTGGTGATTTTCTGTTTTCTATTGGAAAGTTCAAAATAATGCCATTTAATTTTTTGTTTAAAACAATGTTTTTCTAGCCAGTTTTCCTATTTGCAGGATGAAAAATTCCGTTTCCAGAAAGAAACACTCTGTCACCTTCATGACTTGATTTTAAGTGATTTTTAGCTTATTTTGCTTACATTTAACCCTAGCCTAGTCTTCTAAGCAAGATCTAGTTCACAGGAGTGATGTTAACAATGAACACATGCCCATATCATTTGTACACTGTTTTCATTTAATCATGATTTCATGATTTTCATTTATTTTTCATGTTCATATATTCAAATTTTCATGATTTCATTTAATCACTTAATTCACATTTAATATTTAAGTTTTTAGTGGATCAGAGGTGTACTGACAAATTATTATCAAGTGACCTCCATTAGTTTGGCAAAAACAGCTAATTCAGCCAAGCTCTGAAAATCAAGAGTACCAGAAAATTTTTTATTATTCAACAGGTAATGAGTATCTGCTGCAAGTATAATTTTAGAAAGTAAGGAAATGATCAGACAATTCTAAAAAAAAGTTTTATAATTGCATTCTCGTATAGTAAGTAACAATTTCATTTTTCATCTAATACTGGTTTAACAGTAGAAATTGCTACTCCTGAAACATACTGAATAATAGAGAATAAAAAGCAATCTTGAACCTAGAACTAGTTTAACAAAGAAAACGATACATATGCTCTCTATGCATTAACCCGTTAACATACAAGACGTCTGTGACACGTCTTTTGTTTAGTGCACCAAAATTGATTTTGACATATCGCAGATGTTATGAAGTTCGTGTCAATTTCAAACGAATTTAGAGTTTAAAAATAATTTATTTTTTTTAATCAATAATTTTTTTAATCAATAATAGCGATCGGCATTTGAGTCAGCAGGCTCTTATAGCTGTTTATATTACTTTATATAGCTGTTCTCAATTTTGATATGTTATTTTTATAAGGACTTGACATGTTATCTGAGAAAAGGTAATACAAATAGTCTGATTGAAACTACACCGTTTACAAACTTTAACAGAAATTCTAAATATATGAAAGTTTATTAAATTCCATCCACAAGTGTGGAATATTAGTTTGAATTATTTGTAAATAAAATGTACTAAAAGAAATCAGAAATGAACAATAATGGACAACTGTATTTATCTTAAACCCCAAATTTATTTAACTCCATCCAGCCATACAAGAATTACCACAATATATCATTTCAACAGTTTGCTCTTTTGTGTCCCTAAAAAGGGTCTGATCAAAACAAAACTTGGGATTTGATCCTCGCAAATTTTTTAGATCAAAACCTCATGCCAGTTTCTTTCTCTTCTCAACTATATAAACTGCCTGACATTTCTGCAAGTGTACAATTCATGCTTTTCACTGTGAAGGGCTACACATAAGTGTGCTGTTTCTTTCATGAGGTCCTCTTTGTTCTGATCCTCCACCACTGCACTCTTATCAACAATCTTGCAAAACATTTTTCTGCCTTTTGTTAATCTTCTCCACTCTATCACATGTTCTACTCTCACATACAGCTGGCACTCATTCTCAAAACATTTACTACATATTTATTCACCAGTCTCACTTTCTTTCTACAAATCTTTCATCTTCAGTAACTAATAACATTGCATTGCTAAATAGACATCTTGGCTGACATTGTCGATATGGCCGATGCATAAGAAAATAATGCACATAATAGAACAATAAAGTATCTAATATAATACGAAATATACAACTTTTTTTTAAGGATAAATGTTCACACACTCATACAAAAAAATAAAAAATAGAAACAACAACAACAACAAATTAATCTAATATTATTAACTAAATTTAAAAAAAACACTTACTTTTCAGCATCATTCTGCCTACTGTATGCACAAACAATTTATGATAAATGATACTTTAAAAGTTCAGCAGTACTCAGAGGTTTAGCAGTATAATTCACAACATCAAGTGAACAAAATAAATAAGAATTTATTTAATTGCCAATATTTTATTAGTTTTCTAATTAGCATCTTAAGAGCACAACTAGTTTTTCACTGTATACAAGCACCAACAATCAGTTATTAGTAGCAATATTTTAAAACTGTAATGAACATAAGAACTAGAGTCCTAGTTTTGGTGCCCTCTACTGTTCGATGCTGGTCATTTTAAAATCAGCATCCAAATTTCCCAAACTTCTGGTAAATTAATACAACTATACTTATTGAGATTTGTTTCTGCCATAGATGTGCACTTAGGGAACACCACTATAATGAAATGAGGCACTAAAACAAACTACTGGAAAGTTTCAGCCTAAGTCCCACAGAACAAATGTTATTTAAAGCTTGCTATTACAAACAGATGCCATTATTTGCTATTTCCTAGCAAATAATGTCAAACCCAGAAGACAAATTGCAGAAATTACATTACAAAACAGCAGAAAATTGTACAGTGGTTATAAAACATAAATGAAAACTGTAAGAAATAAAAGAATGGAAATTGCAAGAAACAGATCGAAGAAAATAGCAAAAAAGGAAAATAAGAGAGCAAAACAGAACAAAGAAAATGGTGGGAAATTAAACATTCAGACAGAACACAAAGGATTAGCAGGAACCGTATGTCAAGCACAAAATGACGAGAAAGTATATATGCAAACAGTACACTCAATGAGCAAAACATTAGAGATAGGGGTGATAGGAAGATTACAATGGCATCCCTCGCACAGAGTGATATGTACCCAAACCGAATGCAGACGGTAAATAGGTAGACATCAGGATTTCCCAACAATGTTTTGCAATCAACGAACATCGATAAATGCATGAACTTAGTGACTTTGATTATGGACATATTATTGGCACAAGACGGGTCATTCTATTGCCCAAGTGGCAAGAATCCTAAAGTTCTTGTGGCAACTGTATCAAGGGTCTACTACGAGTATACTATCAAAGGATGTACCAGCTCCCAGTGAGCAAGTTGCGGCCAACTACACATCACTGATGACCAGGGGCAACGTAGATTGTCCAGGCTTGTACAGACCAAGTGTGCTGCAGGGCAACAGCAGCACAAATCACATCCAGTTTCAGTGTCGGTACAGCATATACTGCATACCATGGGCTATGGGAGTTAACACCCTAATCATGTACCACTGTTGGCAGCTTGTCATTGGACATTGTGCCTCGCCTGGTGTTAGGACCATCAACACTGGACCTCTGCAGAGTGGACCAGAGTCATGTGATCTGATGAATTCCATTATCGGTTGTACTGAGCTGACAGGAGGGAGCAGGTGTGGCACTGACAGCATGAAGCCATGGCCCTGTCTTGCTGGGTCAGCTTTGTGAAGGTTTGAAGAGCCTTCTCATGTGATACATTAGATCCCATAGTGTGTCTGGATAGGTCCTTAAATGCTGTCAGCTACCAGAATGTGCTGGCTGATCACCAACACCATGTCATTGTTCATCCTGAAGCCAATGATCTGTTTCAGCAGGACAATGCACTGAATCACCAGATCACAACCACCCAGGCATGGCTCAAGGAATACTCATCTGAGTTGGGGACCATCCAGTGGCCCCCAAGGTTCCCATATTTAAATCTGATGGAATCTCTCTGTAATGCTGCAGAGCAAGACATCAGATCCGTGTATCTAAGACTGATGTCTAAGGTGCAGTTGTAGACAACGCAACAGGAAGGGCTGGAATTATCTCCAGCAACCTTCTGGCATCTGGTGGAATCAATGCCTTGGAGAGTACAAACTGTCATTCAAGCTAGAGGAGGACCCCAAATGCTATTAGTTAAGTATCTCTAATGTTTTGTCCATTAAGTGTAATGGGAGATATGAGAAAGAACTAAAAGAGTATGCAATTATTATTATTATTACATAACACCTCCAGGGAGTCCAAAGACTCATCAAGGGAGGGTACCTACTCTACAACTCTCTGTCTCCACCACTCAACCAATCCACCAGCCACAACCACCTTCATCATCTACACCAACACCATCTACTGCCGACCACCCTCACTAGTATTTTCACAAATAAACATCCCTGCCCACAGTGAGATTTGAACCCACAGCCTTTTGGCTGGAGAGCGGATACGCTAACCACTCGGCCAACCAGGCAGGCATAAAAGCAAAAATCTAAAACCCAGAATTAATGTTTAACTTTGAAATGTTACATTAGCTTAAAATAATCACTTGCCTGAAATCTTCATAATGAACTAAAGTGCAAACTGTCCAATTAAAATCAAAAATTTAGGTCAAACCCTCAAAAATTTAAAATCAGAAGATTTTTACCTTATTAGTGTTTTATTATGATTATTATTATCAAACATCTCTGTAGTCAGAATATGCATCATGAGAGGTCCCAATGTCACACACACACAGTTGTTGTACACATACTTGTTGTACAGTAGTGAACATATTAATCAGAATACTCACATTTTAAAGAAAAGTTTTAATTTCACAAGAAAATAAGTACAAAATTAAACTCCAATTTTACCAAATAATTTATATGTGCTACTCTGTTCCTAATAAGGTCATTAATTTGCTTAGGCATGGAATCTACCAACAGAGAACATATTTTTCTTATTTCTGCATCTCGAAACCATACTTTTATAATGGATTGTATTAAGTTATTCTTTATATCAAAATTTAATTTAATTTTTCAAGTCTCTTTCTCACCATGGCTAACAAATTTTCTATTGGATTAATGTCAGGAGAGTTACTTAGTTACTGAAGCAATTGGATGTTGTGATTTTTGAGCAACTCTCACTTTTTTTGAAGCATGGCATGGAATGAGATCCTGTTGGAAGATGAGTTCTTTGTCTTTCTGGATCTGAAGGACCACTCTTTCCGCCAATATTTTTATGTATTGTCACTTTTCATCATGTCGTCCACATGTACAAGTGATCCTGGACTGTCATGTGTAAAACAACTCCAGAACATCTTTTCAGCTGGGTGTTTAGGAGCTCATTGAAGATGGGCAGAAGTCTTCTCAACTGCTGATTTGCAAACATAGGATACTCACTCTCCTTGGACAAAGAAATGGGTCCCATCTCAAAATATGACCTTCTTCCACTTCTCAACAGTCCAATCTTTGTACACTTTTGCAAACTGGAGCCTTTTTTTTCTGCATAGCTTTCATCAACAGTTGTTTCTTTTTTGGTCTGTGGGCACTCCTCCCTACTTCCAATAATCTTCAACAGACTGTCATATCAGAAACATTAATCCCACTAGCTGTCAAGTCTCTATTTAAGTCTACAGTAGATAATCTTGGATTCAATTTGCTTTTCCTAACTGATAAATGATTTGTAGTTTTCCTTTTTCACCCACATTTTCCTTTTCTGTCAGGAGATTCTCATGGAAAGGCTTAGACATTGGTTATACATTCTTACTAAATAGCTTAAGGAAATTACAACGTACAATAGAATATACATTAAAATAAATTTTAATACACTTCCAATATTTCGGCAACGTCACATTGCCATT
The DNA here is from genome assembly GCF_054136105.1 of Typopeltis vanoorti. Classification (NCBI taxonomy): domain Eukaryota; kingdom Metazoa; phylum Arthropoda; class Arachnida; order Uropygi; family Thelyphonidae; genus Typopeltis; species Typopeltis vanoorti. The sequence goes on from NC_143570.1 coordinate 29,120,058, forward strand.
ATCACAGGAACTTAAATACAAGACACGTGCATGCAAGCACAACACATCTGTCAGGAGAAAAAGGTACTTATCTCTCAACACAATACTCATTGGCAATGTGTCTTTTAAGTCATGATGTGTGTGCTGAGAAAGAGTACATATTTCTGAATGCTTTCTTGGAGATGTATCCATTTTATAGCTAAACAAAATGAACCAAACACTATGAATGTCAACTTGTTTACACTATTAATAAACATTGTAGAGACCATTAAAACACATGGCACAGAACCAAAATATTGAATTAAAACCAAAACCAAAATTATTGTGAAGTGAAAAAAAAATTTTTTTCAGTTACATTTATTTCATGTAACTGAAAAATTGGACAATAGTTTTTAGTTAGATACTGTGTTTGCTGGTGCAAAACACAGTTCTGCTCGAGTCTATACAGCATAGTTTCTGTGGGAGGGGGACATGTGATTCATTAGTTAGTGCTGTTTTTATCCCAGTTGTCTCTAATTGCACTATTTATTGAGAAATATATTACACAGACAGCAAATGTCTCTGTACCTTATTGCCCCGAAGGGAACGTGTTTAAACTTTTTTTTGTGTGCGAGGTATAATCGAAACTTTTTAATTTTTTTTTTGTGAAGTAAAATCAAGGGTGTGAGTTATATTCGAGTAAATACAGAACTCCTCATGCCTTTCTTATATAGCTGCTCTTGCGTCTGCAGTATAGTGGTTGTTGGGGAGGGCATGTTGTTTAGTGTGGGAGTGAGTTACTATCGCCCTGAAAGGAACGTTTAAACTTTTTTTGTGTGCAAGGTATATGCAAAACTTTTTAATTTTTTTTTTTTGTAAAGTAAAATCAAGGGGGCGAGTTATATTCGAGTAAATACAGTACTCCTCATGCCTTTCTTATATAGCTGCCAGGGATTGCTTCTTGAAAAATGTCATCCATTTTAATGTGGAAATAACACCTCACCAACTTATATCTCTCAGTTATATACAACCCCCCCCCTCCACCAATCTACCCATTAGATTCTACAAACTGCATTTCATTAATTACTGTGCACAGAATTAGTAACCTAGTAGTGTAATAGGTCCATGGACCTATTACACTACCAGGTTACTAATTCTGTGCACAGTAATCCACGAGGCCTGATTAAAGCCTTATACAATGGAACCATAAATTCCTTACATCAGCATTTCCCAGATTTTTCCTACGACGGAACACTTCACAAATCCTGAAATTTTCACGGAACACATTGGTTATTTTGTATTAATAATTAATTATGGCATAAGCATAAAGAGTATTAGTACACTTATGTATACAGTGTGACATGTTGACAAATATAAAATTACATTTAAATCAGTTATCAATCACTGGACTAATGAAATCTTGCAGCATATTGTAGTTTCCTCAGGCCAACATCATTAAATTAATTTGTGCTGATTTTCATTGACATATCCCATTCTGATCACAAAAAATTTATAATATTATTATAAGTACTTACGAGTGAATGCAGACTTTTTCTCCTGTGTGCTGGTAGTTTTCCCCTCCTTTTGTACATCTTGGAAATCACTTTGTAGGCTAGAGGTGGATGAATCACTATCTGTTGCATCACAAACACCTTCAATAAGAGATTTCTTCTTAACACCAAAGTTAAACAAAGTCCCTTGTCTCTTATTCATATTAAAATTTAATATCTGCAGGCCTATTACTTTTAAAAAATCATGGCACTACGGTTTCGAAACAGGCACTTTCACCCTACAATACGAACTTGCGAAAAAAGTATTCCGTATTACTAGATTTGAGAACCAGATACAGACTACCTTGATCTTCAATTTCAGTGGAAAAATTTTATTTATACTTCCATGCTGATTGGTCACTAACATTTGCAACACAAATGTTATTTCATTCAGTTTTGAAAAGAGAAGATACTCAGCCCATTGTTGTAATCGGCTTGCAGGCAATTTTTATGAATGGTCATAAACAGTGGTATTTGCTTTTCCGAATTACTTCCAATTTTAAAAATACATGGCTTGGTCACTGATATCACGGAACACTTATTCACTTTCCGTGGAACACAATTTGGGAAACCCTGCCTTACATGATAGTGTCCTCTGAATAATTCACTGTGCTGTTGTCACAATTTTAACAATGTGCAGCTAAAATTTTAGGTCCTTATCCACCACTACACTCCAATTTATATGTAGATACTGCATGGTTAACTTAATTTTTTTTGGTGCATATTTACTAATTTCTCTCTTTGTGTGCTGTTGTAATCTTTGATATGGTACAGTATGATCTTTGCTGTCCTTGTCTAATAAACCAAAAATCAATCAGCCAGTCAACACACACCCAAATCACTTATTTCCTCTACAAAACCCCACTAACTGTATACTCTGCATCCCATCTTTGCTACGCAAATTTTAAAAACCTTACTTTCAAAATATTGAATTGGTAAACCCACCGACATGCTCATTCACATGATCTATTCAAACTCTCTTGCAGAGCCACAACATACACTCTACTCCTCATAGTTCTTCCCAACTTTGCACCACCTGAAAACAACTGATTTTACCACTGAAACTTTTCTCAATATCATTAATACACAAGTTCAACAGCAATTGCCCAACACAGTTTCTTACACATAAGTAGGATATTGCTCTCCCATATACACCTTGCTGATGCTTATCAGACTGCCATTCTCCAATACAACACACTAATCTATTATCTAATTCCATCTGTTACAATTTAATTAACAGCTTATCATGTAGCAATCTATCAAAGGCTTTTACAAAATCTAAATATACCACTGTGTATACATCTCTCTCTCTCTCTCTCTCATTCACCATTTGTCACCTTCTAATAATTAGGTAAGACACTGCTAAAAAAAGTCTTCCTAAATTTAGCAAACCCATGGGGTTCATTAAAGAGAATGCTGCTCTTGTCAGCAGCCCAGTTCTGAATCTTGGTGCTTACCAGCCTCTCCAACATCTAACCACAACTGCAGACATGGAGAATGGCCTATAACTTGAAGCCTTAATCTTAGCTCTCCTTATCAAGTGGAACAAGTTTGCCCTCTTTACACTCCTTTGAAACATAGCCCAATGTAAGACTCATTCAAAAGGCATGTCAAAACTTGTTTACTCTCTGGAATATTCTTTCAAAAACATGCAGTGATATATCAACTTCTAGAGACTTGTTAGCATCATGTATATTCAATTCTCCATATACCTCTTGCTCACTCATCATCAGCTCTTCCTCTATCCTTCCCATTGCACTCAAGTTCTGCATGACATAACATTTATGACAATGCAATACTTTTATGGATTGTCATTTAATATCTCAAGCACAGTCTTCACAGTGGTTGTCATCCTTCCTTCTACAGGCCACATATTAAAAAAACTCTGTTGGATTTTTTTTGACCTCATTAGCTAATTGCTGCCCATACTGCACATTTTCTATCCTTACTGAGTGAATCATCTTCCTCGTCTACTATTTGTACTCCTCATGCATTCTTTTCCCCCTGTCATTCATTGCCAAATTAATTTGCACTTTCTCCTTCTCTTTTTCATTCTGGGATTCCTGTCAAAGCCACTATAGCAATCTCTCTGTTGTCCATTCTCAGTATGTGTCCAATTCCATCTGCATTTTCTTTTTTTTTTTAATTTTATCAGTGATACTTTTTTTTTTTTTGCTAAAAGTCAGCTTATGTAAGTTGCGGTTTGTTATACATTGAAGCCAAATTATTTTTAATATTTTATGCAGCCATTTTGTTTGAAAGCTATTAACTTCCTGTTTTTTGGTCAGTTTCCATGTCTCTGATCTGTATAAAAATATAGCCTTAATACTGCTATTGAAGACCTTTATTTGGTTTTATCATGATACCATACATTATTTACTTTCTGAAAGTAGTATTAGCTTTTGTCAATCTTTGCATCATACCGCTATCAGTTCCACCTTCAGCATCTAAATTTGCTCTTAAATGTGTAAAATTGATTTTAATTTCTTTGTGGCATTTACTATTCAATTTAAAAACTTTTGTTTCAGTAATATTTATTTAAGACAAAACATTTCAGCTATTTTATAAGTCTTCAGATTTTGCTTGTATATCACTGTATATTTTGATAATATCAAAATTGTATGCCTCATCTTCTCATCGCTACCTTATTTATCAGTTTGATATTTGGAATGCATTCGCTTTGTCAGATAGTTCTTAAGTAGGGATCAAGAAGCAATTCTCCTTTCCATCTAAATCCTCATTCCATGATATAGCTGCAGGCTGTCATAATCACCAGCCTTATCATTCCAAAATAAAAATAAATAAATATATTTTGTATGTTTATGTATATGTGTACACACACACATATCCCTTTCTCACAGAAGTCCTCATACAGCTAACCACCCTCACCAACTGGAGGAGTTTTTGACACCTCATTTATAATAGCATCCTCTGATGAGATGATCAAATACAAGCCCCTTGATCCTTGTGTGCCATTTGTTATGTACTTTATAAAGGTAGTTGTATCTCAAAAACTGAGAATTCATTCTCTTTTCCCCCCAGATGCCATCACTTCATTCCAATCTATATTATCATAATTAGTCTACCTTTACATTTCCTTCTAAATGCTCTCCATATTATCAGGATTATAGTAACATCCAACTAAATATTTCATCTTGTCTATCTCTATTTCACACCATACTACCTCAAAACCACTGCCACTATTTTCTCCTTGTATTTTGAATGGACATAATTCTCTTTTCTACTAACATCAATAGCACACCTCCTCTGTTTTTGCCATTTGCCTTCCTGAAAAACATCATATCCCTCCAAATGTAGTCAATGTGTTTATGCTTTCTGAGGTAGACCATGCTAGAACTGGTAGAACAGGAAGATATCTTGATATCTTCCTGTTTGTTCACAGTGAGCCAATTCAAAAGTGCTAAGCATTGAGCATTAATGTATGAGACAGAAAATTAAGTTTGTCATTTGTAGAATGGTTGTCTTTGGTAAGATTTGCTAATGTGATATGAATATAGTGTGAAACTTTTTTTATTAAACAATCTGGCTATTTTCTAGGGTGTGCCTTGGGTGTATTTAGTAATGATGGTTTTAGTCTTAAGTACTTTGGGATTATCCTCTTTAGCCAACTTCTACATAGAATTTGGCAACAACTGATATAACAGGATAACAGGATAATTTTCATTACATATAGAAGGTCCAGAGAAGTTATCATCCAGAAACAAAAAATTGCAGATTAATCAGTACTTCAAGAATAGACGGATAATTATATGATGCCGTGAGGATTACAGAGAGGAGAGAGTATGGAGGATATATACAGGGTATTTCAAAAAGAATGTCCTGATTTGAAAATTGTATATTTTTGTACAAATGTACATATATACATTGTACATTTGTAATTGTGGTGAGTGAAACTTTAGGCCGTAATTCATACTTGGTAATTTATTTTGTAAACTATATCACATTTTCATTATTAAATATAATTATCTGAAATCAGGTCATTCTTTTTGAAACACCCTGTATATTTATATAAAATCATTTAAGCGATTATATAAAATCATTTAAGCGATTATATAAAAATCATATAATCATTTAAGTTAAGACATGTTCTTAAATTACAACTAACAACAAAGATGTGATGTATTATTTTTTTTTAAAAAGGTCAAAATTCTTCAACATACATTACAATTCCATCTTCTGCAGCACTCCAGAACATGAATGGCACATTTGGAGCAACTGCTAACCTTTTAACTCTTCCTGTATGACAGCTACATGCCATAGTTGCTTCCTTAGCATTAACATCATGAACTCTGATTTTAAAATCTGCAGCCCCACTTACTACCATTCCATCACTTGAATTTGGCAGGAACTATAAAACAATTTGGAAACATTTTCAGAAAAGGAACAACTAACATTGATATCATTATATTTAACATATTTGACACTATGATAAATTAGACAAACATGAGAGTACTAGCTGAAAAGCAAAGAGTAAACACTTAAGTGATTATTTAAAACATTGAGACCAAATAAAAATGAAAAATATTTCCATTCTGTTGTGAAAATGAGAATGGATATCAAATTCAGTTCTCATATTAAACTGTTTCCTATCCATTAATAGCCTCCATAACACAATTGGAAGAACAGTGGATCATTGCATCTTTTGGTTAACCTGGCATTAGTAAGGTGGGGTGTCACAGACCCCCAAAGATATAGAAAGAAATAACTGTGACACTGCCACCTTACTAATGCCAGGTTAAAAAAAAGCATTCAGTTCTTGTCATGATGAAAGAATCTTTATATGGGCTTTTTCATTTGAAGGTGAATTAGCCGATCATATATGGAGGTAGCAGAGTTTTTCCTCACAGAAATTTGGGTTTTTCATCCTATGCACAGGCAAATTGGCCAGGAGAATACACATAATTTACAGACAAAAATACTGTTAATGATGGTGATGGTGTGCAGTAGATGACGATAATGGTTATAGTGTAGCTGCGAGTAACTGGAGAATTAAGTAGTAGAGGAGACAGTGAGATGTAAGTAGACCGTAGTGTCTTCCTGTGATGAGTCCATGGACTCCTTGGAGGTGCCACGCAATAATAATAATTAATGGGCTGATGATGCACAACATACAGACTCTTCAAGTCTAGTTAAATCAATTCTGCCTTTCCCTTTAGTGTAGCTTGATTCGGAAAATGAGACCAGTGACAATGGCAAGTACTGCCATCATAAAAATATACTGTACTTTCACTAATTGCATTCCTGGGTGAATCCCCCCCCCCCACCATTATTATACACTTCTAAGGAGTCCAAAGACTCAGAGAGAGGGCACCTACTCTAGAACTCTACGTCTTCACCACTCAATCCACCAACTACAGTGAACCCCAATGCCATCTACTGCTCTCGACTAGTATTTTCATAGACAATCACATTTGAATCCCTACATTCCCGCCATGGGAATGTAGGGATTCAAACCTGCAGCCTTTTGGCTGGAGAGCAGATATGCTAACCATTCAGCCAGCTAGGCCAGCAATCATCTTGCCTACTGAGGACCTGAAGTACACAAGATGATGGTGTCATAAAATGTCATTTTCTGCCTCAAGAACAAAGTTTCCAGCTTCTATTCTACTCTGTGTGGCAAAAACCACGAAACACCATGAAAAAAACAACAGGAGACATAAAATAGTGACTGACAGTATGAATTCCACTGCTGCTAATCTACAAAAGATCCCATAGCCCACGTTACATCATCCACCCATGGACATATGCTATGGAAGGATTTGTGTGGTTGCTCTTGATGCCTACCAAGACATTTGATTGATTTGTTATAAACTACCCTCTTATGGTCAAGCTTTTGATCCTTTGTAATTGGGAAGCCAGTTTCTTCTCTGATTATTCACTACACATTATAGTAGATGGTACTCTCTCTCTTCAGATATTCCTATTAATTCTAATATGCTTCAAGATTCTATACTTTTTTATCCACTCTCTTCTTTATATATATAAATGGCTTTCCTTTATCCACAGTTTTGCTAATGAAGTAATGCCCTTCCTTGAAGTTTTCAAAAATTGTGAGTTTCAAGATCTTCCATAACCAATACAATCAATACTTAGAAGCAGTAGTGAGAACTATGGAAATATTAACAAAGGGCTCGCATAGTTGAGCAAAAAAAAAAAAATAATTAAAAAAGGGGCCTAACTTAGCCCTTATAATACTTATATTGTGACTTTGTAGAGCTTCTGATAGATATGATAATTTCTGTAGGATATCAATCATTAATGTTAGATCTTTTAAAAATTCCAAATTGAGAAGTCGGTTTAAAAAGCCCTTATATTTATTGTTCGATGCAAAATGCTTGCATAAAGCTGGGTAATTTCTCCACGAAGCAAGAGCCGTTCGTAAACTGCAAGCTTCCCATTATGGTCCAAACACACGGCTGATCTTTAAAATTTCGATACCAAGGTCTTTTGAAATCGTATTTAATTCTTGTTGATTTTTTGGTGTTTGATGATAAAAAGCATATAATTTATCCATAAATATTTCAAAATGATTGATTTCTTTAATGTTTTTTATCGAATTGTCTAATGCTAAGTGTAAACGATGAGCGCAATGCCAAACCACAACGTTGGGAAATTTTTGTAGAAGTTTGATTGCAACACCTGATTTGTTTCCTAACATTACACTAGCTCCATCAGAACAAAATGTAATGAAATGATTTTTTTATATAATTACCAGAAAATCCATATGAATTTAAAGTAGCATGTATACATCACCGTGGAATGCCACGGTGGTATTTTCTAGTTCTACAAGATTCTTAAACAAGAAGCTCGCCAATTTGAGAAAAATTTAAGAAAGGGCTCATGCGAGCCCCTTATAACTTACCACTGCTTAGAAGTGATGACTACCTTGTAAACTACAGTGCTATCAAAACACAGTTCCTTTTTCTTGCATTACTTCATTTGATAATACCAGATCTCCAGACAAGACTGGAATGATCACTTTGGATTGACATACTTATGAACATTCCTGGCGCAAATACATTGCATCAATAGCTTCATCAGCTTCAAAATTCAAGACACTACTTGTGTACAACTGCTAGCTCTTCATAAATTCAAATCTACTAAACCTCCCTAAAATCGAACCAACTTTCCAAAAAAATTCGTAATGCTATCCAGAAGAGGGCAATTTAGTTAACTGGTCTCTTCTCCCATAGGCTCTGTTCCTTTCCTATAAAATATTTTCCCATGGGTGTTGTTTTACAAACTGGCTTCCATCATTTCTCTGCTTTCCTCTGAACCGATAAGATGTGAGCAACTAGCAATCAAATATTCATTCATACTCCAACTTAAAACCCATCAAACTAATTTCTCTAAAAAAAGAAAAATAAAAAAACTAGAAGGGTCCTTCACTAAAATCTCTTGTCCATACAATACACTAATGTTCTAGTTTTGCATCACTCATATAGGAATAATATATATTCGTGTGTGTGTGTGTGTGTGTGTGCGCACGTACCTGGAGATATGCCACCACAGAAGGATTTGTGTGCTTGCTTTAGGTGTCTACCAAGATGTTTGATTGATTTTATCATAGTAGACTACTTGACAAATTACCATCTTATGGTCAAGCTTGCAAGATCATAAGAGAAGACCATAAGATGTCTTCTTTTATTGCATCCCCACTGTATTGTTCCAGTCAATCATGATTAAACTTATGAAGGCTTCCTACAAACAATAACATAACACTGCGAAACAAATGAATCTCCCTCATAAACCAATCCCATCAAAACACAACATACAAACCAAGCCTGAATCTCTTTACTAAAAACTCACTTTTACATCCACTTTACTGATATCAGCGACATTAACAAAAAAAAAAAAGGCACTCACCATCACTTGCCATCTTCCAAACCAGACATCTTATTCCTAACAGAAACCTAGATTGCAGCTACAACTTAGAAGATTATGGCAGCTACAGCTGACATAATCTTCCAGAGAATGGCTAATTTAGAATCCCCTGCTATTGACCTACTCTGGGTCAAGATTTCCTTGCCCCATTTAGTGACATTGATTTCTTGCATTTACCAGTCTCCAAACACTCATAACCATTCAGATCTCTTCACATTCCTTTTTTTGAAACTCAACCAACTGCAATCCAGCTATCTGAATAGTGAGATCATCTTCTTGGGTGATTTCAATGACCAGAATTCCAGAATTCCAACTGGTTCTCCTATTCCAGCACCACTGACCAAGGTGGATGAGAAGCAAACATCTTTGCTATAATTAACGGCAAAACACAAATTGTACATCTACCTACTCAAATTCCTGATAACCCACGTCATTCTCCAAATAATCTGGATCTTTTTTTGACCCATTACACCTGCTACTAACAAGTTACAGAAATTATTCTCACTGGCATGAAGCCCTTCATCTCCAATTCAACCCATAATTCTTATCCATTTTCCAAGCTCTGGTTCAACAAAAAGTGTATCAAAGCAGCTGAAGAAAAAAAAGTTTAGTTACTGCATGTGGTTTGCTTCAAGAACCCCATTTCATACTCTGCCTATACTGACGCATGCAATACATATGTCAGCAGTGGTGGATTCAAATTTGATTTCATGAAAATTTCACAAAACTTGCCTCGTGTTCAAATGAAAATTGTGGCTTCTGGTCCCTCACTAAGGCCATTGAATGCAACTTCAGCTCTCAAGAAAAAAAAGTTTAGTTACTGCATGTGGTTTGCTTCAAGAACCCCATTTCATACTCTGCCTATACTGACGCATGCAATACATATGTCAGCAGTGGTGGATTCAAATTTGATTTCATGAAAATTTCACAAAACTTGCCTCGTGTTCAAATGAAAATTGTGGCTTCTGGTCCCTCACTAAGGCCATTGAATGCAACTTCAGCTCTCCTGAACTTCTACCTATCTCATCCTGATAGCAATGTTACTTCACTCAAAGATAATGCTGACCCTCTGGTATCACTCTTTCCCTCCAAAGTCCTGCACAGATGACAAAGGAAAATCACCGGCTACCATACCAGAATCCTAGCACCATATGACTCCTTTAGTTTTTAGACAAAAAGAAATCAAAGCTACTAAATAACTTGGGTACTAAAAAGTCTTCTGGTCCTGACGACATCTATCCAATTGTTCTCAAACACCGAGCTCCAGAAGTAATACCTATTCTGCATCATTTCCTATTCTATAGTTAGTATACATATCTGATACTTATCCCAATGCATGGAAACAATCTCTCTCTTCGAGCTTCACCATCAATGCTGTAGTGCCTCAAGGCTCTGTCCTATTACCTACTCTCTTTCTCTTGTTCATAAATGACCTCACAATCACTACAAATCTTATCCACAGTTTTGCAGATGATAATACTCTCCATTCATTTGACAAACCATGCAGTACACTCTGACATCCCAGACTACAAGATCATCTACAACCAGTGGCTTAAACACTGGGCTTCATACCATCCTTCAACAGAGTGAGGACAACCTTGTCATGTTCAATGCCACCAAAACACAGTCTTGCATTTTTTTCTTGATCTCAGATCACCTATCCTTACCCTCAGTAATATACAAATTATCATATAAGATGTCTCTGCTTGGACTAACATTACCTCCAGTATCTCCTGATAAAAAGATATCACATTAATAGTGGCACCAACATTCAAGAAACTTGGATTTTCTTTCATTCATGAGGCTGTTTTACACCTAACCAACTGCTAACTATATACAAATCCCAAATCTACTAATGCTTAAAACACTGCTCACATATTTGAGGTGGTGGACCTAAAACCTCCTTTAAAATTCTTGACATTAACAAGAGGAGAGCAATTAGGCTCACTGATGATCCTTCTTTTACAGATTCATTTCAGACTCCTCTATCTCACAGATCTGGTTTAACACTGTGCCTATTCTACAGATACTTCCATATTTATTCCTATCATTCCTCCACTTTCTGTTGCACCTCATAATACAAGAACAGCAACTGCCTGGCATCCCTTTACTGTGCAACTTGAAACTGTTCACCTCTGTCCTTTCGAACAGCCTTCCTCATGAAGTATTCCCAAACAACTATATCCTGCAGCTCTTAAAAAATAAAATAAATAAATAAGCTTCTATCTCAGTCCTCATTTGCGCCATACACATGGCATTGAAGTGCTTACAGGTGTTGTGACTTCTTGTGTATGGGAGAACACGAACACGAACACACACACACACACACACACACACACACACACACACACACACACACACACACACACACACACACACACAATAGCAAACGAATTAATTTGAATAAGCCAAATTTTCGTCAAATTTTTGGTTTTTGTTTCAATTCACAATAACTTTGGTTTTAGTTCATTATTTCTGGTTTTGGTTCACTATTTTGGTTGAGTGCTGCATGTTTTAACTGTCTCCAATATTTATAAATAGTATTCTGCTTTTAATAGTGTAAACAAGTTGACATTTGTAGCATTTTTGTCATTTTGTGTAGCCATAAAATGGATATATCTCCAAGAAAGCGTTCGAATATATGTACTCTTCCTCAGCACAAAATGTGTTGGGAGATAGGTACCTTTTCTCCTGACAGAAAAGGAAAACTATAAAATCGTTTGCCAGTTAAAAAAAGCAAAATGAATCCAAGATTGTCTGCTGTAGACTTAAATAGATACTTGACAACTAGTGGGATTAATTCTGACATGACAGTCCATTGAAGATTATTGGAAGCAGGGAGGAGTGCCTTAGACCAAAAAAAAAAAAAAAAAGAAAAACAACTGTTGAAGAAGGCTATGCAGAAAAGAGGCTCCAGTGTTTAAAAAGTGTACAAAGATTGGACCGTTGAGAAGTGGAAGAATGTCATATTTTCAGATCAGAACCATTTCTTTGTCCAAGGTGAGTGAGTACCCTATGTTCACAAATGAGCAGCTGAGAAGACTTCTCCCACCCATCTTCAAAAAGCTCTTGAACACTCAGCTAAAAAGATGTTCTGGGGTTGTTTTACACATGACAGTCCAGGTTCACTTGTACTTGATGGTATGATGAAAAGTGAATTTCAAAGTGAAAAGACCACTCTTTTATTCAATACAAGTATTGAATAAAAGAGTGGTCCCACAGATCCAGAAAGACAAAGAACTCATTTTCCAATGATATCTTGCTCCATACCACACTTAAAAAAAAAAATGAAAGAGCTCAAAAATCACAACATCCAATTGCTTCAGTGGCCAGGTAACACTCTTGCCATTAACTCAATAGAAAATTTGTGGGCCATAGTGAAAAAGAGAGTTGGAATATTAAATTGTGATACAAAGGATAATTTAATACAATCCATTATAAAAAGCATGGTTTCGAGAAGCAGAAATAAGAAAAATGTCAGTCATACTATTCTTTCGTTCATGCTTTTACATTCTCTCTCTCTCTCTCTCTCAATAGTGTCACATTTAATTTCATTCTAAATCCTATCTGGCATTACATCACACACATTTTCAATCATATTCTGAGTTCCATCCACTACTTCAATCTTGCGACCTGAGACATACTGTTGATCCTCACTCTTATAGCATTTTCAGTACACTTTCCTACCACTATTCTTTCAAACCAAATTCCAGCTGCCTTTGGTAATGCATACATTCTGCAGACACTGCACTGCATGAAGTCCCTTTGATTAAATTCTTTAAACAATGACACCTTGGATGCCATTATTCTGCTTGCATCAGTGTCATGTGTTATGCTATGTAACTTACTGTGCAAAAGACAAATTAATGATATTTAAAACAAAACTTTTAACTTCAACTAATTAATTTCACAACACAATCTAATTCTAACATAATGTTTTTTTAAAAAAATCTAATAACGCTATTTTTTTAAAAACTAAACAGCTTAGCTTTCTCAGCTCTCCAAACAGTCATACCATGATATTGTTAAATAATATTGGTTGTTGATTATGTTAGTTGTTAATTATTTCAATTATGTCAATGCCATTATCCTTCCAATGTCTACTCTATCTTCTAACTTTCTGTTAAGTACTCTTTATCTTATTCTAATTTAAGCCAATTAATTTAATCCCCGCTTGTAATCCTTTATACTTCCTGCAAGTGTTAGCGCTGTTAGTGAAAAGGCCTCTGAAATAGGCAATTCACGGTTACAGTTAACTATCTCCCATACTATGTAATTCAGGGAAATTTATTTTTCGACTGCGCCACCCTGAATTAATTTTATAGAAAGAGAAGATTTGTTATAACACTTATAGAATAGATTACTTTCTAAACCAAACCTTAATCATTCAGTCGTGCCAATTTCTCTAATTTTAACTCACCAGTTCGGTTGTTTTTATGAGACAGATCATTGGTCAAAGATCAGACGATAGTTTTAAACAAACAAACAAAACATGTTTATTTTACCTTGAGCAACTATACAATCTAATATACAATTGAACAATTTCACTCTGATGTCTATCTTAAGTTCAATTCGTAACCTAACAAATTGGACCTACCATTCACAATGCTTAAATAACTTGCTTTAGATTATCTGGCTGTTACAATTTACATCGTTGGCCAACATTCTTCCTAATATATACTAGTTAACTTTCAGGCTCAATTTCTCTTATAGCAACTATTCAAGTATTTTAACAGAGCTATGTTCAGTGGACATACAATTCTTAATCATTACCTCAGAATTAATACAATAGAATCTACTCGCAAATTCGCAGAAACATATACAGTCCTACTAGCTTTGAAGATTTGTGGTGGTCCTGCTGACTGTTTTCTCTGTTCTATACACTAGTCTTCACTGAATGGCTTTTTGTGGTCGTCCTGGTGTAGTCCTCTTCCGGGAATTGTGGCATAGCTCACCGTCAGTTCTGGATCTACTGTAGGCGGCGTGTATCTGGTCGCATGTGGTACATTCCGTTACTGAAAATACATCTCTGTAGAATAATCTGCCTCTCCTGGTTTTTCCCCATGCTTAGGGGTCATGATCCAACGAAATCCCGGAAGTCTGAGCAGGCCAACGAACTACAGCAAGACGAAAAAAACTCCCTCTAGAGGTTCTCAAGAACTCTTTTATATGATTCAGAAGTTCCTTGTTTTATGGAGAGACCCTGAATCTTCTGTAAATAACTGACGTAACCGTTGTCTTGACTTTTAGTTTTGGCGGCAAAATCTCCACATCTGAATGACCTTCAATACCTTTGTTCACTTTCAAGTCGTCAACATAATCTTGTCTAATCCTCTTAACTTGAGGCAGAAATACTTTTAACATTCTGTTACATCAAAACTTAATATCAAATCAATGTAATGTACAATTTTAACCTTTACAGGTTTACAATCAGTATTTGTCTGTTAAAATACGGTAATGTACAATTTTGTTCTTTCCATATGATTTATGACCTCTGTAAAATCGATGTCGGAATTCTTTTTTTTTTTTTTAAATAAAATTTCACTGCATCGAATTTTACAATATGCTATTTGGCATCTGTCAGAGTGAGATGTGTAACTGAAATCAAGTATAAAGAGTATAGTATTTTTAGGTATGACCGAAGAGATAGGATGGAATATGTAGAGGGTCTAATGATATCAGATGACTTTAGTCCAATTACTGTAGAAACTCATAAAAGCAATAATGGTATTAATGTCCCATGTAACAGTGAATTTAAAGCTACTGAGTGTGAAGTGGAGGATAACAGGATGAAATATATACAAGACTCTGCAACATACCCGGTGGTTCAATTGCTGGAGACAAAGAAATGCATTGCCAAATTACCTGTGGGGACTAAATGAATAATTATTATGTGTGACTTAAATTATCTGAACACTGATTGGGTAGTAGAGAACTCATGACAAAAATGAAGGAAAATTCACTGAGCTGCTAAAAGAGAACATTCTCAAGTAGCATGTGAAAGCAAGAACTCGAGGCCTAAGAGTGTTAGATATTTGATCACAGCATCATTAAGAGTGTTCATATTCTAATTACATGCTCTAATCCAGAGTATTTTAGACATAAGGTGTGACACCTTTTGACTACTTATATATGGAAATATGACGTGCATTTCTTCAACCTTGGTATCACTTTTGGGTCTGGTTCCCACTGATGAGACCTCAATAAAGGTTGAAACAGGTTTGGGCAGTGGCCTTTCCCATAATGCATAGCATTATACTTGTCCATAAGGATGTGTGCTTTGCATTGGGGATACTAATGAAACTGATGTGAAGTGATTAGCCTCTATATACAAGTAGCCCAGTGATGAAATTACTTCATGTGCAAACTTTGTTTGCTTACACTTGGATAAAGAATGAAACCAAGAATATAATGTCTTGGCATCTTTATTTTATAGTATAACTAAGTGAAAAAACTTTCAACAAGGCAGGTGTAAAATGGATGACCTAAGAGGTGAGGCATGCAATCTAGTAGAAAATGGCATTGTGGTCACACAAGATGAATGGTAATAATCAGTTACAAGAAGTACAAACAGCAAACAAGAAAAGTAACTTGCTTAATAAGGGTGGCAAAAGTGCAGTATGATCAGCTGTTAGCAAAAGAGGCTAAAAAGAAATCCTAGGGATTTTTTTTTCAATATGTGGCCAGTAGAAGGAAGAACAATTATGAGAGGATGATGTTGGTCAGCGATGATGGTAGAATGATAATTACTGAGGAGGATACAGTAGAGATGTTAAATGAGTAATTCATTAAGGTATCCCATCCTTGTGAATGTAATATAATGCAGAACTTGAGAGCAGTGGGAAGGGGAGAAGGCCATAGGACCTTGATGGTATATCACCACATGTCTTGAGGGAACGTTCTAGGGAGTTAACAATAGCTTTAACTTACCCTTTTATTATGAGCCAAAGTTCCAAAGGAGTGGAAAGAGAGCAAAATTGTTTCACTTCATGGGGGAGGGGGGGAGTGATATAACCAAGGCTTTGAATTATAGGCAAATCTCCTTATCTATAGTTGAAGTTAAGGTGTTAGAGAGGCTAGCAAAGACCATTATTGATAATTGGATTGATGATAACGTTTTCTTTGATGGACAGCATGGGGTTTGTTATTTTTAGCAATCTACTCACTCACTATAACAAGGTGACAGGTGCACTGAACAAAGGGAATGCATACATGGTATTATATTTAAAGCCTTTGACAGACTGCCACATGACAAGCTGATAATTAAACTGGAAAAAGATGGGGGTAAATAGCAAATCAGTGCAGTGGATTGGGAATGAAATTGGAAAGGATTTGACTGGCAATGTACATTTTTTTTTCAGATGATGCAAAGTAGAAGGGATGTTGTAGCGTTGCAAGCATACTCAAATAGACTGGATGAATAGGTGTGTATGGAGATGTCAGTTCAATGTAGCAAAGTGTAAAGGTCTTAAAATTTGGAAAGCAAAGATGGGATGCAGAGTATAAAACTAGTGAGGATATCCAAGAGGAGGCAAAAGAGATGAAAGATTTGGGGATGATGGTGGATAGGAACCTAAAATTGTGAAGACATTTTGATAAAATTGCGAGGACAGCACAGCACATTACGACAATGATCTGGAGAACACTGATATAGAAGTAAGGATGCTATGATCAGACACACATATAGATTACTGTGCACCAATTTGGCCATCTGGTTCTCAAAAAGATGACTTTCTGGAGAGGGTTCAGAGATGACTGTCTCTGGAATGTGCAGTATGTAATTTTGCAAGCTTGGTAAATAAAAGGAGGTGGGGGGGGGGGGCATATGATTGAGACCTAAGTTGGCAAAGGGTAATTACCAGATTAATGTGCATGAGATCTGCCATAAAGGCTGGAGACAGGGGAGAGAATAAGAGCCTATCTTTGAAAGTTGTATAAGAAGAGTGTAAGCAAGGCGGTGAGGAGTAGGTTTCTTGCATGGATAGTGGTTGATGATTGGCATGCACTATCTGAAAATGTGGTGTGTGCATAGAGAGTGAATGCATTTAAGTCAAGGTATGACGAGATGTGCATATGAGAGTGAGACCTCCTGTGAGGTGTCTCTTGATGCCATGGAGGTGCAATAATAATAAGAAGAAGAAATAAAAATAAAAAAAAAAGGAGAGGGCAAAGATTGAAGAATTGTGGACAGTGAGGTGAAGGTAAAAAAGATAAACTGTAATTTTGATATTAATTATTAGGAATTTTATTGTTAATTTAGAGTAAATCTAGCTTGAGTTAGCTGTAATGGGATGCAGAGTGTTTTCATTTTAAAGTATCTTTCTGATGTACTGTGTTGTACCAGATGCAATTTTCTGTACCTGTGGTATGTGTGCTTCATGTTAATTAAAATTGTGGCAGTGCATGTGTGTGTGTGTGGGGGGAGTGCATGAGATGGAGGCAATGGGAACAACAAGCTGATTTTGATATCACCATCTCTGGCTTAAGTGTACAGTAGTGGTGTGACAGAAATAAGTTGAGTTCTAGCAGAGAAAGAGAGAGATGAAAAGCATGATCGAGAGTTAGAAAAAGGTGCATGAGGTTGCAATGGATTTAACAGTATGACTGGAAATTAATGAGTTCTGATGGGTGATGTTGATTGTTTTGGTGAATTTCAAGTTTGGGTAGGGGTAGGATGCTAAAGGGGGAGAGAAGATATTGAGAGAAAAAAAAAAGTGGGATATGAAAAATGATTTGAGAAGCACATGTAAAGCAAACAATAGCAGAAGTAAGTGAATAAGAGAACCATGGGAAGAAAAGAAATGAAAGGAAGTGAAGAGCAATAAATAGAGATAAGAGAAAGGCAGGTAAGTAAGAGAACAATAAGGGAGAGTGTTTGACGAGAGAGAACAAGGGATACAGGTGAGCAAGGAGTGATAATTCTGTGAGGGGTATGAAGTATGGAGATTGAATGATATGTAGTGTACAGAAGAGAATGTCACAGGAGATCTTGCCTGGAGTAAGAACAATAGAGAATGTGAATTTGGCAATGAAGCAAGATTAGAATGTGGATGAGATGATAATGATGTGACAGTGATTGTTGGTACAAATGACACAAGAGGTAGTGTGAATCAAGTGGCAAAAGATATGAAGTTAATGTTAGGAATTGTGCAACAGAACAGGAAATAAAACAATGAGAGCATTACAAAGGCATTTCCCTACCGAGCGTTCTAAGCAAATTATTTTCCATCTTTTTTTTTTCCCCACATTGTTTACATCATAACAAAATGTGGTATGAATGTAAATTTAAGGAGACCTGTGAAATTCTTATAAATCACCCTAATCTTAACAAGAATGATGATCTAAAAATCCCAAGAAAATGGAAGGCACATATTCTACCCACATAACCTTTTTGTCTAAGAGTTAATTATAAATAGGACTATAAGTAATTCAGGATCTTAATTCTAATATAAAAACTCTCACGTTAATTAGGACACCACTTTTGCTTTAATAAAACTATCTAAATAAATTTGTTTTCTGATGATGTTATAAATAGAATTATAACTTTGATGTAGTTTTTTTTCCTACCACTAGAGGTCAGGCCAGTAGAACAACAGTTGATCAAATCATCGTCTCTTTGGAATACTGTTTAAAATGTAATATAGCTTGTCTGTATATATATATATATATATGGGTATACTCCAGATGACCTTAATACGAAGGTAAAAACATAAGGATATTAAAGTAATTAATTTTACACGGTTTTAGTCTCCATAATTTTTCTGAAATGAATGCTGATCACTGTGTAACACTAAAAGAAAGGACTAGGCAATTTTTATGTAACCACACTTGAGGACAACAGGCTAAGAAAAGTTGTAGAAGGGAAGCTTGGTGAAGAACAAGCTGGATTCAGGCCAAAGGATCAAATTTCCACTTTGAGACAAACAGTTAAGAAATCGTGGGAATATAATAAGGATCAGTATTTAAGTTTTGTAGATCTGGAAAAGGCAGGATATGAAGAGGTGCCAAGACAGTTTTATGCATAAATGGCATATTTTGCTTTTTTATTTCAAAAAAGGCAAACGAGCTGTGGAGGCCCATAAAAAAAATATGCAGCACATATACGGGGATGATGCCTTAACAGAACGCACATGGCAAAAGTGGTTTGCCAAATTCCGTTCTGGAGATTTCGACATCAGTGATGCGGCTCGTGCCGGTTGCCTGACCAAGGTTGATTCGAGTGTTATAAGGATATCTTCGACAAAAATCATTAAACAAACAGTGCGGAAGATTGCTGCAATATTGAACTTATCCCATACAAGCGTGGAAAACCATTTGCACAAGCTGGGATATGTTTCAAAACTCAATGTTTGGGTGCTGCATGAATTGACTGAGGCCAATATGATTGCTCACATATCCATCTGTGATTTGCTGTGACGTCGCCAAGAAAATGACCCATTTTTAAAGCAGATAATTACGGGAGATGAAAAATGGGTCGTGTATGATAACGTGGTACGTAAAAGATCATGGGGGGGGGGGGGGGCCACAAGAGCGAACCGCTGCAAACAACCTCGAAAGCAGGATAGCACACAAAGAAGATCAAGCTGTGTGGTGGGATTATAAAGGTGTTGTCCACTACAAGCTGTTACCGTCAGGCAGAACGGTTGATTCAACTGTCTGCTGCTCACAGTTAATGTGACTAGCCTGTGCAATTAGCACAAAATATCCTGAATTGGCAAATCGGAAAGGAGTTGTCTTTCACCACGACAATGCCAGATCCCACACATCGTTAACAACCCGGAATAAATTGTTACGTCTTGGCTGGAATGTTTTGCTGCATCCTCCGTATTCACCAGACTTGGCACCTTCTGATTACCACTTATTCCGATCGTTGCAGAATTTTCTGAACGGGAAAACCTTCGCTAATGAGGAGGCTGTCAAAAGACACCCCGATCAGTTTTTCGCCAGTAAACCTCAGGAGTTTTATGAACTAATGAAGTTGGTGGACAGATGGCAAGAGGTCATTGATAAAGAGGGTGAATATATAACTGACTAGTATGTATTATATATATTAAATAAAATGTGTTTCATTCCACTCTGAAAAAACGAACAAACTTATTTGCCAACCCAATATAAGGATTGCATTATGAAGAAACATGGAATTAAACCTAATATCAAAATTGGAGATATTAATCTCAGCTGTTTACTTTATGTAGATAATATTATACTTTGAAATAAATCCAGTTCAAGTCAGCAAGATTCCCTAACTAATTTGTATAACTGTTGTAATAAATCTGGTATGAAAATCAGCAATAAAAATACAAAGACAATGAAAATAGCAGAAACAAATTACTGAAAACATAGGGAACCAATAGAACAAGCTATTTAGGCACAATTTTTAGTGAAGATGGCAAATTAAATATGGAAATAGACAATAGGATTACCAAAAATAGTATAGTAGGAAGTCAACTGAATAAATGTATATGGAATAAGAGAGAAATTGATCAAAACACTCAACTAGACACATACAAGACAGTGTTCAAACAAATTTTAACTTACTGATCACAGAACCGGGTGAGAAATAAAATACTTGATCAAAGACTGGAGACCATAGATATGAGATTTCTGAGAAAGATAAGAGGAGTGAACAGATGGCATCAATGGCATTATCATATTAAAAATGTGGATATCAGGAAGGAATTTGACACTGTTAGCATTCAGTAATTTGCTAGCAGAACTAATCTTAGGTGGTATGGTCACTTAAACAGAATGAAGAGTGGAAAGATTAGTAGAAACATTGACAACCTGACAAAGAACACAAATGTTCTTTGTCAGATGGCAGGAAAAAGATCCAGAGGAAGACTAAGATCTAAATGGAATGATTCAGTAAGAAGTACTTTAGAAGATATAAATATAAGATTTGATAATATTGGATTGTTGACAAGTAACAGGTTAATTTGGAGGATAATTGTTGATCTCTCTCGGATCTCCTCATGTTTGAGGACTCGTGACCTTCCTGATTATGCTTTGCCATTCCTTTCTCCCCTGTACTTCTCTTATCATTTGTTCTAGTTTAAGTCTGGTGATTCTTGATATTTGGTTAATCCATCTGTTGGGGGGGGGGGTGTCCTGTTTTTTGTTTTCCACACAGTTTACCCTGAATGATTATTTTTTCTAGGCAGTTGCCTTCCTTCTGAATGTGTATCCAAAATACTGCACAATTCTCTTGTCAATTATGTTTGTCAGTCTTGTGTGGATGTTCAGTTCTTCTAGGATATTTTTTGTTTGTTCATTTTTCTGTCCAAGACAATCTTAACATTCTTCTCCAGCACCGAAGTTCAAATGCCTCAATTCTTCTTCTATCATCTTTTGTCATTGTCCAAAACTCATAAGCATAGAGAAAGACAAAAAAAAACTAAGGTTTCTACAAGCTTAAGTTTGGTCTGTTTGGAGATGCACCTGTCTTTCCAGATCCTAGTTAAATCAGTAATCACTTTCTTAACTAGTACTATTCTTCTTCTTATCTCTGTTTTACATCCATCTTTTTTTGTTATCACTTCAAGGTAGTTGAAATTGTCAACAATTTCAGTTCCTTCTATATCTATCTCTTCTGTGTTGTTTAAAATCATTATTTTGGTTTTATCTTTATTTATTCATTAACCATGGCTTAAGCTTTCCGATTCTAATTGATTTAGGATGGATTTTAATTCCTGTTCATTCGTGGCTATTATCACTGTGTCATCTGCATATCATAGGTTAGTGATTGTTTGGCCACCTATTTTAATGCCTCCAATCCACTTTTCTAGAGATCTTTTCTCATTGTAGTTTCACTGTAAAGGTTGAATAGTAATAGTGAGAGTATGCATCCTCATCTTGATCCTTTTTCAAATTGGAATGCAGAGGACATTGAATTTTCAATTGCTTGATTTCCTTGATGATCTTATTGACGATGATTTACTAGATGATCTTCCTCTGGGTACTTTTCCTGCCATAGCCATGAGGGTACATGCCAGGAATTTCATGATAATGATGACAAAGATAGGAACTATGACAGCACTACAATAATTGCCAGAAATTTAAATTTTTTAACGAGTTTTCTAAATGATTTTCTAAACTTATGCCTTTTCAGAATTCTGCAAAGTGATGTGAATAAATATCAAAATGAGGAGACTTATTTGTAAGTATGGTCCCATAGAGAAGGTTTCAATAAGGAAGAATACAAGGAATTTTTTGAAACATTAGAGAAGGCAGATGATATAACAAATTAGTCCTTGCTGGAGATCTAAACAGTAGGAAATGATTGTTAGACAAAAATGTTTTGGGAAAATATGAAGAAAAGAGCAAAAGTTCATAATGATGGTAAGTACTTACTGGATATCTGTTCAAGACATGGACTAGTTATTACTAACACTATTGTTCCAACAAAAAATGTGCACAGATTCGCAGGCAGAGAAGACCAAAAAAAAAAAAAAAAACCTCATCAGTTATAAGTGAACGAGGAATAGGAATATGGTTTGATGTTACATCAGGTGTGAGATAAGACTGCACAATTTCTCCACTGTTATTCCTCGTTTATATGGATCCCATTATGAAATAATGTATTAAACCAGATACCAAAATTGGAGATGTTAATCTCAGCTCTTTACTTTATGCAGGTGATGGTATACACATAATGAATCTGGTAAAAGTATGCAAGATTCCCAAACTAAATTGAATAACTGAACTAAATTGGTTATTATTATCATCATTTGATCTCCATGAAGATCAGATGATGATAATAATAAGTCATCGTCAGGGGTAGACACTATTTCCAACAATTCTCATCCAACAGTACCTTAAACTGATTCAATGTGTCTATATTCACAACACATTCCACACTCCATGCAAATAACCTTCTCCTCACTCCTCTTCTCACAACCTCTTTATACAGTTTACAGCAATGGCCTCTTGTTCTACCTCCCCCTACTCTCCCATTCTATGAAAAATCTCTTCGTTCTACATTCTCTCAATTTGTTCTTCTACTTCACATTCCAAAGACCACTGACCACCTTTGTGAATCTTCTCTGGACCTTTTTCAACATCCTCGTCACCATGAAAACTCAGTGACCAACTCTGTGCATAATAATCCTTATGAGGCCTGATCAAGGCCTTATATAATGGCATCATGACTTCTATTTCTGCATGTCAGGGTCCTTCGCATCATTGCCATTATCTGATGTGACGTCTTCACAGCTTGTGCAATGCAGCCCCTGAATTTCAGGTCCTTGTCCACCATCATCACTCCTCTACTTCCTTTAAAGTTTGCCTGTTCATGCAATCTATTCAAGTCCTGTAAGGCCATAACATCTGCTCGACTATTCATCTCTCCCCAGTTTTGCATCATCTGCAAACAACTGCATATCACTAGCTAAATCCACCCCAATATCATTAATATACAAATTGAAGAACAATGGCCCCAAAACTTACCCCTGTGCCACACCACTAGTGACCTTTCTCTTTCAGGATACTGCACCCCCCCCCATATACAACTTTCTGAACCTATCCGACAGCCAGTCACTGATCCAGCTCAGAAGTCTGTTATCCAATCCTATCTGTTTCAATTTATTTAAGAGCTTGCGTGTGGCAGTCTATCAAAAGCCTTTGCAAAATCCAAGTACACCACTGTATATGCATCTCCCCTGTACAAGGTATTTGTCACCTTGTTATAGTACATAATTTAGTAAAACATGATCTCCCTTTAACAAACCCATGCTTATAACTGCAATGAATACTGCTGTTATCAACCATTTCTGTATCCTACGTCTCACCAGTCTTTCCTGTACCTTCAGCATAACTTCAGATACACCGATTGCCTATAATTTGAAGCTACAGCCTTATCACCATCTTTATGTAGTGGAACAATTTTGCACTCCTTCCACTAACTTTGAACTTATACTATTAAGACTCTTATTAAAGAAACATGCCAATGCTACTGCCAATTCCCTGGAACATTTTCTTAAGATGAGTGGAGATATGTCATCAAATTCTATCGCTTTACTGGCATCAAGGTTATTTTGTCAAATACCTCCTGCTCACTGACAATTAAGTCATCCTCTCCTATGTCCTCCACAGTTAAATTCTTCATAAATCCACCCTGATTAGGAGAAAACACTCTTATAAATTGCTCACTGAATACCTCAACAATATCTTCATCATCTTATCATGATTATTCTTCCTTCTACTTGCCACATATCTAAAAAAAACTCTCTAGGGTTTTTTTTTCCACCTGATTTGCCAATTTCTGTTCATACTGCACTTTTGTTTTCCTTACTAACTGAGTCATTCTCCTGACTTGTTCTTTATACTCTTCACGTAACTGATTATTACCATTATTCACCTTGTACTGTCTCCAGAGTACTTTCTTCCAGAATTCATGCTTAAGCTCCTCATTCATCCATTTTATACCTACCTTATTCAGCCTCAAGAATACTACTCTGGCGAGCTGTTGATCCTAGCTTGACCTCTAGTGAGGGTCACAGGCAAAAAATAAATCAATAAGTATATACAACTTGTATTTACTTATTGATATGGAACTGAATCAACTTCTGTTTGCTCGGGCTCATGTCTCTAGATTTCAGTTATTTTGAGTCCTAATTTTGGTCTGAGGAAAACTACTTTAGTTTTGGCCTTTAGCCTATTCTTTTGCTGGTTTCTGTATCCAATATCTGGTTATTTGGTCCTTGGCTTATGGGAATTGTTTGGATTCTAAAGTCCTTTTGGTGGCATAATACTTCCAAGGATATGGATGACTTATGTCACCATTCTTGTCAAGGATGGTGTGATATATTAGAATGTCAGAGGCTTCTTTGAATTTTTGTTTGTAATAGGTTTTTTAAGATGTAAGGAATGGATTTCTTTTCAATCAATTCTGTGGCATGTTTCAAATTCATCATCAGAAAAGCTAGATTTTTCATAATTCAGAAATTTAATATATCATTTACGTTCTTGTTTTCTTTCTATGTATAGCAAATTACAGGTACACCGAATTTGGTATATAGCTGAGTGGGAAAGGTAGGGAATGAGCTCCTCAGAGGAGCCGAGTAAATTTTTTTTTTTATTTTAAATTTAGCAAGTGGTTCAATAGCCTTAATACTGTATTTTTGTCATGTTCTGTGTTTCTGGATATTCCCTCAATAATGGCTATGGACTTATTGTAATATTTTTTTTTATCTGTACTTCAGACAATAAAGAGGGCTCAAAAGAACAGGACTCTAGAGAAATTAAGTCCTGGCAAACAGCTATTTATGTAGTTCCATGTATATGGAATGACAATAAATCTGAAAAAATAAATAAATGAAGAGTAAAATTTATTGATTTCTTTAATTTTACTTTTGATTTATTTATAACCAGAAGTCAGATTAGGATCAGTGATTGGCCAAAGTAGAAATGCTGCAACATGTACCGTAGTGGCTCATTATATAACTTGTGTACCTGTGTGTGTGTGTGTGTGTGTGTGTGTGTGTGTGTGTGTGTGTGTGTGTGTGTGTGTGTGTGTATTCTTAATGATGGAGCCTCTGTAGCCCTTTGGTTGGAAAGACCTGGGTTCAAATCTTATCTAGGATGAAAAGAACCTTTATCAGGGCTATTCAACTGAAGGTGAGTTAGCCCATCTCATGTAGAGGTAGCAGAGTTTTCATCCTGCAAAACAGGCAAACCAACCAGTACACATGCAATTTATAGACATAATATATTGGCCTCATAGCCTTAGTTGCTTTGGCTGTAAATGGAAAACAACCAACCAAGGCTATGATGCCAATAATGAGAGAACATTATTATCATGAAAGTATTGTGTTTCAAGCAATTTTATATCAGGAAGAAAGAGAGCACAAAACACGAGTCCATCACTGATTCTAAAGAAGAAAAAAAATGCATATTACACTGAATCTCATAAAATGGTTTCTTAAAACTATGGACAAAAACAAATTTGCATGTTAGCTCTCCAGATTTCAGAAGACAAACTTAGGAAGGTCTACTTATTGGACCTTGCATCAGGAATGTATTAAAATATGAAAATTTTGAAAAAGTCTCACTTAAATAGAACTAGAAAAGCGAAAATCATTCAGAGATATTGCTAATGGGTTTGGAGTGACAATAAATCTGGAGAAAAAAAAAAAAAAAAAATTAGTTGATTGACTTATAACCATAAGATGGAGGCCAGGCTAATAATGAAGACCAATTTCATTCATTTTCATCTGGGTTATTTTGCTAATCCTCTTGGTATAGTGAATGACAAACAGGATAAAAATTCTGATAACGAAGCAATCAAATCATGGAAAAATGGAATATTAGCATAATGGATGACTACTGCTGGTTTCTTCACAGGAAGACATATGTGAAGTAGTTTATATGAGGAAATTAAGTACTTAGAGCACTTTTAAATTTGTTTACATTTTAATGATATTAATGATTTATTGTAAACACAGTAAAATAGAATTCAAGTACTTTAATTATGGTAGTTCAGATTTATTTCACAAAAGAAATTTTTTTGCTAATTGATAATTATGTTTTAAGCGTCAAACAACACTTACCAAGCTTATGACATATTTGTAACAAATAATCCATATGTGAGGGAAAAAAGAAGTTCCATAGTTAAATTTTACAACAGAATATACCTGTCTTGATCCTAATTATATAATTCTTATTGATGAATACTGATTCCACCTCTCACAGAAAGATTTAAAATCACTTAAAAAAGCCACTTCTTTGTTGAAAGAGCTTGCTAACAACCTGGGATTTATATATTAGCCTCACACACGAAAGAGTGTAAAATCTTTTTCCTGACCTGTATGTGTGGAAAGAGGAAAAAGTAAGAAAACGTATTTTGAAGAAAGGTATCATGAATGACTGATAATTAGCTGCTTGTGTTCTCATAATCTTAGAAGAAAATGAAGAAATAATGGTGTCAGTGAAACAGTATTCACAAAAATACCTACGGAAGAGATGAGGTAAAATCAGAATATCTCTGAGGAGTGAGTAGAGTGAATTGGTGTGAGACAGAGAGAGAGAGAGAGAGATGGGGGGGGGCAATTAATTAACCAAGTGTCTCATTTTGGATAGCATTAAATATTTTTAGGGAAGTTTTTTTGGTGTAGTATCCTGAGAAGAAAATGACACCAAGTTTTTTTGGAGGTGGTAGAGGATAGTTATGGAAGATCTTTTCTTCCTATATGATATTCTATGGCTGACTACAAATCCTATCCATCTCTATGCTGATGAGGATAAATTTTGTCCTTTGTCATTTGGCAATGCTTGTCAAATGATGTATAAATAGGAACAAATAAATCTGGATGTTTTATATGACTTAACCATTATTCATTTCATAATACTATTTACAATGAATTTTATTATGTGGGCTCCTCCAGGAAATCCATGAACTTATTGAGAGAGGACCATCCTAGGTCATATGAGGTGTGACAATTTAATTCCTGGAATGGCAGCGTAGTGTCGCCTGTGTGATGATTTGGTTGGAGTCACACGAGTAATCGTCTTTGTACATATTTTAACTAATGCACGTGTAAATCTCAAGCCGATAGAGCAATTTGTTCGTTGACTATTGCAAAAACAACGAGCAAATGGCTCTATCGGCTTGAGGTTTGCACATGCATTAGTTAAAACATGTGCAAAGACGATTACTCGTGTGACTCCAACCAAATCACCAATAGAGATCTGTGTGTAAATTTTGGAGTAAAAACGTGTGATCGAAATTTAGAGCTGTGTGTTAACATCAAATTTTATGTGAAAATTGACAACACTGATACTGAAATGTTGGAGCTGTTGAAAGTGACATATGATGTGAATGCTCTGAAAAAGCCAAGTGTCTTTGAGTGGCATAAGAGATTCAAAGGGGGGCGAGAAGATGTGAATGATGAAGACTACAGAAGTGGGCAGCCAAAAACAAAAATGATGTAAATGTGAACAGAGTGCAAAGATTTGATACGGTCTGACAGACGAATAAGTATGCAATTAATGGCTAATGAATTACAAATGAATCGAGAAACAGTCAGGGTAATTTTAACTGAAGAATTGAGGATGCAAAAGATTTCTGCAAAGTTGGTGCCTCAGATCTTGACGGACGAACAGAAGTAGCAATGGCTTCAAGTTGTGACTGATCTTTCTGCAAATAAGCACGTTTCCGAGAGTAATTACGGGTGATGAAACCTGGTGCTTCCAGTATGATCCCGAAACAAAGTGCCAGAGCATGGAGTGGAAAACCCCTGAGTTCACTACATTCAAAAAACGTATGCCATTTCCCAATTCAAGACCATCTCGGTGTGTTTCTTTGATCGCAAGGTGATAGTCCACTATGAAAATTCATCAAACAGGGACAAACAGTCAACCAACAATGCTATTTAGAGATGCTATAAGAATTGCAAGATTCTGTGCAGAGAAAGACCTAAATTGTGGCCTGACATTTGAATCATCCATCACAACAATGCACCAAGCCATAGTGTGCTCATCGTGAGAGAGAGTTTCTTGCCAAAAAAATCAATTACAAAATTAGGTCATCCTGCTTATTCACTCAACTTAGCTCCCTGTGATTTCTGGCTGTTTCAAAATTAAAGATTACGCTAAATGGATGAAGATTTTTTGGCATTGCTGATATCCAGCATAATGTGATGTATAAATGCACAAGGGGACTACTTTGAAAGTGACAGTAGCCACTAATGTATAGTTCCGAACGTAGGCTTTTTACAGGTGCATTCTGGGAATTAAATTGTCACGTCTTGTACAATGTCCAAATACCCATTAATATTTTTCTCAAACACATTCAAGGCACACTAACACCAAATAGTACCCTAGGTTATATCACCACATCCCATTAGAAAAGCATGAATTTCACATGCTCACTAACATTCTCACTCAGCGTTCTAGGATGATCACGAGTTGTCCACGCAATGTGCCACAAGAGTGTGATTACAAACTTGTCAGATTCTATTGTGTGTCCCTGCCCGTGTCTATTTTTTAAAAAAACTTTTAAGACTACAAACTCCTTCAATTTGTCGTCATATGCACAAATCCACAGGCCAAATACCACCTTGGCTATCTACTGCTGGATCTTTTCAAATGTCTTCCAATCTCCAAGGAAATATCTAAGCACAGTAGTCCAAATGTAGAACTATCAAAGCCTTATAAAATGGAGGATAACTTCCTTTTTCCTAAAAGCTAATATTCTCTTTAATAGCACACTTATGTGATGTGACAACTTAACGATATTAGTAAGTAGTACCTAACTTTAACTTTGCGCCATTATCATCCCCTAAGTCTCTAGCAACACTGACCACTTTCAGCAAATTCCCATTAATATAATACTCTGCCTACAAGTTCCTCAGTCCAAAATGTATAACCCTATATTTGGCAATATTGAAAGGATATTTGATATTAATCATAGAATCAATTTGTTCGTTCTAGTCATCCTGCAGGTATTCTGTATTAGACATGTTCCTTATAACTCTCAACATCAGCAAATAACAGGATATTATGCTCTGAACTAATAACTTAAATATACAAGTTAAATAACAACAGCCCATGTACAGAATCCTGCAGTTCTCCTGGTTACATTCTCCCTCCTCTTAGATTCATCATTTCCATACATTATATTTTGATACCTGTCAGTCAGATAATCTTCTAACCATGTCACAGCCAATTTTGTATAGCCATCTCTATGAGTTTGTATAAGAATCCCCTCCCTCCATCAAGTGACAGACTTTTAAAAGTCTTGGAACTAATCCATGATTATTATAGTATACCTTTTCCTTATCCATATGTGCTGTCACTGAATTACAGAATGTGAGTATAGTGCAAAAGCAAGACTTATCTTTAACAAATAATAAATTTAGTTTAATCCTTTATCTAAGTGTGAGCAAACAAA
Source organism: Typopeltis vanoorti (assembly GCF_054136105.1). NCBI lineage: Eukaryota > Metazoa > Arthropoda > Arachnida > Uropygi > Thelyphonidae > Typopeltis > Typopeltis vanoorti. Next base: position 29,150,358 of record NC_143570.1, read on the forward strand.
GTTTGTGCCTGAAAGCATCTTCAGGACTGGGGTAAGGTAGTACAACACTGGGCAACTCGTTGCAAAGGTGGAGCAAGCAAATATCACTTCTATCTCAGTATCTCTCCCAGAATGCAAAACACATCTCCTTGCGGATAGGTATAATGTTACGCATTAAGGAAAGGGCCACTACCCAGACTAATTTCGATCTTTATTGAGGTCTTTTCAGTGGGAGCCAGGCCCAAGTGGAGATACCAGGCAGAAGTATTAGCAAGGTCATTTCTACCTATCGGAGTTGCCAAACGGAGCGCCACCTTTCCTTAATGCATATACATTATACATATCCACAAGGAGATATTTTTGCATTATGGGAGATACTGAGATAGGAGTGATGTTAGCTTGCTCCGCCTTCGCAACGAGTTGCCTGGTGTTGTACTACCTTACCCCAGTCCTGAAGATACTTTCAGGTGCAAACTTTGTTTGCTCACACTTGGATAAAGGATTAAACTAAATTTATTATAGTCTAACAAGTGAAAAATAAACTTTCAATATCTTTAACAAAGCCATGCTGTCCTCTGTTCTAATGATTAAGTACTATCTACTCAGTATGGATGCAGGCCCCTACTATCCTTTCCAATATCTTAATGATCACTCCAGAGATGTTGACTTATCCATAAGTAGTTGCATCAATTGTGAGTCAAAGTTGACTAGAAGTTGGTTTGGGTCCAAGCGATAATCTTTTTTTTTTTTTAGACTGGGCATAGGACCAACTAATAATGATACTACTGAGCAAGGCAAAAAAAAACATGTTCAGTTTAGCTGGTTCCCTACCAAGACCTGGTGGTCTTCTACTAGCTTTACCTCCTCTCATCTCTCATTGGCCCTGGTCATAGCTTCATGTATGTATAATAGAATTATCTTGCTCATTTTTCACTTATTAATAATCATGCTCATGCTGAGACTTAAGATGCACAAGTAGGTCATTCTTACTTTTTTTTTTTTTTGCAAATTTCCTTCAGTATCCAATCCAATCTCACTGCTATGTGCTTTAATAACCTTAATTTAGACACCTCTAATCTTTCATTTAATGTCTCCATGCCAAATAGCTAGTGAATCTGCCTGAATGTACACCTTACTTAAGTGATTATTACTTAACTCAGCAATTTCTAGCACATACAACACATTCCTACCATCTGCATTCACTAAGGTCATATTTCCTTGTACTTGCCAAAGAGTTAAAAAAAAAAAAAATCCATGGATTTTTCTTGACATGTTAGATGATAATTCCTTTTCATAGTTTGATTTCCCCTTCCTTACCACAGCTGCACTATGGGTCCAATATCATGAGTTGCTCTCCTCCTAATATTGGATTCAGGACATTTTCTTTTAATGCAACTCTTTCTTCAAAGTTTTATTCTTAATATCAAATCCAAACCTGAAAGTCTGCAAAACCTACAGCACAACAGTACCATTGTGGAGGTTAAGGAGAAGGAAGGAATTTACTGACATGCTTGTTGAAGAGCTGAAGCTGGACTGAAAGATGAATGAATTAATGAATAAAAAAATGAATCGGTAGGCCTGTTCCAATGAAAGGGTGAGGAAAGGAAGCTTTGTTAGGTTTGCAAGTATCAGGATGTCACATAAAGAAGAGCTTTGTAAAGAAGTCACAGAGCTCTTCTTACTATGCACTGGTTGTAATGCCAAAGGGAAAAAAAAGGTTATACTTTACCAAACTTACTCATTACTAGGGATGGTCCCTTCCTGCCATATAGTGAAAAATTTCTTTTGTATGTATTCAACAGAAACCTTTTCTTAAATGGTATATTTTTTATCATATCTCTTCCCTCTTTTCTACATGTTAACCAAAGTTTTCAACCCACAAAAGCATTTCATTTATTCTCATAGTGAACATGCCATAGATGCTATTTATTATCTTGGTTATCCACAATTCTAAATATCCTCTTCCATTTCTATACTCCATGAAATTCAGGCAACCAAACCTGAGCACAGCAGTACTGATGTTGTCATACTAAGACATTATAACAGGACAATAACTTCCTAATTCTTAGTCATCAGTGCATTCTTTAACATCTCAGTGATTCTTTGCACAAGGTATTTGGAGTGATGTGAACAATCGACCCAAATACCTATCATTAATTTCTTTAGGTGCAGTCCCATTAATGTGATATACAACTCTGTAATCTCTTACACCCATGTGAGTGCATAACCTTATACTTTGCAACATAAAACTAGTAAGTAACCAGTAGCCTTTGTCCCCAGTCAGTCAAGTAAAATTCTCAGCAGGATCTCTATATCATTTTTAATTACTACTCACCAACTCAGTTTATCATTAAATTTCCCTTTAAATCTTTCCCAATATTATTATCATACAGTTTAAATATCAGTTATAATAAATTTAGTTTAATCCATTATCCAAGTGTGAGCAAACAAAGTTTGCGCCTGAAAGTATCTTCAGGACTGGGTTAAGGTGGTACAATACCAGGGCAACTGGTTGCACAGGTGGAGCAAGATACCAGCACTCCTATCTCAGTATCTCCTATAATGCAAAACACATCTCCTTGCGGATATGTCTAATGTTATGCATTAAGGGAAGGGCCACTACCAAAACTAGTTTCGACCTTTATTGAGGTCTCTTCAGTGGGAGCCAGGCCCAAGTGGAGATATCAGGCAGAAGCATTAACAGGTCATCTCTACCTATAGGAATTACCAATTGGTGTGCAACCCTTTTTTAATAATTTACTCTGGATTTAGAGAAAGATGTTGAAAGTTTATTTTTCACTTGGTTAGAGTATAATAAATTTTAATAATAAATAAAATATTCTTAAAATAATTAATAAATAATAAAATCTATTATACTCTAACCAAGTGAAAAATAAACTTTCAACATCTTTCTCTAAATCCAGAGTAAATTATTAAAAAAGGGTGGCACACCAATTGGTAATTCCTATAGGTAGAGATGACCTGCTAATGCTTCTGCCTGATATCTCCACTTGGGCCTGGCTCCCACAGAAGAGACCTCAATAAAGGTCGAAACTAGTCTGGGTAGTGCCCTTCCCTTAATGTATAACATTAGACATATCCGCAAGGAGATGTGTTTTGCATTATAGGAGGTACTGAGATAGGAGTGTTGGTCTTGCTCCACCTTTGCAACGAGTTGCCCTGGTGTTGTACCACCTTAACCCAGTCCTGAAGATACTTTCAGGCGCAAACTTTGTTTGCTCACACTTGGATAATGGATTAAACTAAATTTATTATACTCTAACCAAGTGAAAAATAAACTTTCAATATCTTTCTCTAAATCCAGAGTAAATTATTAAAAAAGGGTGGCACACCAATTGGTAATTCCTATAGGTAGAGATGACCTGCTAATGCTTCTGCCTGATATCTCCACTTGGGCCTGGCTCCCACTGAAGAGACCTATTCGCAGCATTATTTGCCAAGATGTGAAAGAGAGCTCCAGTTCGAAGAAGAAAGAACCTGTGCCTACCAGTCCAAAAGAGGATCCAGTTCGCATGGCCCAAAAACAGAGCTCCATGCTCACTTTCTACAGAAGTACCTCAGCGTTGATAAGACCTTTTTTTATTATTATTGGCTCTTTTACCCATTCCTTCTGGTATCTCTTCGCCTGTTGTGAGGGACACCGGGCGTTCCCCGACACTTTGCCCTCCTTTACCTCCCCCCTTCTACAGCCAGTAGTTAGGTCTTCTCCCAACAATGCCGTTATTCTTACCCAGAACTAGAGCGCATGGCATCGAAGTGAAGCGGCTCCCAGATGAGCAGACGTTAGTGAAAGCTCTGATTGATACAGTAGGGGCAGAAAACATACGGTTTCACACTGTACTCAAAAGAAAGATTCCAAATTGTAGTTAAAAATGACCAAACAAGAAGCAAATTATTAGAGAGTTTTCCCTGTGCGGGACAAACGATTAAACCTTATTTAATAGGGAGTTTACGAAAAACGTTAAGAATAACTAGATTTCCCTTGGAATACCTGGAGAATGAAGACAACGTCAAGAAATTTTTTAGCCAATGGGGCGATATTATTAATATCAAAGCATTTGAACATCCAGATTACAAAGGCTGGAAAACATGCGACGATGAAGTACAGATGGATATGAAAAAGGAAGTTCCCAACTTCATTTTAGTGGGCCAAACAAGGGTCATGGTCAACTACCCAGGTGTTAAAAGATTATGTTTCCGATGCGACTCTGAGGGTCACCTAGGGGCAGAATGCCCAAAACTACAGTGCAGAAATTGCAAATCAACAAAGCACAAAATAGTAAACTGCACAGAAGCATGTCTTAAATGTGGGGACTTGACCCATAAAGTGGACACATGCTCGCACAGAACACTCTCAGAAGCAGCTGGAGGGACCATAATACCGATCAGGGCTATACCCCTTGGTAAACCTGAGGTATCATCAGGGAGCGATTTTCCAGAGCTCCGGCAACAGACCGAAAAAGAAACACTAGCAGAAAACACAACCTCCATGAAACCCGCCACATCAAGGAAATGTGAGCCAACTTCGAAACCCGCAGCAAAGAGGAAGAAGTTGTAACAACCAGCACCCCAATAAAGCACACAAGAGAGGCAGAAACAGAAGAGGCAAAAAAGGCTAAACAAAGCAGCCTACTCTCGTCAGAAGATGAAATGGACAACATCCAAACTACAAGTCAACGCGAAAGCACCCAGCCCCTTGAGGAGGTGGTAAGAAAGACAGGAAACCTATCCCTAGTAGCGGACCAACCTGCAGAACCCCATTCACATATCTGTAGCACGGACATTTATAGCGTCACAGAAATGGAATTTCAAAACGACCTCGTTATGGATATTCCAAACAGCTCCGATAGTGAATCACAGGTGGAACATGTAGAGCAACAAACAGACAACATCCCCCACTTCCTCCAAATACCAACATGGATTTTAAAATTGCAACTTTAAACACCAACGGTTTACGCAACCCCTTCGCACAAAGCACTGTCTGGAAGCTAATGTTAAGGTACAAAATTAATATCCTCCTGATTCAAGAAACCCATTTTTATAAGCATTGGGACGTGGAGAACTTCTCGAGAAGCTACCCAGTCACCAGCTACGAGGGGTGGGGATACTAATTCTCCCCCCAATCGTGGGGGGGGGGGGTTCTTCAATGTCCAGAAGGACGCCATGGGACGTCTAATAACGGTAGACTGGAAGTACGGTGGCCGTACCATCCGGCTTGTTGCAGTATACGCCCCGAACAACCCATACCACAGAAGCGGTTTCTTCTCTGCCCTTGAAAACTACCTCTTGGGAGCAGAATACCTAATAGTAGCCGGGGACTGGAATTGTGTGGAAGACACACGTTTGGACAAAGTAGGCGGGAATGCAAACTCCAGAACCGGCGGAACCGCCACTCTAAAAAGATGCTGTGTAAATTTTGATCTCGTCGATGTCTGGAGGAGGAATAACCCATTGAAGGTAGAAACAACGTGGTGCCGCGGCCAGATATCGATGCGACTAGGTAGGGTGTACGTGTCCCAAAACTTGGAACAGTATATTCAAAGGACACGTCACACCACAGCACACATGTCAACAGACCACAAATTGGTCATTTTAAAAATTACATTCCCAGAGGTCCTTGGAGGCACCCTCCTACCTTCCCCAGTCTTTTTAGCGACCAGCTACAGAAACTCTGTGATGAATGGACAAACATCAACTGGGACTGGGAAAACTGGCTGCACTTTAAGTGGCAGGCTAAGGAACTGTTTCAAAAATGTGGGTGCGAAGAGGTCTACCAACAACGTAAACGGCTGAGGGATCTCTACAGGGAACTCGGCTGGTACGGGTCAAGCGAACGGAGCGGAGTTCCCTGCAGACATCTTATCAGACAGGTAGAAATAGAGCTGCAGCAAGAGCGGCAGAGTAGAGTCGATGACCTCGAATTTCGCACAAGACTCTATCTCAGAAATTTGGAAACACCCTCCGCCGCATTCTACAATCAACAACAGGTGGCAGCAAACGATGAAAGAACGATTTACCAGATCGAGGAGAAAGGCCAGATTCTAAATTCAACCCATGAAATACTCCGTCACTTTCACCAGCAGTATCTCGGCATCTTCGCTGACCAGCAGGGCACGGATGACTTCAGTGAGTGGGACGTCAAACGTTTTCCCAAGCATCTTAGCGCCCTGCATGACAGGCCAATAACTGCAGCTGAAATAAAAGCCACGTGCAAAAAGATGAAGACAAAAAAGACCCCAGGGCCAGACAGACTGGGGATAGAATTCTATAGATCTATCTGGGACCTTGTACTGCCAGCACTAGTAAAGATCTTTAACGAATTCCTCACTTCGGGAAACATCCCTGAGGAATTCGCTAAGAGCTATACAATCTTTATCCCCAAAAAAGACCGAGATCGGACCTTGTCAAATAACTGGCGTCCCATCTCCTTAACTAACCTAGACTATAAACTTTTCGCAAAAATTATCTGTACACGCATTAAGGGCAGAATAGAAAACATAATAACAAGTTCACAGGTCTATGGAATCCCAGGTAGATCTATGGAATTTAATTTCTTCCTGCAAAGAGACCTAATCAGACTGGCCAAGGAAAAAAAATACCCCCTGGCACTTCTCTCCACCGACCTGGAAAAAGCGTTCGACAGCGTCAGCCACACGTACTTACAGGACACCCTAAAAAAAGTAGGCATAGGCCCGAGACTTCGGCGTACAATTAAACATATGTACGCGGAGGCCTCGACACAACTGTCTATTAATGGGTTTCTGACAGAACCAATCCATATAAAGAGGGGTTAGGCAAGGCTGCCCACTAAGCCCCCTTCTCTTTTCCCTAGCATTAGAACCCTTCATCAAAAGAATAGAGAACACCCCTGCAATTAATGGTATTCCACTGACCCAAGTCTCCAAACAGTGCAAAATAGTAGCATATGCAGATGATGTAGTGGCCACACTCAGAGACTCTGAGTCTATCTGCATCTATCTTGACATACTGCAAAACTTCAGCATAGTCAGTGGTCTCCGAGTTAATGCACAAAAAACCAAAATCAAAAATTTTGGAAATTTCCATAACACCGGACTTCCCTACGGTTTAGCGCTGCATACGCAGCCGCTAACAATACTAGGAGTTCCTTTTTCTGAGTGGCTAGCTTTACCAGTTAAAAAATTACAGGAAATAAGTATGGAAAAGATAAGTCTATTCAAACCGACCTTTTTCTCCTTTTATGGCAGAGCCACAGTGATAAAAACAATCATTACCCCAATGTTGATGCACACAGTCAATATCACAGGCATCACACTGCTACAAGAAAACCAATTATCCAAAAAACTCATAGATTTCTTCTGGAATGAAAAAAAACACGAGGTTAAAAAACAATACCTGCAACTAAAGCATGAAGAAGGGGGGGGGGGGGTACGCTCTGCCTGATCTCAAAAGCTTGCTTTATGCAAATACATTCAAAACCGTACGGAAGGCCTTAAACTCAAACCACATTTCAGGCCTCCTAATTAGATATTTTATAGGACTTTTCCTCCCCCTGTTTGGAACCACAGACTATGCTGGACCCCGTGCAAGGGTTGTGCCCAAGTGGTACCGCACACTAGTAAAATCACTCACAGTACTTAGAGACAAAGGAACACAAATCCTCACACACAAACCCAAAGCAGTATACTGGGATTTCTTCCAACTCTCCAGGCGTGATACACCAAACCTCGGGACAAACAATGAAATTCTCTTTAAAAACATCAAGAATAGCTGGGGACAGCCTTTTCATCGGGATCTGGCCTGGCGAATAGCTTATGGACGGCTCCCGGTGAAACAGGTTAAATCTAGGTACGTACCCAGTCCGTGCGATCCCTTTTGTGATGTCTGCCGGGGCATGGAAACGGTGGAGCATTTCTTTTATTTTTGCCCACGAGCCCAACGCGCCTGGCAAAGACTGAGCACAGCACTGGGAATCTCGATGCTAACACTAGAAGAGGTCATACACCTGCAATTCCCGCCACCAGTCAACAAGACCCAAAAATTCGCCATTTTTTTAATTAACGTCTTAAAGTATCACATCTGGAAGGTACGGAAAAAATCCCAGGTACGGGACACAAATTTAATGTACACAGGAATAAGGAAAGGTTTCTTTTTTTATCTTCCTAAATTTCTTGCGCAAGAGAGACATCTACTAGGCGACTTTAAATTTGTGAACAAATACTGCAAACCACCGAAAATATGCTTTCTTATACAGGGACGCATCAAGCCCTGTATATTTCTTTAGTATCTCCAAAACTCCACCTAACTCTCCCTAGGAAAAGTAACAACCACTCTGTTCTTCCTCGCCACAAAGCTTTCGCTGGCATGGTTTCCTTTACTCCAAATAAGGGGGAATAGATCTGAGAACCCGGGCTGCGAAGACTTACTGCAAGGCGGTGCTGCTCCTTGTGAGCGGCATCTCCCGGGCCAGTCTTCTACCCCATTCTAAGTCCCAGTGGTACCAGGTCTGTAAGTTCCTTATTTTGTTCCCTTTCAGTTCGACTGACCGGACCTTTAGTCCTTTAATTTTTATGGAATTTTAATTATTAAAAATAAATTAAAAAAAAAAGTTCTAACTACAGGTCAATGGATCTCCTTCATAGATAACTGACAAAATTATTAAGGATAAATTTATAAGTGAACTTTAGTCAAAATTTTTATGGTTAAATTTTCTTTTTTTTTTTTTTTGAACAGATAAATTGAGAATATGTATCACAGACCAATTAGCCATATAAGGCTAAACAGGTTGACTGAGGCCTCTTTTACCTCCTACTATCCTACTCTATCTTTCATTATTCTCCTCTCTTACTGTTTGCTGACCCTCAGCATGCTTTATTCTCCAAAGGCCTATGATGAGAGACATGAACTCCCATTCGACCTCAATAAAGGTCGAAACTAGTCTGGGTAGTGGCCCTTCCCTTAATGCATAACATTAGACATATCTGCAAGGAGATGTGTTTTGCATTATAGGAGATACTGAGATAGGAGTGTTGGTATCTTGCTCCGCCTTTGCAACGAGTTGCCCTGGTGTTGTACCACCTTAACCCAGTCCTGAAGATACTTTCAGGCGCAAACTTTGTTTGCTCACACTTGGATAATGGATTAAACTAAATTTATTATACTCTAACCAAGTGAAAAATAAACTTTCATCAAAAATAAATAAATATCAGTTAAAACAAGCACATAATCCTGTGGCACTCTCCTAGACTCTCTTGCACTATATCTTGCACTCAGATCATTTGTCATGGATCCATGCTACAAGCAATGTATCGTCAATCCATGTCCATCCCCATTTGCTCCAATTTAGGTAAGTTGTATGCCATGAAATGCATTTGCCAAGCTTAGGAATATGACAGTGTAGCTATTTTCCTTATCTAACTTTATTACTGAAAGTGAGTAAACTACTAAGGCAAGACCTTCCCTTCACAAAGCCATTCCACATCAAATAGAAAATCATTTCCTACCATTTATTCCTAATGAACTTAGTTTTAATTACTGAGAATGTAAATTCTCCTCTGAAATTTCAGCACTATAATAACAGCAATAGCAGAAACAACAACAGTAGAAATAATAAAAAATAATACCAGCTCAAGTAGCAGTTTATAAATAGCAGCTAACTCTCAGTATATGAGTTTACTTTATGTTTTAAGAAATTTGTTTAAAAAATACAAAACATTTTATAGAAACATATATGAAAAATGACTTGCCTTGACGGAAAAAATATTTCCATGATGACCACTCTGAACTGTTTGTAACTTTTTGTGACCAAATGGATCCCATATGATAATCTGAACATCATCAGAACCACTTGCAAGAAGGCTACCAGAAAAAAGTGAATAATTTAAAACCACAGTAAAGAGGTATATTAAAATAAACAGCAAACCGTGCTAACATAAACACAGGAAATATTTAAATGGTAGAAAGAAACAGGCAGGTCATTCATGATAAAAAAAAATAATTAAATCACTTTACATTTATTTTCGTATATGAATTCCATCTATGAAAGGTTGTAAACCTATCATATCATATGAAGACCAAGCATTAGATATTCTAGAAACTTTTTACAAGACACTTCAGGCTCTCTAAATGGGATATTAATCTTACACTAGGCATGGAAATTCACTTCTAGCCTAAAGATATTCACGAACACTCACACCAACAGCGCGAATTTCTCTCAAACCTAATGGTTGGATTATAGAGATGCTATCCAATTAGCCAATCAGGCTGATAATTAAATTTAATATGAAATTTAAAAAAATTGAAGAAACTAATTACAAAATTAAGCTTTCATATATGTATCACAAGTAGTCTGTTTTCTCTGAGGAAATGTGTACAAGTAACACCATTTACAGCATTTACTCTGAGTCAATGCTCTGAGAAAGTGTCATCATGTTGGAGGGCTTATGGATTTTTTACAATACTCAAAAAGGATTAAAACAGAATTTAATACTTCCTATATTTCGTCCTAGTCACTAGGACATCTACAGGGATTACAAAAACAACTAAATGTAACATGAACACAAATATCATACAATACTAAGCCCAACCAAGTGGATGACACTAAAGTCCTATCTAGGTGGAGCACCCTCTAAGGATGGGTTGTAGGTGGCCTGGAATGTAAGGTGGGACCTCTGGTGATGAGTGTTTCCCAAATCTTCGGAAGCGTAATACAACCGTATTTATTAAAATTTGGTTGATTTATGAGAGCTGCTGCTGCTTCTAAGAATAGTCTCTCTTTCTTGAATTTGCTGTGGTGGAGCATGGTGGTTTTCTTCCATGATACCCTGTGGGTAGTGTCCAAGACATGGTCAGGCCAAGCTTGAATGACCATAGTTGTGTTTTACAGATGTAAGACATGTTCCTCCAGGCGGATGGATGCTGATCTGCCTGTCTGTCCAAAGTATGCCAGCTTACAGGAACAGGGTACTTTGTAAACTCCAAGCAGAGAGAGAGAGAGAGAGAGAGAGAGAGAGAGAGAGAGAGGAGGGAGCTGATCTTTTGTAGAACGGATAAGGATAGCAAGTTTGAGGTGGGGCTTAAATGCTGTCTGTAGGTTGTACTTTTTAAGAATCTTGGCTATTTTTTCGGATGTGCCATGGATGTAGGGTATGGTGATGGCATTTTTAAAATCTTGTTGACAAGAAAGACGGGGAATGGGGGGAGGAACTGATTATTTTTTTGATACTGTGATCGCTGTAGCCATTGGAGAGGAAAATGCTGTGTATGTGGTTAAGCTCAGTAGTGAGGGCGGCTCCACTAGAACAAAGATTGTGGGCTCTCTTGGTAAGAGTTTTAATAATGCCATATTGTTGAGAGGGGTGGTGGTGGTGGGAGAGTTTGTGAATGTATCTGCCTGTGTGTGTGGGTTTTCTGTATACAGTGAAGGCAAGTGTATCATTAGGCAGGCGTGTAACTAAGGTGTCTAGGAAGGGTAAACAATTGTTCTTTTCCTTTTCCATAGTAAACTGGATTCTTGGATGTAGGCTATTGAGATGACTGAGGAAGGAGTCTAGACGTATCTGGGCCATGAGGCCAAATAGAGAACACATCACTACATACTACATGTCTTAGCCAGATAGAAGGTTTGAGTGGGGCTGAGTCTATGGCTCGTTTTTCGAAATCTTCCATATAGAAATTAGCAAGAGGGGGGGGGGGAACCCATGGGCGGTTCCCTCTATCTGTTTGCAGATTTTATTCTTCCAAGAAAAATACCCAGAGTTAATGGCAAAGGAAAAGAGATCTAAGATGTCAGACGGAAAAAAGTTTTCTAAGAGACATAAGGTGTCAGTTAAGGGAATATTGGTAAACGAAGAGGAGATATCAAAGCTTACCAATATGTCTGGGTTATTCAAGGTTAAATTTTCTATGAGGGCTTTAAAGTGGGTCGAGTTTTTTATATAGGAAGTAGACCTTCCAGTGAGGGGGGGGGGGGGTCAGAGAGTTGGCCAGCTGTTTAGACAGTCTGTAGCAAGGTGCATTGGTGGCATCTACTATAGGCCTGAGTGAGGAATTGGGTTTGTGGATTTTTGGTAAACCGTATATTCGTGGGAGACAGGAGTGGAAAGGTTTAAGTTTTTTCGTGATGTCAGGAGGCCAGGAAGATACTTTTTTAAGTAAGATTTTTAATTTCTTAACTTGTGTTTTTGTGAGGTCGTATTCTAGTGAGATGTAGGTAGTGCGATCGCAGAGGATAATATTCATTTTATGATTGTATTCATTGGTAAGAGCCAAGATTCTAAAAAAAGTACAACCTACACACAGCATATAAGCCCCACCGCAAACTTGCTACCCTTATCCATTCTATGAAAGATCAGCTCCCTCCTCTCTCTCTCTCTCTGCCTGGAGTTTACAAAGTACCCTGTTCCTGTAAGCTGGCATACTTTGGACAGACAGGCAAATCAGCATCCATCTGCCTGGAGGAACACAAGTCTTACATCTGTAAACACAACTATGGTCATTCAAGCTTGGCTGACCATGTCTTGGACACCACCCACAGGGTATCATGGAAGAAAACCACCATGCTCCACCACAGCAAATTCAAGAAAGAGAGACTATTCTTAGAAGCAGCAGCAGCTCTCAGAAATCAACCAAATCTTAATAAATATGGTTGCATTAAGCTTCTGAAGATTTGGGAAACACTCATCACCAGAGGTCCCACCTTACATTCCAGGCAACCTACAACTGCCCTTAGAGGGCGCTCCACCTAGATAGGACTTGAGTGTCATCCACGTGGCTGGACTTAGTATTGTATGATATTTGTGTTCATGTTACATTAGTTGTTTGTAATCCCTGTAGATGTCCTAGTGACTAGGACGAAATATAGGAAGTATTAAATTCTGTTTTAATCCTTTTTGAGTGTTGTAAAAAATCTATTAAGCCTCCAACATGATGTCCTCACAGCACTTAAGCCTCTACACACGAATTCTGAGAAAGTGTGTATGAATGTGTGTGTACATGCACATAGTTATAGAATAAAAATTTAATAAGTGTTAATTTCCAAACCTTAAATTACAGTATATGAGGTGTTATTCAAAAGTTCGGGGAATTTGACCATAAAAAAATTAATTACCCTAACTCCTAGTTTCTACTGTCTCCTTCAAAGTTGTCCACTTGGGCATATAAACAGCAATCCCAGCAGTTTTTTCCATAATTCCATGCATCTCTGGAAGTCCTCAAGTGTGACATGTTGAGCACCTCATGCAATTCTGCCTGGATCTCCTCTGTCAGTTAAAGTTGTCAAACAGCAACTTTCAGCTGGAATTTCATCTTGAGGAACTGGAGAAAGTTGCAAGAGTGAGGTCAGATGAATAGGAGTGAGGAATGACTGTTGTGTTTTTGGAAGCCAGGAACTGTTGAACAACAGGTGATGCGTGGCATGTTGTCATGGTGGAGAACCCAGTCATTGTTCTTTCACCTGTCTGGACGTTTGTACCTAATGCTCTCTCCTAGCCACTTCATAACCTCACAGCAAAACTTACCATTCACAGTTTGACCAGGGCAGAGGAATTCCTTGTACACAATGCCTTGGATATTAAAAAATATATATCAGCATTGTCTTGACATTGTTGTAAACTTAATCTGCTTTTTTTCAGCCATGGTGATTTTTGTCCAACTTTTAATGACTGACTGAAGCAAAATTTGATGCAGATTCTTTGCTCTTTAAAATCAGCCATTTCAGTTGAAGAAGAAAATTACCAAATCACAAAAACAACATAACATTAGAAAAATGCATGTAACTCAAGAGCGCAGCCTCTCAGCTTACTGGCTGCATGCATACTGATTCACAAAGCGTACTGCTTACCCTCTTACAGCAGCAGAAGGCTATGCTACAACTGGTTCAAGTGCGCTATTCAAATTCCTTGAACTCTTGGGTTGCATATAATTTTGTAAGCTCAAATAACAGTCTATTTGCAGATCAGTTGATACCAACTTATAAGCATTTATTGAAAACAGGTAAAATATATCTCCTGCAAATCATTACAGATATGATTAAACACATCATATCTCTAAATCATGCTGATATGAGTATGATCGGTTTAGTAATAATTATAGGTTAATGCAGTAATAATATACATTTTATGCAAATTAATGTCAATCATCATTAATAAAGAAAAGAGACTAAAAAGCTTAAAATTGGCAATGAAAATTATTAAATAAAATTTTTAAAAAAATATTGGTATAAAATTATATTTACAGGTTACTTAAGGTTCAAAGCTAGATAACTGGAAGGAGATGTTCACATAACAAATATTTAGGTTTAAGTGCTGGTTTACACATGTGCTACAATTTAAAAGAATAATTAGAGCACAAAGAAATAATTAAACAGCAGGTTTAATTGTTTCAATATTTTGTCTCTATCACAGAGACATCTTCAGGAATATAATATTAAAATTGTAATAACACACAAGAAATAATAAGTGGAAGAAATAAACTTAGACTAAATGAAGACTAAAGTCTTATGATGCTATTATGGATGCTATTAGCTAGCATTTGTGTGTGTGTGGGAGACCAAAGAATTCAAGTTTACTAAATCTTGAGAAATTTGATACAATTATGCTGATTAAGATTAGGCTGGATTTTTTAAATCTGCTACTAATTCTAAAAAGAGTCTTTCAAGTTTGTATTTACTGTGATGAAGCATGATGGTTTTCTTCCATCCAATTCTCTGCAAAGTATCTAAAGCATGGTCTGCTAGACTTGCCTGATTACAGTTGTGGCAGTAGATGCATTTTCTGTGTTCTTCTAGGTGGATGTTAGTATATCTTCCGGTCTAACCATAATATGATAACTTGTAAGAACAAGAAACCTTGTAAACACTTGGAATAAAAAGGGAAGGAAGTGTATCCTAAGATTAGCAGAGAAGGGAAGCTAGCTTCAAATGAGGTTTGAAAGTGGTGTAGAGATTATATTTCTTTAAAGTTATGTTTTTTTCTGAAGTGCCCTGGATATAGGGAACAGTAATAATGTTACTGCAGTCTTTATGTTGAGAGGGATGTGAGGAGGTGGAATGGACAGATAATTTGTAAATCTTTTTATTATTATTTAGATAGGTATCTAAATAATCACACAATACCTATCATACATCTCCTTAAACTTATTCACTGTTAGAGCTCACAACCACCTCAGGCAATTCAATCCACTCATTCACCACTCTCCAAAGTATAAAACCTAGTCTGCACACTCTTATAGCCACACGCTTGGACAACTTCCAAGTGTGACCCCTTGTTCTGTCCCTACTCTTCATGTATTGAAAAATTTCTTTTGTGTAAATCCTATACAATCTCTTTAGTAATTTCTAAGTTTCTAACATATCCCCTCTCCTCTACCTAAACTCTGCAACCCACATACCTTCAATCTATCCTCATAGGGAGCATTCCACAGATGTCAACAGCTTGGTCACTCATCTCTGAATCCTCTCCACTACTTCTCCAAGAAATGCAGGTGATCAAATTGTGCAAAATAGTCAACATGTGGCTAAATCATAGCTTTATAAAGAGGGATAATAACCTTCCTATCTTTACTTGTCAATGTGTTTTTCAACATCCAAGTAATCTTCTGAGCTATTTTGCCAATCCTTACAATATGTCCTGTGAATTTCAAATCTCTATCCATCATCTCCAGATCCATAGCATCATCAATTTCCTGTAATCTTGCAATCTAGTACCATTGATATGATACAGAGTATGTAATCCTTTACATACTGAAGTGCATTACCTTACATTTTGCTACATTAAATTGACAACCGTTTTCTTCTCCTCATTCTGCCAATTTATTTAAATTGGCAGAATGAGGAGAATTTAAATCCCCCCCCCACATCAGTTTTGCATCATCAAGAAATAAGAGAATATCCAACCTCAAATCTTCCGCTATATCATTAATGTACAAATTAAAGAGCAGCGATTCTAGTTGAGATCCCTTGGGGCAGTCCACTAGTCACCCTCATTTGCCTTGATTCCACTCACCATACACCAACCTC
Organism: Typopeltis vanoorti; assembly: GCF_054136105.1. Taxonomy (NCBI): domain Eukaryota; kingdom Metazoa; phylum Arthropoda; class Arachnida; order Uropygi; family Thelyphonidae; genus Typopeltis; species Typopeltis vanoorti. The sequence continues at coordinate 29,166,352 of NC_143570.1, forward strand.
TGATGTCTATCTATCAGGCACCTCCAACTTATGTAATAGTTTTCCCATTCAGTATTCTCTGTCAAATGCCTTTGCAGAGTCCAGCAGCATCATGGTGTAGCGATTTCCTTTATCCTATTAAACTGTCACCTTATTATAAAATGTGAATAAATTACTGAGGCAGGAACCACCTATTACAAAGCCATGCTGTCCTCCATAGAGTATTGTTGTGTCGGCCCTTCTTCTAAATATGTGTATCTTGTATCTTTCATTGATATATCGGGACAACTTATTCAATATTAGCCTTTATTATTACAGTCGCAAATATCAAATTCTATCGCATATGTCTCCACATTAAGTAGGTTGCGTCATTGTTATGCGTTCCACATTAATAATAAACTAAGCCTTATATCTTGCTTCTCTTATGCTCCTTCTTATGTAACTTAACCTTTAAGGGCCACCAGAAGTTTACCCGTTCCCTGAATTCTATAAATTAACTTGATCACGCAGGCAAATTTATTTTTTTAATGCGCCAGCCTGAGCCTTAAAGTTAGAGATAGATTCTGCCTTTAGGTTAATTACAGAATATCAGGTGCCACTAACAATATAAATCTAATTCCTAGAAACTTGGGCTCTCTGGCATAATTTTACTCTTGTTTGTAGTCGTGCCCTTACATTCAATTGGGGTATTCCCGCATGCACACACACACACACACATTCTTAGGTTCGATATTTTATGAAGGGTCAGTCATCATGATCAGAAACAGATATAAGTAAAGAATCAAACATTTATTAAATTCAATTAGTAATGCCATACAAGTTAAATTGATCATCAAATCTAATGTTAAACCTCTACCTTTCATTCACTCTCTCAGTCTTAAAGCATTTTAGTACTTTACTTCAAGATATCAGTAAATTCAATAACTCAATACATATTACATTTATGATTACAACTCATTTTGGACATTAAGATACTTTAACACATTTTATAACCTCTCTCGGAATAAACATGACAGAATCTCTATCTGGTTGAAAGTCCTTAAAGTTCGCTTCAAGAAAACATAGTCATTTACACAGATCTTAATTCTTCACTCTTTCTTTTAATACAAATTTCAGATTGCGTTCTCTTAAATGTTAGTCAATTCTCAAAAGGGGCTAGAACAAGTGAGAGTACTTATCTATTCTTTTTCTTCTTCTTCGGTTTTCTGCCGTCCTTCGTTCTTTGTTTCGAATCTGGTAGTCTCGATTTTATCGCCACGTGAGTTACATGTGCTCGCCTGGGCTGGGCGCTATCCTTCTGCTCGGGTTTTTACGTCGATGATCTTCTCACCACAGCCTGCGGTTAAACTTGCCAAAACTCTAATTCGGTGTCATACCGAACTCTATCGTAACTCAGCCCTCAGAAATGAGAGCTGAACTGCGAAGAACTCTTGGAGCACACGGAGAGAAACTCAGGAACAAGAAAAAACGGGTCATTTACTTCTGTATCGCATGTTTTATTCGCTCTCCTAGGGTGCCACCTTTCCAAGTTTGAAATATTTTATCGTCTCACCCATTGGTCTCCGTTTGGGTGACTTCACCGATTAACATATGGGACTTCTTGTTTCGGGGAACGTATGCGTCATGATGCCTTCTAAGATGTGATGCTTACGCTGCTTTTACAGTATTAAGGCGATCTTTGCCCTATGTTGCTGAATAATATGCACGCTTTCACTTACAATATTTCATTAATAATTCCTCTCTTATTTTGCCCCTTTTTCTGACTTACATTCACATTAGACACTTAGATGTGAAACTTTAAAATTCACAGTTCATCATATAGGAAGTTGTTATAAACAAAAAACATATTTATACTGTGCTAAAAAGATAAGTATGCAAGTATGTTTTTATGTTAATTGTTAGATTCTGGAATGGTGACATCAAGTAAAGTTTGAAGTCACCTATTTCAGATCTAACAGTATCATATTCCTATCCACACACTCCTGAATTTTACTTTTAACCAAGTTTTCCAATACTTATTAATACTAATTGCTCAATTTTACTCCCAACCCTGGGTATACAGTCTGATACTGCAACATTCAAACAATCTCTGATGACTTCCCATGTACTAATGACATTCATTCCATGTAGCTTCTTATGCCATGGTACTGCACAAAGTTGCCACCTCATTTTGTCATAAATTCCAGCTTTGAAGTTCCACATAAACCCATTCTTGAGCGAAAATTCTACATATTCAGCAACCTGCCAGAAAAAAACTGCACAATTACTTTCCTCAATTGGAGGCAGTTATATACAGATATTCTGATGCCATTACTAGATCCAACAATCTCAAACTCCTGGTTCCTTTTGTCACATGCTGTTTCATGTTTTTATTACTTAGTAACTATAAATTCAATTTCCATTTTGCGATGTGCCCTTTCTTCCTTCCAATCTATATTCCCATTATAATTGCTTGTCCTGCATTCATTGTGCTAATCTGTCATCCACATCTTCTTCTGGACCTCCAGGTCTACAGCAGCAACCAACAATATATTTTGTCCTATTGGATATCTCACACCAGATAGTCTCAAATGAACCATTTCCCTCAGATCCACAATCTTCTATTTTTGTTAACTGAAGTTCTTTAGCCATCATTAATAATACCCTTCCAGAAGGTGAGATATTATTAATTATTAATATAATAATTATTTTTGGTATTGTAACCATTGAACAGGAAGTTCTGGCAAATAAAGGCAAGTTCTGCTATAAGGAAAGGAAACTTGAGTAGAACAGAACAGAGGTTGGAGGCTCTAATAACAAGGGTTTTTTGATGACACCATATTGTTGAGTAGGCAGATGATGAGAGAGGTTATGTATGTATCTACCTGTGTGGGTGAGTGTTCTACAAACCACAAAAGAAAGGGTGCCATTAGGCAAATATGTAATTTGAGTGTCTAAAAAAGGCAACTGGTGTTATTCTCTTTAACAATAGTGAACTGGATTCGGGTTGATGACTGTTGAAGTGGAGCCATGTTGCCAAATAGAGAATACATCATCAATATTTTTATAAAAGAAATATAGCCAGTTAGTGGAATTAAAGATTGAGCTAACTGTTTGGTTAATTTAAAAGGAGGTGGGGGAGAGAGAAATTAAAATGTATGAGTTTTTTTTTTTTTAAAACAAAAACTTCAGGAGGCCAAGATGGGAGATTTGTAAAAGCCTTTTTAATGTTTTTTTTTGTTCTTTTTACTGAGACTTGGTAGAATCAAAATCTAGCAATTTATAAGTGCCATCTCTGAGAAGAACATACATTTTCTGATATTGTAATCACTGGAATTGAAGATGAAAGGGGGTTCCTCCCCACTCCTGCCATAGGCACGGGGGGAAGGAACCCCTTTTTGAGTTTTCAAAATTCGAGTCATCAGAATTCAAGGAAAATTGGCCTACCAGTCCTGAACTCGAGGGGTTGGGCACCGAGCGAGGGAGCCCCCTTTCGAGCCTTCAAAATTTGAGTCATCAGAATTCAGGGAGAACAGGCCTACCAGTCCAGAACTCGGGGAGGGGGGGATGCTTCAGGGGGGAGGAGCCCCCCCAGTACATAGTATAAACTTATAAAATTACAAATTTTACGTAAACTTCACTGCACATAATACATACATGTTTTAGGCAAAATAAAATAAAGTGCATGTTTTAATCATTATCACTTCTTCAAAACTAACATTTCGTAGATGTTCTTTATTTACGAGTGGCTGGACATCATCACTTGAAATCTCTTGGATATCATTTGTATAATTCTCATTGCATATTTCGGCTGGTTTAGTTATCAAGAAGTCAGTAATAAGACCTTGCTTACTACTATGCTGAAAATATTTATTAAGGTCATAATATGGAGCTAAACAAATATCTAATTGTGTTGTGAATTTTCCGGAGTGCTCCAATGAGGGATCATTATCCATAAAATAACTTCCTAACTTTCTTGCCAAGTCCAATCCTTCTGCTAATTCTTTAAACTGAATTCTTTCACGAATTCATCACAATCATCGGCAGAACTTTCCCTGCCTTTTTTTTGACGTCATCTATTAATTGTACCAGTTCCTCCTAATTTAAATCTATTTCCCCATCAATTAATTCACTAATTTCATTTTAGACCATATTGCAAAAGCCCTCTAAGTGGCCATTACTATAAAAATAATTTTTTTATATAAAAAACATTACATATTGTATGTAACTCACCAGAAAATATAGTACTCAGTTTGAGATTAACACACTTATGATTTTCAATGCCCTTTCCTAGCAGAAAATGAAGATAATTTTCAATAATAAACACTTTATACGGTAAACAATTGACGTACATACGTGCTAAAGGGTATTTCCCCTGATATAAATTTGCTACTTACAACTACATCCACGATATGAGCAGACACAAATTTAACGAAGATAAAATTTGATTTTAAAGTTCCATGGCGAAAAATATATGAAAAGATAAAGAGTTACTACAATTTGTAAACGGTGTTATATCGAAACCTCGTTGTATAAGTACCGAGTTGAACAAGGGTTACTACAGTTTGTAGAGCATGTTATATCGAAACCGCGTTGTATAAGTACCGTGTTATATGGAAACCGCGTTGTATAAGTATACCGTGTTATACGAGGATTACTTGTAGTTTGTTTTATACAGCTGTCTGAAGCAAAAGTTGTCTGTATCCCTTGAAATGGATAAAATTGAGTATTATAAAATTCTTTGTTAAAGAAGGTTTAACGGCAAAAGAAATTCATTTGAAGTTCATAAACGCTTATGGGCACTATTCACCTTCGTTTTCGACAATTGGAAATTTTTAGAAATGGACTGCTGAGTTTAAATGTGGCTGTATCAGCCTTGAAGATGATCCATATGAAGGATGTCCAAAAAGTGTAACAACACCAGAAATAATTGATCAGTGCACGATATGGTATTGGATGACTGGCGAGTCAAAATGCGTGAAATTGCTGAGACCATAGGCATTTCAAAAGAACGTGTAGGATACATTTTCCATGAAGAATTGCAATTGAAAAAGCTATGTGCAAGATGGGTGCTGTGCTTGCTCACAGAAGATCAAAAACACACTAGCATGAAAATCTCTGAAGAGTGCTTGGAGCATTTTAACAAGAATAAAACTGATTTTGTGAATCAATTTATTACTATGTATGAGACTTGTATTCACCATTACACACCAGAATCCAAAGAGCAGTCAAAACAGTGGACAAAAGACAAAGTCAGTTCCATCAGCAGGAAAGGTCATGGCATTGGTGTTTTGGGATGCTATAGGCATTTTGTTCATTAATTATACAGGCCTGTGATGGAAAAGTTGTGTGAGAAGTAATAATTGATTCTTTTAGATTTTTTAGATGCCGAGTTCAGAAAAAATAGTAAAAAAAATCCATCACCCACCAATTTTACCTAATTTCTAATTTAATCATTTTTATTAGTAGTATTTGGATTAAAATTCAGCGCATTGGTATTTATTTTCATTCTCCTTTATTTACAGCTAATTAGTTTTATAAGTGCTTTTTAATGCTAAATAAAGAAATTTCCACAAAACTTCTCATTCTTAAGATAGGAGAGGAAGGGAGGAATGCAGATAAAAGTGCAGGTTGGAAGTTTTTTCCCACTTGGTTAGACTACAATAAATTTAATTTAATCCTTTATCCAAGTGTAAGCAAACAAAGTTTGCCTGAAGTATCTTCAGGACTGAGGCAACTCGTGGTAAAGGTGGACTAAGCTCTCATCACTCCTTATCTTAGTATCTCTCATAATGCAAAGCACATTTCCTTGTAGACATGTATAATGCTATGCATTAAGGGAAGAGCCACTACCCAGACCTTATCCATTGCTTCCACCTTAGTATTACTACCTCTGGGTCTGGCTCCCACTGACGAGACCTCAATAAAGGTCGAAACTGGCCTGGGTAGTGGCCCTTCCCTTAATGCATAGCATTATGGGAGATACTAAGACAAGGAGTGATGAGAGCTTGGTCCACCTTTACCATGAGTTGCCTCAGTCCTGAAGATACTTTAGGTGTAAACTTTGTTTGCTTACACTTGGATAAAGGATTAAACTAAATTTATTAAAAGTGCAGGTGGCTACTTTGAATCTGATTTGCCGACATAATGGATGACTTTCCTGTTGTCACAGACACATTTTCTTGCGTGATTCTTTAGCTGAACTTAGTCATTGACCACTAAGGTTATCATATTTCTGAAAGTTGGAATATTTTCTAAGTTAGTGTGAAGATTTAATTTAATGTGTTTGCAGTTTTTTAATGCTTTTACTTAGTGTCATGTAATAGAGTTGATGTCATTCATTAAAATTCATTTAACTGAGCTTAACTTTTCAGAGGAAGGTGATTAGTTTACTGTAGCAATATTCCTGGACTGATAAGCAATTTCAACATAAAATATGAAGTCATCAATTGGAAGTTGTTTACAGATTCCTCAAAAAGAATCCTCAAAGCTGTGCTTCTCCATAATTACAATAAGTATGCTTCAGTACCAGTAGCACATTCCGTGCATTTGAAAGAATGATATGAAAATTTAGCCTCGATTCTCAGCAAACTTAAGTACAGTGATCATGGATGGACAATTTGCGGTGATCTTAAATTCATATCTATGATTTTGGGAACAGCAAAGAGGATATACCAATTATCCAATGCTTTTTGTGAGAGTGGGACAGCCGAGATCGAGAGCAACATTGGATCAAGAAGGAATGGCCAGAAAGAGTCACATTAGAACATGGAAGTAAAAATGTGTTACACAAAACTCTGGTTGCTAGGGAAAAAATTCTTTTACCCCTGCTTCACATAAAGGTGGGATTGATTAAGCAATTTGTCAAGGCTTTGTCGAAAGAAGGAGAGTGTTTAAGATACATCTGTGCAAAATTTCCAGGATTATCTACAGCAAAATTGAAAGAAAGTATTTTTATTGGTCCGGACATCAGGAAACTTATGAAGGATAAACTGCTTGAAGGAAAAATGGCAACTGTCGAAAAAGAAGCGTGGAAAGCTTTGAAAGAGGTGGTGACCAAATTTTTAGGAAATCAAAAGGACCCCAACTATAAAATGATTGTGGAAGACATGCTACAGAAATTCAAGGATTTGGGATGTTCCATGAGCTTAAAAGTGCACTTTCTCAACTCTCATTTAGACTACTTTCCTGAAGATCTGGGAACTGTCGGCAAAGAGCAAGGAGAGAGATTCCAGCAAGAAATCAATAAGGTGGAAAGAAAGTATCAGGGCAGGTGGAATGTCAACATGATGGTGGACTATTGCTGGATGTTTCACAGAGATGACCTGGGAAAAGAATTTCACAAAAAAAGTTCAAAAAGAAGCTTTGAAGGAAAAAGAAAAAGACACCACACCACAATGAAATATAAAGTATGTACTAAAGATTAATCTTTAATTACTTTAATTAAAAATTTTTTTTCCAATACTTTCATTCCAAAAATGTTTACAGAAAATTATAAATAGTTATTTTACTTAATATAATGCATTTTAAAGCTATTTTACTGTAATATTGAGATCCATCTTGTGAAAAATCCTTATGTGATAGAGAAAAATGAAAGAGATATTTGAAATCAGGGGTCAAAAATAAATCAGAAACAGTTAATAGTTTTTTCCAGACAACTTTTCCATGACTCGAATTTTGCAGGCCTATGTTATCTTGAAAACAGTAAAACAATAACCAGGAATATTATTTCGATCTTTTAACCAGACTAGACGAAAAAATTCGTGAGAAAAGACTCGTTTTGCAAAAGAAAAAAAATAGTCTTTAATCAGGACAATGCATCTGCCCATAAAGGTGTTTTGGCAATGGGAAAATTAAGGGATGTGCACTATGAATTGTTGGAACATCCACCCTATTCCTCAGATTTGGCTCCCTCTGACTTCTATCTCTTCCCAAAACTAAAACTCTTCCTCTCTGGTCAACGTTTTTCTTCGAATCAAGAGGTGATTGCAGCTGTAGAGGGATATTTTGCAGATCTTACTGAGAACCACTACAGGGATGGGATAATAGTGCTGGAGAATCACTGGAATAAATGCATTAATCTTAAGGGAGATTATTTTGAAAAATAAAAATAATTTTGAAATTATAAATTAGTTTTTTCATCGTTAGGCCAAGAACTTTTTTAGACCACCCTCGTAAGTGCAATTAACTTTCACAAACAATTATGTAAAAAATTATAAATATCTGAAATTATAAGTGCTGAGAAAAATTTTAGGAACAGTAATAAAAATTAAAAAAAAAAAAAAAAACATGACAACAGGATTGTGGAAATTGGGGAAAAAAGAATAGATAATGTTAAAATACTGTGCTTCATGGCAGCAGTCTTATAGTGGAATCATTCATTATCACAATATCTGTACTAAAGTTCTAATTTTGCTCAATGAAACCAAAATTGGAAGTTGTTCAATTTTAATAGACATCTTAAATACCAAAATTCATAAAATTTTGTCCAGCCAGATAAGTATTATCATAGTTTCGAATCATTCTGCTAATAAAGATGGTCATATTACAATGGGTTGATAATGGGAGGGATTGGGGATGATAACCAGTTCTTGAACTAAAACTAAAATTAATGTACAATCGAATATGAACAAATGTACATCACATTATATATAATAACTGTTTGAAACCATTCACATTTAAATTTTCAAATGACAATGTTTTCATTATTTTAGTGAGAACAAAAATGATGTTTTGGACAATTTACAATATTTAAGGGACTCTAACAATTGGTGCTACTTCTATAAAACTCAAGCGTGTCAAAAGTATAAGAGGACAGTTTCTAAAACACTGATCCATTTTTGGTTATGTACGGTACATATATTTCCTAGTTTTTGGCACACTGTCCAAATAAATCAAAAATTGAACTCTGTGGACATATGCAACTATACATTCTAAATACCAAATTTTATTAAATTCCATACAGCCAGAGTGGAGCTATTGCTATATATAATTTTGAAAGCTTTTTGCCACTTGGTCCAACTTAAAGAAAAATTGATTGCTTGACAAATTTTTGGGAGGATTTCAAATACAGAATTTTAATAAAATTCACCTAGCCAGATGTAAAGAATAACCTGCAGGACAGATGAACAAGACAAATCTTAATGGAAAAAATAAATGTTGGCCTGGATGGCTGAAGTGATAAGCGTATCTACTCTCTAACCAACAGACTGCAGGTTTGAATCCTCCTGTAGGTCTGGATGCTTGTGACTGTCTTTAGGTGAAAGAGTTCATCATGCAGCATGAAACCACTGCTCTGCTTATTGGAGAATTGAAGTGGCATGAAAAAGTTCTACATCTCATCTCTAGAATTTGATTTCTGGACTACATAAAAATAAATCAATTTAAAAAAATCCTTAGCTTACCCATGGTACTAATGTACTAGAGATTTAGAGAAGGTTTCCCTTAAAAATATTAGGTTTTCAATATATTACAGCATCCAAAAGTAATTCACCTGCATCTCCAAAAATGACTACCTTCTCACAAATATATGTGGATGAGTCACCTTAAAGATATTTGGATTCTGTCACTACAGTCTGAGGTAGCAGCACAATTCATCACTAGATGATTCCACCTAGCCACATAAATCATAACCCCAGTTCAGTTCGTGGTTAGTGTGGCTCTGTAAGTGTGAAAACATATTAGTGGGGAACAATCATACTGTTGGAACCATAGTTAACTAATACAGTTATATTATACAACTGTCACCCAAACCTGAATATAAACCAAATTTCTTGTTTATTTGCAATTGGAAACAATATACTGCAATCCTGCTGCTTTCAAATAAATACCATGTTATTTATTGCACCTCCCCCTCCAACCTGTCAAGCAGATACAGTCAACTTTTACAACAGCAAACTTACAAGATAGAGAAATTAAAATGAGAACTATGAAGTAAACTTTCAAATGTATTATGATCATATTTCATAAGTTGCCAAACGCTTCTTTTTGGGAATAGCGACACTATTATTTCCTAAAGCAAAAGAGAGGAAATTAAAGGGTTGTTGGAAGGGGAGAGAGTGAAGAGTGAGAAAGTGAAAATCATCAGTATTTTACCTCGATATGATAAAAATGAATGAAGAAGAAGAGCTAAGATGGTAAATGATCGATACATAGGCTGTGTAGAAGGAATGGATGAGTTTTGAATGTGTGGAGTGAGTTTGGATTTATATAAGAGGGACAGCCTGCATCTGAATGCATTTGGTATCATAAGTGTAGAAAAACTAATAACTAGTATGAGAGTGTAAGAGCAGCAATATTATATAACTATGCTAATGACTGGAATGAGCTGGATATGTTGACGAGGAGAGAACGATTTTGACTTTGTGTTCATCCAGTTCGGACCCATTAAACGTGTGCAAAGATGTCTATATGTATAAGGCACTAGAAAATAATAGAGGTCTGCAAGTTGTTTAACTGTGTCATGCAGACAGCAGACAAGAGCATACAAAACAACATGCAGGTAGATTATTATGTCTGTACAGGAATGCTAGGAGTATCAGAAACAAAGGAGTAGAGTTTGTTGCCTTAGTCAATATGTTGGAACCTCAGATTGTAGCCATTAGTGAGACCTGGCTATTAGAATCAGACATGCTAACTGGTATATCAAGTGTAAAGGGTACAGTATTTTCAGGAAGGATAGAGAGGATAGGATAGGAGGGGAGGCATGCTGCTAATGATATCGGGTGATTTGAATCCAGTTAGAGTTGAGACCTATGATTGTACTACTACTACTATCAGTATTTCATGTGACAGTGAGTTTGAAGCCATCTGGTGTGAGGTGGAATCTAACAAGATCAATTATATAGTGGGGTGTTGTTAGAGACTTGGTGGATCAGTTTCTGGTGATGAAGAAATGCATCACCAAATAGAAAAAATGAGTGCAAAAAGCGTAATCATAATGGGAAACTTTAATTATCCAAATATTGATTGGTTAGCAGTAGAATCTCATGAGAAGAATAATAATGCATTTATTGAACTGTTACAGGACAACTTACCAACATACCAATTCCAGAACATCTAAGCAATAAGAAACGTAATTAACCAAAAGAACAGAAGCATACCCCAAAAATCAACAAAGCCATAATAATACATACGAAACAATGCTAAGAATATCAGAAACAACAGCTATAAAATGTGACAAAAACTCAATAAACGTTCATGCCCCTATATAATCTCCAAGATTTGGAAGCTCCAAAACATATAAATTAGGTCACGACTCCGACCAATAGAAAACAACACAGATACACCCAAGACAAAAACACCAAGCCTCCACTTTTCTCATGAGTTCTGAAGACAACGCACAGTCAAAATGGCTCACACCCAATTACTCTCGCCTCTAATCTTGTTTCATCATATTCTATCCTTCTCCTTTCCAAAAAACTTTCCCTCTTTCACCTTTTTCCCAAAGAATTCACCATCCACCCTTAAAACCCCAGGTTTTAAATTTCACATACCTTGTGAAATTATCTCATAATTATCATGAGATAATTTCACATGTGCCTTATCTGCAATTTTCCCATATCTCCCTATATCCACATTTCCAACACCTCCCCCCACCCTTCCTTTCAGTCATACTTCAGTAATATGGCCATATGCTGGATGCCGCTCAATAAGATAATAACCAGGAACATCCTACAAATGTATGTCCACAATTATTCCTTTCTTATATTCTTCATATATCTATATCTTTAAAACACCAGTAATGTCCTAAAAATTGAGTAGAAAGCCAATGACATCATAAAAGGGGTACTCCTAAACAAAAATAGGCAAAACAGCCATAAAAATTAATAATCGTTACATAGTTGATGGGTCCAAACCAGACAAACACAAAATCGTTCCCTTCTCATAATCATTTCCATAATAATAACCATTCCCATCATTAACACAGTTTGTTGCTCTTACACAGATTCTCACGATTCCTCCCATCAGAATTCAGTTTCCCTGACTCTCTGTGTTAGGTCTTATATCAATAATTTTTCAAGACTCCTGATACCAAATGCATTCAAGTGAATGTATTTTATAGAAAGTGAATTATAGCTAATAAATTTAACTTATTATCAAATCCATTGTATACGAAGGAAGGGATCTACACTAGTTGATAATTCCCGTTAGTATAATTGGAAATCTAAAAAGTAAATCAATTTGGGCTGTGTTAATAAATGTTCTAGGTTGGTTGCCTGCACACTGTGAAAGATAGTTTGCTACTTAGTTAACAGATTAATTAAATAAAAATAATCAAAATTTCAAAAATATATAAACTACCAAATATAAGAAACATGAGTTATAGAAGAGGAAGGGGTTAAAAAAAACTGCTATACTTACTCTCCCCGTTCATTCCATTCTAAACAATTGACACATCCTGTATGACCCTAAAATTAAAATGAGCACTACTCAGATTTGTGCGTGATTAAAACACCATGTTAAATATAACCATTTTACTAGCAAAGTAAAGTAATAGCTACTTTGTTTCATGAGTTGTCTAAACACAGTAATTTATGATATCCTAACTCAGATTAATTAAATTAGTCAGAATTAAACTGCAAAATTTCAAAGTTGCCCAGTTCAGTGATCAGTCAATAGCAGTGTTGTAGTCAAGACTTTGGTGCATTCCTATGTCCTTTTGAAATGAGAATATAACAGTGACTTATATGATATAAGTCACTGTTTAAAAAAAAAAATGATGATGATTTATTTCTTCATTTTATTAATGATTTGGGTTTGAGAGCAAAATTTTCTATTGAGATCAACACAGATTGTTAAAAAGAACAGGATGACATATATATTGAACAAAGGAGGAGGAGGAGATACACATAAAGTGAGATAATCTGCTATATTATGCAGATTATCTCACTTCTCACTATGCTAGAGCACAGTGAGAAGCAGGAACACATTTTCTGACTGATAAAGAATAAAATTATTATTATTAAATAGGCATCTCCATGGAGATGCCCAAGATTCAATGTTCAAGTTTATTAGTGATTATTTAGGTGTATTATAAATAACACTCATAAATACTACTTATTCAAAAAATGATTAAGTTTTGAAGAAGTGGTATTTGAATGTTACAAATTATTTATTAAGCACACCATTACTATCACTTATTATAAAGCAGATGGCAGTAACATGATTACAAAAAGGAACAGTAAAATAACCTATATTTGCACTAAAAAATAAATCTTTGCATGGCCAATTTCTTAGAGATACTGAGGACAAAATTGACATGAACAAGATGTAGCAATGGCTACAATAATATTGATATATTAAAAAAGAAACAGAAGGATTTATTCTAGCAGCTCAAGAACAGGCATTACAAACTAATGCAATGAAAGCAAAAATTTTGAACATCAATAATAACAGCAAATGCAGATTATGCGATCAGAAAGATGAGACTGTAGAACATCTAATCAGTGCTTGTAGCAAAATAGCTCAAACTGACTATAAATACTGCCGTGCAGGTCAAACAGATCAACTTTATATGCTTGATTGAGGATAAGTATGCTGAGAGGATAAACAAGAGTATTATTGCTTTGGAGGATATATGATTAGTGTGATAGCCTGACTGATTATGATAGGATTATTAACAATAGTGAACGAGGAACACAGACAATGAAAGATGGTAAGTTGTCAGAAGATTTTAAGTGGCATGAGAAAAAGCGAGAGTGTATGAGTGTTGGGAAGCAAGTGAATGCAATTAAAATGATCAAGAGTTTAAAAAAAAAAAAAACAGTAAAACTGAGAACATGAAACATAGAGTATCTTTTCAGTGTGTGTGTGTGTGTGTGTGTGTGTGTGGGTGGGTGGGTGGGTGTTAACTTTGTGTAAAAAATAATAATAATAATGAGTCATTTCAATAATGTATAACTGATTATAATTATGTTTCTGGACTATGAAAAATAAACAAAAAACACAAAAAAATGTATATATAAAATTAATTTTAAAAAGTAGAAGGAAATCCTCAGCTCACCCACTGTATAAATACTAGACATTTACAAAAACCTTTCATGGATGGGAGCCACATAAAAACTCTCCCTAAGTCGCTGCAGAAGCTTTAGGCTTTTTTAAGATTTTAGTGGTAAATAAATTCTATTGTCCAGTTTGAGACTATCTCTGTATTTATAGAAAGACAGCAGTGGCTTCAAGAAATCCAATGTTTGGTCTGATGTCAAAAACTTATTTGAGGTTCTCAATGTCACACACACAGTACTCAAAGCATATTTTAAATTCATTCAATATCTCTTTATTTACCACAATATCAGCCAATGTTCTTAGCTCTCCACAAATTCTCCTTATACACTTCCAGTGACTATGAAATGTATGAAAATTCCAGTAAGAGTTTTCATACATTGAAAAGTATGAAAATTCTCTTCCATGTTAATTTGGTAAATTATGTTTCAAATCATTCATTGACATTCCTCATAATACTTAACCAGCTGCACAAATGCCATTCAGTAGCAAATGGCAAACTACAATCTATACTAATATTCAACTTTCCAGGACTGACACCACTTCCATTACTCTTCTCTGGATCATTTTCAAAATATCTTCAATTCCCAATATCAATAACTTGTTTTTAGAAGAAAAAAAGCTGAAGTGATGTCAATGGTTGGATCACTTACTACAGAAAAGAATATTAAGTAGGAAATCAAGTACTACTACTAATCACTGTGCAGGAAATGTGCACAACACAAGTGGCCAATAACAAATCCCACAGAATCTTCCAAATCCACATCACAAATATATATGGTCTCAGTTCCAATATCAGTGTTCACTTCCATCTCCAGTCTGTAATATCCCACTTATTTTTCCTGGCAGAAATTCAAATTTTAATGCTCTCAAGCACTATTCATCTCAGGTTTCCCAACTAAACACTTCTTGACCTCTTTAGACTCAAGGGTGGTGTAAAATCTTGAATAAAAGGAGTTTCTGTAATAAAATACCTTTTATGCAGATTTTACAAGTATGCTAAATCCCACTAAAAATACTTGTGTATTAATAATTTTTTGAAGTTATTGAACATTGTGAAATCAAAAAGCTTGTATAAGAACAAAGGAAATTACATATGAGGCAAATTGTGTCTAAGTATACCTCTAGTCAACTAAAATTCCAGACAGATTAAGTCATGACCTGAGGCCACTCCAAACACGAAGGTCGATATTACATGGGGGGTTTCCTGTCTGAGTGCACTGATCGATGATGGACGGGTGCAGAACATCAAGGATCCCAGGGGATTACTACGTAAGAAAAGACGAAGGTCATCGGAACCAAATAAATAGCAGTGTGCTACGTCGAGAAGGGGCTATTGGTTTTTTCCATTCCTGGGAGTTGGAGTACGTTCCAGAGTGAAGTTCCATTCGTGGACAAGGAAGTCACGTGGAGTTCCGACGGGAGATTTCGGACTCATGATGGTATCAAAGTCACCGTAAGCTGAGGAGTTCTAAGGAAAGTACGATGTTCGGTAACGGCAACTGAGCTTCACTAGAATCATGGGTGATGAATCATTATCTCAATCGGAGACCTTCATTCAAGAAGCAAAGGCCAGGAGAACGATGAAGCTATAGCAAATCGCATTAGGAGGAACCAGATGCCAAACATCCAAGTTGTAGGAATTAATTTGTCCGCTGATAACAAGGAAGAAGTCTCGCAATTTTCGAAAGGGATGTCCTAGTGCAGTGACGAGGTCTAATGGGAATAAGAAGAGATAATCGCTTGAATCAACCTGAGAGGACCAGACTTCGTGAAAAGTAAGAACTTTCCATTATTTAGTCAGAAACTAACTTAGATTGTGATGGTGGTTTGAACTGAAGAAATTGATTTAATATTGCAGGACTTTAGAACTTGAGCTAATATCTGAATTAATTAATTCTATGTAAGCAAAAGCCTAGCTCAAATTATTGGAAACTGTTTGAGTTTATTAATGTAGAAATTCCTTAAGCGTGTTTTTATTATATGTTGACGATCGAAATGTATGTACAGTTAAGAGGGGGGGGGATAAACTTCTAGACACGTGGTCCTAAATAGAAATGTTCAGATGGTTGTGGGATATGATTGGATAACTTTAGAGAGTTGTTTAGAGCTTACATACAAAAATTAAGTGAATTTAATATCTGTAAATTGTGTATCTTTACTTAGTGATGAATAAACTGTTTTATTGTCAAAATAAGTTGCCTGATCTCTAAGTCCAATGTACTACTCATAAAATCAAACCTATGTGTCTTGAAGTAGATATTGCCATAACTGCAGAGTAAGAATTATATATAGGTAATTTGGTACATAGATTAGTTGGAGAGAGAGAGAGGAGCTGTGTGACATACTGGGTGTTCTATTCTACGATGGGAGATATTTTTCTTATCCTACAATTTTGGTGTTGCACAGCTGACTTACAAACAAATTTTCCAAAAGTTAAAATTAGAATAAAACACCAGTAAATCAGACAAAGAATTTGGCTCCAGCCCGAAGCACTTTCTTTGTTCTTGATGTCTTGCACAGGGTTGCCAGATTGGCCATTTCATGGCCAAATTTGAAAAATTTGGCACTTTTTTGAACTCTGGGGCCATGAAAAAAATCAGTTTGGCCATTTATGCAAATGTGGCCACTAATTTGGTCATTTTTACAAAGATTTCAAATCATATGCATTATTTACTTAGTTTAATATTGTTGTCGCATTGTAAGGCTAGCTGTTGGTACCCATTTATGCGGCGTTTGGTTGGCGGTGATGCGCTTGATGCAAATTGACTGTTACTGAAAATGTTTGTTCGATGACATCATAATGAGCCTTTGGTAGCTGGCTTAAAGTTTATTACTATGACTCCCTCAATAACACCAAGCATGCTTGAGCTTCATTCTGTACTTGTATAAAACAAGTACACAAAGCTCCCGCTCGCTATTGTTGCTATAAACTTGATCCAGTTCTGTTGATAAATACCACCAAACACGATGCAGCTTTGTTTTGTACTCGTATAAAACACGTACGCAACAGCCATACTTGGGTCCATGTCTGTTTTGATCATCTCTAGTTAGTTACAGCGCAGACTTTGTGTTTCAAGTGTTGTTCCGTTGCATGACATCAGACATTCGCTCCTCTTTGGTGATAGTTCTATCTCATAAGCTTTCATTTTGGAATATTTTGCATAAACTTTACCCATATTACTTGCATATTGTGACAATATGCAAGTAATATGTTCAATTTCGTAAGAATGGTAATTAAGTGATTTTAGTATAATTAATGAATAACGTTTTAATATTGTTTATAAACTATCTTTATCTTGCTTATATTTTTGTTATTTTCCTTTTACCAGACTGGTGTTTGCTGTGCCAGATTAGTATTTGTACTACAAATTTTGTAGTACTATTATCTATGATTTGTTTTTTGTTTCTTCATTTTCTGAATTGAGATATTTTGTTTTTTTCAAGCCCTTTAAAATGCCTAAGTACAAAAGTGATAATAGAGGTGGAAGAAAATATAAAAAAGAGCAGGAAGTAAAATATTTGTGGCTGAAATCTTCTGATGATGGACAACATGCATATTGCACATATTGCAAAACTAACGAGCTGTCAAAACTTTATAACATATCTGTTCACGAAAAATCAAAGAAACACCAATATAAATCTGCCAGTACATCACAAACAACTCTAGATAAAGTTATCAAATCGTCCATGAATGACCAGGAAAAACAAGCAGGAATATAACTTAGCCTAGCAATACTATGTCATTCCTCAATTCGTGCTGTAGATCATATAGGTGAAGAAGTTAAGAAACATTGCCAAAATAGTGTTCTTGGTGGCATTAAACTGCACAGAACCAAATGTATTACAATTATAGAAAATGTAATTGCTGCTTCATTGAAAGAGCAACTGAAGCATGATTTAGAAGGTAAAAAAAGTATGTATTACTAGTAGATGAATCTACAGATATTGCAATACAAAAGCATTTGTGCATAGTTCTTAGATTTTTTTGATGAAACAAATAAAATTCACTCAGCTTTCTTGGGTCTTATACCTGTTGTAGAGACAACAGCGGAGGTTTTATTTAATAAAATTTCAGAAGTGTTAGCTTCATATAATCAAACTCTTAAG
Organism: Typopeltis vanoorti; assembly: GCF_054136105.1. Classification (NCBI taxonomy): domain Eukaryota; kingdom Metazoa; phylum Arthropoda; class Arachnida; order Uropygi; family Thelyphonidae; genus Typopeltis; species Typopeltis vanoorti. The sequence goes on from NC_143570.1 coordinate 29,184,424, forward strand.
AACTGTATTGGGTTTGCTAGTGATGGTGCTGCTGCTATGGCTGGAAGTAACAATTCCCTGTGGACTACGATTAGAAATGAAAATCTGAACTGTATTCCAAAGAAGTGCATTTGCTACTCTCTGGCAATTTGTATATAGCATACCTTTTCAAAGCTGCCATCCAATGTTGGATTCATTTTGACTGAAATACCTTTGTGGTTTTCAAATAGCAATATGAGAAGAGAAGATTTTAAGGCTCTTTTTAAAGTGATGAATTCAGCAGTTAAAGATGACCAGGAATGAGATGCACCCCTTCCATTTATGAAATTGTCCAAGACAAGGTGGTTAGTGAGAGGTAAAGTCTTCAATAATATACTGCTAAATTGGGAAGAATTAATTGCCTACTTCACCTGCTGTGAACAATCTGAAGGTCAGGATACAAGGTACAAGGCATGGTTGATAAAAGAGATGTTACAAGATAGGATGAATTATTTTTACTTTGTATTTGCTACTCCCATTGTTAAAGAGTTCGAAAGACTTAATGGTTTGTTCCAGCAAACCTATGCTGATCCTTACGATCTTGCCAAAGAACTGCGCACACACACACACACACAGAGATAGTATTTATCAAAGGCTGTACGACGAAGATGGAACATGCAAAATAATAGAAAATGTAGACTTTGGAATTAAATTTGATCAAGATATTAGGACGTACTTGATCAGCTTTAGCATTTCTCCTGATATGGAACAAGAAAATAATAAAATAAAGTCTGTGAAATTTAGGTGCCAAGCCATGCTTCAAGAATTGTTGAATCACGTGAACAAGCGACTCCCTGAGCCAGCTGATATATTTAAAGGTCTGTCACTTTTAAATCCTACTGTTATTCTAAGCCAAACAACAGAAAAGTGAAAATTTTCTGATCTGCCATTTTTCCACCTAATAAACGATGTTGATGTAGTCAAAGACCAATACAGAAAAATTAGCCTTGTTGCGTGGAATGAAGAAGAAAACTTCAAACAAGATGGAATCCCTAAGGAAGCTTTAGAATTTTGGCAAGCAGTATCCAAACAAAATGATTTTGAAGAACTGTCAAATTATGCCCTAACATGCCAGCAAGTAACACAATAGTTGAATGAATTTTTTCTTATGTAACATCTATCAAAACTAAACCCAGACACAGGATGCAAATTAAACTGCTAGATTCAATTGTAAGAATCCGTTCATTCTTAAGTGATAACAATATGTGCTGCCAAAACTTTAAATGTACTCCTGAAATGCTACAAATGCATAACAGCAAAACCCTTTATGACTCGACTGCAGAAAAAGAAGAACAAGATATTCAATATCTTGAGGAAGTGCTATCAAATTAACAGCTGAGTTTCACTGTAAGTAATTTAAGTTTAATTAAAAGTATTTTTGATGAGATGTAATTGAATATATAGGCATAATTTATGCACACTTAATTGTTGGTATGTTAATTCACACAATTCAATCATTTTATATCTTTGGTCATATTTTTGGCCTAATACTTTTCCAAAGTGGCCATTTTTGGCCATATTTTCTTTAAAATTTGGCCATAAGCTGTTGTGTTCATCTGGCAACCCTGGTCTTGCACACGTGGTCCTTACTATTTGTGGCCATAAGATAGAAGTAACTTAGTTTACGATAAAGCAACAAGGAAGTTCAATTGATAATCATACAAGACAAATTAAGGTATAGATATTAAACAAAATTAAAGTAATGGAACAAACACACATATTTTACAGTGGCATCTGTGCATATGTTTGCTTTATCAGAAAATTCCTTGATATTTGTTCTCTCCCTCTGGCATCCAGGAAGGAACTCTGAGAGAACAAATATATGCGCAGTTGCCACCCTGGAATTGCCTGATTTGATTGTCTTTGGGTAAAAATCTCTCCATCCTACTCAGTAAAAGTCATCTGCTGTCTCTAGTGTTCTCCTACTGCCACCAACCATTTTGAACTCTTGGACTTCCTCTCCTTGAATGATGATTTTCTCCAGTCCAACTTTCCCAAAAGCGAAGCTATCTTCTTTAGAGATTTTAATGCTGACAATACCAACTGGATTTCCTCTTCCAACAGCAAAAACCATACGGGTGAAGATTCTGAGGCATTTGCTATCACTAATGACCTTACAAAATATTGTTCACCAGATACCAGATAACTCCAACTGCTCCAATAACACTTGGATCACTTTCTCACTAGTATATCCTTCTAAGTACATAGAGAATGTTTTCTGTCTGTTCCGTTTTGTTTTTGTCTTATACTTCTTTTCTAAGCATTGTTAAACAGTTTAGGGTTATTATTATTATTATGGCAATATAAATAGTTATAGAGTATTTGTTTCCTAGTTCCGATGACCTGATAAAGGGTTTGGTGTTATTAAGTCGATTTTGACTGTTCCTTAACAAAGAATAATCCAGTTTTTCTTCTAAATCTTTGTATAGCACTGAAGCAAAATGAAGTTACACACACACACTTTTTTAAATAAGTGCAATAAAAATTGTTTTCAAATTAGAAATTTTTTTGTTTATCAAATAAAATAATTTTTGTACATTTTTAGACTAACTTAATATCTAGACTAAACCTCAAGAGTTTCATTAATTAACATAATAACACAAAGAAAAGAGTAAATAATATATTCAAGTCATATACACTATTTGGAAAGAAGTCAGCACACACACCCCCATCAGTAAGGTGTATCAAGCCATGTAACGAGTCACGTATTTGTAGCTTGCATAAATTGGAGAAATATGATGCTCCTAAGTCAGTACAACTATCTCTGGGTGAAACAGCTGTAAGAAGGGCACTGACGGAGTATGAAAGAGGCGTTGTCATAGGATGCATTTCGCAGGCCTACCTATGTGGCAAACTGTTGACAAACTAGGCCATCCCAGGTCAATAACACCGGCCAACAAAAAAAAAAATTTTTTTTTTTTCTGCTATTATGATCTGACACTTGTTTTTTTTTACTAATTTGGGTGCGCTGATTTCAAATATCAAACCCATTTTTCTCTATCACGTCAGGTTTTTACTCTATGGCATTTTCTTTTTGCTAATTTGGTGAGCACTCCGATTCTGATCTGGCAACCACTTTGAATAATAGGCTATATCTTCGGGAATTTTTCGAATTTCTTGATAAAAAGTTAGGAACAGATTTTTAAAAGTACATACTTTCAGAAAATAATATTAAAAAATCGATTTTTTTGATCCTCTAAATAGTACTGCCTCCTTAAAACTATCAAAAACTTACAAATTAGCAAAAAGAAAATGCATTAGAGGAAAAACCTGACGTGATAGAGAAAAATGGGTTTGATATTTGAAATCAGCGCACCCAAATTAGTAAAAAATAAAAAGGCTCATATAAAAGTCAGCAAAAATTGTGTTGGACTGTGTAATCAGTGATACCATACCGAGATGGTATGGCATCACTTAAATTCAAGTACTACCCACAGTGGATAACCCACAACCATCACTGAATGCGACTGTTTGTGGTACGAAGAATAATGTATAAAAACCACCATTCATTGGCTGATACATTGAATACAAAGTTTCAGGCATCAACTGGAACACGAATCTGCACAAAAATATTCAGAACCGAAGCTCACAAAATAAGTCTCCATGGTAGGATGGCAATATGCAAGCCCCACATCACCCTGACCAACATGCAGTGTTGTCTTCAGTAGTGCAGAGAGCAGGTTCAGTGGGACATGGAAGCTTAGAATGCTGTGTTATGGAGTGACAAATCACACTACACCCTCTGCCAAACAGATGGATGGGTGTGGGTGTGGCAGAAGCCCAGTGAACGTCTCTCTTACAGAGTATATAACCCCAACTATGAAATTCAGAGGTGGTGGTGTGATGGTATGGTCCTGGTTTGGCCTCATACTCCTGTTTGTGATGCCACGAACATTGAACTCTGAGAGGTATCTGAACATTCTGGACAATGCAATGTTTCTTACTTTATGGCATTTCTATGGAAATGACCAGTGTCTCTTTCAGCAAGACAATGCACCATGTCATAAGACTTCTGCTGCAACTGTGTGGTTTTGTGGACATGAACATTACCACATTTGACTGGCCTCCATAGAGGCCTGATCCCATCCCTCAACCATGTGTGGGATGAACTGTAGCATCGGATGAGCTCAAGGGACATCCACTCTACAACAGTCCAGGACCTCATTACATGGCTGAAGGAAGAATGGTCCAAAATTCCCATTGATCTCTGTCATATACTTGTGAAAAGTATGCCCCATACGATTGCTGCATCATCGCAGCAAAAGGAGTTCTACATCTTATTAAGATGTTTGTTCCTTACACTATAGTGTCTGCTGACACTTCTTGACATGCAGTATACTTCAACCTAAAAATTATGTCATCATCAGTGGCTCAGGCAGTTGAATACAAAGTAGAACATGAAGAGCTGCATGATCAATAGCTATATCACATAGAACAAAGGAATAACTTTGTTCTATGGGAAACTATCAAAGATATGGGAAAGAATAAGACTTTCCCATATCTTTGATAGTGAAAGACAGTCATTCTGATTCAGGTTTGGACAGTGGAGTAAGACTTCAGTGCTTTCTTTAAAGAAATCTTTGAATGTATGGTGGCAGTAATGGAATAAGCACATTTCAGACCATAGGACATCCATTCCATGTGGTGCAAGGCCAGATTTCTCAGATTGTTTATCTTTGGAAAATGGGAACCATGATGATAGTTTGTTGAAAGGAATGAACACAGCCAATAGATTGTACTTCTTAAGGATTTTAGATATTGGCTCCAAGATGCCAGAAATGTATGTTATATCAGCTATTTGCTGTTTCATTGTTCTCTGAGCTGAGATTACAGGAATTAAAAACATGTTGTACAGTCTGCTCTGAGAAGCCATCGAGATGTATATATCGTTTGATGTCCAGAGGTTCTTGATGCAGTTGTGGTTTAGAGCAATATAATGCAAGCATGATGTAATAGTTTTCATAATTCTAATCTTCTGAGAAGGATGGTGAATAGACTGCTGTTGATAGCATCCAGTAAAGTTAGGTTTTAAATAAACAGAAGTAATTATTTCACCTGAAGAGGAATGGGAGAGTAGGATGTCAAGGAAGGCTAATTTGATTTCGTTTCTATTTCCATTGTGAAATGAATTCATGGATGAAGATTGTTTATATTTACTAGAAAGGCAGGTAATGTGTCTTTGTTACTAGGTTTCTTCAACAAAGTAACTTTGGACCATAACAAAGGGTCCAAAATGCACTTATTCCATCACTTCCACCATAAGTAATAATACTATGCTTCCTACCAATTATTCCTTTGCATTGTTCTATGTATAAATATCATGCAACTCTTACTGCTTTAAATAATCAATTTGTTTACTTTGTATTCAACTACCGGATGCCAGTGATGATGACCTGTAATTTTCAGGTTAAAAGATATGGCTATTAAATGTATTATTCACTCTTTTCCTTGTGTTACAATATTAATTTGTGAAGCTTATGGCACAAGCATTGCTGAAACAACAATCAGCCTCTGTCTCAAAACACTAAGTCTTCCCAAATCACAGTAACAACTCTCCATTACCAACTTATGTTTCAATCACATTTTGCCCCCCCCCCCCAAATCATTAGGCTCTGCAATTCTCCAAATTGTGTCCTCATACACCTCATCTGGTCTTTGGAACCTATGTTCCAAACACCAGATACCACCTTAGCCAATTTTTCTGAACACTACACTTTCTAATAAATGCTCATTCCCATGAAAACACGTTAACCAAATCTGCACACAATAATCCATATTAGGCCTGATCAAGACCTTAACAATGGAACCATAACTACTTTATTTTTGCATGTCAAAGTCCTTCACATCATTGCCATACATTGATATGGCTTCCCAACTTGTGCACTATGATCCTCAATTCCCAAACTTCAGGAGGTCCCTGTTGACCACCACTCTCATATCTCTCATTTCCTCTACTTTCAAAATTGCTTCTCCAAGTAGCATATTTGCCGGCATATAAGACGCACTTTTTTACTTTGAAAATAGGTCTGAAAAACAGGGTGCATCTTATACTCCGACACTCAGTGTTTTATTACTTTCATTTCTAGAAATTCTCTCTGTTCCAAGTTATGCGATTTCTTTCTTGCTTCTTTGCAGTGTGTGAGAGCATTCCAGTTACGTAGAGTTCAGTGGATGCGCAAAAAACTCACTACACAGTTGTTTTATCCTGCTGTGCTGATGGGACAAAATTGCCACCACTATTGATTTTTAAAAGGAAGATGCTACCCCCCCCCAAAAAAAAAAACTGCTTAAAGGAGTGTTTGTATATGTTCACGCAAAAGGCTGGATGGATGGAGGAGGAATGAAGTTATGGATAGATAAAATTTAATCTAGGTGCCTTGGCGGGACTGTTGAAGAAGCCTGCCCTGCTAGTATGGGATCAGTTTCATTCTCACAGAACAGAAGATGTTACAAATAAATCAAGGAATTGAAAATGCAGATGTAATTCCAGGAGGGCTAACTAGTCAGCTTCAACCTTTAGATGTCTGTATTAATAAACCATTTAAGGGATTTATGAAGGAGAAGTGGAACAGCTGGATGCAGTCTTCAGATTTTGAGGTTATGTCATCAGGAAAAAGCCTAGCATTTCGCAAGTTTATGAGTGGGTCAAAGCTTCATGGGATGCTGTGAAAACTGAGACAGTGGTTAAATCATTTAAGAAGTGTGGCATTAGTGATGCACTGGATGGTACAGAGGACAATTTGTTGTATGAGGACTCAGATTCTGATTTAGAAGATGTTTGAAGCGTCTCTTCATTTAGCTCTGGAGATGAATTTCTGGGTTTTGACGAAGAAGATTAAAAGGTGGGTACTCTTTCCTAGTTAGATTAGGTATTTGTTGAAAGTAGATCTACTCATTACTTTATATTTGAAATACTGTAAATTCATTATAATATTCAGTGATAAAGTTTTTTCCCTAAAAAATGTGTACAAAAAAGGGAGTGCATCTTATAAGCTGGCAAATATGGTATATACTTTGCATCCCATTTTGCCTACCAAATTGCAAAATCCTGCACTTTGCACACTGAACTCACAATTCGACTCATTTGTCCACTCATGCAGTCTCAAAAACGTCCTGTAAGGCTACATCTGCTTAACTCCTGATAATTCTCTCCAATTTTGCATTACCTGCAAACATAAGCATACCTCCAGTTAAACCTAGCTCAATATCATTAATATACCAGTTAATCAACAATGGTCCACAAATATACCTCCTGTGGCACATTAGTAGTAACTTTCCTCTTTTTGGATACCATGTCCCCATGCACAACTTACTGATACCTATCCAACAACCAATCACTAATTCATTAATCTAGTACCTAATCCTATCCATTTCAGTTTACTTACTAACCTCCTGTCTAGCAATCTATCAAAAGCCCTTGCAAAATCTAGTAGTATGGCACCTCATCTCCCTTTGTCTAATGCATCTGTCACCTTGTTGTGGTACATAAGTAACCTGGTAATAAGGCAGTAGTAACCTACTGCTATCCTAGCTCTCCTAACCTCTTCCAATTTTAAAAACCACTAAAGCCACACATACAGAATGACACACAATTTGTATTCTGATCCTTATCATTACCTTTCTGAAGTGGAACAATTTAACAATCTTTCCACTCCTTTGGGATTTGTGTTGTTGCAAGACTTATTAAACAGGTATGCCACAATAGTAAACTCCCTAAATCATTCCCTTAAGACATGAGGTGATATGTCATCAATTATACTGCTTTACTGATATCATTTATTTAGTTCTTCACATACCACTTCTTCACTCACTGTCAATCCATCTTCTCCCATTCCCTCTACACTTGAACTTATCAGAATGTCACATTGATGAGGACAAAATACCATAATGAACTGATCCCTGAATACCTCAACAATGGCCTCTGCAGCAGTCAGCAATCTACCATTTCCATCCATTAATTAACATCATTCTACTACTCACATATCAAATGAACTTTCTATGATTTTGTTGTTTATTTTTTTAACGGTATATATTAGAACACAGAAACTAAGTAAATAATTAAGTTATTAACTTATTGCTGATATTTCGCTGGTGTTATAACCAGCATCTTCAGAGCATAAAAATACAGTTTGTCACAATACGCGAGACTATAACAACATGGTGTAATCAACGGACTAGTTAAACAAAATTGTAGCAACAACACAAAGACTAGAGTCCTGATTTTTGGCGCCCTCTTTCTAAAAAAAAAGTACTAGTTTTTTCTTAATATGACTGTCTCCCAGATCTTAAGCAAGTTAATACAGCCATATTTGTTGAGATTTGGAGTGTGTTTCAGGGCTTCTGTCGCCTCTAAGAACAATCTCTCTGACTTGTAAGAGCTTCTTTGGCTATTGTTGGAGGTAGGTGTTTTTCCGATCTACCTCCAACAATAGCCAACAACATATGTTTAGGTGTGGCCAACATCCTAATCAAGTCCAAGCCTCCCAAAAATAATATCCCACATAAGGAAATCATTGCTATAAAAGAGCTACAGAACAACAGATTATCATAACAAAAGCAGACAAAGGAAATGCTACCGTGGTGATGGACACAACAGTATATGAAAACAAAATGTACACAGTGTTACAAGATCAGTCAACATACAAAATTATAGATCGCAATCCCACCAACACACAAAAGAATAAGGCACGAAAATTATTGAAAAAAATTCATTTCCTGGCCCAAAGACACAGTTAACAAACTCAAGCCCCTCCATGTTAAAACACCTAGGATCTATGGAGCACCAAAAATTCACAAACAAGGTACACCCTTACACCCAACTGTAGACAATATAAATAGTCCCACATACAAACTCGCTAGACATTTAGTGAAGCTACTAGCCACTCTCACAAACAATTCTCCCTCCTTTGTCAAAACTTCAGCCCACCTAAAAAGCATCTTACAACACCTTACCCTAAAAAGCTCAGACGTAATAGTAAGTTTTGATATCACCTCACTATTCACAAATGTACCACTAACAGAAACCCTCAATCTACTGAAGTCACACTCCCCCTCCCCGATATAATTGAACGATTCAAATTCACAATACATGCAGGATATTTCACATGGAAAGGGAAAATATACAAACAAATAGATGGGACAGCCATGGGCTTCCCCCCCCCCCCAGCCAACTTTTACATGGAACACCTGGAAAAACTAGTGATCAATACAGCCACTCTCAAATCAACACTTGGGCTATGCTATGTTGACGATGTACTTGCTATTTGGCCACATGGCCCAGAGACATTGGAAACATTCTTATTGCATTTAAATAGCCAACATCCAAAAATCCACTTTACAATGGAACTGGAAACTAATAACTGTCTGCCCTTCCTGGATACACTTATCACACGTCTTCCAGATGGTTCCTTATCATTTTCAGTTTTTAGAAAACCCAAACATACAGGGAGATACTTACACAAACAATCACACCTTCATCTTTCTCAACAATATGGTATTTTAAAAACACTAACCCATAGAGTGAGAGCAATCTGTTCCGATGACAATGCTCTTGCTGCTGAACTGGCTCACTTACACCACACCTTCTTGGCCAATGGCTATAATCCACATAAGATAAACAAAATACTAAACGCTCCTAAGAAACCCCCTCCCACCATCCACCACAGAGAACTAGAACAAAACAGTCACCATCCCATACATTAAAGGCACATCCGAAAAGATTTCAAGAATTCTTAATACACATAAACTACACACTACATTCAGACCATGTAGCAAATTAGCAACCCTTATCCGCTCACCCAAGGACAGCATTCCCCCTTTATCACATTCAGGAGTCTACCAAGTACTCTGCTCATGTAATCAAGCCTACTATGGTCAAACAGGAAGAACTGTGAACATCCGCATCAGCGAACACAAAAGATAGGTCTGGAATTATCACTATGGCAAGTCGGGCCTAGCAGACCGCGCTCTGGATACCCCTGCACACAGGATCAACTGAAAAAACACAAAAGTACTACACAGAAGCTCTTACAAGTCGGAGAGATTGTTCTTAGAGGCGACAGAAGCCCTGAAACACACTCCAAATCTCAACAAATATGGCTATATTAACTTGCCTAAGATCTGAGAGACAGTCATTTTAAGAAAAAACTAGTACTTTTTTTTTTTTTTTTTTTTTTTTTTAGGACTCTAGTCTTATGTGATAGCTATAATTTTTTTTTTCAGATAGAGGGCGCCAAAAATCAGGACTCTAGTCTTTTAGTCTTTGTGTTGCTGCTACAATTTTGTTTAACTAGTCCGTTGATTACATCATGTTGTTATAGTCTTGCGTATTGTGACAAACTGTGTTTTTGTGCTCTGAAGATGCTGGTTATAACACCAGCAAAATATCAGCAATAAGTTAATAAATTAATTATTTACTTAGTTTCTGTGTTCTAATATATACCGTTAAAAAATAAACAACATGTTCAATGAACACATAAGTCTGTCCACACGTTTCTATGATTTTTGCTTTCTTTGATTTCTGCTTATATATTGCATTTCTGTTGTCCTTACCAAATGAAAACAAGTTCTCGGCCTCCTCAAAGTACTCTTCATACAACTAATTACATTAATCACCATTTATCTGACTTTTCAATTATCAGAACAGAAAGTTCTGATAATTGAGGGATCAAATAACTGAAGTACAATTACATGCTATTCTACTAGAAATCAACTGACATGCAAGGGTTACTGTTTTGAATGAATCAAATGTTTTGAAATGGTAGATTACTATATTACCATTATTCAACTCGTGTTACTTCCACAGTGCCTTCTTCTTCCACAATGCACACTTTCTTTTCATTCATTCATAGATGCTGTTAAACAGATCATTATCAGTACCCAGGAGGCAGCCTTATCTCCTTTCTGATTAACTCCATATTCTATGCTATAGCTTCATGCTGTCTCCCTAAATTTTTCATAATCAGTGACTTTGTAATTCCACATATATTAGATATATGAAGAACAAATTCGGCATGAAACTCTTTGAGTTTCTTATTCGGCTAAGAAATGATATGGGATGTAATATCCCTTAAATTAAACATGCATATGTCACCGAATTGAAGCCTTTGGCTCTTCATATATCTAATAATTTATTAGGACACCTCTCGGCAATACTCATAGAAGGGTTGTAAATTCTGTTCGCTACAAACTTGGTATTAACTAGGTCTAACTACTCACTGATGAAGTCTCAAAAAAGGCTGAAACTGGTGGGGGCTATTATGAGTTCGCTCTCTTAAGGTTTTTGCCTTAAGGGAGCAATTTGAGTCTCCGGGGAAAGTGTTCTTAGGCACGGCATGCTGAGGGGTTTTGTCGGTGAATGCTTTTCTTCGGAATTTGAGCGGTTCTGCTCGGTGGTGGCGTGTGGGTGGAAGGCCATCACTGAGTGGAGCCAACGCTGAGATGGATGGTCTTTCGCCCACGATTGAGTGGCCTAGGGATCGTCCGAATTTTTAGAGACGGCTTTATTTATTCAAAAGGTTGAAACTGGTCTGGGTAGTGACCTTCTCTCATAATGTAGAACAGTAATACAGCTCTTAGGAGCTAAGTTCACATTATGGGTAAATATCAAGAATAGTGATCGGAGCTTGCTCCACCTTTGACATGAATTGCCTCAGCCTGCACTACCTTAAGGGTCAGTTGCTGCAGTATCCAGGTATTTGCTTACGCTTGGAATCGCCGAACTTTATATAGTTTCTACTATATTCGGCATGAAACTCTTTGAATTTCTTAAACGTGTGGACAGACTTATGTGTTCGTCGAACATGTTGTTTATTATTTTAACGGTATAATAGAACACAGAAACTAAGTAAATAATTAATTTATTGACTTGATGCTGATATTTCGCTGGTATTATAACCAGCATCTTCAGAGCACAAAAACACTGTTTGTCACAATACGCGAGACTAAAAACAACATGGTGTACTTAACCAAAATTGTAGCAGCAACAGAGACTAGAGTCCTGATTTTGGCACCCTCTATCTGGGAGAGAAAAAAAAAAAAAAAAAAAAAAAAAAAAAAAAAAAAAACCGCTATCATAATATTACTAGAGTCCTAGAAAAGTGCTAGTTTTTTCTTAATATGACTGTCTCCCAGATCTTCGGCAAGTTAATACAGCCATATTTGTTGAGATTTGGAGTGTGTTTTAGGGCTTCTGTCGCCTCTAAGAACAATCTCTCTGATTTATATGGGTTTCTGTGTAGTACTTTTGTGTTTTTCCAGTTGATCCTGTGTGCAGGGGTATCCAGAGCATGGTCTGCTAGGCCCGACTTCCCATAATGATATTTCCGGACGTATCGTTTATGTTCGTTGATGCGGATATTCACAGTTCTTCCTGTTTGACCGTAGTAGGCTTGATTGCATGAGCAGGGTACTTGGTAGACTCCTGGATGTGATAAAGGAGGAATGCTGTCCTTGGGTGAGCGGATAAGGGTAGCTAATTTGCTACATGGTCTGAATGTGGTGCGTAGTTTATGTTTATTGAGGATTCTTGAGATCTTTTCGGATGTGCCTTTAATGTAAGGGATGGTGACTGTTTTGTTGTAGTTCTCTGTGGTGGATGGTGGGAGGGGTTTCTTAGGAGTGGTTAGTATTTTGTTTATTTTTTGTGGATTGTAGCCGTTGGCCAAGAAGGTGTGGCGTAAGTGAGTCATTTCAGCAGTAAGAGCCATGTCATTTGAACAGATTGTTCTCGCTCTATGGGTTAGCGTTTTTAATATGCCATACTGTTGAGAAGGATGATGGTGTGATTGTTTGTGTAAGTATCTGCCTGTATGTGTGGGTTTTCTGAAAACTGAAAATGATAAGGAACCATCTGGGAGAAGTGTGATGAGTGTATCCAGGAAGGGCAGACAGTTGTTGGCTTCCAGTTCCATAGTAAAGTGGATTTTTGGATGTTGGCTATTTAAATGTGCTAAGAATGTTTTCAATGTCTCAGGGCCATGTGGCCAAATAGCAAGCACATCATCAACATAGCGTAGCCAAAGTGTTGGTTTGAGAGTGGCTGTATTGATCATCAGACCATGTAACAAATTAGCTACCCTCATCTGCTCACCCAAGGACAGCATTCCTCCTTTATCACATCCAGGAGTCTACCAAGTACCCTGCTCATGCAATCAAGCCTACTACGGACAAACAGGAAGAACTGTGAATATCCGCATCAACGAACATAAACGATACGTCCAGAAATATCATTATGGGAAGTCGGGCCAGCAGACCATGCTCTGGATACCCCTGCACACAGGATCAACTGGAAAAACACAAAAGTACTACACAGAAACCCATATAAATCAGAGAGATTGTTCTTAGAGGCGACAGAAGCCCTAAAACACACTCCAAATCTCAACAAATATGGCTGTATTAACTTGCCGAAGATCTGGGAGACAGTCATATTAAGAAAAAACTAGCACTTTTCTAGGACTCTAGTAATATTATGATAGCGTTTTTTTTTTTTTTGTTTTTTTTTCAGATAGAGGGCGCCAAAATCAGGACTCTAGTCTCTGTTGCTGCTACAATTTTGGTTAAGTACACCATGTTGTTTTTAGTCTCGCGTATTGTGACAAACAGTGTTTTTGTGCTCTGAAGATGCTGGTTATAATACCAGCGAAATATCAGCATCAAGTCAATAAATTAATTATTTACTTAGTTTCTGTGTTCTATTATACCGTTAAAATAATAAACAACATGTTCGATGAACACATAAGTCTGTCCACACGTTTAAGGATTCTTCACGGAGACGATATCGTACGCAAGACACGACGATATGGTAAGTGGAAGTTGAAATTGGCGCGGCAACTAAACAGGTTAGCCTTCTTAAAGAGGTGCCGAGACACCAAATTAATACCGAACTGTTTTAAAATCAAAAACAAGTTCCACTCGGCCAAAGCCCAACGCATCTATAAACGAGCGAGTGTAGCGCTTTTACGCGAACAAATTAACGCCACTCGTCGGGAATTAGCACAAGCAAATACAACCGTCATCGAATTACGAGAATCACTGCATAATATTCTAAATACGGAACTTTGGCAGATCTTAGAGAACATCACCGACGCAACGGCAAAAAAAGAATTCGACAGAGTCAAAAACCGGCACCAAAAGAAGTTCGAAAATCTACAACAACGGAACACCATACAACGACCACAATTACAACAAGACCTCGTCGTCGTGAATCTATCGTCACTCACCTTAAGCAAAGAAGCCACGACTGCGCTAAGTCGAGGGCACAACTTTGCCATAACTCCCAAGCAAGTTCCAAAAGCTGAAATAATGGCGTCCATCGAACGAGGAATTTACGACCTGCCTCCAACAATAGCTAACAACATACGTTTAGATGTGGCCAACATCCTAATCAAGTCCAAGTCTCCGAAAAATAATATCCCACATAAGGAATTCATTGCTATAAAAGAGCTACACAACAACAGCCAGATTACCATAACAAAAGCAGACAAAGGAAATGCAACCGTGGTGATGGACACAACTGAATATGAAAACAAAATGCACACACTATTACAAGATCAGTCAACATACAAAATTATAGTTCGCAATCCTACCAACACACAAAAGAATAAGGCACGAAAATTATTAAAAAAAGTCACTTCCTGGCCCAAAGACACAGTTAACAAACTCAAACCCTTCCATGTTAAAACACCGAGGATCTATGGATCACCAAAAATTCACAAACCAGGCACACCCCTACGCCCAATTGTGGACAGTATAAATAGTCCCACATACAAACTGGCTAGACATTTAGCGAAGCTACTAGCCACCTCTCCCTAACAATTCTCCCTCCTTTATCAAAAATTCAGCACACCTAAAAAGCATCTTACAACACCTCACCCTAAAAAGCTCAGACTTGATAGTAAGCTTTGACATCACTTCACTATTCACAAATGTACCACTAACAGAAACCCTCAATCTACTGAAGTCACACTTCCCCCCTGATATATTTGAACTATTCAAATTCACAATACATGCAGGATATTTCACATGGAAAGGGAAAATATACAAACAAACTGATGGGCTCCCCCCTAGCCAACTTTTACATAGAACACCTGGAAAAACAAGCAATCAATACAGCCACTCTCAAACCAACACTTTGGCTACGCTATGTTGATGATGTGCTTGCTATTTGGCCACATGGCCCTGAGACATTGAAAACATTCTTAGCACATTTAAATAGCCAACATCCAAAAATCCACTTTACTATGGAACTGGAAGCCAACAACTGTCTGCCCTTCCTGGATACACTCATCACACGTCTCCCAGATGGTTCCTTATCATTTTCAGTTTTCAGAAAACCCACACATACAGGCAGATACTTACACAAACAATCACACCATCATCCTTCTCAACAATATGGCATATTAAAAACGCTAACCCATAGAGCGAGAACAATCTGTTCAAATGACATGGCTCTTACTGCTGAAATGACTCACGCCACACCTTCTTGGCCAACGGCTACAATCCACAAAAAATAAACAAAATACTAACCACTCCTAAGAAACCCCTCCCACCATCCACCACAGAGAACTACAACAAAACAGTCACCATCCCTTACATTAAAGGCACATCCGAAAAGATCTCAAGAATCCTCAATAAACATAAACTATGCACCACATTCAGACCATGTAGCAAATTAGCTACCCTCATCCGCTCACCCAAGGACAGCATTCCTCCTTTATCACATCCAGGAGTCTACCAAGTACCCTGCTCATGCAATCAAGCCTACTACGGTCAAACAGGAAGAACTGTGAATATCCGCATCAACGAACATAAACGATAAGTCCGGAAATATCATTATGGGAAGTCGGGCCTAGCAGACCATGCTCTGGATACCCCTGCACACAGGATCAACTGGAAAAACACAAAAATACTACACAGAAACCCATATAAATCAGAGAGATTGTTCTTAGAGGCGACAGAAGCCCTAAAACACACTCCAAATCTCAACAAATATGGCTGTATTAACTTGCCGAAGATCTGGGAGACAGTCATATTAAGAAAAAACTAGCACTTTTCTAAGACTCTAGTAATATTATGATAGCGGTTTTTTTTTTTTTTTTTTTCAGATAGAGGGCGCCAAAATCAGGACTCTAGTCTCTGTTGCTGCTACAATTTTGGTTAAGTACACCATGTTGTTTTTAGTCTCGCGTATTGTGACAAACAGTGTTTTTGTGCTCTGAAGATGCTGGTTATAATACCAGCGAAATATCAGCATCAAGTCAATAAATTAATTATTTACTTAGTTTCTGTGTTCTATTATACCGTTAAAATAATAAACAACATCTTTGAATTTCGTATTCGGCTAAGAAACAATATGGGATGTAATATCCCTTAACTTAAACATCCACATATATTATTCCTCATAGAAGTCTTCATATGGATGATCAATACTAAGGAGATCACCTTATGATCACTTTTATCAAGTACGTAGAAAATGGATTCACAATTACTTCCTATGATGATATGATCAGATGCAAGATTCTCAAACCTACTGTGCCCACCATTACGTACTACCTAAGATAGTTGTCTCTCAAGAACTAAAAAAAATTAATTTTCCCTATTACTAGAATGAACAAATGCTATCTCTTCATTCCGATTTGTATTACATAATTAAAATTATGCATACAATGATTAACCATAGAATCGCTGGAGGAAAGGTAAGTTTTATTTTTTGGAGTATGTTTGAAGAATTATATGCATTTCATTAAAAAATTTATTTAATTAGTGATAATAAAACTGAATGCATATTAATTATTGAAGTTGTTAGTAGGTTTTGTGTAATACAATTAACAAAGACAAGATGGCAGTAAGAACCTAGCCAGATGCACAGCATGAAAATCTAGGTTGGTGAGTGGTGTGGATGTTACTAAGATGGTTCTATGGGAGTGTAATATGTATGGGGATGTGGAGGAATCTCAGGATGTAGCAGATGTGTTTATAGCAAGAAAAAACAAGAAAAGTGAGGATTTGCAGAAAGTGCAATACTTTAATGCAGTATAAAAGTTAGGAATGGGAAGTAAATAATACTGGAAGGTGATGGTTGTAAGACTAAGAACGATAGCCAGAAGAGTGAGCATGAAAATATGAGTAAGGAAAATGTGATTGTGAATATGAAAATCACTGAAAAATCAAAAAGGGAGTGTAGATGGAAGTGAGCATGACTGAACAGTTTGCAGTTTGTTAATGTGTGAGCAGAACATGAGCAGGCATGACTGCGAGAACAGAAGAAAGCCTGATTGATATAGCAATATCAAGAATTGAAGAATGAAATGGTTAAGATGAGAACTGAGACGAGGCATATGCAAAATGAAATTAGGTGTATGGTGGATATGAATGCAAGAATGTGCCCTCTGTTAAAGATAAAGATTCTATTGAAAGTTTATTTTTCACTTGGTTAGAGTAGAATAAATTTAGTTTAATCCTTTATCCAAGTGTGAGCAAACAAAGTTTGCACCTGAAAGTATCTTCAGGACTGGGGTAAGGTGGTACAACACCAGGCAACTCGTTGCAAAGGTGGAGCAAGTTACCAACACTCCTGTCTCAGTATCTCCTATAATGCAAAACACATCTCCTTGCAGATATGTCTAATGTTATGCATTAAGGGAAGGGCCACTACCCAGACTAGTTTTGACCTTTATTGAGGTCTCTTCGGTGAGAGTGTTGGTAGCTTGCTCCACCTTTGCAATGAGTTGCCCTGGTGTTGTACCACCTTACCCCAGTCCTGAAGATACTTTCAGGCGCAAACTTTGTTTGCTCACACTTGGATAAAGGATTAAACTAAATTTATTAAAGATTCTATTATAAAAGGTGTGGTGGATGAGAGGGTGGTCATTAAGAGTAATTTCAATTATGGCACTACTAACTGAGGAATAAGGAGAATGAATCGCTTAAGTTCTTAAGGGAAAACAATTTTAGGCAATATATAACAGAGAGCACACAAGAGTTAAGAGTCTTAGGTCTGGTTATATCATCAGAGGATGTGATTGTCAATGTAGTGTTTAATCTTCACCCAGTTGCATGTCATATGAGAACTGCTGTGAAGAAGCTTTCCAGGAGGAAGGATAAACAAGGTGATTGAGGCACTGGTTATGAAAAGTGCAAGGAATTCACTGGTTGTAGTTGGAATGAATGATTTGGTTAGCATAGGAAAAATGTGAAGATGGAGATCAAGAGATTGAGAGGAGTGAAAGATAACAGTGTGGCAGGAAGAGTATTTGCATGTTGCGCCCAGGTATGACACTGATGAGTTATGGCAGAGAGCAAAGATCTGAATTGAATATTAGTGGAAATGTGTGAAGAAAAAGTTTGTTAATGTGTGGGATAAGTTTGAGGGATGAATGGAAGTGTATAAGAGTGACAGACTGCATTTGAATGGTTCTGGAGTCAGTCATTTGGAAAGGCTGTTGCTGGAAGTGTTATAAGTGATGCAAACAAGTTATCAGTGGATTAGAGATTATGTAAATGAGCAGGAGAGTGGACCAGATGAGAACAAGAGAACAGGAATGTAAGTTGAACACTGAAACAGTGAGGGCCAAGGAGACAAGGTGTAAGGAGAATAGATTCTGAAAGAAGTAATGAATGTGTATATGGGGATGGTGAGCATAAGAATGGAATGGCCTAGAATATATGGGGGGGGAACTGAGTCTGGGGGGGATATATATGGGACAATGGGTGAGGATGAGTAGACAGGAACAAGTGTGGAGAGGTAACAGGTGAGAGGCAGCATAAGTAGAATTTGGTTATAGACCAAAAAAAAAAAAAAAAGAAATTATAATGCTTATTTATGCTAGGAGTATCAGACATAAGGGAGATGAAGTTGTTGCACTGAATGAGTTTATTTGTCTGAAAATAGTTGGAATAAGTGAAATATGGTTAGATGAGAATGATATCTTGATGAGAATAGAAATGGAAGGATATGGTGTTTTTTGTGGGCAAGAGAGAGGGGGAGTGCTGATGATAAAAAAATGAATCAAGTCTACAAAGGTTCAGATACAATGGGGAAAAAAGTGGCACTGGATTTGAAGCAGTGTGGTGTGAGATTGACAGAATGAAATATTTGGTTAGGTATTTGGGTGTTCCTACAGGATGGGGAATGTGGAAGTAACTTGGCTTAGTGAGCAGCAAAGGGCGATCATTATGGATGATTTCAATTATGGCAATATTGATTGGAATGACATGTCAGGAAATAAGGAGAACAAATTTCTTGAGTTCTTAAGGACAACAATTTTAGGCAATATAAAGTGATCACCTTGGCTGCAGCCAAGTCATATGAGAACTTCTGAGAAGAAGGAATATATGCTTCACTACAAGGCTGATGATTATCAAAAGCTTAGAAGACAAATGGGAGCTATACCATGGAAAGTAGACATTACTTGGGCACTGATCAAGAGCTATTTAACAGCAGCAAAGCCTGGTGTATTTCACGGGGGGGGGGGGGGAGCCTAAACAAGGTAAGAGTAAAATGGATGAATGAAGAGATTAAGCTCAAAATCTGAAAGATGAAGGCAGAGAATGAATATTGGTAATAATCAGTTGCATAAAGAGTACAAAGCGCAGGCCAGGAAAACTGACTCAGTTGGTAAAGACAGCAAAAGTACAGTATGAGTAGAAGTCAGCTAATCAAGCTAAGAAAAATTCTAATGAGTTCTTTTGACAAGGCAAAGTAGAAGAAAGAATAACTATGGGAAGATGATAATAGCTGATGATGCTAGCAGATTGGTAACTGATGCAGAAGATATACTTGAAGTATTCAATGAGAAGTTTATCAGTGTATTTCATCCTCGTGAAGGCAACATCATGAGAAGGTGGAGTGAAGAGGGTATGGTGGAGAAGGGACTGATGGAGAATGAGCAGAATGAAGAATTAAGTAAATAGGCAGTAAGACTTGACAATATATTGCCTTATGTCTTGAAGGAATGTTCTAGGGCAGGGGTCTTCAATGCATGGCCTGTGGAGCTCTTTGCCATGACCCGCCGGCCATTTTGAAAAAATAACTACTTAACATTAAAATGCGATTAAATAAAAAATAATTTCAATGAAACCCACGGGCCACTAAGCTATACTACAGTATTTAGAATTATAAGATGCTTTCCAGATTCACAAGGAACGCTGTGCATTTCATACTTTACATAAAATCCTATAAAAATAAATATCAAATAGACATGCTTCTTCAGCCATCTACCAGCACCAAGCTTTACTTAAGTACTAACGTCATAGGTAGATGGCTGAAGCAGTAGTTTGTTCGAGTGCGATATCTAGTGCCTTCCAGATACATCTCGCAGGTTCTCGATACTTTGTTATTTTTATATAAATACAAGAGAATCTCATCCACAGTCAGTCAGTCATGAACAGTGTGATATTCGTGTATAAGCACACACAGATTCATTGTGTCTCCACCATAGCCCATTGTAGTTTTATATTGCCAGACTTTTTTCATTAGTGCGAGACATATTCAGTGGATAATAAATGTTACATTTCGGATCATTTTTTGGGTTCACCTTCCATCACTATAGCATCTATGAGTAAAAAGCGTAATCAAGTGATTCTTGTCGGGTTTTTAATGAAAAGTGAACCAATTTGTACTTTTTTGTGCCGATCGACGATAAGCCAGTGTGTTGAATTTGTCATGAGTCAGTGTCAGTATCAAAAGAATACAATATAAAACGACACTATGAGACAAAGCATTCATCCAATTTCAATCACCTTCAAGGGCGGCTTCATGTGGACAAAGTGAACTGTCTCCAAATTGATTTTAAATGCCAGCAGGGTACGTTTAAAAGGCAGAGGGAAGAGAGCGAAGTGTGCATCAAAGTAAGTTATTTAATAGCTGAAAAAATTGCTAAAAAATCAAAAGCCTTCTTGGACGGAGAGTTTGTGAAAGAGTGTCTTATCGCTGCTGGGGATATTCTGTGCCCAAATAAGAAGTGTTTAAAAAAACAAGTTTGTCTGGGGTAACTGTAGCACGATGTCAAAGAACTTGCCATTGACATTGAAGGAACTTTAAAAAAAATCGTCCGAATTTGACATTGATCAACAATTCAATCTGACAGAAGAACTGCTAGTACTCGTACCTATGAAGGGAACAACGAAAGGCACTGATATTCTTGAAGCCGCCAAGAAAACTCTCCAGCGTTTCGAACTTGGCTTAACCAACCTCGAGGGTGTGGTAAATGATGGTGCCCCTGCTATGGTGGGAAAAAACGAAGGGTTTGTTGCACTGCTATGGAAAGAACCGGAACTAGAAGGAAAAGATTTCATCCATTACTACTGTTTAATCCACCAGGAGAATTTGTGCACAAAAGCTATTGAATTTGAGAATGTCATGAAAGCTATTGTGACTGTCGTCAACATTATTAGGGCAAGAGGATTGAATCATCATCAATTCCAAGAGTTTTTGACCCAAGAGTGTGAAGTGGATCACAGCGATGTGGTTTATTATAGTGATGTGTGTTGGTTGAGCAGAGGAAAGGTTCTTAAGAGCCTTTGACTTAAGGAGCGAAATACAGCAGTTCATGCAAACCAAGGGGAATCCAATTGCGGAATTTAACGATCTGAAGTGGAGGATCGTTAAATTCTGTTATTACATACAAGTTGATTTGCCTTTGTGACCGACATCTCGTTGCATATGAATGACCTAAACACGCAGCTACAATCCAAAGATCGACTGGTGCACACTCTGTTTGATCACATCAAAGCTTTTGTAGCCAAGTTCAAACTTTGCGAAACACAACTCGCAAAAAAAGAACTCATTTTCAGCTTCTCGTTGAGTCTAATTGTTCGTCTCTTGATGAATACGTTACAAAATTAGTCATGTTGCAAAGTGAGTTCAAAGAGAGATTTAGTGATTTTCATAACCAACAGTATTCTTTAGATTTATTTTCAATGCCATTCAGTGTCAATGCTGCCGAAATGCCAGGCTCAGTACAAATGGAGATGCTTGAACTCCGAGAAAAATTATTCAATGTGCCCTTGCTTACATTTTATAAAGACTACATTTCTCAGGATGCATTCCTTAATCTTTGCCAGCATGCTTTGATGATGATGTGAGCTTTGTTAGGAAGCACATACTTATATGAGCAGTTCTTTTACAAAATGAAGCATGCGAAGTCCAAGACAAGAACTCAGATTATGGACCAACATCTCAAGAATACTCTGCTTGGCATCAATGTTGGAAGTCGCTATGCGACTTCCAACATTGATGCCAACATTGACAAGCTGGTCAAGGAAAAACATTGCTAAGTTGCTCATTGACATTGTAAAAAATGAATATTTTCTTCATTAAATTATCTTTTTTTCAAGTATTGATTGTATTTATTTATCATGAACCCAACTCCTACCTATGCTCTTAAAGCCGAGTTTGTTTTTATTTTATGTAAAGTATCTTACAATTCTAAATACCGCAGTATAGCTTAGTGGCCTGCGGGCTTCAATGAAATTTTTAATGCGGTCTGCAATGTCTAAAAGATTGAAGACCCCTGTTCTAGGGAATTAACAGCACCATTGGCACACCTGTTTAACATGATGCTTTCTAAAGGAAGGCAAGAAAAATTGTTCCTTCACTTGGGGGGGGGGGGGAGAACACTGAGACTACAAATTAGAGGCCAATTTTGGTAAAAAAAAAATTACATAGTATATTATAATTTACGTGAAATTTTTTAAAAGATGATCTCAATTAGGGTATATAAATGCTTTTTGATGATAAATTTTCATAAATCATGAAGACAAATCAAAATAGCCTTCCAGAAAACAAATGAACAATCACATGCTAATTTTTTACCTTTCCAGATAAAAAAAAAAAAAACAGAAAAGGCAGCTTTCAATTACTTTATATACAGTATTATAATTTAGAATATAGTATGTTAGAGATGTTGATGAGGACTAAGATGCAGAAATGAACTGATAATAGCAGTTTTCTTTATGATGGTCAGCATGGGTTTGCCATGCTTTAGCAATCTGCTTACATATTACATAATAAGAGAGATGCACATGCAATGGTGTACTTGGATTTTTCAAAAACCTTGGACAGACTGTCACATGACAAGCTGATAGCTAAACTAACAAACACATGGGATTAGATAAAACACTAGCAGAGTTAGATAGCTGACTGGCTGTCATATCATTACCAGTAGGTTGTATATGGAGGAGTGGTATCCCAAGAGAAAAGTCAATAGTGAAGTGACACAGGGATCTATTTTGGGACCATTATTGTTTAACTTGTATGTTAATGACATTGAGAACAACTTAACTGGACATATGAAGCTGTTTATCAATGATGTGAAGTTGAAAAGAATGACGAGAAAGAGCAGATGTGGCCTTGCAGGAGAATTTGAATAGACTATGTCAATGGGCAACTGACTGGAGCTATGATGTGAAGTTGAAAAGAATCACGAGAAAGAGCAGATGTGACCTTGCAGGAGGATTTCAATAGACTATGTCAATGGGCAACTGACTGGAGCTATCAGTTTAATGTAGCAAAGTGCAAGGTTTTAAAATCCTACACTTTGCAACAAGTTGGGAAGGTTGGGATGCAGAGTATACAATCAATGGGGACATTTTGAAGGAGGTGGAAAAAGATCTGAGAGCAATGGTGGACAGACACTTGAAATTTAGAGGTCACATTGCTAAAATTGTAAGAACATCACAATGGCTTATGACAATAATGAGGACACTGACATGCAAAATCAAAGAGGTTAGAGTTCCCTTGTATAAAGCTCTGATTAGGCCACATATGAACTACTGTGTACATATTTGGTCCCCTGTATCCTGGTTTTCAAGAGGATGTAATGGAGAGGATCCAGAGAAGGTTCACTAAGTCAATATCAGGTATGTGGAATGTCAGATATGAGGAGAGATTGAGGAAATGCAACTTGCAGAGCCTTGTGAATAGAAGGAAGAGGGGGTGGATATGGTTGAGACATAAGTTGGTGAAGAACTGTTGCCCTAGAACTGCTACTCTATGAAAAATCTCCTCCATATTAATAGAGGGAGACAAGGGTAGAATAAGAGGCCAACCCTGGAAGTTGTATAAGGAGGGTGTGAGCAGGGGAGTGAGAAGCAGGATCTTTGTATGGAGAAGAGTGATTGGTGAGTGGAATGCACTGCATGAAAGTGTGGAGGGTGCAGAAACTGAATGGGTTTAAGATAATGTTTGATGATCATTTTGCTTGACTGTATGGACCCCCTGTGATGAGTCTCTTGGCTCCATGGAGGTCAGATATTAATAATATTGGAAGTTTATTTTGCACTTGGTTAGATTATAATAAATTTAGTTTAATGCTTTATCCAAGTGTAAGCAAACAAAGTTTGTGCCTGAAAATATCTTCAGGACTGAGGTAAGGTGGTAACATCCCTTGGCAACTCATAGCAAAGGTGGACCAAGCTCTCATCACTCCTTGTCTCAGTATCTCCCATAATGCAAAGCACGTCTCCTTGCGGACATGTATACTGTCATGCATTAAGGAAAGGGCCACTACCCAGACCGGTTTCAACCTTTATTGTGGTCTTGTCAGTGAGAAGCAGACCCAGAGTGGTGATACTAAGGCAAAAGCAATGGAGAGGTCATATTTACCTATACGAGTTGCCAATTGGTGTACCGCCCTTCCCTTAATGCATGGCAGTATACATGTCTGCAAGGAGATGTGCTTTGCATTATGGGAGATACTGAGACAAGGAGTGATGAGAGCTTTGCTACGAGTTGCAAGGGATGTACCACCTTACCTCAGTCCTGAAGATATTTTCAGGTGCAAACTTTGTTTGCTTACACTTGGATAAAGGATTAAATTAAATTTATTATAGTCTAACCAAGTGCAAAATAAACTTCCAACATCTTTCTCTAAATCCAGAGTAATTTAATAATAAGGTAGTATGCTGGTTGGCAACTCGTATAGGTAAATATTACCTCTCCGTTGCTTTTGCCTTAGTATCACCACTCTGGGTCTGCCTCCCACTGACAAGACCTCGATAAAGGTCGAAATCGGTCTGGATAGTGGCCCGTCTCTTAATGCATGGCAGAATAGATGTCCGCAAAGAGATGTGCTTTGCATTATGGGAGATACTGAGACAAGGAGTGATGAGAGCTTGGTCCACCTTTGCTACAAGTTCCAAGGGATGTACCACCTTACCTCAGTCCTGAAGATATTTTCAGGCACAAACTTTGTTTGCTTACACTTGGATAAAGGATTAAACTAAATTTATTTTAGATGTTAATAATAATTATCTTTCCCTTGTTCAATAATCCAAGCTGCCTATACATTTCTTCATCACCAACTATCAGGGAATATATAGCAAATATATAGGTAACTATTGCCTCAAAACTGCTACCATTTTCCTCTTGCATCTCCTCAACAAAACAAAACAAAAAAAAACATAACTTTTCATACCTATTCCAGTTGGGATATCATTCTCATCCAACCGTGTTTCAATTATTCCAACAATATTTGGAAGAATAAACTGAATAAAGATCTCCTTTAAAAAAAAAAAAAAAAAAAAAGGAGAACTAGAGAAGAACAAAGAACTTCCTTTTCTTGACATCCTAGTGAGGAGAGATGATAACAATTTCCAACTGTCCATTTACAAGAAACCCACAGATACTGGTAGATATCGACATTATTCGTCCAACCATCATAGGTCACAAAAAAACAGCATCATTCACATGCCCCGTAATAGAGCCTTAAGGTCTATTTCAAAAGAAACAGATGTGCAGAGAGAACTGTCACTAATAGCTAACACTCCATCTCTTAATGGATACCCTTCTAACATTTTAAACAAATGGCTATTTAAAGACAACCACCAACAACGTGTTACGGTGTCCCAATATGTGTCCACAGCTGTCATTCCATATATTAATTCAGTTTCCACAAAATTGGTGAGAATGTTAAAAGCTCATAACATCAGAGTGGTTTTTAAACCAACTACCACGATCAGACAAGTCTTAAGATCACCTAAAGATGAGGTACCTTGCTTCAAATGTCCTGGAGTATATGAAATTCCATGCACGTGTGGCCTTTCTTACATTGGTCAGACTTCTAGAAGTTTTGAAATAAGACAGAAGGAACATGTGGGGGATGTCAATCATAACAGAATCATCACATCTGGTTTAGCTCATCATTTCTCAACATCAAATCACGTTATAGATTGGAAAAACAGTTCTATGCCTTACATCGAGAATGACTACAGATACAGAACTTTAAAAGAAGTAGCTGGGGTACTACACACAGGCAATAATTTAAATAGAAATTAGGGTATTATTCTTAACGACATATGGAAAAGTCTCATCATCTCTCTCAGTTCGACAGAATTACAATATGCAAAAAAACCACACAACACATGGTCATGTACCGGAATCTGACTGAAGCTGTCGAACACATGCACATCTTCAAACAGAATGATCAAATGTAACGGCCTAACAGTTACTAAAGTGTATGTTTGAAATGTAACTTAATGCATTTGTTTTCACACCAGTTCAGCCTTGAAAATGCTAGACAGTGGCTAGTGAAACTTGTTGGCTTTTTGTATATTTTATCATTTATCTTCTGGTCTTTTAATAATAAAAGTTCTTTTTTTTTTAATACATCAGACCAAATATGTACAATTTAAATTAAAGATCTCCTTTATTTCTGATGCTCCTGATTTTCATAAATAAGCACAGAAATTATTTTTTAGTGATGATAAAGGTCAAATCACTTTATCACCACTTATCTCACATATCTTCTTAGTGCAGGTCATTCTGATAAACACATTCATTACTGCTTCCAACATCAACTCTCCTTATGCCATGTCTTCCTGACTATCTCCCCATTTCTCTGTTCATCTTGCATTCCTGCTCTCTCTCTCTTACATTATTTTTCTCTCTCTCTATTCACAGGCACTTCAGCCTCATCTCTTCCACTATCCTGATCTTTCACATCATCTCTTGCTTCTCCATTACTTTCTTTAGTAACTGTCTTCCGAGGTAGCTCACACCAAATCTACTTAAATGCAATCCACCACTTTTGTAAAATTCCATTCTTCCCTTAAATGTATACCATACATTAACAAACTGCATTCCTTTCTCACACAGCTTTCCCAACATATATCAGGGTGTTCTCTTATGTCAATAGGTGCTTGGGAGAAGGGGGAACACATCAAGTAATGCTAAATCCAGTGGAGTCTGGAGGATATAATGATAGGTATAGAAACATTAGTATTCTTTATACTAATGCTAGGAGTGTCTAGAATAAGGGAGATGAATTGGTGGCACTGATAGCACTAGCTGGTCTAAATATTATTGGGATCTCTGAGAGGTGCTTGACAGCAGATGATATACTAACTGGAATAGAAGTTGCAGGGTACAGCATTTTTTGACAAGATAGGAAGGGAAGATGCATTGCTGGAGTACTGCTTGTGATAAGTGATGACTTAAGTCCTTTCAGAGTGGAGGATTTAGAGGGTAATGGCACTAACAGTTTTGTAAGCACATGGTGTGAGGTATAGATGGGTAAGACAAGATATTTAGTGAGGTGAGCCAGGGAGCATAGAAGGTGAAGAGCAGGAGATGTTTAGGCAGTTGAGCTTGGCAAGTGCAAGAAGGATGACTTATGGTAGATTTTAACTACAGCAGTATAAACTGGGAAGAGGAAACTGCACGTAGTAATAAAGTAATGGAATTTCTAGAATTCTTGAGAGATAAATGTCTTAGGCAACATTTAGTAGAAGGAACACGAGGTTCAAGAGTTTTGGATTTGGTCATAGCATCAGAAGAGCTGATAATAACTGAAATGGCATCTCTGCTCCCAGTTGAAGAGTGTGACCATGTGATTTTGATTATATACTAACAGGAATAGAAGTAGCAGGGTACAGCATTTTTTGACAGTATAGGAAGGGAAAATGCAAAGTTGGAGTACTGCTTATGTCCTTATAGAGTGGAGAATGCTATTCATCTTCTTGGAAGATGAAGAGACATGCAGGAGTATCAAAGAGAGAGGAATGTATGTGGAATTGTAAGGCAGGTGATTATATTAGTCTTAGATATCAACTTGGGGCAGTTCCATGAAGGGAGGAATTGCAAAGGTGAGATATCATTAATGTTTGGGAAATTATGAAGAAATATTATTAGAAGCAATAGTAAGCTGTATACCACAAGTCAAGAAGTGAAGAAGAAAACGTGATTTGGTATAAAGGGGATGAAAAACAATATCAAACAGGAACTGCAGGTAAAAAAGAGGTTATGGAAGAGATATAACGAGAGGGGTGAGCAGATGCTCGAAGAATACAAGACCTAGGCCAGGAGAGTGACTAGTATGATAAGGAAGGCAAAACTGGAATATAAGCGAGATCGGCCCTGAGATGCTAAGAAAATCCTAAGGAATTTTTTAGCTATGTGGCCAGTATGAGGAGAAATGATTGTGGGATAAAAATGGGAATAGAATGACTGATGCAAAGGACATAGTGGAGTTGTTCAATGAACACTTTATTGGGTATTTCATCCTGGATAGGACAAGTTTGGGTTTTAGAAGTGCAAGAGGAGAGTATGTTTCAAATACTCTGGATGTCAATAAAGCAGTGATGGAATTTCACCATGAGGTTTTGAGAGAATGTGCTAAAGAACTGACAGCTCTGTTAACCTGGCTTTTCAATTAAATCTGGCCAAGGGAAATTTATTTATTTATTCGTATAGAGTTTCCTCCCTTTTTCTCCCCCCGTCCCTATTGGGGGTTAAGTATTTATGGCTGTAGATCCGTGTGTGTTCATGGGACCGGTTTGCCTGCTTGCGGAATGAAAAACACCAGATAAACTGCTGGAAAAAACCCTACTGCCTGCACCGAAGACCAGTCCCGTGAACACACACGGATCTACAACCCATGGACATCGGGAAAGGGGGATCCTGGTAGTCCTGCATTACTTTGGCCCCTGCTTCGGCAAGATGGGTGGTCCTGGATGGCCCAGCCAGGATCAATTGGCTAGCGGGCTTGCCTGCAAGGGTCAATGGTATTGCAGTAAGTCTCTCACCCTAGGTCCGTGGTTGGGATCCTAGACCTGCTGTCGTGCTGGTATAGCGTCCAGGATAACCCTGGCATTCCACTCCTGAGTGGTCTTTGCTTGCAGAGTAGTGGGTGTCCATGTGCGACTCCATGGTGGGTGGGGAGCTCTGCGCCAAACTAAAAACTCCTTAATATGAATCCATCATCCTCAAATGTTTCACGGACCATAACAAAGTCCCAACCAAGTACTGATACCATATATGCTATCTATAATAATAGATACAGCATATGGAAACAGAAGTAAGAAACAAAAGATATCAGATGTTAACATAAATGTACCAAGTACCAACCTTTTTAATCATTCATGCAACAGGCGAAAAACCAATTGGAAAATGTCACCCTTCTTTATCCAAAAAGGTTTAGAAGGACTGGTAGGACCTCCCAAAACTGTCAAGAAATTGCGTTCTGGTGATATTCTTGTGGAAACACTGTGTAAACAACATTCCGAGAAACTACTGAGAGCAACGATAATGGGTGGAATACAAATTGCAGTAACACCTCACAGAACACTCAATTGCAGTAGAGGAGTGATATCAGAATGGAATCTCCTTGATGTTCCTGATGAGGAGATATGTTCAGAGCTTAAAAATCAAGGAGTGATGGATGTCAGGTGCATCCTGATATGTAGGGATGGTCACCTGGTCTCAATCAAGAACATCATCCTTACTTTTGATACACCTAGGCCTACGACATCTGTAAAAGCAGGGTATCTCAGCTGTCCTGTTAGAATGAAGATCCCTAACCCACTGAGATGCTTTAAATGTCAAAGATATGGACATGCCCAAACTGCCTGTCGTCATTCTGCTATCTGTGCCCGATATGGTAGTAAAGAACATGATAACAAATCTTGCTGTGCAAAAAAAAGCTAAATGTGTCAACTGTCAGGGAGATCATCCAGCTTACTCTCGTTCATGTCAGAAATGGAAAGATGAAAAAGAGAACAAAACATAACATATCAGGATGCAAAAAGAAAGCTGGCCACCATTACACCTGTTCTACGATCCTCTTATGCTGAAAAAGTAACAATGAAAAAAGTGCCAACAGCAACTCAAACATGTGTCTGTTCCACCATCTGATAATTTCACCATACCTGAACTTTATGATTGCAAGTGCTTCTCTATTGAGAGCATTAATCACAAAACCTATGGCCTGACTCCAGAGACAACTTCAAAAATGGTCTCATTCGATGAAAACTCACCTGTCAAACAAATTATGGCAGAGATATCACTCAAAGATAAACCACCAGACACTTGCACAGAAAAAATGGATACCTCGGTGCCCACTGAAAGCAAACTAAACTTACCAACTGCCCCTAACACATTTGATGTTTTGAACACTCTACCAGAGAAAGAGATGGACACTGGCCATCCATACTTGCCTAAAACAATGGATAAATATAAATCTGAAAAGGTAAGCCCTCAACCTCCCAAAAACCAGACAAGTCAATAAAATCAAGACAATAGGCAAATTTTTACAATGGAACTGTCGTGGGATTCACCAGAATATTGATGTTATCAAGGTATTGTTGCAGAAACACAAACCTTTCTGTTTCTGTCTACAGGAAATGTACTTAAGACCCAATGAGGACCGTACCTTTAGGAATTTCACTGTTGTACATAAGGACAGAACTGGAGGTGGTCATGCTCATGGAAGAGTAGCTATCCTAGTGGGCAGTCATATTCCTTTCCATCAGGTCCAACTTAATACTTCTCTGGAAGCAGTAGCAATTTGCTTCTCTGTGGGATTTCTTATTACAGAATGTTCAATTTATTTACCACCAAGTACTGAGTTAAATGAAATTGATCTTGATAGCCTTATCTCGCAACTGCCTGAACCCATATTTTTGATGGGTGACTTTAATGGTCACAATACTCTATGGGGTAGTGCCAACACTAATAGACGAGGTTGAATCACTGAAAGAATTCTTAATAATAATAACCTCTCCCTTTTAAATAATAAACTCAATACTTTCTTCCATATGCATACCTGTTCATATTCTGCAATTGATCTTGCAATCTGCTCCCCTTCTACTGCTCACATGGGACATTAAAGAGAACATATATGGACATGATCACTTTCCTGTTCTCTGCACAATGTCTTCACAGGAACCATGTTCACCTACACAGATACCTATATGGAAAATGGACCAGGCTGACTGGAACACTTTCTCTCATCTTGCAAAATTTAATGCTTATGCCATCAGTCAAACACCTATCAATAAGTGGTAAAATATATAAAAGAATGCATTCAGCCATTTGTTAAGGAGGAACTAAAAAGAACTCTCCTACAATCTCACCCTAGTGCAGTATGGCCTGATGACATCCATTATGAAATGATAAAACATCTACCATCATCTTCTATGGATCTTCTTCTCTTATTATACAATAGAATACTTGCAGAGGAAGAGTTTCCAAATTCTTGGCATAAATCAATTGTCATTACTATCCCAAAACCAGGAAAAGATCCAACACAAGCAAATAATTATCGACCCATTGCTCTGACCAGCTGTCTTTGTAAGATGCTAGAGAAAATGCCAGACTTCTCTGGTATTTAGAAAGCAACAGTCTTCTTTCCAGTACACAATGTGGTTTCCGTAGACATCAATCAACTTTAGACCATTTGGTTTGTTTAGAAACTTGTATGAGAGTTGCATTTCTGAAGCGAGAACATCTGGTCTCAGTTTTTTTTTGACATGGAAGACTATGACACAGCCTGGAGATATGGCATATTAAAGACCTCTATAACCTAGGTCTCAAAGGACACCTCCCTATATTTATTAAAAACTTTCTGTCCAGGCAAACTTTCCAAGTCAGAGCGGGAAGTATGCTATCTCGACCATATCATCAAGAACAGGGTGTTCCCCAAGGCTCTGTCTTAAGTGTGACCCTTTTTTGCTATTAAAATTAACTCAATCATTGAACAGCTTCCTCCCACTGTAAACAATGCTCTATATGTTGATGACTTCACAATTTACTGTCATTCATAACATGAGAGTAATTGAAAGACAACTGCAGCAAGCAATTGATCATGTCTCTCTGTGGGCTCTTAATAATGGATTTAGGTTTTTCAACAGAAAACAGCGTCTGTGTACACTTCTATCGAAAACACACTCATCACCCAGATCCTGAACTAAGAATGAGACATGCTGTTATTCCAGTAGCTACAGAAACCAAGTTCTTGGGAGACTCATCTTTGACAAAAAACTTACATTTCTAGCACACATTCATCAACTAAGAGAAAAGTGCAAAAGAACTTTGAACCTCCTTTGCACTCTATCCTCTACTGAGTGGGGTGCTGATTGAGCTTCATTGCTCCACCTTTATTGTGCACTTATATGTTCAAAGCTGGATTATGGGTCCCAAGTCTAAGGTTCTGCAAGACAGAGTAACCTACGATGGTTGGATTCCATCCATCATCAGGGTATATGGATAGCTACTGGTGCCTTTCATACATCACCCGCTCAAAGTCTCTATGTTGAAGCAAATGAACTGGCTCTATCACTTTGACGGAAACAGTTATCTCTTAATTATGTGCTAAAAATAAAATCTCTCCCAGATCATCCTACATCAAACTGCTATACATCATTTTGGTATACATGTTAAAGAAACTGTGCAAGCTGTTAGTATAAATATTGACAACATTAGCTGCACTAAACATCACAGAATTCCTCCATGGCATGTTTGCACACCATCCTACAACCTCTCACTTTGTCAGCTAGAGAAATCTTATACTCCATCATCCATCTACCTGCAATTGTTTAATGCACACAGAGCAGCACACACTGATTTTTTACCTATCTATACCAATGGTTCAAGAACTAATACCTCTGTTGGCTGTGCTGCTATTTTTCCTGACATCATTATCTCAAATCAGATCCCACCAGACTGTAGTAATTATACAGCAGAGTTACATGCCATTCAGCTTGCACTTGTGCATATAAAAGAAAACTGCTACCAAAAGTGTATAATTTATACAGACTCATTGAGCTCTTTACAGGCTATCTCCTCTGCTATGTATAATCCACATTCAGTATTTTATGAAGTGCTACACCTGTTTCACAAAATGAAAATCCTTAATTTTGATGTTCAGTTCTGCTGGATTCCCAGCCACATCAGAATTAAGGGAAATGAGGCTGCAGATGCAGGCTGGTAAATCAGCTCATACCTTCTCCACATACTGTTTGACAGTTCCATATACAGACTACAGACAACTTATAAGATCAAAGCTAATTGCCCAGTGGGAGTCAACATGGCAGGAAGCATTCACAAACAAATTATATGACATTAAACCCGAAATTAAACACTGGCATTCTAGTCAACGTACAAGAGAAGGGAGGAGGTTGTTCTAGCTAGACTCCGCATTGGTCACAGTCACCTTACGCATTCTTATTTACTGAGAGCTTATGACCCTCCCATATGTGAAAAATGCAGCACACATCTCACTATTTATCATATTCTGGTAGAGTGTCAACAATTTACAAGCGAGAGGAATGAAATTTTCACTTATCTAACCAAGCTATATACACTAGGGGAAATGCTAGCAGACTCAGGCAAACTGCATGATGTTTTTAATTTTTTAGAAAGAATTAATTTGTACAAACACATTTGACTGTAAATTTGTTCATATGTAAATACTGGTTTGCTTAATTTAACTTTTATATATACATATTATTCATTAGGTTAAATTTGGCCAATTATGTATTAGTGTAGGCCTTGACCTTGTATATTTGTGTCACCCTATTGTAATTTTGTTAATAGTAAATACCATAATGCTAAACTTAAATTTTATGCATATATGCTGTATAATAATTCCTTTTTGACTCTTTAATAATTTAATAATGTTTGTTGTAATCTTATTATATGTAGATACTGCTTTCCTTGACTTGTTTTGTATATGCATATATTAACTTGTACTGTTATCTATTTATGTATGCTGAAACCTCTGCAGTAATTTTGTTTATATGTAGATACTGCATTGCTTAACATAAATTTTGTGTATGCATTTTATTTACTACTTTATGTTTCGACTAATCGTGTAGTGCTGTAGGATACCTTGTCTAGTTGTGTACTTCTAGTAATTCTGTTTATATGTATTGCTAAATTCTGTTTATACTACATTGCTAAATTTAATTTTCATCCATGCATATTGTATAATAATCCCTTTTTGCCTATTTTTGTATTGCTGTAAAACCATCTGTTATAATTTTACATATATGTAGATACTGCATTCCTTGGCTTAATGTTGTGTATTAACTTATATTGTTAACTATTTTTGCACTACTGTAATAACCTCTGACCTTGTGCCCTCTGCAGCAGTTCTGTTTATCTGTAGATGCTGCTTTTTGGAACTAGATTCTTGTACAGACATATTGTTTACAATTTTCTGTAACTGCTTATATATAGTTGTAACATGTACATTAGTATGGCACAGTATGACTGTGTTGTCTGTGTGCCAAATAACCCACCCACCCACCCACATACATACATGCTGTATTTATGACAACAAACCACTCTTGAGAAAATTATGCTGTTAATCACATTCAATTTTCATTTGGTTGATGACCTTATCGAAATTTTCATTCAATGCATACAAATTTCATGAAAAACATTACCCACAGAGCTCCATAATCACTATGCAATTAAGCTATCAAAAATAAATAAAACTGAAATGAAAAAAAAAAAAAGAAAGAAATTTAAAATAATGAATGCTTTTTCAAAAAGAACTCTCAAAATAAATGGACCTGGAGACACCAAATGCAACTAACAAGAATGAAACTGATTATATATTAAAAGACATATCATATGGCACAAGACAAATATGATAAAGTAAAGCAAATATCATTTTTAGTCTGGAGCAATATATAAACCTAAGAATGGAAAGACAAAAACTGATAAAAAAGAAAACCAGAAACATCTTAGAAATATTGGAAATGGGGGGGGGTGAAGGAAAAATTTCAAGTAAATTTAGAAAAAGACATTAAAAAAAAAAAGACCCAATTTCAAATATTGAAAATTTCAATACATCCTAACAAAAAGCATGATAAGCAATGTTGAGATTTATCTAGGAATTCAGAAAGAGTGAAAATTGACAATTTTAAAAAAAGAAAACTGAAAACCTAAAAGAAAAAGAAGAAACAGGATGCACATGTTGTAAGAAACAGAGAATATACTGGATTTTGCAAAACAATGAGAGAGGATATGACATTTCAATACAGATATTGGAAATGAAAAATGAAATGAAGAATATGCTGAGTGATGTTAGGCATCTAGTGGAAATTAATTACATTAATGTGAAGGTCGAAATGTCGAGCATATATTTAGGTTTATATTAAAGTTTTACTCTAACACGGTAGTTGTATCCATAATTTTCATAATATATATGAAAATATGTCGAATAATTAAACAACTATTTAATTTTTTGAAATATTATTTATGAGTGGAATCAGTTCTTATGCTGAAGTGTAGATATTTATGTAGAAAGAGTAGAACTATGATTTTATAATTATAGCACAAATATTCAAATGTATTATTATTATTTTTATTGATATGTGACACCTCCAGGGAGTACAAAGACTCATTGAGGTAGGCATCTCCTCTACAACTCTCCGTCTCCACCACTCACTCAATCCACCAACTACAATGAACTGCAACTACACCAACATCATCTATTATAATGTATTAAGAGAAAATTGGCAATCATCCACAAATGGCACACCGCCATCAAAAATACAATAAACCTTAAAACATTATGTACAAAACAAACACAATAACAAATATTGCGCTCTCTAGCTTTATTTTTTTTTTTTTTTTTTTTTTATAAATAATGATTTTTTTTGTTCCATGAATCAAAAAAAAAAAATTAAATATCCTGGTATATCAGCACTTTGAAAATGAAGATAATGATAGATCTCAACACTTTTTTTTTTTCATGAAAACAATAAACAATGGATAATTTACATATAAAACTTTTTATAATAATTTTTTAAATAGAATTTTCAGCCAAGCAGCTGAAATGAGGTTTCTTCGAGGGATTGCGGGTGGGCTGACAAGACTCAACAGAGTCAGAAGCTCTGCAATTTGGGAAACCCTCAATACTCAATCGTTGCTTCTCCGTGTTGAGAGATCACAGTTACGCCTGGTCAGACTGCCACAAGAGAGGCTTCCCCAGCAGGCTCTCTTTGCCAAGCCAGGGTGAGAGGCCACGTGGAAGGCCAAGGACTCGCTGGATAGATTATATCCAAAACCTTGGATGGAGAAGTTTAGGAGTCCCACCAGTACACTTGAGCTTGGTGGCAGAGGATCATGACCATTGGAAGTTCCTCTTGCAGCTGCTGCCCCCACAACCCAATTAGGAAAGGTGGGCCTTGAACATGAATGAATGAATAGAATTTTCATGCAAGTATTAAAGGGCATTTTCAGTATGAATAAACAGGTATGCAATTCACAAGAAAGCAACAAAAAATAAACAATGTGAATGTGAAAATGAAATTGTGAGCTGGCAGAGGACAGCACAGTCATATTATACAAAGTCCTAACAATATAGAAGAGGGAGATATTTTACTGCAACTAGCAATGTTAAGGTGCTCTATCTCCCATAAAGAGGATTAAAAAAAAAAAAAGAAGCCCATCCAATCTATTGGGATTGAGGCAATACTTCACAGCTCTTTGTATAATAACTCCATAAGGAAACTATTTTTATGTATGAATATAGTGTTTAAAAGTTACAGCATGTTTTTCAAGACCATATTATTCCAGCTCAGGGTGGTATAATGTAATAGTGATGTCTCTCATGATGAACAGCTATAGATCTACCAGACTGGTCAAAGTAAGATAAACCACAAGTTCAAGGGATTGATTAACACTAGAGAAGGCCAATTGGTCCTTTTCTGGAGTTTATTAAATCACTTGAATTTCTGTGTTTTGCAGAACACAGAAATTCAAGGACAGAAAACTACTTGAAGACTAACTGAACTAAGTATCTTAGAAATGCTTTCAGAAGTGCCTTTAACATCAAAACATGGCAACATGCTGAAGTTCTCTTCAGATATGCTGTTAACATTTAGAGCTTGAATTATTATTATATGACATCTCCAAAGATTTATTTGAGGGAGGGCACCAACTCTGTACTCTACAGCTCATTCTAACTACAACTATACCAAAGCCATCTACCACCCACCACCACCACCACTAGTATGTTCACAGACAATCACAAACAATGCCCACAGCGGGATTTGAACCCATGGCCTTTTGGCTGGAGAGTGGATATGCTAACCACTCAGCCAACCAGACCGGCAATTATGAAAGGCTCACTTGTAACTAGCACACAAAAATGTGGATTTGATGTACATATCTCTTTTCTTTCAGCAAAGCACTAGTAGAACAAAAGGATTGAGCTCCGTGGATAAGCATTCTTATGGCACTAGATTTTTGAAAGTGTTTTTTTTTTTTGAAAAACAAGAGGAAAAAAATAAAAATGCAATATGATCAATTATTATCTTAAATTTTTAATGTAAACTATATCTTTGGATGGATGGCACTAATCTTAGCCTTTGTCTTGAAGTTCAAATACAAAACTTGCCAAACAGTATAAGTATTATGCATTTATCTGCCTATGTCATGGTGAAGGCTTATAGGTTGAATGTATTACAATTAACATCAAACCTCCATGAAGTCAAAGGACTCATCACTGGAGGCCATACTCTCACACAAAAAAGATCACACAGTGTTTTAAACCCATTCACAGTTTCCACATGTTCGGGCATTGCATTCCACTCTTAAAAGAATTTTCTCCTCACTCCTAGCTTATGAAAAATCTCCACTACATTAATCTGGTAACAACTCCTTGCCAACTTATTCCTCAATCATATCCTCTCTCCTTCTAAGGCTCTGCAAATTGCAATCCCTCAATCTGTTTTCATATCTCACATTCCTCACAGTGACTTAATGAATCTTCTCTGAATAGTCTCAAAAACATCCTCATCCTCTTGAAAACCAGGTGACCAGATTTGCACATTGCTGTCCAAATGCAGCCTGATCAAGTTGGAACCATAACCTCTTTGCAAATACATGTTAAGTCCTCTTCACTAGCGCCATAATTCATTGTGATATTCTCACAATTTCAGCAATGTGATCCCTAAAGCTCAAGTCACTGTCCACCACCACTCCCAGATCTATCATTTTCTCCACCACCTTCAAAACTTCCTCATTAATTGTATTACTAATTCCTCACTATCAACCTTCTCCACCATACCCTCTAAATTAACTCTTCATGAAGGGGAGCTTGAATGGAGAGGAGTGTCACATTCATGAGGATGAAATACTTTGATAAAATGCTCACTGAATATCTCAACTATATACCCTTTGCATTAATTACTAATTACCATTTTAATCCACTAACATCATCCTCCCAATAATAATTTTTTGTTCTACTTGCCACACTGGTTGAAAGTGGACCTTCTGATTGGAGTTCCAACAGCAATATACCTTCTATAATTAACTTTTCACTATAACAAACTTAGAGATTACAGATCTTATGTTACAGTGAACAGTTTTCTATAGTGCATTTCTTTGAGCATAGCACTACACCAGTGGAGTTTGGCCAGGACTTTTCAGTGGCTTGTTATAATGATGTTTGCTGTAGTAAAAGTCATCAACTGTATTAATATGCTAGTTAAAACTAATTCTGCCAAAGTAAAATAGCCTGAATGAATTACAAAAGCAACTGTATTAAATTTATGGACTCAACTACTATATGAGATTTTAAAAAACCTTGAATATTAAAATTTCGCATTTTGACCTTTACACTAAGTTCACCTTCAGGAATGTATACGTACATATATAACAGCGTATTTTTTTTTTTAAACAATAGGTGCCAAATTGCTAGCCGGAAAAGTTGAGTAAATAAATATATACATATGTATATATACACATGCTACAATAAAACACAACTAGCACCATATTGTAAACTATATCATGTGTCCAAAATCTACACAGCTCATCTTTTGTGGTTAAAAAAAAATTAACCACAAAATTAATTACACCAGCCAATCAAAAAATTCCTATTTTTGACATTAGTTATTAAATCTCTATAGTTAGTCTTGCCACTTTATGTTAATATACTCATTTCCAGTTTACTCCTGTTAATGCTTTGCCTACTTACAATATTGCATTTTAGTATTTAAAAAAAACTTCACTCTTCTATCAACCTTTCTTTATTGAAGTTACTTTTAATAGTAACTTCAATAAAGGCAGTCAATAGTTGATGTGATAATTATAATTCTTTGTAGTCTCCACAAAAAATAATAATGAAGATGTGTAATACACTCCATCACTAAATTACTGAGTGTTTATTTTTCAGTTCTGAATTTTTTTTTACCACTCATAAGTATATAATTCTTGTCCCTAGGTTATTGTTTGCTAGTAATTTATTAAACCTTTTGCTAATTTAATATACCACCAATATGCAGAAATTCTGTTAATTATTGTTTGATTATTATTGTGATTATGAGTCCAAGTTATTGCGAGAGGGATACTCCACTTAACAACCCACTGTCTACACTATTTAATCTTTTAGGTACATGCTAAGCCATTATCTACCATCTACACACTATGCCATCTACCCCACTAACAGTTTTCATCTGTTGGTGGACAGTAGTTAATAGATAAATTATGTTCTCTTAGCCAATTTTTTAAATATACTCTGGTAGTTATGCTACAGATTATTATGTATCCTTTGTGTTAAATAAACACGTGTGGTTTGGCATCAGAGTATACATAAAGAGAAAACACAAGATAACTGGCTTATGCTAGAACTGAGCATGTTAATATGGGCTTTCGAGTTCTGAAGAAGTTGACTGTTGATGACTCTCTAATATTTTCAAAAGAAACAAAGTGAGATTGATGAGATAACAGCTTGAAGTAGACTTTTATCTCTCTCTCTCTTTTTTGCAATGTCAATGAATATACGAATATAAGTTTGCTTTCAATGCTGTAGATGCTTGATATGAAAAACTGTAGAGACAACATAGAACAAGTGTTACTTCTGGAGCCCAAGTATTTAAAAGACTGAAGAGGTGTTTGTATCCAACATTCAGGATGCACTATGACAGTCTGCCACCAAAGTTCGCTGCTAGTTTTCTGGTCAGTGACTCAGACTCATGATATTCTACCAGAGAGAAGTGTGGCTGACTTTTCAATTTTCAATATTTTTCCTTTTAAAAACCAGAAACCATAATAAAGGAACAGAAGTCATCATCCTATATCCATCATCATGATATATATATATATATATAACCTGTACATCCCTTGAGAATATCAGTAAAGGATGATGACTTCTGTTCCTCTTCTTTTTTTCTTTATTTTTTAAAGACAGCAATGCTGTGTCTGGTGCAACAGGAAAATTGCTTGGCTACTGAGGAAGAAAGGAAGGGGGGGTGTCAAAGAGAGAAGACAGCCACAGTATTTACATGTAGAAACAGTAATCTGTTTAACAATAATGTAAATAACTGAACTACTCATTTATCAACTTTCTGCTCTTTTCCTGATTGACTATAAGTGTGTACTCTGCTTTGACACATATCATATAATAAGAGCAACAAAACTTCAGAGGTGACTTTCTACCCAGCTGACTAATACTCTGCACATAAGTTTTGCAGCTGAAATGAAAAATGACCATTGGGCACTACAAATTGAGGGTAATTTTCATTTTTCCAAACACCCATGGAACTGCTTCTGGTATGAATGGAAGTAACCACTTGTGATAACTTATTTCAGGTCATTGAGTGAATGAGTGCGCAAAATGAAACAGCCTGATATACAGTATTCTCAATCAGAAAATGGACAAGGAGATCATTACAGCCAACCAAAAAATCTGTTGGATACAGTTGGAGTCAATTTCTTGTCCTACTTCTCACCTGATAATTGTCATGCTTCCAAACTTTGAGAATGCTGTCTGATTCTAATTTTCCAAGATGCAAGGATGTGTGATCCTAGGTTTCTGTTCTGTTTATTTTCCTTTGGATCTGTGTTTACTTTGCAGGCTTAACATAATCAGTTGGATGTCAGTCTCTACATGTATCATGTTATGTTGCTGGGAAAAATGCAGCATGACACGTGGCATCTGGAAGAGAAAAAAAAATTCTCTCACTTTTTTCTTTTGTTTTCCTGTGGAATATCATTGATTAGTTCAAAAACAGATGTTCAGTGTTAAATTAACTTTCTGCCATTCACTTGTTGTGAAATTACAGAAATCAATTAACTGCATGTTCAGGTCATTAACCATAATACTACAGCATATGTTTTGCTTTTAATATCAACAAGAAATGAAATTATTGCAGTCAATATTAAAAAATGGTGCAAAATAATGGCAATCTTTTATAGTGATATCTTTCATTATTACAGTAGCTGAACCATTTTTTTTTTTTTAATATGCTGTGTTAACATTCTTTCACAAGAATGGACTGCTTGAAACCAAAACTTAAGTGACTTGACAAACTTTAATATTGGTCTTAAGTAATACCGCAGTTCATGAAATTCTAGCAAGCCACTGAGGAATCATTTGTCAATAAAACTGTCAAAACAGTTAAAATAAAATAAAATAAATCTGTGATACTTTTCAGATATGAAGCTAGTAACATGGATAAGAGGGAGGCAGAATCATAAAGAAAGCAAGTGATCATGTGCAATAAGATACATGTTTGGACTGCTGATATTTAATTCATATATTCATGCTGCTAGAGATGATTTGAAGGGGATTATGCAGTTAACATAATGGAAAACTAGGAAGAGCAATAGTATATAAAGGTGGATGATTTAAATAGACTGACAGTGTTGGCAAAGACTTATCAGTTTAATGCAACCAAGTTGACGTAAAGTTATTCACTTAAGAATGAAAAGATTACATGCAGTGGTGAAAAAAATTGATGAGCATGAGCTAGGGATTTGGATATGATTGTGGACAGAAGTCAGAGGACATGATGCAGAAGTGAACAAACAACATAAGGATTACTTAGGTGCAAAAAAAGGCAATAACTTTATCAATTGAAATTTTGAATCTTGCCTTCTTTGAATGGAACACAATGTGGTACTCACAAGATCAACCGTGCAGGTGGCAACCAGAATGACCAGACAAGCATTGCAAAAATAAAGTGATGTTAACGATGCAAATTTTTCAAAACTGATTCGATGTCGTGAGTGTAATATGCATAGTTGGCAAAATTTGAAAGATGTGCTTGTGGAAAGACTGAACACATCAACTGCCCACCACAACTAGTATTTTTTGTCTATTCTGTTAGACTATCATGCTTTGGTTTGTTTCATATTAACAAATATGAAACAAACCAAAGGACTGAAAAATAGCATAAATGAAAGAAACAGAAAAAGAATCAAAGCTAGCAAGACTGAGGGGGGTAAAAGAATGCAAGAATATAGAAGTGAAAGAACTGATACGGGAGCGAAAGGAAGTATTATTATTATTATTATTATTCCTGACACCTCCAAGAAGTCCGAAGGCTCATCGCGGGAGGACATCCACAACTGTCTCAACCACTACACCGAACCTCTACTACGAATCATCTCCATCAACTGCCCACCACAACTAGTATTTTTTGTCTGTAAATTGCGTGTGTTCTGAAGGGCCGATTTGTCTGTATGCGGAATGAAAAACCAGAGTTTCTGGGAGAAAAAACCCTGCCACCTCCGTATGAGGTCGGCTAACTCACCTTCGATTGAAATGATCCAGATAAAGATTCCTCCTGCCGCAACGAGAATCGAACTTAGGCCTATTCCAATCGAAGGGTGCAATGTACCGTCGTTCTTCCAATTGCGCTACGGAGGAGCTTAATAAATAAGAAAACAGAAGTAAGGTGTGGTAGAAGTAACAGGACTATGGAATTCACAGATAGAGAAATTGCCAGAATGCAAGATATGATGAAACAGTTATTCAAAATGAAAAAAAAAAAAAAAATGAAATGTGGAATATGTAGAGTGATGTTAGTTACTTAGTGCAAACAAATGAAAGTGTGCAAAAGAATAGAATGAAAGGAAAAAAAGCATAAAAGAGGTGACGAGTGATTCGAGAATAGCAACGTATGGAGATTCCATTGTCAGAGGATTGGTTAATTACACAGTTCATGAGGTCTGCTATCCAGAA
This sequence comes from Typopeltis vanoorti, assembly GCF_054136105.1. NCBI lineage: Eukaryota > Metazoa > Arthropoda > Arachnida > Uropygi > Thelyphonidae > Typopeltis > Typopeltis vanoorti. The sequence continues at coordinate 29,227,644 of NC_143570.1, forward strand.
GAGAGAGAGAGAGAGAGGGGGAAAGATAATTCATGCTTTGGACATGAAGCGGAAACGGGGAGAATTAGTGGTAGTTGTGGGGACAAATGATTTGTAAGCAGACATAAGGAGAATGTAAGGGCGAATATCAGGAGGTTATTGAGGAGAGTGAGAAATAACAGTATAGTGGGAAAGGCTGTCAGTGTGTTGCTGAGGTACGACAATGATGAGCTGAGATGGAGAGCCAGAATCATGGATGGTATGCTAGCAAAGTTGTGTGATAAGGGAGTACAGTTTGTTGATGTATGGCATGTATTTGAGAGAAGAATGGAATTATACAGATGTGGTGGATTCCATCTAAATGGCTTTAGAGTGAGTGAAATAGAGAAACTGTTGCTAAATGGTGTGATGCAAGGAATTTTCCTTGCATCACACTACAGTGTGATGCAAGGAAAAGATCAGAAAAACTACTCCAGCAAATGATCAAACAAATTATTTGCTGCAGTAGTATTGAAGAGACAGAAGTGTTTGACAATGGAAACAGGGAGGGAGCCTGGGTGGACAGGGAGACATGGCATAGGGAGAGTGAATGTATGTATGTATGGGGGCTGATCAGCACAAAAATGGAATAGATTGGAATGTGAGTGAGGAAGTTGAGATTGAGTGGATATATGTAGTAAGTGGTGATAAAGATGATTAGGCATGGGCAGGTGTAGTGGGGAAATCACAACCAGCAAGTGACCTAGGTAGGGCTGGTTATAGACTAAAAGTGAACTACAGTGTGTGTATTTACAAATTCTGGGAGCATCAGAAATAAGAGAGATGAAATAGTTTCACTGATTGAGTTTTTGCTTCAAAATCGTTTAGAATAAATGAAATATGGTTGAATGAAGATGATGTCTTAACAGGAATAGAAATGGAAAGAGGTACAGTGTTTTTCAGAAGGATAGAAAGGACAAGAAGGGGGGGGTGCTGCTGATGATAGCAAGGGAATCATGTCCACGTAAGGCACATCAAAGGTGGAAATAGTGGCATTGATTATGAGACAGTGTGATGTGAGGTAGAGGTTGAAAACTAGACATATTTAGTTGGATGTTGTTATAGGGTAGGAAATGTGAAAGGTGGTGATGATGAAGAAATGTATAAACAACTTGGGTTACTGAACAAAGGAAGGGTGATTATCATGGGCAATTTTAATTATGGTGATATAGATTGGAATGAAGAAATAGCATTTGGGAATAAAGAAAATAAATTTCTTGAGAGAACTATCTCTGACAATATGTAACGATTGAGAGTTGGGATCTGATTGTTTCATTAGAGGATGTAATTGTGAGTAGGGTTTCGTGCTTCCCTCCAGTTGGTGAGAGTGATCATGAAGTGATCACTTGGGTTGTGGCAAGCCATATTCAGACTTCTATGAAGAAAGGTAACATGTGGAAGTACAAGGCTGGTGATTATGACAAGCTTAGGAGACAGGTTGGAGCTATAGCATGAAATGAGAAGTTGAGCAGTAATACTGCTTGGGAAATGACAAAGAAATACGTAATAACATCAATGTGTGAATATATTCTGAAGGTCAAAAAGATGAATAAGGTACGTATAAAATGGATGAATGAGGGGACTAAGTATGAAATCTGGAAGAAGACAGCACTTTGGAGGAAGCACAAATTGAATAATGGTAATAATTAGTTACGTGAAGAGTATAAAGAGCAAGCCAGGAGTGACTCAATCAATAAGGACAGCAAAAGTGCAGCATGAGCGGAAATTAGCAAATCAGGAAAAGAAAAAACCTAGAGAGGCTTTCAAATATGTGACAAGTACAGTAGAAGGAAGAATGATTATGGTAAGATAATGTTAATGGATGAAAACAGTAGAATGGTATGCTGCAGAAGACACTGAATATTCAGTGATCAATTTATAAGGATCTTTCATCCTCATTAGGGTGAAATCATGAGAAACTCAAGTGTAGAGGACATAGGAGAAGATGGCTTAATTATGAGTGAGTAGGAGGTATATGAGGAAATAAACTTGATGTCATGAAGGTGATAGGATTTGATGCTGTATTACCACATGTCTCAAGGGAATGTTCCAAGGAACTGACAGTAGCATTGGAATGCCTATTTAATAAGTCATACAACAGCAGCAGTTCCAAGAGAGTGGAGAAGGTAAAATTGTTCCACTGCATAAAGGTGGTGATAAAGCTGTGACTACAAATTGTAGGGCGATCTGTATACCTTGAGTTATACAGATAGGCCGATCTGTATACTAGAGAAATTGGTAAGAACTAGGATACAGAAATGGGTTGAAAACAGCAGTATTCTCTGTGGTTGTCAGCATGGGTTTGTTAAAGAGAGATCATGTTTTACTAACTTACTTATGTTCTATAACAAGGTGACAAATGTCTTGGACAATATACAGTGCATATACAGTGGTACACTTAGATTTTGCAAAAAGCTTTTGATAGACTGCCATAGGACAAGCTGTTAAATAAACTAAAATGGATGGGATTAGGTAACAGACTTCTGAGTTGGATCGGTGACTGGCTGTCAGATAGGTATCAGAAAGTTGAATATGGGGATGCTTTAGGACCATTGCTGTTGACAAATTGTATATTAATGATATTGGGATGGGTTTGACTGATGATATGTAGCTGTTTGCAGATGATGCAAAATTGGGAAGAGTGATACAGAGTCAAACAGATGTTATGCCCTTAGAGGACTTGAATGAATTGCATGAATGGGCAGGTAAGTTGGAACTTTCAGTTCAACGTTGCAAAGTGGAAAGTCATGATTTTTGGTAAAGGATATGAGAGATCTGGAAGTGGTGGTGGTGGAGGACAAGGACCTGAAATTCAGGGGGCACAATGTACAAGTTGTGAAAATGCCACATAGGATAATACAATGATGCAGAGGACCTTGATGTGCAGAATTAAAGAGGTTAGATGCCAAATCTGTGCACAACAATCCATATGAAGTCTTGATCAGGCCTTATATGGATTACTGTACACAGATTTGGTCATTTGCATTCATGATGATGATGAGGATATATTAGAAAGGATCCAGAGAAGATTCACAAGGGTGGTTAATGATCTTTGGAATGTGGAGCATGAGAGATTGTAAATTGCAGAGTCTCATGAATAGGAGGAGGGGACATGATTGAGACTAAGTTAGTCAGGAGCTGTTTTCATGTTGACATGGAAGAGATTTTTCATAGAATGGGAGTGGGGGGGATAGAACAAGAAGCCATCCCTGTAAACTGTATAAGGAAGCTGTGCGCAGAGGAGCAGGTTCTTTACATGAAGAGTGGTTAGTGAGTGGAATGCATTGCCTGAGTGTTTTGTGTGAACATAGACACAATGAATCAGTTTAAGGCATGGTTGGATGAATTTTGTGTGTGATAGTGCATACCTCCCCCGATGAGTCTCTGACTCCTTGGAGGTCAGATGTTAATAATAATAAAGTTTATTGCTAATCTAAATAACTAAATATTTTGATCTGAAACTCAAAAATCATTTTCAGAATAACTGAAGGTTTAAAAAAAAAAAAAGGTAGAATAGCAATGGATTTCATAAATGAGAAACAATGAGTCAACAGTAGACTTTATCAAGTTCCAAATTTTTGGTAGGGGAATCAATCATTACAATTCACACTGACATAATATAGAAGATCTTTAATAAGTGCTCAAATAATCTGAAACAGCAGCTATGTAAAAGGCAAGTCCTAGACAATATTTTTCTTTTTTTTTAAATAGAGGATGTAAGAGTGATATTCCTGCTGTTTCTTCACAATGGAATGTCCTCCTGTTTCCAAAATATGTTAGATCACAATCATAGGGGACCTGGTGTGTGTGTGTGGGGGGGGGAGATTGATTATCCTTAGAAGAAAGTAATAGGAAGGAAATTAGGTAACAAGTTACTTTTCAGGATACTTGCAATTGGTTCAGAGATTCCAGTGATGTAATGGTTAGGAATTCTGATGAACTGGGCTAAGATGAAATTCTTAGGAACAGGATTGTAAGTCTATTATACACTGGATCTTCTTTGGATTGAAGACATTCTGCTGCTGCATGATTTCTCAATACTGTCCAGTTCTATTTTAAGGTTGAGGAAGGGATTAAAACAGATGCCAATGCAACCTACAGATATCATGATCAGTTTCAATATTCAGTCCTCATCCAGTTTTAGAAACTCTTCAATTATTGTCACAAGCTTTCCCACCTGATATAATTAAAATGTTCATTTTCATCATATATTCAGGCTACTTCAACTATAAAAACAAATACAACTAGATTGAGGGTATCATCATGTGGAGCTTATTCTCCTCCTTTCCCTTAGCAAATTTCTATCTGGAGCATCTTGGAAACATCTAGCTGAACCTTCTTTCTGGGCATGCTATGTGGATGACATTATTGCTATATGGCCACATCCTGAAGCTAATCTTCTTTCATTCCCAACAAAGACAAACCGCTACACCACTGAATCACATTCACTATGGAAAAGGACATAAAATTAGCTTTTCTGGACATCCTCATCTCCTGCTCTTTTCAGGTGTGCCTGACAACTTCAGTATATCATAAACCTCCCTTAAATTCATCATACACCTCAGAAAAGCATTTAGTGATGTTGAACTTCAACAGGACACACAGGATTTGTTCTGACTTTTCTCACCTTAAACTAGAACTGGGGAATTCTCTGAGGAATCTTGCAAAGCTTCAACCCAAAGATGATCGAGATGTAATAGACCAGCAAGCCTCTTCCTAAGAACTCTCACCCTGTGCATAAAGTTCCTATCTCTTACATCACTGGAATTTCTGAAACAATTGCTAGGTTCCAGAGAAATCATAACCTGGTACCTACTTTTTTGTTGTTGTGATTGTCTGTCTCACTTTGTGCACAAACACAGAATATTGAGAACAGACTGCAGAATCATCAGTCCTATATCGCTATAAAAAATTCCAAAAGTCTGGTCTAGTTTAACATGAAGTCAACATGGACCACAGAATCTTCTGGTTGAAGACCAGCCAGCGATTCTCTGAAACATCATCTCAACTGTAATGACTGTGTTTTCCTATCCTTTTTTATAAGGCTTTGATGTATCTGGACCACTGTAGTTAGATATGGTGGGTTTCTTGGGAATGAGGAAGTGGTGGAGAGGATTATGGGCAGATGATCAAGATTATTAGAGATCTGAAATCTTATCCTTACTAGCTATAAATGACTTGTGTGTGTGTGCATGTGCACACACAAAGTATATATGTAAGTATATTGATTTTGCATCAACGGTACTGAAGCGTATTTCTCACTTAGAAATTCAATGGTGTTTTTCTACCTTTTAAACATCCATCTACACTGAAAATGATCTGCAAGTTTCGGATCAAAATATTTGGTTATTTGGATTAGTAATAAACTTTCTTGTGCCTACTTGTTCTTGTAGTTTATATCTATGCTACAAATATCATTTAACTCATTTGCTTGTTGAAAAGCACAGCAACATTAAGGATAATGAATTTTTTATCTCTTTTTATAAGACTCTGATATATCTAGACCACATTTAGATTTGGTGGCCTGAATTTCTTGGGAATGAGAAAGTGGTGGAGAGGATTAGAGACAGATTCTGTCTCTAATCCTCTCCACCAAATCCAGATTCTGTAACATCCCAAATAGATGTTACAGAATCTGGATATGATTCTGTAACATCTATTGAATAACATGGATAAGAAGTGCAATTTGGTCTCACTATTTCATCCACCTCGGCCAGTAGGGAGGTTAAGAGAAGCATGCTGGACATTGTGTGAATAACAGTTAAACGTGGGCCTCCCGTGATAAGCATTAGGACTTTGTGAACATGCAGAGATGATAGTCTTGAAGCAAATACAAAAATTTCTGTACTACTATATTATGCATAGGACCAAATATACATAATTCCATTCTGATGCTTAATCACACACACACACACACACACACACACACACACACACACACACACCTGAAATAATAATAAAAATAATAAAAAACTCAGTCACATGATAATACACAAACGCATGATAATACACATTAAAAAAAAAAAGCAAACAATAGAATGATTATCCTCTGATATTAATTAACACCACTCTATGAGCATGGTAAGGTGATCCTATATGTTGGACTGACAGTGTTACTAATGGTTTCCCAGACTTACAGTATGTTGAGATATTGTTTAAGTTGTGGGGGGATACTGTAGTGGTGTGACAAATTCCAAAAATGGTCTCTCTCAGATTTAGATCTACATCTATGTAATTTTATATAAATTATAAATTTATAATTTGCATAATTTATAAGCAAGTTGTGATGAGAAGAAGATATACAGAGCTGCAGAAAGATAAGTTAAAATTTTATATTGTGGCATGGTGATGTTGAGGTTTTTCAACTGAATTTTGTTGTGCAATAGTCGTAATTGGTACGTGGTGTTCAGTTGAGTTTGGGATTACGTAATTAATTTCTGTGTGGGACCATTTTGTTCATGAACAAAATAGCAGCAAGAGCAAAGTCATGTACAATGGCATGAAAGAAGAACATCAGCAGTGTGGATTTTTTTGATGTAAGGTGACATGAATGTAATATGTATGCTTGGAGAGAGATGTTGAGGGTGTTTATGTAGAGAAGGTGAATAGGAGAGATGAAGGAGTGTGGGTATGTAAGAAGTGTGACATGCTTTTGGACTATGAGGTGTTATTGAATGCAAGTGGTAGTGGGCAGGAGATCAGTAATATGAGGAGGATGATCATTATTTGCTATTTTAATTATTGGTAATATGGATCACAATAAAGAGATTTTGTCTGGGGGGGGTTGACAGGGAACAGGTCAAGGATCTTAGATTTGATCATTTCATCAGAGGATGTTATCATAAATAAAGCTTTCCCCAGTTGGTGAAAGTAACCAGAAACTGATTACTTGAGTGGCAGCCAGCTATATAAGGAAATCTGTAAGGAAGAGAAACACGTGAAACTATAAGAGTGATGATTATAACAAACTCATGAGAGAGCCTGCAGGTATAACCATGGTAAGGAAATCAGTGTTTAAGCACTAGTTGCAGATGATCTTGATGTATGGGATGTAACTAAATGGACATTCAATTTCCTGGTGTTCAGTCATCTGACAAAGGAAATGCCTGAATGCATTCCAAAGGTCAGAAGGCTAAATAAGGTAAGCATGAAATAGATAATGAAAAGGTGAGGCATACAATCTGGAAGAGGAAGGAAATAGGTAGGTAACATAAGATGATACCTCCATATTTCCTTCCTTTGCATGTGTATTATCATTAGTTGCATGAGAAGTAGGAAATGTGAGAAATGTGACACACTTAATAGAAGTAGCAAAAGTGCACCACAAGAGCACTTAGCTAATGAGGGAAAACAAGCAAAAGTCGGGAGTCCTTTTAATGTGGTCAGTAGAAGAAAGAATGACTATAGAAGGATGATACTAGTTGGTGAAAATGGCAGAATGATGACCACTGCAAATGAGTTTAGGTATTAAATGAAAAATTTATAAAAATGTATTCATTCTCAGTGGTGGCTTGTGGCTTGAAATCATGGGGTACTGCAACTTTCGAAATATACATACACACTGTAAGTACAGTGTATACATGTTTGGATAAAATATCAAAATTATGGTAAAAATTAAAAAAAAATCAAACATGGAAACATATTGTTTATTAGCGATAAAATTATACAGTTTAGTATAATTCAAAATTACTTAAAAATGAAATCCATTATCATAACCCCAATAATGTTCTAAAATAAAAACTATAACAAATGTTATGTCTTTAATTGTTACAATTAAAGACATAACATTTGTTATAGTTTTTATAGTTTTTGATGGAGTAAACACGATAAGCACTATGAACACTCTACTACTGGTGCAAACTGCATATAAACAACAGTGGAACTGTGCGACAGACATTGCCACATTACGCTATTAGCTCGCATCTCACTATGACATGCATCTGCTTGCACACGTAGGATATGACACTGAGGTAAACACAGTGCTGCTAGTGTCCTTCGCCCTTCTAAGTGCCACAAGATGGATTTTTATTATTTTTTATACAAAATAAGAGAATTTTTTACTAAGTAATTTAAGGAAATTACAACGTCACTAGGATGTACATTAAAATAAATTTTAATATACTTCAATATTTCAGCAACGTCACGTTGCCATTTTCAAGAAACTTAAGAACAAGATACGTGCATGCAGGCACAACAAACAGTAAATGAGGAAGAAGCAGGAAGCTATTATTTCTCCTAAAGTCCTGATGGTGCCCCCTAGTGGGCACCATCAGGTATTCTTATATTGTTGTATCTTATATATGTTGGTATTCTTGGGCGATTGGGCTGAAGGTCTTCTGATGTAGGTTTCCCAAATTTGAGGCAGTCTCATGCAGCCAAATTTGTTAAGGTTCGGATTGTTTCTTAGGGCTGAAGCTGATTCCATGAAAAGCTTTCATACTTGTATTTACTACGGTGTACTATCGTGGCGTTCTTCCACCGTATTCTATGGCAGGTATCTAGTGCATGATCCGCAAGACCAGAGTGGCTGTACTGGTGAAACCAGATATAGTCCTTGTGTTCTGAAATTCTGATATCGGCTGTCCTGCCTGTTTGGCCAAAGTAGGACAGCTTACAGCTGCAAGGGACCTGGTATACACCAGGTAGGTCTAGGTGGGGGGAGGTTGGTCTTTAGTAGAGCAGATAAGGGATGCCAATTTTTTATATGGTCTGTAAAAAGTCATGTTTTTTTTTTTGACTTCTGCCTTCCTTTCTTATACACACTAGTCACCCGCAGACTTGGTCAGCAGAGCTGCTAATTCCCTTGCATATTCTTAGAACACATTAGTGATAGTCACATCAGCTCATGTGTTTTAAAAACAGTCAAATTAAAATGAAATGGTAAGAGGAAGAACATACTAATTGTAACTGTTGAACCAAGGATTATTCAACAATGCAAATTAGTGCACTAGAACATGTACATTGCTGTGGGAAGGAAGCCCTTCACTGTTTACATATAATATACTTTTAGTTTAAAATTCTTATTATTATACGGGCACCTCCATGGAGTGCGAATACTCATTGCAGGAGACCTAATCTATCCACACAATCTATCATACATCTTCTTGAACCCACTAACAGAAAAAGCACTCAACTTATTCTGGCAACCCATTCCACTCATTCACGACCCTCCAAACAAAAAAAATCTAGTCCTCATACCCCTAATGACGACACCTTTATTCAACTTCCAGGGATGACCCCCTTGTTCTGGTCCCCTCTATCCAAATGCTGAAACATTTCCCCTGCATCTATCCTATAAAATCCTTTAAGCAACTTAAATGTTTCTATCATATCCCCTCTTTTTCTCCTATCAACCAACTTCTGCAACCCAAACACCTTCAAATCTATCTTCATTGGGCACATTCCACAGGCCACTCACTATCTTGGTCACTTGCCTCTGAATCACTTGCCTCTGAATCCAACTGCTTCCACATCCCAAGAAAGCCAGGAGATTAGACTTGAGCACAGTAATCCAGATGTGGGCATATCAAGGTCTTATAAAGAGGAATTACAATTTCCTTATCTCTACTTGTTAATGTGTTCACTAGTCAAGTAATCTTATGAGCAACCTTAGCAACATGTCCTCTAAACTTTAACTCTCTGTCTACCACCATCCCTAAATCTCTAGTTTCATCTATTTCCTGGAGTACAGTGCCATCAATGAGATGAATAGCTTGTAATCTATTTATTTTCAGTTTTTCATTAAGTATTCTACTATATATTTTGTAGCATGTATTCAATAAACTAATACCTCTGTAATTAGCTGGTTTTATTTTATCCCATAAATTAAATTTATGGGATAAATTTCTTGACACACATTCATTATCTTTATTTTTATGGGATAAATTATTGGGATAATATATGGATAAATTTCTTTACACACATTCATGTGTGTGTCAAGAAATTATATACTTGGTTTAATCCTTTATCCAAGTGTAAGCAAACAGAGTTAACACCTGAAGTATTTTCAGGACTGGGGCAACTCGTGGTAAAGGTGGTATGACTTCACATCACTTGCCTTAGTAGTATTTATAGTATAACCAAGTGAAAAAACTTCCTACAACCTTTCTCTAATCCAGAGTAATTTGTTTTATCCCCCTTTTTTTTTTAAATATAGGTATCACTATACTTGTATTCCATTCTATTGGTATTCATTCATTTGTATATATTTTATTTAAAAATTTTAATAATCTTTGATGAAATTTTTTCCCAGCAAATTTATAGTTTGTAGTTCATCCCATCTTGTCCTGCTGATTTGTCATTTTTTATTTTTATTCAGGTTGTCCTTTAATTCTTTCATTGTTATTATATCATTTAAAGTATTTTGTAAGTTTCTGGTGTAATTTTTTTTAATGCCAGTATTATCTGTCCAAAGATCTGTAAAGTAATCCAAGAATTCTTTACATCTATTTAGCAATTTATATTTGCAGTTTCTTTTATATCTGCATTCATGTGTGTTAGTATTTTATATGCATTGGGTCTTATTTTGTCATTTTCTAGATTTGATACAAATTTTTCCAAACTTTCTCTGTCTCTCTGGTTTCTCTTTTGGCTATTGCTCGTTTTTTTTATATTCAATTTCATCTTCTTGTTTTTTGCTACTTAACCATCTTTTAAAAGCCAACTTTTTATTTTCAATTATCGTTTTTCATTGTCCCATATATGTAATTTTTTATTTTTATGATTTTTTTTTGTGTGTTCCTAGACTTTCATATGATGCTGATGGAATAATTTCCTTTATATTATTCATTCTTTCTCAATGTCTTCATTATCTTGTATTTTTTCGAAGTAGTTATTAATCCTCTATTGGTATAAATTTCTTATACTTGAATCATTTAGTAGTCTAACTTTGTAATTAGATTTTGTTTCTCAAGTTTCTTTATTTTTTTGTAGCCAGTTTGATGGAAACCTTAGTTTTGCCTATACTAAATAATGATCTGTGTCAATTTCTAGTCTTCTTCTAACTTTAACATCTAGGAAGAGGTTTGCTGCTTTTTCATTTGCTATAAAGTAGTCTATTATTGATTTTTGTCCTTTTGCACACCATGCATATTTTTATGTTTATAAAATTCTTCCTTTTTATTCATTATTTTTAAATTATTATATAATCAATGAGTCGCTTTCCATTTTTGTTCACTGTTGGTTCTCCAAATTTTTGTATATTATTGTTAATTTTTTTCATTCCTATTCTAGCATTAAGATCTCTGGCTATAATTATATGATCTGTTTTATTTAATTTTTCATATATTCCTTGTAACTCTTTGTAAAAGTAATAATTTTCTTCTTTTCCTTCTTCAGGGGCATAACACTCCAACAACTGTTAAATTTTCTTTATTTAATTTTAATCGCACTTCTAATATTCTTTCATTCCAGTATGTATAAGGAGTTAGTTTTGCTTTAGCTGATTTATGAATCCAAATCATTATACCAGCTTTTGCATGTATTTGTTTGTCCATTCCACTATATATGATATTGTAATTAGCTGTTTCTTCTGTTCCTTTAAGTTTCTTTTTTGTTTCTGTAAGAACTGCAATTTCTATATTTCTATATTTTCGTCGTTTAAAATTTTATCCAATTCTTTTTTATGTGCTTCTAATGTTCCATGTAGCATATTTCACCACATTTTTCTTTTTCCAAAGTTTCTTAACCTTTTCCAGTTTGCAGTCTTTTCCCATGTTTTCTGTCCAGTTTGAATTTCGTTGAGACTTGAAAGTAACATATGTTTCCCTACATCAAGTGACTAGCATGACGATAGGTATCCTAATGGTAGGACTGCCACCTTAAGACAACTAGGCTTGCTTTTTTTTTTTTTAATAGATAGTGGAAACTACAGTTTGAGAGGAAAGAGTCACTCCTTGCCCTTGAATTGCTCTAATAGCACTGGGGGCAAGGGTTGGGGGAGTAAGAAGGAAGAAACAGTAGAAGACCAGTCTACACATATGATATACCAAGCGTATATTGTAAGAAGTAAGATCAGGTCTAGCTCGGGTATCTCAGGTTTGCCATGCCCATACTCACAAATGTGAGTCCCTGAGAGCATTAAAGTTCTGTATTTATTAACTCTCTTTGTGTTTCTTGTGTGCAGCTTTGAGCAGGAATAAAATGGTGGTGAAACATAAAATGGCATGAAAGACGAATGCAAGTGGCATGTATTTTTCGAATATGGTACGATGTCGTGAATGCAGTATGTATGCTTGGGGAGAGATAGAAGATATTTATGTGGAGAGGATTAATAAGAGAGAGAGAGGAGAGAGTTTGGGTGTGTAAGAAGTATAACATATTTATGGATTATGAGATATTATTAAATGTAAGCGGTAGCAGACAACAGATTGTGGATGTAGCTATGGGAGTAAGCAGAGTTGGCACTACAGCTGAGTGCTTGAATGGTAACAGTAAGACAGTGGGCAAAAGTGGCAATGAGTTAGCAATGTTGATTGGTAAGACAGTGTGTGTAGATAGTGGCGAGTTAATGGCAAGACAGTGGATGTACAAGGTAGTGAAAGTGATTTGCGCAAATGGCACTGAAAAACTAACTGAAGATATGAAAGTGGAGTTGGTAAAGACGATGTGCTAAACTGTATTTCAAAAGAGAGATGCTTCAGCTGTGTTATTCCCCACTCATATCCAACCTATATATTAATAGTTAGTCATCGAATATAACAATATATATAATATAATATATAAAGGGCAAACTCGTATAGGTAAATATGCATGACTTCTCCATTACTTCCAACTTAGTATCACCACCTCTGGGTCTGGCTCCCACTGAAGAGACCTCAATAAAAGTCAAAACCGGTCTGGGCAGTGGCCCTTCCCTTAATGCATAGCATTATGGGAGATACTAAGGCAAGTGATGAGAACTTATACCACCTTTACCACTAGTTGCCTCAGTCCTGAAAGTACTTCAAGTGCAAACTTTGTTTGCTAACACTTGGATAAAGGATAAAACCCAATATATAATTAGTAGCACAGCCAAGGGGAAAAACTTTCATAAAAAAAGGAGTTGAGAAAGTAAGCAAAGATTATGAATTAGTAGAGTTGTGTGAGGAGAAAGGAGTTCATTTTGCGAATGCATGGGATGAGTTTGAGGGACAGATAGAGCTGTATAAAAGATTTTTTTTTTTTTTTTTTTTTTTTTATGTTGAGCCCATACAGAAGAAGTTGGTTGATCAACCCACAGTACTGTGTATGGTAGTCGGTTGGGAAAGAAGGTACTTATTCACATTTCATTTAAATGACATTGTATTGATATTGTATTCCTGGGGTGAACACAACAGGGAGGAAGACTGTTCCATAGTACAGCAGTTGCAGGGACGAAGGAGGAGAACAAGAAACTTGTTCTATATGTTTCAAGGTGCACCATGAAGGGATGTTGAGCAACAGCTGCAAGTGGTCCAACGAGCTTAGTACTAAATGGAGGAATTATTGATGCTATTTTAGATGAACATTTTCCATGGAAATATTTGTGGAATACACATAGTGCAGAAACCAATTGTCTGTGCGAAAGTGGGAGAGTGAGTTGGTAAGAGATGGGTCATTTATCAACCTAATTGCTCTCCTCCACTTTCATGTCTTCAGTTACTTTTTCAGTGCTATTTGCGCAAATCACATTTTCACTACCTTGAGTCAAGCATTCTGAGGTCCCCACCCCATATGTGAGTGCAGTATTCAATGGCTGGACGGATTTGTGATTTGTATAAGGTTAACAGCTATTCAGTGGTGAAGTAACATCTCAAGCAAAAGAGAAATCCTAGATTTTTAGAAACTTAGGATGCAATGGTTGTGATGTGTTTATGCCAGGAAAGGCTTGATATCAAGGTAATTCTAAGAAGAGAAATCTCAAATTGTCTGGAAATTTGAGTGCTGTCAAAAATAATACGGAGAAAATGGTTCTTTTTTATTAGAAATAAGACAGTATTGAGTTATATTAGCATTGAAATTGACGAGGTTATCTGAACCCCATTGGAGGATGACTTGGAGATCAGAATTGAGGGCAGTGGTAGTTGATGTTCTGTATTTTGAAGTGAGTTGTGTAAAATAAGGTTCATCAAAAGAAAGGGAAGAGTGAAATGTTCTGTTATCTGCAAAACTGTGTATTGGGTTGGAGGTCAGCTGAAGTAGGTCATTGATATATAGCATCAAGAGCATTGGTGAGAGGACAGAACTTTGGGGAACCCCAGCATTAGCTGAATGGTATTAGAAGATAAGAGATGGGCTACATCAGAATAGAAATGGTGTGAGTAGTTGTAGAAACTGTTGCTGCAAGAAAAAATGACTGAAGTGAATATAACACCTGAGGAAGCAAGAGGTGTTGTGATGAGGAGCAGGAGAGTATAGTAGGTAAGTTTGTGAAGGGAGAGGTGAGTTTTATGAGTGAAGAGAATGAGAGAGAAGGAACACAGATGGGAGGGGTGGACAGGAAGACCCTACATGAAAAGTGTAGATGAGTAGATGTGTGAGTGAGTAAGAAAGGATTAAGATGGTTAAGGATGTAGGGGTGACATTTAGGTCTGTTGGAGTGGTATAATATCAGTGATGATAGACAAGAATGGGGGGGGGGGAGTCATATCCAAGAAGTAGAGTCAGTGGGATTTGTTATATAAACAGAAAGCTAGTGTGTATGTTTACAAATGCTAGACATAATTGACAGTAAGGGGTATGAAATTGTAACACTGACAGTTCATTTGCTCAAAAATTGTCAGTTTAAGTGAGACATGGCTGAAAGAGGATGACATTCTGACAGGAATAGGAGAGATATGTAGTCTTTTGTCAAAACAGTCACGGCAAAAAGAGAGGAGGTGTGCCCTTCTAGAATTGAGATGAAAGGAGCAAATATTAACAGTAGTTTTGAAGCAGTATGGTGTGAAGTGAAGGTGGTCTGGATGAAATGTTTAGTAGAATGTTGCTATACACCTGGTGATGTGAAAGGCCGTGAGAAGGAAATGTTTAGCCAAATTGGTCTGGCTAATAAAAAAAGAGTGATCATTATGGATGATTTCAATCATGGTAATATAGACTGGAATGAAGAGATCAAGAACCAAAGAGAATGAATATCTTGAGTTTTAAAGAATAACAACCGTAAGCAGTACATAGCAGAGTCTGCACATGGCTTGAGGGTCTTGGATTTGACTATCTCGTCAGAAGATGTAAATCAAGTGTCACATCTTCCTCCAGTTGATGAAAGTAATCATGAAGTGATCACTTGGGTGGTGGCCAGCCATATCAGGACTTTTGCGAGAAAAGGTTATATGTGGAACTACCGTATTTCCCCGAAAATAAGACCGACCCAAAAAATAAGTTCTAGCATGATTTTTCAGGATGCTCGTAATATAAATCCTACAACAAAAATAAGCCCCAGTTAAGATTGTCAGCCAGACAGACGCATTTAGTACATCCATTGCAACACACGACGGACGTATTGAATTATAAAATAATAATATTAGTATATAATTAAATATAAATAAATAATATTATTGAAATTAATACTTAAAAATTTGTAAATACCCAAGCGGATGCCTTTGGACGAGAGGTAAACGACTATGTAAACAGATGAACTCAAGACTTACTGCCAAATTACCAATTGGAGTACAGACACAACGCATGAATAATGTGCGCACTTGATAACGAATGGACATGGTTGTGTCTAATATGAATCTTCATAATTCAATACGTCATGTGTTGTAACGGACGTACTTAATGCACTCGTGTGAAATAAAGAAACGTTTTTCTGAATTTTGGTGACTGCAATTTTTCGTCGCTTCATTTTTTTTTTTTTTTGGCAACAAAAATGACCATTTTTGTTGCCACTCCTGTCTCGTAAGTCTTCAATTAACACTTGATTTAATGAAAGATTTAAAGGGAATAATATTTTGATCCCCAGACAAGATGAGTGCAAAAAGAAAGATCTATTCTGTCGAGTACAAGAAAGGAATCGTGGAGGACTCCCAGGGCAAGAATCTTACGGCTTTCTGCAAAGAGAAGCTGGATCTTTGAATGGTCCGAAAATGGCAAGCAGAGTACGATAATCTCAGTCAACAGGTGGACAAGGGAAATGCTAAGAAGCGCAAGTGTATATCAGGTCGGCAACCATTATTTCCTGAGCTGGAAGACATCATCTGTGAATGGATTGCTGACAGGAGAGCAAAGGCTTTGGTTGTGCGCAGGGCTGATATTCAAGCATTTGCCCATGCAATGGCACCACAGTTAGAAATATCCCCAGAAGAATTCAAAGCATCACAACACTGGCTGGATGGCTTCCTTCAGTGATATGAACTGTCTCTAAGAAGATTGACACACTGTTCAAGCTGGAAGATACTAAAGTTATTAAATGTGCACTTGCATTCAAGTCCTTTGTTGATGGCATCAACTTTTCTAAATACCAACTCTCCAACATGATTGCTAGATGAAACTGCAGTGTTTATGGGCCAAGGATCTCAAACAAACTGATCAGAGGGGTATCTCGTCAATCTACATTCCCTCCACTGGTTACGAAAGTGCACGTGTTACCTGTATTTTGGCAATTTGTCTGAATGGAATGAAAGCCCCACCTCTAATCACCACTACGGGCAAGAAAGATAAGATTGAATGTGTTTCAAACATTTACCGAAACCAAAAAAAGCCTGATGCACACAAGCAGTTACAAGGAAGTGGGTCGATTTAATGTTGCCACTTGTTTTACGAGGTGGCCAAAGAGGTCTGTTAGTCTGGAATTCAACCAGCACTCACCGCGCTAAAGACATGAAGAACATCCTTGCAGACAGAAGAATAGATCAAATAATGATTCCCGCAGAAACGACTGCCTATCTCCACATTCTTGATATTGCAATAAACAAGCCATTCAAGGACCATTTGTGCATGGAAATCAATGACTACATTGAAAATCGAATGGAGAGAAATCAGCGTGGAAACTTTGTGAAGCCTAGTCTGCAGGAGGTCGTGACTTGGGTGAAGAATTCATGGGATAAAATCACTGACTGCTGTGCTGCAATGCACTACAAACAGGCTGCATGGACAACAAGTGCTCATTTAAGGAGAGCTCTATTGCTGGACATGAGAGATTGGGGACAATGGTTCTACGGGAAATGGAGTCGCAAGAAATTCAGGCTGGAATTCGGGGTTTGGAGAGTTATGACAATGTTCCAGAAGAAAAAGACATGACTGTATTTGAATAAATGTAGATTTTTGTACATGAAAAAATAAGACATCCCCTGAAAATAAGCCTTAATGCGTCTTTTGGAGCAAAAATTAATATAAGACCCGGTCTTATTTTCGGGGAAATACGGTATAAGGTGGGTGATTATGATAAACTCAGAAGACGGCTGAAAGCGATATCATGGAATGACGAATTGGACGAGAAGGAAATCATTGCTGCTTTGTCTCTACTCAGGAAGTATCTGGCAGAAGCAATGACAGAGTGTATTCCAAAGGTCAGGAGATTAAATAAAGCAGGTGTAAAACGGATGACTGAAGAGGTGAAGCATGCAACCCAGAAGAAAAAAACATTGTGGAGTTGGTACAAAATGAGTGGAGGTGATCAGTTATATGAGGAGTATAAAGAGCAAGAAAGAAAGGTGACTCACTTAGTAAGGGCAAAAAAAAGTGTGGCATGAGCAGCAGTTAGCAAATGATGCTAAAAGAAATCCCAGGGAGTTTTTTTTTTATATATAGCCAGTAGAAGGAGGAATAATTATGGGAAGATGTTAGTCAGTGATAATGGGAGAATGATAAACAGAGGAGGAAATAGTAGAGGTGTTTAATGAGCAACTCATTAAAGTACTCATCCTTGTGATTGTAATGTAATGCAGAACTTGAGAGCAGTGGGAATGGGGGGAGAGGAACCAATGATGGTGAGTGACTGAGTGAGCAGGAGGTATATGAGGAAATTAATAAACTTGATATCAACAAGAACCTGGGACTTGATTATATTTCACTGCATGTCTTGAGGGAATGTTCCGGGGAGTTAACAACAGCTTTAGCTTACAATTTTAAGATGAGTCTTAGATTAACCCAAGTTCCAAAGGAGTGGAAAGATGGCAAAATTGTTCTGCTTCATAAAGGGGGTGAAAAGACTAAGGCTTTGAATTATAGACAAATCTGATAGATTGGAGTTGTGGTCAAGGTGTTGGAGAAGCTAGTTAGACAAGGATTCGGAACTGGATTGACAGCAGTACAATTGTCTTTAATGTACAGCATAAGTTTGCTAAAGAAAATGTATTTTTGCATTCTGTTCACTTATTATAACAAGGTGACGAATACATTGAACAAAAAGTGTAAAAAGTGTAACAACACCAGAAATCATTTATCAAGTGCACTATTATGGTATTGGATGACCGGTGAGTCAAAGTGCGTGAAATTGCTGAGAATATAGGCCTTTCAAAAGAATGTGTAGGATATATTTTCCATGAAGAATTGCAAATGATAAAGCTATGTTCAAGATGGGTGCCATGCTTGCTCACAGCAGTTAAAAAATGCACTCGCATGAAAATTTCCGAACAGTGCTTGGAGCGTTTTAACAAGAATAAAACTGATTTTGTGCGTTGATTTATTACTATGTATGAGACTTGTATTCACCATTACACACCAGAATCTAAAGAGCAATCAAAACAGTGGACAGAAGATGATTGTTCAGTGCTAAAGAAGACAAAGTCGGTTCTAGTTAATTCACTGACATATTTGGAGTGCATGGTCTGATAGGCCTGTTTTACTATAGTGAAGGAATATAATGTGCCATTTGTGTTTGTCTTTCTTTGTTGGAATTGTGTGCCGTGTAAGTAAACAAATTAAACGCTTGAAGTAACTTCATGTGACTTTACATACAGTTTAATTTGTAACCAAGTGAAAAAAATAATTTCAATCAACTATCATTACACCACTTTACACAAATCTCGTTATCTTTTTCACTCAATGTATAGAACTTGCTGTTTGATGCTAATTAATTTCTTCACTAGTTCCTATCTTTCTGATTCTTTTACCCATGGAACTGTCCCAAGCTGATTTCTAAGATTATTATAATCACCTGTGTTATAATGTGACATAAATTCCTTTCTTCTTGACACTTCCACATGTCTACTCGTCTCCCAGATCAA
Source organism: Typopeltis vanoorti (assembly GCF_054136105.1). Taxonomy (NCBI): domain Eukaryota; kingdom Metazoa; phylum Arthropoda; class Arachnida; order Uropygi; family Thelyphonidae; genus Typopeltis; species Typopeltis vanoorti. Next base: position 29,246,786 of record NC_143570.1, read on the forward strand.
GATCACATGGTCACTCTCTCCAGCTGGGATCTCGGATGACATTTCAGTTACAATCAGATCCTCTGATATCAAGACCAAATCCAAAACTCTTGAGCTTCTTGTTTCTTTTACTACATGTTGCCTGAGACATTAGTTCCTCAAGAATTCCAGAAATTCCGACTATTTCTTCTTTCCAGTTTATACTGTTGTAGTAATCTCTCATAATGGTCACTCATTTTGGCATTAGCCAAACTCAGCTGCCTAAATATTTCTTGCTCTTCAAACTCTGTATTCCCTGGCCTATAGCAACAACACTAAATATATAGTCACTCCCCCTACCTCACACCATATACTCTCAAAACCAATAGTGCCATTTCTCTCCAAATCCTCCACTCTGAAAGGACACAATTTTTTGTCATTCTATTTTTTATTCCTGTCTTGGCGACCAGCGCCTGATTGCAAGTGCACCCTTGCTTGCTTACAAACTTCACATCCTAATCCCATCAATAATACACGAGTCGATTTAGGCCAAAAACTTAATGCCATTATTTTGAACTTTCTGATGGAAAACAGTAAATCATTAAAAGAAGACGTCAGCAAATTAGCAGAAGAATACAACTTTGATCCCAGAAATATTGTCAAATGACATTTTTTCGAACCCATAAACAAAAGAAAGGATAGAACGAACTTTCCACATCTCCTGATTGACACACCGATAAGTGCATCCAAATTAATAACGGCGATAAACCACAAGTTAAAGGACATTTGCCCCCAATCGCATATATGTGCTTGATCTGACTTAACATCATTTGCCTAGGAACAAAAACGGCAACTTTAAAGACAACTTGAAGAAAAAAGCCAAAATGGAGACAACAGTTGGACTTTTGACTACAAACAAGCCAAACTAGTGCAAAAATCAACTGGCGGCACTAGTAGCCACCAAGAAGACCAGTATGCAAGCACCGTATAGGAAATGTGCAAGACCCTTGCATATTCACTTCACCATCATCATCTGTGGCCTCAACTCCAACCTTAATAGTGTCAGTTACCATCTGCAGCCCACCAAACCCCACTTACTCTTTTTAGCAGAAAATAGTAAGTGGGGTTTGGTGGGCTCCCCCAGCACTATCCATTTCAACCTTCCAAACTACGCACTGTTTAGCTTGTTTCGACCAAAGGGTGGCATCTGTGCATATATGCCCCAAGCTGATTTCTAAGATTATTATAATCACCTTTCTAGGTTATTCTATTCTAGGTTTAGGTGCTCTATAAGAGCACCTAATCTAGAATCGCCCAACTTTGACCCTCTTTGGTTGAAAATATCACTTCCTCACTCAGTCCAATTCATCTGTTGCTTCTAGTGCAAACCAATCACACTGAGCTCTTTAATTTTCTCTCCTTAAAAATTGATTTTCTCCAGTCCCACTCTCCTAACAGTGAAATCATCCTCCTAGGATATTTTAATGTCCATAACCAACTGGGTTTCCTCCTCCACTTGTATGGATCTTGCAGGCAAAGAAGCTGAAACATTTGCTATCACTAATGGCCTTATACAAATTGTTCGCATGTCAACTAGAATAGCAGATAACATGAACCACTCCCCAAATACCCTAGACCTCTTCCTGACCACAATCTAGTGCTGATCGAAGAGATCATGCAACAACGCTTAAACAGTCACTACCACACGAGTAGTTTGGCATTATAATAGTGCCAAGTGGGACAACCTCATAGATTACTATGAAGACTGGAAACAATAGTTCATGGAAATGAACTATTGTTTCCAGTCTTCCAATCCAAACATATGCACCCCTATCTAAACCCTGGTTCTCCAAAAGATGTTCCAAGGCTCTACAAATGAAAAATCAAGCATACCACAACTGACTCAAATCAAGAACTCCACCCACCTTCAGTGCTTATACTGAAGCCTGAACCGAGCAAGAAAACTATCAGTGCTTCCAAAACAGAATTTAAACGGACAAAAAAAAGCACAAAACTTGCAGCCTGCCCAAATGGCTGCTGTGCCTTTTGGTCACTTGCCAAAGCAATTGGTCGTAACTTTTGCCCTACACTATTCCCACCCTATCATACCCAGATGGCTCTATTGCATCATCACCCACAGAAAAAGCTAATCTCCTTGCTTCACACTTTGATTCCAATGCCCACATAATTGACAATGGCAAATGCCTTCCAGTCATTCCAGCTGCCCAACATACAATTCCCCTTATTAATTAAAATTATAATAACGGAATTAACTCACATAAAATATTATTTATTAGTAGAATTTTCGCCTGAGTATTACAGGCATCTTCAGTACATGTAAAAAGCTAATTAAACAATAACTGACAATTCCAAAAGGCACCACCTAAGTAGTTAATGTAAGATAACTAAAAAAGGTCATTAATTTTAATTTATGTTTACTCATGGTATTTCCTTACTGAAACAAAAAATGTCCCCTATATCATTTTTGCCAGAAAGAGATTAGAAACTTATTGTCTAAATTCATCATCATCAAATTCTTGCCATGTACCCTCAAGGAGTGTACAGGATATGATAGTACTACATAAAAATTTACATCATTACTAACTTCCTATCTGCAATTTTCCTCCAAATTAGCCAATTACTTGTCAAGACTCCAACATTATCAGATTTTATATTTCTATCTTCTGAGGCACTTTTTACCGTATCAATCCACCTATATCTTGGTCTTCCTCTAGGTCATTTTCCTGCCAATCTGGCAGAGAACACTTTTTTTTTGCTAATCTTTCCTTGCCCATTCTTTGCCCATTCTTGCCAATTTCCTTGCCTGGATGCTGACAATGTCAAGTTCTTTCCTAATATCCTCGTTTTTAATATGATATTGCCATTGATGCCATCTGTTTGTGCCCATAATCTTTTGTGTCTAATTGTCTAAATTAGACACAAAAAATCTCCTGGCCCTGATGGCATTCCTCCAATTGTCCTGAACGTCTGTGCACCAGTACTGACCCCTATCCTATGCCACCCATACATACTCTATTACTCCACTGGTATATATCCCAAAGCCTGGAAATTAGCCCATATTCAACCCATTCCTAAGAAGCGTGACAAATCACTGCCATCTAACTACCACCTTATCTCACTCACCTCAGTCCCATCTAAAGTGATGGAGAAAACCATCAATTCTCAACTCCTACACTACCTTGAAGGCAGCCAGCTATTAAGTGACCACCAGCATGGATTTGATCAACAGATTTACTCTCATATATCATCCATCTCTGGACAAATGGCATGGAGAAATTTGGGGAATCTCAAGTGGTTGCACTTGAGATCTTCAAAGCTTTTGACTGGGTCTGGCACAAAGGATCTGTTCTCTCACCAACCTTTTCCTTCTGTATATCAATGACTTACTTCAGTTGACTTCCAACCCAATACACAGTTTTGCAGATGACAGCACATTGCACTCCTCCCTTTCATTTTACAAACCTTACTCTATACAACTCACTTCGACTTACAGAATATCAACCCCCTCAATTCTGACCTGCAAGCCATCCTTCAATGAGGCTCAGATAACCTCGTCAACTTCAATGCTAGTAAAACACAGTTCTGTCTTATTTCTTACAAAAAAGAACCATTTTTCCCCCTCAATATTATTTTTGATAACACTCAGATTTCCAGACAAGATGAGATTTCTCTTCTTGGAATTACCCTGACATCAGTCCACTCCTGTCATAAACACAACACAACCATTGCATCCTCAGCTTCCAAAAAAACTAGGATTTCTCTTTTGCTCAAGATGTTACATCACCTCTAAACAGCTGTTAACCTTATACAAGTCACAAATCTGCCTAGCTATCGAATACTGCTCTCACATTTGGAATGGGGTTCCTAAAAGCTCCTTGAAAATGCATGACTCAATACAGAGGAGAGCAATTAGGTTGTTGTCTCCATTTGGCATTTTTCTTCATGTTGTCTTCGAAGTTAGTGTTTTTCTTCCCTCTGGGCAAAGGCACATATATGGTCAGGTCAGGCACATATATGTGATTAGGGGCAAGTGTCCTTTAACTTGCTGTTTATCGCTGTTATTAATTTGGATGCACTCATCAATGTGTCACAAGTCACTTTCAGGAGATGTGGAAAGTTCATTCCATCCTTTCTTTTGTTTATGGGTCCGAAACGATGGCATTTGATGATGTTTCTGGGATCGAAGTTGTATTCTCCTGCTAATTTGTTGACATCTTTTAATGATTTACCATTTTCCATCGGAAAATTCAAAATAATGGCATTAAATTTTTGGTTTTTTGCCTAGATTGACTCATGTACCATTGATGCGATTAGGTCACAGAGTTCATTAGCAGGCAAGAGTGCACTTGCGATTTGGCACTGGTCGTCAAGACAGGAATAAATTGTGTCCTCTCAGAGTGAGTGATTTCGAGAGAAATGGCACTAATGGTTTTGAGAGTATATGGTGTGAGGTGTTGGGGGGGGGGGGCATGACTATATATTTAGTGGGATCTCTTACCAACTCACTCTGCTCACTTTCACATAGACATTTGGTCTCTGCAATTTGTGTATTCTACAAATATTTCCATGGCAAATGTTCATCTGAAATAGCATCAATAATTCTCCCACTCTGTACTAATCCCATTGGAACACATATAGCTACCACCCAATATCCTTTCACAGTACACCTTGAAATCCACAGAACAAGTTCTTTTCCTCCTCCTTCATCCCTGCTACTACTGTACTGTGGAACAGTCTCCCCCGATGTATATCCCAAGAATACAATATACAGGCTTTATAAATAAAATATAAACAAATTTTTCCTTTCCCAACCCACTACCCATATACTTTGCTAAAGTATTATAGGTTGATCGACCAACCTCTTGTGTATGGGGGCCCAACATAAAAAAAAAAAAATCTTTATTCAATCATGTTTCATTGAACTCATTAATCTCTTGACTGGTTGACACTATCATTGCCACTAATTTATCTCCTTTATTCCTGGCATTCATATAAAGAAACATCATCATTGAATTGTGAGTATTTCTTTACCTATTATTATATCCTCCAGACTCCATTTGACTCTGCATGACACCATGGACGATTTCCCCCCATCTCCGAAGTGTCTATTCCCACAAGAGGCCACTCTGGCAGCTATAGTTTCCTTGCACTAATACTCTCACTTGCTCTTAGAACAGCCCTTTGTAGATACCTATGTCTTCCTCATTCAAATGCAGTCTATGTCTTGCATACAACTCTCTTCTATCCTCAGATGCACTCCACGAATCCACATAATCAAATCCAATCTTTTGACACATTCTCACTATCATGCTATTTGTTATTGATGCTCTTCTCTTTATCTTTGCATTATCATACCTAGGTAACACACCATCTTTCCTCACACTCTTCCAGTACAAAACCTGAAGCATAAATCTGAAATCTCTTGCTACTTGATTTTCGCTGCCACTAGGGTCATTTGTACCCACAATCATCTCATCCATCGAGGTATGGAACTCGCGGTTTGCTGCTAATTAATTTCTTTGCCAGTTGCCATTCACTGATGACTTCCTATGCTTCCAATTCTTTCACCCATGGAACTGTCTCAATCTTATTCTTTCACCTTGCATAATTGCCATAGCCACACTATTATTCCTCCAGTCAAGCACTCCTCTAGAATTCTATTTTTCACTCCACAAATCATTGAATTTCATACATCACCCCCTGTCATAGTTCCATTCATTTATTGCTCAACTGCATCCCTTATTCTCCCCCCCCCCTTGCATTCCCACTTACCTGGTAGTCCACTGGTAGAACTATCATCTGTCCATTTCTAGCTCCTGCCTCTTCTCTGGCTTTCTCTCTCTCTCCTTTCACTCTATTTCCACTTGGTCGCTTTCCTGTTATCTCTTTTTCCCTTACCTTCTCAATCCCTGCCATCCTGGTACTCCTACTGTTTTTCACTCCTCCTTTGGTATGCCTCACATCAGTTAGCCTTTCCGGTGTCCTAATCTCTTCTTTTTTTTATTTATAAACTCATTTTTCATGCATTCCACTTCTTTTCTCATTCTCTCTGTCTCTCTTTTATAGCAACTTACTCTCACTTTTAATTCTCTGCTCATCATTACCATTCTCTTAATTCACTACATTTGCTCATGACACTTGTTTCCTCACCCTCGATCATGCTACTTATCTCTGTCTACTGGCGTTTGCTCATTTCCATTATACAGCTACTGAAGCAACTTAAATCTATTCTGACATCTGCAAAGTGATTCATACTGGTACTAGTAATTCCACAAACTAGTTGAAATTTAGTGAAATTTTTATTTCCTCTTGTCTGCTGAAATTCGTTGAGTGATTTCAGATAGATTTGTTTGAGTGGCTTCAGTTTTAATTTAAATCAGAATCATTTATAGTAGCAAAAATAAGCTAAACAGAATTATATTTCTAGAGTCCATAAGCCAAAATTGGATTCATGTGTCATAAATATGCTAAAATTTTTGACACATTCATTAAATTTTACAGAAATACAACTCTTGATAGAGTTCTTCGAATAACGTAAATTGGTCATAGATATGAGAATATTATTATCAGCATTACTCCATGGAATCAAGAGATACATTGTGGGAGGTCCCACTCTCACATGCACAGCTCATCATACCTTGATTTAAATGTGGTGATTGAAATGCACTCTCAGGATGCATTTCAATCACCTACCACCCTCTTTGCAAAAAATTAACTCCTCATTCCCACCTTATACAGTTTCCAGGGATGGCCTCTTGTTCTCTCTCTGTCTCCAGATGTTCTATAAAAAATCTTATCCACATTAATCTGGAAATTACTCCTTACCAACTTAAACGTCTCAATCATGTCTCCCCTCTTCCTTCTATCCACTAGGCTCTGTAATTTGCATTCGCTTGGAATCTGTCCTCATGTTCCACATTCCAAAGACCAGAAGCCAAATTCCTAAATTGTCTCTGGGCCATCTCCAACATCTCAACATCCTTTTGAAAACCAAACAATCAAATCTGCGCACAGTAATCCATATGCCTCCTGATCAAAGCCTTGTATAATGGAATCAAAACATCCTTACTTCTACATGTCAGTGCTCTCTACATCATTATTATAATCCACTGTGTTGTCCTCACAGAAATTTTGTGGACATTTAGCAAAATGTCCACAAAATTTCAAGTCTCTATCCACCATTCCCCACCCCCAGATCCTTCATCTCCTCCATCTCTAAAATATCCTCAATAATCATATACTCTGCATTCCATCTTTGCCTCTCGAATTTTAAAACCTTACACTTTGCTACATTAAACTGACATCCCCACACACTCTTTTATTCAGACGGTATATTTAGGTTCTCTTACAAAACAACTAGGTCTAGATAAGGATGTTAGAATCATTAAAAACCTCTACTGGGTCCAGGCTGCATCTGAAAGAGGAATGAGACAAGGATGTCTACTATCTCCACTTCTTTTTAATGTCTACTCAGAAGTCTTATTTTACAAGGCCTTAGAAGGAAGAAAGAGTAATCATAAATGACCAATTAATCAACTTATACTATGCAGATAATAGTGCTTTAATTACAACAAATATTCAAGATCTTCAACCACTCCTAGAATGTGTCAACAAAGAAAGCACAGAAATGAGTCTAAAAATTAGCATAAAAAAAACAAACAACAAACAAAACTTATGATAGTAAACAATAACCCTTTAATAACAGCTGACTTAATTCTAAATGGAAATAAAATCGAACAAGTGAACAAATTCAAATACCTGGGATCCTGGCTAAAGGAAAGTTCACACTGTGAAATGGAGATAAAATCAAGAATGAAATTTCAAGACAGTCCTTTATCAACATGAAACCCATTTTATGTAATAATGGCTTGAAATTAGAATTGAAATTAGAGTATTTATTATTATTATTTGACACCTCCAGGGAGTCCAAAGACTCATCGAGGAAGGGCACCTGCTCTACAAACTCTGTCTCAACCACTCAATCCACCAACTGACTGCAACTACGCCATCTGCCGCCAACCACCACCACCACTAGTATTTCCACACACAAGCACAAACATCCATGCCCACGGCGGGATTCGAACCCGCAGCCTTTTGGCTGGAGAGCAGATAAGCTAATCACTTGGCCTATAAATGATGAAGTGTTACATATGGTCAAGTTTACTATATGGAGTTGAAACATGGATGTGAAAAGCAAACATAATAACTGTAAGCCTTTGAAATATGGATGTTTAGAAGGATGCTGAAGATCCCATGAATAAAAAAGTTGACGAACAAAGGGGGTACTTCATCGTGGGAGGTAAATAGAAAAATAAATAAAAATCGAGAATTAATCAATATTGTGAAAAAAAGAAAACTGTCTATTTAGGACATCTAATGAGAAACCATAAATATTTAGGACATCTAATGAGAAAATATAAATATAATATTCTCCAGGTAATACTGGAAGGTAAAATCAATGGAAAAAGAAAACCTAAAGAAGATTGTCTTTAATGGCTCTTAATCAGAGCCATTAAAGACAGAACTAAATTTGCAAAGATGGTTCCTGAACTCCATTAGGAAATAGCACTTAAAGAAGAAGAACAAAACTAAAACATCTGCTCTACTTCTTGTAACTCTCCAACTTTGCATCATCTGCAAACAGCTGTATATCATCGTTTAATCCCTTTGCATACAAATTAAACAATTGCCTCAAAACAGATCCCTGGGCATGCCACTATTTACTTTCCTCTTCTGAGATAACTCCCACAACTTGCTGATACCTATCAGACAGTCAATCTCCAGTGCAGTGTACTAATCTCCTATCCAATCCCATCTGTTCCAGTTTAACTACTAGTTTGTCATGTGACAATCTATCAAAAATTGGAAGGTGGAAGTTTGTTGGAAGGATTAAATTAAATATATAATTTATAATCTATCAAAAGCTTTTGCAAAATCTAAATATATTACTGCATATGAGAGTGGTCTGAAAAGTTCTCAGCCTAACATTGAAAAAACAAATTTATAATTTCAAAATTATTTTTTATTTTTCAACATAATCTCCCTTAAAACTAATACATTTATTCCAGCAATGCTCCAGCACCATCATCCTGTCCCTGTAGTGGTTCTCAGCAAAATACCCCTCTACAGCTGCAATCTCCTCTCGATTTGAAGAAAAACGCTGACCAGCAAGGAAGAGTTTTAGTTTTGGGAAGAGATAGAAGTCAGGAGTCAAATCTGGGGAATAAGATGGATGTTCCAACAATTCATATTGCAGATCCCTTAATTTCCCCATTGTCAAAACAACACCTTTGTGGGCAGGTGCATTATTCTGATGAAAGATGATTTTTTCTTCTTTTCTCGCAAATTTTTTCGCCTAGTCTGGTTATAAAAGAACGGAATAATATTCTCTGGTTATTGTTTTACCCTTTTCAAGATAATTAATAAACAAATTTAGCATCCCAAAATACCAATGACCTTTCCTACTAATAGAAAGGCACCAAGTTCTTATACCAGATCAATATCTGGTTTGAAAGAAAATTAAAGGAAGTTTGTGAGATGGTGATTCATTATGTTAATCTCAACAAGAATGATAGATTAGTAATTCCAATAATCTGGAAGACCATCTGTAACACATATAGGATACAGAATATGATTGCAAAATCCCAATAAAAGAAAGCCTTAAGACAACAGGACTGTAAAGATGCATTTGATGTAATTCCACTGTAATTTTTATTTTATTTTATTATTTTTTTAAATTTATTTTTAATTAATTGATTTTTAATCTGTACATTATTAAACTAATTACAAAAAATTATTCATTGATTTTATTATTTATTTATTTATTTTATTTTTTTATTTCTGTATTTATTTTATTTTATTTACTTTTTGCTTTTTTATCCCCATAAGGGGTTGGGTTAGCATAAACAATTAACAAAACAGCTACATTTAGCTTACTTGTGTCTCTTGTGCATACGTATGTTTTCCTGATAATGACCTTGATATAGAGGATCAAAAATCGAGTGTCATTTTCTTAAGTAAATTAATTGCTCTAATAAATGTTTTTGTTCCCATAAATTCTACACGCTGAATATAAATCAGTGTATTTCTTCTGTAGTTGTTAGGATTTTGGAACAATTAGTGAGAGACTGTATAAGACATTGGGCAAAAGAGGGTAATGTTATCTATGAAGATCTGCATGGATTTGTTAAGGGGTGCTCAGGTTTTAGTAATTTAATTGTCTTTCATAATAAAGTAACATAAGCAGTTGGTGAGGGAAAAGGCATATACTACCATTTTTTTTTCAGATTATTATTATGTGAGACCTCCAAGGAGTCCAAAGACTCATCAAGGGAGGGCACCTGCTCTACAACTTTCCGTATCTACCACTCAATCCAGCAACTAAAGCGAACTGCATCATCTACATCCGTGCCATCTATGAAAATTAGTATTTTCATAGATAATCACAAATATCCATGCCATGAGCATGGATATTTGTGACTGAACCCACAGCCTTCTGGCTGGAGAGTGGATATGCTAACCACTCAGCCAACCAGGCCAGCACATTTTGATATATGCTATTTAAGGCTGATATTTAAGTTACAGCATATGGGTTCCAATATCAGGTTGGTGAATTAGACTGGGAAAGCAAAAGCAGATGGCGTCCCTCAAGGCTCAATATTGGGACCGATGTTGTTTAACCTTTTTAATCTATTGACAATGTCATTTACATTCCCAGTTCTTTAAGTTCGATTTCCCTTCCATTAATAATCCTTATATCGAGAGCTGATATCTTTAGTTCTGATGTTGAGTTTGTTTTTCTTCTTTGAGTAATTAAGATTGAGAGATTGAGTCTGTGCTCTAGTAGCTGACTTTTCACTGTCTCCCTTGTTCCCTGGCAAAAACAATGGGGACCTTGTTTAACCCGACACCGCAGCCGGCATGAAATCTCATTATGTTGTAATCATATTATTTGTGATTTAAGCCAACAAAGAGTACAATTTGGTTGGCTAAGTCTCAAATTGCTACAATTTTCTAAAATATCTACAAATGGGGCACACTATGTGAAAGTGACCACTGGACATTAGGTGAGAAGTCCCAATTAGTTCTTCACATTCCTTAATGGTGAAGTGGAAGTCTCCTCTCAGTTATCAGGCTTTGGCCATTAAGTGATCTCACTGGACACTTTCCTATATCGTTTTAATGTACAAATTAAATAGCAATGGCAATGGACAGAGTACTGGGGCATGCCACTAGTCACAGACCTTCTAGTGCTCTACTCCTGAATAAACTAAGCTCTGATATCTCTTCATCAACCACCCTCTTATCCACTTCACCAACTTTATATCCATCTGCATGTACTGTAATTTTTTAATTAGAATTCCATGTGGCATCTTGTTAAAAGCCTTTGAAAAGTCCAGCAGTATCACTGTGAACTGATTACTTTTATCCAACTCAGCTGTCGGCATATTATAAAATGTGAGCAAGTTACTATTTCGCCTGACTTAGTTACCTCCCTACCATCGGCAATCACTAAAATTATTCTGCCATAAACATTTCTTCTTTTTAGTTGCAACACAGTGAAAGAACACTTTGTGATGATCGTTAGCCTGTACTGTTAATTTCCTTTCATACTCTGGTTACCCTTGTTCCTACTTGATTTATTCTCCTCACTCTAGTTTGCAGTCAGCCATTACTTCTCTCCAACACTGCTTTACCATTTCCCATGCACTTTCACATGCCACTTGGTACTGATCCAAACAATCTCCTAAGCTTATCATACTTACCAGCCCTGTAATTTCACACATAACCCCCCCCCTCTTCTTAACTGAAAATTCCACACATTTAACTACCTCATAGGTCAATACCATATGATCACTCCCACCACTTGGTGGCAATGTAGTCATATTGATTATAGACAAATTCACCATTCCATCATATGGTGAGTCAGGTAATTATTCCTTAGTAACTGCATAAATTCCATTTCCTTCCTCTCATGTGTCCTTTCCTCTTTCCAATCTATTTATAATTACCCAGCCTCCACTCATTCAGCTTTTTATGCCAATGCATACTACTATCCCCATTATCCTTTACATACCCCAGTCCCATAAAAGCATCAGACTGTATATTTGGTTCTGCTGGCCACTATCTCATACCAGATAGCCTCAAATGTGCTATTTTCACTGGCCTGCAGCTGCACTTCTACTCTCTTTGGTTGCAGTTCGGCCATTATCAATAACACCCCCCCCCTTGTTCTGAAGGTTCCTGGCATTAGTGTACATAAAGTGTAATAACCTCTTAGGCCCACCACTGTCCTTATGTTTTATACTAACTGTCTTTCATTCTTGTTTGTTACAATAGCACTAACTTAGGCATTTTTTGCACATTCTTACCCTTGACTGCCTCAGTGGTGTCCATGCACTCAGTCAACAGCTTCTCCCCTAAAAGCTTTAGTTTCCCTGATTTTGCATACCCACTTTCACGTCATTGAACAACAATACTTTCCAAACTCTGAACACCAAATCCATTCAGATGCAAACCATCCTTCTTGTATAAGTCCTTTCATCTCTTAAACTCTACACAAATTCCACATCATTCCTCCTTCATAACCTATGCATCGACTCATTTGCTATTATGGCTCTCTTTCTCAGCTCAACTCTCTCATACCGCAGCATCAGACTCACTATCTTAATTCTCTCTCTCTCTCTCTCTTTTCTTTTGCTACTTTCAGGTTCTACAATATGCTCTTCATAAAGGGTGTCTCAAAATTCACACAAGATTTAAATTTAGCGCCATTTGTGCAGTAAAGTGTTGCCAATGAGAAAAAAAAGACAGCGTTACAGTTCAGGGTTATTAAAAATGGAGCGTTACACGAAAGAACAACACATTTTCATTGTTGAGCAATATTTTAAAAATAATGAAGGTCTGGCAGCTACAGTTTGCAATTTTCGTACAAAATATGGTTGCAATAGTGATTTAACTTCATCAACTGTGAAAAGATTAATTAAAAAATTCAAGGAAACCGGATCAATTAGTGATCTTATACACTCTGGCCGTCCTTCAACGAGTCGTTCAACAGAAAACATCGAAGCAGTTCGTGAGAGTGTTGCTGAGAGTCCAGGAACATCAATTCGGCACCGTGGTCTTGAATTGGGCATTTCGAGAAGCTCTCTACAGCGTATTCTCACGAAAGATATGCATCTTTATGCTTACAAAGTTCAATTGACTCAAGAACTGAAGCCTACTGACCACACACAGCGAAGAAGTTCGTTGAATGGATTATGAAACAACAACAAGTGGATGCTTATTTTTCGAACAAAATCATCTTCAGCGATGAGGCTCATTTTCATCTTGATGGCTTTGTTAATCAACAAAATTGTCGCATTTGGGGTTCAGAAAATCCACAAGTGATTGTTGAGAAACAAATGCATCCACAACGTATCACTGTTTGGTGCGGATTTTGGGCTGGAGGCATCATCGGTCCATTCTTCTTCGAAAATGTGGCTGGTAAGGCAATAACAGTTAATGGTGCTCACTATCGCGACATGATAATCCAGTTTTTTGTGCCTAAATTGCAAGATATGGATGTGGACGACATGTGGTTTCAACAAGACGGTGCCACATGCCATACAGCCCAAGAAACAATTCAATTACTGCATGAGTTATTTTCCTGGTCGTGTAATTTCCCATTTTGGTGATCAGAATTGGCTGCCCAGATCATGTGACTTAACACCGTTGGATTTTTTCCTTTGGGGTTTTTTGAAGTCTAAGGTTTATGCCAACAAGCCCATGACCACCCACGCCTTGAAGGAGGAAATTGAGTGCTGTATCAACGAAATTCAGCCACATTTATGCAAAACGGTCATGGAAAATTTCGACAAAAGTGTGCGTATGTGCCAGCAAAGCCATGGAGGCCATTTACCCGATATGCTATTCCATGCATAACCCTATACTGTATAATTTATGAATCAATAAGAAATTACAATTTTTAATTAAAATCCTGTGTTTTCTATCAAAATTACTTCTTGCATGAATTTTGGGACACCCTGTATATGTATATATAACATATAAATGCTCTTCTTTTTTTTGCATATATTTTCCTCTTCTCACTAACCTCAAATCCTATCCAGAGTTTTGTTGATGGACATGCACTTCATTCTCTTCTTCACTTGCCAAACCATGCATAGTGTTTTAAATGATTAAGTTTTGAAATATCCATAACTAATATCTTAAACACTTACTATTCTTCAGTGGTGAGATATTTCTTAAAAGAAAGATATCGTCTCACTTTCCCTTACTTCTGAAAACATACGGCTCTTATGTCAAAAAAATAATCTTGCCTGAAGATCAGTAGTATACTATCAAAAGACTGACTTATACATCACATCTTTGCCCTCCTCAAGGAATTATTTCAATTCCAAATCTACCCAACTTTAAAATGCTGTTATGATATTTAGGGTGGCACACCAGAATCCTTCTAATGCTCGATGCTATACATAAGAATGCAATTTGCTTCCAAATGACCCTTTCATTCTCACAGACACTGGCTCTGCATTGTTTTTTCGACATACATTTTTATGTGTGCCATTCTAATGAACTGGCCATCACCCCTACTCAACTTTAATCTAAACATGTAACCATACAAGCAGATGCCAGTCAATATTCATATATAGTATAAGAAAACTTATCAAACCAATTTTTCATCCTCCTCTTATTCATTTCATCTACCTCTGTTCTTTGGAACAACCTTCTCTATACTGTTTTCTATGGATACCCTCCAAACTGTTCAATAAACACATTAACAGATTCCTTCTATCTTTCTAATCACCTGTTCATCCAGTTTTTGTTATAAATTTTGCAAGCTCTTATGTGTGGGACTGATATAAAAAGAATAATAATACACAATAATTATCATAATAATAATAATAATGGTCTTAAAAATAGACCAATGCAGTATATAACTAGTGACTCTTCTTCTTCTTCATTCCTAAAGAAACAGTTATACCAAATAAACTGTCCTAGAAAAAGAATGCGAGAAAAGAGGGTGGCAAGATTAGACCAAAATTTGTATTGCAGAAACAGAACTGTGTTACTGTGAATTTCCAGCTAATTTCCTATTATAAGTCTTCCACAACATTTTTTTTTGCAAATCCTGTTTAATGATTCTATTCATCCATTTAAAATGCAACTGATTTATCCACCTGACCCTGGATATGCAATTTAATGATGCTTTCCTTAAATATCCCCTTACCATTTTCCATACACTACAGGCATCCCTCTAAATTTGCTGTACAATTTTCATTGAAAAAGGCATTGGCAAAACAAATTAGATTTTTCAGAATAATATTGAACAGGTCATGAAGTCAATTTAGATGTGATACACAATTTCTAAGAATGAATCAGTGATTGGGATGAATCATCAATCAGATTGTCTTCCTTTAGATATCATCAAGCATTTTTAGGGAAATTTTTGAAGCATCATCTGTAAATGTGTGAGAAGTATTCCAAGGTTGAAAAGATTTAGTATTTACACAGTTTCACCAGTTATACACAAAAATTTACTATTTTAAGCAAAAAAAGGCACCTAGTTTTTTGGAAGCTGAAGAGTTATTGTTGAGATATATTTGTATAGAAATGTCATTCAGCCCCAAAAAAAGAGAAATCTCATCTTATTTGGAGATCTGGGTATTATCATAATTAAAGGGAAGTGAAGTGAGTTCTGAAATATTTCAAACTTCTATTGTCTTTGCTATTTTTGTGAATGTTGCAGCCAAGGACTTGGTCACCCATTCAGAATCTTTACTACTGAGAACTCCAAGGATCAAGTATCGCCAAACTGGGCATTATTTATATTAGCTTGCTTGTAAAACTAATTATTTACTTCTATACCAAACTACCAGCTGACCAAGTGGAAAGCATATCTGTTCTCCAACCAATAGGGTAAGGATTTGAATATTACCATAGGTATTTGTAAATATCTTCAGGTGGTACTGAATGCTATCACCTGATGTGAGACAACTATCACACTTAACTGGAAGACTGAAGTCTTGAAAAAGTTGCTATCTGGTCCCTAGAACAAGAGTCTAAGCTTATCTAACTCCCAGCCCAACTCATGGTCAAGCATACCACGAGTTTACGATGCTCTGTGGTTAGGAATCTCAAAAATAACTAATTATTGTTATGACTAATTGATAGTCATAAAATCTGTTTACCTATTATATCTTTAACAGCAAGAACTCCAGTATATAATTTTTTTTTTTTTTTAAATTATACACCCAACCAAAAAAAGGCTGCAGTACTTATTCTACAATTAGTGCAGTGGAAGACATAAGGTTAGTAATCCAGTTTAATTTAACTGCTCTAGTTAATTTCACTCTGGAAAAAAAATTCCAAACATGGAACTTTTTTTCAATACCTTCAAACCACACCACAGTCTCATATCATGCAATGAAAATCATCTAATACCTAAAAACACTCACAAACACCCATACATGTGAAGGAAGGAGGGAATTCAAACCCAGAGAATGTTATTAGAGAGTGGAGATGCTATCCAATCGATAAACTAGGTTGACAATTTAAAGGATATGCATATCCAACAGTGCACATTCCAGTTTGCCAAAAAAACTCAGAGATTTGTTAGAGAAATCTAGAGTTGGGTCTAAAGAAATCCCCTAAAGATCTAAATGAAGAAATCAAATACTTAAACCAGATCTTCCTAAACTAATCTAATCAATTATGTAAATCGTATAGGAAAAAAAATGCAGTTTCCCTTAACAACAAGCTCCTCCATATTCATAACAACTATTAAGAATTAAAATATATCATCAAACATACAAAGTAATGTTTACAGCCAATCAGAAATCAGTGAATCTCTTCAGAATCTCAACTAAGCAAACAAAAATCAACATATCTGATCTCAGTTTGAATCTCATCTTCCTAGAGGAACTTTTTTTAACCCTTTCTTCGAGCAGTTCTTGAGTTAGTTAATCTTGGGCACAGGCAAGCAGATTTTTTTCCTCCCAGAAACTCAGGTTGTTCGTCCTGTAAACTGAAGAAAATTGACCATATAACTCGCACTATCTCAGACATTAACATACTGCATTAAGGTTAGAAATCACAAGATTGCATCATTTGTCTGTCTGCCTCTCTTCACTGGATACTGTATGATTAGTGATAATTTTGTACCAACTATTTCTGACTTCAGCCATCTTCAGCAACCAAGACTTCAATCTCCTGGTAGCTATCTTCAGCTACTGGGAGACTGAACTCTCCTTCAGTCTCCAACAATTAGATAGGATTAAAACAGACTTGTCTACTCCCTATAGGAAATAAAAGGTGCTAGAGGATTTATTTATTATTTTTATCAGAAACTTTGTCAATCATGACCTAAGGCAATGAATATCTATAGATCTTACATGTATCTGTTAATTGGCAGTTAAATCAAATAATATTTGGCCCTATTTACAACCAATTAGAATACACCCTGATTTTTAATGCTGCCATTATGAGAACACTGCCATCTGGTTGCTCACTCACTTTTCATAACTTGAGGGCAACTGCATACTCAAAATTGCTAGCATACATCAAAAAGCAAAAGCATCATACTTGCACACCACTGTTTTTTTTTTTTGTCCAACTTCTGCTTTCAAAATACCAGTCATCAATATGGCATTTCAATAGCTTATTGCCTATCAAAGATCCTTTTACAATTTCCTTCACCCTTTTATTTTACCATAATCAACTTTCAAAATATTATATATAGTTTTTAATACTATTATTATTATTAAATGATATTATGATAATATTATTATAATATTTCTGAATGGTTTATTCTACTTCACACAAATGTAACTTCATATAATTTCAATGTTCATATAATTGCAATAACACTAATGACCAAACTCACTAAAACCTCTGAAAATAGACCTCTTCTTCTAATTATCCTTTGATATCTATCAATGATTTAATTATTCCAACCTTAAATGTCATTAATATTCAGCTATAACTTAAACCTTCATCTTATCTATTTGAAAGTAGCCTTAAGGGACATTACTCAGGAATGCTCCAAAAAAAATATTAAACTTGTTATCTAGTTGTATAGTGTCCAGAAGGGCTTCAGTACAAAGTGAAAGACAATGAATAAAAAATTTATTTATACTTCAAAATAGTAGTTTATTTTCCTTTTCTGCAAATGCTACATACTATTTAACATTAAAAGAAAGATTCCTAACCTGTAATTCAGCTTCCAGTCCTAAGCGTGCTATAAGACCATCAGTAACATGTAGCTTTCTTTGGAAATGAAGCCTAAACTTATCCTATGCAAAAACAAACATATTAATAATGGTCTTTGAACATGAATAACAAATTTAATACAATAATAATATAAAAACTAGAAAAATAAAACATTCCAACATAACTTCTGCACCATACTAGTTGGTTAAATAAATTTTACTGAATTTCATAGAATCTTAGAAAGTAATTTTACTAAATTTTTGTGAAATAATATTTAGTCTAATGAGAAAGAAAAAACATGACTCCCCTACAATTTAGCAAATACAACTGATAAATCTACTCTATAATTGCAGCAATTAAGTTTAGGTAATACAGCCATCTGAGATGAGTCTTTTGATTCCATGGAGGTCTACTGTATTAATAATAGCCATGTGGGGGGGCACTGAACCTAAAATGTAAGGGGGAGATCATGAGATAAAGATATCCCCTGTTAAAATTAAGGAAATACAGTACAGAAATTAAGAACAGCGCAACTAATGGCTGAATGGAAATGCACTTGAGATAATTTTATTATGTTTGTATTAGTGATTTGTACTCACTATAATGTGAGTATAATAAAATTATCCACGAGAGTAAAATAACCAGCCTACTTTGACTTGAACGAAGCAGAGGAAAGTATAAATCCCAAAACTCAGGCCATTCCACTTGTCTAGCATTAATACATTTTCTAGGAACTATGCTGCCCAGAAAATTTAGAATAGAACTTTATTAAAATTTTTGATTGGTTTGGTATATTATATGTGATAAGAAATCATGCAAACAATATTACAAACAAACAATAGTTAACACATGATGCAATTTCATAACTTTTTTTTATACTGACAGCACTTGGCTTCATTACAAATTGCTCACATATTAATGTGAAAACAACAGATACCTTACAGAATGCAATGCACTGGCTTACATTACTGGGAGCATCATTTTTTAGACATATTTTGATCTTTATTGAAGTTTTGTTAGTAAGAAGCCAGACCCTTGGAAATAATGTGTCCAACTATGCCACTTCAGACAACTTGTGGTGATACTGCCTCATGTGCAAACCATGAGTAAAGAATATAATTTTTTTGTAAAGCATAACATACTACTATTAAGTGAACAAAACTATCCACTATTTGAAATTCAGTGTCTATTAAAAATATGGTGACCTCTATGGGATTTTGTACACTTAAAGATGCCTTCCATTGAATTAGTTATTCACCATGAAGTAAATTAATATAAAGGGAATGCTACCCATTATAGGGGATAGCTAAGCAACTCAAGTGCAGCCTATTATTCTTGCTAACTTTAAATAAAATATGATCTGATGTTAAATGTTATTTTTTCGAGGTGATACCATTCCTTTAATTAGTACATCGTTTTGGATCTTGATTCCAAACATATGTGCCTAAAAAAAGAGCTTCGCAATGGAAGAGATGCTTTTGAGCCCTACATACACGTGAGCACACAATGCATGTATAGCTTCATAGTAATATTCATGATGCTGGATCAGCAAAGGAAAGAGTTATAGAATTGATTCTAGTCATTAAGTAAAGAAACTTTGTTCAGCTTCCTTTCTTCCCCCCCCCCGGCATCTTAAAAAAAACTGAAGGGGGGGGTTTTGCTTTAGTAAGCTGTTTACATTTTATAATAGGGTGACTAGTGCAGTCATTTTTCTGAATTTTGCAAAAGCATTTGATAGAATACCACATGATAAACTACTGCTGAAACCAGGCACTAAGGTTAGGGATGGATGGTCAGTTGGTAACAGAGATAGTTGACTGATAGGGGCCAGTAAGTTGTGTATGGAATGCAGAGTTCAAAAAAAGGTAATGAGTTGGGTACACAAGATTCTGTTCTGGAACCCTAATATAGTTCAGGAGAGAAAGAGGAGATATTCAGCTGTTTGCTGATGGTAAATTAGGAAAAGCAGTATCAGGAAGTTCTAACATGATATGGTTGCAAGAGGATTTGAATAATTTGGTACTTTGGGCTGAAGAATGGGGAATGTCATTTTAATGTTACTTAAAGTTATGCACTTTAGCCAGAGAGGATTATATCATGTTTAATATATTAGAGAACCTTTGCTTCAGGAGGTGGAAGAGGCAAGGGATCTGAGAATGTTAGTGGAGAGGGAACTGAAGTTTGGGAGATACATTACAGAAGTTGTAAGGGTTACCCAGAAAATTGCTGCTGTAATACAAACAACCCTTACAAGTATGGATAAGGATGATGGTTCCACTGTTTAAGGCACTAATCAGGTCTGATCACCTGGCTATATTGATGATAAGGAAACATTGAAGAGAGAGAGAGTGCAGAGACAAATAACTGTCTTGGGACTCTGGAAAGTTGAGAATAAGAACAAATTAAGGGAATGTAAATTGGTGAGCTTATCAGATAGATACAGAAAAATTACTGTATAGGATAAGGTCATCCCTGGAAACTGATAAAGGTTATATTGTGAAAAAGAGATTTTTTTTTTTTTTTTTTGTGCATGACAGGTTGCATTGCTAGAGTGAGTGGCCAGTGCTGAATCTCTTCAAGGATGGAATGATGGTTACTGTGGTCTGTGAGTGCTTGTTCTCCATGGAGGCTCAGAAGTAATACTAATACTAATTTTGAAAAAAAAAATAAATATCAGTTAAAATACTAGCAAAATAATACCAGATGATAGTACATATCTACTGTATCTTTCTGCATATGTGTCTATGTGAATTGATTGGAGATTAATAGTAATATTCTGTGATGGCAATGGTGGAGATGCTTACTCCCTTTGGAGAATTAAATAAATGGTGTACAGAATTCTAGTTAATTCAAATCCTCAAGCTACCAAAAAGTGTCAGCTTCAAATTAAACAAAAATTGAAACTTTGTAGAAATGAAGGCACAAAAAAAAAAAAAAAAAAAAAAGGAAAAAAAAAACTTGTATTTCTAAAAAACCATATAGCTTGCAAACTTTTTTCAAATCCATGTAATACACATCATTGAAATGTCATCTACTGTCAGGAGACAAAAAAGTCATGTGTGGCACTACTGATTTTTCTTAACACATTACCTCTTATCAGTGTGGTTCCTTCATATGGGAATATAATACATTTTACATAAAATTGATATAGTTTAAACATACAGATTGTGTGATTTATGGCTTAATTTTAAGAAATACCTTGGTTTATATGTGTGAGTGAGAGAAATCGACTCACAAAAGGCTGTTAGCCTATAACATATTAGTATTAGTACTACAGGAAGATTAAATCCTGTAACCCTGCCCTAGAAACCAAATATGGAACTTTTTTCAAGCAATTTCAGGCCTACAATAAGCAAGGATGGTGATGGTCTGGTCTCACACTGGATGACGAAATTCACCTACTGCCTAAAGACATTCACAAAATATCCATGCCCACAAGCAGCATTCAAACTAACAAACAAACCAACTAACTCACTGCTGTTAGTTGGAGAGATATACTAACCACTCAGCCAATTGAAATGGCATCTTGTATTAAGAAATGTCAATGGAGCCAGCAAAGGTTGGTCGATTGGTAGAGCCTTCCAACTCTACCTGATTGGTAGAGTTGGAAGGGGATCAATTGTTTGAAGCTGTTGGCACACTCTCCCTCGATGAGTCTTTGGACACCCTGGAGGTGTCACATAATAATAACAATAATAATAATAATATGCATATTCTATAATTAGAAGATAGAATGGATTTTTAAGCTCAACAAAATTTAAGACAAAATTTTTTAAAATGAATTTATTTTAAGAAGAATACATTTCAGTCATCTGAAAAAAATCAAGGTAAAAAGATGCATATTAGTTGAATCTATTTGCAACTCACTAGCATAAACCGGCCTGGTTGGCTGAGTGGTTAGCATATCTGCTCTCCAGCCAAAAGGCTGCGGGTTCGAATCCCATCGTGGGCATGGATGTTTGTGATTTTCTGTGAAAGAGCTAGTGCTGGTAGTCGGTGGTAGATGCCATTGGTGTTAGATGGTGAAGGTTGGTGGAGTAGTGAGACAAAGAGTTGTAGAGTAGATGCCCTCCCTCGATGAGTCTTTTGGACTCCCTGGAGGTGTAATGTAATAATAATATGCACACAGTTTTCAATTACCATGCATAAATTAATCAAAAGCTATCTTTAAATGAAGTCATTTTTAGGGACTTCATTAGTGTGGTGTCTGCAGAGAATTTGAATGCGTTTAAAGCACGGTATGATGAGCTGTGTGTATATGATAAAAGGACCTCTCAGATGAGTCTCTGACTCCATGGGAGGGGGGGGGGGGGTCTTGGATGATAATAATAATGCCTTTTTGTATTTCTTGCATGTTTTTGGCACGCGAATTCACACAAATCTTTAGGTGAAAATTATTGTTAGCAATAACCAGATGTCTTTACCACAAATCTAGCAGGTACTTACTATTATTATTACCTTTGCAATTATATCTGAATTTTACCAAAAAAATTTTGTATGTCAGGGATTCATTTCCTACTTAGTCATTCAGGTCTCCAACAAGAAACAGTTCTTTTTGTCACCTTAAGTCTAATGACTCAAAAATTCTTCTATTTAAAAAAATTATTTTTGTGTTTAGAATTGAATACTATAGTTACTCCTTCCTTTCCATCAACACTATTAAATGAATAAATTAACTTCTAGTTAGTAGTCATACATATCTAACCTGACACTTCTTTGCCATTGTAACACTAATCATGATTCCTCTACTAGCTCTACCTCTGTTTCCACTGATGCTTCTATTGAGGACAGATACTGCCAATATACCTATCTTCAATTCTGTTGAGTCTGAGATTGTTCTTATAATTAATTTTTTCATTGTTCACAGTTCAAAGGAAATGCTATTTTAGTACATACTAAATACATTTACTACATTTTAGTAGTATATACTAAAGGTAGGGACCAAACCTGATGGTAAAACATCATGAGGCTTCTCTATCAGCTCATTGCTTGTTATTGCTGCTAAACTGTTCATGTGTATGTGAATGGGGGGGGGGGGGGGGGAATCCAGTTGGTGATATGCAAGAGAACTGTCAAGGCCATGTCATAACAAGGAAACATAACAAGTACCAACAGGTGCAATAAGGCAGCCCAAGAAAAATATGCAGCATACAGCATTGTCTTATAATGACAGGAAATCCATCATCATACTCTGTCCATAGTGAAGCAAGCAACAAATAAAAAACAGCAATCAATAAATCTAAATCTAACTTTGAACAACTGTCCCAATAAAGATTCTTAGATAGCTTAAAAATGCCACTAGGATCAGCTTCTGCTCACATATACTTCCACAGCTATCTCTCTCTCTTCCACTTCCAATGGTCCAACTGTGATTATTATCTAAACAGGAAGGGGACCTTCTGGTATAATTTTTAGCTAGCCTGGTTAGCATACCTGCTCTCCAACTAACAGGTCATGGGTTCAAATCATGTTTGAGATAATCTTTAGGCAGAAGATGAATTTCATCGCCCGTGTGAGACCACTGTCCTACTTATTGGAGGCCTGAGGTGGCTTGAAAAAGTTCCATGTTTGATCTCTAGAGCAGGGTTCAGATAATGTAAAAATAAATTAAAATTTTTTTTTTAAATTACAAAAAAATATATAAAACTGACAAAAATGGGGAAAAAAAAATCCTTAGCCCATCAATGGTATAAGTGTACTATAGGTTTAGTGATAACTTTTCATGGGTGGTAACCACATAAAAAACTGCCAAATGCAGTTGTCCTTCATGGTATCTTTTAAAGGCTGGTATCATGCTATTTGCTACAGCCAAAGCAATGAAGGTTATGAGATCGGTATATTATATCTGTGAAGTGTTCTTCTGGCTAGTTTATTTTGAAGAATGAAAAAAAACAGAGTATTCAGGAAAGAAAAACACTGCCACTTCTATATGAGACCAGATAACTCGCCTACTAAAAAGTCCCTATAAAGATTCTTTGCATCCTAGGCTTAAAAAGACCACTAGGATCAACTTCTGCTCATTCCACTGTTGTTGTTGTTATATAAACAAAAAGGGGACCTTCTGGTATCATTTTTTTTCTCTCCTCCTCCATACGTGACCAAGGAAACTCATCTACTGCCTTGGGAGAAACAATGCAACATATGCTTTTTTGTGGTGTTTTTGGAAAAAGATATAAGAAGAATTTTAATCCATCTAAAGCTATTAACTAACTAAATGTATTGGCTAATTAAAATACTAAGCCAATATTTTGCTTTGTCACCAAGGCATCTTTATGGGCACAAAGAAATATACTTAGCACGTGCAATTGAGTACAGTACTGTACATCAGCAAGAAGACAAATACAAACTGATTGTAAAAGATAGACCGTAAAACTGATGGTCACAGATTTCTGGAAATGCGATGCAGCAAATCTGTTCTTTGGAGAATGTTGTAGTGTTGTCGCAGATTCCAGAAATAGTCTCTCTGATTTAAATCTGTTTCTGTACAAGAGGGAGGTCCCCCTGCCTCCACTGGATCCATTGTTGTCAACCCAATTCTGGATCCTGATTCTCACCAGCCTTTCCAAAACTTTATCCACAACACCTGGACACATAGATTGGCCTATAATTTGATGCTTGAAATCTGTCACCTCCTTTATGAAGCGATACAATATTGCCTCCCTTCCACCCCTTCGGAACTTGACCCAATGTTAGATTCATATTGAAAAAATTTGTCAAGGCAGATGTCAACTCACTGGTACATTCTTCAAAATATGTAGCAATATGTAATTAAGTCCCACAGCCTTATTAATATCAAGTTTGCTTAATTCCCCATATACCTCTTCCTTACTTACAGTCTCTCTCTTCCTCATCATCCACTGCTCTCAAACTCTCCATGATGTCACATTCACAAGGATAAAGACTTGCAAAAATGCTCATTAAATATCTCAACTATATCCTCTGCAGCAGTTGTCCTTATACCATTTTCTCCGATCAATGCCATCCTACCATAATCATTCTTTTTTGCTGACTATATATCGAAAGAACTTCCTAGAACTTTTTTTTTTTGGCTTGATTAGCTAACTGCTACTCATACTGAACTTTAGTTATCCTTACCAATCAAGTCAACCCACCTTGCCTGTTCTTCGCATTCCTCATGGGATTGATTATTACCACTCCTATGCTGCCCCCATAATGCTTTTTTTTTTTTCTGTATTGCATGCTTAATCTCTTCATCCATTTCACACTTACCACATTTAACCTTCAGACCTTTGGAATACATTTAAAAACTGCTTCTACTAGATAGTTCTTGAATATCACCCAAGCAGCATTGCTCCTTTCCACTCATCTCATTCCATGCTACAGCTGCAAGCTGTCTCCTGAGCTTCTCATAATCACCAGCCTTGTAGTTCCACATATACCCTTTTCTCACAGAGGTCCTCACACTGCTGGTAATCACTTTGTGGTCACCCCCTCACCAACTGGAAGGTGATTTGACACTCATTTATAATGACATCCTCTGATGAGATGATCAAATCCAAAACCCTTAATTCTCGTGTGATCTCTGTTACACTGCCGTAGTTGTCCCTCAAAAACTCAAGAAACTCATTTTCTTTACTTTCAGTTGCTATCTCATCATCATCGCAATCTATATTGCCATAATTAAAATCATTCATAATGATCACCCTTTTCCCATTTGATTGGCTAATTTCCTTATACATTTCCTGGTCATACCAGATCTATAGCAACATCCAACGAAGTATTTCATTCTATTCACCTCTATCTCACACTATATTGCATCAAAACCACTATCACTATTTCCACTTGCATCTCTACCTTATATGGACATAACTCTTTTTCTATCATCAATAGCACTTCCCTTTTTACTCTATCTTCACAAAATACATCATACCCTTCCATTTCTATTCCTAACTCCACTTTTCCTCCTATTCACCATCTGTAATCCACATTCCCTCAAATGCTCTTCATAATCAACACTCCAGAGTCCTAATATCACCTTGGTCATTTGTCTTTGGACACTCTTTACTGTTTCCACATCACAAAGAAAACTAGGTGACCAAATCTGAGCGCAATAGTCCATATGTGGTCTGACCAATGCCTTATATAGAGGCACAACTCCTTATCCCTACTACTGATAAGGAGTAGCAGCAATACAATGTGCAGTCTTTGTAGCACTTGTGATGTATCCTCGGAACTTGAATCCACTTTTACCATCACTCCAAGATCCCATATCCCATCCACTTCCTGAAACATAGCCTCATATCTCTGTATCCCAAAGTGTAACACCTTACATTTTATTAAAACTGTTAACCCCACTCATTTATGGGGGAAATGAATCCAGGAGATCAGCAACTAGTGGTGTATTGCAGGGCTGCTGATATTTTATTTGTACATCAACGATATAATAAACAATTTAACAGGAAATATCCACTTGTTTACTGATGGTGCAAAACTGGATAGATAATATAACGGTTAACAAAAAGGATATAGAGATCCTGCAGAATGATTTACCATATTTGCCGGCACATAGAATGCACCAGCCGATAAGACGCACCCCCCCCTTTTGTGTACACATTTTTTAGGGAAAAAACTTTAGCACTGAATATTATAATGAATTTACAGTATTTCAAATATAAAGTAATAAGTAGGCCTACTTTCAGATTCTGATTTAGAAGAGCTTTCAAATGTCTCTTCATTTAGCTCTAGAGATGAATTTCTGGGCTAAATGAAGACACTTGAAACCTCTTCTAAATCAGAATCTGAGTCCAACAACAAATTATCTTCTATACCATCCAGTGCATTACTAACGTCACACTTCTTAAATGATTTAACCACTGTCTCAGTTTTCACGACATCCCATGAAACTTTGACCCACTCACAAACTTGCGAAATGCTAGGCCTCTTCCTTCTTCCTGATGGCGTAACCTCAAAATCTGAAGACTGCATCCACTTCTCCTTCATAAATCCCTTAAATGGTTTATTAATACAGAGACATCTAAAGGTTGAAGCTGACTAGTTAGACCTCCTGGAATTACAGCTAACTGAGTTTTCAATTCCTTGAGTTTATTTTTTAACATCTTCTGTACTGTGAGAACGAAACTGATTCCATACCAGCAGGGCAGGCCACAGAAAAGCGGGACTAAAAGTCCCACTTTTCTGTTGTCTAAAATCCAAGTATTCAGTTCTGCCTCAAGTTCTGGCCATTTTGCAATTCCAGTTCGTAGGCTATATTTACTGTGAGTTGCTTTTTTTAGATCCACTTCCTGATTCCTCCACGTTCTTATCATTATACATATATTATATTATTATTCAGTTGGGGATGGCTCGAAATGTCTCTGCAGCCCTGTTTCCATGTTCTTTAGCATATGCAATCACATATAGCTTGTATGCAATATTGTAGCAATGCCGACATTTTTCAGCCATAATTTGTCAAGAAATTTAGAGAACATTTAACGGCAGATCTGTGATTTAACAGCTGTGATCGTCGATGACAGTGCATGTACATCCACTGAACTCTAAGTAACTGGAATGCTCTCACACACAACAAGGAAGCGAGAAAGAGATCGCATAACTCGGAATAGAGAAAATTTCCAGAAATGAAAGTAATAAAAAACTGAGTATCGGTGTATAAGACATACTCTGTTTTTCAGACCTATTTTCAAAGAAAAAAGTGAGTCTTATACGCCAGCAAATACGGTAAATAGCCAAGCAATATAGGTAAAGGATAATGGCTGCCAGTCAGATTATCTGGGCATTGAAGAACTCACTGACAAGCAGACACACACTGATGTGATTATCCCTTTTTATAAGATTGTAATAAGGTCACATCTGCTACTTTGTTCAAATCT
The DNA here is from genome assembly GCF_054136105.1 of Typopeltis vanoorti. Lineage (NCBI taxonomy): Eukaryota > Metazoa > Arthropoda > Arachnida > Uropygi > Thelyphonidae > Typopeltis > Typopeltis vanoorti. Next base: position 29,274,823 of record NC_143570.1, read on the forward strand.
GGTTGCCTGTATTCTGGTTGCTTCCTTGTGAATAAGACAGTGGATCTAAAGGTGATTGACCAAGATCTATTGACGTATTACGTGTAAGTTATTAAAGAGTTTTATATAATTGACAGAAGTTTTTTTTTAACATACAGGAGAAATGGAGAGAATAGGGGTTGATCCCTGAAATTGTGTAAGCGGTTAGCAAGGAGTGTGCATGTGTGTGTGTGGGGGGGGGGGGAATGAAGACTAAAATTTCTGCTTGGAGAATAGCGAACTGGTGTGCCAGAATCAGTGTCAATATACTGCTGGAGAAAAAGTTCAAGGGGGAGTATGACAGGTATTGGTAGATTATGGTTAGAGTAGGTCTCCCACCATGAGTCTAAACTGCATGAAGATGGCCCCAAGAAAATAATAATAATCAAGCAACATAATCACATTTTCCTAAAATAAATGTAAATACATGAATGAATAACATAGAAACATAATAAAGTTAATTTGTCCTGCAACCATACATAAAAGCAAACACTATGTCTAAGCAATGTAAAGAATGGTGATAACACATATGCAGGGTATCACATGAAAGAGGTGCTAAATTTCAGGTGGTTATTCACTGGCTTATTTTAAGTAAAAATCAGTTACATCTTCAGAAGAGATTCCAAGTTATCTAATCTTTACTCCATTAGTCCACTCGCAGTACTAAGATATGATAGGTTAATATGACCTCTTCTAAAAAATGACTTCCTGTATTAGCTATGCACAAGTAAATTCATTTTAAAATAGCATATGTTACTTTATGTATGCTTTGTGATTTTTCCAAATTAGAGTAGTGTCTTAGATTTGAAAGGAACAATTTGGCTTCATGACTGGTAGATCAACAACAGATGCTATCTTTGGGTTACGGCAGATGATGGAAAAGTTTCAAGAGAAACAATGGAAGCTACATCTGGCATTTATTGATCTGGAGAAAGCATACGATAGAGTGCCAAGGCAAGAAGTCTGAAGGTGTCTGAGGGAGAAGAAGATTCCGGAGAAATATGTCAGGTTGATGCAGGAGATGTACAGAAATGTGAAGACAAGTGTTCGGACCTGTCTGGGAGAGACAGAAAGTTTTCAAGTAACAGTTGACTTGCATCAATGGTCAGCATTAAGTCCATTTCTGTTTAACATTGTGATGGAGATGGTGATGGAGGAGGTGAGAGAAGATGCGCCTTGGACAATGTTGTATGCAGATGACATCTTTCTGTGCGCAGATTCAAGAGAAGAAGCGGGAACTAAACTGGAAAGATGGAGAAAAGTACTGGAAGAGAAGTATGAGACTGAGCAGAAGACAGAGTATATGTGTTGCACAGCGGGTGGTGGCTAGGAGACAGACCTGGAAGGAAATGTCATCTGGAAGGTGAGGGACTTTAGATACCTAGGTTCAACAGTGGAAGAAGATGGAGAAGCTGAGAAGGAAGTGGGATGCAGGATACAAGCGGGTTGGAGGAACTGGAGGGAGATAGCTGGAGTGTTATGCGATAAGAGGGTGCCGATCAATCTGAAAAGCAAAATCTATAGGACAGTAGTGAGGCCAGCTATGATATATGCTATAGAAACTGTGGCCCTGAGGAAAAATAACATCAGCAGGATGGAAGTAGCAGAGATGAGAATGCTTAGGTGGATGTGCGGTGTGACCAGAAAGAATCGTCTGAGAAATGATTATGTGAGGGGAAACAGTGAAAGTTACGAACTTAGGAGCGAAGATACAGGAGGCAAGGTTGAGATGGTTTGGTCATGTGATGAGGAGGGAGGACGAATATGTGGGAAGAAGGGTCATGCAGATGGATGTGCAAGGAAGGAGGAAGCGTGGGTGGCCAAAGAAGAGGTGGAGGGAGCTGGTAGAAGAGGACTTGAGGATGAAGAACTTGGATGTGGTGACAGCCCAAGACAGGAGGATGTGAAGGAGACTCATCATCAACAGTGACCCCACTTAAGTGGAAGAAGCTGCAGAAGAAGAAGGAGAGTAGTGTCTTATGATGAGCCATAAGAGTTCATCTTGTATTTGCAATTATTTCTCAAGACATACCGAATGAAGAAATCAAGAGAGATCAACTCTGGAGAATGAGGCAATCAGGCATACTGATCTCCACATATGAATCCAATGATTTTCAAAGTTGAATTAAAGTACTGTGTCATTTACTAACAGAAATGCATTAAGTATCAGATTAAAACATGCAGTAATATGTTTAACATGATCACGAACACCTAAAAATAAGCAGCATCTTGTTCTGTAGGAAAAAAAGTAGTTTTCTCCAAAAATGATGGATAACTGTCTTCTAAAACAAAATGGCCCATTCTGCTGGTCAAGAAAATGGTGAGAACTGTTTTGGATAGGTGTTGTAGAAGTTGGTTATTCCCATCATGTATGAAATGGCCCTCATCAGTCCGATGAAAAAAAATTTACTCAAGCTGCATAAATCCTCACATACATTCTGAAATATTCATATTCAACCATGAGTGCAAACATTTCTTATGTAAAGTTTGCAATGCCTGAATGCATTTGAAAACAACTTAACGAAAGCTTCATTTTAGTGGATTCACAGTATTGCTTCACAGTCATGAACTCACTATCTTATTTGGATGAATGAAATAATCCCTTTGAACTAGTGAACAATATATTTCTGGGCAGTTACATGCCACTTAGTGTCTGATACATATGATATGGACTAGTCCACGAGCTTAGCACATGAATATAATACTATTCCAATTCAGCCTATTCAATTTTTTTTTTTTTTTTCAATCAAAACAATTGTATTCTCTCTTTCCATTCATTTTATCTATAAATACTTGAGATAAACTTTTTACTCAAAATAAGTCAGTGAACAAGTGCCTGAAGTTTCACACATTTGGTGAGACACTATGTATAATAAATACAATTAGCATATCTACTAATACATACCTCACGTTCTCTTTGTTGAAAGAGCTTAATAACATTTCTTGTTTCCATCCTCAAATTTCAGGCTACATGATCAACAATTATACCTAAAGCATAATAAATAAACTGTTAAAGATTACACACGTGTCCTACATTTGTATAAATACAAAAGCAATATGTTTTGTTAAACTGCACATATATTCTACTTATTGTCAAAATAAAAAAGGCAAGGAAATAATGATATTTCCACTAGATAAGGATGAAGATCCTTAACAGCAATCTTTAACTGCTTTAAAACCAGCTAGGTATGTGCAAAGATAAGTGTATGCACAAACGGAGTGGAGCAGTCTGGAGATCTGAGCTGTTGTCTACTTAAGTAGAGTTGTAAACTCCATAACACATGCACTGGTTCAGAGATAAGTGACTCCAAGAAGATATTTATTACTATCTTGGAATTGTAAATTGTGTTAACATATATATCAGTCCCATACATGAGAGGTATAATAACCTATAGCACATCAACACCATGTATGGGTTAACATAATTTGAACTAACAACCAAAAATGGATTCATGTAAAGTGATATTCTTAGAATTTAATGAAGACATCTGACAGACTACCATCTAGCAAGTTGTTATATAAGCAGGGAGAGAAGTGGATAATAGACTGATTACATGGAATTGAGAATTGAAGAAGGGATGATGAGTATGAGAGAACAAAAAATGAAGGTAACAAGTAGTATGTGCTGCAGAGTTTTAGTATTTTGGCTTATATGCTGGTTTAAATTCATTAGGTTTAATGGAATGAATACAGCACAGAGGAACAATAAAATACAGGTTTATGAGATCCTATATTTCATCTTTATCACAGATACATTGTCAAGAATACAATCTCAAAATTGTAAAAAGTATACAAAAAACATCAAAACTAATGGGAAAAAAAAAAAAACTAGACGAAAAAAGGCTGAAATCCTATAATCCTATGAGAAGTGCTCTCTATGAGTGCTGTTGTCTAGCCCACTGGCTCTTAACCTTTTAGTAGTCGCAGCCCTGTAAGTATCCTAAAATATTTTCGCAGCCCCCTAGTTTGTAGTAACATAATAATAATTAAACTTCTTTTAATTATTATTATGTTTTACTTACCGATTATAATGACAAAAAAAAAAAAAAATCAGAAAATAGAAATCAACTTTACCTAAATGTATTTTAATAAGACCTCTGTTGTTGAACAATCTCTACTAATTTGTCTATTCTTGCTTCAATTATGTTAATGCTATTCACATGCAGGTGTTTATTCAGAGTCGATTTCATTGTTTTGTTTTAATATTTACCATTGTGGAAAATTCCTTTTCACACAAATATGTAGAAAGAGAAAGGCAACAAATTTTGAATGGCAATAGTAAACAGGTGCAGATATTCCCTGAAGTCTGATGAAATGGAAATCAGATTTAAATTCTTTGTCAATTCCAGTAGTGTGTCATCGTCCGTTTGTGATAAATTTGTATTTTCGCAGTTATTATACGGATCTTAAATTCACAAATTTCTACAATCAAGTTCATTATTTGGAAAATATTTATCAAACATTTCAATTAATCTCTGAAGATGACATGATTAAAGAATGTGTAGTTTATCAAATTTAAAATTGTAATCTGAAATCATTTGCGAATAGTTCAGAAACATTTCAAAAACATCTGAATATACTCTTTGAATCCATCTATGCAGTTATTTTCATTTTATCTAGCATGGTAACAACGTTAGACTAGTTACCATGCAAAGACAAACTTAGCTGATTTAGAATACAGAAAATATCTGTCAAATATGATATACACCGATATGATGACCTGTCATAGCGGCTGCACCATCTGTACAGATTCCGACACAGTTTTGCCACTGTAAGCCATTGGATGCGAATGAATTTGGTTAAATATACTTTCACTCATTGTATCAGTTTCTAATTCTAAACAAAACAACATTTCTTCAAATATATCATCTTTATTATGGTCAATATATTGCACCTATCCCAAACAGATACTCTTGTTGGAAACGTCAGTTGATTATCTATTTGTAGTGAAAACCACGTAGAATTTTTAATATTTTGAATTAACTGGTCTTGAAGATCGTCCACAATCAGTGTAGTTCTATGACAAATAATATCTTTTGACATAAGTATTTCTTTGATTTTATTTGTTGTCGTTTGGCAGGAGGCCTAAGAATTAAAGTTTCCCAAATCTTGGGAAGTTTAACAAAATCATATCACTACTGTTCAACTTGTTAATTATTATTATTATTATTAAACAAGACCTCATGGAGTCAAAGACTCATCTAGGAGGTCCTTTTATCTCACACACATCTCATCATACCGGGTCTTAAACACATTCAAACTCCTTGCAGACACCACACTCTCAGGCAAGGCATTCCAATCATTCACAACTCTGCACGAAAAAAAACCTGCCTCTCACTCCCCTACTCACACCCTCTTTATACAGTTTCCAGGGATGACCTCTGGTTCTCCCCTGATCTCCCACTATTCGCTGTAGAACTTCTCCACCATTGATCCTATAGCAACCCCTTACCAACTTGTAGGTCTCTATCATATCTCCCCTCTTCCTTCTCTCCACTAGTCTCTGCAAATTACATATTTTCAATCTTTCCTCATACTCGACATTCCAGAGGTCAGAAACTACCTTAGTCAGTCGCCTTTGGACCCTTTCCAACATCTCCTCATCCTTCTGAAAACCAGGTGACCAAATCTGGGCACAATAGTCCATGTGTGGCCTAATCAAAGCCTTATACAATGGAACAAGAATCTCCCTACTTCTACACGTCAGTGTCCTCCTCATCATTCCCAGAAGTCTTTGTGTTGTCTTCACAATTTTGGCGATGTGACCCCTAAAGTTTAGATCCTTATCCACTATCACTCCCAGATCTCTTATTTCCTCTACTTCCAACAATATATTCTTACCAAGCATAAATTCTGCATCCCATCTTTGTTTTCCAAATTTTAAAACCTTACATTTTGCAACATTGAACTCACACCCCCATTTGCTTGCCCAATCACTCAATTTATTCAAGTCTTCTTGCAAGGCCACAACATCTTCACTACTCTTTATGGTTCTTCCCAACTTTGCATCATCTGCAAACAACTGAATAATGGTATATATCATGGGACTGACAGCAGATATTTAGTTATTTGCTGATAACAGAAGTTTAAAAGAGAGACAAGGAATGATAGTGATGTCTATATGGAAGAAAACAGACTTTTGGCTTGAACAAATAAGTAGAATTGACATTTTGATACTGATAAATTAAAGTTGTTGTAGAGCTGTATACTGGTGAAATTGTGATTCTGAATCTCATCCAGAATCTTGGGGTAAAGGTCTACAGAGAGCACACTGCAGTGTTGGAAGGAGTACTGTATAGTGTGCTGATAATAAGGAGCTCAATAACAAATAAAGAAAATGAAGTAGTTGTTTCACTGTACAAGAATGTTCAGATCACATGTTGACTAAAGTGTCCAAATTTGATTATATGGATTCCACTGATGAGGAAAGTAAGGAGATGGTCCAGAGATATGTGACTAAAGAAATACGAGGTGTCTAGAATGTTAATTATGGAGGGAGAATAAGGAAATTGCAGGATTGGGTTGATAGGTGGAAAAGAGGTAATATGACAGAACTGTTTAAGCTAGTATTAGGATTTTGTAGAATTACTACAAAAGTGATTATATACAAGTGGTTGGCATCTTGTGAGAAAAAAGCTTTAAAGCACTGGCATCTCATGAAAATGAAATTTCAACACTGGAAGGTTGTGTAAAAGATAGGATGAAAAAGGGAATAAGATGTAGATATTTCATGTGGAGTGGAATGCACTGATTGCATGTATTGTTAATGCTAGAAGTGTGAATGGGTTTAAGGTTCAATATTATTATTATTATTCAGGCCTCTGTGGAGTCAAAAAACTCATCGCAGGAGGTCTTTCCTAGGAAACACAAAGTCTATCAAGACTCATTGTGGGAGGTCCCCACCCACCTTTACTTCATGAATTGACTACCCTATTCAATATTTTTGCTTGAGAGACTAGATTCCACACTTAGTCATTATCACAATCACTCACCTCATGGGTGCCTTCACACAAACTCATTTGCTTCCACCCTAATTGCTTAAGCTTTCCTGAATTTGCACTTCAGCATGTTTGGTGAACAAAGTTCTCTCTAGACACCTTATACTAAAACCATATAGATGCAGTCCATCAGCATTGTACAAATTCTTCTTTCCATCAAACATCAACCACAAATCCTACATCGTTCCTTCTGCAGAATCTAAGTATAGATTCATTAGCTAGCAATGCCCCCCCCCATCCTCCTCCTCCTCAAGTTCACCTCTATCACATTGTGGTAGGAGACTTATAATCTTTGCCTTCTCACTCTTCAGTTTTTCTTATTCTAGCAACTCCTTTACATTCTCCCTCATAGAATACTTCTCGCCTCTCAAATCATTTGTGCCAACCAAGACAATTATTTCCTTCAACTTACCTTTTTGCATCCAAATGGCATAATTAATATCATGAATTTTTGCACCAAGAAGCACAAGTTGCGTACTTTCATTAAATACTCCCCTAATCATTTTCTTGTTTGTTTAGCACTTCTTATAAATATACTCAATTATAATTAGTATGGTTAGTAAAGTTGTTAGTGTGTTACCCAGGTATGACAACAGCATGCTGAAAAGGAGAGCAGAGATAATGAATGATATGAAGGCTAATCTATGAGACAAAATTAGCAATTCCTGAAAATTTGAAGGGAAGTTGGAATGGCTGAAAAAAAAAAATGGAATGTCTCACACTCAATTGCTGTTTGGTGAGAGAAAGAGAGAAAATTCACTGAGGCAGAATAAAATGTATGAATGTGTGAGAGAGATAACAATGTTGGTAAGGGTGGTGAAAGGTTGATACAAGGCAAGAGAGTAATTATGGGAGCCCCTCCAACACATATGTGCACTGACGTATTCTATTACTCTGCAGAATGTATCACAGAGTGAGGAAGTAGATGAGAAAAACACTTGAGGAGGGGGGGGGGGGCATTGCTAGCTAATGAATCTATACTTAGATTCTGCAGAAGGAATGATGTAAGATTTGTGGTCGATGTTTGATGGAAAGAAGGATTTTGTACAATGCTGATGAGAAACAATAATAAGGAAGATAGAGAAATGAGAGTAAGCAGACTGGGGAGAGTAGTGTGTAGCGACTACAAGAGACAGCTTTGGTGGAATGGCCTTGAAGAGAGTGGGAAAGGTCACATTTGAAAAAGTACAGAAGTATAATGATGGAAAGAGAAGACTGATGAGGTTGTGGGCTGATGAGGTAGTGTGGAGAAATAACTTCATGCGAATGGGTTATGGAACTTTTTCATGGACTGCTAGGTGTGTGTATACTAATGCAAAAAAAGTATGAGACATAAAGAGCCGAGTTTGTGTGAAAGAGTGTGCCAAAAAATAATTGGCATAAACGAAAAGAAGTTAAATGTGTCTAAATGATGATGGCATACAGGCAAAAACAGAAATGGAGGATTAAAGAATCTTCAGGAAAGAAAAAAAAAAGAATGAGAAAGGAAGCTGAAAAAGAATTGTGCCTGTTCAGGGTGGAGGTGGAAAAGCAGTACTTATAATATTGAGGTTATTTCATGTGAGATTGAAGTAAACAGAATACTATATCACTCAGAATGTTATTGTTATGTGATACCCCCCACCAAGGAGCTCATGTTGTTACAGCTGGGAACGTATAAGGTGATGACACAATGCTTACACAGACTGGCTGGAAGTAAAGGAAAAGCGATTGTAATGGGGAATTTTAAATATAAGAATATGAACTGATAGGTACGTCTGCGGGGTTAGCCTAGTGGCGTTGTGCTTTGCAACCATATGTCTGGGGAGGGAGTGTCCTAGGGTCGATTCCCGTCAACGACGTGAGGAGCTTAAGGATCTTCCTCAGCCATAGCCAAGTTAGCTGGTCTTGGGCATAGAGATCACCTTATACAGCAGGGTTTTTTCTGCCAGTTTATCTGGGGTTTTTCATCCCACAAGGTCTAGAAGAGATGTGTGCGATTATGATAATCAGTGTAGCTGACCATGAAATCATGAGCTGTGGACACAAAAGAGATCAAAGACATCAGCACATGCAGCTGAATGAACACCAAGAGATCCTTTGGGTTGCATCCAAACATGGTCAGGTTGACCACAGTTGTGATTGCAGATGTACTGGCCTTGCAGACCATGTATTGGATACAACCCACAAGATCTCCTGAAAGAAAACTGCCATGCTCTACCATAAGTAAATTTAAAAAGCAAAGACTGTTTTTAGAATCCGCAGCAGCACTCGGAAATCTACCAAACTGAAATAAATACGGATGCATTAAACTTCCCAAAATTTGAGAAACAATAATTGTCAGAGGTCCCATTTTACATCCTAAGCCTCCTACAAACACTCATAGAGGGGGACAACACCTAGACAAGACTTTAGAATCACCTACATGTTTCGTTTAGTATTGTGTTGTGTGTGTGTGTGTGTGTGTGTGTGTGTGTGTGTGTGTGTGTGTGTGTGTGTGTGTGTGTGTGTGTGTGTGTGTGTCACAAATGTTATTTGTAATCTCTGAAGGATGTCTCAGTGACTAAGACAAAATATTGGTAGCATTAAAATTAGTTTTTAATCCTTGCCTAGTGTTGTATATATTCCATTAACTCTCCAACATAATGTCCTCCCGGCATTTATACCTTAACACAAGATATATGTCTTGTAATGATCAGATACATTACAAACATAAAATCATAAAATTTTGTAATCTCTGAAGATGTCTCAGTGACTGAGACAAAATATTGGAAGCATTAAAATTAGTTTTTAATCCTTGCCTAGTGTTGTATATATTCCATTAACTCTCCAACATAATGTCCTCCCGGCATTTATGCCTTAACACAAGATATATGTCTTGTAATGATCAGATACATTACAAACATAAAATGCAGGCTTGGCCACTAATGGGCAGGTTATGAGCGACATATAACTTCTACTTCTCAACCCAGCCTTACAGTGCAGCCTGTTTCCACAGAACTGGTGCTGGCATACCAAATGAGCATTCCCACTGCAAAAGGATATCTTTATAGTTGGAAGAAATGTCAAATGGATCCACTAGGTGGTAAATGACTTGCACCACCCTGCTTATTGGAAGCCTGAAGTTGCAAATGTCATGTTTGGCCTTCAGAGTAGGGTTTCCAGTTTTCTGTCCCCCACCTTTCTTCTCCATGCAGTGGAAGTGATATTCAAAAGTCATGACAAAAATGCTTAAAGACCCAAAACTTACTCTATTTCAAAAGGGATATCAGTAAAAAAATGGTGTTGCCAGACCGTACAAGTATATGGGCACAAAACAGTCAGTAATGAGTCAGGTGGCTTCCCTGTCTGCTGGCGCATATTCTACCAGGTTTCTTGCATGGAGCAAGGAGTCTGAGCAATGGCATATGGTAGGCACTTTTAAAGACATTATGGCAAGGAAACTGGTCACTTTCTATGGGTGTCACATCTATAGAGAGTGATCAATCTATTTCCTCTTGCTGCATATCACTACTCCATCTATTCATCTGACTCTGAATCAAAAAATGAAATATACAACAAATAATGAGGCTGTGTAATTGAAAAAAAGAAACTTCTCTCACAAAAATAAGAAAGGCCAAACCAAGCATAATATTTAAAACATGCTAGAATCCCTACAAATCAATTTCACATTCACTCTGCCAACGTCTCTGTGGCATAAAAGCCAACATAAATGATGTACGTCATCATTTAGACATCCAGGCAAGGCCTCTCTTGATAGAAATCCAAACAGAAGCTACAACAGCTACAGTTTCCTTCAATGTCCAAATTACAATTTCATGATTCCTTTAGTCATAAGGGTGGCATATGCATTTGTGAGACCTGACAATGCCTAATTTAAAAGTGATCTTTCACTTCTGGAAGATTATAAATTAGGAATTGTGGGGGGGGGGGGGGTTCTGTGGGAGAGAAAACTTTTGACCTACTCCAGCTTAAGTTTTCCTTGATCTATTTAGTAACATTCATCTGATGTATTTCCTGTTCTTCAAATTCAGAAAATTGCTAACCTCTAGCTTCCTTTCCATGAAGCTTAACCTTCTGCAATCCAGCTATCCAAATCACTTCATAGGCGACATAAATATTCTCAACTCAAAGTGAATAGAGTAATTTCCTGATAACCCTCTCCACACTGGAGTTGTGGATATTATAATCACCTTGGGTATGTAGAAGTATGATTTATGTTAGGTCATAGCTGATATAAAAACGTGAACATCTCGTCCAGCTTAGTCAGGGGCTTCTTTTTTCCTACACCACTAACCAAGCAAGTTTTTGCTAAAAGCAATGACCTAATGCAAACCACACATCTACATACCCAAATTCCTGATAACCGTCCCCACTCTCTTTTGATCTTATTTTAACCACTCCTTTCAGATACACTGTAGAAGTTACTTCTCTTAGTATCTCGATAACAATTCTATGCAAGTCTTATTTCACACAGAATGTCCCCCCCCCTCTCCTCCAACCTCTCTTCCTTTCCATGGTCAGAAAGTGACAGAAATTATCCTAACCAGCATGAAGGTCTTCATTTCTCCATTCTATCCAAAATTCTCATATGCCTTCTAAGCCATGGTTCAACAAAAAGTACACCACACAGTTTAAGAAAGCTTACTGTCAGGCTTCAAGATGAAAAACTAGCTAATTATGGGAGCCGAAGTTCACACAATTAAAACAGTGATTACTGATCGGGTACAATGAAAATTCAGATGATATAATATAAAACTTTTTTTTTTCAAATTTATTTATTTATTTATGCTTATGGCTATATGAAAACTGATAAGTGAAAAGTACAATCACAATTTCCAGAAACAAATGATGAAAATCTTAACATATAAAAGTTCATTACATAAAAGGCACAACCTAATTTCTAAGGCTTTCCTTTTTTAAAAAATAGGAAGCAAAAGTAACTTGTCATAATTAAGCCAGGAACAATTATCGTCCTGCTGCACCAAGCTGCATGTTCTCACAACACTTCACAACATAAAAGTAGCTGTATCTGAGGTTTAAGTAGAGAGCAGTTGTGTCTTGTGTGAGAAAACTTGATTTAGAGGAGGCTCATTTCATACTGTATCATCATTTTCTAACATGAGGAGTTCTGCTGATACTATGACGAGGACTATGAGAGTAACTACGAGAATAAAGTCTTCGTGGTGAGACAGAATCGTGATCTGTTTCCTCCATAACCACCGCCACCATCATACCAACTACAGGTCAAGGTCCAGGCTGGAAAGCTAATTCAAGGCCTCATCCGTCACCTTGTGGATGTCCTGTAGGCCACCACCGTGAAATTGGCACCTTGGGCAGTCGTACACAATAAGAGTAATCGTCTGAGCCACGAGAGAACAATCACAATAAGGGTGATCTCACAGCCCCATTTGCCCTGGTTAGTTCTGATCCTGTTTATGGATGACCAAATCTTCCTAGGAAGATCAAAACCAGGCTGTGGAGCACAGGGACCTTCTACCAGGAAGCCGTTTGTTGGGAGATTGTTCGATCAGTATTCTCTCCATATGTCAGATATTGATGGCGGCGCAGCTGAAGAGAGTTCGCCCATGGACCAGAGAGGCTTTCTAGATTTGAGGCGAAGACTAGGTGGGTTTATGAGAGTCTGGTGTAGGGATAGGAGTGGGTTGCTAATTGTTGTATTAAATTCCTTAATCGAGGCTTGTCTTCTCCGTATGTGTGTGGTGGAGCAATATTAGATAGAACAGGCAGCCAGGAGAGAGGGATGCTTCTCACTGTCCCACTAATTGTGCACATGGTAGAGTTCAGCTGGGTGCCTATAATGTTAGTGTGTGTACTTCTTTCCCAGACAGGGGCACAATATTCTGCTGCAGAGAATGCGAGGGCTAGTGCAGACGACCTTAGAACTTCTGCACCACAACCCCAGGTTGTTCCAGCAAGCCTTGAAATGATGTTATTTCTGGTTTTAATTTTATTGGAGAAGTTGATTATTATTATTATGGGCAGCTCCAAGGAGTCCTTAGACTCATCGAGGGAGGCCCAACATCATGCCAAGAACAACTATTCAACATTCACACAGTATCTATCATACTTCACCTTGAACTCATTTACAGTCATGGCACCCACAACAGACTCTGGCAGCTTATTCCACTCATTTACCACTCTCTAAGTAAAAAACCTAGCTCTAACACCCTTGCTAACCACACTCTTATCAAGCTTCCATGGATGGCCCCTAGTCCTCCCACTACCAGTCCTATTCTCAAAAATATCTTCTGAATTAATCTATCCAAATCATCCTGCAAAATTTTGACATCCTGAGCATTCACTATTGCTCTACCCAACTTTGCATCATCTGCAAAATGATGTGCCTTTTATAGGTTAGGCTTCTGTCCAGGCTCACTCCAAGGTATTTTGGGTGAAGCTCATGTTCTACCATTTTTCCACAGAAGGAAAGGTTGAGTTGTCGATTCACCTCTGCAATGTACAGGTGAAATACTAAGGACATTGTTTTTGTTGGATTTGGCTTCAAGTACCACTGCTTGAAGTACTCTTCCAGGGTGTTCAGGTCTGTATTCAAGGTTGATAAAGGAGGCGGATTGTTCATTGTTCCTCAATTTTTTCAAATGAGGAACAGTGAAGGGAATTTTTTTTTTTTTTTTTTTTTTACATATATTGATTCCATAAAAGAAAGAAAAATATCAAAAATATCTATAAATGAAAACAACAGATAATTAGAACGAATATAAAAAAATAAAGTTAATCAGAAGAAAATAGAAAGCAAAAATCAATTTTGGGAATCATATACAAAAGAACTTGAACATGATTTCTATGGTAAACAGAAACAAATGTGGAGATTTATTAATACACAAAAGAAGGAAGAAGCAGAATTTATTCCAATATTAAAAATAGAAATAGAGGAATTAGAAAATTATTTTAAAAATCTTTATAACCAAACAGTTGAAACAAAAGTTGAGGTAAACAAACAAATCAAGAAGAAATAAATAAAAACAGAAACAAAAATTGAAATAACAGAAATAGAAAATGCAATTAAAAAATTGAAAACTAGAAAATCACCAGGTCAAGATAATATCAATAATGAATTATTAAAAAATGGTAAAGAAATTATAATTCAGAGTTTAAATATATTATACAACCAAATAATAAATACAAAAAAGATACTGGTAGAATGGAAGAAAAGTATAACAATCCCAATATTTAAAAAAAAGAGATTAAAAAAAACAGAAAATTATAGAGGGATAAATTCATTAAATACCTCATTAAAAATACTAGCAAGATTCCTAAATAATAAAATAACAAAGGAAATTAATCTATTAGATGAACAACAAGGTTTCAGAGAAGATAGATCATGTACAGATGCAATATTCATAATCAGACAATTGATAGAGAAAACCATAGAATACAATAAGAAACTATTTAGATGCGTTATAGACCTGGAAAAAGCATTTGACAGAATATTAATTCAAGATGTAATAGAAATAATGCAGAGAAGAAAAGTAGCAGAAAACATAATACAAATAATTAAAGAAATATATGATAATAATAGCTGTATAATAAAAACACAAGGAAAAATATTAGTAATGGCATTAGACAAGGAGACTCTTTAATCCAACAATATTCAATAGAATAATGGATGAAATAAAACAAAAAGTTAATAAAATACAAAATACAGGAGTGAAAATAAACAATAGAATAATAATATTATTATTATTAATATGTGACACCTCCAGGGTGTCCAAAGACTCAGAGGGAGAGTGTGCCAAGAGCAACGAACGATTTATCCCCTACTAACCGTGCTCAAACTTGCTTAATTTTGTGCGAGCCATTGGTAGAGCCACAGTAGCAGAGGCTCTACCAATCGACCAACCTTTGCTAGCTTTGGACTGGCTATATGAACTATATGAATAAGAACTATGTGTTATTATTACAGGCAACTCCAAGGAGTCCTTAGCCTCATCGAGAGAGGCCCTAACATCATGTCAAGAACAACTATTCGACATTCACACAGTATCTATCATACCTCGCCTTGAACTCATTCACAGTCATGGTACCCACAACAGACTCTGGCAACTTATTCGACTCATTCACCACTCTCTAAGTAAAAAAACCTAGTTTTAACACCCTTGCCCAGTTTCCATGGATGGCCCCTAGTCCTCCCACCACCAGTCCTGTTCTGAAAAATATCCTCTGAATTAATCTTATAGAAACCCTTCAGTAATTTGAATGTCTCAATCATATCACCCCTTTTCCACCAATCAACCAATTTCTGCAACCTACAAATCTTCAACCTGTTCTCATAAGGTTCATTCCATAGGCCTGCTATCATCTTGGTCACTCGCCTCTGGATCCTCTCCACCTTCTCCCCATCAAGAAGAAACCCCGGCACCCAGATCTGGGCACAGTAGTCAAGATGGGGTCTTATCAAGGCTCAATACAGAGGAACAATAACTTGCTTGTCTCTGCTCGCCAAAGTATTCTTCAGTAACCAAGTGATTTGATGAGCTGATTTAGCCACTTTTGCAATGTGCCCCCTCTAAACTTCAACTCCCTATCCACCAACACTCCCAAATCCCTGGCCTCATCAATCTCCTGGAGTATAGTTCCGCCAATGTGGTATACTGCTGCTAATCTTTTCACCCTAAAATGCATAACCTTACACTTTGCCACATTAAATTGACATCCATTCTCCTTAGCCCAGTCTTCCAATCTATCCAAATCATCCTGCAAAATTTTGATATGTGTATTCACTATTGCTCTACCCAACTTTGCATCATCAGCAAACAAATGAACAGTTCCGCTCAGATCCTTTCCTATATTGTTAATGAACAAATTAAATAGTAGTGGTCCAAGAACAGAACCCTGTGGCACACCACTAATCACAGGTTGTCTTTTGGACTCCAGCCCTGAATAAACTGCTCTCTGATATATCTCCATCAACCACTCTCCTATTCTAACCAACCCTATATCCATCCCCATATACTGCAGTTTACTGATTAAAATTCCATGTGGTATCCTGTCAAAGGCCTTAGCAAGGTCCAGCAGTATCACTGTATATATACCCATTACCCTTATCCAATTCAGCCGTCACTATGTTATAAAACATAAGCAAGTTAGTGAGGCATGATCTACCCTTCACATATATGTTATGCAGATGATGTAATATTAATTGCAGAAATGAAACTCAAGCTACAAATATTACTACATACATTTAATAAAGCAGCATAATTGTATAATATGAAGATATTATACAATTTTATAACTAAAACAAAATGTATGACAATATCACAAAAACCACAAAGATGCAAATTAGAATTGGAAGGTACTATTATTTAACAAATAACGAATTACAACTATTTAGGTACAGAACTAAACTGGGAAGGAAGGCCACATCTAGAAGTCAGAGAACAAGTTGCAAAAGCCAAGAATATCAGGATGCTTGAACAAAACAATATGGAAAAATAAACATCTTAGAGTAGAGACAAAACCCAGAATTTATAAAGTAGTAATCAGGCCTATTATGACATATAATGTCATAATAGGCCTGAAACCTGAAAATGCAGAAACAAGACCAGACACTAGGGTCTTGTTTCTGCATTTCTAGGGAAAACAAGACAAATGTTAAGCACAGGTGAAATGAATATGTTAAGAAAAATAGTAAATAAAACTAGATTAAATAAAATAAAAAATATAGATATAAGAAAAGAGTGTGAAATACAAGCAATAAACAATTGGGTAGCGACCTGAAGAATAAAATGGATTGAACACGTGGAAAGAAGAAGTGAAGATAGAATAATAACATAAGTCTATAGTTGGAAACCAAAGAATAAGAGAAGAACAGGAAGACCTAGAAAAAGATTAAAATATACTATAGAAGATGAAGTCTTGGTCGCAACAGATACTACATCTAATACGTGAAGAAGAAGAAAAAGATCATGATTCATACACAAAGGTCAAAGAACCTATAAGCAAATCAGTGCTATGTCTGGGATACAAGTGAGGACTCAGAAATTTATTGAAATTTTTTTGAAGAGTTGCAAGAGGGTGGAGGAGGATGGAATAAAAGATGAAGAGAAGAAGTAGGTCTGGTGTGCTTGCAGTTACACAGTAAAGAGATGCAGGCAGCTGCTGCTCTTGTATTAAGAGATGCAACAGAAGGTTGAAGAACGATGGTTGCCAGTTTAGCAGAACAATGGCAAAGTAACTGTAGAACAGACAAAGAGCTGAAACATTACATCTATGAGATAGAGGCTGAAGTAAATCTGTAACAGATGGATCATCGATGAGCATAATAGCTCTCCTCTAGATGTCAAGGAAGAATATGTAAAGAAGAATTTCCAGAAGAGAAAGAATGAAAGTTAGGCAGCATCTTTTTTTTTTTTGTGGAAATGAAACAGCAGACATCCAATACAGTTTTCATGGGAGAGGGCAGTAAGGATAGCAGTAAACTAAAAGTCCAAAGGCAATGTCTGCATTGTGGCACCTTTGAACCATCTGAATGCAGACTGCTCTAAAGTCAAATGTTTTAACTGCTTCAGGATAAAAAATCTCAGTACAGCATCCTGGACCATGCAGAAAAGGTGAATCAAACATACATAAAATGAACATCTGTTCATATAAGACATACAGAATATGTTGGTGGTTCTATAGAACCAATCTCCATACCTGATAAGAACACAACTCTCGTCAGCAGTGAGTTCTGAAGTTAGAAATAAAACTGAAGAAAAAGAGTGATTTTCTTGATTTTGCCTAAGGAAGTCATTCCTTGGACAACATCAAGAAAAACAAAATCCCTGTATTAAAAAAAAAAAAAAAAAACACCAAATAGCTTTCAATCAAGAAGCACCTCTCCCAAATGACACAGAAGAATAATTCTACAGATGTTCGCATTATTGTGAGAAGAACAATTCGATGGATGTTTTCACATTATTGTGAACGTAAATTTGTCTGATCTAATTAAAATCAAATCAGCAGATGAGTTAAAATAAAATGAAAGAAACACAGAAGAAGACGGAAGTGATGGACTTCATGAGCAGCTCTGCAATAAGAGTTGATAAGCAGGGGAAAAAAAAAAATCAAACAAAAGGCAAGCAAGTCATCCAGCATTAAAAAGATCAAGAATGCAGCATGAGCTAAAGATGAGGATACAAAGATCCTGAAAACCCAAATTGCCCTATTAATGAACATTAAAGGATCAGACATTATTACCCCAAGATACACATGGAGTCAGACTCATTGCAGGAGGCTCATACACACAGCTCATCATACTATGCCTTAAACACATTCAAATTCAATGCAGCAACCAAATCTTATGCAATGCATACTAATCATTCACAACTCTCCATGCAAAAAAACCTGCTGCTTACTCCCTCCTTATACAACTCTCATTGATGACCTTTTGTTCTCACCTGCCCCAAGACTCAGCAAATTGCATCTTATCAACCTTTCTTCATATTCAACATTCCGGAGACCAGAAACTACCTTAGTCAACTGCCTCTTGACCTTTACCAATATCTCTTAATCCTTTTGAAAACCAGGTGACCAAATCTATGCACAGTAGTCCATTAGTCCATATGTCACCTAAGCAAGGCCTTATACAATGGAACCAGAATCTCCTTACTTCTACAAGTGAGTGTTGTCTGCATCATTGCTGGAATTCACTGTGCTATCCTCACAGTTTTTTTTTTTTTTTTTTAGAGGACACAAGCAATGTGTCTTCTAAATTTTAGATCACTATCACACCAAGATCTCTTTTACCTCCACCTCCAACAATATATCCCCACAAAGTGTAAATTCTGTATCTCATCTGTTTCCCAAAATTTTAAAGCTTTACATTTTGCAATACTGAACTGACATCCCTTCTCCTGTGCCCCTTCACTCAATCTATTCAAGTCTTCTTGTAAGGCCACAACATCTTCTCTACTCCTCATAGTTCTTCCCAACTCTGCATCATCTGCAAACAACTGAATATACCCCTCCAAATCTTCCCTTCTTTCCTATTCCTGGATATTGCTTCCCCATACACAACTTGCTGATACCTATCAGATAGCCAATCCAATGCACTAGTCTAATATTCAATCCCATCTGCTCTAGTTTGACTATCAACTTATCATGTGGTAATCTATCAAAAATCTTTACAAAAACCAAAGTATATCTCTATGTATCCATCTCCCTTATCTAATGCAGCTGTCACCTTATTGTAATAAGGAAGTAAATTATTAAAACATGATCTCTGTTTAGCAAATCCATGCTGTCCATTAAAGATAATACCACTGTTTTCAACTCGATTCTGGATCCGGATTCTCCCTGGCCTTTCCAACACTTTAACAACACTGGACACATAGATAGTCTATAATTTGATTTAAGTTCTGTCCCCTCCCTTAAGAAGCAGTACAATCTTGCTTTCCTTCCACTCCATTGGAAACTGAACAATGCAAGACACATATTAAAGAAGTATGAGGCAGATGCCAACTATCTGGCACATTCCTTCAAAATACATGGTGATATATCATCAAGTGTCTTAGAGCCTGATTAACATCAAGTTTGCTCAAATATCCATATACATAAGAGTCACTCACAGTTACTCTTATACTCTATATGATGGCACATTCACAAGGAAGAAAGACCTTTATACTACGTATTAAACATCTCAACTATATCCTCTGCAGCAATTGTCCTTATACCACTTTCTCCAATCAGTGTCATTCTACCATAATCATACCTTTTTTTTTGGATTCATTAACTAACTGTTGCTCATACTGCACTTTTTGCTAACCTTACTAACCAAGTAACCCTCTTTGCCTATTCTTTATACTCCTCAATCTTGTGTTGCCTCCATAATGCCTTCTGTATCTGTATTGGAATATGTTTAAACACTGCTTCTAAATTGTTAAATAACGCTCATGCAGCACATCTCCTCTCCCCCTAACTCGTCTTTCCATGCTACAGCTGCAAGCTGTCTCCTGAGCTTCTCATAATCACCAGCCCTGTAGTTTAACATATGTCCTTTCAACACAGAAGTCCTAACATGGCTAGTAACTATCCAGGTAATAACTTCATGATCACTCTCATGACTTATTTTTCATGGTATTAACAACAACACACACAATTTTATCACAAAGATGTTTTATTAACACTCATATTTCGCTGATTTTCAACTCGGCATCATCAGAGCACAACATACTTGTATACGTGACAGTGAGTGAGTGAAACAATATAATTGCAAAAGACAAAAGATCTAAAGTCCTATTTTTGGCGGCCTCTAAAAAAAAAAAAAAAAAGCAGCTATCCAGGAGTTTTTCTTAGGACCGTCTCTCAAATTTTTGGCAAATTAATGCAACCATATTTGTTAAGGTTGGGAGAATTCTTCAAAGCCATTGCTGACTCAAAAAATAATCTTTCAGATCTATAACGACTCCTAAATAGCACGTTCATTTTCCTTCATCTAATCCTGTGTGAAGGAGTGTCCAAAGCGTGGTCTGTTGGTCCCAACTTGCCATAGTAATAGTAGCGAATGTATCTTTCATGTTCTTCCAGGCAGATGTTCACTGATCTTCCTGTTTGCCCATAATAGGCCACGTCACAGTCACAAGGAACTTCATACACTCCTGGGTGTGCTAAAGGGTGAAGTTTATCCTTAGGCAAGCGGATCAGAGTTGCCAGCTTGACATGAGGTTTGAAAGTGGTGCAAAGGCCATGTTTCAACAATACTTTGGCTATCTTTTCTGATGTACCTCTGATATAGGGAATAGAAATGGTCATGTTGTATTCTTGTGTATTAGGGGAGGGCAGAGTAATGGGCCTATGTAGCATTTTATCTATTTTGTAGGGATTGTAGCCGTTGGCTAAGAACGTATGGCGCAGGTATTGGAGTTCAGTGGTCAGAGCTGTATCGTTAGAACAAATGGCTCTGTGTGTAAGTGTTTTTAAAATGCCGTACTGTTGGACTGGATGATGATGTGATTATTTATGTAGCTATCTTCCTGTGTGTGTGTGTGTGTGTGTGTGTGTGTGTGTGTGTGTGTGTGTGTGTGTGTGTGTGTGTGTGTGTGTGTAGGCTTTCTGTAAATAGAAAAGATAGTGATTCATTTGAAAGGCGGGTGACTAATGTGTCAAGAAATGGTAAACAGTTATGTGATTCTTTTTCTACTGTAAAGTGAATTTTGGGGTGTTGGCTGTTTAGGTAGGTGACAAAAGTATCCAAAGTGTCTTGTCCATGGGGCCAGATGGCAAACACCATCTACATAGCGTAACCCACAAGTGTAGCTTGTATGTAGCTGTGGTAAGTACTTTGTTTTCAAAAGTGTTCCGTGTAAAAATTTGCTAATGGGGGAGAGGGGGGGAACCCATAGCAGTACCATTAATCTGTTTGTAGAATATTCCTCCCACATGTAAAGTAACCTGCATTCATGGTAAATTGAAATAATTCAAAAATATCAGGGGGAAATTTAGACTTGATCAAATCAAGAGTGTCTATAAGTGGTACATTGGCAAATAAGGAGGTGACATCGAAACTAACAATTATGTCTGAATCTTTTAGGATTAGATTTTTAACCAGTGTTTTGAAATGGACTGAATTTTTTACAAAAGTAGAGGAGTTGCCAGTAAGGGGGGCAAGCGACTTGGCTAAATGCCAGGCCAGTTTATATGTGGGACTATCTATGGACAATCTCTGGCCCCATGGACAAGACACTTTGGATGCTTTTGTCACCTACTTAAACAGCCAAAACCCCAAAATTCACTTCATAGTAGAAAAATAATCTAATAACTGTTTACCATTTCTTGACACATTATCACCCGCCTTTCAGATGGATCACTATCTTTTTCTATTTACAGAAAGCCTATACACACAGGAAGATACCTACATAAACAATCACATCATCATCCAGTCCAACAGTATGGCATTTTAAAAACACTTACACACAGAGCCAGAGCCATTTGTTTTAACGATACAGCTCTGACCACTGAACTCCAATACCTACGCCATATGTTCTTAGCCAACGGCTACAATCCCTACAAAATAGATAAAATACTACATAGGCCCATTACTCTGCCCTCCCCTAATACACAAAAATACAACATGACAATTTCTATTCACTATATCAGAGGTACATCAGAAAAGACAGCCAAAGTATTGTTGAAACATGGCTTTTGCACCACTTTCAAACCTCATGTCAAGCTGGCAACTCCGATCTGCTCGCCTAAGGATAAACTTAACCCTTTAGCACACCCAGGAGTGTATGAAGTTCCTTGTGACTGTGACGTGGCCTATTATGGGCAAACAGGAAGATCGGTGAACATCCGCCTGGAAGAACATGAGAGATACATTCGCTACTATTACTATGGCAAGTTGGGACCGGCAGACCACGCTTTAGACACTCCTTCACACAGGATTAGATGGAGGAAAATGAACGTGCTATTTAGGAGTTGTTATAGATCTGAAAGATTATTTTTTGAGTCTGCAATGGCTTTGAAGAATTCTCCCAACCTTAACAAATATGGTTGCATTAATTTGCCAAAAATTTGAGAGATGGTTATCCTAAGAAAAAATCCTGGATAGCTACTTTTTTTTTTTTTTTTTGTTAGAGGCTGCCAAAAATAGGACTTTAGATCTTTTGTCTTTTGCAATTATATTGTTTCACTCACTCACTGTCGTGTATACAAGTGTGTTGTGCTCTGATGATGCTGAGTTGAAAATCAGCAAAATAAAACATCTTTGTGATAAAAGTGTGTGTGTGGTGTTGTTAATACGTGAAAAATAAGTCATGAATAACCATCAACACCTAAGCTTATCTGTTAGAATCATAATCACTCTCATCAACTGGAGAGAGAGAGCTTTGACATCTCATACATAATGACATCCTCTGATGAGATGATCAAATCAAAAGTTTTTTCAGGTGAAAAAACTTCCATAAACTTATCTCTAATCCAGAGAATTTTAATAATAGGGTGTGACACCCTCTGGAAACTCGTATAGGTAAATATGCATGACTTCTCTGTTACTTCCAACTTAGTATCACCACTTCTGGGCCTGGCTCCCACTGATGAGACCTCAATAAAGGTCGATGGGTAGTGACCCTTCCCTTAATGAATAGCATTATACATGTCTGCAAGGAGATGTGCTTTGCATTATGAGAGATACTAAGGCAAGTGATGAGAACTTATGCCACCTTTGCCATGAGTTGCCTCAGTCCTGAAAGTACTTCAGGTGCAAACTTTGTTTGCCTATACTCGGATAAAGGATAAAACCAAATATATGATGTATGCCAACATAACAACTCATTCCTGGATCTATAACAAGTTGTTTCACTGATACAACGTATTAGATGTGACTACTTCTCTATACCTTCCTCGAGCCATTTCTTTTTCTTTTACCTATTCTAGAACTTTCTTCACACCCAAATGTTCTCCCTACATCCCAGGCCATCTCATTTCCTCCTTGTCTACACAAGTATTCACTTCCTCTTTATGAATCAACTTTTCTCACACTGTGTTCTCCCTGTTTGTTTTGCACACTTGTTCTCTTCTGCATTATTATTATTACATGAAACCTCCAGGGAGTCCAAAGACTCATCGAGGGAGGGCACCTACTTCACAACTCTCAGTCTCCACCACTCAATCCAACTACAATGAACTGCTCTACTTTCATCATCTACACAATGCCATCTACTGCTGGTCACCACCACTAGTATTTTCACAGACAATCACAAACATCCATGCCCACAGTGGGATTCGAACCTGCAACCTTTTGGCTGGAGAGTGGATATGCTAACCACTCGGCCAACCAGGCCAGCTCTATACTTATGCTACTTGCTTTTCATTCATAAGCATCACTTCAATCTTTCCTTCATTACTCTTCTGCTCTTTCACATTGCTCAGATTCATTCTCAATCATTACTCTCCCTTCAAGCTACAGTCTTTCCAAATGACTTATATTTCAAATGCAGTCCATTACTCTTATACAGTTCAATTCATCCTTCAAACTCATTCCACACAATTAACAAACTGCACTCCTTTCTCTTCACATATTTTTGCTATATGTCATTCATAATCCTTGTTGTCCACCTCATCTCATCACTGTCATACTTGGGCAACACACTACCTTTCTTATCACACTATTATCTTTTATCTTCTCAACAACCTCCTGATATTCAGTCTTATATTCTCTCCTTGTTCTCGGTCAAGTCATTTGTCTCTACAACCACTACAAACTCTGTGGCTTGCTTATTCTTTATATCTAATGCCTCAATTATTATTCATTTACCTTCTGTATGTATCCTCAAATATTCCTCAAATTCAATTATCAATAACCCTCAAAGAAATAAATAGCACAGAACATGTTGCTCAAAAATAGCCACTTTAAAGGAACAAATAGAGATCCACAATTTTGTCTAATTGAAGGCAAGGATTCAAAAGTCCAAACCGTCAACTTCAAGTGGGGAGGGAGAGCAGATCATAGACCTACTCAATATAACAATGGTAGATTTTCAGATTGCTTTTAAAAATATAAAACAAAAAAGCTGACCAATGAAAAGATATCTACCTTACATAAAATTATACAGGAAATTGCTAATAAAAGGATCAAGACAAGGATGCATACTCTCACCATTACTGTTCAACCTTTAGAGCGAAACTATAATGAAAAGATCTCTAGAAAAGTGGAATGGAGGCATTAAATTAGGTGGCCAAACAATCACTAACCTACGATATGCAGATGACATAGTGGTAACAGCAACAAGCGAACAGGAATTAAAATCCATCCTGAATCAATTAGAATGGGAAAGCCTAAGCGGCGGTAAGAATAAATCAGGATAAAACGAAAATAATGATTTTAAACAATGGAGAAGAGATAGATGTAGAAGAAATTGAAATTGTCAACCATTTCAACTAGCTTGGAGTGATGATGATAAAAAAAGATGGATGTAAAAAAGACATAAGAAGAAGAATAGCACTAGCTAAAAAAGCAATGACTGATTTAACCAAGATCTGGAAAGGCAGGCACATCTCCAAAAAGACAAAAATTATGACTGTAGAAACTTTAGTTTTTTCAATCTTTCTCTATGCTTCTGAGTCTTGGACTATGACAAAAGATGATAGAAGAAGAATTGGGGCGTTCGAGCTCTGGTGCTGGAGAAGATTGTTAAGAGTGTCTTGGACAGAAAAGAGAACAAACAAAAGTATTCTATAAGAAACTGAATATCCACACAAGACTGATAAACATACTTGAAAAGAGAATACTGCAATATTTTGGACACATGTAGAAGGGAAGGCAACTGCCTAGAAAAAGTAATCATCCAAGGTAAACAGTGTGGGAAAAGAAAAAGAGGAAACCTCTCAACAGGTGGATTGATCAAATATCAAGAATCACTGAACTTAAACTAGAACAAGCAATAAGAGGCACAGGAGAGAAAGAAATGGCGAAGCATCATCAGGAAGGTCATGAGTCCTCAGACATAAGGAAATCCGAGAGAGAGAGAAAGATGTAGATGACATCGTATTAACATTAAGGGACCCAGATTTTGTATACTGTTTCTTCAAACTAGAAGAGCAATTTAGCAACATCAGTGATCTGTAACCCAGAGAAGACTAAACTTTTTTGGGACAATCGATCCTATGAATCCCTTTGGGCTTACAATGGCATAAGGCCCCACAGAAATTTTAGGAATACCCATCAAAGACAATGGTGTGTAATAAAGATATCAGCTCATTCATGAAACTTGGGAATCTCTTGGGCCATAGTAAGTGGGACTGCCCATCATTCTTCCGTAATGGAACTACAGTTCTAAAAACTATAATTTTTCCCTTAATACATTATACTGTTGACATTGCAGACATTAATAAAGAACAAGAAACAGTAATCTACATATGACTCAAACTATTTTTATCAATCTCCTGTCCATTGAAAGACAGAAGACTGATAAAGATCTCTTACTTCTATCAACAGCTCAGGGAGGTTTTGCCTTGCCTATTTTGAAAATTTAGTACCTGATCAAAATCTGCAAGTTAAATGTACAAAGCACTAATATTTACCTATGTTTTTGCACATTAATCAGGTACTCCCTAGGGTTCACTCTACTTTAGAGGCACCTGTCGCAGGGCTCCAACAGCAAGTCATACCAGCTCATTACAATCTATTGTGTAATGCCATCAGACAACTACAGAGTTCCAGAATATCCATAGCATAAAATACAAACCACAAAAGATTTATTGGTTCCAAACATAACAACAAATACTGCTTTAAAACTATGCAAGAACCATGCTCTACGCATGGTTCTTGCAAATGTACTGAAACAACTAATGCCTATTTTACTTCTGTCCAGCAGCCTATCAGCTATGATGAAAAGTTACAAATAACTAGTTTTTTTTTAACACTGGATCCAACTGAATATACCTCTATCTTCAATTTGATCTGGCACAAGCAAAACACAGGATAAACATCTTGATCATTGAAATCAAATGCTATCTTTAGATAGTGAGAAAGAAGGAAAAAGTAAACATCAGTAATGTCCACAGAAGTGCAAAGCACATTTGCCTTAGTTATTTACATAATGAAATTTGCCTAGGTTTTTACATAATAAAAAAAATCCTCTCAGAGATGAGATCTTTTTCAGTAACTTGGGTGATATAAATGACACTGGTTGTTTCTCTAGTTATTTTTTTTTCTATGTATAAGTTCAAGTTCTCAGGGTTTCTTTTCTTTTTTTTTTTGTCAATTATCAGTTTGTAAGAAAGCATGATATCTGCAAGAGGCCTAAAGAATGCTTGAATAAGGCAATATTATTATTATTATTATTCGTGATACCTCCAACGAGTCCAAAGACTCATCGCGGGAGGACACCTATTGTACAACTCTCCGTCTACACCTACTACCAATCATCTACATCAGCGATCTACCAAGACAATTTACCATTACATACTGAGGCCAAGTGGACCTGGATGTGTTTACCTTGAACTGATTAACCACACTACCCACCAAGATGTCTATAGACGTCAAGGTTATCATGGATGCGAAGTGCATATTAAAATTGTAATGCCAGTGATATTATCGAAATATATGATGGATACGAAGCGTATGAGGATGTCTATATGATCCATAATGGTCAGTAAGGTGGTTAAAGCTTCAAAAATAGCCAAACCATCAGCAGACAGTCAACCCAACAGCCAAGAACACCCAACCCCAAAGCTAATAGGTAGTGTAATTATAGGACTTGAGGTTTTGTTTGTGTATCTACTGTTCCATCTTTATTACTGAAGTGTTCCTGCATGCACATATTTAATACCAGTGTATTAATCCCTGAAGATGCTGATTTAACTTCGGCAAAATATAGTAAGTAACAACTAATACTTTTAGTTATTTCTATTTATGATGCCCATTTCCTTAAACAACACAATGCTGGACAATCAACATGTATAAGCCTAAACATCAGGAAAACAAGTCTCGTTAGAGACCTTTCTTATAATATTTTTAATAAAAGATGCATTTTATCCATATAATTTCTAAAATATCCAAAAGGTATATGGACACTTCACATCCATGTAATTATAGACATGTATAGCATATGTCAGGGCTGGTACGGCAACTAAAAAGGAATATAATCATCATCATATTCCTGAAATGTACCTTCAAGGGGTGTACAGGATATGATAGTACTACATGAAAAATTTACGTCATTACTAACTTCCTATCTACAATTTTCCTTCAAATCAGTTTGTTACTTGTCAAGATTCCAACATTATCAGATCTTATATTTCTATTGTCTGAGGCACTTTGTACCGTATCAATCCACCTATATCTTGGTCTTCCTCTGGGTGGTTTTCCTGCCAATCTGGCAGAGAACACTTGTTTTGCTAATCTTTCATCACCCATTCTGTTTAAGTAACCATACCACCTTAGATTAGCTCTGCTAACACATTCCTGGATGCTGACAATATCAAGCCTAATATCCTCATTTTTAATATGATATTGCCATTGATGCCATCTGATCACGCCTCTAATCTTTCTCAGGACTCTCATATCTACTGTCTCTTCTTTCGTCAAGTGTTTTACTTCTGACCCAGCATTCAGATCCATAAGTTAAAACTGTTTGAACACTGTCTTGTATATAGCTAATTTAGTGTTCCGACTAATTTCTCTCTTATTTCATATGAATTTATTCAATTGACTGCCTACCATACCAGCTTTGTTGATTCTGTTGTCTATTTCCATATTTAATTTACCATCTTCATTAAAAATCGTGCCTGAAATAGCAGCTGAAATGTTTTACTTGTTCCACAGGTTCCCCATTCACAATGCAGTTGACATTTTCAACAATACCTATTTTCATTGTCTTTGTCTTTTTAATGCTGACCTTCATACCATATCTATTACAACAGTTATTCAATTTAGTCAGAGAATCTTGCAAACTTGTAGCGGATTTATTTACAAGTATAACATTGTCCGTATAAAGCAAAGAGCTGACATTAACATCTCCAATTCTGATATCATGTTTTATACCACTTTCCTTCATAATGTGATCCATATAGATAATGAATAACAGAGAGGATAATGTACATCCTTGTCTCACACCAGATTTAATATTAAACCATCTTCCTGTACGTCCTTCAATTCTAACTGCTGACTTACAACTCAAATAAAGACTAAGTATTGCTTGATATAATGCCCCATTGACACCATATAACTGCAGCATATTGAATAGCTTCTCTCTTGGCACCTTGTCATATGCCTTTTCCAGATCAACAAAACTTAAATACAGATCTTTGTTATATTCCAATTCGTTCTCAATTATTTGTCGTAAAGTGAAGATCTGATCCTGACAGCCTCTATTTGGCCTCAATCCAGCTTGTTCTTCACCAAGCTTTTCTTCCACAATTCTTCTCAACCGTTTCTCAAGTATACTTGCATAGATCTTGCCAAGAACACTCAGTAGGGAAATACCTCTGTAATTCTCACATTCAGTTTTATTTCCCTTTTTATATATGGGTACTATTAGAGCTCTACTCCAATCATCGAGAATTCGTCCCTCTGTCTAGGCTTTCTGAATTATGCAGTGCAGCCACTGTAAGACTTTTATAAAACCATATTTCAGCACTTCTGGTCGAATATCATCTACTCCTGCTGCCTTTCCAAAATGTAATAAACTTCCTACTTTCCAGTGAACTTCCTGATGACTGACTACTAGCTAATAATTCCCTATTCATTTTGCCACCCTATTTTTTGTCTGAATTACAATTTTATTACTTTGTCATGTGATATTAAATGCCTTTTTCAAAATTTGGAAAATATCTTATATGCAACTCTTCCTCTGTTCAACACTATTGTAAGATTATTCTAAAATAACCTGTTGAAACCCATTGAAATCTCTAGAGATCCCATTTCTTTTCGATCCAATCTTGTATTACTAAATTACTCTTCACCATTACTTCTGAAACACAAACTAGTCAAAACAGTGTGATGCTGCTGTCTCTTGGATCCCCCTTTATGCAATGACTATCTTCAGGAACTACCTTTGTTGCAAGATTTTCCTTAAATAAAGCCAAGAACTGGGTTAGGGTGTTTTGGACGTCTGTAAATTTCCTGTATCTGGCTGGCTTGTGTTTTGTAGGATGAAGAATCCAAATTTCCTGAAGGGGGGGAACCCTACTACCACCACCACTGTATGAGACTAACTCAACTTCAGATGAAACAATCCTTATAAAAGGTTCTTTGCATCCTAGGCAGGATTCAAACTGAGGGCTTTCTAACAAGGACATTATTGATATCAAGTTATGGAACCTTACAAAGCCAAGGATACCAGTCATTTTCTTTATACATTCCCTTCATATATGCAGTAATATCTCATCTCGTCCCACTGCCTATTTGAAATAAGCTTACCTAATATCTTTAACACCTTTACATTCATCGATTTCTTTCTCATTCATATTCAATATCTTGAACTTTCCTTCAACATGAAATATACTGGCAAATTATTCACAAAATATTTCCACCATGTTCTGCTGATATCACCATACTGTCATCACCAGCACCAGGATATCTATCCTCCATGCTCACCATACCTTATAAGGATCGCATGACAAAAAAACTTCCCTGAAATTGCTCTTGTTTGTTCTAAGAACTTCTGATTTGGTAAATTTCAGCTTCTTTACCACATCCATCACTTGCACTACCCATGCTTTATAATCCTCATACAACTGATGAATGATTATTCACTGAACATACCTTGCTCTTTTGCAATTCTCTTATAATTTCGTTATTCACCATTTCACATATACTGTTTATTCCTCTAATTCACGAAACAGTATGTCCGTGTTGCTAGCAAATGGTCTCTAATTCCCATGCATTACTAATCCCTTCTTGTTCCTCATATCACAATATGCTGCTGGGACTTGTTCACATTTCAATTGTTTTTCCACAGTAGCAAATGCACATGCTTGGACACTTCCCACATCAGAACTGGAGTCACTTTCACTCACTAGAGGGATCATGGACATATCATTCACTATCATATATTATTATTATCCAGGGAGTCAAAAGACTCATCGTGGGAGGTCGTTTTTATGAAACACAAAGTTTATCATACCACTCCTTGACCGTTCTTGCTCTAACCACTCTCTCAGGCAATGCATTCCATGGTTCAAACACCCTCCATGCAAAGAAAACACTCCTCACCCTCTTTCTCACAGCTTCCTTTCATAACTTCCAGGGATGGCCCCTTGTCATCGCTCATTCCTGCCGTACCACCAAGTGAAAGGCCTCCCCAATGTCTACCTTGTAACTGCCTCTCAACAGTTTAAAAGTCTCGATCATATCACCTCTCCTTCTTCTTCTATCTACCAAACTCTGCAGTCCACATTCCCTCAGTCGATCCTCGTAACTGACATTGTACAGTCCTGAAAACATCTTTGTTATTCGCCTCTGTACCCTTTCCACAGTTACTTTATCCCCTTCAAAGCCTGGGGACCAAATTTGAGAACAATAGTCTAAGTGTGGTCTGATCAGGGTCTTATAGAACAGAATGATAACCCTTATCTCTGCAGGTCAGCATCCTTCTCAGTATTGTGGCAATCCTCTGGGTTACCTTTGCAATATGCTCCCTGAATTTCAGGTTTCTATCAATCATCACTCCCAGATCTCTTCTCTCCCCTACTTCCTCCAGCATAGCTCCTCCAATCGAGTATGGATCCTCCCATCGATGGATCTCAAACTTCAAGACTTTACATTTTGCTGCATTAAATCGACACCTCCCATTCATTTGCCCATCTGTCTAGTTTATTCAAATCTTCTTGCAGGGCTGCCACATCTGCACTATTACTGATAACCCTTCCCAGCTTCACATCATCCATAAACAACTGAATATCCCTCTTGCAATCCATTGACAATGTCATTGATATAAAGGTTGAACAATACAGGTTCCAGTACTGAGCACTGTGGAACCCCCACTTGTAACCTTCTGCTTTCTTGATATTGCCCCACCATACTCTGATACCTATCAGACAGCCAATCCTGAATTCATTTGACTAACCCGACATTTAAACCCATATATTATATACAAAACAATTTCCCACATATTCCTTTTTTCATACTCTCATATACTGTCAGCATTTATTATTATTATTAAACAAGACCTCATGGAGTCAAAGACTCATCTGGGAGGTCCTTTTATCACACACACACACACATCTCATCATACCATGTCTTAAACACACTCAAATTCCTTGCAGACACCACATTCTCAGGCAAGGCATTCCAATCATTCACAACTCTACACGAAAAAAACCTGCCTCTCACACCCCTACTCACACTCTCTTTATACAGTTTCCAGGGATGACCACTTGTTCTCCCCCAATCTCCCACTATTTTCTGTAGAACTACTCCAACATTGATCCTATAACAACCCCTTACCAACTTGTAGGCCTCTATCATATCTCCCCCTCTTCCTCCTGTCCACCAGACTCTGCAAATTACATCTTCTCAATCTTTCCTCATACTCAACATTCCAGAGGTCAGAAACTACCTAGTCAGTCACCTTTGGACCCTTTCCAACATCTCTTCATCCTTCTGAAAACCAGGTGACCAAATCTGGGCACAATAGTCCATGTGTAGCCTAATCAGAGCCTTATACAATGGAACAAGAATGTCCCTACTTCTACATGTCAGTGTCCTCCGCATCATTCCCAGAAGACTTTGTGTTGTCTTCACAATTCTGGCGATGCGTCCCCTAAATTTCAGATCCTTATCCACTATCACCCCCAGATCTCTTATTTCCTCTACTTCCAACAATATATTCTCACCAAGCATAAATTCTGCATCCCATCTTTGTTTTCCAAATTTTAAAACCTTACATTTTGCAAAATTGAACTCACATCCCCATTTGCTTGCCCAATCACTCAATTTATTCAAGTCTTCTTGCAAGGCCACAACATCTTCACTACTCTTTATGGTTCGTCCCAAATTTGCATCATCTGCAAACAACTGAATATCTCCATCCAAATCTTTGCCAATATCATTAATATACAAGTTAAATAGTAATGGCCCTAAAACAGACCCCTGAGGCACTCCACTAGTGACTTTCCTTTTCCTGGATATCGCACCCCCATACACAACTTGATACCTATCAGATAGACAGTCTCCAATCCAATGCACTAATCTAATATCCAACCCCATCTGCTCTAGTTTGACTGTCAACTTATCATGAGGTACTCTATCAAAAGCTTTTGCGAAATCCAAGTATATTACTGTGTATCCTTCTCCTCTGTCCAAGGAAGCAGTCACTTTATTGTAATAAGCAAGTAGATTACTAAAACATAACCTCCCTTTAGCAAATCCATGCTGTCCATCAAAGATTATACCATTGTTGTCAACCCAACTCTGGATACTAGTTCTCACAAGCTTCTCCAACAACTTAACCACAACACTTGACACAGAGATAGGCCAATAGTTTGATGCTTGAATTCGATCACCTCCTTTATGAAGTGGCACAATCTTGCCCTCCTTCCACTCTTTAGGAACTTGACCAAGTGCAAGACTCATATTAAAAAAATATGTCAAGGCAGGTGTCAACTCTCTGGCACATTCCTTCACAATACGTGGTGATATATTATCAAGTCCCACAGATTTATTTATATCAAGTTTACTCAACTCCCCAAACACCTCTTGCTCATTTACAGTCAGTCTCTCCTCACGATCATCAACTGCTCTCAATCTCTCCATGAGGCCACATTCACAAGATTGAAAGATCTTTATGAACTGCTCATTAAGTATCTCCACCACATATTCTGCATCAGCTGTCTTTATACCATTTCCTCCAATCAATGTCATCCTTCCATAATCATTCTTTCTTTTGCTGGCTACATATTGAAAGAACTCCCTAGGATTCTTTTTGGCTTCATTAGCTAACTGCTGTTCATACCTCTCTTTAGCTACTCTCACCAACCAAGTCACCCTCCTTGCCCGGTCTTTGTAGACCTCATGAAATTGGTTACTTCCACTTCTCTTATGCTGCCTCCACAATGCCCTTTTTCTCTGTATCGCATGCTTAATCTCTTTATTCATCCATCTCACACCTACCTTATTTAACCTTCTCACCTGTGGTATACATTTAGACATTGCATCTACTAAATAATTTTTGAAAATCCCCCAAGCTGCATTGATCTCTTTTCCAGCTAACTCCTCATTTCATGCTACACCTGCAAGCTGTCTCCTGAGCTCTTCATAATCACCCCCCCCCCTTGTAGTTCCACATATACCCTTTTTTCACAGGGGTCCTTGCACTGCTGGCAACCATCCAGGTAATCACCTCATGGTCACTTTCACCAATTGGTGGATGATTTCACACCTCATTTATAATTACATCCTCCGATGAGATGACCAAATCCAAGACCCTTAATCCTCGTGTGCCCTCTGTTACATACTGTCTGAGGTAGTTATCCCTCAAAAACTCAAGAAACTTTTTTCTTTACTTCCAGTTGCTATCTCTTCATTCCAGTCTATATTGCCTAATTAAAATCACCCATAATGATCACCCCTTTCTTATTTGCTTGGCTTATTTGACTATACATTTCACTATCACCACCATCCACATTACCAGGTCTATAACAACATCCCACCAAGTATTTGATTCTATTCACCTCTATCTCACACCATCGCCAAAAAATTAAAATTTGCAGACATTCACTCTCCTGAAGCCAAAATATTAGCTATTTTAATAATATAAGCAGCATAATATTACCTAGCATACTATGAAAATTATTCATATAAATTAATAGAATTTAAAGTCTGCCAAATAAGACCTTGAAATAGTGAAGATTAGCAACAGCACTTTTCAGCTTTCTTCTGGTAGGAACAAAGAATGCCTTTTATACATCTGAGAAAGTTTGTTCAATTTGTTTACATGCAAATCATGATGAAAAAATTACAGTGGAAAAAAAAAAAAAAACTGACTAATGATATTACTGATTGAAAAGTTAAAATTCAATTAATTTTCTGTCTGAAGAATTCTATGCCAAAGAAGTATTTTTCCATGCTTGTGAAAGAACTGTTCCATTTTAAAGTGCTTCATACAAGCAATGAGTTGTACAGTTCATACTTTTTTTTGTGATATTAGAGCTTTCACTTCCACAGTATTAAGCACTTTATGTATGTGAGTGCATGCACACACAATTTTTTTTTTTTAATGAAGATCCGCCTGCAAATGACAGTTAGCCTACAGAATATAGATATCGTTATTGTACGGCACCTACATGGAGTCCAAAGACTCATCGCAAGCAACCCAATTTATATGCACGATCTATCATACCTCTCCCTGAACCTATTAACAGACAAAGCAGTAACAACCAACTCTGGCAACCAATTCCATTCAATCACAAATTTCCAAATGAAAAATCTAGTCCTCATGCCCTTACTGACCACACTCTTACTCAAATTCCAGGGATGACCTCTTGTTCTGCCTCTATAACTAAGTGCTCAAACATTTCCTCAGCATCAATCCAACAAAACCATTTAAGTAACTTAAATGTTTTTATCATATCCTGTCTTTTTTGCCTATCAATGCTATAACAGTCTGCCATCCACACACCCTCACAATTTATCCTTATAGAGAATGTTCCACAGACCACTCTTGGTTGCTTGCCTCTGAATCTTCTCCACCACTTCCTCATCCACAAGAAACCCAAGAGATAAGACCTTAGCACCATAATTCAGATATGGATGTATCAAGGACTTATAAATAGGAAGAACAACTTCTTTATCTCTACTTGTTAGTGTGCTCTTCAACAGCCAAGTAATCTTATGAGCTATCTTAGCAACCTTAGCAATATGTCCACCAAACTTCAACTCTGTCTACAACCACCACCACCACCCCTAAATTCCTAGCTTTATCTATTTCCTAGAGTACAGTTCCATTAATGTGGTGCACAGTTTGTAATCTATTTATTCCAAAATACATAACTTTACATTTCTCCACATTAAACTGACATCCATTATCTTTTGCCCATACTGAAAGCCTATTTAAATCATCCTGCACTCCACATCGCCTTGATTCACTATTCTTCTTCTTCACCTATCTGAACCTCTGAGGGTCTTTGTTGCATATATCAACTTCTTCCATTCCTTTCTATCTTGAGCTCTTGCATTCCAGTCCTGGATTCTCATCTCAGCTGTAAGTCTTTTTGATATTATTCTCCCAACATGCATGCACACATACAATATACCTCTGGGTTGTTTTCCATCAAGCTTCATCTTGAATGCTTGTTTATCCATTCTACTCTGTTACTCTATCTAATTTTGCATCACCAGCAAACAACTGAATATTTCCTATATCATTTATGTACAAATTAAACATTGTAGTTTAATTTGTACATAAATTAAACCACACCACTAGTCACCAGCTTTCAGCTGGATTCTGCTCCTCCATACACCACTTTTTGATATCTGCCCAGCAGCCACCCACATAACTAGTGTCATATCCATCCCAATTTGTTCTAATTTGCATAACAGAGTTTCATGTGAAATTTGGTCAGATGCCTTTGAAAACTCAGCAGAATCATCATGTAGCCATTTCACCTTTTACAACTTGTTGGATATATCACTCCATTATAAAAGGTTAGTATATTACTATGGCATGAACAACCATTCACAAAACCATGTTTCCCCCCTCATAGGGGAGTATCATATTTCTTTCCATCCATTACTGAATTCACTTTTTTTACAAATTTTTTCAGTACTTTTACCACCACCACTCCCGAGATTCCGATTGGTCTAAATTTGCTACTGCAATCTCAGAACCACCCTAATGCAAGGGAATTATTTTGCCCTGTTTCCACTCCCCTTGGAACTCGACCAAAGCTGAGACTTAAATTAAAAAGCCTAGTTAGAGGAATTGCCAATTGCCTTGCACATTCCCTAAAAACGTGAGCTGATATCCTATC
The DNA here is from genome assembly GCF_054136105.1 of Typopeltis vanoorti. NCBI lineage: Eukaryota > Metazoa > Arthropoda > Arachnida > Uropygi > Thelyphonidae > Typopeltis > Typopeltis vanoorti. Next base: position 29,311,254 of record NC_143570.1, read on the forward strand.
TAATCCCACAGATGTATTCACATTGAGATTCTACAATATTCCAACAACCTCCAGTTCATCCACCTCTGTTCCCACATAAGTCTCTGTCACATGTCACAGGATTAAACTCATCTGTATGATATACCCTTGCAAAGTGGTCACTGAGTAATTAATTATTTTATCTGCTTCTATCACCTCGTGAACATTAGCAGTAATTAAAGGTTATTCTTCCATAGTCATTCCTCCTTTTACTTGCCACACAGTAAAACAACTCTGGAAATTCATTTGTCCTGTAGGCTAGATTCTTCTTGTAATCTGATTTTGCCTTCCATACCATAGTGGTTACTCATCTTGCCTAACCCTTATACTGTTCATGAGTTTGTTGATCATCTTATATACCTTCCACAGCATTTTCTTTTTCTGAAGCTCATGCTTAATGATATTACTCATCCATCTAACTCCTACCTGATTAACCTTCTTACCTTAGGTATACAATTTAGTATAGCTTCCTCTAGATAACCCTTAACTATCACACGTCAGCATATACTAATAACATCCATTGCAGGGTTTTATGACATGGCACAGCTATGAGCTTCTTTCTAAGCTTTCATAATCACCCACATTGTAATTCCACACATATATCCCTTCTCGACAGAATATTCCTCATTTTTTGTTGTTATTATTATTATTGATAATAATAATAATAACACCATGAGTCAAAGACTCATCTAGGAGATTCCTTTGTCATACACACAACTCATTATACCACACCTTAAACACATTCAAATTCTCTGCAGACACCACACTCTCAAAGACATTCTAATCATTCACAACTCTGCATGAAAAAAACCTGCTTCTCCCTCCCTTGTTCACACACACTTCTTACAAAGCTTCCAGAGATGACCACTATTCTCCCCTTATCTCCACCATTTTATCAAAATCTTCTTCAACACTGATCCTATAACAATCCCTTACTGATATGATAGAACCATACAAGTTGGTTGAAGAGATGTTTGAACCCTTTTAGACATCTCTTCAAAAGGACGAAGAGATGTTTGAAAGGGTCCAGAGGCGAGCGAGTGACTAAGGTAGGTCTGATCTTTGGATCCTTTCAAACATCTCTTTGTCCTTTTGAAAACCATGTGACCAAATCTGTGCACAGTAGTCCATGTGTGGTCTAATCAGAGCCTTATACAATGGAACAAGAATCTCCTTACTTCTACTAGTCAGTGTCCTCTGATTCATTACCAGAATTTGTTGCTGTCCTCACAATTTTGGCAATGTGTCCTCTAAATTTTAGATCCTTATCCACCATCATCCCAAGATCTATTATTTCCTCCACTTCCAACAATATATCCCCACAAAGCATAAATTCTATATCCCATCTTTGTTTCCCAAAATTTTAAAACCTTACATTTTGCGATACTGAACTGACATCCGTGCTCCTATGCCCCTTGACTCAATCTATTCAAGTCTTCTTGTTAGGCCACAACATCTGCTCTACTCCTCATAGTTCGTCCCAACTTTACATCATCTGCAAACAACTGAATATCTCCATTCAAATCTTACCCAATATCATTAACATACAGGATAAACAGCAATAACTATAAAATAGACCCCTGAGGCACACCACTAGTGACTTTCCTCTTCTGGGATATTGCTCTCCCATACTCAACTTGTTGATATCTATCAGAGAGCTAATCTCTGATCCAATGTACTAGTCTCATATCCAATCCCATCTGCTCTTATCATGCGGTAATCTATCAAAAGCCTTTGCAAAATCTAAGTATACCTCTATGTATCCATCTCCCTCATCGAATGCACCTTATTGTAATAAGAAAGTAAATTACTAAAACATGCTCTCCCTTTAGTAAATCCATGCTGTCCATCAAAAGATAATACCATTGTTGTCAACCCAATTCTGGATCCTGGTTCTTACCAGCCTCTCCAACACTTTAACCACAACAACTGACACACAGATAGGCCCCCAATTTGATGCTTGTGTTCTGTCACCCCCCCCCTCATTAAGCAGCACAATCTTGCCATTCTTCCACTCCAGTCATATTAAACAAATATGTCAAGTCAGATGCCAACACCCTGGCAAATTCCTTCAAAATACATGGTGATATATTATCAAGTCTCACAGATTTATTAACACCCCAACCGGCCATGATGTCTATAGACATCCAGCAAAATCTGGATACGATTCTGTAAATACCTATTGAATAACATGGATAAGAAGTGCAATTTGGTATCACTATTTCTTTCACCATGGCCGGTAGAGAGGTTAACATCAAGTTTGCTCAATTCCCCATATACCTCTTGCTCAAGTCAAGAATGCATGGTTACTTTCCTCCAATCAGAGGCAATGTGGCCACTGATTGGAGGAAAGTTATAGATAGCTCTTCTGATCCTATGACCAGGTCCAATACTCTTGCACCTCAAGTCCCCTACATCACATGCTGCCTCAAGTAATAATCTCTCGGTAGGTGTATAAATTCCATTTCCAAATCCTGCAATGTAATTTCTCTTCCTTCCAATTTATATCTATATAGTTGAAGTCCTCCATAATAATCACTTGACCTGTACTCATACTAATTTGCTAATGCATGTCTTCTAGATAATCCATGCAACTTCTAGATAATCCCAGCCTATAGCAACAACCAACTTTATATTTTGTCTCACTGGCCTTAATCACATATCTGACGATTCAAATGAACAGCCACCCTCTTGCCAATCTCCTATTCTTTTTGGCTGCAATTCATCTGCTATCATCAGCACCCCTCCCCCATCCTTATTTCTCTATCTTCCCTGAAAATACTAAACCCTTGTTGTTAGCCAAGTCTCACTAACGCCTATAACTTTTGGCAAGGTTGCACTAACCAATGCCAAAAACTTCTCCTCCTTGTTCCTGATACTTCTGGCTAGAAAGTGGAGCATCCCCTTAGCCCCCCCGACCTCCACCTTTACTTCATGAACTGACTAACCTATTCAATATTTCTGCTTGAGAGACTAGATTCCACACTTGGTCATTCTCACACTCACTCACCTCATCGGTGCCTTCACACAAACTCATCTGCTTCCACCCTAATTGCTTAAGTTTTCCTGAATTTGCACTTCAGCATGCTCAGTGAACAAATCTCTCTTTAGACACCTAACACCAAAACCACTTAGATGCAGTTCATCAGCTTTATATAAATCCTTCAAACATAGGCCATAGGTCCACAAACTCTAGTGCATTGATTCTTTTGCTATCAACACCTTGCTCCTCAATTCTCCTCTATCATAGCATGGCAGAAGACTTACAATTTTCATCTTCTTGCTCTTCATTTTTGCTTCACCCAATAACTCTTTCACATCTTCACATATCAGTATCATAGGTGGATTAAATAAACAGGAAATGCTCCATAAAAATAAAATTAGTTATATACAAGAATATATACAAACCAATTTTAACTTATGGATCTGAGAAATAGGTTAGAAATAAAACAATTGATCAAAGACTACAAATCACAGAGTTCTGAGAACAATTAGGGGGTGGGTGGAGTGAACAGATGGCATCAATAACAGAATCATTAAAACGATTATAATTAGGAAAGAGTTAGACATTATCAACCAGGAGTGCATGAGCAATGCAAACCTCACATGGTAAAGTCACTTAAATAGAAAGGGAGAGAAAAGATTGGCAAAACAAGTGTTTTCTGCAAGGAAATGAGGAAGAAGCCCAAGATATATGTGGATTAATACTGTATGAAGAACCTTAGAAGACTGAAATATTAGAGCTGACAATGTTGGAGTTCTAACAGATAAAGGAAAATTGTCGAAAGGAAGTGACTAATCATGTAAACTTTTCACATAGTACTATCACAATGTCTTATACACCCTATTATAGCACATATCAGGAATTTGATGAGAATGATGATGACAATCACTACAGGAAAAATCACTATCTCAACCAGTTTTGACTTTTATTAATGAGATGAGATCTGTGACGGTTAAGACCAGAGTGAGTAGTGACCCTTCCCATAATGTATTGCAATATATATATAAAGGTGTACTGTGCATTATGCAATACTTTGGTAAATGATGTATACAGAGACAGATAACTTCACAAAAGCCTAGTTGTGAAGCTATTTCACACACAAACTTTTGTTTGCTTAACATGAGTAAAGGAAAAAGAATAGTTTCTCGTTGAATATTATTTACTTTCTAACCAAGTGAAATAAACTTAAACTATCTCTCATCCCAAGTATGTTAATAACATAGTCATAGCCTGCTTTGCTACTTGTATATGGAAAATCTTCACAAAACATATAGGTGCACAATAGGTTTCAAATTCACAGAAATTTAATAAGAGAAGATAATCCCTTGGACAAGGAGAATAGTCAGGTTATATAATGCAGTGATCTCTCATTTATCAGCCATGTTGGGGAAACTGAAAGATAGCCAGTCCCCACATTTCACTGATGCCAAGGTTTGAGCCCAATTCCGACGACATGGTTGAAGTTTCATAATCTTATCGTTATCCAGCATTACCGTGAGATCTGAAGACTATGGCAGGAGATTAATACTATGCATTATTCACACAATAACTAATCATACCTTTACTTTAAAACTTATTCACTGACAGAGAACTCACAACTACATCTAGCAACTGATTCCATTCATTCACAACATTCCAAAAACTTCGAAAGATGATGACCCTGTTCTCTCTGCCCTCCCCCCTTGTGTCATGTACTGAAAAATTACTTCTGTATTCATCCTTTAGATCTCCTTAGTGACTTATCCCCATTTCCCATCAATGGCTTATTGACTCATGTTTCTATAACATCCTCTCTTTTCTGCTTCTCAACAACCAAATTCTGTAACCCTCAAACTTTAGTTCTATCCTTCAAAAATTGACTGACAGCCCTGTCAGTGTTTTGGTCTGCTTCTGGATCAATGAAGTTAATCTCTAAGAAGTTATAAAGAATTAACAAGAGGCTCACATAAACCACTAATCATGCAATAACTATCACATCTTTCGTGAATTTCAAATGCTGACAAGCCACCTCACAACTACCTCAGGCAACCCATTCCATTCATTCATTCATTCCAATCTTCAAGCAAAATACCAGTACTCCTGCAATTGCTTATTTGCAGGAAAAATCAATGTGAATATAGCAGTGGGATTGGATAGCATGTTGACTCAATTGACAAGAATGTGCAAGAGAAGTGGCAATACCTCTGACTAAGCCATTTTATTTAAGCCTTGGCTCTAGCAATATTCTGAAGGAGCAGAAAGAGGGCAAGATAGTTCCATTATGTTCAAAATACTCCAAAATAGAAGTAGCAGATTGTAGACTGATTAGCATCTTAGGAGTGATAATTAAAATTTTGAAAAAGTTATTAAAAAGGTAGTATTCGGGGAAAGGGATAGATTGGAATATGATACTCTTCTGTAGTCAGCAAAGCTTTATGAAAGGTAGGTCTTATATTAGTAATTTACTCACATTTAATAATAGAGTGACAGATGAATTGGATAAGGGAAATGGCTACACCATGATACTGTTTGACTCTGCAAAGATAATTAACAGAAGCCGCATGAAAAGCTATTACATAAGTTGGAATAAGTGGGAATGGATATGAAGCTGATGCCACAGATAGGAGATGGCTGAAAGACAGAAAGACACTTGAAAGTGGTACATGGTGGAATGGAATACATGAGAATGTAGGTAGCTATTTAGTAATACTGATGATGATAATGCAAAACTCAGGCAAACAATTATTATTAAAGGTAACTTAGAGATCCTGCAGGATAGTTTAAATAAACTAGGTGTGTTGACAAAGATTACGTGTCAGTTTAATGTGGCAAAACATAAGGTTATGCACTATTGTTAATGTGATAAAGAGTAAGTGTTTGCATTGAGAGACGAAAAGATTATACTGATGATAGCGGGCTGGTGGAAATTGAAGAAGCTAGAGTTGGTGGTCAGGGGAGTTGTTTGGAAGGCATATTGTATAAGTGGGAAAAACAGCTGAAGAACACAGTGACAAGCAGGGATGGAGATGTTGTTATTCCTCTTTGTGAGGTTATAAGGATGGCAGCATCATAACTGGTGTGCATGAATTTCATTGCTGGGTTTCTTGAGGATAAGCAGGTGGTGGAGAGGATCCAGAGATGGGAACTAAAGGTATGGACTGAAGGTAAGTTGCAAAGTTTAGCTGACGGGCAGAAAAGAGGGGACATAATGGAAACTTATACTAAAGGAAATTCTTATAAGGCTGACATAAAAGAAATTTTTGGATGCATGACAAACAGGCAGAGAACAAGAGGTTGTCCCTGGAAAGTGTTTAAGACTGTAGTCAGTAAGGGTGCAAGGACAAGACTAGAATTTTAGTATGGAGAGTGGAGAATGACAACAATGGATAGCCAGATTGAGTTTAAGCAAGAGTACGTTATCAATAATGGTTAGTGGAGGTTTCCTAGGATGTCTTCCTACTCCATGTAGTAGTGATAACAAAACTTTCTCAATATATTTTAAATGACTGTAAAACATGAGTATATTTAGATGTACTCATAGAGCATTAAGTAAAACGTAGCAGAAGACCATAAAATTGTTTCAGTTGAGTTACTATAGTTTCATCAGAGTATTGGAAAGTTTAGTATTATGAATTATAGAAAAACAGTGTTAAAAACTAAGATAGAATGATAATATACTGCTGACTATAAAGAACATTTATCAATAAAAATGCAGTCCACACACACAAAAGTTCATTGGCTAGGGAACTATCATCAAGTTAGTTGCTCATAATGACAAGTCATGTGGCTGATTCATTAGGTAAAACTACCTTTATCTAAAAATAAAAAGTCCTAATCAGAAGTGGTCAAAATATAACACAAACATACACAATAAATATAGGTTTGGTTATGCTTATTTAAAAGTTACATGAAATGAAAATAATAAAACTTTTATTCATGATAAGCATTGAAATAATTTTTAAAACTCTCAATGATGTGATCGGGCAATTTTTCGCTAACACACTCTATAAGAAAATTATCCACTATGAAATGTGGACATTACTGTTATAAGATTTAACCGAACATACTACGGCCAACTCAGCATATTCCTTCTCGATTTCGCTATTCTTGCTGAAGTCATCTGAATGATGTGATAGAAAGCAAAACTCTTCAAAGGATTATGTGAATATGACTATGCTTTTCGTACTACTGAAGTATCAAGGAGAAATCAAATTTCCATAAATTTAGGCCTCAAGAAAAAGAGAGATTTTAACGATGAAGTAAAGCAATATCGTATTTCATTTATTTAGGTGAAGATATATTTCAGGAAGTAGATAATTCACTTAACATACATAGTTTTCATCTGCCTATATAACACGCTCGTTAAGTTCCTAAATTGTTACATACCACACTACCTTTTCATGTCATCTTCTAACACCATACACATGGATTGTTTACTTGACCACATACAGTAAACCAGGGTTTCCATCAGCTGGCCAATGACTGACACAACGCTGTATGGTGAACGCTTCACGAGTAACAGAAAGAGTAATATTTCTGTTATATTTTGTGGTGAATTAAATATCATATATATCATATAAGATTTTCAAGCAATATGTTGAATGAGTACGATATTGAAAGAGGGTGCGCTACCCAAACAATAGTCTGAATAAGAAGGATATTGAAAATACAAACGATAACAGCTGAATCTTAAATATAGTTCTGGATCTTGATGAGAATAATGGTACTGATTGCATTTTTATCTTTAATTCTTGATAATTTTCGATGATCTGTTATTCTGTAATGAGTAATCTTCTCCAGTCAGATTGGAATATAAAATTAGCAACATGAGTCAGTATTACTGGATAATAAAAACCAAAATAGTAATAAATAAGCAAAATGCATCTTATAAATTAGATGCATGTACTTCGTACAAAAATGCTTGATGCTGGACTTCCTGTATTTTGCAGCGTTGATTATAAACAATGGAATACATTTATGTATTCTCACATAACACATGTTAAGTTTTATTATTTTGTATATAGTTCGTAAATAAGTCTCTCAAACTCAGTTGGTATAGACGAGTCCTTTGTTAAGAAGACCAAAATTCAAATCCTGTCTGTGACGGGAAGAACCTTTATCAATGCCTTTCAATAAATTGTTAATTAGCCGATTAGAAGGGTTGCTTTTCGAGTTTTTCTTCCCCCAGAAGAAGAAGAAGAAGAAAATGGGGTCCCTAAACAGGGCACATAGTTCTACATACAAAATACTTACCCTTAGAGGAAAAGCAAGCGGGCTGCATTAAATGTCCTAAAGCCCCTGATCAGGGGAGTCAACCTAAATCTATCTTGGACGGATGAGAAAGGATGGAAATAACTTGTTTATAATTCTTGAGTATAGGAGTTAGTGAAATGTCATGATTAAGTAACAGTATAAGATATGTGCGTGGAGCACGATGTTGGAATATATTTTTATTTCTGTTTTTCAGTATGGGTAAGTATTTTGTTAGTTCGATTTAAACTGATGTCATTGCCTCCGAAGCACAATTGGAAGAACAACGAGACATTGCATCCCTCGATTGTTAAAAACCTGCATTCTATTCTCGTTGTGACGAGAAGAATCTTTACATGGGCTTTTTAGTTGAAAGTGAGTTATCCAATATCATTTGGCTAGGTAGCAGGATTTTTTCTCTTGGAAATTCGGGTTTTCATTCCGTGTACAGAGAAATCGGTCATGAGAACACACGCACTTTACAGACAAAAATACTGTTAATGGTAGTGTTGATGGTAATAGCAGTGGACAGTGTTGATGGTAATAGCAGTGTCATTGAGTGTATTTTGGATAAATAAGTAGTAACAGGAAACAGTGAGATGTGTGTAGCAGAGTGGAGTAGAGTGCCCTCCTGCAATGAGTCCGTGGACTCCTTCGAGGTATCATGTAATTATAATGATAATAATAATTATTATTACTATTATTATTACGTAACACCTTCAGGGAGTCCAAAGACTCGTCGATGGAGGGTATCTACTCTACAACTCTCTGTCTCCACCAACTGCAACTAACTTCATCATCTACACCAATGCCATCTACCGCCGATCACCACCGCCAGTATTTTCACAGACAATCACAACATCCATGCCCACGGCAGGATTCGAACCCGCAACCTATTGACTAGAGAGCGGATGCGCTAACCACTCGGCCGGCATATAATAATAATGATGATGATGATGATGAGAGACCACAGCTGTAGTCTCTCTTTGTCAGGAGAATTAGAGAGACAGGAAGTGTGCTTCATACCATCACTCCACTGTCTTCACCATTATGACTAAGAATGATTAGTCCATAACTTCCTGTTATTGTCACTATATCTTTATGTTTCCGTGTACATTAGATGACTGAAATTCATGACTCCACTGATCTTTTTCTCGTTTTTCGATATCGAAATTGTGTTTCATCTACTTATCCACAGCATTTTTTAATTATTTTTTTTTTGTACAGTTATCGTATCATCAAAATTTTACTAACTTGGGAAAGTTCCTGGTTTCGCCAAATATCTCTTTCGGTTTTTAACGTCATGTGGTAATTTAGCCAATTGTGTCACGTAGCGTCCAATGTCTGCCTTGAACAGGCATTACCTGTTTCCAGAAGTAATGTTACGTATTGTTCTCCTAGCAGAAATATGGTTCTTACATATTCATTTTATCTTATCTTGCACGCACGCACGCACGCACGCACGCACGCACGCACGCACGCACACACACACACACACACACACACACACACACACACACACACACACACACACACACACACACACACACACACACACACACACACACACACACACACACACACACACACACACACACACACAAAATATCTGAACAATCGATTTCATATTTCTACTGCTAACATGATAATGAGACATATTTAAAGGCAATGTCATCACAAAATCATCACTCAATCATCAAATTGTTGTCTTATGGTGCATCTTTGGAAAGTTGTAGGATGATTTGCTTGTCGAAATGATCCACTTTCAGAAAATATCATTGAACTGCAGGAATAAACATGGAAAGAAAGTATGAACAAACTATAAGTAAGGTATTATCTCTAAAAACACTGCCCAATTATAGTATATAAATATTATTCAGGGATTTCCTATTCGAAATATTAAACTCGTTCTTAGACGTAGCGTGCAATGTTTTGAAAACAACAACAAAGAACAATGTGCACCCTTCGACTGGAAAAGAAATATGTTCGATTCTCGTCGTGATGAGAGGAGTCTTAGTGATTTTTCAACGGCAGGTGAGTTAGCTGTTCTCATATTGAGGAAACATGGTTTACTGTCTAAATTTCGAGTATTTTCTCCAGAAAAACAGGCACATCCATCTAAAAAACACATGCAGTTAATAGACAGGAAGCGTATATTAGGTTTTGAAGTGCATATGGTAGATTACAGTGTGTGGACTGTGAATTATGTGCTGTTATATAGAGTAAACTCTACGATAAGCTTTGTATTATATGGAAGTATTACGTAATATTAATGATAATAATTAGTTTTCATTTATTTTTTCTGTCCTTTACAATGTTAACAACGAACAAATTCAAATGCAGTGTCACATAATATAAATCACAGGAAATCACAAAGGATGAAGGAAGATGTGATGACAGAATAAGTAGACACATGCTGACTAATATCTATATTTTGCAGAATAATCTTTGAGTAAGACTACAAGACCGCGTCCTTTACAAATACCACTATATACACATTCAAGTTTGTCTATCATTGCTCGTTTATCTTTCAAAGTCCAGTTTATTCTTTCCAGTGCATAAATTTATCATGATGTGTTTGTTTCGAAACAAGAACATTACAGTACATGGATCATATAATTCACACATTTTGTTAAAATCTGATAGTTTAATAATATCAACAAGTTACAGCACTTCAACCCTTTTCACCTTTTCTGCAATATTGTACAATACTTTATCCATTTTCATGCATGTTGGATCCCAATTAGGTCCAAATGTTAAAACAACCACTCCAATTTGTCTGTATGTGGGATGAAAAACCCGAATTTCCTGTTTCCTGGAAAAAAACCTGCTACCGCCGTATGAGATCGGCTAACTCACCTTCGATTGAAAAAGCCCACATAAAGATTTCTCCCGTCACTTATTATTCAAGTCTAGTCACCGACTGGAGGAAATTTTCCAAAAGTAGAACGTTCAGAAATCGGTAAACTATAGATGCAATATATGAATCATCTTACACTCGATATATTAATGTGTTACAATTTCGCAACTCAGTGGTATTTCAAATTCAATGGTCCATTTCATATTTGCGAATACATGATGATTGTATAAGCCATGGAATAAGTCGGTCAAAATGCATGAAATTAGGATTGTTCGATCATAAGATAATATTCTGGAAAGCCTGCCCCAAATTTGCATCTGTGCCTGTGAAAACCTTATACATCGAAACGTGAACTCACCACGCCGATATATATATATATAGAAAGTTTTTTACCTTGGGTATATAGTATATTAAAGGTACCAAGCAGTTTTATAAGCTAGTTTTTAATTCTTTTCCCAAGTTAGCAAGCAGACAAGTAAGTCAAGTTTGAGCCTGCACGTAGTGCAAGTCTGAGGCAACTCGTGGTAAAGGTGGTGTAAGCTCCGATCACTTTCCTTAGTATTTTCCCCTAATGCAAAGCACATCCCCTTGCAGAGATGTATGATGCTATGCATTAAAGGTAAAGGCCACTACCCAGACCGGTTTCGACCTTTATTGAGGTCTCGTCAAGGTGAGCCAGACCTAAAAATGCCAAGGTTGAAGTTATGCAGAGCTTATAAATTTTACCTAAACAAGTTGCCACAAGGTGCTCTGACATTATTAAATAAAAATCTCAGGATGAGAGTAAGATGTAGAAAGTTCTTTACCTTGGGTATATAGTATATTAAAGATACCAAACAATTTTATAAGCTAATCCTCTTTCCCAAGTAAGCAAACAGACAAGTCAAGTTTGCACCTGCACGTAGTGCAAGAAAGTGATCGGAGCTTACTCCACCTTTACCACAAGTTGCCTCGGACTTACACTATGTGCAGGCGCAAACTTGACATATTGTCTGTTTGCTTGCTTGGGAAAAAGGATTAAAACCTAGCTTATAAAATTGCTGGGTATCTTTAATATACCATACTATATACCCAAGGTAAAAAACTTTCTACATCTTACTCTCATCCTAAGATTTTTATTTAATAAGGTCAAAGTACATTGTGGCAACTTGTTTAGGTAAAATTTATAAGCTCTGCATTACTTCAACTTTGGCATTTTTAGGTCTGGCTTCTACTGAGGAGCCCCAATGAAGGACGAAACCGGTCTGGGTAGTGGGCCTTGCTTTTAATGCATAGCATCATACATCTCCGCAAGGAGATATGATTTGCATTACGGGAAAATAATGAGGAAAGTGATCGGAGCTTACCCCACCTTTTCACGAGTCGCCTCACACTTGCACTACATGCAGGTGCAAACTTGACTTACTTGTCTATTTGTTTACTTAGGAAAAAAGGTAAACACCGACTTCTTCAAGTGAGTAAGAAATAACACAAAACTTATAAAACTAACAAGGTAAAAAAGATGGACTTTCTAGCTTAATAAAAAGAAGAAGAATAGTAACAGTCATATTTGAATTGGTGACCACGTGCTATTATTAGCGTGAGTTGAATGTGAGTGACAGCTAATTCTAGAAAAAAACGGCCCCGCCTACTCCCTATATGGGAACAAATAGGCGTTAGCTGATTTTTTTTTATTTTTTTTTTTTAAGCACTACGAATACTCTACTACTGGCGCAAACTGCATATAAACAACAGTGAAACTGCGCGACGGAGAGTGCCGCATTACGCTAATAGCTGGCATCTCACTATGACGTGCATATGCTTGCGCACGTAGCAATATGACACTGTGGTAAACACAGTGCTGCCAGCGTCCTTCGCCCTCCTAAGTGCTACAAGATGGATTTTTATTATTTTTTATACAAAATAAGAGAATTGCATAAGATTGTTGATGCTAAAATTAAATATTACAAGCAAATATAAATAAATTAATAAATATATTTATATATCGAGAAAAATTTGGGTGCTGCAGTTCTGTAGTGCCTATGCACAAGCCACCCCTGCAAACCACACAGTCAGTGTGTAGTTAATTCACACCTAGGTAAGTAGATTCAAAATTTAACCTGAGACTTTATAAATCAGCAAAAAATTTATGTATTTCTTTCAGTATTTATTTTTGTTTTTTATTTAAATTTATTTTTTATGCGAGGCCTGTGTAGCTCAGTGGAGTTAGCATGTGCCTTACAAGGTGCTAAATCGCCCCAAGATAGAGCCTCATAAGTTCGATTCTAGTCGCCGACTAGAGGAACTTTTACTAAGCCTTTTTTCCACTGATTCCGAGTTAATTGATTACTAGCTCCGATTCTGTTTTCCATATACATGGCTGATATCCCACACAATCCATTGTTATCCATCCTGGTCCTCTACGCAGATGATACAGCGGTATTAACCAGATCTCTAAAACCACACGCAGCCATCAAAAAACTACAAGAAAACATACTACAGATTGAGAAGTGGTTCTCTAAATGGAGACTACAAGTAAACCCCCAGAAGAGCATATCTATACTATTCACCAGAAGACCGATGCTTCCCAAAGAGGACATCCTCCTATTCAACACAAAAATCCCCTGGAAAACAGAAATCAAATACCCTGGTGCACTACTAGACAAATGGCTAACTTTCAATTCTCATATCATGGCTCTCTGTACAAAGGCATCAAAAGTCATTGCTCAACTCTATCCACTAATCAACAGGAACAGTGGACTGAACACCAGAATCAAACTGCTTATCTACAAACCGATGGTCTGCCCTATACTCACTTATGCTTCTCCAGCCTTGAGTCATACCGCTGATACTAACATTCTCAAATTACAACGAGTACATAATAAATGCCTTCGTATGATCCTAAACGCCCCACGGTTCATTAGAACTGTGCAGCTCCATGGAGACACAGATGTTCTCCATGGAGAACATATACATATATACATTTCTGCAAACTACAGCAACAAAGTTATTCAAAAATGCATCTGCACACCCCAATGAACTGGTTCAACTAGCTACAAATTACGATACCACGAACTGCTTCAAATACAAAAGACCTAAAGCCATACTAATCCCCCCTCTGACATTTAACCTCCAAGCCCACCCAGGGCGAGCGATTATCTCACAAACACTTCCACTCACTGTTTCCTTGTCAGATAGTGGGGAACATGAAAAGCGCTTTGCTTCACCCTAAGAGTCAGAAATGTTAATCGTTAATCGTTCGAGTTAATTGATCTATAGCACAGGCAAGCAGGTTTTTTTCTCCAGGAAAAACAAGAAAATCGACCGCAGAATCCACACTATTTTCAGACTGCAAACATAGTGTTATAATTAGGGACCACGAGATGGTGGCACTTGTCATTTATCTCTCTTCACCAGACATCATGTTTTTAGTAATAGTCTTGGGCCAGCTATCTCTAGTTGGATACCGGTGGAGATTGAACTGTCTCCCCTTCTCAGTCTCCGAAAGTTAGATAGGGCTAAAACAGCCTCGCCTACTCCCTATACGCGAATAAAACGGCGTTAACTGATTGATTGTTTTCTATTTTTTATGTCTTATCAAATTTTTTGTTCAATAGATTTTTTTACTTCAAAATAAATTTGGGCATAATGGGGAGGGAAAAAATTATCTGGATCTGCAAATAAAAACAGAAAAGTGCCGAAAGAACTTGAAAAAGAGAGAAAGGGCAGGTAACTAATTTCTCAAAAACTCTGAAGATTTATCCACGTACCTCTTACTTAAATTGAAAGATTTAAATTTAGATATTAAAAATTTGTAGACAAGGATACGATACGGGACAAATATGCGAGGAAAACACAGTGGCTTACAGAGGCCCACATGGAATATTAACTCGAGAACTCTTTGTCCCGTCCGCAGCACACATATTAAATTTGGTGATCACTGATGCTGCTCAAGTTAATACTGTAACTGTGAGTTTTTTTTAGCACTATACAAGAAATTTATAATTTCTGTAGTGCTTTGACTAAACGATGTGATGCACTAAAAAAGTACATCAAAAATGCACTTAAATCTTTATCAGATGAGAAGCAAGGATTGACGCTCATCGTTCGCTTAAATGTAATATTGGAGAAGCTTTAGATTCTTTTGTGGACATTTATGATAATATTCAAATTGACAATAATACAAAATATGAATCAAAAACATTAGCTTTGAATAAAGATTTTGTGTTCATTTATAATCTGGTAGTGAACAAAATGCTTCAGAATCCAAAGACAAATCTAAGTGAATTTATAAACGCTTTAAATAATGTAATAAACTTTATTAAAGAATTTAGATCGGATGAAAATTTATACTTGAATCGGCAAAAGAGTTAGCACTAGATTTAAAATTTTCTCCTGAGTTCAAAAGCAGTATATCACGCAGATGTAAAAAAAAAAAAAAATTTCTGTTAGGAATGTTCGAACGAAGCGCCAGTTGATCTCCGCAATATAACTTTAAAGTTACAGTTTTTTGTTACAATTGTGGATACTATCATTAATTCTTTGGCTGAAAGGTTTGATCTCTTGATAAATCATTGTACCATATTTCAGTTTTTATTCAGTTTCAGGGAAATTTCTAATATGGATGACAGTTTAAGAAAACACTCGTGATGATTTACAAGTTGAGTTGATTGATGGTGAACAAAAAAAAAAAAGATATTCGTGCCACCGAATTATATAATGAAGTACAAATTCTAAAGGACATCATAGAGGATAGTGACAGCTTAGACCCCCTGAAAATATTGCAATAAATGAGTTAGGAAGCGTCTTTATTAATTTAACAATTTCTCTTCGAATATTTTTGACACTTCCAGTTTCATTAGCAAGTGGCGAACGATTATTTTCAATACTGAAACTAATTAAGATATATCTAAGATCTAGTATTTCACAGGAAACACTAATTGGACTGTCAATGATTCCCCACAGAAGGTGATATCTGCGAGAAACTAGAAACAAGTGAAAATTTGGATGAATTTGCCTCCATAAAATGAAAAAAATCATTTGCTTTCCATAAAATCATAAAATTAAAAGTAAACTTTTAAATCATTTAATTTTTTCATACTCATCTTTTCCCTTAAAAATTAAATGATTCTTGTCATTTTGTAATTTTTCTAGTTTGTACATCTCTAGTTATAATAACGAATTCATGGTTTCCAGAAGTAAAGTGTCATCTTTGAATTTGAAATTTGCGAATTATTATTTTCATTATTTTTGAAAGGAGCGAAGGCTGTAAGGCCCTAGTGTTGGCCTTAGTTTTAATGCCCCGGGCGGGTTCCCGGTCAATCTTCCCCTTAATCCGGCAGTGGTTGCACATCTATTTCCCTCCTGACCTATTCATTCGTCGAACACTAGGGTTACATTCAGTTATCTTCTCATTCAAGCTTTTTCAAAGATTTTCATTCATCGTTGACATTTTTCCCATTTAGTAACTGATACCATGGGTACTAAAGATAGTGTTTTCCTAAGTTGATCATAATTTCCAGCTTTGAAGTTCAGCGTGTAACCTGTTCTAATCGGAGCAGGAATACAATTCGAACCTTCCCAAGAAAGCACAGCATGATCACTGTTACCAAATCTAGCACTCTTTAAAGTTTAGTTCCTTTTTTCAAATGCTGCTTGAGAAAGTTGTCTTGCAACAATTCAATAAATTCATCTTCTTTCTTATCATGAGATTTCTCTTCTACCCAATCAATGTTTAGAAAATTAAAGTCACCCATAATGATCACTGTTTTGTTAACCATAAGGCTAAATTGGCAATGCATTTCTTTGTCACCTGGTACTGAGCAGCTAGTTCTGTAGCAACAAGCAACCACGTATTTCATTCTGTTAGACTCCACTTCATCCCAGATAGACTCAAACTCACCGCTCCATGGGGATACATTCAGATACCGCCTTTTTCAAAGATTTCCTTGCATTGCTGACATTTTTCTCATTCAGTAACTGACACCATGAGACCAAAGAAAATATTTTATTATTTCATGACTATTTCTTTATTTTATCAGAAAGTATCAGAGCAATTCCATTTTCTTTTCAACAGGATCTACTATAGAAACAAAAAACATAGGGGTAGAGAAACTTGTCGAAATTATAGACAGTATTAAAATAATTTGGATATAAGCAAATAGATTTTAAAGAAATTAGATTTTGTTTAAATTTTCTTTCAAAGAGAATATTTTTATATATATATATATAGTCTTTGGACTATATTCATCTTTAGTCCAAAATTTAGAAATGATCACTGATATAAAGGCATTTCCTATATGGAGATAGGTTTTAATGTCTGGTGAAATTTGTCACAATCATTTCATTTTTAGATAGGGTAAACTGCCCCGCCTGCTCCCTATACGGGAACAATTAGACGTTAGCTGATTTTTTTTTTTTCATTTCATTTTTTGATTTCCGTCATATTTCTAGTTGATTAACAGGTAAAATAACAGTACATGATTGGGTATAAAAAGTGGCTCTTTTGGGGTTAAATAGATCCACTTCCTAGAATAAGATTGTTTGATCTATGATTGTGCATTGAACAAATTAAATTCGGTGATTCCATCTTTAGTCGATAGGTATCAACACTTGCTTTTTAAGTTTTGTAATACTTCCCATTTGCCCCATCTAATGTTTTTCTTGTTTTATCACGGAGATGAGAGGGCATAAATCTTTTCAACAAACCTGCATATGTGTGACCACACTATTATGCTTCAGAATTTTGGAAAGAGTACTTCTTTATTTTCACATTATTATAGAAATACAATATATGCATAAACATTTTATGACTTTGCTAAGATTTATCATAGCAAGTATTTTCACTACTGATCTTTATTATTTTGCATAATTCATCCTAACAAGTGATTGTTAAGTTTTCAATTCCTGTCCTGAGCTTTTTTACTCCAGCAGAAATGTGCTTATTTATTTATAATTGGTATTTCTTTTGAAAATTCTGTTGTCGCCATTTGTTGGTCATATAACTCCTCTAAAAATCTATTCATAAGTTAGATGCCACACAAAAGTATTATTTCAAATAATTGTTTGGTCTAACTTTAACACACGAGATGGACTGCTTTCTTATAAATGGGTTTCATTTATAAGATATTTCATCCTATAGGCCAAAGTTACTCCTAACGTGAGTATCGTTGGGCGATTTCCTAAATATTTTCTGTAACAGTTAAAACGCATATCAGATAATTCTTTGAACCTTTGAGAATATATCAAAAATGTTAAGATATTTTGAACAAGACCTTTTATGCAAAATCAGATTTTTTAATAAATGTAGTCTTAGGGAAATCAGGGATGTCGATATGTGTTAAAATAGATTAAAAAAGATTCCTGAAAGAATTGGTTTCGCTAACATACATGAAAAAGCATCATATAAATGATATAACGTCGAATAGAATTAAATACCTTTAATTGCTTAAATGAAAGGTATTAAAACCATCTTAATCTTTTCAGGAAATTTTCATATCTGGATCCCAAGAATTTTAATTTTGATACTATTCAAAGTCGTCTCCACTATAATGCCCTTCTATAAACTAAACGAGTTACCAAAAAGTCTAGCAAAGATATCTCACACACACACACACACACACACACACACACACACACACACACACACACACACACACACACACACACACACACACACACACACACACACACACACACACACACACACACACACACACACACACACACACACACACACACACACACACACACACACACACACACACACACACACACACACACACACACACACACACACACACACACACACACACACACACACACATCCTGTGAGAGATCATTCCCCCAAACAAATATATTCGAAACAAAGAAAGTGTCTTACACACTCACGTCTTGAATCGTTCATGTCAATGTCATGCAAAGAGATAATACAATAACTGACAGTGATAGAGTATTATTCTTAAAGAACTAACCTCAAAAATGATGTTCTTAAAAATAAATTATAATACGTATTTATAAAAAAATAAATACGCTAATGTCTTTTCATGCCCGTATAGCGAATAGGCGACGACATAAAACCCTATCTAACTTTTTGATGGACTGACTGGGCAGTTCACTCTGTTCCCGTAGCCAATCAGAGATAGCTGGCCCATGTCTATCACTAATAATACGCAGCCAGCGACGAAGAGACAGGCAATCAAGTGCTGCCATCTCTTGGTACCTAACCCTAAAATGATAAGTTTCTGTCTGAAATAATATGGGTTCTACGGTCGATTTTCTTGAATTTACGGGATGAAAAACCTGAGTTTCCGTGAGTAAAAAGGCAATTGCTCGTTCCAGAGATTGACTAACTCTGGAACGGTCGAAGAAAGGCTCAGAAAAATATCCTCCATTCGGCGACTAGACTCGAACTCTAACTTCGTGCGACCAAGTGCAGAGGATACAAGTGCCACTAATGCATACATATTTATAATATGTATAATATCCTATGCAAAAGACAGTAGCATAAATAATAAGGATATTCTCAATGAATTAATGAATTTTCGTAAGAAAGAAAAAATATATTTCATTTATAAACTCTTATAATATGAAATAGTGGTTGGCAGGCCATTCTCGAGTAATTTCTGAGGCCTATTTTAATCCATAAATGCGCTGCTGCTGGTTTGGTGATTAAAAAGTTATTCCCCACCCTTGCTCTCTATTTTTTATGATAACTTATGTTCATCGCGTGCATAACATTCTTTTTTTTTTTTTTTGAAACCTAAAGTATATTTGCACTTCAATTTGATGAGATCTTTGTTGCTGTTAACAGTAGTTTGAAAAGCAATATTTCTGTAAAATCGATATATTATTATTATTATTATTATTATTATTATTATTATTATTATCATTATTATTATTATTATTACATGACACCTCCAAGGACTCGTCGCGGAGGAGCACTCTATTCCACTCAACTACACATTCTAACCTTCTCCCCTGGTACTCAAGTCTCCTACTACACAATTATAACGCCATCTACAGCCCAACACCACAAACAGTGTTTTCTGTCTGCGAAATTGCTCATGTTCTCATGGCCGATTTTCCTCTATACACGGGATGAAAATCCTGGGTTTCCAGAAGAAGAAACCCTGCTTGCTCATTTTAGTTAGCTGATCTCATTTAAAAATGAGATTGGCTAATTCAATTTTTTTATTTAATTCAATTAATTTTTGATATTTCCAGTGTGTTTCGGTTATTATTATATTTTTGGTAATAACTATCAACTAAGAATTCTAAAAATCGTTCACTTATGACAAGAGGAGAGTTCAACAACATTTCATAAGACTGCTGTTTAGCTATTGCAATGTGAGAGCCAATAAGGTTTTTCTTTATTTTTTATTTTTTTAGTAATGGGTTTTTGATTAAAAGGAGTACCTGTGTGAATTTAGGGTAATGTTCTCGGTTCCTGTTAGTATTTGATATGTAGATTAATTTATATTAGGAGAATATTCCCCCCCCCTCCAAGGTCATGCATAGGAAATGAAATTACTTGTATAGCTCAGTGGAAATGGCACTTGCATCCTCTGAGCCTGGCCGCACGAAGAGAGACTTATAGTTCAAGTCTAGTCGCAGACTGAAGGAAGTTTTTTCTAAGCCTTTCTTCGACCGCTTCCTGAGTTAGTCGATCTCTGGCAGGGGATAGCGATTTTTTCTCCCGGAAATTCAAGAAAATCGACGTCGAACCCACATTATTTTAGACAGTAACATATCCTGTTAGGATTAGGTACCAAGAGATGACAGCACTTGTTTGCCTGTCATCGGTGGCTGCTTATAATTAGTGATAGACATGGACCAGCTATCTCTGATTGGCTATCTCTGATTGGAGATTGAACTACCCACTCAATATCCATAAGCTAGATAGGATGAAAAGCCCTTACTTACTCCCTATACTGGAATAAAGGGCATCAGCTTATTATTATTATTTTTTATTATAGGTTTTCAATATCAATCATTTTATTCTTATATGATTAATGTGTTCTAGCAAAATCTAAATAAAAACAGAAATTAGTCCAAATAAGTCTGCAAATTTGAATAAAACGAATTCTTAACAAATCAGATAAAGCTAATCTCAATTTAACATTTTTAAATTAGTTAGAGGTATAAGGACACTTACTTCCTTTGTGGAATAAAAGGCAGCAGATTTTTTAAAAGTCTTATTAGGAACTGTTCTTTGCATGGAAGTCAGTTGAACACAACGGGACCATCTAATTAAATTGCCTTCGCAAAATTCAGAGCATTGCCTTATATCTAGGCCACTTATCCAATTCTGCAATCACTCTATTATAAAACGTGAGCAAACTGATAAAGCATGGCCTACCAAAAATAAAGGGTTGAACTAGGACAAAACCAACCAATTATAGACTAATCAGTATTTCTGGGATAGGGTGGGATAGTCATTAAGACAATGACGTGACTAATTAGGATTTCTATGAAGAGGGATAAAGGTGCTAATACACACCATTTGACGTGGCTCCTAATTAGCTTCTCCAGTCCTTTAATGCAGAGGCATAGCTAGGGGACGGCGGAGGAGTCGGCACTTTGGACCTTTTTGAACTTTTGCAGTTAATTCTAAAATACAGTCTCGAGAACTCATTTCCAAATATTGTAATACTATTGCGAATTATCTTCATAATTGCTTTAAGTGTTGCTAGTTGTGAGAGAAAGTTTTCTAAATAAAATTGATTAAGAATTACCTACATTAATATGAAATAGACTTAGCTGATGTCATCGACGATTTTGGTAACAGAATAGCAAGAAAAATAACATTTTGGAATGTTCAAATTAAAGTTTTACTTTAAAAATAAACATAGTGTTTTAATTAATTTAAGTTAAGGGATATTTCATCCCATATTGTTTCATAGCCGAAATAAGAAACTCAAAGAGTTTCATGCCGAATATAGAAACTATATAAAGTTTTCGGCGAGTCCAAGCGTAAGCAGATACCTGCATAGTGCAACAGCTGACCCATTTGGTAGTGCAACACTGAGACAACTCAGAGTAAGGGTGGAGCAAGCTCCGATCACTATTCTTGGTATTTACCCATAATGTGAAACCCAGCTCCTAGGAGCTGTATTACTGTTCTACATTACGAGAAAAAGTTACTACCCAGACCGGTTTCAACCTTATGTACAGGTGAAGCGGGCTCTAAAAATACGACAATCCCGAAAGATCGTCCAACTCAGCATTGTTCCACTCAATGACAGGCTAACCCCGTCACTGAGAAGAACTTCTCAGCATTGGCTCTATCCAGTGGCAGGCACACCCCACGTCCAAGCAGAGCCATAATCTCAGTGGTGGCCCCACTTAGAGACGGCAAAAACCTACCTCCAAGTGGAGCCTCTCAGAGACAGATCCGCCCCGCACCGGTTTCCACCCTCATTGGAGCCTCATCAGTGTAGGTAGACCTAAATAATACCAAGTTTGTAGCGAACAGAACTTACATACCCTACTATAAGAATTGCCAAGAAGGTGTCCTAATAAATTACTAATTATATGAAGATCCAAAAGGCTTCAATTCGGGGACATGAACTTATTTAAATTAATGGATATTACATCCCATATTGTTTCGTAGCCGAAATAACAAACTAAAAGAGTTTCATGCCGAATATAGAAACTATATAAAGTTCGCCGAGTTCAAGAGTAAGTAAATAACTTACATACCCTACTATAAGAATTGCCAAGAAGGTGTCCTAATAAATTACTAATTATATGAAGAACCAAAAGACTTCAATTCGGGGACATGAACTTATTTAAATTAAGGGATATTACATCCCATATTGTTTCATAGCCGAAATAAGAAACTCAAAGAGTTTCATGCCGAATATAGAAACTATATAAAGTTCGGCGAGTTCAAGCGTAAGCAAATACCTTGATAGTGCAACAGCTGACCCATTTGGTATTTACTCATAATGTGAGTAAATTTCACATTATGGTATTTACTCATAATGTGAAACCCAGCTCCTAGGAGCTGTATCACTGTTCTACATTATGAGAGAAGGACACTACCCAGACCGGTTTCAACCTTTATTGAGGTCTTATCAGTGGGTAGGTAGACCTAAATAATACCAAGTTTGTAGCGAACAGAAATTACATACCTTACTATAAGAATTGCTAAGAAGGTGTCCTAATAAATTACTAATTATATGAAGAGCCAAAAAGGCTTCAATTCGGCGACATGAACTTATTTAAGTTAAGGAATATTACCTCCCACATTGTTTCGTTGTTTCAATTAGTAATTAGTAATTAATAGTGTTTTAATTTATTTCCCTCTATGTCGTTTTGCTTTTTTGCAGTATTTTTGATGTGTATTGAGAGGGGCGACAAATTCAGGGACTTCCCCGGGCGGCGAAAGCTCTAGCCACACCACTGCTTTAACGACTGTCCCAGAAATACTGATTTCTAATTAGCTGATTTTGTATAATACCGCCTATATAATATCTTTGTTTAATTCAGTTATCTTGCTCTTCTTTCACCTGTTAAGAACTGTGCCCGTGTAGAGGGTCAAGTTGAACAACAAAGATCGAGGAACGATCTGCTAATTCTCTTCCACATGCCTTCAGTGCAATAGCCTAATTTCAGCGCCCTGTTTTGCACGAACTAAGCTCTTGCACTCGTTTTAATACATATAGCTCATCCATCTATACCTTTTCATGTAGTTCCACCTCTGTATCTGGACTGAAACTGAATCAAATGTATACCGGTCTAAACCAGTACCCTTAATCTTGGCCTTCCTTAGTAAGATATTATTATTATTATTATTATTATTTTAACGGTGTCTCCATGGAGTCAAAAGACTCATCGCGGGAGACCCGACATTGACACACTAACCATTATTTACACAATACCTGTCATACCTCTCCTTAAATTCATTCACAGTTGAAGCATTCACAACCAGTTCTGGCAAAGCATTCCACCCATTCACAACCCTCCAAGTAAAAAATCTAGTCCTAACACCCCTGTTAACCACACTCTTACACAATCTCCAGGGATGACCCCTCGTTCTCTCACATCCTGCATTGGTCTTAAGAATATCATCAGTATCAATCCTGTAAAATCCCTTTAACAATTTAAATACCTCTATCATATCTCCTCTCCTACGTCTATCAGCTAGTTTTTGGAGCCCACAGATCATCAATCTATCCTCATAGGGAACATCCCACAGACCTGCAACAATCTTTGTAACCCTCCTCTGAATCCTTTCTACCACTTCCGCATCACCAAGAAATCCTGGCGACCAGATCTGTGCACAATAGTCCAAATGCGGCCTTATTAATGCCTTATAGAGTGGAATAATAACTTCCCTATCCCTGCTTGTTAGTGTGTTCCTCAACAACCATGTAATTTGATGTGATGTTTTGGCAATCTTAGCAATATGCCCTTTAAACTTAAGTTCTCTGTCCACAATAACTCCCAAGTCTCTTATCTCATCAACTTCCTGCAGTTCAGTTCCGTTAATATAGTAAACAGCATGCGATTTCATCCTCCCGAAGTGCATCACCTTACACTTAGCCACGTTGAACTGACAGCCATTTACCTCAGTCCATAGCGTCAGCCTATTTAAGTCATCCTGTAAAATATCCACATCATTTGAATTGATTATCGCTCTTCCCAATTTTGCATCATCAGCAAACAAGTGGATATTTCCATTCAAGGTATTTCCAATATCATTGATGTACAAATTAAACAATAGAGGACCAAGAACTGAGCCCTGAGGTACACCACTAGTCACTTGCCTTTTCCTGGACTCAGCTCCTCCGTAAACCACTCTTTGATATCGGTCCGCCAGCCATCCTTTAATCCAAATCACTATCTTCGGATCCAAACCCATTTGCTCTAATTTATGTAACAGAGTTCCATGTGGAATCCTGTCAAAAGCCTTTGCAAAGTCAAGCAGTATCACTGAGTAAGGATTTCCTTTATCCAACTCCACTGTTACTTTATTATAGAACGTAAGCAAATTACTTAGGCAAGACCTACCTTTCACAAAACCATGTTGCCCCTTATAAAGTATCATATTGCTGTCCACCCAGTCCTGAATTCTAATTTTAACTAATTTCTCCAAAATCTTAACCACCACTCCAGATATATTGATTGGTCTATAATTTGCAACATCAGTCTTAGAGCCTCCCTTGTGCAATGGAACTATTTTCCCCTCTTTCCACTCTATTGGCACTTTACCAGAACTGAGGCTTAAATTAAACATCCTGGTTAGAGGAGTTGCTAATTCTCTTGCACATTCTCGTAACACATGGGCCGATATGCCATCTAACCCAATGGCAGTGTTAGCATTAAGGTTCTTTAATATATTAAGCACCTCAATTTCATCTATCTCTATACTCTCATCTGTCAATGGCACATCTGACACTGCACTATCACTACGAAGATGGTACACTTTTGCGAAATGATCACTAAGCAACTCAACTAATTGATTAGCTTCAGTAATTTCCTTACCATCAACACTTTTTAAAGTAATCTTTCCATGGATATTCTTCCTTTTACTAGCCACATAGCGAAAGAACTCTTTAGGGTTTCTTTTGGATTCATCAGCTAGTTTCCTCTCATAATTAGCTTTGGCTTTCCTTACCATACAGGTTACTCTCTTTGCCTGTACCTTATATTGCTCATTGGAACGCTCATCACCTTTTTCTTTATATGTCTTCCACAACCTTTTCTTTATCTGCAACTCTTGTTTAATAGTATTAGTCATCCATTTTACTCCTACTTGATTTCTCCTTCTGACTCTGGGAATACAGTCTGATACAGCTTTCTTCAAATACTCCTTGAGAATCTCCCACGCACCATCAACATCTCTCCCCTTGAATTTCTCATGCCATAATACAGCATATATATACAGCATATATATACAAATATATACTTGAGGGATTAATAATTTTAATAATTCGAAGGTCAATGCTTAAGAAATTAGCTATCTCTAAAGCATTCGACAAATTCCCAATTTCTGTATGCACCCTTCCTTTTATCTGCCATGTGGTGTAAAAATATGAGATTTCTCTTGCCATCTCCATATAATTTGTTTTCATAGTTTTCAAGCACTTTCAAACATTCTCGTAGTAACTGTCATACTTTTCTTTGAATTGATTCACAGTCATGGCACCCACAACATATTCTGGCAACCCATTCCACTGATATCAGTACTCTTTAAGCAAAAAATTTAGTCCTTACCCCCTCCCCCACCACTGCTAACCACACTCTTACTCATTTTCCAAGGATAGACCCTACTTCTCTCACCACCACACCAGACGTCTAGTGAAAATTTTCCTTTGTATTAATCTTGTTAAAACACTTCAATAATTTGTGTTTCAATCATGTAACCCTCCTTTTCCGCCTGTCAACCAATTTCTGCAACCCACAAATCTTCAACCTGTCGTCAACATAATATTCATTCGATTGATCTGCTACCATCTTGGTCACTCGCCTCTGTGTCTTGTTCACCTTCTCCTCATATCCAAGAAACCCGGGTGACCAGATCTGTGTACTAGTCAAGATAGGGTCTTACCAAGCCTCTATAAAGGATAATGTAGAAGATGTATAATAACATGTTTGTCTCTGCTCGTCAGGGTATTCTTCAGTAACCAAGTAATCCAAAGAGCTACTTTAGCCACTTTTGCAATATGCCATCTAAACTTGAACTTCCAAATCTAGTAACACTCCCAAGTCTCTGGCTTTCTGGAGTGCTTAAAGAGTGCTGAATCAATGCAGTTCCATCAGTGTAGTACCCAGATGGTTATGTTTTGATCCCAAAATGCACAACTTTGCACTTTGCTACATTAAACGATATCCATTCTCTGGCCAGACTGCCTATCTCTAAAAATCGTCCTGCAAAATTTTAACATTTTTCATATTAAGTATTGTTCTACTCAATTTTGCATCATCAGCAAACAGCTGAGTAGTTACTCTCATCTTATTTACCCTTCAACTTCCATGCACCTTAAATGGTTAAACGACAGAACCATAGGAAATTAAATAGAATATTAAAGAATCAGAGCAATAACAAGAAGAGAAACCAAGAAAACCAGAAGACAAGACTGGGAAAAATTTGTATTAAGATTAGAGCGTGATATAAATGGACCTTAACTAAAGAGCTATAATATCATTAAAAAATGACTCAAGAAACAAAGGATAATCTGCAATTAGAAGGCCCCTCCACAAAGAATAGACCAATCACTACGCCCAGCTTCTAAACATTAATAATAAAATTGAAATAAAACAAGTAATAAGTCAAGAAACAAATGAAGTACCAATACAGTTAAATGATCTAAAGATAATATTGGAAAAACTAAAAAATACAAAAGCTATAGAAGAAGACGGAATAAATTCAGAACTTTACAAATACAGCTGTAAACCATTTCAATAACGACTAAATAATTCCTAAACAGAATATGGGAAGAAAGAAACATCCCACAGGAACTGAAGGCAGTAATAGTCAAACATATTCAAAAAAAGGAAACATGAAAGATTGTGGAAACTACAGAGGAATATCCTTATTAGTACATGCTATAAAATATATATAGATATAATTAAAAGTAAATTAACACATTGGGCGGAGGAAATTATTGGAGAAGAACAATGCTGCTTTAGGAAAGGAAGATCCTGCACAGATTCCACATTTACCCTCAAACAAATTATAGAAAAAATCTCAATAAATAAAGCGAAATCAATAGTATTTCAAGGTAAAGAAAATAAAAGATTGAAATCAGTCATCCTCAACAAAGTAACAGAACAAGTGAAAACAAATTTAAATATCTAGGAAATTACATAAGCCCCAATGGAGAAGTCGGCGTTGCAATAAAAAAGCAAAAATTCCTAGCAGTCATTGAAACTTTGAATAGACATTTCATTAAACAGATGTCTGGAACAATCCAAACAAAACTATATAAAATAATAGCCAGACCCATTCTGAAACATGGTAGTGAAACACGGACTTGGGGAGACCGAGATAAAGGACAACTGGAAGTTGCAGAAATGAAGTTCCTAAGATCGCTCGCACGCTATAAAAGAAATAGACAACATAAGAAATGAAGAAATAAGAACACAGTTATTCATAATTAACATAACCGAAGACATCACAAACTATAGAAAGAACTGGAAAAACCACGTAGAAAGAATGAATGAGGACAGATGGCCAAATATTGCTTGCAAATATAAACCAAAGTGACACCGTCAAGAAGAAGACCCAGGAGGAGAAGGGCAGGAGACTTTTTAAACCCTTGAAAACGTTACAGGCAAACAATTACCTAATACTGGAAGCCAAGAAAAAGACTACCATTCCATCTATTCTCTAAGTGTAAGGATGCGATCAGGTATAGGTTCTCTCTAACATTCTCAGACCACTTTCCATGCACTACTAATTCCTCTAAGATGCAGGTTTTAATGGCACGGCACTGCTTTCTCAATCTATTTTGCAATTATCCACTTCATAACTTCACATACACGTTTTTATTCAAAGCTCTTGCATGATTTACTACCTCCAAACTTTATACTGCATGACCCCCCCCCCCCTCTCTCTCTTTCCAATTGGAAACAGAAACAGATTCCTCATTTATAGTCTTGCTTGTATTCATAATGTTTATATGTCTATGTAGAATACACCCCTCTTGTATGCAAATGTGTTTTGTCTTGTTAATACCTGTCTCAAAACAAACGGCATCGCACCCCTTTGCTTGTATTACTTATTCTACTATTGTTTGGTTTAAATTTATCTACAGACATTAACAGTTATCCCTTCCCTTTCTATTTTGTCCGACCTTGCAGAATACACTGAACCCGTATATCTTATATTCCAAGTAAAAATATATTCTTCTTTTCTCCAACTTTCACTATTTCCCATAAAACAAGACTTCCGCTGTTGATAGTCTTAATATTATGATGAATGCTGAACTTTTAAAAGTAACCAATTGGATCATGCGAATAAACTTGGTGTGAATTTTTCAAAAACTAAATACATAAATTGTAACTTGCGAAATGCATGATCATATGTCATTGTACGATTAATCTTGCATGACTGGAATTATAGAGCAAATTCAAATTGCAATTGTATGTAAACATAAAAAGTTAATGTAATAACTTGTTTGGGAATAAAAATTGATAGTAATTTGAGTTGGAAATGGAATATCATCGATGTCTTAAAAATAATAAGGATTATGTTAAGCAGACTTTACTATTTAAATAGATTCTTAAACTTAATTAAATATGTTAAAAATATTATATTCTGTTGGTTCAAAGGACATGGAATACTGTGGATATATATCTACATATATACAGTATTTATATATATGCTCGAGTAGAGTAACGTTTCTAAGCAGTTCTCGAGTAAGTCGAGATTTTGTGATGATACTAGCATGTTTCTCTTAATTATAAAAGGAAATGCATTGGCAAATCAAATGCATATTTGCTTGTAACACATAAATGAAAATCGACTAGTTTTGCCACAGATACTTGTAGCTTCTTCTGGATTAGGACGAACAAAAAATATAATAAAATGCTAACATGAGCTAAAACATTACTAAAATGCATAAAAACCTATAGGAAACATCACTGTAGAAGTTGAAACGAAACTATGTGGAACATGGGGAGCTTGCACGAATTAGCTATTATTATTATTATTATTCCTGATACCTCCAAGGAGTCCGAAGACTCATCGCGGGAGGACATCTTCAACTGTCTCTACATCTTACCTCCACTACGAATCAACGCCATCTACCGTTCATCTATTGTTCAGTAATTTGTGTGTGTGTGCGTATGTGCGTGCGTGGGTGCGTGCGTGCGTGTGCGTGTGCGTGTGAGTGTTGATAGTTGGCTGAAAAGGTAAAGTTTGACTCTTTCGGAAAGATCTAATGAGCGATTTCTGAATATCACCCATGATCAATTCTTGCTTTTTATTGAACGTGCCTTCGGAAAGAATGACAGTGGTAAATTCGTTTTACGTTACGAAGAGTTAAGTTGTCCTGTATGCAAGGTACTTATTCCATTTAATGTTATGATGTATGTGGGAAAAATGAAAAGCTAGGTCCGAATTGTTTTTGGTTTTGTTATTAACGTCTCCAAAATGTTATTTCAGCCCTATTTCCAAACTTCTAGATTCTTCCCGATGCAAGAAAGGCACAAGAATATGGAATATTATAAACTGCAGGTAGTTTGTGGAAAGGATTGTGGTCTTTAGGCAAATGAATAAACCTTCTTCTGTACTGAATATCGGGATTTTGCTGTGGAGCAGGAGTAGAGAATAATAATTTGTACGAATAGTTGGAGTAGACGCTGTAATTCTTCCTTCAGTCTTCCTTCACCTCTTTGTGATAGAGACCGCCTTTATTTTTTGAGCGTATATATAATGCAATGAAGATGGGTGCAGGTAACGATCTGCAAGAGTGCGCTTGCAATATACACTAAGAGAAAAGCCTCCTTCAGTTTTTTTTTTGAAATTAAAACATCTAATAAAAGCAGTTTTCCTTCATTTTCCAATTTCAAAGTGAATTTTATTTTCTTGAAGGAAGGAGTTGATAGACGAAAGAAAATCACGTGTAACTCAGCAACATTGTAATTCCAGGTAATAACGAGCCATCGACGTATCTCCACCAATAGATGTGAAGAAACGCACTTTTCAAAACTTTCCAAGCAAGTTGGTGAAAAGATATGATATGAAAATAATTATAATATTAAAATGAACCTTATGTAATATATTCTTTTATTAACGTGGAATTTTCGCGTAAGTATCAAAGGCATCCTCAGTACAGGAATGCTTAATGGTAATCGAACATTAACAGACAATTCCAAATGGCGACACCTAAGCAGCTAATGTAAGATAACTAAAAAAAAGTCATCAAATTTCCTAACTTATTAAAAAATTATACAGTTACATAAAATAAAGTTGATAGTTATTAAATCAGCTAATCTTTCCTATCTTCCCCCAAAGGAAATTGACTATCCAACGTGTTTAAGTTAGGAGAGTGAAGTAAAGTTTCACATGTTTCATCATAAAGCTGTTCCACGCGGAATCGGCTTTTGTGAAGGACTCTTGTCTTTTTCCAATGAACTGTGTCTATCGTTGATTGCGTGCTCTACAAGTCCAGACTGTTCAGGATCAAGGTATTGAATATTAGACTTGTATTCTTCTAGCCGAATAAAAGCAGATCTTCCTGTTCGTTCGAAATAAGATAATCCACAAGAACAAGGAATCTGATAGATTGAAGGGTGTGGAAGGGTGTCTTAGGAGAAGCGAGGAAGGCGGAGATTTTTCTGATGGGGCGAAAGGTAACAAAAATATTCAGTGGTTTTAAAACTTTCGTTATGTGTCCACTAATGCCTTACACATAAGGGATAGGAATATTAGTTATTTCTTCTATATTTGAAGAGGTTAAAGCTCTTTTGATGAAAGAATCCTTATAACCATTTGATAAAAAAGTGGAAAAAATATGTTGTAATTCTTTCTCTAACAGTTCATCTGAAGAATATAAGGAGCGGACCCGAGGAATCAATGTTTTAATAGTTTCAGCCTTTTGACTGGGATGGTGATGAGATTCAGCATGGATATAATGGCCTTTATGGGTATTCCGAAAATCTGAGAAATGTTGGCTACAATCTGGTTGACGAAGAATTAAAAGATTTAAAAAGGCTAACTGCTTATTTACTTAGTCTTCTTCTAAATACTCCTACTCACGGTATTTCCTTATTGAAACATATGATATCTAGACTAGCGAAAATATCTGATTGAAAGAGGGAAAATTTCCATAGTTTTTGTACAAAGTCTTATGAGTTCTTAATGGAAAGGACCGTATGTATGAAGTGGTTCTTTACAAAATTGGAAAGATGTTTTGATAAAATATAAATAAATAAACTAATGCCATCTACGATTGGCCTAAGATTCGGTGATTCATATAGTCGAGAGGTTAAAGTGTGCGTTTATTTTAACTTTTTCTTTAGATCTGTAGGCCAAGTCAGCATGTTGCATAAAACGGTTTGTCTGTTCATGATGTGTCCAAGTAGGATTGCAGTCTAATGAAGCCTAAGTAGGGGGAATCTGTGAGCAAGAGTGAAATCTTAGACATGTAATAAGCTGTATCCATGATGACTGTTATGCTGCTTTTGATTACTACAATATCTTTGTTCTTTTTAAAATGAGAGAGAGAGAGAGAGAGAGTGTGCATTTTCCTCACCAGTTGATATCGATTTTAAGAGGATGAGACGAAGAGAGAAGAATAGCACTCTTCAATCTGTCGTCATTTGCAGCACTTTGTTGGAAAAAGTAAAGTGCCTTTTCTACGTTACAAATAAAACCTACTTTACGAATGTGTTCAGGTGTAACAGCAGAATTGAAACCTTTCTTTAAAATACTGGCCTCAAATTTTGTAAAATGAAAATTTCAGATGGTTGCTAACACTTTTTTATCATGTAAGGTCACATGCGAAAGGACGTTTTTGTCATAAAAAGCATTAAATTTTTTGATCTATCTCTTTTTGCAGGATTAAAAAGTGCCATTGTAAGAAGAGTTGATTCTATACGCGTGGATAGGCTTATGTGTTCGTCAGACATGTTGTAATAGGTTTCACGGTATGATAAGAACACAGATGGTTAAGAAAATAACTATTTATTAACTTAAAAGCTAATATTTCGCTGGTATTATATCCAACATCTTCAGAGCACACAACACAAAGTTTGTTACAAATGCAAGACAACCATATCCAGCCATAGCCAATAATATTAGGTTAGACGTGGCCAATATCCTTATCCATTCTAAGCCTCCCAAAAATAATATCCCACATAAAGAAATAATAGCTCTAAAAGAACTACGCAATAATAACACATTACAATAACCAAATCAGACAAAGGAAACGCCACTGTAGTGATAGATACAACAGAATATGAAAGCAAAATGCATGCACTGCTCCAAGACCGGTCTACATATCAAATCATAGATCGAGATCCCACCAACTCACAAAAGAATAAGGTGTGCAAGTTACTGAACAAAATCACTTCTTGGCTTAAAGAAATTGTCAAAAAACTCAAACCCATGCACGTTAAAGCACCCAGAATATATGGTGCTCCTAAAATACACAAACAAGGTACACCTTTGCGTTCTATTGTAGATAGAATAAACAGTCCTGCATATAAACTAGCTAAACATTTAGCAAAATTACTAACCACTTACACAAACAATTCTCCCTCTTTTGTTAAAAATTCTACCCACCTAAGAAGTATTTTAGAAAACCACACCTTAAATAGTTCAGACCTAATGGTGAGTTTTGATATCACCTCATTATTCACTAATGTACCAGTGATTGAAACACTTAACTTACTAAATTCACAATTTCCCCCAGATATATTTCAGCTATTTAAATTCACAGTACAGGCAGGTTATTTTACATGGAAAGGGGAAATATACAAACAATTAGATGGGACAGCTATGGGTTCACCCCTTCCCCCCCTTAGCCAACTTCTACATAGAACATCAGGAAAAATTAGCTATCAACACAGCCACTCTCAAACCTAGTCTCTGGCTACGCTATGTTGACTATGTGTTTGCTATTTGGCCAGATGGCCCAGACACATTGAATACATTTTTAGTGCATCTAAATAGCCAGCACCCTAAAATCCACTTTACAATGTAACTAGAAGCCAATGACTGCCTGCCCTTCTTGGACATACTGATCACACGTCTTCCAGAAGGTTCCTTATCATTTTCGGTTTATAGAAAACCCACACATACAGGGAGATACTTACACAAACAATCACACCATCACCCTTCTCAACAATATGGTATCTTAAAAACACTAACCCATAGAGCTAGAGCAATCTGTTCCAATAACATTGCTCTCACTGCTGAACTTTCTCACCTACGTCAAACCTTCTTAATCGATTATAATCGATGGTTATAATCCCCATAAAATAGATACCATACTAAATGCTACCAATAAATCCCCTCTATCTACCACAGAAGACTACAACAAAACCATTACCATCCCATACATTAAAGGCACATCTGAAAAGATATCTAGGGTGCTTAACAAACACCAACTACGCACAGTATTTAAACCTTATATAAAATTAGCAACTCTCATCCGTTCACCTAAGGACAAATGCACTCTTTTATCACATCCAGGTGTCTATGAAGTGCCCTGTTCTTGCCATCAAGCCTACTACGGACAGACAGGAAGAACTGTGGACATCCGCCTCAGTGAACACAAAAAATATATCCGACACTTTCGCTATGGTAAGTCGGGTCTGGCAGACCATGCTTTGGATACCCCTGCACACAGGATCAATTGGAAAGAAACAAAAGTAATGCACAGAAGCTTCTACAAGTCAGAGAGGTTGTTCCTGGAATCAACAGAAGCCTCAAAACATACTCCAAACCTTAACAAGTATGGCTGTATAAATCTACCAAAGATTTGAGAGACAGTCATCCTAAGACCAAATTAATATTTATTACTTTTTTTTTTAATTTATATTTTTTCAAACTATCATTTGGACTACTATTTCAAAACTTGAATTTTAAAAAAATTTTTTTAAACCTAGATGGCGCCATATTAGGACTTTAGTCTTGTGTTGCACGCTGCAATCACTTTTACTAGCCCCACTGTTACACCGGATTGTGGTTGTCTTGCATTTGTAACAAACTTTGTGTTGTGTGCTCTGAAGATGCTGGATATAATACCAGCGAAATATTAGCTTTTAAGTTAATAAATAGTTATTTTCTTAACCATCTGTGTTCTTATCATACCGTGAAACCTATTACAACAAGAGTTGATTCTGTTGTCTAAAAGACTATAGGTCGGCAGCTATGCAGATCGTTAAAAAATGGTGCAATTGAAGACAGTAAACATCAACTTGTTGATTGTATCCTATCACTTAACAGAGCCAACAACACTTTTTGATTAACTGTTTAGCTCTTCTAGAATGAAAACTTTCTTTGAAATATAAATACTTCGGAATTATGTTATTATTCTTAAACCGTTTTAGAAGTAGCGAGTTGGTTCAGTAATTTAGCATGTAGGCCACAATGTTCTCGTTGATGTTCCTTTTTTTTTTATTTTCCCATAAAATTTGTTCATTATGATTATGTAGACTTTCGATCAACAAATATAGATTATAAAAGGAAACACGTGGTTTCGTTTCAACTTATATTGTAACAGTTCCTGCGTGTTTTAATGTATTTTAGTAATGTTATTATTCATGTTAGCCTTTCATTGCATTTTTTGTTGGTCCTAACACAGTTCCACCGACGGTGCAAGACGTGCATTTGTACGGGCGGCAAAGTTGGCATAAACTATACGAAAAATAAGAGAGAAGGGGCGGCAAAATATGCTACTGCACGGGGTGGCAAAATTCCTAGGGGCGGCCCTGAACACAGAGGAAGCCACAAGCAAGGCTGTCGCCAGATTAGATCGTACCCTGAGGCAAACAATTAAATATCGCCCCTAATGGATTATAAGACAAAAATATAAGAAAATCTCCAATTGATCTTTTCTTTTTATTACAAGATAAACATTAATGCAAAACGATTACATAATAATATTAATTAAATGTTTGCTCTATGGGGATATCGCACAATAAAACTGTTTATAAGCTCTTCTAAATTTAAATTATAAGCTAAACCCACCTCTGTTGATATAGTTGCTATACCAACCAATCTTTATTGGGTCATTGCTGTTGGCAAATAATTTTTAATCAGTTTAAGCTTATAAAACTAATTTCCGCACTTGCTACGCTAACAGGAATTGTCAGCATATCATGGGCGAATGCTGGTCTGGAAATTCACGCTCGGTCTCAGAGGCGTAGCTAGAGGGCACTGGTCCTCCCTGGGCAGCACTTTGAACCTTTTTGAATTTTTACAGTTAATTCTAAAATACAGTCTCGAGAACTTATTTTCGAATTTTGTAACACTGCGAGTTTTCCTCACAATTGCTATAATTATAATTATAATAATAATTATTATTATTATTCCTGACACCTCCAAGGAGTCCGAAGACTCATCGCGGGAGGATACCTACAACTGTCTCAACCACTACACGGAACCTCTACTACGAATCAACGCCATCTACCGCCCACCACCACCACCATAACTGGTATTCTATGTCTGTAAAATGCGTGTGTTCTGAAGTGCCGATTTGTCTGTATGCGGGATGAAAAACCCGATTTTCCGGGAGAAAAAACCCTGCTACCTCCGTATGAGATCGGCTAACTCACCTTCGACTGAAATCGTCCAGATAGAGATTCCTCCCGTCGCGACAAGAATCGTACTTAGGCCTATTCTAATCGAAGGGCGCAATGTACAGTCGTTCTTCCAATTGCGCTACAGAGGCGCTTATAAGTGTTGCTAGTTGTGAGAGGAGTTTATCTAAATAAAATCAAGAATTACCTACATTACTATAGAATTGACTTCCCCAAATATCGACGATTTGGCTAACAGAAAAGCAAGAAAAATAACATTTTATAATAGTGAAATTAAAGTTTTACTTCAAAAATAAAGTGTTTTAATTTATTTCTTTATACGTCGTTTTGACTTTTTGTAGTATTTTTGGTGTGTATTGAGAGGGGCGGCAAAAGCTCTAGCTACACCACTGCTTGCTCTTGTAATCATTTAGGGAATGAGAGGTGTGACTGAAGTCTGATTAGCGGAATAATGAATTACTGACCATTTAAAACTATATACAGTATTTAGAAATTTATGCACAGTTAATCATACAAATACAACATTTATTTTACAAATGATATTCTTCTTTTTCAATGTCATATTGAAAAAGATAGAATATCATTTTTCAATATGATACTTGAATACAAATTCTATCCCACGGTTCTTTTTTATGAACTGGTCAATAACATTGTCATAAAAAGTTGGTTGTAACTTAATTTTCTCAAGCAACACGCACACTTGTAAAGGCTGGATGAAGCTCACTGGCTAGAGCTACTTTGACTGCGTATGGCCCGTGTTTAAGCAGCGGGGTGAGATGACGTGGATGGAGCGGAAATGGCTATGCGCTCGCATGAAATCACAGAGCTGAAGCGAGGACCTGGATGCTCCCACAACCGAGCAAGCCAAGGTAGCTTGACTAGCGTCGGCCTTCGATACACAACGCAAAGCTGAATTATTACCGCGCAATTATTTTTTTACGAACTAAACGAAAAATGAATGCTTATGAACGTTATACAGCTACTTCTTTTACTGATACATGATACGCGATATATAAGTACACTGTATAACCATGGCTTATGTATTTTATCAAAATCACTAATATTTAATTATTTAATAAAAAATATACATATAAAGCAGTACAACCAATAATAAAGTACATGGGAAGTCTCTCTTTCTTTACGAATTCCACGAAAAATGAATGCTTATGAACGTTATACAGCCTTCTTTTTACGGATAAATGATAATACAAGCTCTAACCGCCAAGATGGCACCTGTAAGCCTACCTGTTATTTAGAGCCTTACCACACCCTGTCGACGGTACTGGCCACAGGTTTCTAGTTTCGCCACTTTCATAAAGTAGCGAAATTAGTCGGTTTCAATTTTATATTGTTACGACCAAATAAACCTAATTTATAATTTATAATTTATTTTTATTGGTCAAAAGTCTACATAATCATCAAGAGTTTTTCTATTTATAGAGATAATTCTGTGTTTTGATAGAAAAAGACTGTAGAGTCTCATGGCGATATCTTTTGTTCTTGATGCTGAATTACCAGAAGAAAAATAATTACATCTAAGGTAACTGTGTTTCTTTCGATGGTTCCGCATTATGGAATTTCAGATAAATTCCATAAGTGAAATAAATAAAATTTGCTGTGTTTTCTTCCCCACAGGAAGTAGATGAGGTCGTTTAGCCTTAATTTTTGAAGACAGATAGGCCGCTTATTATCAAGGCAATTAATGATTTTAATAGACATCTGGAGAGGAACGTACAACAGCTAACTGTGCCATTTTATGGTCCTCACACTACATATTATTGTATGAAATAATGATTCTTCTGGTCTATTGCTAAAGGATAGACAAATTCTGCTCTTACAGATAAAATATCTGATTTTATCTATAAGAGCCGATCATCATCATCCACTAACATTGTCCAGTTTGCCGGCATAGTTGGCCAGATAGCTAGAGTATCCTTTTCCCAACAAACATACTACTGGTACAAATCTACCGTAGGCATGATAGTTTGCAGAAAAAAGTTCTTTACAGATAAAACCTCTGATTTTATCTTTATATCGCCTTTTACCCACAGATATTTAGAGATCTATTCAGTAGGAGATGATAAAATTAAAAAAAAAAATCAGCTAAGAAGCGAGGCCGTTTTAGACCTATGTAACTTTTGGAGACTGAATGGGCAGTTCAATCTCCACCGGTAGCCAATCAGAGATAGCTAGCCCAAGGCTATCACTAATTAATAGGTACACAGCGATGAAGGCAGCTAGCAAGTGCCGCCATCTCGTGGTCCCTAACCATAACGATATTTTTCATCTCTTAAAATAGAATAGTGTGGGTTCAACGGTCGATTTTCTTGAGTTTACCGGACGATAAACCTGAAATCATGGGAGAAAAACCATGCTTGCCGTGCCAGAGATCGACTAACTTGGGAACTGTCAAAAAAAGGCTTAGAAAAATTTCCTCTAGTTGGCGACTAGATTTTAACCACCAAGTCAAGCGAGTTTGCGCAAACGCCACTTCTACTGAGCTACACTTTTTTTTTTTTTAACAACTTCATTATAAACTTTTGCAATTATTTACATCATAATGAATTATATATACAATATATACATTTGTTATACCATTATTTCAATCGAAGTTTCATTTTATATTATATCATCATGTTATAATGTAGTTGTTCCATTACTGTTCTCTTAAAATGCCTTGACTTCCTTTACTTATAAACAGGGAATCTCATAACTGTTAGTTACATACACATTATTTTCTATTACATCAATTAAGGTATAATTTAGCTTTTTTTTTTTTTTTTTTTGAGCTACTACTGAGCTACACAGGCTTTCAGTGATAAAATTAAATTCAACAAAGATTAATTTTATGACTGTTGGTTTGAGAGTAGATACGGTACTCACCGAGCTAACCAGACCGGCAAATTGTTACAATTTTTGTTGAGTGTTAGTGAACGAGTTTATTAAGCGCATTGATTCTCTCAAATTCATACAAAAAAAAAAAAGAAAAAAAGAAGAGGAAAGCCTTTTTATCAATAACTTTAAACAAAACAGAAACGATCCTAAAAGTTTTGTCATTAGAACTACTAAAACCAAGGATAATAAATGTCTTCTGTTATTTTATAGAAAAATAATGCTATAATAATAATAAGCTAAAGCCTTTTATTTATAGGGAGTAGGCGAGGCCTTTTGACCCTATCTAGCTTTTGGAGACTAGTAAGCAGTTTAATGCCCACTGGCAGCCAATCACCGATTGGCTGGCCCATGACTATTATTATCATTATTATTATTATTATTATGTGACACCTCCAAGGAGTCCAAAGACTCATCAAAGGAGGGATACCTACTCTACAACTCTCTTTCTCCACCTCTTAATCCACCAATTACAGCAAACAACCACCACCATCATCACCTACAGCAACGCCATCTACTACCCCCCACCACAACCACTAATATTTTTTTGTCGGTAAATTAAGTATGTTCTCAAGGCCAATTTATCTGTATGAGGGATGAAAAACCCGAATTTACGGGAGAAAAACCCTTCTACCCCATATGGGATCGGCTAACTCACCTTCAACTGAAAAAAAAAAAAAAAAAAAACATAAAGATTCCTCTCGTCACGACGAGAATCGAACTTCGGCCTTTTCCAATCGAAGGGTGGACTGCACCGTTGTTCTCTAATTGCACTGCGGAGGCTCGCAAATGACTATCATTAATTATAAGCTGCCAACGATGAAGAGACGGACAAACAAGTGCTGTATCTTGGTAAATAACCTTAACAGGTTATATTAATGTCTGAAATAATGTGGATTCTAAGGGTCGATGTCGTTAAGCTTATGGAACGAAAACCCGAATTTCCGGGAGAAATAATCCCGCTTACTCGTGCCCGGGATCGACTAACAGGTCGAAGATAGGCTTAGAGAAAGTTTATCCATTCGACGACTAGACTTGAACTGAAGTCTATCCTCCGACGGCCTAAAGTGATGTGTCTGTCTAAAATTTAACCTTCAACACTCCGCTCACTCACCTTGATATTAAAAAAAAACTCATTTTTATAACTACAGAGGAAAAATAACCTAAAGTCTTCATTTGTCATCAGAACTATTAAAACCATGATAATTCTTATCATTTATTAGCATTTTTTTTTTTTTTTACTAAATGTAGCACTATCCTGACAACTGTTTTGAATTGTGGTTTCTGTTGAGAGGCCAGCAGAAGCTTTTCTGCTTGATTTCGATCAAAAGTAGGGTAAAAGACGAATAGACAATTGCCAGGCAAAGTGTATCGTATTTTATGCAGGTCAATATGAAAGTCTGATGTCGAATATTGTATTCTATTAAGCTGTCACTTTTGATATTTCTAAGTTTCAAAAACAAAACTTTGGTTCTGAAATGATACTAGGTATTATTTTTTATGGCTATTTAGCCTATTTTAGTAGTATATTCCTTAGATAGTAGGTATATTCTTTTCATGTAAGACTACTTTTTTATTTCATAGAAATATTCCCAATACTAACAAAATTTCAGCTAATGTGTTTTCTTATCAAAGGGTGGACATCGTGTTATTCTTCCAACTGTGATACAAAGGCCCATGCATGCTTAGTGAGAAATAGATATTTTATCTTTCCAAATAGTTTAATCAACAACACGAAACTTTTTAAGATAAATAAGAAGTAATTATTATAGCTGTTTTGATTTCTTGAAAAATAGGCCATGGTCCTTTTTTATTTCAAGAGATAATAAGTTATGTAAAAACGTTTCTTTAAGAAAGGTAAAGGAAAATTTTCTCTTTTGTGTTCATTCATTTTTCGATTAATGTACTTTTCAATTTAGTTAAAAAAGTTACAGTCGCTAGAGGCCTAGTATAGCATTGGCCACAGAGCAGCATTCCTTTACCCAAGCCATCTCATAGAATTATCTTCTCTGAACGGCGTAGTGTGGGTCTTTGAATGGAATTTCCATGAAGTCTTACACTGAAAATATAATTATCGCTCATGTGCTGTTAAAAGTTTCGTTTGTTCTTACGAGAAAGTAGAGGATTCGTCGTCGTAAGTGTGCATATATTATTGAGCAATGCACATAATTTCATAACTACATACGTTTTACGAATCATTACTGGGATGGCATAGTGGCGGCGTTTATAATGCGTATCAGCTGTTTATGGTATTATCATTCGTTGGTGAACAACGTTTCTTTTATAAATGTTATCAATTCAGCCAATTTGTTAAAAAGAAGACCTAACAAATTTAGGGACAACAGTTTCGAATATTTTATTTTGTTTTTAATTATTTTATTGCAATCAACAGTATCGTATCCTGACATGTTCCGTTTTAAAAACATTTACATTTGCGATGCTAATAATAAAATACATTTAAAAATGTGCTGAATTGCTGGTTTTTTTTTTTAATTTTTTCATTTACAACTGATTTTCTTCACATAAGAGTTTGAAATTAGATTTAATGAATACATTTCTGAAGGAATCGAGTGCCACATCATATTCAGTTAGTTACTGTGTCGTACGGCTTCATATTTTACTTTTGCACTTATGCAAGTAGTAAGGTGACTTATAAGCAACTTTTATTTTCAACTGTATTTTAGCAAGTAATTTCCATAATTAAGAAGCATTTATGCATTACTTATTAAAATATAGTAGTATAAACACACACCGTGAAACATCTGCTTCTTATTCACTGAACTAGATATTACCGTTGCAGCATTTATGAGGTATCAGATTTTGATAGATGCAAGATCAAATGGAAATATATTTCATCATCTTATATTCTATTAAGTTATCCGCATAGTTCTTGTTGAGTATGCTTATTCAGTAACAGTAAATTGCTATAAAATCATTTTTAAAACAAGAAATTCTAATGTTTTTAATGTTTTAACAAAGATATTGTTGAACAGGTCTCTCTGCAGTGTAAAGACTCATTGTGGGAGTTCCCACTAACATTATTCATATACCCATCATATCCCTCTCCCTCCCCAATACATGCAAAATCTCAGAGGTTTGAAGGAATAATCATAAGTTTGTGAGTGGCACAAACTTATGATTATTCATCACACAATACCTGTCATACCCCTCCTTAAATTGATTCACTGATGAAGCACCGACAACCACTCCAGGCCATCCGTTTACTGCCTTTGTAGCAAAAAATCTAAACGTTATGTTTTTTTCTAATTGCAATAATTACTGTTCTGTGCTGCCTCACAGGAGGATAACTTCTCTCACTCTCTCCTCCACCACCATGTACTGATCAATTTCTCATTTATTCATTTTATAAAATCCTTAATCATCTTGAATGTATCATTATTATTATTATTATTATTTTGACACCTCCAGGGAGTCCAAAGACTCATCGAGGGAGAGCGTGCCGACAGCATCGAACGATTTTCCCCCTTCCAACTACTAACCGCGCTCAAACTTACTTAACTGAGCCATTAGTAGCAGAGGCTCTACCAATCGACCAACCTTATATTGCTTCTTCATTTATCAGCCAAATTTTTTTGAACTCACATCTTCAGTCTGCCCTCATGTGGAACATTCTGTGATCCTGAAACCATCTTAGTCAATTGCCTCTGAATCCTTTCACATACCTTCACACCCCAATGAAACCCAGGTGACTAAATTTGAGCACGGCAGTCTAGATGTGGATCTATCAGAACCTTATAAACAAGAATGATACTTCTTTTTCCCTATTAGTTAGCATATTTTTGATCATACAGAAGTGATTTGTGCTGTTTTGCAATCTGATCTAAACTTCAGTTTCCTATCAACCATAACTCACAGATCCATGGTCTCATTAATTTCAACAGCAACACCCTATCAGTAGAACACAGATTGAAACTTCTTTAATCCAAAGTGGATGACCGTACATTTTGTCACATTAAAAAAAAAAATAATAATAAAAAAAAATATTTTTTAATAAATATTTTTATTTATAATATTTATAAAATATTATATTTATATTTTATAAAAGGATATATATATATATATATATCATTTTGCCCACAATGTTAGCTTGCAGGATTGCTACATTACTTTTATTTAGTACTTGATCAAGCGATTTTTTTAAAGTGATCTGTAAGCACCAGACACACACACACATATAATAATTATTGCTTTCAGCACAATTTTAATTTACAAAATTTATGTACATTCTTGTTTCTCTAGAATATAATAAAGTTGCTTTTCAGTAACAGTCAGTTCTCTTAAAATCTCAATATCAGTTTTTCTGTAAGTACAACAAATATAAACACATTTCTCTGTGCTTTTTTAAAATTTTTTTTTTTTAAACGTGATTTCCTCTTACAAAAGGTCATAAACATATAGTGCATTTGGTTCTGTGGTAGGTTAAGGATTTTTCTGTTTTTATTAATTCATATTCTTTGTATTTATTTTATTTTATGTTTACATAATTTGGAAATCCTACTCTAAATATCAAACATGGATCTTTTTCAAGCACTTCACACTTTCAATAAGTGAAGCAGTAGTCTTATAGTGGGAATAAAATTCATATCCTGCCTAGGACAATCCCAAACACATCCAAACTCACATTGGGATTTGAGCCTGTTGTTCTAGAACATATTTGCTAACCACTTGGGCAGTCAGGCTGGTTAGCCAAGGGTTACCCTTTACAGTATTTTTTGCCAATTTTTAAAAATTATTTGAATAGAAATGTCATTATAAAGGTAATGCATATTCTTAATGATATGAAATGGAAATGTTATTTTCTGTATCCAGATGACTAAAGTGGCCACATAAGAATGAATTAAAATATCAAAAAACTGTCATTAACAGTCAAGTTTTATTGACTAGTTTAAATTCAAATGATGATAGAAAGTTTTAATTGCAATTATATTGACAAGTTTATTTTGCAGATTTCATGAAATAAGGAATTAAGATAGAAGTCAGTAATGCTTGCAGAAAGAAATATATTTTGAAAACGCTGTACCATAGCATATATTGAGAGTTAAAATGATATAGAAGTAAAAATTCATAAATGGAGTAATTAACAAGAAATGTGAAAAAATAAAATAAAAATTGGAAGAAGTGCTAGAAGTAAAGAAATGAGCATTGTCAAGAAGAATATGAAGTGTGAAATGATGAATATGGTCAAGAAATGGCAATTAAAGTTATTTCGTGGCACCTTTATGAAGTTTCAGGAACCATTGTGGGAGACTATATACTTAATATAGTCGTTTTATTCCCCACAATCCAGTCAACTGCTTTATGCCTTTAAATGCATTTTTTCTCCTAATCATGTCTTCTCAGATTGATTTTTGTGTTTTACATTAGAAGAAAATTTGGAG
The DNA here is from genome assembly GCF_054136105.1 of Typopeltis vanoorti. NCBI lineage: Eukaryota > Metazoa > Arthropoda > Arachnida > Uropygi > Thelyphonidae > Typopeltis > Typopeltis vanoorti. The sequence continues at coordinate 29,355,862 of NC_143570.1, forward strand.
TTTCTGGAAGAAATATCACCTCTGCATTGCTATATTTAGTTGAAAATTGCTGTTATTAATTCTTCGCTGTGGGATCCAAACTCGAGTCTTTTTCATTATGGGGGATACTTGTTGCATTACCTGCACCATGGAAGTACTGGTACGAGAAGAGACACTGGCATAATACTAAAATGACTCCTAGGAAGTTCTTTTATCATGTAGTGGTAATTAGGAGAACAAGAAATGTGATTATAAGATTGGCTTTGGATAATGTAGATAATGGTAAAATGGTAATTAAAAAGACGCAGTCAAACTTTAAAAGGTATGATTTGCCCAGGCAAGAGAAATATATGAGTTGCTCTAAGTAAATGTGCTTCAAACAGAATAGCCAAATGTCCCAGAACAACTACTACTATGATTTGTCATTCAATGCTATGCATCCCTAAAGGAATTATAAAAAATACATCCAGCAGTATCATTATTAAATATTGAATCAATTCTAGAAACATCAACTGTTAGATTCTACCTTTGGAATTTTGGCAAAGCCATTTTACCTTAGATGTTAACCTGTTTACAATTGCCTTAGGTCATCTTATCTGCTCACTCTTGTTCACTGGTGTAACTTTGCATTGGTTGTTATAATATGTGATTGTTATAATAATTATTTTACTTTTAATGTTTCTTTTTATTTTATGTTAATATGCTTTATCTTACAAAATTGTAATTTATTTGTTTTGTATTCTTTTCAACTTGCATAACCAAAATCTTTTTATATTTGTGCAATTTTACAAAACTCAGAATCAGGCTACCTTAATTGCAAGATTCTAATTGTGAAATAAAACATTCTGTAATCAGGACATTAATTGTCATCAGAAGTGGGATATTGTCACATATTTTTGAGAACGTGTTAATGAATTTTGTTATTATTATTACAGATCTTCATGGTGTCAGAGGGCTTATCACAGGAGGTTCACTCTTAATGCCATGATTCCTCCATTCTTTTTCATTCCATTTTTCCTCTATTTTTTTTAAATTCATCCACAGTCCTCACATCTACAACCCATTCTGCTACTGTATTCCAGTCACTCATTGTTCTTTATGCAAAAAACAACAACAAAAAAAAAACTGCTTCTTACATTATCTTTTTGTCCAAGAACATGAGTATCCATTTGGTTTGGTGGCCTGGTTGGCTGAGCATTAGTTTCTGCTTGCCAGCCAACACTGTTCAAGCCCAACTGTTGGCACAGATGTTTTGTATCTTTAAATGATACCACTACCATTGTTTATTGGAGGCTTGTAGTGGCTTGAAAAATTACTAGGTTTGGTTAACTTACCCCTATTCCATCATCACAGACACATTGCAGGATGAAATAAGAGTGAAACTGGTGAGAGCATGTATTGGAAGTGTTTTGCAAGTGAGTGCCAGAACTGTCGAGAGAATAAGATGATGATAACAAGCGAATGTTTGTTGTCGTTAGTAAAGCATAAGAAGTGGGAAAGGGTGCACCCTAGTATGAGTCATAGCAAGATGAAATGGTGGAAAATGAAGAGAATGAGACCAGATGGTAATTACAGAGCATGCTTATGTGGAATCCTTCACCTTTACTGAAAAAAAAAAGTTGCATGGCAGAAATGTTAAAAGAAGGTAGAGGATGTGAGATAAGCAGAGATATAGCAGAGTATGCAAGAGCAAAAGAGAAAGGATAACTGTTGAGTTTTATAAGGGGATTCCATGATAATAGAAATGCTTGAGAAGAGTGTGATAAAAATATTGTTTCCATAGGGTGAAAATTAAGGATGTCAATGATATGTGATAATGTTGCAAGAGAAAAAGAAAAAAAATCGCAAAGATCTGATTATTTTGGTCAGTACTAATGATCTAGCAGGTGATAAGAGAGGATGTGAAAGAATTGCTGATACAAGCAAATAAGAGTGATAGAGCAAAGATAGTGAGTGCTGTCTCAGTATTTTAGAGGCAAGCTAAGAAGAAGGGCTGTGATTATTTTGGTGGGTACTAATGATCTAGTAGGTGACAAGTGTTGTATGTGAAAGAGTTGTTGGTATAAGCAAATAAAGGGGGAGAGTAAAGATTCTGATTCTGCTGCTATGATATGATAGAGACAAGCTGAGAAGAAGAGCTATGATTTTGGATGACTCACTGTGCAGGTTGTGCAAGAGGAATGATGTGGAGTGCGTTTGATGGATAAAAGGACATATATAAAGTTGATGGTTTGCATTTGAATGAATTTGGAGTGTGGTATCTTGAGAAAGTATTGTTCAGGGAGAGTTGGAAGTGCAGAGTCAGGGAAACTAAGTGTTTAGGGTGATGCAGATAAGTGAGTACAGGCATCCTAGAGTTAAGTGTGAGATTGATCACATGATGCTGAATGTGGCTCCCCCATGTTTTTAACTTTAGTGGGATAATCAATAATCAACACAAGGTATAATGGAGGTTGTTGGATGAGGGGGGGGGGGTTGGGTATTGCAGTTTATGTATACCAATGCCAGAAACATCTAGAAGAAGGCAGAAAAATTCTTGTTATTGGTTAGTTCAACTTTGCAAAAGTTATAGGCATTAGTGAGACTAGGAGACCTGGTTAATAGAGGATGATATAGGTATAAAATGCAAGGGGGTATGGTATTTTCAAAGAACACAGAAGGAACGGAATAGAGGAGGTGTTTTGCTAATAGCAGAAGTATTAAAGCCAAAAAAAAGTGTAGAAGTATATCAGGAGGACAATGATGCAAACGGCACATTGAGGCTATCTGGTGCGAGATAGAGGTCAACAGTAAGTAAAATACAGTTAGCAGCGCTTATAGGCCAATGAGCACAAGGGAGAATGTGTATTGCATGCATTGGCAAATTAGCACAGTGAGTGTAGGATGAGTAATTATTATGGGAGACCTCAACAGTCAAGATATAGATTGGAGGGAAATGGAATTAATGCAGCTGTTAGGAGATAATTACTCTAGGCAATATGTGAAGGAAGATATTGAGGTTTGAGACTGCTGAATGTGGTTGTATCATCAGAGAACTTAGTAGTAACCAGTGTAGCCACACTTTCTCTGGTTGGAGAAAGTGGTCATGTGGTCATGACTTGGGATATTGCCAGACATGCAGAATTTTCTGTTGAAGGAACGCATATGTGGAATCACAAAGCAAGTTATGACAAACTGAAGGATCAGCTAAAAGCAGTGACATGGTATAAGAATTTTGATGGGAAAGATATTAGCATTTTGTATAAGAGGTTAAGGGTTGGTATTCAAAGAAAGCCATATCATATTTTATATATATATATATATATATATATACAGTCTCTCAAAAAAATGTGTACACACTTCAGCAAAAGAAAAACCTGTATAAAAATTGTAATACTAAATTTATACAGACATCAAGGGATGAATACAAGTTACTTTTGACGTCTACAATTACACGAGGTGCTCAGAGTGGTTACCATTATCATCCAGACACTTATTATTACGGCAAACTACTGCTTGGGCAATGCTGGCCAAAGTGTCCAGTGGGATTGTTGCGCATGCCATTTCAATTTCTTTCCAAAGGGCCACAAGTGTAGCTGGTTTTCTACGATACACAACATCCTTTAGAGTCCCCCATAGGTAGAAGTCCAAGGGTATTAAATCAGAAGAACATGGGGGAAACTCAACTGCATCTCTTCATCCTATCCATTGTCCCTGCAAACTCATCGAGGTAAGCTCTCACATCTCAGTGGTAGTGTGGTGGTATGCCATCTTGCTGGAAGAGAAATTGATCATTCCCATAAAGTGCATGAATGGCAGATAAAATAGATGTGCGTAGCATGTCTAGGTACACTTGACCAGTAACAGTACCTGCAAAGAAGAATGATCCTATTAAACCCCTAGATGAAAATCCACACCAGACATTGAGCTCTTGTAAATTGACTTCCTTGTCCACATGAACGCCCAGATTTTCTTGAGCCCAGTAAACACAATTATGCCGATTCACTGTTTTCCATTAAGCTTAAATTGTGTTTCTTCAGACCAAACCATCTTCCTCATAAACTCCTTATTCTCATCTATCATGTGAAATCACTCACAATACTGCATTCTTCTTCACAATATCATTGAAATCACTCACAATACTGCACTCTTTGATCAGGATCATCTTCATTCATTGCATGTAATAATCTTGGGATGTAAACTTTCCATTTAGTTGCTTTAAGAATCACCGTATGCTTGCACTGCTAACTCTTGTCTCGTGCACATCTAACATGCAATCCTACAATTAGACAACTACTGTCAACACACAACTTCATCTACTGCCCATCACCACTAATAATAGCATATTTTTTTCTGTAAAAATGTTGAGGAAGCTCCACAACAGAAGTAGCAAATTATAGGCCAATTATTTTCTCAGGAGTGGTAGTTAAGGTATTAGAGAAGTTTGTAAAAGACAGAATTCAGGACTGGGTGGATAGATAAAATACTTTATAGGGAGCAACATAGGTATGTGAAGCGTGGATCTTGTCTTAGTAATTTGCCTCCTTTTTTTTTATAATAAAGCGACACTTAGTTGTATAAAGAAAATGACTACTCAGTGATACTGTTGGACTTTTTTATTATTATTATTATTCGTGACACCTCTAAGGAGTCCAAAGACTCATCATGGGAGGACACCCACTGTACAACTCTCTGTCTCCATCACTATCGAACCTCTACTACCAATCATCAATGGCAGCGCCATCTACTGGCCACTACCACCACAGCTAGTATTTTTTTTTGTCTGTAAGCAAAGGCATTTCACAGCACTTGGAACTCAGTTTCATAAATTGGAGCAAATGGAGATTGATATGAAGCCAGTGATTTGGATAAGAGGGTGGGTGATTGACAGATGTGGGGGGTATGTGGCAGTTAAATCCAGGAGAAGAGGAATTATTCAGTTGCTTGTCGATGATGCAAGGCTAGGATGAGTGATAGTCAATGAAGATGATGTAGAGATTCTGCAGGATGGCTTAAATAGATTGGCAATATGGACAAAGGTAAATGGCTTGTTTAATTTGGCTAAGTGTAAGGCAGTGGGATGAGATCACAAGGTGTACCGCATTGGTGAAACTGAACCACAGGAAATTGATGAAGCCAAGAATTTGGGGATGATTATAAAGGGAGTTGAAGTTCAGAGGAGATATTACAAATGTTGCCAAAAAAGCCCATTAGATTACATTTTTGTTAAAGAAAATACTTAGAATCAAGGATAGGGAGATTATTATTCCCCTTTATAAGGCTTTACTTAGGGCACATCTGGACTACTATGTGCAGGTCTGATCACTTGGATTCCATGGAGATGTAGAAGAGGATCTAGAGCTGACCAAGATTGTGGTCTATAGAATGCTCCCTTTGAGAATAGATTGAAGGTCTGTGGGCTTCAAAACTACTGATGGGGGCAAATAAAATAGGAGCATCATAGGATTGACACTTTCCGTGCGGTTAGCCTAGTCACTTTGCAACCATATGCCTGGGGAAGGAGTGTCCTGGGTTCGATTCCTGTCGTTGATGTGAGGAGCTGAAGGATCTTCCTCAGCCATAGCCAAGTTAGCCAGTCTTGGGCATGGACAGCAGGGTTTTTTTCCACCAGTTTATCTGGGGTTTTTCATCCTACAAGCAGGCAAACCGGCCCCATGAAGACATGGATCTACAGCCATAAATACTTAACTCCCCATGAGGGGGGCTCAACTCAACCCCAATAGGGACGGGGAAGAAAAGGGAGGAAACTCCATACGAATAAATAAATAAATAGGATTGACACTGAAGCTCTTTTTCTGTATGTGCCAGGCAGGGAGCCCCTGGAAATTGAGTGTTATTAGTAAGGATGTTAGGACTAGATATTTTGAACGAGTTGCCAGAGGTGGTTTTGAGTGCTTCATTGGTATGATATAAGCATTGTGTGAACAGTATTTGGAGTGGATTGTTCACTATGAGTCTTTGACTCTAGGTTTTCAGAGAAATATTAATAATAACTGCCTTTGATGGGTGGGAGTAAAAAAAAAAAAAAAAAAAAAAAACCTCTTAACTTCTTTTATCATGACCAGATTTTGCTATTTATCACTCACTTGATCTAATTTCATAACTTATAATCAACATCATTGAATTTTTTTTTCAGTTTTATTTTTTTAAGGCTTTTACAGTACACTTGGTCTCAATCTGCTTATCTCAAATATCACAGCCTTTTTTTTTAATGTAAATCCCACCTGGGAAATGCAAACTTATTACACATTTAGTACTGTAGGTGGCCTAAGGACTAGATGGTGTGAAAAAATTCTGTGTTTGGTCTCTAGAGCAGGATTTCTAAATCATCTTGTCCTTAGACCACCCACAGTACTAAATGTGTGATAGGTTTTAATTTCATAGGTGGGATGGTGATGTCACACTGAGCTATAAAACCTATCTTCAACCTTAAAGGACTTTGACAGATATCAGTGCGTAGCTGAATTTGAACATGCAGTCCTTGTTGTAGATTAAGATTAAATGCCATCTATTTGGCCAACTAGGCCAATAAAGTTAGCAGCCTCTGGCTTTTTTTCCCCTTTTAGATTTCAATACACCACACAAAGTAGTGGCCAGATCTTTACATCGTCCAGATTTTACATGATCAAAGCCTTATATAAGATTACGGTTGCCTACTCGTCTTTACTTGTCAATATCCTTTCACCATAGCAGCAATACTGTGAGTTGTCAGCTGACTAGTTATTATGTTCAAGCATAAAAATATGCATAAATTCACAGAAAGCATACACACTAAAAAAAAAAGGCAAGTCTTATTGGTAATGTTGATAATAGCATTTCAGAATGTTCATGGATCTGTAGGAGAGTCATCCATCTAGTGCAAAAAATATATATAAAATTAATAAAAACAGGAAAAAATCCTTAGCTCACTGATGGTACTATAATTTTACAGTCTTTTCTAGGTGGGATTAAGAAAAAAATGACATTACGTGCAGTGCTAGAAAAATAGGAACTCCATGGGGGACACAGGCAGTTGATAATACTGTTCTTGAAATTAAAAATTTCTTGGTTAAGTAAGGAGTATGCGTTTTTAGAGATCATAGAGAAAGAAAACACAATTATATGTCAAAATAACTAAACAAAATCATTCTCCATGCAAAGAACCTCCTCCTCACTCCCTTACTCACACCCTTCCAGGGATGGCTTCTTTTTCTGCCCTTGTGTCTCTCTATTCAATGAAAACTCTCCTCCACATTAATATACTAATAACTCCTTACGAATTGTCTTGATCGTATCTTCTCTCCTTCTATTCACAGACAATTTGCATTTCCTCAATCTGTCCTTGTATCCCACATTCCATATAGACCTGAAACCGTAGTGAACCTTCTCTGTACTGTTTAATATACCCTCATCTTCTTGAAAACCAGTGACCAAATCTGTGCCCAGTAGTCCATACGCAACCTGATTAAGGTTTTAAGGAAACCTTAACTTCTTTGCTTCCACATTGCCATAATCTGTTGTGATATTCTTACAGTTTTAGCAATGATTCCTTAACTTTAAGTCTCTGTCCACCATCATTCCCAGATCTCTCGTATCTTCTGCCTCCTTCAACATTTCTCCATTAATTGTATAGTCTGCATCCGAACTTTATTTACCAAATTTCAAGACCATTCATTTTGCAACATTATACTGATAGCTCCACTAATTTTCCCACTCACATAATCTGTTGAGCTCTTCCTGCAAGGTCACAGTGTCTGCTCTACTCCTCATAGTTCTTCCAACTTTTTATCATCAGCAGGCAACTACATATATCCAGTTAAGCCGGTTCTAATATCATTAATATTCAAGTTAAACAGTAATAGCCCTAAGACAGGCTCCTGCAGTACTCTTCTAGAGAAATTCTTGTTTTTGGATACCATTCCTCCACATATGATTCACTGAGACCTATCTTCATTCCATCCACCTCTATTCTTTGGAACAATCTCCCCCTTACTGTATTTCCCTATGAGTACAACCTCCCACTCTTTAAGAAACATATCAACAGGCTACATTTTTCTCCTTAATCATTTCCCCACACTGTAGTGTGGGGAAATGATTAAGGATACCTATGATCACAAGACCTATAACACTGTAGTGTTATAGGTCTTGTGACCTTTTATTTGTGAGGTCAATATATATATATATATATACTGGGCCCCCCCCTGGTGCCTACGTTGCTGCCCAACCCCCGAGTTCCGGATTGGTAAGCCGGTAAGACAAAAAAGTTTCAAATTTTGGCTTATCTTTTTATATATATAGAGTAGATATATATAAAAAATACAGCCAATTACTTATCCAGTTCACTAGTTTCTCATCCAATCCCATCCATTTCAGTTTACTTACCAGCTTGTCATGTGGCAATCTATCAAATGTCTTGGAAAAATTCATTGCCTTGTTGTAATACATAAGCAGATTGCTAAAACATGACCTCCTCTAACAAACCCATGCTGACCATCATAGAGAATACTGCTATTATCAACCCACTTTTGAATCCTAGTCCTCACCAACCTCTCTAACACCTTAACTCCAGACACACAAATTGGCCTATAATTTGTAGCTTCAGTCTTATTCCCCCCCCCCTCACTTTGTGAAGTGGAACAATGTTTCTCACCTTCAACTTCTTTTGGACTTGTCCTGTTGCAAGACTCATGTTAAATAGGTGTGACAGCGGTAGCATTAATTCCCTAGAACATCAGTTCTCAACTGGTGGTACGTGTACCCCATCCCCGGGGGGTACGTGCTGGGTCTTTCAGGGTACACGAAAAATAATCAGTAATGGCGGAAAAACGGCTTTAAGACTGTATCTTGCATCTTTTGAGGCACTGAACAAAAGTGTCAGTATTTAAAAACAGTTATTTTAAAAACCAGGGGTACAATTTATAGAAATGGGCTTAAAAGGGGTACACAGGTGGATAAAGGTTGGGAACCACTGCCCTAGAGCATTCTTTTAAGAAACATGGCAATATATTGTCAAGTCCTACTTCCTTACTAATCAAGTTTATTTAATTTCTGATATACCTTCTGCTCGCTCACCATCAATCCCTCTTCTATCATCCCCTCTACACTCCATTGTCTCATGTCATCTTCACAAGGATGAAATACCCTGATAAACTTTTTTGAATACTTCAATTATGAGGGGAGGGGGTCCTGGAAAGTTATAATAAGCACCTAGAACAAAAATGATATTAAAGTAGCTGATATAACCACAAGAAAGAACATGCTAGTAGTAGAGTTATGAAGTTAACTTTATTATTAACATTTGCCCTCCATGGACTCAGAGATTCATCATGGGAGGTACATGCTGCTGACACAATGCTCATCCAATCTTGCCTTAAACTGATTCAATGTGTTTGCACCCACAACACACTCAGGCTATGCATTCCACCCACCAACCATTCTCCATGCAAAGCCTACTCCTCACCTCTGTTCACACCCTCCTTTACAGTTTCCAGCGATGACCTCTTGTGGTAACAATCCTTGACTAACTTATGTCTCAATCATATCCCCCCCCCCCTTCCCCCTATTATCAAGGCTCTGCAACTACATTCTCTCAGTCTGTCCTCATACTCCAAAGACCACTGACCACCTTTGTAAATCTTCTCTGGACCTTTTCCAACATATACTTGTTCACAATGAAAACCATGCGACCAAATCTGAGCATAATAATCCATATAAGGCCTTATACGGTGGTATCATAACCTCTCTATTTCTGTATGTCGGGTCCTCTGTATCATTGCCATTTTCTGATGTGACGTCTTCACAACTTGTGCAGTGTGGCCCCTGAATTTCAGGTCCTTGTCCCGATTACTCCTAGATCTTTCCTCTCCTTTACTTTCTCCACCAAGTGTATACTTTGCATCCCATCATTGCTTACCAAATCTCAAAACCTTATATTATGTTCTTATGTTCCAAACTTATATTCTTATATCCACATATGTTCTTTCAGGTTATATCAGTTGCTTTAATATCATTTTTGTTCTAAGTGTTTATCAGAACTTTCCAGACTCCCCCTGTATGTCTTCTGCATCTCTCACAAATTTGACATTATTATCTAACATCATCCTCCATTTATTCTTTCTTCTACTTACCTACATATTGAAAGAGCTCACTAAGATTTTTTTTGGCTTGATTTGCTAATCTCTGCTCATACTGCACTTTTGCTGTCTTTACCGAGTCATTTTTCTGGCCTTCACTTTATACTCTTCATGCAGCCGATTATTACTGACATTTTTCTCGCGTTACCTCCATAATGCTTTTCATGCTTAATCTCTTCATTCATTCATTCATCCATCTTATTTAGTCTTTTCACTTTTTAAATACACTCAGACATTGCTGCTGTTACATAGCTCTTGAGTCCCGCCTAGTTGGCTGAGTGGTTAGCATATCTGCTCTCCAGCCAAGAGGCTGCTGGTTTGAATCCCACCAAGGGCATAGATGTTTGTGATTGTCCTGCTTACCAATTACTGTATGTACTGCTGTGACCCCTTTCCTGGCACAGTATGACCTTTGATGTCTTTGTGCCATAAAAATCAAATAAAAAAAAAACATAGCTCTTGATTAATGCCCAGGCAGCATCTTTCTCCCTTCCACTCAACTCTTCTTTCCATGCTATAGTTCCTAGTTGTCTCCTAAGCTTTTCATAATCATCAGCCTTGTACTTCCATTTATATATCTCTTCTTCACAGAAGTTCTCTTATTATTGGCAACAACCCAGAGGATCACTTCATGGTCAGTCTTGGCAACTTGACAACAGGATATAAGATTGGACACTCCATTCACAAGCACCTCCTCTGATGATATGACCAGATATCGTACTTATCTTGCACCTAACCCTTAGTATAGAAACAAATCTATTCAGACTATACCAAAAAAAAAACATGATAAAAGTTGGCCATTAAAGCACAGTCCTGTTGCTCTTATCTGAACTCTTGCAGAAATGACAGTCATGTTATGTCATCAATAGTCAATTTTTTCACTACCAGGCAGTTAATCATTCAAATAGTTGTCGCTGGTATGGATTCAGCTACTCATGTTCCGTAGCAAATCTAGTAAACCTAACCCACCTTCAGATATAAACCATGAAAAGGTTTAAAGAAATGTGCAAGTTACTCTTGACATTTTTAGATCATATGATAGTGTCTGATTTATACATCTACTTATCAATCTGCCATTTTGTGATTTGCCTTCTGACTTTTACAGTTGAGTTACCAGTTTCCTCTTAGGTCATTGACTGTATGTCATGGTGATTGGCTTCCTCTCTTCAGATTTCCCTAACCATGCTGAAGTGCCCCAGGGATGAGGACAACTATACTCTTTCTCTGATACATTTGTTTTTATGCGACTCCTACCAGTGCAAGGTAATAAACCTGTAGTACCGTAGTACTGTTGGTGGGTCATGGATTTTGTTTTAATTTTTAAATTAAAAAAATGTGTGTGTACGTGTCACCATGGGCATAGGTGTTTGTGATTTTCTTTAAGTGGGAGATGAATTTCATTATCCAGTGTGAAACCACTGCACCACTTATTGATGTTTTGAAGTAGCTTGAAAAAGTTATTTAGTCTCTAGATGCAGGGTTTTTGGATGTGTTAACAATAAATAAAAATACAAAAAAAAAAAAAAAAAAATACATATATAAAATTGAACAAAAACAGAGAAAAAAAAATCACTGCTCACCAATGGTGAGTAAATATAATATAGGTTTACAAAATAACATTTTGTGGGTGGGGAGCTAAATAAAAAAAAAATATTAAAAAAAAATCAGCTAACAGTTTTTATTCCCTTATAGGGAGTAGGTGAGGCCATTTCAGTCCTATCTAACTTTTGGAGACTGAGTGGGCAGTTCACTCTCCACTGGTAGCCAATCAGAGATAGCTGGCCCAAGGCTATCACTAATTAAGCAGCATGCAGTGAAGAGACGGCTAACAAGCGCTGCCATCTCGTGGTACCTAACCCTAACACTATTTTTAATATCTAAAAATACTACGGTTTCTGCGGTCAATTTTCTTGAGTTTATGGGACAAAAAACCCGAGAGAAAAACCTGCTTGCCTATGTCAGAGATTGACTAACTCGGGAAGTGGTTGAAAAAGGGCTTAGAAAAAGTTCCTCTAGTTGCCGACTAGAATTGAACTCATGACTCTTTCTTTGAGCGGTTTGGCACTGAGGAGTGTAAACACCACTTCCACTGAGCTACACAATGACACACACACACACACTGTTCATCTGTGGGTTAATATCCCATGCCTATCCTGGGATTTGAATCCAAAGCCTCTTATTTGGAGAACGTTTGTTAACCACTCAGCTGACCAAGCCAGTAGTTATTAGGCTTTAACACTGTACATACTGTACATCTGATGACAGATGATCCAGTTCCAGTTATTCATTCAATAGACCTTGTAGCATAGTGTTCAAACATTCCACATTTTCAGATGTTCTATAACCTAATGCCCTAAATGCTCCTTTCCAGTCTGATGAGGATAATGTGAATTCCATTACAAATTATATTTACTGCAGATAGTCTGAATACATTTCAGCTTCATCGTTACTGAGCTAACTTCCCAACTGTTTTTTTTTTTAATTTTATCTGTCTCTGTTTTAAACAAGTTTCCTCAAAACCATGTTCCCTAAGCAATTCAACTTTCAGCTGTTCAAAAAACAGCAACAGGTTTACTTTTCCCTTCTAGCCACTATGTCCACACATCCTGTTGTATTATACCTTTTATTATTATTTTTTTTTTTTTAGGGGAGGGGATGTTGATATGAAGAAATCACATTTTAAAAAATGGTTAAATGGTTTAACAAAGAAAAATGGAAAAAAGTATGTAGGAGGCTTGCAGTCAGAGGCACATATCAATATTTAAATGTGAAAAGGCAATAAGTGGATTATATTTACATTGAAATATGTTGCTATAAAAGTTTTGTAATGGCAACACTGCATAATTCAGAAGACTTGATCATAAGACTGAATCCCAGATGATTCCAGTAGAGTACCCATTGTATCGGTGTATAAAAAAGGGAATTACAACTGAATGCGAGATTTAAAAGTCGCTTAACTCCAAAAAAAAAAAAAAAAAAAAAGTGCCAGCCATAATCTAAAAAAACTAAAAAATTGTCAAAGCTGGAAAACAGATAAAGAACAAGCTGAATTTAGACAAAGTTTCCAAGGATCAGATTTATGTCTTAAGACAAATGGTCAAACAATTCTGGGAATATTATTAATACCCTAAAACCCCATGGAGTCAAAGACTTATCTAGGAGATCTCTTTGTCATATACACAGCTGATCATACCATGCTTTAAACACATTCAACTTCTTTGCAGACACCACACTCTCAGGCAAGGCATTCCAATCATTCACAACTCTTCATGCAAAAAAAACCTGCTTCTCACTCCCTTGTTCACACCCTCCTTATACAGCTTTTAGGGATGACTTCTTGTTCTCACATCATTTTATGGAAAACCTCTTCAACATTGATCCTATAACAACCCCTTACCAACATGTATGTCTCTATCATATCACTCCTCTTCCTCCTATCCACTAGACTCTGTAAATTGTATCTTCTCAACCTTTCCTCATATTCAATCCACAGATCAGAAACTACCTTAGTTATTTGCTTCTGGACTCTTTTTGTCCTTTTAAAGGGGACCAAATCATGTCTGGCCTAATCAGAGCCTTATACAATGGAACAAGAATCTCCTTACTTCTAAAATTATTGTTTTCCACATCATTCCCAGAATTCATTGTGTTGTCCTCACAATGTGTCCTCTAAATTTTAGATCCTTATCCACCATCACCCCAAGATCTATTATTTCCTACACTTCCAACAAAGCGTAAATTCTATATCCCATTTTTGTTTCCCAAAATTTTGAAACCTTACATTTTGCAATATTGAACTGATATCCCTGCTCCTGTGTCCATTCATTCAATCTATTCAAGTCTTGTAAGGCGACAACATCTGCTCTACTCCTAATAGTTCTTCCCAACTTTGCATCATCTGCAAACAACTGAACATACCCATCCAAATCTTCCCTAATATCATCAACATACAGGTTAAACAAAAATGACCCTAAAACAGACCCATGAGGCACACCACTATTGACTTTCTTCTTCTGGGATATTTCTCCCCCATACACAACTTGCTGATACCTATCAGATAGCCAATCTCTGATCCAATGCATTAGTCTAATATCTAATCTAATATCTAATCACTGCTCTAGTTTCATTATCAACTTATCATGTGGTAATCTATCAAAAGCCTTTGCTAAAATCTAAGTATACTACTGTGTATCCATTTCCTTTGCCTAATGAAGCCTTCACCTTATTGTAATAAGGGAGTAGATTGCTAAAACATGATCTCCCTTTAGCAAAATCATGCTGTCCATCAAAGATAATACCATTATTGTCAGCCCAATTCTGGATCCAGGTTCTCACCAACCTGTCCAACACTTTTTTAACCACAACAACTGACATACAGATAGGCTATAATTTGATGCTTGAGTTCTGTCACCTACCTTACGATGTAGCATAATCTTGCCTTCCTTCCACTCCTTTGGAACTTGACCCATTGCAAGACTCATTAAATATGTCAAGGCAGATGCCAACTCCCTGGCACATTCCTACAAAAAACATGTTGATATATCATTTCATATATCATTTTAAGCAAAAGCAGATTATGAAAGACCATTAGCCATGTAGGCTAAAGAGAATCCCAAACAGTTTTTTCGATATGTTGCAAGTAAAAGAAAAAATGTATATGGCAGAATGATTTTAAAGAATGCCGATGGTAGCGAGGCAACCGAATTAGTTGATATAGTTGAATTACTGAGTGAGCACTTTGCAAGAGTATATCATCCAGGTGGTGACATTGCAGGAATGAATGAACCAATAGCTTATATGGGAATTGTGGTGAATGAAGTGGAGGTGAATAGTCTACAAAACCTCAATGTCAATACATCTGTGGGATTGGATGGTATACCAGCTCATGTCGTACATGAATCGGCTAAAGAATTGTCAGTGCCCTTGACCATTTTGTTTAATTTGAGTCTCGGGTCTGGGTTAGTCCCGAGGGGGTGGAAAGAGGGGAAAATAGTTCCACTGCATAAAGCAGGTTCCAAGACTGCTGTTGTAAATTACTGACCGATCAGCATATTAGGAATTGTTGTGAAGGTCTTGGAGAAAATAGTCAAGAGAAAAATACAGGATTGGATAGATGAAAATGCGATACTGTATGGGGGATAGCATGGTTTTGTGAAGGGTAGATGATGCCTCAGTAACTTGCTCACGTTTTTATAACACAGTGATGGCTGAACTGGATAAGAGTAATGGGTTTACAGTGATTCTACTGGACCTTGCTAAGGCCTTTGACAGGATACCACATAGAATTCTAATCCGTAAACTGCAGCATATGGGGATGGATATAGGATTGGTGAGATGAATAGGAAGGTGGTTGATGGAGAGATATCAGAGAGTGGTTTATTCAGGAGTAGAGTTCAAAAGACGGCCTGTGACTAGTGTTGTGCTGCAGGGTTCTGCTCTTGGACCACTACTTTTCAATTTGTTCATTAATAATATAGGAAAGGATCTGAGAGGAAGTGTTCATTTGTTTGCTGATGATGCAAAGTTGGGTAGAGCAATAGTGAGTGCACAGGATGTTAAAATTTTGCAAGATGATTTGGATAGTTTGGAGGACTGGGCTAAGGAGAATGGATGTCAATTTAATGTGGCAAAGTGTAAGGTTATGCATTTTGGGCTGAAAAGATTAGCAGCAGTATATCACATTGGTGGAACCGTACTCCAGGAGTTGACGAGGCCAGGGATTTGGAAGTGTTGGTGGATAGGGAGTTGAAGTTTAGGGGGCACATTGCAAAAGTGGCTAAATCAGCTCATCAAATCACTTGGTTGCTGAAAAATACTTTAACAAGCAGGTTATTGTTTCTCTGTATCGAGCTTTGATAAGACCCCATCTAGGCCATTGTGCCCTTGTGCCCAGATTTGGGTTCCAGGGTGTTTCTTCTTGATGGGGAGGAGGTGGAGAGGATCCAGAGATGAGTGACCAAGATAATATAAGGTCTATGGAATGAACCTTATGAGAATAGGTTGAAGATTTGTGGGTTGGAGAAATTTGTTGATAGGCGGAAAAGGGGTGATATGATTGAGACATTCAAAGGCATTCAAAACATACTGAAGGGTTTCTATAAGATTAATTCAGAAGATATTTTTGAGAATAGGATTGGTGGTGGGAGGATTAGGGTCATACATGGAAGCTGGGCAAGAGTGTGGTTGGCAAGGGTGTTAGAGCTAGGGTTTTTTACTTGGAGAGTGGTGAATGAGTGTAATAAGCTGCCAGAGTCTGTTGTGGGTGCCATGACTGTGAATGAGTTCAAGGTGAGGTGTGATAGATACTGTGTGAATGTCAAATAGTTGTTCTTGATGATGTTAGGGCTTCCCTCAATGAGTCTAAGGTTTAAGTTGCCCATAATAATAATAATATCATCAAGTCCCACAGTCTTATTAACATCAAGTTTGCTCACTTACAGTTAGTCTGTCCTCCTCCTCATTGACTGCTTTCAAACTCTCCACAGTCACATTCACAAGAATGAGAGACCTTTATGAACTGATTATTAAATATCTCAACTGTGTTTTCTGCAGCAGTTTTTATACCATAATCTTCTTTTTTTCTTTTTTTTTTGTTTGCTTGCTACATATCAAAAGAACTCACTATGATTCTTTTTGGCTTCATTAGCTAACTGCTGTTCATACCTCTCTTTAGCTACCCTCACCAATCAAGTCATCAACCCGCCTTGCCTGGTCTTTGTAATCCTCATGGAATTAGTGCCTCCGTAGCACAATTGGAAGAACGATGGTACATTACGCCCTTCGATTGGAATAGGCCTAAGTTCGAATTTCGTCGCGACGGGAGGAATCTTTATCTGGACGATTTCAATGGAAGGTGAGGTAGCCGATCTCATACGGAGGTAGCAGGGTTTTTTCTCCCAGAAACTCGGGTTTTTCATCCTGCATACAGACAAATCGGCCCTTCAGAACACACGCAATTAACAGACAAAAAATACTAGTTGTGGTGGTGGAGGTGGACGGTAGATGGTGTTGATGGAGATGATTCGGTGTAGTGGTTGAGACAGCTGTAGATGTCCTCCCGCGATGAGTCTTCGGACTCCTTGGAGGTATCAGGAATAATAATAATTGGTTATTTCCACTTCTCTTATGCTGCCTCCACAATGCCCTTTTTCTCTGTATTACATGCTTAATCTCTTCATTCATCTATTTCACACCTACCGTATTTAACCTTCCGACCCTTGGAATATGTTTAGACATTGCTTCTACTAGATAGTGTTTGAATATCATTCAAGCTACATTGATCTCCTTTCCAGCCAACTCCTCATTCCATGATACACCCGCATGCTGTCTTATGAGCTTCTCATAATCACCAGCCTTGTAGTTCCACATATACTCTTTCCTCACAGAGGTCCTCACACTGCTGGTAATCACTTCATGGTCACCCTCACCAACTGGAGGGTGATTTGACACCTCATTTATAATAAGCCAGCCAACCAGCTGGCCTGGTTGGATGAGTGGTTAGCATATCCACTCTCCAGCCAAAAGGCTGCAGGTTCGAATTCCGCTATGGGAATGGATGCTTGTGAAAGTACTAGTGTTGGTGGTCGACGGTAGATGGTGTTGGTGTAGATGATTAAGGTAGTTGTGATTGTGGAGTGGTGGAGACAGAGAGAGATAGAGTAGGTGCCCTCCCTCGATGAGTCTTTGGACTCTCTGGAGGTGTTACGCGATAATAATAATAATAATAATATCCTCTGAGATGATCAAATCCAAAATCCTCAATCCTTGTGTGCTCTCTGTTACGCTGTCTGAGGTAGTTGTGCCTGAAAAACTCGAGAAATTCATTTTCGTTACTTTCAGTTGCTATCTCATCATTCCAGTCTGTATTGCCATAATTGAAATTGCCCATAATTGATCCCCTTTTCTTATTTGCTTGGCTAATTTGATTATACATTTCATGGTCATTACCATCCATATTACCAGGTCTATAACATCTAAGTATTTCATTATTTTCACCTCTATCTCACACCATACTGCCTCAAAACAATTAGCAGTATTTCTCTCTTGCATCTCTACCTTGTATGGACATAACCCTTTCTCTATTATCAATAGTACTCCCCCTCCCTTTTCCTAACAAAACACATCATACCCTTCCATCTCTATTCTTGTCAGGATGTCATCCTCATCCAATTGTGTCTCACTTATTTCAACAATTCTTGGGCAAACAGACTCAATGCAACCATTTCATTTGCCTTGTTTCTTACACTTCTAGCAGTTTTATACAAACATAACAGCTCATTTCTAGATCTATAGCAAGTTTCACTGATACCACTTCTGTAACTTCTCCATACTTAACTCAAGCCATTTCTTTTTCTCCTTATTCATCATAGAACCTTCTTCACATTCAACTATTTTCCCTTGATTCCTTCCCTTTTTGTCTACACCCACCCACCTACCCTCTTGGAGCATCAACCTTTCTCAAGCTCTGTTCCCTTGTCCACCCTGAGCATTTCCATGTGTGTCTTGCACACACTTGTTCACTGATTCTCTGTACTCATGCTACTTACTTCTTCATTCATAAGCACCACTTCAGTCTCTCCTTTCTTACTCTCCTGCTCTTTCACATTGCTTCTTATTTGATCAGATTCATTCTCTGCATTCATTTCTCTACCTTCTAGCATCAGTCTCTTCAAATGACTCACACCAAAACCATTCAAATGCAGTCTATCACTCTTATACATTTGAATTCGTCCTTCAAATTCATTACATATCATTCATAATCTTTGCTCTCTGCCTCATTTCATCACTGTCATACCTGAGTAACACACTGACTACCTTTCCTATCCTATTATTATCTTTTATCCTTCTCAACAACTTTCTGATATCCAATCTTGCATGTTTCTTGTTCCCAGTCAAGTCATTTGTCCCTGTTACCACTACCAATTCTTTTGCTCGCTTATTTCTCATATCCAATGCCTCAATACCTCTAGTCATTTTACCTCCAGGACAACAAACCTTGTGCATTTTCTTGTTTACCACACCTGTAATAATTGAATCCTCATACAGTGCCACTCGCAGGTCTTTCATTGCCTCTTTCAAACTGATGTCATTCGTTTTCATAATTTTCACTCTTCCATACATATTTTGAATTCTCTTAAATTTACTCCACATCCATTTCATCTCTTGCCTCATCTTAACCAATCTCAGCTTTCAAATCTTGTGTTGCATTTTTGTTCTCATTCACTCTCTCAATTTTATCACCAGCCCTACATTTTGTTTGCCTTCAATGGTGCTCGACACCTTACTTTAAATTCCACTCTGTTGTTCAACTTCCACTACATTTGTATTGCTATTGACTTTTTTATCATCAATTGTTAAGTTTTCATCGCTCGTTTTCTTTTTCAAAACTTTTTTACCATTTTTTTGCTGCTCTTTTACACTGCCCTTTTTTCTATCAGATGAGCACTCATCCTCCTCGTGGCATTCTCGCTACTAACACTTTCAGTTACCATTACGTTACCACTCATCAAGTCAGGAGACCAGACTTGAGACAGTAATCCAGATGTGGATGTATCAAGACCTTATGAAGAAGAATAACTTCCTTATCTCTACTTGTTAACGTGTTCTTCAATAGCCAAGTTTATGGGCTATCTTAGCAACATGTTCTCTAAACTTTAACTCTCTGTCTACCACTACCCCTAAATTTCTAGCTTCATCTATTTCCTGGAGTACAGTGCCATCAATGTGATATGCTGCTTGTAATCTATTTATCCCAAAATGCATAACTTTATATTTCTCCATGTTAAACTAACACCCATTATCTTTTGCCCATACTGACAGCCTATTTAAATCGTCCTGCAAGCTCTCGGCAAACAACTGAGTATTTCCTTTCAAGTTATTTCATATATCATTTATGTACAAATTAAACAGCAATGGTCCCAGCACTGAATCTTTGTGGCACACCACTATTCACCTGTTTTTGCTTCATTTCTGCTCCTCCATATGTCACTTTTTGACATCTGTCCAGTAGCCACCTTCTTATCACTTAACCAGTGTCATGTCCATTCCCATTTGTTCTAATTTGCATAACAGAGTTCCATGTGGTATTCTATCATATGCCTTTGCAAAATCATCGTATAGCCATTTCCTTTTTCCGACTCAGCTGTTATTTTTTTATAAAAAGTTAGTAAATTACTAAGGCATGACCGACCATCACAAAGCCATGTTGCTCCTCATACATTATATACATCATACAGTATCATATTTTTATCTACCCATTCTTAAATTCTTTTTTTTACCAATTTTTCTAGTATCTTTACCACTATGCCTGAAATACTAATTAGTCTATAATTTGCTACTGCAGTCTTAGAACCTTCCTTATGCAAGGGAATTATTTTGTCCTCTTTCCACTCCCTTGAAACTCTATCAGACTGAGACAAGAGCCTAGTCAAAGGCATTGCCAGTTTCCTTGCACATTAGATATCCCATCTAATCCCACATCTGTATTTACATTGAGATTCTGAAATATCCTAAGAACTTCCAATTCATCCATTTCTGTTCCCATATTAGTGTCTGTCACATAGCTTAAAGCAGTAACCTCACTAGGATGATATATCCTTGCAAAGTGTTAACTCAGTAACTGAACTATTTTATCTGCTTCTGTCTCGTCATGACTATCATCACTCATTAAGGTTAATCTTCCATAGTCATTCTTTATCTTACTTGCCACATAACAAAAGAACTCTTTGGGATTTCGTTTGACCTGCTTGGCTAGATTCTTCTCATAATCCGATTTTGCCTTCCTTGCCATGTTGGTCACCTTTCTGTTTATATACCTCCACAGCATTTTCTTCTGCAGCTTGTGCTTAATGATATTACTCATCCATCTTACTCCTACCTGATTAACCCTCCTTACCCTGGGTATACAATATAATACTGCTTCCTTTAAATGACCCTTAACTATATCCTATGCACTACTAATATCCTTACCCTGCAGTTTATGCCATGGTACAGATTTAAACTTGTTCCTAAGCATGTCAATCACCTGCCATGTAATTCCACAAATGTCCTTTCTTGATAGAATATTCCTCATGTTCTCCCAAGTCAAGACCGTATGGTCACTTTTATCAATTGGAGGCAGTGTTGTCAACTAGGTTATGGATAGTGCTTCTGATCCTATGACCACATCCAATACTCACCCACCCCTAGTACCCTCCATGATATGCTGCCTTAAGTAATTATCTCTTAATATGATGAAGTACTAAGGAAAAACTGTTTAAAATATTGAATCTGTGGTGTAAACAGAACCTGATGCTGAACAATATGCTTGTGTAGTTGCAGACAACTGTATAAGCATACTGTAAAGTTGCAAATCAGTATTTAGATCTAAAGGATTTTCATGAAGATGCTGTGATATTAATTTGGGTATAAGGCAGGGCCTCAATGTAGCAAACTCATAGGGATCACAGGAATGTTTTATACCAGTGAGTAAGTTGCTACAGTTCATTTCCATAAGTGGATATTTGAACAGGTGATATCAATTTTTAGTTCTGATGTTAAATATGTCTGCTACAAACATTCTTGGAAGTTTTAGCCAAAATAAATAATCCATGACATTTCATGACTCATCTGGTATTAAAATCAGCAATAATAAAACAAAGCAACAACAACAACAACAAAAAAATGTTGAACATGGGTAGAAAAGAAAACATCTTTAGTCAACTTAGAGAAGAAGAATTACACATTTACCTATTTAGACACAATTTTAGTGAAGATTCAAATTAAATGTAGAAGTAGATAATAGACTAAGTGAAGCTGGTATGTTTGGAAGTAATTGAATAAATTATTATGTAATCTATGGGAAAAATCAGCAAATCAGTACTGTAGTAGCATGCCAAACATTATTAAATTCAGTTTTAACTTATAGATCAGAAAGTTGTTTTAGAAATAAAGCAGAGACTGGAGGCCATAGATATACATTTTAAGGAAAATTAATGGCAAGGTGTTAATTGATGTTATTAATATTTTAGCAAAGATAACAGAAGATAGTGTTGTCACTTAAACAGAATTTAGTCATTCTAAAATATTAAATGGAATATTTTAGAATGACTAAAATATTAAATGGCCTGATGCTGTAGCCCTATGGAAATGGTATTTTCTTTCCTAGTGCCAGACTGCTATAAGTTTGATTCTGGTTGCTGACTACAGAAACTTTTTCTTTTCTTTCTTTTAAGGTTACATGGTGATCAGCATTCATATTTATGGATTTAGGAACACAAAACACACATGTTGAAATGATTATTTTACTTATTGTTAATAAATTCTAGTAGCAAGGCTTATATGTTGGTCAGACATAACTGGTAATTAGTTTACGGAATTAACGACGCATATAAAGTATATTAATTAAAGGTAACTTTAATGAATAACTTCTATATTTCGGCAACGTCACATTGCCATCTTCAGGTTAAATATGTGCCTGCGTGCACATACCATAAAGATATGGTATGTGCACGCAGGCACTAACACAAAGCAAATGAGGAAGAAAGCAAGAAACTAATATTGTTCCTAAAGTCCTAATGGTGCCCTCTGGCAGGCTAATTTGGTAGTCTTGGCAGTTGGGCTGAAGTTCTCATAATGTAAGTCTCCCAAATTTGGGGTAGTTTCATGCACCCAAATTTGTTGAGGTTAGGAACGTTTTTTAGAGCTGCTGAAGATTCTTTGAATAATGTTTCGTATTTAAACTTGCTGCGATGAATTTTTTTTGTTTTCTTCCAACGAATTTTATGGTGGGTATCTAAGCCATGGTCTGCCAGCCCATAGCGGCTGTATTGGTGAAACCGGATGTAGTCTTTGTGTTCTGAAATCCTGATATTTGTTGTTCTGGCTGTTTGGCCAAAGTAGGACAATTTGCAGCTGCAAGGGACCTGGTATACACCAGGTAGGTCTAGGGGAAGTGGTTGGTCTTTGGTAGAGCGGATAAGGGATGCCAACTTTTTATATGGTCTGTAACAGGAAGTAAGGTCATATTTTTTGAGGGTATTGGTTATTTTCTCAGAGGTGCTCTGGATGTAGGGGATGGTGATAGACTTGGTGTAATCTTTATTGTGGAGGGGGGGGGTTGTGGTTTACTGGTTTTAGTATTTTTTGGATTTTTTTGGGGTTATAACCATTGGCTAAGAAAGTGTTGCGGATGTGGTTTAGTTCAGTAGTTAGGGCCTTGTCATCTGAGCAGATTAATTTTGCCCTGTTATATAGTGTTTTTATAACCCCATATTGTTGTGAGGGGGGGGGACTGCTGGTGAATGTATCTGCCAGTATGGGTGGGATTTCTGTGAACAGAGAAAACCAAAGATCCATCAAGCTGTCGTGTGATTAAAGTGTTTAGGAAGGGGAGGGTATTGTTTTCCTCTTTTTCTAAGGTGAACTGGACTCTGGGGTGTTGGTTGTTTAAGTGTGTTAGGAAGGAGTGGAGTGTGTCTGAGCCATGTGGCCAAATAGCAAACACATCATTTACATAACGAAGCCAAATAGTGGGTTTTTGTGGGGTGGAGTTTAAGGCTTTCTCTTCAAATGTCTCTATAAAGAAATTGGCCAAGGGTAGGGAAAGCAGTGAACCCATGGCTGTCCCCTCTATCTGTTTGTAGAACTTTCCTTGCCAAACGAAATAGCCTGAGTTCATTGTGAACTGAAATAGGGCTGAGATATCGGGAGGAAACTTGGCTTGGATGAGCTCTAGGGTTTCTTTGAGTGGGACATTAGTGAATAGGGAGGAGACCTCAAAACTTACCATTATGTCAGTGTGTTGGAGTGTGAGGTTTTCTATACTGGCTTTAAAGTGGACTGAGTTTTTTATGTGTGATGGTGTGTTGCCAGTGTAGTGTGTGAGCGTTTTGGCTTTAGGAACAATATTAGTTTCTTGCTTTCTTCCTCATTTGCTTTGTGTTAGTGCCTGTGTGCACATACCATATCTTTATGTTCCTGAAGATGGCAATGTGACGTTGCCGAAATATAGAAGTTATTCATTAAAGTTACCTTTAATTAATATACTTTATATGCATTGTTAATTCCGCAAACTAATTACCAGTTATTGTTAATAAAATTTTCTTTTCTTTTTTTTCTGCTGGTTCCTGAGTTGGTTGATCTTTGGCATCGACAGTTAGGGCATTTCCCTTCTGGTAAGTGGAGTTTTTAACTCTTCAATTCAAGAAAAGGAACCTTAGAACTTGTATTATTTCAAACAATAATCTACTGTTCCTTGTTGGTCAGTAGTTAGTGTATCAGCTCTTCAACCAACAGGTGGGAGATGAATTTCATCACTCTGCTTATTAGAGACCTGAAGTGGCTTGAAAAGGTTCTATGTTTGGTCCCTAAAGCAGGGTTTCTGGAAGTAAAAAAAAAAGTTTAGAAAAAAAAAATCTTTAGCCCACTCACAGTACTAATATACTGTATGTTGGAACTTGGTAATAACCTCCTTTAACAACTTTTGTCTTAATCATATACCCCCCCCCCCCTTCCTTGTCCTATTCACCAATTTCTGCAAATTGCATTTTCTCGGTCTGTCTTCGTACTCAACCTTAATCAATCATCTCTTGGACTCTTTCAAATACATCTTCAACTTTTTGAAAACCAGGTGACTAAATCTGTGCACAGTAATCCATGTGTGTCCATATGTGACCTGATCAAAGTCTTATACAGTGGAACCATAATGTCCTTATTTCTACAATTCACTGCTCCTCTGCATCATTCCCATTCTCTGCTGTGCTCTCCTCACAATTTTAGCAATATAGCAAAATTTCAGGTCCTTGTTTACAATTACTTCCAGATCTCTCTCATCCTCAAACCCATCCAAGATATTTCCACCTACTGTGTACTCTACATTCCATCTTTGCTTACCAAATTTCAAAGCCTTATACTTCACAGCATTGAACTAATAACCCCACTCATTTGCTCATTGAGCCAGTTCATTAAAGTTCACTTACAAAGTCACAGCATCCACTCTACTCTAAGTAGTTCTCCCCAGTTTTGTATCATCTGCAAAAAACTGCACATCACCATTCAGACATCTCTAATATCATAAATATACAAATTAAAATGCAATGGACCCAAAACAGACCCTTGGGGTATACCCTAACTAGTAACTTTTATTTTCTGGGATATCGCTTCTCCATAGACAACTTGCTGATGCTTGCTTATCAGACAACCAATCTCCAGTCCAGTGCCCTAATCTACTATCTAATCCCCATCCATTCCAATTTAATACCAGCTTGTCATGTGGCAGTTTATCAGAGGCCTGTTATTTATATGCTTTCTGTAATAGTGCTTCAGTTTTTTTTTTTTTGTTTAGATTGATTATAGAAACTGTTTTGTGTTTTTTTTTTCCATCCCCTTTTTTCTGTTTAAATTTTGAGGTTCAGATTGTTTTTGTATTGTTTACTAATGAGAGTCGAAATCATATGTAAGCCATCAACACGAAGAGTTTCTGCTTGTTGGTGATCTTCTCCTATGGATGTGCTGGAAATATGCATTGAAGTAAAAGATTTATGGTATGTGAGATGTACATATAATGAATAAAAAAATAGCATGACTATTTTTTTATTCATTTGGAAGAACTTAACCAAGAATTGGTCAAAAATACAGGCCAACTGAAATGAGGCATACAGAAGATGAAATTGATATAGGAAGAAGCAGTTGGCTGATGACTATTGTATAGTCATTTGATCATTAGAGATGTGAGGAATAATGGTGCATAAAACATGTTTTCCAACTGGCAGAGACAGATAACTCATGCTCTTCATAGAAATGAAAGTCACCTTCATTGGTAATTGTGGGCACAAATGACTTGAAAGGATAAACATGAATATTGAGAAAGATTTGATGAAGTGGTTATAGAAGGGTGAATAATAAGAGCATAGTTGGAAAAGTAGGTAATCTGTCATGAATGGCACGATGTACACACTTTACTCTCACATCGAGATGTGAGAGTAAAGTGTGTACATTTTATGTATGGAGTGAATTTAAGGGCAGTTGGAATAGTTAAGTTTGTATAGATATTTGGAGTTATTACTCCAAATGTCTATACTACAAGTGCACAGAAGCAAGATGAATTGAATAATGGAAGGATCAGAGAGAGAGAGAGTGAGAAACATGAAACATAGAAATTATGGAAGGATGGATGGAAAGTTGATATAGTTGTGAGAGAGTGATTATGGTAAGAAGTGGAATTCCAGGGAGTAAATAAGAGTAAAGGACATGGAAATGAGAGTAGTCAGAGTGCGAAGAGGTGTAGTATAGCAGTGAGAGTAAGGGAAGTTGGTCTTATTAAGATCTCTGGAGAAGTTTAGAAATATAGTGATGAGAAGGGAAGTTTGGCAAAAAGATTGTGGACTAGTAAGGCCGGGCAGTGGAATAAGGATGTGACAGTGTAATGAACTGAACTTCATATGGATTCTAATGTTTATGTGATACTACAAGGCATATTAGAAACAAGGGAGCTGCATTTGTAACATTGAGTCTGTATGCCCAAGAATAATTGGAAGGAGTGAAATTTTGTCTGTGCAAATAGCATCTACTTACTATGAAATATTCAGACATATTAGTTGAGCATGTCTAATTATTTAGATACTGTAATTTTGTAGTCTTACTAAACACTGAGATCAATCTAATTCAGACTTTCTTGCCTCTAACTTCATCGATCAGGCTGAGAGAAATTGAAATACTTGCTGTCTGTAAGATCCCAACACACAGTCCATCTGCTAACCAGAAATACTAGATAATTTTCATCACTTTCCCAGTACCTTGGACCTTTTTCTGAACCAGCTTTTTCCAAATACATCGTAAATTATTTCACTTTTCCTCTTGACACCTGTGGCCATCACCTTATTCATATTTATGTGCGTTGCGTATGTATGATTGTTTATGTGGAACTATAAAGCTGGCAGTTATGACCAATTTAGGTGGCAGTTTAAAGCAGTGCCATGAAAATAAGAAGCTATAAGGAATGAATGTCAATAGTAGTGCATGGGAAGCAGGGATTGTTTGAGACAGGTAGTAGTGATGAATACCCAGGGTCAGGAAGATAAACCAAGTAGGGATTAAGTGAATGAGTAACAACATAAAGCAGGAGCTGCAAAAAAAAAAAGAAATCATTGTGGAAGGAATATAAATAGAAAGGTGATCAGCATGCTCATGAACAATACAAAGCACAGTCAAGAAGGGTAACTCTATGGTAAGGAAGTCTAATTTAGAATTTAGAAGCTACCAAAATAATCACTCTCGACCATTTGATCAACCATCCTAATCTTAGCAATAATGGTGGCATAAAAATTCCAAGAATTGACTGCACACATTCAGCGCACTTAATTTCTTCAAATTTTCCAGCAAACCCTTATCTAGACAGTAATTTCAGCTCTTATTGGCCACCAGCTATACTGTTTTGTTCTAATTTATGTGAGTAATTATGTGCGAGTATGTTGCTCTCTAGCTTAATATATCTATTAATGATTTGTAACCAAATAGATAATTATAACAACAGGACTTTTAGTTTTGATGTAGTAAATTTTTTCCACCAGAGGTCAGGCCAGTAGTTTTAACAGTTGGCCAAATTACTGTAACTTTATCATACGGTGTAGATTGCAATGTAGCTTGTTTCTTTGTATATATATATATATGTGTACACTCCAGATGACCTTGATGTGAAGGTTGAAACGTTGAGTGATTATTTTGGTTTATATTAAACTGAAGTTTTACTATAACAGGATAGTTTCCATAATTATTAATAATGAATGCTGATCACCGTGTAACCATGAAAGAAAAGGAGGCTAAATCAGATTTTGAGAGAAAATTAGTTAAGCTGGCCAAAGCAAATCCAAAAGAGTTCTTTTTTGCTATATAGCAAGTAAGAGAATAATTATGGATCATTCCAATAGTATGAAAGTGACAGAAGCAGAAGAAATAGTTGAGTTACTAAGCGATCACTTTGCAAGTGATATATCATCACAGTGGTGACGTCACTGATGTGACAAAGACTGATGTAAGAATTAAGGTAAATGAACTGGAGGTTACTCAGCATATTGAAAAATATCAATGTAAATACAGCAGTGGGACTGGATGATATGTCAGCTTGTATGCTATGACAGTGTGCAAGAGAACTCTCGATGTCTCTGATGTTGTGTATTCTAAGTCTCAGCGCTGACAAGGTTGCATGGATATGAGGCTGGTGGCATGGATGGGGGGGGGGAGTGACAGACAGACAGACATCAGAGTGGTGTATGGTGGAGTGGAATCAAGTTAAGGGAGTATGATAGTTCCATTACATAAAGTTGGCTCCAAGACAGGGATAGCAAATTACAGACCAGTTAATATCTCTGGAGTGGTGGTTAAAGTGTTGGAAAAGCTGATTAAAGGTAACATTCAGAAATGGATGGATAGGAAAATGTAGGTTTTTGCCTTAGTAATTTATTCAGATTTTATAATAAAGTGACAGTGGAATTGGATGATGGAAATAGCTACAACATGATACTGCTGGACTTTGCAAAGGCAATTTACAGAATAATTTATGGAAAACTGTTACATAAGTTGGAGCAAAGTGAAATTCATGTCACTTGGTGTGGATAAGGGAGTGACAGACAGACAGACAGAGTGTTGTGTGGTAGAGTGAATCAAGACTAATGAAGGTGGCTAGTGGAATACCCCAGGGTTCTTCTGTACTAAGGAATGATATAGCAGAAGATTTACGAGGCCTGTTCAGTTGTTTGCCAATGATGCGATAATTGATAAAGATGATGTAGGTATCCTACAGAATGATCTAAATAAATTGGTGGTTGGACAAATGACAATGGTTGTCAATTTAATGTTGCAAAATATAAGGTAATGCATGGGATGAAAAGATTACATACTTTGGTATCACAATGATGGCACTGGATTACAGGAAACCAAAGAGCTGGGGGGGGGGATGATGGTGAATAGAGATTTGAATTTCAGAGGACATATTGCAAGGCTTGACAAAATAGCTCAGAGGATTACTTGGATGTTCAACACACAAGTAAAGATAGGGAATTTATTATCCCTCTGTTTTGAGACTATGATTTGCCCAATTCCTGACAACTGTGCACAGATTTGGTCTCCTGGATTTCTTGGAGATCAGGTGGTGGTGAAGAGGATTCAGAGATAGTGACCAAGCTGGTGAAAGCTCTGGGGTTTACTCTGAGGATAGTTGAGAGTGTGTGGGTTGCAGAGTTTGGTTGAGTGGTGGAACATTATAAAAACTTATAAGTTACTAAAGGGATTCTATAAGATTGACACAAAATAAATTTTTCAATACATGAGTAGTTGGATGAGAACAAGGAGTCGCCCCTGGAAGTTGTGTGAGAGTGTGGTAAGGAAAGGTGTGGAGACTACATTCTTTGTTTGAAGAGTGGTGAATGAGTGGAATGCATTGCCAGAGGTAATTTTGAGTGCACAACAACGAATAAGTTTAAGGAGCGGTATGATAGATATTGTGTGATAATGGTTAGTGAGGGCGTCTTGCAATATCGATGCCTTGGAGATATCTTTATAATAATAATAATATTTCCTTTTCTATGGATCATCCTTTACCTGATATAAGACATGTGACCTCAGATACTTTATTAGTACCAACTGCCAGAAGTATCATCTAAGACAACAGTTTGCCTCTGTTTATTATTATTATTATTTACTTTTTATCTTTATATATTAACAAGCTTGAGTTCAGCATCTAGAAGAAGAAGAACAATAAATCCAACACCAAAAGAACTAAAGATAGGAACCATCAATTTGAGGAGTACTAATACAAAGGAAATTGAACTTACAGAACTGGAAAATTATATTCAGGCAATGACAATCAAGGAAAAGAAGGAGTAGCCATAGTATTCAACACTGAATATGAGGCTAATCTTCTTGAATGGCAGTCAGTCTCAAGTAGAGTAATGTGGGCAAATATGAGAATGGGGAACTGGACAATGAGACTTATTTGTGCCTATGGTCCCACAGAAAGTTCTACTAAGGTAGAAGTGGAGGAATTTTTTGACGCTTTAGAAAAAGCAACTGACACAATGAAAAAGGAAAAGTTGGTCCTTGTTGGGGATCTAAATAGCAGAGTAGGAAATGATTGTGAGACATATAAAAATATTTTGGGAAAATTTGGAGAAAAGAGCAAAGCTAATAATAATGGCAAATATCTGTTGGATTTCTGCTCAGGACATGGACTGATTATTACTAACACCATGTTCCAACATAAAATGTGCATAAATTCACATGGAGAGAAGAGGCTAGGAATAAGAAAAGTCTGGACTGAGGGACGAATTCCCGATGATTGGAGTAGAGCTCTCATAGTACCCATATATAAAAAGGGAAACAAAACTGAATGTGAGAATTACAGAGGTATTTCCCTACTTAGTGTTCCTGGCAAGATCTATGCAAGTATACTTGAGAAACGGTTGAGAAGAATTGTGAAAGAAAAGCTTGGTGAAGAACAAGCTGGATTCAGGCCAAATAGAGGCTGTCAGGATCAGATCTTCACTTTACGACATATAGTCGAGAAAGCATGGGAATATAACAAAGATCTGTATTTAAGTTTTGTCGATTTGGAAAAGGCATATGACAAGATGCCAAGAGAGAAGCTATTCAATACGCTGCAGTTATATGGTGTCAATGGGGCATTATATCAAGCAATACTTAGTCTTTATTTGAGTTGTAAGTCAGCAGTTAGAATTGAAGGAAGTACAGGAAGATGGTTTAATGTTAAATCTGGTGTGAGACAAGGATGTACATTATCCCCTCTGTTATTCATTATCTATATGGATCACATTATGAAGGAAAGTGGTATTAAACCTGATATCAAAATTGGAGATGTTAATGTCAGCTCTTTGCTTTATGCGGATGATGTTATACTTCTAAATAAATCCACTACAAGTCTGCAAGATTCTCTGACTAAATTGAATAGCTGTTGTAATAGATATGGTATGAAGGTCAGCAATAAAAAGACAAAGACAATGAAAATAGGCAGAATCATTGAAAATGTCAACTGTGTTGTGAATGGAGAACCTGTGGAACAAGTAAAACATTTCAGTTACTTAGGCACGATTTTTACTGAAGATGGTAAATTAAATATGGAAATAGACAACAGAATCAGCAAAGCTGGTATGGTGGGAAGTCAATTGAATAAATTCATATGGAATAAGAGAGAAATTAGTCGGAACACTAAATTAGCTGTATACAAGACAGTGTTCAAACCAGTTTTAACTTATGGATCTGAGAGCTGGATCAGAAGTAAAACACTTGACCAAAGACTAGAGACCGCAGATATGAGAGTCCTGAGAAAGATTATAGGCGTGAACAGATGGCATCAATGGCAATATCATATTAAAAATATGGATATTAGGAAAGAACTTGACATTGTCAGCATCCAGGAATGCGTTGGCAGAGCTAATCTCAGGTGGTATGGTCACTTAAATAGAATGGGAAAGGAAAGATTAGCAAAACAAGTGTTCTCTGCCAGGTTGGCAGGAAAACAACCCAGAGGAAGACCAAGATATAGGTGGATTGATACGGTACAAAGTGCCTTAGACGATAGAAATATAAGATCTGATAATGTTGGAGTCTTGACAAGTAACAGACTGATTTGGAGGAAAATTATAGATAGGAAGTTAGTAATGATGTAAATTTTTCATGTAGTACTGTCATATCCTGTACACCCCCTTGAGGGTACATGGCAGGAATTTGATGATGATGATGATGAGAACTGGAAAAATACCATACAGCAACAGTTAAGTTGGATAAAAGTAATGGGTTCACAGTGATACTCTCCATGGCCACTGCTATTTAATTTGTGCATTAATGATATGGGAAAGTATCCAATGGGGTTACTTAACTGTGAGGAGACTTCCACTTTACCATTCAGGAATGTTGAACTAACTGGGCTTCTCACCCAATGTCCAGTGGTCACTTTCACGTGGTGTGACCCATTTGTAATATTTTTAGCAATTTGAGACTTAGCCAACCAAATTGTACTCTCTATTGGCTTAAACCACAAATAATATGATTACAACATAATGAGATTTCAAGCTGGCTGGGTGTTGCCTGGTTAAACAAGGTTCCCACTGTTTTTGCCAGGGAACAAGGGTGACAGTGAAAAGTCAGCCACTAGAACAGACTTAATCTCTCAATCTCAACTACTAAAAGAAGAAGAACAAACCCACATCAGTACTAAAGATATCAGATCTGAATATAAGGAGTATTAATGGAAAGGAAACTTCAGCTTAAAGAAAAACTGGGGAAATTACCATGTGGACATAATTGGCATCACTGAAACAAAGAAGGCAAAAACAGGTGAGATCTTACTAAATATAAGTATAGGACATTATATTTGGACAAAGCAGTATACAAGACAGTGTCCAATCTTGGGTTAGAAATAAAATACTTGATCAAAGACTGGAGACCATAGATATGAGATTTCTGAGAAAGATAAGGGTGAGTGAACAGACTGCATCAATGGTATTATCATATTAAAAATGAGGATTTCAGGAAAAAAATGACATTGTTAAGCTTTAGGAATGTGTTTGTAGAGTTAACACAGGTGGTATCGTCACTTAAATAAAATTGGTGAGGGTAGGTTAGCACAGCAGGTGTTTGATGCCAAGTTGTCACGAAAGACACCCTGGGGAAGACCAAGGTGTTGGTGGATTGATTCAGTCAGATGTGCCTTTGAAGCATGAAATGTTAGATATAATATTGGAGTCCTGACAAGTAATAGACTTTTTTGGAGGAGAATTGTTGACAGGAGTTTAGTAATGTAAACTTAATCATATAGTGCTGCCATAGTAGCCTGAACATCCCTTGAGGGTACATATCATGAGATTGATGATCTTTATTTATTTATGTTGGCAACCTGTAATTCACATTTTGTTTGAGGATTGCATTCCCTGGGTCTCAGATAAGATGGGAGGCTGTTCCAGAGGGCAGCAGTAGAAGGGATTAATGAGGAGGATGAATTTGTTCCATTGGTTTAGAGGTGAACTGTTTTTTAATGTGGTTCCCACTACAATAGGTTATTAGTAAACTTATAGTACATTTGAACCATGGGTGGGCCAAGGTTTTTTCATTTTTATCAGTTTTATATATTTTTTGTATTAAAAATTTTTTTTTTATATAGTACAGAAATCTTGTTCTAGAGACCAAACATGGAATTTTTTCAAGTCACTTCAGGCCTCGAAGAAGTGGGGTGGTGGTTTCCCACCTAAATGGTGATGAATTGGGAAGAATGATGAAATGAATGGTGAAGGAGTGTTGAGTAGTTAATGGTAAGTATTTCTATTGATTTAACAGATGGTAGAGGAATTATTAATGCTTTTTCAGATGAACATTGGGCATGGTAATATTTATAGCAGATACAAGCATCAGAAACTAAATACCTGTGTGAGAATATGTGGAGTGAACTGGTGAGGGATTTATCATTAGTCAGTCTTATTGATTTCTTCTGTATTGAGTGAAGGTTTTAGGTTACTCTTAGGGACACCACTCCAGATGTGCAAACAGTATTCAGTAGCAGGATGGATTTGTATAGAGTTAATACGTGTTTTGAGAGGAAGTAATGCCCAAGAGTGAAAGAGAAATCATTGATGTTGAGGAAGCAATAATTGTAATGTCTATATGCCCAGAGAGGTCTGATGATAGAATAATCCCAAAAAGAGAGAGAGAGATCTCATCTTGTCTCGAGATATGGGTGTTTTCAAGAGTAAGACTGGAATCAGAAAACAGTTCTTTTTTTTTTTTTTTTTTTGTGGGAGATAAGACAGAACTGTTTTTTTTTTTTGGTATTTAAACTGACACGATTGTCTGAACCCATCAAAGGATGGTTTGAAGATCAGAATTTAGAGTAGTAGAGATTACTCTGGTGGTGGTTGTGATTTGTGTGGGGCATGGTTTGTTAAATGAGAAGCAGCAGTGTAGTGTATTCTCATCAGCAAAGCTCTGTATTGGATTGGTGGTCAACTGGAGTAGATCATTGATATATAGAAGGAAGCAAGTAGGTGAGAGAGCAGAGTCCTGTGGAATGGTGCATTAGTTGCATAGTGATAAGATAGAGAACCCTCAACCATCATATGTAGCATGCATCTAATCAGAAAGCTAGAAATCCAGTTGCAGTAGTCATAGGATAGACCACATGATAGAAGCCTACTTAATAGACTCTTGAGCCAGACTTTGCTGAAGGTCTTGGAGATATCAAGAATGACCACCTGAGACTTGCCAAATTTTTTCATGGTATTTATCCAGAGATGGGTGACAAAAAGAAGTAGATCCCCTATTGATGGACAGTGGCAGATTCCATATTGGTAATCATTTATTAGTTGAGTGCTTTCAAGGTAACAAAGGAGTTGAATGTTGATGGTTCTCTCCATAACTAGAGAGAGAACTGAGGTAGGGTAAATCGGGTGATAGTTTGAAGGCAAATATTTATCACTGTTTTTAGGAATAGGTTGTATGTAGGTTAATTTCCATGATACAGGATAGATATCAATAGAATATGAAAGCTTAAAAGGTTACTTAGAATGGGAGCCAACTCTGGAGCACACAAACTCATATACCTACCTTTAGGCCAGCAGATTTTTTTTTCTCTGTGTAATTTAATTCTTCAGACTTCTTTCTGATGGAAAGTCAAAAGGAATATTGCGTGGCAAGTGTTTGAAATGGTTAGGGGACGTTTACCAGGATCATTCTATCCAGGAATTAGAAAGTGAGAGACCAGAAGGTTGGTCTTCTCTGTGGGTGATAATAATATCATAGAACCATCTGAGTATAATGGTAGAAGCACTGTTAGGCAGAAGTTTCAACTGATGGTTTTGGCAAGTGACCAGAAGGCATGAGTGCCATTTGGCCAGGATGCAAGTTTCCTGCTTTTATTCCCTTCAAAATCCCTTTTGGATGAGTTGATGATATTCTTTTAGCTGTTTCATGCTTTGGCATAAGCAGTAAGGGAAGATGAAGTTTAGATGAGAGCCAGGTATGGTATGCTTGATTCTTTACTTGTACAGCCTTGGCATACCTTTTGGAGAACCAGTGCTTGGTCATTGGTCAGGAATATAGAGTGGAATGGGGAATAAATGTTTCCATCCAACGAGAAGTATTTCCGTGACATGTTCCGTACATATGTTTGGGTTTGAAAGTTGGAAACAGTATCCCAACCAAGGGAATGATTCATAGAATTTGCAAAGAATCCTACTTGGCATTTTTATAGTGCCATACAGAATATAAGTGAGAGTGGTGTGCATGTTGCTCCATGGCAGGAAGAGATTAATACTAGGTTATGGCCTGAATTACCTAAAGAACAAACATAATTTACAGTGTACTTGGAAATGTGCAGTTGGAAATGCACAGATCGAGTAGAGGTACTGAGACATTCACTATCATCAACCTTACACAAATTCTCTCCAAACACCCTGAACATCTTTCTTATTAGTGATATTTCCAAGTACCCTGTAAATGATGTTTGTTCTTTAGGTAATTCAGGCCATAACCTAGTATTAATCTCTTCCTGCCATGGAGCAACATGCACACCACTCTCACTTATATTCTGTATGGCACTATAAAAATGCCAAGTAGGATTCTTTGCAAATTCTAATTTGCAAAGAATTTTTGCAAAAGCTAAAGCATTCCCTAAAGCATTCCCTTGGTTGGGAATGATTCATAGAATTCCAGATGATTGAAATGGAGCTCTCATAGTACTCACCTGTGATAAAAGGTAATATGACAATTACAGAGAAATTTCCTACTGAGTGTTCCAGGCCAGATTTATTGAAGTGTACTTGAGAAAAGGATAAGAAAAATTGTGGAAGAGAAATTTGCAGAAGTGCAATTTCGGTTTATGTCAAATAGTAAATATAAAGTAAAAAAAAAAATTAAGACATACAGTTGAGAATTCAAAGGAATATCACAAGAAGCTGTATACAGGTTTTGTGGAAGTATCCCCTAAAAAAAGCATACACAAGGTGCCAAGAAAGCACCACAGTTATGGTGGGGTAAATGGAAAGTTACACAGGGCAATACATAGTCTGTTTTTATGTTATTGGAAGGAGCTACAGAAAATCTTTTGATGTAAAATAAGAAGCAAGAGATGAGGATGCACTATGTTCACTATTATTCGTCTTATATATGGATCACATGATGAAGGAAAATGCCATCAAACCTGATATCCAAATTGAAGATATTTGTTCTGCTTTGCTCTTTATTTTGTGCAGATGATGGTGGAATTTAAAGACGGAAACTCAAACTTATGGGAAAGTAATTTTAATAGAAGTAAAAGAAAATAACAACATACTAATTGTTATACTCATGCTACTTATCATCATCCCAGTCAAAAAATTGGAATCATTAAGACCTTATTACATCATGCTCATAATATATGTTCCACTGAAGACTTAGTTCAAAAATTGAATTAATCAAATATGCCTTTATGAAAAACTGGTTTAATGAGTCCTTTATCAAGAAGGCTTTAAACAGCTTTAGGCTTCCAGTCTCTAGATCTCCAGAAGATATATCTAGGATTCCACTTCTGTATATTAAAGGAATTTCTGAATGTATTGCTAAAATTCTAAGACCTCTTAGTATTGCAATGTCATTTTTTCCTTTGGGAAGATTTCTGCTTTCCTTTCCTTACCTAAAGGCATGCTTTTTTCACTCAGCTTTCCAGGTGTTTACCAGATCCTTGCTCTGCAGTTAGTCTTATTTTGAGCAGTATGGCAGATGAGCAGCAATCTGTCATGAGAAACATAAATTGTATATTATTATTATTACGTAACACCTCCAAGGAATCCATAGAATCATCGAGGGAGGGCACCTACTCTGCAATTCTGTCTTCACCACTTAATCCGCCAACTATAATGAACCGCAACTACACCAACGTAATCCACCACCCACCACCACTACTATTTTCACAGACAGTCACAAACATCCATGCCCATAGCAGGATTCGAAGCTGCAGCCTTTTGGCTGGAGAGTGGATACGCTAACCACTCGGCCAACCAGGCTGGATATTCAGTATCGTGAACCTGAGCAGTTTGGCCTAGCAGAACGTGCCATCTCACTAAACATAGGGTTCTGTGGCAGAAAACAAATCTGTTACATAAAAGTAGATTCCTTGTAGAGCAGTTATACTAAAAGAGCTGTGAGGCCTTTCTACACTGACTGAACTTAAAAAAACAGATCTGATGTCCTTCATTTATCCCCTTTATGAGAAATACACTTGCTGGACAAAACAGAGATACATTCCTAATAGCACATGAGTCTAGTGTGAATGTACAGCCTGTACTTTCTGATGCATTGACTCCACCAGATGCTGGAAATAATTCCAACCATGCTTGTTGCAGCATTGTCCACAACTATGCCTTAGATGTCGATCCTGGATATGTGGATCAGAAGTCTCCCTCTACAGCATCCCCAGAGAGATTCAGTTGAATTTAAGGATCTTGGAGTTACCAGATGGTTCCAAAACTAAGATGTGTGTTCTTCAAGCCATAGCTGTGGCCTGGTGAGGTGGTGCATTGTCCTGTTGAAACAGACCATCAGCTGCAGGATGCACGAAGTCCATGAAAGTGTGTAGGTGATCAGCCATCACATTCTGGTGGCTTGCAGCATTTAAAGACTTCTCCAAACACACTAATGTGTCACATGAGAATACTTTCCCAACCCATCACAGAGCCACCACCTCCTTGAACAGAGCTGGCCTGTCATGAAGGGGCCCACAGCCTCATTCTGTCAACACCACACCCACACCCTCCTGTCAGCTCTGTACAACTGATAATGGGATTCATCAGACCACATGACTCCGGTCCACTCTTCAGAGGTTCAGTATTGATGGTCCCAACAACATGCAAGGCACAGTGCCCAATGACGAGCTGTCAACAGTGGCACACGATTAGGATGGTGTCTCCTGTGCTAATCATGTACCACTAATCGATGAGATCTGAACCCTATTGGAGGAGGAGGACTTGGAGATTAGAATTGAGTACAGTGGCAGCTGATGTTCTGTAGGTTGAGGTGATTTGTGTAGAGTAAGATTTATTAAATGAAAGGGAGGAGTGCAATGTGCTGTCATCTGCAGAACTGTGTATTGGGTTGGAGATCAACTGAAGTAGGTCATTGATATATAGAAGGAAGAGGATTGGCGAGGGGTGCTTAAGGGTCAAAGCTGTATAACTGAGAGGAGACCTCCACATAGCCTTTAAAGGAATGCGGAGAACCGACCAGGGCTTCTGACCTAATGTCCAATCCTCACCTTCTCGTGGTGCACCCTGTTGGGTATCTACTTTGATACTGAACGAACGAGGATGGGCTGGCAATTTGGGATTTAGCCGACCAAATTGTATTCTTATTGGTTAAACCAAAATAAAAAATGATGGTACAACATGACAAAATTTCTTGCCGGCTGGGGCATTGCACGGTTAAACAAGGCCCCCGTTGTTTTCGCCAGGGAACCAGGGCGAACAGCGAAAAGTCAGCTACTGGAACAAATCTGAAAACAAACCCCAACTCAACATCACCAGAGTTAAAGATCGGTACTATCAATGTAAGAAGCCTGAATGGCAAAGAAATGGAGCTAGCTGAGGAATTAGATAAGTACCAGATCGACATAATAGGGGTGACTGAAACAAAAAAGACCAAAACTGGTGAGATCTTTCTGAGCAATAAATACAAAATGTTATATTCAGGCAATGACAATCGAGGAAAAGGAGTAGCCATAGTATTCAACACAAAATACGAGGCTAATCTTCTTGAATGGCAGTCAGTCTCAAGTAGAGTAATGTGGGCAAATATGAGAATGGGGAACTGGACAATGAGACTTATTTGTGCCTATGGTCCCACATGGTCCCACAGAAGGTTCTGCTAAGGGAGAAGTGGAGGAATTTTTTGATGCTTTAGAAAAAGCAACTGACACAATGAAAAAGGAAAAGTTGGTCCTTGTTAGGGATCTAAATAGCTGAGTAGGAAATGATTGTGAGACATACAAAAATATTTTGGGAAAATTTGGTGAAAAGAGCAAAGCTAATAATAATGGCAAATATCTGTTGGATTTCTGCTCAGGACATGCACTGGTTATTACTGACACCATGTTCCAACATAAAAATGTGCACAAATTCACATGGAGAGAAGAGGCTAGGAATAAGAAAAGTCTCATTGACTATGTTAGTGTTTGTAGTGATGTTTTCTCCCTGGTGCAGGACACCAGAGTGTACAGAGGATTTGAAATTGGAAGTGATCACTATTTAGTCTTGAGAAGGATAAAATTGAATTTCATATTGAAAAGAATAACATGTAAGAAAGTTTTAAAGCGAATAAAAGTTGAGCAGCTCTCAGATATGAACTGTAGACTAAAATACAGAAAGATTATTGAAAAGAAAATGAAAGAGTTTGAGAACAGGAATCAAGCCTTGGAGATTCAGTGGCAAACTCTGAAGAAAACATTGATTGATTCTGCCAGAGAGGCATGTGGTGAGGTTGTGTGCAAGGATAAAAAAATCAGAACTCCCTGGTGGACACAGGAAGTTAAAGAGGCAGTGAAGGATAAGAAGAAAGCATATCAAAAGTTCCTGGCAAATAAGTCATCTTTTACTCTTACAGAATACAGAGACAAATGTAAGAAAGCTAAACAGTGTGTAAAACTAGCTAAACAAAAGTCATGGGAGGATTTTGGCAAGAATATAGAAAATAAATATCAAGAAGGTGGCAAAATATTCTGGAGGTTGTTGAAGAAGCTTAGGAATGGAGGAAAGAGTGCTGTAAAAGGAGTTAGAGATGATAATGGTGACATGAAAACAGGAGAAAAAGATATCCTTGAAGTTTGGAGTAATTACTTTGATAAACTGCTAAATGAAACAAGCAGTGATGACAGCACAGTGATAAAAAAAACACTGACCAGGCATGCAGTCAGGAATACATATCCATACTTGAAGTAGAAAAAGCCATCAAAGGCTTGAAATGTGGAAAGGCAGCAGGAGTAGATGATATTCGACCAGAAATGCTGAAGTATGGTGGTATAAAAGTCTTACAGTGGCTGCACTGCATAGTTCAGAAAGCCTGGACAGAGGGACGAATTCCCGATGATTGGAGTAGAGCTCTCATAGTACCCATATATAAAAAGGGAAATAAAACTGAATGTGAGAATTACAGAGGTATTTCCCTACTGAGTGTTCCTGGCAAGATCTATGCAAGTATACTTGAGAAACGGTTGAGAAGAATTGTGGAAGAAAAGCTTGGTGAAGAACAAGCTGGATTCAGGCCAAATAGAGGCTGTCAGGATCAGATCTTCACTTTACAACAAATAGTCGAGAAAGCCTGGGAATATAACAGAGATCTGTATTTAAGTTTTATCGATTTGGAAAAGGCATATGACAAGGTGCCAAGAGAGAAGCTATTCAATACGCTGCAGTTATATGGTGTCAATGGGGCATTATATCAAGCAATACTTAGTCTTTATTTGAGTTGTAAGTCAGTAGTTAGAATTGAAGGAAGTACAGGAAGATGGTTTAATGTTAAATCTGGTGTGAGACAAGGATGTACATTATCCCCTCTGTTATTCATTATCTATATGGATCACATTATGAAGGAAAGTGGTATTAAACCTGATATCAAAATTGGAGATGTTAATGTCAACTCTTTGCTTTATGCGGATGATGTTATACTTCTAAATAAATCCGCTACAAGTCTACAAGATTCTCTGACTAAATTGAATATCTGTTGTAATAGATATGGTATGAAGGTCAACAATAAAAAGACAAAGACAATGAAAATAGGCAGAATCTTTGATAATGTCAACTGTGTTGTGAATGGAGAACCTGTGGAACAAGTAAAACATTTCAGCTACTTAGGCACGATTTTTACTGAAGATGGTAAATTAAATATAGAAATAGACAACAGAATCAGCAAAGCTGGTATGGTGGGAAGTTAATTGAATAAATTCATAATGGAGTAAGAGAGAAATTAGTCGGAACACTAAATTATCTGTATACAAGACAGTGTTCAAACCAGTTTTAACTTATGGATCTGAGAGCTGGGTCAGAAGTAAAACACTTGACCAAAGATTAGAGACCGCAGATATGAGAGTTCTGAGAAAGATTCGTGGCGTGAACAGATGGCATCAATGGCAATATCATATTAAAAATGAGGATATTAGGAAAGAAGTTGACATTATCAGCATTCAATAATGCTTTAGCAGAGCTAATCTCAGGTGGTATGGTCATTTAAATAGAATGGGAGAGGAAAGATTAGCAAAACAAGTGTTCTCTGTCAGGTTAGCAGGAAAACGACCCAGAGGAAGACCAAGATATAGGTGGATTGATATGGTACAAAGTGCCTTAGACGATAGAAATATAAGATCTGATAATGTTGGAGTCTTGACAAGTAACAGACTGATTTGGAGGAAAATTGTAGATAGGAAGTTAGTAATGATGTAATTTTTTCATGTAGTACTGTCATATCCTGTACACCCCTTGAGGGTACATGGCAGGAATTTGATGATGATTAGGATTGGCGAGAGAACAGAACCTTGTGGAATCTCTGCATTATTCGAATGGTGAGGGGATAAGGAACAATCCACCATCACACACAGTGTGCATCCAGACAGAAAGCTGGCAATTCTACTGCAGAAGACCAAATGATGAGAGTTTGTTTAGTAAGCCTTTGTGCCACACCCAGTCAAAAGCTTTGGAGATATCAAGTGCAAACACTTGAGATTCACCAAACTTCTCCATTGCATTTATTCAGAGATGGGTGATATACAGTATGTGAGTAGATCTCCTGTTGATTAGCAGTGATGGAAATTCATACTGGTGGTCATTTATTAGCTGGGTGCCTTCGAGGTAGTATAGGAGTTAGGAAGTGATGCTTCTCTCCATTACTTTAGACAGGACTGAGGTGAGTAAGATAAAGCAGTAGTTTGATGGCAGTGATTTGTCACCCTTTTTGGGAATGGTTTGAACATAGGCCAATTTCCAGGTTGTGGGATAAATACCAGTGGAGAAAGAGAGTATATACAGGTGGCATAGGATAGAATAGGAGTCAGTTCTGGTGCACAAACTTCAGGAGAATTGAAGGAATGCCATCAGAGCCAGGAGACCTTTTTTATGTGTAATTTGGACAATATTTTTCTGATCTCTTTCTGCTGACAGGTTATAGGGAGCATTGTGTATTGGCCATCTGAAATGGTTGGGCGAACGTTTATAATGTTCAGTTATGCATGCATGGGAGATAAAGTATGAAGCCAGGAGATTGGCTTTTTTTTGTGGGTGATGATGCAATAGAGTCATCTGGATATGATAGGATGGGAATAGTGTTGGGAAAAAGTTACTACCAACTGCTTTGGCAAAAGACCAAAAGGCTCAGCTACTGTTTGTACAGGTTGCAAGTTTCCTGCTTTTTCTCTTTCAAATTCTGTTTTGGAAGCAGGCACCAAAGGAGGATGGAGTTCTTGACGTAAGCCAGTTGTGGTATGTTTGATTTTTCATTTGTACAGCCTTAGCACATCTTTTGGAAAATTAGGGCTTAGTTAGGAGATGACAGTTCAGAACATTGTAGGGAATGTATGCTTCCATGCCAGCATTCCTTTTTAAAGTAAAAAGAAATGTGCTAAAGAACTGTCAGTTCTTTAGCATATTCTCTCAAAATGCATAGTTAAATTCCATCTAGTCCCATTGCTTTATTGACATCCTTAGTACTCAGTATTCATCACACACTCTCTTTTTGCACTTCTAAAACTTGAACTTACCCCATTACTCTAGTATTAAACCCTACTTCTCCAGGATGAAATATCCTAATAAAGTGGTTCATTGAACAATTCAACTTCACTGTGTCCTTTGCATCAGTCACTCTGTTCCCATTTTTATCCACCAATGTCTTTCTTCCACAATCATTTCTCCTTCTACTGGCCACACAAATAAAGAATTCATAGGTTTTTCTTTGGATCTCAGGGCCAATCTCTTCTCATATTCCAGTTTTGCCTTCCTTCCTTACCATACTAGTCACTCTCCTGTTATAACCGTTTTTTTTTACCTGCAGTTCCTGTTTGATAGTTTGTCTTCCACTTTACACCAAATTTTGTTCTCTTCTTCAATCGCAGTATACAACTTGCTATTACTGCTAATAAATATTCCTTCACAAGTTCCCAAGCACCGATGATATTTTGCTCTTCCAGTTCCTCCATCCATGGAATTGTCCCAAGCTGATGTCTAAGCCTATTATAAAACCCTATGTTATAATTTCACATACATTCCTTTCTCATTGCTACTCATGCATATCTATTCATCTTCCAAGTTGAAACCATATGGTCACTCTCTCTCTCTCTCTCTCTCCAACTGGGGGGCAGTGATGCCATCTCAGTTATAATCAGTTCTTCTGATGCTATGACCTAATCTAAAAGCTCTTAAACCTTGTGTTCCTTCTATTACATGTTGCCTAAGACATTTGTCCCTCAAGAATTTCAGAAATTACATTCCCTTACTATTACATGCAGTTTCCCATCTCAAAATCTCCCATAACAATCATTCTTTTTTGAACTTGCCAAGCTCAACTGCCCTAAACATCCCTTATTCTTCACCCTCTATGCTCCCCAGGCTTGTAGCAGCACCCCACTAAATATCCTGTCCTGCCCACTTCTACTGCACACCATATGCTTTCAAAACCATTAGTGCCATTGCTCTCCAAATCCACCACTCTGAAAGTACATAATGCATCACTTATCATAAGCAGTACTCCACCACTGCATTTGTCCTTCCTATCATGTTGAAAAATGTTATACCCTACTTCTTCTATTCCTGTCAGTATATCGAGTCTTCTGTCAACCATGTTTCAGAGATCCCAATAATCTTTGGAGAGACTGATGCTATCAGTATCACTATAATTCACCTCCTTGATTCTGGATACTCCTGGCAAT
This sequence comes from Typopeltis vanoorti, assembly GCF_054136105.1. Classification (NCBI taxonomy): domain Eukaryota; kingdom Metazoa; phylum Arthropoda; class Arachnida; order Uropygi; family Thelyphonidae; genus Typopeltis; species Typopeltis vanoorti. The sequence continues at coordinate 29,399,866 of NC_143570.1, forward strand.
AGTATAAAGAATCGAGCATTGTTACTGTTTCTATACCTATCATTATGGAATGATCTGGGATCAAGAGGAAGCAATTGGAATTGAAGAGGGTTCTAAAATGAATAAGTAGAAAGGGAAATGACCCCCAGTCAAGCATGGAGAGATCACATCGAATGAGTGTTATCAGTGGAACTAGCTATAGATCCAGGAATGAGCTATTGTGTTTAAATACAAATGCTAGAAGTGTAAGAAACAAGGCAGATGAAATGATTGCACTAATTGAGTCTGTTCACCCAAAAATTGTTGGAATAAGTGAGACGTGGTTAGATGACGACGACATCCTGGTAGGAATAGAGATGGAAGGATATGATATATTTTGTGAGGATAGAAGGAGTTAAAAGGTGGGGAAGTGCTATTGATGATAGAGAAAGAGTTATGTCCATACAAAGTAGAGATGCAAGAGGGAAATAGTGCCAGTCGTTTTGAGGCAGTATGGTGTGAGATAGAGGTGAATGGAATGAAATACTTGGTTGGATGTTGTTATAGACCAGAAAATGTGGATGGTAGTGACTATGAAATGTATAATCAAATTAGCTAAACAAATAAGAAAAGAGTGTTCATTATGAGCGATTTTAATTATGGCAATATAGACTGGAATGATGAGATAGCAACTGGGAGTAAAGAAAACGAGTTTCTTGAGTTTTTGAGGGATTACTACCTCAGACAGTATGTAACAGAGGGCACACGAGCATTGAGGGTCAGGGTCTTGGATTTGGCCATCTGATCAGAGGATTAATTATAAATGAAGTGTCAAATCACCCACCAATTGGCAAGAGTGACTATGAGGTGATTACCTGGGTGGTTGCCAGCAGTGTGAGAACCTCTGTAAGAAAAGGGTATGTGTGGAACTACACGGGGGGGGAGGGTGATTATGAAGAGCTCAGGAGACAGCTTGCAGGGGTAGCATGAGGAGTTAACTGGAAAAGAGATCAATGCAGCTTGGGGGATTTTCGAAAACTGTCTAGTAGATGCAATGTCTAAATGTATTCCAATGGTGAGAAGATTAAATAAGGTAGGTGTGAAATGAATGAATAAAGAGATTAAGCATGCAATGCAGAGAAAAAGGGCATTATGGAGGTAGCATAAGAGAAGTGGAAATAACCAATTCCATGAGGACTACAAAGACCAGGCAAGGTGGGTGACTTGGTTAAAAAGGGTAGCAAAAGTGAGGTATGAACAGCAGTTAGCTAATGAAGCCAAAAAAGAATCCTAAGGAGTTCTTTCGATATGTAGCCAGCAAAAGAAAGAATGATTATAGAAGAATGACATTGATTGGAGAAAATGGTATAAAGACAGCTGTTGCAGAAGGTGTGGTGGAGATACTTAATGAGCAGTTCTTAAAGGGCTCTCGATCTCTCCATGAAGTCACATTCACAAGATTAAAAGACCTTTAAGAACTGCCATTGCAAAATCTAAGTATATTACTGTGTAAGTGAAGAAGAGGTGTATGGGGAGTTGAGCAAACTAGATGTAAGTAAGGCTGTGGGACTTGATAATATATCACCACGTATTCTGAAGGAATGTGCCAGGGAGTTGACGCTGGCTTTGACATATTTTTTTAATACGAGTCTTGCACTCGGTCAAGTTCCTAAGGAGTGGAAGGAGGACAAGATTGTGCCACTTCATAAAGGAGGTGATAGAACTCAAGCATCAAACTATAGGCCTATCTGTGTGTCAGGTGTTGTAGTTAATTTGTTGGAGAAGCTTGTGAGAACTAGGATCCACAATTGGGTTGACAACAATGGTATTATCTTTGATGGACAGCATGGATTTGCTAAAGGGAGGTTATGTTTTAGTAATCTACTTACTTATTACAATAAGGTGACTGCTTCCATGGACAGAGGAGAAGGATACACAGTAATATACTTAGATTTTGCAATGGCTTTTGATAGATTACCACGTGATAAGTTGATAATCAAACTGGAGTGGATGGGGTTGGATATTAGATTGGTGCATTGGATTGGAGACCGGGTATCTGATAAGTATTAACAAGTTGTGTATGGGGGAGCAGTATCCAGGAAAAAGAAAGTTTCTAGTGGTGTGCCTCAGGGGTCTGTTTTAGTGCCATTACTGTTTAACTTGTATATTAATGATATTGGTGAAGATTTGGATGGAGATATTCAGTTGTTTGCAGATGATGCAAAGTTGGAATGAACCATGATGAGTAGAGAAGATGTTGTGGCCTTACAAGAAGACTTGAATTAATTGAGTGATTGGGCATGGGAATGGGGATGCGAGTTCAATGTTGCAAAATGTAAAGTTTTAAGAGTTGGAAAACAAAAATGGAATGCAGAATTTATGCTTGGTGAGGATATATTGTCGGAGGTGGAGGAAATAAGTGATCTGGGGGTGATAGTTGATAAGGATCTGAAATTTAGGGGACACAGCCAAAATTGTGAAGACAACACAAAGGCTTCTGGGAATGATGCGGAGGACACTGACTTGTAGAAGTAAGGAGATTCTTGTTCCATTGTATAAGGCTTTGATTAGGCCACACACGGACTATTGTCCAGATTTGGTCACCTGGTTTTCAGAAGGATGAAGAGATGTTGGAGAGGGCCAGGAGGCGACTGACTAAGGTAGTTTCTAACCTCTGCAATGTCGAGTATGAGGAAAGATTGAGAAGATGCAACTTGCAGAGTGGTGGACAGGAGGAGGGGGAGGTATGATAGAGACCTACAAGTTATTAAGGGGTTGTTATAGGATCAATGCTGGAGAGGTTCTACAGAAAATAGTGGGATATCAGGGGAGAACCAGAGGTCATCCCTGGAAGTTGTTTGAGGAAGGTGTGAGTAGGGGAGTGAGAATCAGGTTTTTTTTCATGCAGAGTTGTGAATGATTGGAATGCCTTGCCTGAGAGTGTGGTGTCTGCAGAGAATCTGAGTATGTTTAAAGCATGATATGATGAGCTGTGTGTTTGATAAAAGGACCTCCTAGATCAGTCTTTGACTCCTTGGAGGTCTTGGGTAATAATAATAATTATCTCCTCCAAACTCCACTGGATTCAGCATTACATGATATATTTCCTTTTCTCCCAGACAACTATTCCTGCAACAGAACCCCTGCTACTATCCACCTTGATAATTCTAGTTTCCCTGCATTGACAAACAGACGTTCAGAGAACATTCTCTTCCGATGCCTATGTCCTCCATCCATGTAATCTGAGCCTCTATTTTGACACATTCTGGCTGTTATACTATTCATTATTGATGCTCTTCTCTGCAACTCTGCATTATAATACCTGTGCAGCACACTCACTATCTTCTCTCTCTGTCTACTTTCATGCAACTTTAAGCATGAACCTCAGATCTCGTGCCACCTGATTCACACTTCCTCTCAAGTTGTTTGTGCTTGCCATCACAGTCATCTCATCCACCCTTTCACCTCGCTTAATTGCCATGGTCACACCATCGTTCCTCCAGGCAAATACTTATCTGGCATTGTCTCCATACATCACACTTCCTATCACTCACTCTCTCCTGTAACACTTTCTTTCTTTGTCCCTCCATTTCCCTGCTGTTTTGTCATCTCTCCATCTCTGGTTCTTGCACTGTCTTGCCATTTTCTCATTCCCTCTCTTTCACTGGTTCTCCTCTTCTCTCCCCTTCTGTCATTCCTATAACTCTCTCTCTCACACACTCCTATTCTGATTCACTTTGTATTCATTGTTTCCAGTCGCCTAATTCCTTCTCTCACATTTTTCTCTCTCTCTCTCTGCAAGCTACGTACATAATAATAATAATAATAACAACAACATACTCTTGCTCAACATTCATCCTCCCAATCAACACCATCTTAAAAAACTTCCCATTTCAAAACTACTACGCTCCCTAATTTTATATTTTTATTCATATTCCACTCGTTTTCCTTATTGATCATTCTACTTGTCTCTCTCTCTTGGTCAGTATTCATCTGTTTCTGACATAATGCTAATGCTACTGAGGTCCATTATGCTGATTTCCAAATCACGAAGTTCTTTCCATTTTTTTTCTGCAGACCTCTACTCCCAGATTTCTCATCTCTATATTTCTAACTACTAGGATGCATACATGCTGCAAGCACTGCATATCAAAAAATCCCATACTATGCTGTGCAAAATGTGTAGTCCTTGAATGGGGGTGGACTTGGCAATAAGCCATTGGCAAACTGAGTTGTGGCGGTTGCCATTATTTAAACACTGCACAAAGACTGCTAAAAACTGTACTGAAATATTGCATTTAAGTACAAATTCCCCAACTGCAAACTACCCACAGACTGCATTGTATCTAGCTTAGATTCCTTGTAATTTAAAGTAAAAACTCTGATAAATAACTGAAATTACCTTTTTTTAGCTGCTACCTTGTAACACATCTGATTATAACCTCTCCTTTTCTAAAAAGTAATCATTTGCGATAGGACTCAAACCTGCAATCTTCTGATTCGAAGTCAGATGCCTTATCCATTATGTTACATGAACTTCTCCTAGAGAGGATCATATCTTCATTTCTGAAGTTTTGACTATGACTCCTAATCAGTATCTTTGAATACCATTCTAAATATGTTGAATAGTCTGTAATTAGCTGCACTACCACCATTTCCTTGTATAATTGACATGACCAGGTTAGGAACATTTTTTAACATCTGTACTGATATCAAATTTAATCTCATTTCTGTCTTTGTTTGTCTTTTGGATGAGTGGATAGCATACTTGCTCTCCAGCTGCAGGCTGTGAGCTTAAATCTCATGGTGGCAGCATGGATGTCTGTAAAAGAGTCTTAGGTAGTAAATGATTTTTGTTGCCTGGTGTGAGGCCACCATCTACTGCTTATTAAGATGTCTGAAGGGGCTTGAACAAAGTGCTGTTTGTTCTCTAGAGTAAGTTTTTTGGATCACCCCCCCCCCCCTGCAGTTCCTTTATAGCATCTGTGTCCTGTAGACGAAACAACAAGTATACAAAAAGTAATAATATTATTATCATTTTTTATACCCATCAAAGATTGTAGACCTGTTGTAAATTATTACTGTGGATGGGCTAAGGTTAAATAATCTGGGGAACCTTGTTCTAGATACCTGGCACAGAACTTTTTAAAGCCTCTTCAAGGTCTCTAATGAACAGCATGATCATCTTGCACTCTTCTGCCACATGTTATATCCCGCTTGGTACATGGTCTGCAATTTTACATGATGCGACTTGAAGTGATCCCTTGAACTGCCCTGTTGCAGAGTCTGATGTTGTTGTTATTATTATTTGACACCTCCAGGGAGTCCAAATACTCATCGAGGGAGAGTGTGCTAACAGCATCGAACGATTGAAACCCTTCCAACTACTAAGTGTGCTCAAACTTGCTTAACTTTTTGCGTGAGCCATTAGTAGCAGAGGCTCTACTAATCGAACAACCTCTGTAGATGTGCGTTCACAGGGCCGGTTTGCCTATTTTGAGGGATGAAAAACTTGAGTTACTGGGAGAAAAAACCCTTCCACCTCGGTATGAGACCGGCTAATGCACCTGTAGTTCAATTCACGTCGTGGATGGGTATTGCACCCAAGTCTTTCTGACCAAAGGGCGTTGTCTATTCTGACTGAGCTATGGAGACTACATGATAATCTTACACTGGATAACAAAAATCATCTATTCCTTAAAGACACTCACAAACATCTTGACTTGTTTGAAATTTGAACCTATGGTCTGTTCTTTGATTGTTCAATAATTCTGCAATATCTGCTATATTCCATATTCCTACCATCTCACTGCTTTCCCACTGTAGTATAGATATTTGTGATATAGATATATGACTTTTGAAGAAACTATTTTTTGATATGAGACCACATCCCACTTATCTGGAGGCCTAAAAAAAAGTTCCATGTTAGGTATAGAGATTCCAAGATTATCTAATCCAAAAATACCAGATTTCCTCTAAGTTGCCTAACTTTTTGTGGGTGAGATTCATATTAAAAAATAAATAAATATATATATATATATATATATATATATTCACTTATTCTTTCCTCATATTCTTCCTTTTACTCATTATATAGAACTCCTGAGAATTTTCTTTGCTTTGTTGAACTGAATTATTTTCTTTTCTTCATAGTTTGACTAATACAAAGGATAAAGGCCTTAATCATGGCTTTGATATACACATATGTTCATGTTTTTTTGACTGACTGAAACCGAGAAACAGACAAGTTAATTTGGTGAAGCACACAACATGTTTCATCAAAAATGACTTCTTCAGGTGTGAGAACACTTAAAGCAAATGAAAAAACCATAAAAACACAGTGTCATTATAATAATTTTTCCTTATCCACCTCCTGATGAGATGCCATAAGTGGAAAGCATTGGAATGGGAGGGAGAACGGAGAAAGCCCATTTTTTTTTTTTTTTGGAAAGAGGTTACTAATCTAACCATCCATTTCTGAAACTTCACTTTTGCAATTATTTCAGTTGTTTCAGTCTAATTGCTTTAAGGTTTCATTTGTTTTACTTATTATATATATAATTTGAAGTCATGTAAATGGCTGAAAAGAAGGTTGCTGTGTTCTATGGTTTCCCCCTGTATTTGAAAATTTTTTTTTCCACATGCTGTATATTTTTTAGAGATACCAATATGTTGTGTTTTCTTTTCCACAGGATTTATGATAATGGAAAATTGTATGCTGTATCGAAAAATATGGGATTTTCAGTATGGTTATATGAGTCCTTTTCAACTATATGATGAAGCAAAAAGTAAGTTTAATTATGAATGTAGTTCTGGATATTGTTTAGAATTCAGTAGCAGAAGGTAACCATACAGCAGATAGTCTAAAATTTTTAATATGTAATCTACTAATTTCTTTAGAGATCATTAATGAGCTGCATTTTTGATAATTTTCACTCACACAGCTGAAGCTTTATGTAAAGACACTAGTGTATTATTTTTGTTAGTTTTATGCATTATAAACATGTTTTTTGAAGTCCTGTAGGACAGACCAGAAACCCAAGTTTCTGAGAGTAAAATAAATTCATTAATGTGTCTACCATCATTGAGAAGACTTATCTCTTCATGAACTTCTCTTTATATGCATAATTTTCCTGTCCCTTATCACTCCTTGATTGTGTTGCTGTGTACATTCTGACATCATGTTGAAAGATGCATTTGTCTTTTATTGCCCATTGATGAGTAGCACTGAATAACTTTGAGAAATTCAGTTTCTTTTCTTATGTAAATACCAGAATGGTGGCTAGCCATATGAGGGCTTATGTGAAGAGGATATATGTTGAACTATAAAGTAAGTGATTATTGAAAGCTTAGTGACAGTTTCAAGTAAAACTATTGGACAGGAAAGGATATCAGTACTGCTTGGGCACTAGTCAAGGAGCATTTAACAATAGCAATGTTTGAATATATTTCAAAGTTTAAGAAGTTAAATATGGTTAGATTAATTAGCCAAGATTGAAGAATAAGGCATTACACTCAGTTATAGTGGCTCAATCAGTTACATGAAGAGTATAAAGAAGCAGGCTTGGAAGGTGAGATTATTATTATTCGTGACACCTCCAAGGAGTCCGAAGACTCATCGTGGGAGGACATATATTGTACAACTCTCTGTCTCCACCACTGCACTGACCCTTTACTACCAATCATCTACATCAGCGGCATCTACTGCCCACCACCACAGCTAGTATTTTTTATCTGTAAATTGTGTGTGTTCTGAAGGGCTGATTTGTCTGTATGTGGGATGAAAAAGCCGAGTTTCTGGGAGAAAAAGCCCTGCTACCCCCATATGAGATCGGCTAACTCACCTTCAGATAGTTGGTAATAGTTGGTAAGAAACAAGAACATACAGATTGAACCATAACTAGTTATGCCAAGAAAAATCTTAGGTAGCTCTTTTGCTATATGGCCAGTAGAAGAAGGAGGAATGATTATGGGAGATTGATATATTAGCTGATAGACATGGCAGACATCCAACCACTGTGGAGGATGTAATTGAAGTACTTAATGTATGATTCATTAAGTGCTTTTGGTGATTCTGATTTTGTACAAAACTTGAGTGAGAATTGAATGAAGGAAGGTTAGAACTGAGTAAGTAATCGGAAGGTATATAAAGAATTAAGTAAATGATGTTAATAAACCAGGGAACTGGATGATGATATATCACTGAGGTATGACATATTACTTGATATATCTTTACAATGATATGTAAAGCAAGGACAGTTTTAGAGTGAGTTAATGTTATAAAAAGATTATAAAGAGACATAGTGAGATCAGGTTTTAAAAAAAAAAATGCTACTGAGAACTATAGAAGCTTAGAAATTTAACTAGTAAAAATAATGGCCTAGTAACTAGTTGTCATATTGGTTTGAAAGCACCAGTTCTCATCTGATCCCTGAAGTTAAGCAAACTTGAGCCCACTTAGTACTTAGGAGGGTGTGACCACTTGGGAACCAACCCTGAGTTCTGCTGACATGACAATTTGTTTTTTGTCAGTGGCCAAATTGGTTTAAAAGCATCAGTTCTCATCTGATCACTGAAGTTAAACAAACCTGAGTGCAGTTATTCCTTAGGAGATTAAACCACTTGGGAACCCTGAGTGCTGCCAACATCACAATTTCTGTTTAAGCTCCTCTGTAGCACAATTGGAAGAGCAACAGGATTTTGTGCCCTTTGACTTTTCATTGTCGATTCTTATTGTGATGAGAGTAATTTTTATATGAACTTTTTTCAATTGTAGATGAGTTAGTTGATCTCATATGGAGGTAGCAGGGTATTTTCCTCCTGAACACTTGGATTTTTCATCCCATGTGTAGGCAAATTGACTATGAGAATTTTGTCTATAAATTGAACACAATCAATTTACAGACAAAAATTACTATTTATAGTGGTGATGGACAGTAAATGGCATTGTGTATTGATCGTGGTAGTGTCGTTGTGTGTTTCAGTTGTATGTAATGGAGTAGTGTGCCCTACCTTGATGAGCCCTTGGACTCTCTGTAGGCATCATGTAATGATAATAATAATAATTAAAGAAATGCTGAATTGAGAGAAAAGGATGGTAGAGAAAAGATTGATGGAATTGAAAATAATTCAGTAAAGACAGGTTCTTTATCAGATGCAATGAGAAACTTAAAAGTGGATATAAACCACAAACTTGAATACTGACTAATAACCAAAGAGATTTAATTACCCAAGTAAAAGAAATTTTTGAGGAATTTAGGCAGTATTTTCAGAGTTTATTAAACAAATTACTGCCACCATCAGATGGAAGTCTTCCATCTGATGGTGGCTGTACTTCAGATGGAAGTCTTCCATCTGAAGTACAGTGTTTAGATGAAATGTTGAAGAAACCATGATTGGAGAATCATTTCTGGCTTCGTCAGGAATGTTATAAAAGCATAAAAAATAATGCAGCTTGCGAAAATAAAACTTCAGCAGAACTTTGAAAAATTGAAGGAAAACCCTTAACAACTGAAATTTATGACATTATCAAGCTAATCTGGCAAACATGAAGAAATACCAGTGGATTGGCAGCTACATTATGTCTTATTTTTAAGAAATGGAGGACCATATGATTAACAGTGAATAGAGGTATCTCTCTCTTCGACATTTGCTACAAGATACTACTAGCTAATTACAAAACATCTGTGTGTGTGAGAGAGAGAGAGGGAGGGAGGGGGGTTACCTATTAAGTAACTCCTCTCGCTCACAGACTTCTTCCGTCCACTCTTGTAGGTTTTGTGCTTTTGTTTTTGTAGGTACTTTCATGGGCTCTCTTCTACCGAATTGGCCACTACCTTTCCTCTGTCTGCATTTGTACACATTCCAAAGATATGCTCTACCCTTCATCATCTATTTCTCTCAGGACATCATCCTTCATCAATTAAGTTTTGTTTTTACCAGTCATTTTGGACAGACTGATTCTATCAATTCTACAAACTCATTCATTTTGTCCTGATATCCTGGCATTTTTATACAGAAAATCCATTGTGTTTTACTTTTTTTGATGTGAATACGTCTTTAAATTCAGAACAGTACTAGCAGGTACGGGACGGAAAGTTGAGTGTAACGAAATCATTCAGTAAGGTTTGGCTTCATAATTTCTAAAGTATTAAAGGTAGCCAAACCAAACTTATATCATTTGATAGCTGAGGGAATAAAGATTCGTCAGTGACCTTCAGATAATGTGCCGCACCCCGCGAGTGACAGTGGGGACTCCGCCATTTTGTGTATGATCTGCCGCACCTCGAAAACTTCCACTTAGTATAACTTTGCACTCTGTTATGGTACGACTCGTTTTAGTGTCAATCAACAGCTCTCGCTGAGATCTATCGATTTAACTCATAATTCTTAAATTTCAATACAGTGTTGGTGAAGAAAATGTGGATTGAAGTTGAAAAATTTTAGAAATTTCACAATGTCTGCCTATACTCGCTGGAAAGCCAGCCAGTAATATGCCAAACGCATACAATGGGAAACAGCAGCTCTTCAGCTTTTTTATGGTGGATGTGGTGGATTTTGTGGTGGATGTCCAGAGCATGGTCAGCAAGTCTTGAATGGCTGTATTGGTGGAACCGGATATAGTCCTTATGATATCCTGATATTAGCTGTCCTGCCTGTTTGGCCATAGTAGGACAGTTTGCAACTACAATGGACCTGGTATACTCCAGGTAGGTCTAGGGGAAAGTGGCTGGTCTTTGGTGGAGCAGATAAGAGATGCCAACTTTTTAGGATTTTTGTTAGCTTTTCAAAAGTACCCCGGATATAAGGAATGGTGATAGATTTAGAGGAATTTCTGTTATGTAAGGGGGAGAGGGTTTGTGGTTAATTGGTTTTAATATTTTTTGTGAATTGTAGCCATTGGTAATGAAGGTGTTAAGAATATGGTTAAGTTCATTAGTTAGGGCATTGTTATCTGAACTGATTATTTTTGCTCTGTTATATAGGGTTTTTATAATTCCATACTGTTGGGAGGGGAGTGGTGTGATTGCTGGTGAATGTATCTACCTGTATGTCTAGGTTTTCTGTAAACAGAGAAAGCCAGGGATCCATCAGGCTGGTAAATAATCAGAGTGTCTAGGAAAAGGAGATTGTTAATGTTTTTCTTTTCCAAGATAAACTGGATCCTTGGGCGTTGATTGTTTAAGTGTGTTAAGAAGTTGTGGAGTGTATCCAAGCCATGCAGCCAAATAGAGAACACATTATCTACATAACATAGCCAAACAGTAGCTTTATGTGGAGCCGAGTTTAAGGCTTTTTCTTCAGAGGTCTCCATAAAGAAGTTGGCCATGGGTGGAGAGAGTGGAGAACCCATGGCTATCCCCTCTATCTGTTTGTAGAATTTTCTTTGCCAAACAAAATAGCCTGAGTTCATGGTGAACTGAAATAGGGCTGAGATATTGGGAGGAAATTTGGCTTGGATGAGGTCCACGGTATCTTGTGTGGGACATTGGTGAATAAGGAGGAGACATCAAAACTAATAGATTCCACCAATACAGCCACTCAGGATTTGCTGACCATACTTTGGACACCCGCCACAAAATACGCTGGAAGAAAGCCACTTTACTACACTGCTGCAAGTATAAATATGAGAGATTATTCCTGAAATCAGCCTCAGCTCTATAAAACTCCCCAAAACTTAACAAATTTGGATGCATATGCCCCAAATATGGGAAGCTTGGCTGTTCGGCTGATACTAAGAACATCAACCCAACAATCAAGACAACCCAATTTAGCCCACTAGGAGGGCACCATTAGGACTCTAGGACCGACTTTAGTTGTTTTTTTCAGCCATATTTCCATATTCAGCAAAGACGCTTATGAGCAAAGTTTTTTCCTGGACTTTTCACCATGGACAAGATGCGCAAATTGTTTCATGTATACATCCAAAAATATTTATGGGTTGTTAGATGGAATGATGAAAAGGAATGTATTATAGTATGTGAGAAGTGCGATGAAAGGCTATGACATTCAAAAAATGAGAATGGCATTACCAGAATAATCGGGAAATGGATGTGAGTGCTTTTGATGGTAATAATAGAAGTGACATGGAAGAGCTTAGGCAAGAGTTAATGAAAATGAAGAGTCAGGTATGGAGGAGGAAATTGAACATTTAAAGAAGAGCATAACTGGTGTAAATGACAAAGAAGTTAAGAAGAAGAAGCAGATATCTAAAGATGATAGGTTGCTTTATATGGCAGCTCAATCATTAAATGTGTGGTAAAGGATGAAGTGCACAAGACATGTTTTACATGTGGTACAATAAAACGAATATCAGATTCTTTGCATAGCAGGAAGGAACAGGCATAAGAATTGGTGGTAGTGGTGGGCACAAATGACTTGAATAGTGGGACAAAGAATTTGGAAAGGAATTTAAAGAGGTTGTTGCAGGAAGTGAAGAATAATAGTGACTGGAAAACTGGTTAGTTTGTTGCCCAGATATGACAGTAGTGAACTGAGAAGGAGAGCAATGATACTGAATGACAAAATGGCTGAATTGTGTCAGGCAGAGAGTGTTCAATTTGTGAATGTATGGAACAATTTGAAGGGAAGTAAGAATAGTTCAAAGCTGATGGAATGCATTTGAATGGCTTTGGTGTTGGTCATTTGGAGCAACTGCTGTTTAATAAGAGTGCCCAAGGTCCACACAAAATTAGTACCACTAAGAGTCAGAGAGAGAGAGAGAGAGGTTAAGAAGCAATTTTGTGGAATGATGAGAAGAGGATGGATATAAAGGGGAGGAAGTGATTATAGCAGAGCAAAGTGATGCAATGCAAAATGGTGGAGATCATAAGAATATTAATGAAAATCAAAGTTAGGATGAGGGAAACAGGGATGGTCAGAACAAACAGAGAAGTGTACTATAGCAGAGAGGATAAAGAATGATTGTGTTGATGGGATGACTTCAAAGAGAGAATTGTTATGCTTGTATACTAATGTACGGAGTATCAGAAATAAAGGAGCTGAGTTTGTAGCATTGATCGAATCAGTGTGCCCCAAAATAATTGGCATAAGTGAAACTTGGTTGACTGAGAATGATATATTGTCAGGACTTGAAATGGTAGGATATAAAATTTTTTGAAGTGATAGGAAAATGAAGAGAGGAGGGCGAGTATTGTTAATGGTATCAGTTTAATTGTGTCCTTCAATAGTCAAAGTGGAAAACAGTAGTACGTGTGAAGATTTTAGTGTGAACTTGAGATCAGTAGGATAGTATATCTAATAGGATGCTGTTATAGGCCAGGGAATGTGGAGAGTATTGATTGTGAAGTGTTATGGCAAATTAGTTGGGCAAGTAAAAGGAAGATGATCCTAATGGGAGATTTTAATTATGGGAATGTGGATTGGAAAGAAGAGTGGATTTGTTGAGTTTCTGTGGGATAACTATCTAAAGCAGCATGTGATGGAAGCAATATGAGATTAATCAGTGTTAGATTTGATGACATCTTCACAGGATGTGGTTGTGAATGGGGTATCAACACTGTCACCTGTTGGTGAAAGTTATCATGAGGCATTGGTTTGGAAGGTAGTCAAACAGGAAAAAGTTATCAAGAAGATCTATATGTGGAACTATAAGGTAGATGATTATCATAAGCTCGTAGTCATCTAGCATCAATACATTGGGTTGATGAATTGTGCAGAAAATATGTTGATAGTGCATGGGAAATAAGGAACAAGAACTGCATACCAAAAGTTAAGCGAATAAATAGAATAGGAGATGAATGGTCAAATCAAGCAAGCAGTACTTCCTCCATTCTTACAAAAGAATGGAGGAAGTACAAGACAGTTTTCAGTGAACAGATTATATAAAGTGCAGGCCAGAAAAGTGACAAGTATGGTTAAAAAAGAACAAAAAGTAGAATATCAGAGGAGATTGGCCAGTCAGGTCAAAGCTAATCCAAGGGAATTTTTCTGCTGTGTGGCAAGCAAGAGGGAAAAATAATTATGGCTGGTTGATGCTGGTGGATAGTTATGGTAGCAGAGTAACCATAGCAAATTATTTAACGAACACTTCATTGTATATCATAATGAATGATGCTGTGCAACATGTAGAAGGGAGACAAGAAATAGGAAAATTAAAGGTGAAAGAATCAGAAATGTGTCAAGTGTTGCTCGGGTTAGATGTTAATAAGGCTATGGGAATGAATGACATATCGCTACATATTTTTAAATAATGTGCAAAAGAGTTAGCCATTCTCTTGTCCTGGTTATTTAATGAGAGTCTTTCTGTGGGTAAAGTTCCTAAGATGTGGAAAGAAGGCAAAATAATACCTCTTCACAAGCATGGTTTGAGAATAGAAGTTTCCAATTATAGACTGGTCTGTATATCTGCAGTTGTGATCAAAGTGTTTGAAAAATTGGTTAGAAATAGAATACAGTATTCGGTTGAATACAGTCCTGTATGATGGAGCTTTGTCTCAGAAAGGGAAGGTGACCAGTGGTGTGCCTCAGGATTCTGGTCTTAGGCCCCCCCCCCCCACTGTTTAATTTGTTTCTTAATGACATTTCATGTTGTTTGACTAGGGATCTTTCTTCAAATGTTTGCTGATGATGCAAAGTTAGGTAGAATTATCAGGAGTATTGCTGATTTTAATTCTCTACAGGAAGATTTGAATAGCATTTTAGCTCAGACAAATAAGTGAGGCTGCAGTTTTAGTGTTAATAAATGCAAGGTGTTACACTTTGAGTTACAGAGATATAAGTTTACATACTGTATTGGCAGAACTGTACTGCAGGAAGTGGATGCGATATGGAATCTTGGAGTGTACTAAAGTTCTGAAGGTACATCACACGTGTTGCAAAGACTGCACATCGTATTGCTGCTATGATAAAAAGTACATTGGCATGTAGGGATAAGGAGTTGGTGGTGCATATATATAAGGCATTGGTCAAACACACATAAATTATTGTGCTCAGATTTGGTCACCTAGTTTTCATTATGATGTGTGAAAAATACTAGAGATGGTCCAAAGATGAATAAAGAAAGTGATATTAGGATTCTGGAGTGTTGGTTATGTTGAGAGAATGTGGATTACAGAGGTTGGTGGATAAGAGGAAAAGAGGAGATATGATCGAGACCTTCAAGTTAGTTAAGGGATTCTATCAGATTAATGTAGAAGAAATTATAAAAAAAAAGTGGATTTATGTGTGGAGTTGTTAGTAAGTGGAATGCATTGCCAAGTGCGTTGTGAGTGCAGATAGTGTAAATAACTTCAAAGCTCATTATGATAGATGTGTTGCTGGTTGAGTGGACCTCCCATGATGAGTCTGTTAACTCCATGGAGTTTACCAAATAATAATAATAAATTAAATAATAGGTTAAATAATTAAGTAAGTTAACATATGCAATCAATTTTTATTAATTAATACTAATGTCTTAATAATAATGCTAATACTACTCATTTCATTTTCAGGAAATAAGGCTTTTGTCCAGAAGTTGAAATTGCATGCAAAATTGTCTGTTCATAATGGTTGTGTGAGTATAAAATAATCTGCATAATTTTCAGTTAAATATTGAACTGGTGTGTTAAAGTAATATGAACATTTTTCTTCTCAGAGAACAGCTGACTATGAAGGTTTTATTATTATTATCATTATTATTATGTGCTACTCTGAGCAGTCCTTAGACTCATCAATAGAGGTCCTAAACATCATGTCAAGAACTATCCAATGTTTGTGCAGTATCTATCATACTTTGAACTCATTAACAGTCATAGCACCCACAACAGACTCGGGCAACCTGTTCCACTCATTCCCCACTCTCCAAGTAAAAAACCTAGTTGTAACACCCTTACTAACTACACTCTTGCTCAGTTTCCATGGAAGGCCCCTGGTTCTCAAACTACCAGAACTTTTCTGAAAAGTTTCCTCTGAATTAATCTGGTAAAAACTGCTCAGTAATTTGTATGCCATAATCATATCACCCCTTTTCTTCCCATCAACCAGTTTCTATAACCCACAAATCTTCAACCTCTTTTCATAAGATTCATTCCATAGACCTTCTATCATCTTGGTCACTCGTCTCTGGATCTTCACCACCTCTTCCTCCTCATCACCAAGAAATCCTGGTGCCCAGATCTTCATGCAGTAGTTAAGATAGGGTCTTATCAAGGCTCGATAAAGAGGAACAATAACCTGGTTGTCTCTGCTCATCTCATCAAACTATTATTCAGTAACCAAGTAATCTAATGAGCTGCTTTAGCCGCTTTTCTTATATGTCTCCCCCCCCAAAACTTTAACTCCCTATCCACTAACACTTCCAAGTCTCAGGCTTCGTCAGTTTATTGTGTTCTAATTTGTACTAAGTGTGCACTGATTTATTATTAATAAATACATGTATTTATTAATAATATATTAATGGTTAAAGATAAACTGTTTAAGCCTTAACCTTTTGCTGCGGAGCTGTGTTTACGCCATGGAATGAACTCGCCAACAAAGCTGTATTAAACAAAGTATATAAGTATATTACACACACACACACACACACACACACACACACACACACACACACACACACACACACACACACACACACGTCAGTGATAGTGTACTGCTTTTGCTAAAGATCATTTTAGTTTTATAAATTATTTTTTGTTAAAATTTTATATCTACCTAACCCCATTATGCCAAAGCAAAAACTAAAGTTGATACTGAATGTAGAATAGTGCATAAAAATGGACAGATTTATATATATATATATATATATATATATATATATATACAGGGTGTTCGGGATAAATTTGACATATTTATAATTAATTATATTTTTCCGTAAGTTACATGTATTAACACACACTTCTCTTCATTTAAAAGTTTGGACCCTTCTTCATTCATATACAAGATGTCAGAAAGGATGGATAGCTGGAACCCACCTGAATCATGGAAGAGAATAACTTGTATCATGATGATTCGTGCCCGCCATCAAAATAAGGATATTACGACTGCTGCCCAATGCTCCCTGAATACAGTAAAAACAATCAGGCATGAACTAGAGACTTGCAATGGTGACTACGAGGATGTAGCAAGAAGAAAGATCCCTAGCAGACGATCTGATTGCGTTCGTACAGCAGAATTCCTCGCAAATCTGCAGGAACAGGTGTTGAAGAACCCTGGCATTGGAATTCGGGCTTTGTTCGTGGAGTTGCTAACTGTAGTCAAGCCCTGGATAACAAGGGTAGCCAATGGTAGGCCGTATGTATGGCAGCAGGATTCGGCCCCTTGCCACACCTCTGGGAAAAGTCAAAAATGGTTGTCTGAAAATTTCTACGACTTCACCAGTCCAAATGTTTGGCCTCCAAACTCCCCAGACCTTAACCCCATGGATTATTTTGTATGGGGCGCAGTTGAAAAAGACACCAATCGCACTTCCAGTAATACAAAAGCCCAGTTAATGGATAAAATTAAAACAGTTTTTGCGGCCCTTCCCAGGGAGACTGTAGCATCAGCTTGTTCGAGGTTCCGAAGCAGAATTGAAGCTGTGATCGATGCTAATGGTGGTTATTTTGAGTAAATCTTGTTGATAGTATTGTAATTAACTCTGCCTGTAATGTTTTTTTGTCAATTCATTAAATTTAATAGATACAAAGAAGATTTTCTTTTTCCTTACGAAACTGTCAAATTTATCCCGAACACCCTGTATATATATATATATATATTGTCAAATTGGAGGGTAAACCGATATGCTTGATTTGCAACTAACAAATTTACCTGTTGCTAAAGTGTACAATGTGCAACGACATTATAAAGCTAATCATGAAAAGAAATTTAAAGATTATAGTGGAAAGATTCGTGAAGAAAAAAGTATTAAAATATATACTCAGAGAATCAGCAGTCAGTTTTTAACAATGTATATAAAAAGAGTGATGATTCAGTTAGAGCTAGCTATGTAATTACAAATGAAATAGTTGTTTCGTAAAAGTCCATTTCAAACGGTGAATTTGTTAAAAAAAATGCACGATTCCTTAATCATGCATTTTTTCAAAGATAGTTTGTCCTGAAAACCGTCTGTTATTTCCTAAATATATCATTGTCAAGGAATACTATTGCAGAATGTATGGATATCTCTGAAAATTAAAACTTGCACCCCTTAAGAATAAAGCTCATTCTTTTCTTGCATTTTCCATTGCCATTGATGAAAGCACTGACATTACTGATGTCGTGCAGTTTTGTATTTTTATTAGAGGTGTGGATGAAGATATGTACATCATAGAGGAATTTGTGGAGCTCGTACCTCTGAGAGGAAGATATATTTCAATCTTTGGTTATCTCTTTAATTAAATTAAACATAGAATGGAAACAGATGATGAGTTTGACCACAGATGGAGCTCTGCAAATGGTAGGCAGTGATTTATGTGTACTATCCAGATTTAAATCAAAATTGCAGGCTATCTCTGCGGTGTGCATTGCATTATACATCACGAAGTGCTATGCTGCAAAACTCTCAAAATTGATCATGTCATTGATGTTGCGGTAAAAACAGTTAATTTTTTACGTGCACCTGGCTTAAATTACCGACAATTTGATAATTTCTTAAGTGAGATCGATATTCCACATGGACTGCACAACCATAGTATTGTTCATTGACAAAGTGAAGATATTGTATTTAAACACTTCCGTGAATTATTTGGCGAAATAAAAGTTTTCATGGGAAGAGAGAAAAAAAAGTGCCTGAAGATACTGAATGGATTCAAGATTTAGCTTTTATAGTTGACATTACTGGTCATGTGAATGATCTGAACCTAAAAATGCAAGGAAGTACTAGGTTGGTGACTGAATTTTCTTTATGCATTGAAGCATTTGAGATGAAGCTTTAGGTTTGGGTCGATCAAATGTTGAAAGGGGATTTATTTCACTTTGCTACCTTGAAATCACTCGAATATTTTACTAATTATGAAAAAATATCCTTTGAAAAGTACAGCTACATAATTTCTGATCTAAGAAGATACTTTCAAACAAGGTTCTTAGATTTACATGAAGCAAAAATTCTCCATTTTCCTGGATCCATTTTCTGTTGACATAGACATTGTGCCTGAAGAACTTCAAATTGAAGTGATACATATGAAGAGTGATTTAGCTTTTACAGATATTCAAAAGTAGACATAGAAACATTTTATCAGTATTTGGGAGATAAATATCCTGAATTCAAACTATTTTCTGTAAGAATAATGTCAATGTTATGTTTGCGAGCATTTATTCTCTTGAATGCACATAAATCAATCAAAATATTATTAAAGAATAGCTGATGACCGTTTAATTGTGATAATGAAAGTCTAAACCACAAGGACAAAAGAAACCCTTTTCTTCAAAATTCAATATTCTGGTAGAAAGGAAGAGAAGCCAAGTTTCAGGAGGCTGCAGCAAAAATTAAGGGAAAAAACAACAATTTTAATTTCATTTCTTTTTGTTTACATAAAAATATCTAAAATTTGTTTTCTTTTTTTTTTTCAAATTATTATGTACCAATATTATTAATAGGCTTTTTAGGAATTATTGTCCTTATCTGGCCTGCCAGATTTAGTTTATGCTTCATTCCAGCCTGCAAAGCCAAATGAGTGACACCCCCTCCTCTGTACTGTTGAATCTATCATTACCTAATAGTGTTGATATGGGCTGTGCAGGTAGTCATGAAAAATTTGAAATTGGCACCAATCATAATAAATTTGAGAATTACATAAAAAATTATGAACTGTCCCAAAATGATCTATTAGATTCAAATCAGTTATATGAGGAATTTATCAAAATGATCAAATATGCAGACAGCAAATGACGATATTGCAAAAGAGTTACTGTGAAAAAGGATGTTCACACATGCTGGATAACAGATGAACTAAAAAACAATGCAAGGACAAAAGAAAAACTCTATTATAAGCATAGGAAGAATCCCTACAAATTAATGTTTGAACATGACTATAAACATTTTGCTGAACACTTAAAGGAAAAAATAAAGCATGCAAAAGAACATTATTTCTTAACGAAGTTTCTTTCTAGTATGAATGATAAAAGTAAAGAATGGGAGTTGGTTAATATGATAATTGGCAATATGAAGCAGAAAACGTGAATTCCCAGAGGGCAATGACGTCACCATTGTACTTAACAAAACGAACAACCACTTTACAAACTATGGCAGTTGTGAATTTGATCCTGCAGAGAGAATAAAGTATGAGTCACCTTCTGTGGATTAAGAATTCCTTATATCTTCTTCTTCTTTGAGTGCCATCTCCTATCGGAGGTCGGCGACTACCTTGGCAAATTTTGAGCGATTCTCAGCTATTCTGAGCAGTCTCTCAGAGTTCATACCAGTCCACTGTCTGATATCTGCCAGCCAAGATTTTCTTCGTCTTCCTTGTCCTCTTCTTCCATTTATCTTCCCTTTTATAATCAATTGAAGTATCTTATATTTCTTATAAGTATCTTATAAGTATCTCAAACAAGTGTTCTCTGCCAGGTTGGCTGCAAAACGACCCAGAGGAAGACCAAGATATAGGTGGATTGATACGGTACAAAGTGCCTTAGATGATAGAAATATAAGATCTGATAATGTTGGAGTCTTGACAAGTAACAGACTGATTTGGAGGAAAATTGTAGATAGGAAGTTAGTAATGATATAATTTTTTCACGTAGTACTATCATATCCTGTACACCCCTTGTGGGTACATGGCAGGAATTTGATGATGATGATGGTATCTTATATTTTTCATTACGAAGTAGGTGACCAAGATATGCAGTTTTCCTTCTTTTTATGGTATCTAAAAGTTCACGTGATTTCCTCATTTGTTCCAGTACTTCCTGATTGGATGTTTTTGCTGTCCATGGGATTTTTAACATTCGTCTGTATAACCACATCTCAAAAGCTTCAAATCTTTTTATTGATGTTGTCTTCAAGGTCCAAGTTTCTGCACCGTACAGCAGTACAGACCATACATAGCATTTAACCATGCGTACTCTAAGCTCTAAGTTTAAACTGCGGTTACACAGTGTTGATTTCATCAAGAGAAAATTTTTTCTTGCCATTTCAATTCTAACTTTTATTTCCATTTCTGGATTGCAATCTTCATTTAACCAGCACCCGAGATATTTAAACTTTGCCACTCTTTCTATTTGTTTCCTGTTTAAAGAAAGTGCTAAATTAAGAATTGGTTTCTTACTTATGACCATGAATTTAGTTTTGGTGATATCTATTTTTAATCCCATTTTTTCACTCTCTGCATTTATTAGTTCCAAAAGATTTTGAAGATCCTGAATATTGTCAGCCAGAAGAGCTGTATCATCGGCATATCGGATGTTACTGATGATTTCACCATTTACACTAATCCCTTCCTTTCTTCCTTCCAAGACTTTTTGAAATGTGGCTTCTGAGTAGATGTTAAAAAGAAGAGGTGACAGCACACATATATCCTTATATCTATATGCAGTAAATGAAGATGAGGCAAAGAGTGTAGTAATTGGATTATAAAAGGTGGGGGTGAAATGGAATGTGACCTGTAAATATCGAAAAACTAAATATTATTATCAATTAAACATAAGTTCTTTACACATATCATTAATAAATCCTTGGAACATGGAAAATTTATAGAACATTTAAAGATTGCTTCATTTATTCTGCTATATAAAGGAGGTCATAGAAATGAAATCAGAAATTACATACCAATATCTATACTATTCACAGTGTCAAAGGTTATTGAAATCCTACTGAAAAAAAACAATTAAATGACTATCTAAATACCATACCTTTTTATGCATCTAATCAATATGAGTTTAGATCTGGATTCAATACTGAAAAAGTGCTATTGGAGTTCCATAAAACAGTTTATAGAGGAATAAATAAAATAATGTACACAGCAGCCATTTTTCGTGATATATCTGAGGCATTTGACTGTGTTCATCATGTATCTACTACTACTGAAAATGTCTAGATATGGCATTAGAGGAGTTACTATACAATATACTAGCTATGGCACATTCAATAGCGCAATAAAAATAACAAAATACAGAGTCCTGCAAGGTTTGGTACTAGGACCAATCCTATTTTTAATATATGCTAATGATCTGTGTAAATACAAACTTTTTGGCAAAATAATGTTGTTTGCTGGTGATATGGCATTAGTATACACCAAAATGACCCTTGAGGATCTAGAAAATTGGATTAACCATGATATGTTGAAACTAAATAAGTGGTTTTTTAGCAATAGTGGTCTTAAATTTAATACTGATAAAATGAGATGTATGTACTTCACGTTAACAGATAAGCTGGATCACAATATAATCATAAAATGGCATGAAACGAAATGTAATGATATCCACAATTGTAACTGTAGCTTAGTCAAAAAAACAAAAATCAGTCAAGTATTTAAGCCTCCATATCAATAGCAATCTGAAATGGAGCTTCCACATCACATTTTTAACAAATGAGTTGAGGTTTGTAATTAACAGAATATATTATGTTAAAAAATTTATAAATGCAGCATTCTTAAGATGCTTATACTATTCTTGGGTAAATTCCTCAATGCAATATGGTATCACCTGTTGGGGTGGAGATTACCACAACAATCCGCTCCCTTTGATACGAATACAAAATAGAATAATTAGAGCTATAGCCATTACTGACTTTAAAATTCAACCAACGATCTGTTTGGCTTTCATAATATTTTTTATGAAGTTACTCTCATTGTGGATTGATGAGTTAAACGAAAGGAACAACCCTCCCTTAATGAAATGTAATTTATGATAAAGCCGAGATAAAAGAAAAGGAAGGTAGTGAGGAAATTTTAATTTCAAATTGACTATATAAAGGGAATATTCTGAGCCCTTTAAGCAACTCATAGAGGAAGGCCCCTCCCCCACTAATCGTGTTTTCATTGTGGACAAGACTGGCCTTTATTCGAAGAAGATGCCTTTGAGAAGTTTCATCTACTCTGAAGAGGAAAGTGCTTCTGGATTAAAGCCAGACAAGGTCTGTTTAATTTTTCTTCTTTGTGGACATGCTTCTGTAAATGTAAAACTGCAGATATTCATCTTTTACTCAAAAATACTGGAGATTCATTAAAGCAAATTTTCCAGTTATTTGAACTTCAAACAGAAAAGTGTAGATGAAAAAATATCTTCACAGACTGGTATACAAATCACTTTATTTCCAATGTTGCATTGCAACCGTGACAAAAATAATTATTTAAGGAAGGTGCTGCTGTTGATGGACATTGGCTCAAGACATTAAATTGTAATCCTTATTTTGGTTACAATAACTGGAGAGAACACAAAGTTTGAGTTTTTGACTACAAACCACATCCCTTTTACAACCGGTGGATATCTTTAGCAGATTTTAAAGTGAACTACTGTGGACCATTAGTATATGTATATAGTATTTTTATTTGATTAAATTAATGTAAACTTAAATATTCTGTTTCTTTTTCAATGAATTTATATTGTGGGAAATGCACAATTAATTGTTTGTGTAATGTTAATTTTTAACAAAGTGAATTAATTTAATTTTAAGTTATTGTGTCCAAAATAAGGGTTGCAATTTAATGTTTGTACCTATGTTAAAAAGACTTAGTTCACTGAAAGTGTGAGATTTTACCTACTTTCAAGCTAAGCACCATGATGATAATATGTAATGGTAGTGGCTTGTCTCACTTCATGACTGAAGCAGAAACCAGAAGTATTATGCATGCATGAGTGAAAAGAAACTAACTAGTAAACAGTTGAGGATAGAGCTACATCAGAGATATAGAAGAATTTTTGGAACAAGTTGGAGGAAAGTTCCATTAGTTCTAATCTTTCATAAGGAAAGAAAGATGTTTAAATGTTTTAGCCATTATGTTACAAAGGCAATTGGAATAACAGTTGTGAAAAAAATTAAAGGAATTTGAACTTTATATGAAACCTTATATGAGGGTTCCTTGTGTTATCAATATTATTAAATCCAGTCTTTCCAATTGAAGGAAACATGTCATGGCATCTTCATGACTGGGCAATGAAAACTTGGATGTGTAATTTGCATGGTGTTTGTCTGAAGACATTATTCTTGTTGGCCAGTATTTACTCGGAGGCTTTGTAAATATTCCTTTGTCAGATAATCATGCATTAATTCACCAGTTTGCAGTTTATTGTACAGTTTCATGTGTTTCACAGTTTTGTACAATACTGTTATTGCAATGGTGACTATTCCATATTTAGGGGATTGTAGTAGGTTTCTTATGGGTGAGGAAAATGTTTGATTTTAGTTTGATCTTTGCCACATCTTCCTCGTGAGAACTAAATGGATTTAGTTATTTATTTTTTATTTTTTTTTATAACAGACCTCTATAAATCTTTATTTATTGATTTGGAGTATGTATTTCAAAGATTATTTTAACTATAAAAGTTATGTTCATATGTTATAATATGAACATCTACAGTTATCAAAACAGATAAGATTCAAGATAAAAGTGAAATGCATAAAAATATATTAAAAACTGTAATAAATTTAAATAAAACAGTAATGCCACTAAGGTGTCCTTTAGATCAACCTTCTGTTATGATATGGTACTGTGTTACATTTAAAATTAAATTACATATCTGGATATTAACCCAAAATCTAGGAATTCTAGTGTGAATTCCAGCATGAGTACTTTTAACTACGTAGTACTTTGGTCCTCAGGATTAAAAAAAAAAAAAAAAAAAATGCATTGTTTTTATTTCATTCTGATATTCTTTGTTTTGTTATAACCATGTCTATAACATATAACAGATGCAAATCCAGACTCTGATAAACCTTGCTTTGCATTTGTTAGATCTGCTAGATTCTGATCATGCTGAATTTAGAAGGTTTAACTATATCAGTAAATGTCCTCTTAACATCCTTATATTGTATTTATACTTAGGTGAATACCATATCCTGGAATGAAAGTGGAGAATACATTCTCTCAGGTGCAGATGATAAGTACCTTTGTGTAACACATGGATATAAACACTCGGTATGTATATAAATGGAATCTATACAAGTTTTTAGAAAGTTAGTCTTTTTTTTTTTAGTTTGATTTTTTGCAATTTGGTGGACAGTAATTTGTCTCTTTTGAAATCTTTGCATGTTAGTGAACATATTTTTTAATCTTTAAACCACTTAATGGTAAATTACTATAAATCTGTACTTTTACTAGCTCATTTAATTTTATACCAGTGATCTTCCTTCATAGACTGCAAATCATGTCCATAGATTACACTGGCCAACAAAAAAAATTATTTTTCCTGCTGATTATGATCTGACACTTGTTTTTTATTAATTTGGGTGTGCTGATTTCAAATATCAAACCCGTTTTTCTCTATCACGTCAGGTTTTTCCTCTATGGCATTTTCTTTTTGCTAATTTTAAGTTTTTGATAGTATTAAGGAGGCAGTACTATTTAGAGGATCAAAAAAATCAATTTTTTAATATTTTCTGAAAGTATGTCCTTTTAAAAATCTGTTCCTAACTTTTTATCAAGAAATTCAAAAAATTCCCGAAGATATAGCCTATTATTCAAAGTGGTGCGCAGATCAGAATCGGAGCGCTCACCGCTCTCACTTGTTAGTAAACGAATAAATGCGTAAGAACCTGAACAGCATGTACTGGCACTTTGAATGCGAGAGAGACCGATAACCGACCTAATACATTTAGGTGATGAAAAGCAGGCGATGACAACTGCCTAAAACAAATGAATGCTATATGCATCATAGCGGACAAAGAACGATCGAAATCAGCAATCGTTAATCGATCGTGAAAGTATGATGAGTGCTTATAACGTTTCAATAAAGTCTGTTTTTTTTTTGTCTTGTTAATTGCATGTTAGTCGGCAGTGAAGAAAATACATCATGACTACTACTCGAAAATGTGTCAATAGTGTAGATTCCTTCTGCTACATTTGTGGCAGCTTTACTGTTCCCAGTCAAAGGACAAATATCACTAATTTTGTTAAAAAAGTGTACTTTGCATACTTTGACGTAAAACTTGCAGATCAGGACAATTCATGGGCTCCAAATAAAGTGTGTAAGTCATGTGTAGAAAATTTACGACAGTGGAGCAAGGGAAAACGCCAAAAATTAGCTTTTGGCATTCCAATGATTTGGCATGAACCAAAAAATCACATAGATGATTGCTATTTTTGTTTAGTTCAGACTTCTAGTTATAATAAGAAGAATAAGAAAAAAATTGTGTATCCAAATCTCAACTCAGCAATTCGGCCAGTTGCTCATTCCAATGAAATAGCCGTGCCAATTTATAAAGGACTTCCTTTACTTGAGAACGAGCATGATCGGGATATGCCAGATGTTCTTGAGGAGCAAGCCTGGATGTTGATTTAGACAATGAAAATTTAATTTCTAATTCTGGACCACAACGTTTTACTCAAGCGGAATTGAATGACTTAGTAAGAGATTTGGGCCTATCAAAGGAATCATTGGAATTGTTAGCTTCAAGATTAAATGGAAAAAACTTACTGGAGCAAGATATGAAGATAACTTTTTATCATAGCACGGAAAGTAATCTTGTACAATATTTTAAACACGAGTGTGGGTTTGTTTACTGTAACAATGTGTCAGGTTTACTAGCTGAAATGAGTGTTGTACAATATCATCCAAATGAGTGGCGTTTATTTATCGACAGTTCAAGCAGAAGTCTCAAGTGTGTCTTACTACACAATGGGAATGTATATGGCTCAATTCTTATTGGCTATTCAGTCCACTTAAAGGAAACATATGAGGACATTAAAATGGCGAACTTTTTACTTGGCTTTCAAAGAGGGTATACAAAGTTTCCGTGTTTTCTATGCTTCTGGGATAGTCGAGCTAGAAGCCAACACTGGAGTCAGAAACATTGGCCTCTTAGAATATCCTTAAATATTGGAGAACAGAATGTTGTAAATCAACCTTTAATCGACAGAGAAAAAAATCATTTTTCCACCTCTACACATCAAACTAGGTCTTATGAAGGTATGTTAAAGCTTTAGATTTACAAGGTGACTGTTTCCAGTACATATGTGAAAAATTTCCACGACTTAGTTATGAAAAAATTAAAGCCGGTGTATTTGATGGACCGCAAATTAGAACTTTAATGAGAGACCCAAATTTCATCAACTCTATGAACGAAATTGAGAAAGAGGCCTGGACTTCATTTACGATGGTTGCGAATAATTTTCTTGGAAACAAAAAAGTGTGCAATTATAAAGATCTAGTGGAAACAATGCTTGAAAATGTCCAGCGCCTAGGTTGCAACATGAGCATAAAGCTTCATTTCCTATACAGTCATCTTGATAGATTTCCCGAGAATTTAGTGCTGTAACCTATGAACAAGGCGAAAGATTTCATCAAGACTTAAAGACTATGGAAGATCGGTACCAAGGAAGATGGGATTCTCACATGATGGCCGACTGCTGTTGGAGTATTCAAAGGGATTGCCAAAACAGAACACAGCAGAAATTGCTACAAACAAAAATTTATTCCCTGAAACTCGTGTAAGTAAAATTATTATTTTTTTATAAATATTCTTGTAATTTTTAATGAATATTGTTAAGAGTTATGTATCTAATTATCGGCCTCTCTTGCATTCAAAGTGCCAGTACATGCCGTTGCAGGTTCTTACGCATTTATTCATTTACTAACAAGTGAGAGCGGTGAGCGCTCCGATTCTGATCTGCACACTGCTTTGAATAATAGGCTATATCTTCGGGAATTTTTCGAATTTCTTGATAAAAAGTTAGGAACAGATTTTTAAAAGTACATACTTTCAGAAAATAATATTAAAAAATCGATTTTTTTGATCCTCTAAATAGTACTGTCTCCTTAAAACTATCAAAAACTTACAAATTAGCAAAAAGAAAATGCCATAGAGGAAAAACCTGACGTGATAGAGAAAAATGGGTTTGATATTTGAAATCAGCGCACCCAAATTAGTAAAAAACAAGTCTCATATAAAAGTCAGCAAAAAATTGTGTTGGACTGTGTTATTGATAATAGTGCACCACACCCCTCTTTCTCATGTAATAGACCTTTATTATTGTTAGACCTTCACAAAGTCAAAAGATTCCTTATTGAAGTGTTATTACTATCACAATGTTGATTAAACTATCTTAAATTCATTCACTGTTGCTGCATTTTGCACACTCTGGCAGTGCATTTCACTGACCTACCACTCTTCAAGCAAAAAATCCTGTTCTTATTCTTGTTCATTCCCTCCTTGTATAGCTTCAAAGGAAGACCTTTTGTTCCCCTCCCCCACTGGTACAAACTCATTGCTATCTAAGTATGTCACAGTCACATTATTTCCATATTCTCATCTTCCTGTATTTTGTTCCAGAAAACTTCAACAGGAACTAATTCAATCACATTACCTAATCTTCTCTCTCTATCAGGCTTTTGCAAGTGGCATTCCTTCAGTCTCTCCTCATATTCAGTATTTCAGAGACCTTACACTATCTTAGTCACTCTTTTCTGAATCCTTTACAAAATCATTGCTTATCATTGCTTCAAAAACCAGGTGACAAAATCTGTGGACAGGTATCTGAAATGCAGCCTGATTTACAGTGGAACTGTGTATCCTCTTTATTTCGTCTTCGTTGTCCTCATTATTGCTCTATTGTGTTGTCCTTTCAATTATCTCAGAATAAAAAAAAAAAAATTATCCAATATTGTCTAAGTCCACAATTCAGTTATTATTATTATTATTTAATAAATACAGTTTCAAGTTTCATGGGTTTGAATAGTTATTTTTCTCTGGACAACATATCTCATATTAATATTTTTCTTTTAAAAACCACTTATAATATCCAATATACTTTTCATATGTAAATTCAGAGTATCTTTACCCAAGGGGGGGACAAAAATGTAAGTACATCTTTGTAGAATAGATTTTGAAAAACACATCATACTGCCATAGTATGTGATGATTTACAGCTTGCTCTTCCTTGTCAACCGGGGGGGGGGGAAGCCACTAATTGATTGCTCTCTTGTGATATAGACCTAAAATTGCACAGAACATAGTGATTTAGCATTGAGGATCAAAATTTACTGAAGGCAGTTCAAAGTTTGAGTCTAAACATAGCCATGGTCTCCTCATAACGTTTAATATTGCCATTTGCCTAAAAATATGTACTACTTCAACGTATTGAAACCATTTGTGGCTTTGCTTTATTAATTTATATGGTTTACTTTTACAGTGCATAGGGCCAGTAATTAATAAAATTATCTTTTTTTTTTTATTTTGAAGATATTTATCTTCAACTCTGCATTTGTGAAATCCTGTTTTTACCGATTTTTTAAAAAAAAAAATTAATTATTAGATTTAATTATTTCTTACCATTTTTACATCTTAAAAGTTTGCTTTACATTAGCCAGTCTCATATGGAGATTGGAGTTTTTTTTTCACTTGCTAGCCTGGTTTCCTGATGGGTTAATATATCTTCTCTCTCCAACCAACAGGCTATGAGTTTGAATCCTTCCATTGGCATGGATGTTTGTGTTTGTTTTTAGATGATGATTGAATTTTCATTGCCCAGATACCACTGCCCTGCTTGTCGAAGACCTCAGGTGGCTTAAAAAAGTTCCATCTCTGGTATGGAGTTTGTGGATTATGTGAAACATACACAAACAAAATTATTTGAGATAGAAAAAAAAAATCCTTAGCCCATCCACAGTACTAATTTTACAATCTTTCATGGATGAGAGTTACCTAAAAAAAAAAAAAATGATAGAATTTGCATCTACCCAGTATAATAATAAATCTACTAGCCTTTCATTTCAAGATAAATGACAATAATATATATATATATATATATATATATATATTTGTCAGTCTCCATATAAAAAAAGTATACTGTACCACACAACCATATTCATACACAACATACAACTTAAACAGGTGGAATATCTTTCTTTCCTCCTTTCCTTCATTGTATGAATCTCTTCTATATCCATTTGGCAAAAATAGCTTCGTAGAGTTAAATGTCTTTATCATATCACTTCTTCTCCACCTTTCCACTCACTGTTCAGTTTACTTTCCTGAAATTCTGTCTCATAATAACATTTTTGAGTCCTAAAATTGTCTTAATTACTTGTACCTGGATCCTGTTCTGAGTTTCCTCATCATAGCAGAGACAAAATTTGTCCTTTGTTCAGATTCAAGATCTGATCATGTACAATGAAACACCTCCCTCCTTATCTATACTTCATTGTCTTTCTTATCATAACAACATAAGGAGGACAAAGATGAATTGAGAAAACTGCGTGCAGTTTTCTCAATTCAGTGTATTCTCAAACTTGACCATGTCAGTCATCATCATCATCCTCAGATTATACATAATAAATAACGGAAAAACTCACGTAGAAATATTATTTAATGGTATAATTTTCGCCTGTGTGTCACAGGCATCTTCAGTACAATTAGGCACAAAAATTAAACACTAACTGACAATTCCAAAAGAACTTCATTAAAAGAACTTTGAGTAGATTTAATATGTCTCCCTCTTCAAACACAGAGGAAATAACGCGCATTACCATCCCTTATATACAAGGCATCAGTGAACGTATAGCAAAAATTTTAAAACCACTGAATATTTTTGTTGCCTTTCGACCGTTTAGAAAAATCTCCACCTTTCTCGCTTCTCCAAAGGACAAGCTTCCACATCTTAATCATCCAGGTGTCTACCAGATTCCGTGCTCTTGTGGATTATGTTATTTCGGACAAACGGGAAGATCTGCCTCCATTCGGCTAGAAGAACACCAATCTTATATTGAATACTTTAAACCTGAAAAGTCTGGACTTGCAGAACATGCCATCTTCACTAGACACAGAGTTCATTGGAGAAAGACAAGAGTTCTTCACAAAAGTCAGTTTCTCATGGAACGCCTTTATAAAGAAGCATGTGAAACTCTACTTCATTCTCCTAACTTAAACAGATCCGACGGCTTACGTCTATCCCCTTTATGGGAGATAGTACTTTACAAATCAGCTAATCTTTCCTAACTTTTTATTGTAGTAATTTTTTTTTTTTTTTTTTTAGGAAAGTTATTGACCTTTTTAGTTATCTTACACCAGCTACTTAGGTGGCGCTTTTTGGAATTGTCAGTTAGTGTTTAATTTTTGTGCCTAATTGTACTGAAGATGCCTGTGACACACAGGCGAAAATTATACCATTAAATAATATTTCTACGTGAGTTTTTCCGTTATTTATTATGTATAGTTACGGTTTACCTCTTTTAAAACTTATCATCCTCAGATCTTGAATCTTATCCACCTCTTTGAGTAGTCTGACCAGTACAGTACACAGCTTTTACATTTCTGGATTCCAGTTAGCAGCAAGTTGCACTTATTGTATGGGGAGTGATTGGTGAGTGGAATGTATTGCCTGAGTGTGTTGTGGATGTAGACACATTGAATCAGTTTAAAGCATGGTTGGATGAGCATTGTGTGCAATAGTGCATACTTCCCATGATGAGTCTCCTACACCACAATCTTCAAAAATTAGTAGAGGAAATTATTGTTATTATTAACATCTGACCTTCATGGAGTGTGAAAATTAAATGTGATTAACCATCTTTTTTCAAGAATGATTCATTGTTATTATGCAGCATATAAATTAAAGATGCCAAGAAATTATATTCTTGGTTTAATCCTTTATCCAAGTGTAAGAAAACAAAGTTTGCACATGAAGTTACTTCATGTGCAAACAAGTATACCTTGCACATGCAAACTTTGTTTGCACCTCTATACATGACTAGGCAACTCACATATAGAGACAAATGACTAGACAATCGGGAAAGACAGCGTGAAGTTGCTTTATATGCAAACTTTGTTTTCTTACACTTCGATAAAGGATTAAACCAAGAATATAATTTCATGGCATGTTTATTTTATATTATAACCAAGTGGAAAAGCTCTCAATAGTGCAGCATGTATATGTGGCAGAATGTGAAAAATTTGTTTGTGGGGGAACTGAACAGGAGATGACAGAAAGTATGGGTATGCCAAATGTGATACTTTTTTGGATTCAGAGTTATTGGTAGCTGCAAAACTGACCGATGGAGCAAAAGACTGTGTTAATCACAGAATGAAAGGGAGTAAGACTGTGGAAGTGAAAGATAGTATGGCTGTTGAAATGAAAGCGGATGACACTGTGGAAGTAAAGGAAGATAAGAATGATAAAATGATAAAAATAAATAACAGACCAACAGATGAAATGAGATGAAAAATGTGTGCCGTGAAATTAGAAATTTGGTAATTAGGAAGAAAGGAATGCAAAAAAAGATGAAATGAAGGGAAGCAGAGAAAAAGAGGGGACAAATATCTAGAGAATAGTGATGTTTGAAGTTTCCATTATTAGTGGTGTGGTAAACGAGAGGATCCTCAAGGTCTGTTTTCTAGGAGGGAGAATTGGCAGAATAATTGATGCGTTGGATATGAGAAGTTGATGAGCAAGAGAGAGAGAGAGAGAGAGTTAGTGGTGGTGGTTGTTGGGACAAATGATTTGGTCGGACATAAGGATGGATATCAAGAGGTTATTAAGGAGAGTAAAAGATAACAGTGTGGTGGTGTGTTGCCAAAGTATGATAATGACAAGTTGAGACAGAGAGCAAGAGTCATGAATAGTTGGCAGAGCTGTCAGGAGAAGAAAGTAGAATTTGTAAGTGTGTGGGGTGTATTTGATGGAAGGATGGATTTATGTAACGGTGACAGGTTGAAGTCAGCTGGAGAGAAAGGAAGAGCAGTGAGTCATGTGAGCAAGAGATGAGAGGAAGTAAGAGGTGAAGTGACAGATCAGGGGAGAGAAGAACTGGTAGTAAGTGGTTATAAATGAGAATAGTAGTGAGTAATAATGATGAGAGAACAAGAATATGAGATGCACAGGGAAAGGTGAGAAGTTGGGGTGGTCAGGAGACAGTATAAGGAGAGTGGCTGTTGAAAGTAGTAGTGAATGTCTGTATAGGCACAGTCAGCATAGGAATTGGATGGCCTGGGATGCAAGAAGGGTAGGATAGTTGAATCCAAGGAAATATATAGGATAAATGGTGATAAAGGTGATTGTGAAACCTGCCCATGCCCAATCTTTGATAGACATAAAAGTGAATTGCTGTGTTTATTTATAAATGCTAGGAGTATCAGAAATAAGGGAGATGAAATGGTTTCACTGACTGAGTTTATTCACCCAAACATTAATGGAACTTGATGGAAATTGATTGAAGTGAAACATGGTTGGATAAGGATAACATCCTAATGGGATTAGAAATGTAAGGTTATTATGTTTTTTTGTGAGGATCAGGTGGACAAGAAGGGAGACACACCATACTGACCCAAAAACAAAATGGTTTGGGGTCAGTATGGTGTGAGGAAGAGATATGGATGTTGCTATTGGCCTGGGAATGTGGAGAGTAGTGATGAAGAAAAGTATAAGCAACTTGGATTAGAGGAAAGGTTGATCATAATGGGTGATTTTAATTATGGTAATTTGCACTGCTTGGAAAGAAGTCAATGGACACCCCATGGGCAAGGTGTATTGTGCCATGTAACAAGTCACGTGTTTGTAGCTGATGTAAATTGGAGAAATATGATGCTCCCATGCCAGTGCAACTGTGTCTGGGTGAAATGGTAGCAAGAAGGGAACTGATGGGGTTTGAAAGAGGCATTGTGATAGGATATCATGTTGCAGGCCTATCTGTTCAGCAAATTGTTAACAAATTTGCCATTCCAGATCAACAATCAGCAATACCATACTGTGATGGAAGTGCATAGAGTCAACTGCAAGTGTTAAATGTGAGTATGATGAGTTATCCACCTGCAGTGGACAACTCATCATGCTCACTGAATGTGACTTCAGGGTGCTAAGAAGGATAATATGTAAAAACTGCCATTCGGTGGACACATTGAATGCAGAGTTCTGGGCATTGACTGGAACACAAGCCTGCAAACGTTCAGAACCAAGGCTCACAGCTTGGGTTTCCATGATAGGACTGCAATATGCAAGCTTCACATTAACTGAACCAACATGAAATGTCTTCAGGAGAGCAAAGTATGGTAGGACATGGAAGCTTAGAAAGCTGTGTGGAGCGACAAATCATGCTATATCCTCTGCTGAGCAGATGGACAGGTGTGGCAGATGTCTGGTGAACATCTCTTACCAGAGTGCATAACCACAACTATGAAATTCAAAGGTGGTAGTGGGAGATGGTCCTCATGCTATGGTGTCTGCTGATATCTCTTCAAGCAGTGTGGATTGGAATGAAAAGATTGCTTTTGGGTATAAGGAAAATAAATTTCTTGAGCTCTTGAGAAAAAGCTGTCATAGACATTTTGCAAGGGAGTGCTTGCAAGGATCGAGAGTCTAAGATCTAATAATTTCATCGGAGAATACAATTGGATGTTGTCACATTTCTCCCCATTTGGTGACAATGAGGTGTGATCACCTGGATGGTGACTAGCCATGTGAAGACTTTTGTAAAGAAAGGATATATATGTGGAACTACAAGACCTGTGATTATGAGAAGCTTAGGAGACAGCATGGAGCTGTAGCATGGAATGAGGAGTAAAGTGGAAAGTAGATAAATCCTGTTTGGGAACTGACAAAGAGATAATTAACAATATCAATGTTTGAGTGTACCCTGAAGGTCAAAAGGCTAAATGTAGGTGTCAGATAATGTTAAACAAAATCTAGAAGAAGAAAGTAGTTTGGATATTGATAGCAATTGATTGCATCAGGAGTATAAAGAGCAGGCCAGGAAGGTAACTCAATTGGTAAGGACAGAAGAAGTGCAGTGTGAGTATAAATTAGCAAATCAGGCCAAGAAAAATCCTAGAGTTTTTCCAATATGTGGGAAGTAGAAGGAAGATTGATTATCGTCAGATGAAGAATGGATGAAGATGGTAGATTGGTAGCTGTTGCAGAGGGTATTGTTGAGGTATTCAGTGAACAATTCATAAGGATGTTTCATCCTCATAAGTGTGAAAACATGAGAAGCTGAAATATAGAGGAAATAGGAGAGGATGGCTTAACTGTGAGTGAGCAGGAGGTATATGAGAAATTAAATGTGTGATGTCAGTAAGCCAATAGAATTTGATGACATGTCACTGTGTCTTATGGAAATGTTCCAGAGAGTTGGTGGTGGTGTCCTTGGCACACCTATTTAATAAGTCTTACAACAGATCCCATGGGTATGGAAAGAAGGTAAAATTGTTCCACTGCACAAAGGTGGTGATGAGGCTATTGGCTATAAATTATAGAACAATCAATATATCTGGAGTTGTGGCTAAAGTATTGAAGAAATTAGTGAGGTTGATAACAGTGTGTATCTCCTGCTATGAGTCTTTGACTCAGTGGTTTGGTGTTAGTCATCATCATGTTATTATTATTATTATGTCCCACAAAATATCTTATCCTGTCAGAGCCTACATCACACCATATTGTTATTAATACTCCTGCCTCCCCCCCCCCCACGGAGATGCTGACTTCATCAAAAGCAGTATTTCTATTCTAAGGTAACCACTATTTCCTCGTTCACTATTCATGTTACATTATCATCTTTTTCCAACTATATTTCATTTATATTAGTGATTATCAAATAAATCAACCCAAAAGTACAAAAAAAAAAATTCTTTCTCCATTATTTCTTATACTCCTGGTATTGGTAATCAAACATATTACTATATTATTAATTTTTTACTTGATATCCATTCCAGCTTATGTCCTTATGTCACTTCTCAGCTCTGACTCCTTTAGCCTCAAGACCCAACTGTTTTCTCATGTATAAAGAGGCCATTTCTCTTTACATCGATCATCATCACACACATCCATTATTGCTTTAGCTGTTCACATTTCCTATATTGCATTAACCTTTCGACCATGACTCCTTCCATATTTCTTGATCATCTTGCATATCCATTCTCATTTCAATCTCTATCACTCTCACAATTTTTTTCATGCTTATTTGCCACCACCACCACCACACCTTTACTATTACATCTCCTGCTCTTTCATATCGCCCTCGTGCTTCCTCAGATCTTTTATCCATTTGTGAATATGTGGAACGAATATGAGGTAATGGATGCGACAGTATAAGAGAGGTGAGATATGTTCAAATGGGCTTGGTGTGTGAGGCACTTAGAGAGATTCCTCACCCACTTTTTGTAAGATGAAATTATTAGCAATCCTTGGCAGTACTGGATAAGTTAGGTGTTTTACACACAGTTAAATTTAATATTATGTAATTACATTTTATAGTTTACAAACTTTATATATGCAGATAAAAATAAGTCAATTACAAAAGAAAAAATGAAAGGTGTATAATAATTTCAATAGTTCTATAATAAATATTTAATTTACTCATGTTTATCAATGTTTGCTCTGAACTCCAGAATCTTTTTTGTGACTCGCAGTTTAGGAAACATTGTCTTAAACAATCTAAGTGCCTCCCTCCAAACCCATTTAAACACATCTCATGCATCCATTTCCTCATATTCATTTCACATATTCACAACTGCACAGCTTCCCTCCACACAGCTTTGTCATCATACCATTCATTATCTTTACTTATTATCCCACCATATCACTCATGCCTGGCCAGCACAGTGACAATCTTTCTCCATCACAATGTTGTTTTTCATTTGCAGTAACCTTTTGATATCCTTCTTTATGTTACTGTTCATCAAATCATTTGTTCTTACAGATAGCCTAATTTTCATGTTTATCTCTCTGTTTTATGTTCAAATCACTCAGCTCATCTTCCTTCATAGAAAACAAACCTGTGCACCCTCTCATTCTCTAATGGACTCAACATACAGTATCTCTCTTTAAAATTTCATCACTTTCTTTTGCATCTTTTAAGTTATATTTGTCCAGTTGTATAAGCTGTATATGTTCCATCTTATTTCTCAGGCTCACCTACCTTTTTTAACTTTTGTGTTCTCCATTGCTTATTAGTACTCTCTCTCTCTCTCTCTTTTCGTTATTTCTTTACTGTCACTTATATTCACTTGTTCACTGTTCTGTCTGTCACTCAAAACAGTTTTCATTTTGCTGTCTTCTTTTATCTTTTGCTAACTTCTATTCAGTTGTCATTCATTGCGCTCATCTATAAACACACTGGAGTCCATTAGAATACGAATAGGTAGGAAAACGTGGATTTTTAGGTTTCTTACAAGCCTTCATTTTATTGCAGATACTAGCAAATATGCTGCTGCCTTATTGGTTGCAATAAAGAACAAGGATTATTCCTAGAAATTGAGGAAATCGAAAATACAGTTCTCCCTCATTTCCCACAAAAAAAATTTATTTGTGGCAATAATTTCTGAGCCTTACCTTTTGACAACACAGATCTCGAAACAAGATGAGATTTCTCTCATTGGTATCACCCTGACTTCAAGCCTCTCTTGTCATAAACACATTAAAGCCATTGTCTCCTCAGCATATAAAAAAATTAGGATTCCTCTTTTGCTCAAGGCATTACTTTACCTCTGAATAGCTATTAATACAAATCGCAAATCTGTCTGTACATTGAGTGCTGCTTACACGCTTGGGGCAGTGCTCCTGAGAGTTTCCTAAAAATACTCGATGCAAAACAGAAGAGAATAATCGCATTGATTAATGAACCATCTCTGACCAGCTCACTTCAATTGCTTTTGCATATTTTGCAATTTTATAAATATTTCCATGGAAAATGTTTATCAGAACTAGCATCAATAATTTCCCTTCTCTCTAACAAATCCATTGAAATGTGTGCAGTTGCCACCCAACATCTACTTCACAGTCTGACTTCTAACCCATAGAACAAGTTTCCTGCTCCTCTTTTATTCCTACTGCTGCTGTACTCTAGAACTGCCTTCTCTCCTACGTGTTTCCCGAGGAATACAATACACAGGCCTCTAAATCTAATGCAAAGAAGTTTCTCCTTACTCAGACTACTTCCCATACATGGTGCTGATGTACTATATGTTGACTAGCCAACCTCTTGTGTATGGGTCTGATATAAAAAACAAAATAAAAAGAAAAAAATGTGGAGGTTAGAAATGATATGAGGATTACATTTTTTGCTTATTGGAAGTTTTTTGTTTTTTACACTTGGTTATACAAGAAATTATATACTTAATTAATCCTTTATCCAAGTGTAAGCAAACAAAGTTTGCAGCTGAAGTATTATCAGGACAGGGGCAACTCGTGACAAAGATGGTATAACTTCACATCACATGCCTTAGTATCCCATAATGCAAAGCACATCTCCTTGCAGACATGTATAATGTTATGCATTACGGGAAGGGTCACCACCCATACCGGTTTTGACCTTTATTGAGGTCTCTTCAGTGGGAGCAAGACCCAGAAGTGATACCTCTGGGTCTTGCTCCCACTGAAGACTCGTATAAGAAAGTCATACTTCCTTATATGAGTTGCCAAAAGGTGTCTGACCCTATTATTAAAATCCTCCAGATTAGAGAAAGATGTTGGAAGTTTTTTCCACTGGGTTATACAAGAAATTATATACTTATAATGAAGGTTTATTTTCTTGATCATATGAATTAGTAAAATAATATTTGGTTTACAGATCAAGTATTGATAAAAATTTATTAACTCTACCAACTAGTAAGTGGCATCTCCAACAAGCTCGCCAGCCTCCTCAAACCACACAAAATAAGAGTAACATTCAAACCATTAGAAACTATTTGTAAACTACTAAGATCTCCAAAAGATAGCCATCCTTTCTATAAATATGCTGGTGTTTATAATATTCCATGCTCATGTGGCTCTAGTTACATCGGACAGACTTCAAGAAGCCTCGAAATCAGGCAAAAGGAGCACATTGACTACATAAAAAACAACAGATAGGACATTTCTGGCCTATCGTCTCATTTCTCTACAACTAACTATGTCATCGAGTGGAACAAAAGCTGTTCCCCTTACATAGAGGAAAACTACCATTCAAGAATTTTCAAAGAAGCAACCACAGTCGCTCGTTCTACTGTTAACCTTAACAGAAATCAAGGTTTAATACTCCCAGAGATATGGAAAATCCTAATTAGATCTCTAAAAATACAAAAAATGAACTTCAACACATACCACAGGAAGTTCCTTAGCAACAACTAGCTAACCTTGTACACACGATATGTGTTTCACTCATGTCCGATGCTATTTTATTTGTAATTATTCTTGTCAGTTTTATAGTTACTCATAATTGTGAGATTGTTTTAAGCCTATATGTCAGTGCCCTGAAGATACGTGCTCAGTAACTCCACTATATCGACTGATTCAGTGATCTCTTTACCATCGTCATTCCTTAAAATTATTTTGCCGTGTACGGTTTTTTCTTGCTTGCAGAATATTGAAAGAACTGTTTGGGATTTTCTTTTGCTTGCATAGCTAGTTTCCTTTCATAATCCGCTTTTGCTTTTTTTACTACACTCATTACCCTTCTGGCCTGCACTTTATACCGTTCGTGTGCCTGCAGGTCACCCCTTTCTTTAAATTCCCTTCACAGTTGTTTCTTTTTTTGCAGCTCAAGCTTAATGGTGTTATTCATTCATTTGACCCATACTTGTTTTACTATTCGGACCCTAGGTATACAATCAGCCATAGCCTCCTGTAAATGCTCCTTGACCACTTCCCATGCTCTATCGACGTCCAGCCCTTGCAGTTGTACATGCCATGGCACTGATCCAAGCAATCTCCTAAGCTTGTCATACTTGCCAGTACAGTAATTCCACATATACACTGTCTTAATCGAAAATTCCACACCTTTAACCCCACCTCCCAGGTCAAGACCTTATGATCACTCTCACCAATAGGTGGCAACATGGTCATATTTATTACAGTCAAATTCTGAGATGCTATTACCAGGTCAAGCACTCTCACACCCCTAGTATTTTCAATTACATGCTGTCTCAGATAGTTATCCCTTAATAATTGAATAAAATCCATTTCCTTCCTCACGTGTCCTCTCCTCCTTCCAATCAATGTTACCATAATTGAAATTCCCCATAATAATTACCCTCCTTCCACTCATTTCATCAATTTGTTTATGCATACTATCTTTACCATCTATTCCATCACCTAGTCTATAGCAGCACCCAACTATATATTTTATTCTGCCAGTCTCAATCTCACACCAAATAGCCTCAAATGAGCTCCTTTCACTATCCTGCGATACAACTTCAATTCTCTTTGGCTGCAGTTCATCAGCTATCATCAATAACATCCCTCCCCCCCCCCATTTTATTCTCTCTGTCCCTCCTGAACACACTATAACCTACACAATCTATCCCACTAACTATATCATCTTCTGTCAGCCATGTTTCACTAATGCCAATAACCTGTAGCCAGGAAGAGCCAATCAAGGCCAAAACTTCTTCCTTCTTGTTCCTAAAACTCCTGGCATTAGTATACATGAAATGCAGTGATCCCTTTGTCCCACCCCTATCTTGATGCATTATTCTAAATGTCCCATTCCCATTTTTTGTCCTTAGTGCTGGCTTAGGTACATTATACATTCTTACACTCAACTGTCTCACTGATGTCCGCATATCCACTCCCCCCCCCCTTAATTAATCCTTTATCCAAGTGTAAGCAAACAAGTTTGCGCCTGGAGTTGCCCCTGTCCTGATAATACTTCAGTTGCAAACCTGTTTGCTTACACTTGGATAAAGGATCAGCTAAGTATATAATTTCTTATTTTTTGCTTCTAGAGTGGTGAACTAGTGAACTGGAATTCCAGGGGTTTGATCAGTTGGTTAACACAAGCCTTTTGTGATGAGTCACTAGTTTTCATGGAGATATTTGAATAATTGCTTTTGGTAAATTTATTGAACAATAAATTTCACTATTTTCAGTTAATTAATATTTTCATTGCAGGTTCTTTCATCAATTCAAACAGGACATAGGACTAATATTTTCAGTGCCAAGTTTTTATCAAACACAGGAAGTAGAAAAGTAAGTTGCTTATATATTTAATACTTATATCATCCAATTCATTAATTTCTAAAAAGTGATGAAAGACTTTATCTTAATATGGAATATTAATTAAGGAAAAATCTTGTATGTGCTATACTGACTTCTATTTCGGGAGATCTTGAAAAATGGTCAGTAGACAACTGACGTCAAAAAAATCCTCAGAATCGTTTAAGCGAGTTGTTTTCAGCTTCATAAGTCATTGATAACAAATATTTTTGGTTTTTAAACTGATTGTTTCCTGTTTTCTATCGATTTACGACCCTCATAACATTTCCGTTGAATGCCTGAGCAATTGCCTTTAGATAGAGTGGACCGGTTTTGCTTAATTGCACAGATCCCACCAAATGCCATATAAATCAGGAACGTTTATATGACATTTAGCTTCGATTTCGAAGATCTTGAAAACAGGCGTTAGACAATTGACATTGTCTTTATTTTTGGAGTAGTTTTAATGAGTTAAGAGGTTCACAAATGATTACATGCAATTATATTTCTGCTTGGTAATGATTTAATTGTTATGCACTTCGATTTGCAATCTCCATAGCATTCGTTGACTCTCTGAGAATTGTCCTCAGATAGAGTGAACCTGTCTTGCTGAACTCCTCAGATCCTTCTAAATGCCATGTAAACAAGAATGGTTGCCTTAAGTGTTTCATGATTTTTGTCAAAAAACTCTTCATTTATTTGAACTCCCAAGACTTTTACGTAAATTGCATAGTTTTGGTCTATGCTATGGAATTTCTTATTAAAAATAGGATGTCATCAATTGTGGGAATGGCATTAAGTGCTCTGCTCTTGTCGCGACCTTCCTCTTATACTAATAATATAACTTGTCTAGACTAACAAAAATGTATACAGAAAACACATAAGACAAAAGCAGAATGTCTATTAGAATGTGACTGAAGTTGCACTGTGTGTGTGTGTTGAGAGAAAGAAAGAAAGGTTTATTATCTTTCCCTAATGCCTATCTATTATATTCTCTTCAGAAAAATGAACTAATTTGCAGTTTCATTAGTTCCTTCACTCAGTCTCATTTTTTTCACGTAAATTACATGCATGAAAAGCTGAATAAATATATAATACAGTTTTATGATCAGTGGGCCAAGGGTTAAATAATCAGGAAACCTTACTCAAGAGATAAAACATAAGACTTTTTCAGCCACTTGAGGCTTAGAAAAGTACCATGTGTTTGGTTGGAAAGCAGAGATGTTGTCCACTTCGATATCAAGGCTATCACAAGTACTATATTGTTGATTCAGCAGTGCTTAATGATGCTGTTCCAACTGAGTGTGATGGAAGAGTTTACACAAATACAGCTGAAAGCTTCTGGCAGAATGTGTATGTTTAGTGTTAATAAATCACAGAAAAGATGATTCTCAGAAATGAAAAGCATATTGCTAAGCTAACTATACTTTCCTGCAGTGTGGTCTCTTTCTACAAATGGTGCTGGAGTGCACAGGCAAGATTCTCCCTCCATTTCCCAAGTTTCACTTATGCCAATTATCCTTGAGCATGTTGAGTTAATCTGTGCCACAAACTTAGCTTCTTCATTTCTGATACTCCTTGAAGTACTATACAGCCATAATAATCTCACTTTGTTTGATATTATCCCACCATCATTCTGTCAGTGAGCAGGTCATTGAGAGTTTCTTACTCTCATTGACCTGTTCACTCTTCTGCATTCTTACTCTTCCCTACCATAATCATTCTCTGTCTCTCATCCTTTTATCCACCTTCCATGTCATTCCATAACATACTTTTCAAGTTTCTCAGTCTTTTTCTGATCCTTGGACATATCACTTTATCTTGACTCTTTGTCCCCCCCCCCCCCAAGACAACCAGCAAATGCTCCAAATGTCCAACAGCAAACCCATTCAAGCACAGCTCATCTAACTTGAACCATTTTAATATCCTTTCATTTATTACTTCTGCTGTCCTCGATTCAGTATTGTCATAACTGGGAAATGCAGTAACTGCTTTCTGACTAGTCTGCTATTTTCCTAGAAAATGTTTTATGCTCCTTCTTATTTTCACCCCCCCCCTCCTAATAATTGGATGCCCACACAAGCATCCTTTGACAATTTCTTCATCTTATTTTCTGCATTTCATTTGCATCAGCCAAATTTGCTTCTTCAAGCATTTAATTTCATCCTTCATGCTTTTCATTTCGTTTTTGATTTTCACCCATTCTCACACCAAAGTTCTCCCTTTCTGCTTTTGTTACTACCATTATTAATACTTCCACCTGTCTTTTGGGTTCCTTATTCTCTTTTTTCAAATGTGTCATTCTATCATCTCGGTCTTTTCATTTATTCTTAATTCCATAAATCCTTCTCATTTTTTGATAAATATATTTTTTTACGCGACTCCCTTCCATGAAAAGTTGTAAACTTATAATACATTAGTACCATAGGTTGATTGGTAAATGTTTTTTAAATTATTTTTTAGTTATTTAGTAAGCTAATCTTATACAGAGTTGAGGGAATTTTCAGAGTTTCAAGTCTAGTCCGACAATCATACTCTATAGAACAAATACTTTTCTAAGTCACTTCAGGCCTCCAAGAAATAATCAGCAGCGATTCGCATTTTGTATATGAATTGAAAAATATTAGGTCTGCATGCACCTTATGGAAACTAATTTATCTAAACACACAAACATTCTGCTAGTGTCTTAAACAGATGTCAACTATTTTGATAATTTATGGTGTTGTAAAATGAACCCCTAGATCATCATGATTTACCAAAAATGGCATTCAGGAAAAACCAAATTCTACTTCTGCTTACTTACTAGCTTACTAGTTCTTTTCACTTGAAATTGCTTCTCTTCCATTGTAGATGTTTTTGTTATTTACTTACATCATTTGTCACTGTTAAGTCTCTGCTGATCTGCTGATATTGTATTTATTATTGGAACAAATGTGCCATTGCATGTGGTATCTGGAAAATACACCTCTTGCTATTTCTTGTTTATTTCTGGAATAATTTCATTGATTGCTGGCCTGGTTGGTCAAGTGGTCAGCGTGGATTGGTAGAGGAGAATGAGCAGTTAGTTTGGTAAGTTTGAAACTGAACTGTGTAGGAACCAGCAGCTGTTCTATTTTTACCTACACATTCTTAGTGGAAAGTGGAGGAATGGATGGTGGCCAGTTCAGTAGAACAGAACCTATAGAAAAGGCATGTGGGGGGGAAAGGAAGAAGAGATCTTCTAATTGGATTACCCTCTTCTAGATAACATCAAGAATTTAGAGATTTCGGTGTGCCATTCCCCAAATGTGAGAACAGTATTCTAAGTTTCATTGTATTTGTATAAGTGAGAAGTAGTGTTTTGACAAGTGTGGGTGAAGGACAGAGCCATATAGTATCCTGTATTGGTACAGAAATCCAGAGAGAGAAAACCATTCTCAATAATGTACTGAACAAACAGAGAGAAAACTGCCTAACCAGATGTGAA
Source organism: Typopeltis vanoorti (assembly GCF_054136105.1). NCBI lineage: Eukaryota > Metazoa > Arthropoda > Arachnida > Uropygi > Thelyphonidae > Typopeltis > Typopeltis vanoorti. The sequence goes on from NC_143570.1 coordinate 29,444,239, forward strand.
AATAGAAGATGAGTTATAAGATGTAGCTTTTTAAGAAGGGATTTTTACAGGAATGTGGAACATGGATGAAAAGATGTCCTATAGTACAATTATTGTGGGTGGTTGAAAGTTGGATAATCCAGAAACTCTGCTTTAGAAATTAAATTGAATTATTTTATTGCTTGATGCGAGACAACTGTCCTGTTTTCCTCTTTATTGGATGCCTAAAGTGACTTGAAAAAAAACCATTTCAGGCTTTTTCAAATGCATTTGAGAAGAGATGGAGAAACCTCCAGACTTTTTTTGTGGCCTTGTATTTGAATGTGGGTGAGGTTAGTTAGATCTGATATGGAAGGAGACTGGCAAATTCATGTCGGGAATCACCGATTAATTGGTGGACTTCCAAGCAGTGTAGAGGTTGGTGGCTTATGATCTACTGCATAGATGGCAAACCTATGGCATGCGTGCCAGAGGTGGCATGTTCGAGAATTTTGCTGGCACGTCAACGAAATATTTACAGGTGATATCCTTTTTATACGCTTATAAATTATTTAACCTTTTTTTTTTTAATTGTTATAATACGCACAAGTTAAATTCTGTTTTACACTAGAGAGCAGCTATCTCGTTTGAGCTGACACAGGAACTCACACGTGCATTATATGGCATATTTCAATTCGTGGTAGAATTTTATTTGAAGTTAGCCTTTGTGATCTGTCATAATGACATCCAGAATTTCAAATGCAATAAAACAAACACTTATTTCATGTAATTAAAAAATTGGACAGGAGTTTTTAGTTAGATACCGTGTTTCCAGTGCAACATATGGTTTTGCTTGAGTCTATACAGAATAGTTTCTGTATTTTAGATTAATTATATTAAGATTAACATTTTTAATTTTAATTTAAAAATAAGATTAATTTTCTATTAATTTTTCCCATATTAAAAACTGCCCGGCACGTCAGCAAATTGATTGGTAAATTTTTGGCACACACACATAAAAAGGTTAACCACCACTAATCTACTGAATTGATTTTTGAGAAGATTGAAGTACCTACAGTGGAAATAATGACATTTTATTTTTAGGGATTTTTTTTTTGTTGTTGTTAATAGGGATTTGAGATTTTAAGAATTTCTGAACTGTTGGTGAGATGCAAGACAAGTATGTCAATGTGTAATGGTGATATAGGATGGGCATTTATTCTAGAGCAAATTCTCAGCACAACTGTTGGGGAGGGAGAATACCATGTGCATCAGGAGACTTATTGGTATTTAGACTAACTAGAGCTTTTCTGATGAAAAATATTTGGATTTTTCTGGTGAAAGATTGATAAAGTATGCAAGACTGTTTATAGTATAGTGAGAGATGGTCACTACAATATTTGAAGGGAAAGATGATGCCAAAAGATCAGCCTTATCTTTGGTAATTCAATCATTTGGGTTTGATTCATTACATAATTATTTAAATATAATTGTACTAGCGAGCATATTGGCAATTCTCCTTCTCATCCACACATTTGTCATTTTTTACTAACCATACAGACAAATTCTGTTATATGTATCAGTACACAGTTTGATATCAGTATCAATGTATCAGTACAGAGGTTCAGTAAGTTTGAAGCTAGACAGTAAATGAATGTTGACCAGCAGCTGCTTTATTCTTAAGTCTTGGAAGAAATTAAAAGCATGTTGTTACCATTTCAGCAGAATATTCTTTATGGAAATACTTATAAGAGAGATGTAAGGTAGAAAAAGAATATATATGAGAGAATGATTCAAATTTCTTTTGACTCTTCTCTCAAGACAGGTCATAATTTAACTGGATTATCCTCTCCTGGATCCCCCATGTTGAGACAGGTAGTAGAATACCCCAGCCACACTCCTGCATATCATAAGAGGCGATAAACAGAGACCCAGTTCCTTGGGATATAGCCAGGTCCCCTTCGGGGGTTGGATGAAGGCTAATCACCCCTCCCTGTAAAAAAAACTATTTGATTATGGAAACTGCAAATCTGGATGAACAAATACTACTGGTGACTTGCGAGATCCTAGAAGACAGTTATCTAGCCTGGTCTGATGTGAATAACGTACATATGACACACCAAGGGGAAAGCCTTTTGGAACTTTTGATGTCAAAAGAGTCGCTTATGAAGCCACAAAAAATTTTAATGATTGGATCATGGAATGTCAGAACACTACCAGGTAGGAAAAACTAGACAGGTAACAAATGAAATGGACAATTACAAGTTAAACATCTTAGGTATCAGTGAACTCAGATGGACTGGTTTTGGTAGACTTATAACTAGAGACAATAAAACAATATTGTATTCTGGATCAGAGGAGAAGCATGAAAAAGGAGTTGTGCTAATATTAAAGTAACCAAAAGCTTAATGGAATGGGAACCAGTAAATGGAGAATTATAAAAGCCAGCTTCTATTCTAAATTTACCAAACTTTCTGTTGTGCAGGTTTATGCATCTACTAATGATGCAGATAAGGAAATAAAATAATGTTTTTATGAACAACTCCAAAAGGTAATAAATTCATATCCAAATTCATATAATACAATATGATAATACTCATTGGCGATCTCAATGCAAAAGTGGGTAAAAAGGTCATGTGTAGAAGAAAACTCATTAGGTTTTTGAGGCTTGTGGAGACCAAAATGAAAATGGTATGAGTTTGTATCCTTTTGTGAAATGACCAACTTTGTCATAGGAGGAAGTAAATTTAAGCACAAAGAAATACATAAACTGACTTGGACCTCATCTGATGACAATACAAGAAACCAAATTGATTATGCTGCTATAAATAGTAAATTTGTAAGATCCATGCTTGATGTGAGTGTCAAACATGGTGCAGATGTTGGTTCTGACCACTTTTTGTTAGTGAGAAATTGAAGAAGTTGAAATTAAAACTTCAAAGTGTATTAAGAACGAAAAGAAGTTCAAGAACTGCACTTGATACTGAAAAATTAAAGAAACAAGAGGAAAAATTTGTGTATGAAGGTTTCTGTAGTTCAGTAGTTCGAGAGATAGATTTCGGTATTGAGACCACATGTTTATTAAATACAAACAGAATACTTGAAAACCCAACAAGTTTCGTAAGTCATATGACTTACATCATCAGGGGGCATTGTTGTATAAAAAAAGCTTTAGCCAACTTCTCTCCCCAGCTCTAAAAAACTAAGAGATGGCCACGATGTGTGGATGACATTTTTGTCATTTGACCAGGAATGACAGATGAATTAATTGTTTTTAAAGAACATCTTAAGAGAATACACTCAAATTTAAAATTTACTTTGGAAATAGAAGAACATAAAAAGTTACCTTTCCTGAATATCCTTATAAAAAAATGAAGAAGAAATAAGTTTAACCTTTTCCTTTTACAGAAAATAGACAACTACAGGAAGATTTCTTAATGCAGATTATGATAAAAACCTTGAGAGACAGAGCATATAAGATATCCAGCATGGAAAAAAAGCGAAATGAGGAATACTTAACACAGAATCTCATACTTAATGGATTTGAGCCAAAAGCAATCAAGAAAATCCTCAACACATCTCCCACAACCAACGTAGAAAAACAAGATTTCAAGAACACAGTCTTACCACCATACATCAAAAATGTCACAGACAGATTAGCGACATTGCTCCGGAAGTACAACTTAAAAGTAGCTTTTCTCCCTTTAGAAAAAATATCAAGATTCCTACATCCACCGAAACCTTTGCACCATTCCATAAAAAAACTAGAGGTCTAGCAAATCTATTTTTCTTGTGGCATTTGTTACGTAGGCCAGAAGGGAAATCCATATGGAGAAATCATATGACAGAACATAAAAGAGACATAGAAAAAAGAAGAGAACACAAATCAGGCCTAGCTTTCCACATAACTTCCACTGGCCATAAAGTACTTCGGGGGAAAAAACGATCATGTCATATATTGATAAAAACTGTTTCACAAGGAAATTCAAGGAAGTGGCAAAAATGCTTAGAATTCCTACACAGTGCAACAAAATCCAAGGTCTGATATTACACCAAGTGTGATCGGCATTCATAAAAAATCTAACTTCCTCAGATCTCGGACATAACACATGTGAAGCAGAACGTGACAACAAATAACAATATTCCAACAGACATTCAGTAACGAATGTTTAAATTTTTTTAATATTACAGTTAGAAACATCTAATGGACTAGGAATTTAATCTTTGTTAGTTGTGTTTAACTTTTTTTTTATACACCAATGCCCCTGATGATGTAAGTCATATGACTTACGAAACTTGTCAAGTTTTCACGTATCCTGTTCATATTTAATAAGCATGTGGTCTCAATACTGGAATCTATCTCTCGAAGAGAAAAGTTTGCTTTGGAGATAAAGAACAGATTCAATACATTAGAAATAGAGGCAAATCAAGATGTAACAGCAGAAAACAAAGTAAAAGAATATTGGAAAAACTTCAGGAACACCTACAGTGAAGTTGCTGAAGATGTAATTGGTGAAAAAAGAAAAACAAAGAATGGTTTAACTGCAGAAACTTGGAAGATTATCGAAAAGAGGATAAAGATTAAATTATTATTGAATAATACAAATTCAAGACAATTGTACAAGGTAGATAGTAAACATTATAATAAACTAAATAAAAGTGTTAAGTGAGCTGCAAGAGTTGACAAGAGAAAATATATTGATGACTTAGCAAAAGAAGCACAACATGCTTCTGAAAATGGACAAATTAGACAACTTTATCAGATTATAAAACGAATCAATGGTAATTAAAAAAAAAAAAGCAGCTCCTTTCTCCATTAGAGACAAACAAGGAAAGTTATTGACAATTGACTCTAAAATTGAAGCAAGATGGAGGGAATATTTTGATGAAATCTTGAATGTAAAGGTATCATCAGGGTCTCAACAGGTGCAAAATATTACAACTAATGTTATACCCACTTTGAATATTTCCAAAGACAAGACCTTGTTGAGTGAAATCAAAGATACCCTGAGGGCACTAAAATCTAAGAAAGCATGTAGAAATGACAATATCAATGTTGAAATGTTGATCTTGACACAACTACTACCAAATTACAAAGGTTATTATTATTACAACTGTGTCTCCATGGAGTCAAAAGACTCATCACAGGAGACCCCACATTGACACACTAACCATTATTTACACCATGCCTATCATACTTCTCCTTAAATTCATTCACAGACGAAGCATTCACAACCACCTCTGGCAACGCATTCCACCCCTTCACAACCCTCCAAGTAAAAATTCTAGTCCTAACACCCTTGTTAACCACACTTACATAATCTCCAGGGATGGCCCGTCATTCTCTCCCTTCCTGCACTGGTCTTAAAAATGTCATCAGAATCAATCATGTAAAATCCCTTTAATAATTTATATGCTTCTATCATATCTCCTCTCCTACGTCTATCAGCTAGTTTTTGGAGCACACAGATCTTCAGTCTATCCTCATAGGGAACATCCCACAGATCTACAACAATCTTTGTAACTCGCCTCTGAATCCTCTCCACCATTTCTTCATCACCAAGAAATCCAGGTGACCAGATCTGTGCACAGTAGTCCAAATGCAGTTTTATTAATGCCTTATAAAGTGGAACAATAACTTCCTTATCCTTGCTTGTTAGTGTGTTCTTCAACAACCATGTAATTTGATGTGATGCTTTGGCAATCTTTGCAATATGCCCTTTAAACTTAAGTTCTCTGTCCACAATAACTCCCAAATCCCTTGCCTCGTCAACTTCTTGCAGTTCAGTTCCATTAATATAGTAAACAGCATGTGATCTCATCCTCTCGAAGTGCATCACCTTACACTTAGCCACATTAAACTGACATCCATTTACCTTAGCCCATACCGTCAAGATATCTACATCATCTGAATTGACTGTCGCTCTTCTTAATTTTGCATCATCAGGAAACAAGTGGATATTTCCTTTCAAAGTATTCCCAATATCATTGATGTACAAATTAAACAATAGAGGACCAAGCACTGAGCCTTGAGGTCCACCACTAGTCGCTTGCCTTCTCCTGGATTCAGCTCCTCCATAAACCACTCTTTGGTATCCTATCCACCATCCTCTAATCCAAATCACCAGCTTCAGATCCATACCCAATTGCTCTAATTTATGCAACAGAGTTCCTTGTGGAATCTTGTCAAATGCCTTTGCAAAGTCCAGCAATATCACTGAGTAAGGATTTCCTTTATCCAACTCTACTGTTACTTTATTATAGAAAGTAAGCAAGTTACTGAGGCAAGACCTACCTTTCACAAAACCATGTTGCCCCTTATAAAGTACCATATTGCTGTCCACCCAGTTCAGAATTCTAATTTTTATCAATTTCTCCAAAACCTTAACCACCACTCCAGATATATTGATTGGTCTATAATTTGCAACCTTAGTCTTGGAGCCTCCTTGTGCAGTGGAATTATTTTCCCCTCTTTCATGGAAGACAGAAAAAATTCCTCGACAATGGAAAGAAGCAGTAATTATAAAAATTCCAAAATAAGGAGATCTGACCAAGTGCAAAAATTGGAGAGGAATAAGTCTGCTTTCAATTCCCACAAAAGTTTTTACCAAAATTTTAATTAATAGATTAAAAAAGGAAATCCAAATCTTAAGAGAAGAACAGGCAGGTTTCTGGACTGGCTGTGGAACCATCCAACAAATATTCACTCTTAGAAATATAATTGAACAATGTTTCTCATAAACTTCATTTCAACGGTTATTAATCTTTGTTTGTCTTTTTGTTTTATTGTCCAGATTTCACTTCCATACAATAGGACTGGTAGGGCTAATCTATTGTATACTTTTAGCCTGGTTTGTTTTTGTACTAGGTTAGGTTTAAATTTCAAGCTCCACCGCTACCTAAACTTCATTGATTTTAGTAAAGTGTTTGACTCCATAGATAGAGAGAAACTTTGGAAATTATTAGAAGAATATGGAATACCTTATATATTTCTCAACATTATCAAGAATGTGTATAATGGCAGCAAGTCTTGCATGGAAATAGATGGAAAACTTATAGACTTCTTTATCATAGAAACTGCAGTTAGGCAGGGTTGTGTTCTGTCTGGTCTATTATTTATAATCCTATTTGATTGGATTATGAAAAACTTAATTAATCATCAAAAGCGAGGAATACATTAGGATTTTATATCCACGCTGGAAGACCTTTGATGTTTTCTGATGACATAGTGCTCCTGTCCTCTAAGTTAAATTACTTCATCATCATGCTTGTCAAGGATTTAGGCCTAGAGTGGCCTGTTCTGGCCTTAGAAGTCATCGTTGAATCTCTTATTTTGGTTTTCTTTTTCCTAATGTTTGTAATTTAAGGCTTGTTTTGTTAATCTTTCAATTTTCATTCTTTCAACATGTTCCATCCATTTATGTTTATATTTAAAATTTTTTTATATTACTGATTCCTGGTTTAATTCTTTCATAATTTTTTCATTTCTTTTGTGATCGAATAGAGTGTACTTTGCAATGTTTCTCATAAACTTCATTTCAACTGTTATTAATCGTTGTTTGTCTTTTTGTTTTATTGTCAGATTTCACTTCCATATAATAGGACTGGTAGGGCTAATATATTGTATACTTTTAGCCTGGTTTGTTTTTGTACTAGGTTAGGTTTAAATATAGAGCTAATTACAGTTGTTATTTTTAAATATTTTGCAATTTTTAAGTTTATATCTTTTTCATTTTCATATGTAATCATACATCCTAGGTAGTTAAATGAATTCACCTGTTCTAAAATCTTGTTATCTATTACTATTTTAGTTCTTACTGGATTAAATGACTTACAGCTAAAAACTGATGACTTTGCTCATTGTGCAGAAGCTGTGGGTCTTCATATAAATGAGAAAAAAACCAAGATCATGCGAATGAATGAAAAATCAGATAAAGAAATTAAGTTAAAAAATTAAACAATTGAAGATGTTGATACTTTTAAATACCTCGGATCAATAATACATAAACAAGGCAGCACCGACGAAGACATTTTACAAAGAATTGCTAAAGTACAAAACTGTTTCAACTCATTAAATAAATTATGGAAAGCATAATATTAAGTTAAAGTGAAAATTAATATCTATAAATCTATTGTGAGCAGTACTGCTATATGGCTCGGAAACTTTGAAACTTACCAAGGCACAAAGTAATAAATTAGATATTTAACAAAACAAATGTTTAAGAATTTTCATCAAAAATTTTCTGTCCAAATATAATCACTAACAAGGAACTTTTAAAGAAAACTTTCTCCAAGTCAATAGAGTCAGAAGAGATTTGCTTAAGATTGGTTGGCCAAGTGGTTAATCCCGCCGTCGCATGGATGTTTATGATTGTCTGTGAAAATACTAGTGGTAATGGTGGGCAGTAGATGGCACTGATATAGATGATGATGATGATGGTAGTTGCAGTTCGCTGTAGTTGGTGAACGGAGTGGTGGAGACTAAGAGCTGTAGAGTAGGTGACCTCCCTCAATGAGTCTTTGGGCTCCCTGGAGGTGTCATAATAAAGATGGAAATGTACTGATCATGTTTTACACATGAGGATAAACAGAATTCCCCAAGTAGCATTGAGTTGGGCACCAGAAGGGAGATGCTCGAGAAGTCATCCAAAAGTAACTTGGAGAAGAATAATGGAATCCAAAATGAATGAGGCAGGATGGGCGAACTGGGTAGAAGCAAGAGCAGTTGCGAAGGACAGGGACAGAAGGAAAACCAGAGTTGCAGTCTTATGTGCGAGCAGGCACGGAAAGTATTCATAATGATGACCCTCTCCTGGATATCATCGAGGATTCTTAAGGAACTTTTAGGTGTACCAAACAAATGTGCGAACGGTATTCCAAGAAAGTAGAGTGGCAAAGTACACCAAGTTTTTGGAGACTGAAGAAGCTTTTGCTGAGATGTGATTGTGTCAGGAGTGGTTAGAGGTGTAAGTCAGCTCAAGAAGTAAAATCCAGTGCTGTTTTGAGATCTGGATATTATCAAGGGTAAGAAGAAGCGAATGTCTTATGAGAGATAAGAGAAGACAGTTTAGTAGCATTAATGATCACAAGGTTGTATCTCCTTGTCACTGAAGGATAGCAGGGAGATCAGAGTTTACACATTGGAACGAAGTGAAAGGAATGACGTGTCCTATTATCAGCATAGATATGGACTGGATTTGAGCTCAGTAAGAGATGATCATTTATGTACAGGAAGAAGAGAGAGAGAGAGGGAGGGAGAGTAAAGGTACACATCTCAAGGAAACCTTGAGGAGAGGATGCCATCAACCATGGCACTTGGCACAAATTGAAGCTAGTATCCTATTTACAAAGAGTATAAAGTAAACTATAAGATCGTATTTTGCTGAGATGTGAATCTGATGCCCTAGAAATATCAAGAATGACCAAATGAGTTTCTACAAACTCTTCCATAGCTTATGTCCAGTGGGCGGTGATGGCTAGATCAGCTGTGGATTGAGATCACCGAAATCTGTATTGCCGGTCACTGAATAGCTTCTGCATTGTTGACAACTTAAAATGAATTTTGAGAGAACTATGGTGAGAGTAATTGGATGATAGTTTGTTGCCTTAGTATCCCAGTGATACTAAGGCAAGTGATGTGAAGTCTTTAGCTTCTTTATACGAGTTGCCCGGTCCTGATAATAGTTCAGGTGCAAACTTTGTATGCTTACTTGGATAAAGGATTAAACCAAGATTATAATTTCTTTGCATCTTTAATTTATAGTATAACCAAGTGGAAAAACTTCCAGCACTCATATGTTGTCAATCTTATATTTTAATCTTCTAAGACACTTCTTACTGTATCACTCCAAGTAGATTTTAGTCTTCCTGCCAGCTCAACAGAAAATACCTGTTTTGCTAACCTTTTCTCTCCTATTCTGCTTAAGTGACTGCATCAAACCATCATACTGTATCTGCTTCAGTTATAACTGCTGGTTTACAATTTAAATATAGTCTGTGTATCACTCAGTAGTGTCCCCTATTTACACCATGTAGTTATGTTTTGAACATATTTTCTCTTGGAACCTTGTCGTATTACTTTTCCAGATCTACAGAACTTAAATACAGATCATTGTTATATTCCCTTGATTTCGTAATTACATGTTTTAAAATGAAAATCTAATCCTGACAACTTCAGTTTGGCCTGAGCCGGCTTGTTTTTCTATAAGTTTCCATAATTTTTTTTATCCTTTTCTCGAGTATGCTTGTATTAATCTTACCTGGAACACTCAGTATGAAATTCTGTTGTTAGGCATTATGAGAACTTTTCTCCAGTGATCTGGAATTGAATCTTTTGACTTTTGTATCTCCATATTTGAGGCATTTCTGGTCATCTACTCTAGTTGCCTTTCCACATTTCTGGTTTTTATAGCTTTTTCTGCTTCATGTGTTGATAGGTACTGATATGTTGATATGTACTGATTACATTCCTCTGGAATATTTTCTATCACTGTTCTGTTTCATTTAACAATCTTTCAAAGTAATTTCTCCAGACATCTAGTATATCTTTATCTTCAGTTTTCATGTCATCTTTATCATCTCTGATTCCTTTTACTGTACTTTTCCTCCATTTCTAAATTTTTTTTCATTGGCATCAAGAACATTTAGTCTCTTTCCTGATATTTATTTTTTTATGTTCTTACCAAAGTCTTCCCATGGCTTTTGTTTAGCTACTTTCAACATTGCTCTTCTTTCTTGCGCTTTTTCACTCCGTTCTCAGAGAGAAAAATGCTGAGTTATTTGTCAGAAACGATTGATATGCTTTCTTCATTTCCTTGCCTGTTTAACTTCCTATTTCCACCATGGAGTTGATTTTTCTGTCTTTCAAACAACCATATCACTTGCTTTCTTCAAGGCCTGCCATTCACTCTCCAAATTTTGGTTCTTGTTTTATTTTTATTATTATTATTATTACCTGGCACCTCCAGATAGTCCAAAGACTCATCGAGGGAGGGTGCCTATTCTACAACTCTCTGTCTCCAACTACAATGAACCGCAACTACACCAGCACCATCTATCATCCGTGAAAATATCATCACTAGTATTTTCACAGACAATCACAAACATCCATGCCCACAGTGGGATTCGAACCCGCAGCCGTTTGGCTAGAGAGCGGATACACTAACCACTCGGCCAACCAGACCTTTTACTTAAATAATATTTGTGAAATTTGTGCATTTGAGTCTACAGTTCACATTTGAAAGCTATTCAACTTTGATTCTTTTTAACACTTTCTTACACATTTTTTCATTTCATTTCATTCAGTTCTCAGAACTAAATGGTCACTTCCTGTCTCAAATTTTCTCTATACTCCTGTGTCTTAAACCAGTATGAAGACATCATCATCACTGTCAGCAATAACATAGTCAGTGAGACTTTTCTTATTTCTCTTGTCTTCTTTCCATGTGAATTTGTGCACATCTTTGGAACATGCATGGTATTGGTAATGATTATTCATGTCCTGAACAGAAATTCAGCAGGTGCTTACCATTATTATTATGAGTTTTGCTCTTTTTTCTACATTTTCTCAAACCATTTCTGTGTGTTGTGATCATTTCCTACTCTGCTGTTTAGATCTCCAATAAGGACCAACTTTTTCTTTGTGTCAGATGCCTTCTCTAATGCTTTGAAAAAATTCTTCCACTTCATCTTTATTAGAACCATCTATTGGACTACAAGCACAACAGAAGTCTCAATGTCCAATTCCCCTTTCTGATGCTTGCTTGCTTTCTCACATCACTCTTTTTGATACTGCCATATATTCCAGAAAATTATCCATATATTTACTGTTGAGTACTATAGCTACTCTTTCTTTTCCTGATCATTATTGGCTGAATATGACATCTTATATTTGTTATTGAGAAGAATCTCACCATTTTTGTCATCTTTGTTTTGGAAACATCTAATCTGTACTTCTTGTACTTCTCTAATTCTTTTTTCATTTCCACTTCTTTTCCATTGATTCTTCTTATTGTGATAGTGCCAATCTTGAATTTTGCTGATATTCTGTTAGGGTTTGTTCCAATAGCTGACTTTTCACTGTTCATGCTGGTTCCCCGATGAAAGCATCAGTGATGGAGCTTGTTTAACTGGTCAATGCTCCAGCTGGCATGAAATTCCATCATGTTTACCATCATTTTATTTTGTTTTAAGCCAATAAGAATTTATGTTAAAGATACCAAGCAATTTTAAACCTGGTTTTACTCCATTTCCCAAGTAAGCAAACAGACTAAAAGTCAAGTTTGCGCCTGCAATTGATGCAAGTCTAACTGATCCCACAGGTAGTGCAGGACCAGGGCAACTCGTGGCAAAGGTGGAACAAGCTCCGATCACTAATCTTAATATTTACCCTTAATGCCAAAACACATCTCCAAGAAGGGGATGTATGATGTTTTGTATTAAAGGCAAGGGGCCACTACCCAGACCGGTTTCGACCTTTATTGAGGTCTAAATCTTGGTATCTATTTCTATTTCTAGCCTAGCTCCCACTGACGAGACCTCAATAAAGGTCGAAACCGGTCTGGGTAGTGGCCCCTTGCCTTTAATACAAAACATCATACATCCCCTTCTTGGAGATGTGTTTTGGCATTAAGGGTAAATATTAAGATTAGTGATCGGAGCTTGTTCCACCTTTGCCACGAGTTGCCCTGGTCCTGCACTACCTGTGGGATCAGTTAGACTTGCATCAATTGCAGGCGCAAACTTGACTTTTAGTCTGTTTGCTTACTTGGGAAATGGAGTAAAACCAGGTTTAAAATTGCTTGGTATCTTTAACATATTTATACCCAAGGTAAAAATACTTTCTACAATAAGAATTTAGTTTGCTTGGCTAGATCCCTAATTTTTTACCCATTTATTCAGTATACCAGTGGATACCTACTGACTGAGTGCATCACAAGAAAGTGAGAATTGAACATTAAGTCAGATGTCCCACTCAGTTCCCTATTTCCTTAAAAGACTATGTGGATTCATTCTCCTCCCAGTTATTTAGCTTTTGATCCTTAAGCTACCTGGAAAATTTTATTAATAATTTTACACTAGAAAAAATAATACGACCTAGTTTTGCAACATCTGTATTCTGGTTGCTTCAAGAATTTTAAATTTGATAAATGTAACTAATGTAAAACACAAATAAATCATTAGAACAGAAACATTCCAAAACAAATGAGACTACAATAATGTGTGGCATGCATCAGCTCTCTCTGTAAAGAGTTTGTAGGTGATTGTTGGTGAAGCTAAATTCTTATATGTGAAGAGATATGACGGTTGATGTTTAGACATCATTAAGGATTAGGCCTTGGTTTCTGTTAAGGAAAGCCACATGAGCGAATGACTGCTGACGAGTGAAACCTTGAGCAGGGAAGCAGTCTTTGACTTCAAATGCCAGTACTAGATATTCCCATTTTGGTGAGGAGAATTATCCAAAAATAGTATCTGTTTGACTGTTTTTAGAATATCACTTAAGAACAAAAAAATAGAGAAGAGTTTGAAATTCTTCCTTGATCTGTGTTCATTGTTTAAAATTGCCTTCTTCTTCATATGTGTGTGGATTATGCCATTCTTGGGAAGGACAGTGAAGTAAAAAAGGATAAAGATAGCATCCAGTATGAACAGATATGTGGAAAACTTCTAATGAAATGGCATTATCTGTTTTTTGATTAAAACATCCAGAAAATGTACCTTCATTCTATATTTTTCAAATGTTTCTTAGGATGGAAAGAATTAATAGAATGAATGGAATGCTGCAAGGCAGATAAGTTATGCTTACAAACTATGAAAATATCATTGACGAGCCTCTATCATATAGTAGATTTTGATAGTTTGAGCTAATCAAAAGTACTGTGTATAAAGTCCATTGTTTCAAAAAAAAAAAAAAAAAAAAATTGAATGAAGGAAGTGTTCAATGAGAAGAGATCACTTCTTCAACTGAAATGTTGGTGAAATGAATTGTATTTTTGTACAATGCCAAACAGCTAAAATATCATTCACATATCTATATCATACTGAAGACTCAGGATTAATGTCATGACAGAAAACCTTCAAAAATTTCCACAAAATAGTTGACCAGTGCAGAGAAGAGGGGATTTCTCATTACTCTGCTGGTAATCTGACAACTAAAATAGCCAGAATTGAATTACAGATAGTTTAACAATATCACTATGAAAAGTTTGCCTAAGTAATTCCGTTGTATCTTCCAAAGCTATCTTAGTGAACAAAGAAGTAATGTCCAGTTACTTAGCATATCAGTGGAAACCAGATAAAGTTCAGCAATCTTGTTTTTAAAGTATAATGTGTTTTTCATATTTGAAATAAATTTGCCTGCAGTAGCAGATAGTAAAATTAATTGTTGTTAGTATATAACTGGTACTAGCAAAGACGGTCTACTAGCCTTAAAATGTATCTTTTTTTTATGAATCTTGGAAAGGACATAATATAGTCTAGTTGGATACTTTAATGAATCTTCACTTTTTCTTCAACTTGGCATCTCACTGGAGGACTTCAACAGAAGCCTATTGGAATGAAGTCTTCTGGTGACAGGATGATATATAGCATTGGATGGGTTAGTATATGGACATTTTTAAAAGTAAATTATAGCAAACTGATATGGATGTAAAGCTGGTGATATTGACAGGAAGCTGACTGATGGATAGACATCAAAGAAGAGTATGTGGTGGAATGGAGTCAAGGAGAAGTTTAGTAATCATTGTTATGACCCAGGGATTTGCATATGCTCCATTACTATTTAATTTTACATTAATTGTATTGGGGATAATTCAAAAAATTAACATCTGGGTATTTTCTGATGATACTGGTCTTGCACTACCTGTGGGATCAACTAGTCTTGCATAAATTGCAGGCGCAAACTTGACATTTTGTCTGTTTGCTTACTTGGAAAAAATGGAGTAAAACCAGGTTTAAAATTGCTTGGTATCTTTAACATAACTATACCCAAGTTAAAAATACTTTCAGTAAGTAAAGGTGATGTGGAGATCTTGCTGAATTATTTAAATAAACTGACATTGTGGTCAAATGATGATGGTTGTCAATTCATTGTAGCAAAATGTAAAACTATGTACTATTGGCTAAAAAGACTGCAAGCTGTATATTATATTGATGAGACCAGGGATTTTGGGATTATGGTAAACAGGGAATTGAAGTATTCATAGGACCTATATCGAACAGACTCACAATTAGGGATAAGGTATGCACAGATTTGTTGTTTTAAGGAGACTTGTTCTATAGTGTTTCATAAAATTCACGTAGTACAAGAAAGTTAAAAATTGAATGATATTTAATAAAAATCCATATTTTGCTCTGAAAATTACAGATAATCTTCAGTGACATTAGATAATAGAATTTTATAGTTCCAAAGAAGATACCATACTTAGATTTCCTCTTTAATATTGAACTCAATTTAACCTCTCACTCCAGTGAGGACTCCAGTAAAATTCGTCTCTAAGTCTCTTCTGTGGTACTGAAATCCATGCTCCTCCTAACATTTCCTTAGCAGGAGCTAAAGCTTTATAATCCTTAAGATGCAAGTCATTTCATTATTACCGAAGATGATAAAGGGAAAGCAACAGTAGTTATGGATGAGACGAACAAAAAATCTGTCTTTTACTGCATAACAGATTGACTTACCAGGAACTGGATTACAACCCCACCAATAGTCAACTGGGAAAATTAAACTCTTTATTAGATGAAGTCATAAACCTTGATGGAGACACTATAGACAAACTTAAAACTTATTTTCTAGAACCTCTCAGTTCTCTAGTTTGCCTAAGATCCACAAGGAAGGCATTCCTCATCATCCTATTGTTGACTGTATAGATTTTCCTACATACCACATAACTAAATTTTTAGCATTTTTATTAAAAGCTCAGATTGGTAACTTCTGCTCCTTTCCGAAAAATTCATCCAATTTTCTGGATAAAGTGAAAAAATTTTCACTTTATCCATATTTTGCTTCTGTTAATTGTTGCTTTTGTTTCCTCCAAGTTTGTACTATTTTTTCTGTAGATGGAGACCCAAAGTGCTGCTCTGTTGCTCTTTTGCCACAGATTGCTCTGTGGCAAAAGAGCAGCACTAAACATTGTTTAAATGCAATCATATAGCTATGTCTGTGCTTCATAGAATCCATGGGTTATAAAAAAAAATAAATATAACAATATATTGACTACTAGTTTAAATGCATGACCATTACTGACTGTGCAGTTATTCAAACTGATTACACATTACTGACAAGTGATGACACAGCATAACTGCACATACATAAAATCATATTGGTGTATAAGATGCATTCGGCTTATAGGACGCATCCTAATTTTCAGATAAATTTTAGGTACAAAAAGCACATCTTATAAGGTGAAAAATGCAGTAATTTGTCATTAATGATATAGGAAATGATTTGAAGGGAAATATTTAGATGTTTGCTAATGATGCAAAATTGAGAGTTTAATAGTTAATCAAGGCAGTGTAGAGGTATAGATTGATCCTGTAAAATGATTTAAAGTAGACTGATATTGTGGACAAAGGATAATGGGTGCCAATTTAATGTTGAAAATGTCAACAGTGTAAATTTTTGTACTTTTTTAAGGAAAAGTGACAATGTAGTATACATCTGTAAAATATTACGGCTGTGTGCTACATTGGTTTTACTGGACTCTAGAAAATTGGTGAGGCTAGAGATTTTAGGAATGATGGTGGATGAGTTTAAGTTCAAAAGACATATTGCAAAAGTGGCCAAAGATAACTTATAGAATTAATTGGGTTTTGAAGAACACATTGGCAAGGAGAGACAGAATCATTATTCCCCTTTGTAAGATTTTGATATGACCATATCTGTATCACCTGTGCAAAAGAGCAAACCTACAATTCTTGGGAATTAGAAAAGAGTGAGAGAAGCTAGATGAAAATCGTGAGTGGAATACTTTCTATAAGGATATATTGAGGATTTGTGGGTTGTAGAAGTTATTTGGGCAGAAAGAGGAGAATGTTAAAAATATGTACATTACTGAAATGGCTTGATAGGGAATTTTCATGCACAGGAAATTTTCAGTACATGGATAGAGTGATATATTGAAATCATTCCTTGAAATTGAGTGAGTGTGTGGTCACCAATAGAGTAGAGGCCTGGTTGGCCGAGTGGTCAGCGTATCCGCTCTCCAGCCAAAATTCTGCAGGTTTGAATCCTGCCATGGATGTTTGTGATTGTCTGTGAAAATACCAGTGGTGATGATGGGCAGTTGATGTAGATGATGATGGTAGTTGGTGGATTGAGTGGTGGAGTGGGTGGCCGTCCCTTGATGAGTCTTTGGACTCCGTGGGGGTGTTACATAATAATAATAATTAGATGTTTCACTTTGAGAGTGGTGAATGAGCAGAATAATTTGCTATAATCTATTGCAATTGCTTTATCAGTGAATGAATTTAAGGAGAGAATAAGATCATGGCCAGCTCAACACTGTAAGCAGGTGATGCCTGGCATCGGGGCACCTTCTTTAAGGGGCGCTGAAGTGAGTAGGAAAAAAAAATAAAAACACATTTTAATATTAGTGTATATTAAATATGGATATGCACTAAATATATTGTAATAAATGCTGCATCTTTTAATAACATTTAGCAAAAACTGCAAGTGATTTTTCGCTATGCATAGTATAGAGCTGGCAGAAGCACTAGATGAGCCCGCTCATAATGTGCTTCACATTTCAGGGAGTGCCCGTACACTACTGACTTTTTTTTTTTTTGCATGCAGTGTGCATTTGCCAGTTAGGACATCAGGTGCACATGTGTACTGTCTTAACTTCTATTATATTTGGGCATTGTTTGTAAATCCCAAATTGTTGATTGCTAAACACACAGTGAACATGTAGTTAATTCACACTGAGGTAAATAAATTCAAAATTTAACCTTTATAAATCAAACAAAAATTTATGCATTTCTTTAAGTGTTTATTTTTATTTTTTATTTATATCTATTTTTTATGTCTTACTAAATTTTTTGTTCAATAGATTTTTTAATTCAGAATGGAATTCCTGGAACTGAATTATAAATCTAATTTTCCACTGGTTTGAAGGTTTTCACAGAATTATTTAATATCTATTACTTCATTTTACTGTTTGATAAAAGAAGTAAGCCAATAATATTGTTTTATGTGCTGAAGCAGATTCTTCTAATTCAGGACTATTTCTTTTCAATCTATAATTATTTGTTCAACTGTCTGTTGACATTATACTAAGTTTTAGAAATTCAGTTCTATGTTTTCACTATATAAAAACTGTTTACATGTATGCAACAAAAAAGAAAGTTCAGCAGTGTTGTTATTTTTTTTTTTTTTAATTTTTTTTTTTTTTTTCCCCCTCTTAAAAATTTCTAAATATGAGGACTTCACTGCTGCTGGAAATAACTTTTGTCTTAGAAATACTAGACAATAATCGTCACAGCTGGAGATAAAGGCTAAAAGCTTAGATTACTCTCAATACTATTGAAAAAGAAAGACCACTTCTTCAGAAATCACACTGAACAGCCTCAAGCAGTAGTGCATAATACATCAGACTGTCTTGTTTTCAATTATATCCTAAATAGAAATACCAATATTTCTTTTACAGTCTGCTACAATATTTATGTCAGAATAATTTCTTAATTTATAATAATTACAATTTCACTTTTGTTATTGAAAACTTATAAATTATTTGATGCAGTTATTTAAGAAAGAAAGAAATATTTGAATTAAAAAAAAAAGGTGCATATGTGTTGCATAAGTGTTCAACTTTTTTTTGTGTGTGTGGGGTGGGTGGGGAGAGGGCCCACCTATTAATCCATTATATATATATTAATTTTGGAAACCGTGTTACAGAAAATATTGTGTAACACATCTGGAAATGCTAATTTCTGTACTTGTGTTAAACAGTTGTTTTAAAATATTCTGAAAAAAAAATGCTATCAAGCAAAATTTATTGCAGTATAAATAAGGATTGAGCATTACTTTTTATTTTACCTTGCACTACTACGATGTATTAAAATATGCATGTCATGTTGTTATGCTTACAGATTTAGATATACTCCTGCTGTTTGAGAACAACTCTTTCTGCTTTTATGAACAAGACATGTTAAATTACATTGCATTTTTATTTCGAGGCTAATTTTAAAATATTTCAAAATTATATTCAGTAGTATTTCAAATGAACTTGCAGTTGAAAAACAAAACAAACTGTTATTATTATAATAATAAAAATTTGTTTTAATAATAATGATGCTGTTTCTTTACCATTGTAAAATAATCTTCCGTGAGTGGAAGCAACATAAATAAATATGTATAAAGAAATTATCTGAGACAAGTCCTATATGGAAATGATTAAAAGCTTGTTTTGAAGTATTCCAAACCCCCTCCCTCCTACTGCTATGACCGCTCATAGTAACTGAATCATAAATATCTACTTTCTTCTAATTTCGTATTTCATACTTTTCACAGTATGTACACTTCACATTTGATATGAATAAAGGTTTTCATATTATCTATAAAACAAAGTCGTCAGGCGCATCCTTCAGGTGATCTGTGAAGTGTTCTATGAAATTTGATTTTGAACAGAAATAAAAATAACATAATCTAGAACGTCGACAGCCCTTTTTTTTTCCAAATATTTTAAATAATTATTTTGAATTACGTTCTCTGAGAATAAATAAAATTATTGTCAACTAAACAAAATTAGCACAAAAAATTAAAAATGACATTGGTCTTCCAAGGTAATGCAGTATTCAAGTGAATGTGTAAGGATCTCTTATTTGTCCTGGCATTAAAACTTGTACAATAAAAGGAGAAAATAAAAATAATTTCTATATTTTTAGTGGATAGACTAAAGTTACCCAGTTACTCAGCATGGACAATGAACTGTGTTTCTTATTTTAGGCAACTGGGACACAGCTATGATCATGACATAATCTGGTTAAGTGTCCTCTTCAGCATGAAGGATTATCATACATTCAAATGGACATGATGGCAAAACTGCACTTCTTATTTATGTTTTTTCAATGGAGAGCACACATTGTATTCAGATTTTGCTTGACGTATATATATAGATGTCCTGGCCAGTTGGCAGGTTAATATATGTATTTTTCAAAGTACACACTTTTTCATAAAAAAAAAAGTTTTAATTTTATAACCTTTAAATTTTAAGTGGACATGGACTGGTTATTACTAACACCATGTTCCAACATAAAAATGTGCATAAATTCACATGGAGAGAAGAGGCAAGGAATAAGAAAAGTCTCTTTGACTATGTTATTGTTGATAATGATGTTTTCTCCCAGAGTGTACAGAGGATTTGAAATTGGAAGTGATCACTATTTAGTCTTGAGCAGGATAAAATTGAATTTCATATTGAAAAGAATAACATATAAGAAAAGTTTTAAAGCGAATAAAAGTTGAGCAGCTCTCAGATATGAACTGTAGACTAAAATACACAAATATCATTCAAGAAAAAATGAAAGAGTTTGAGAACAGGAACCAAACCGTGGAGATTCAGTGTGAAGCCTTGAAGAAAACCCTGATTGATTCAATCAGAGAGGCATGTGGTGAGGTAGTCTGCAAGGATAGAAAAATCAGAACTCCATGGTGGACACAGGAAGTTAAAGAGGCAGTGAAGGAAAAGAAGAAAGCATATCAAAAGTTACTAGCAAATAAGTCAGCTTTTGCTCTTAGAGAATACAGAGACAAATGTAAGAAAGCGAAACACTGTGTAAAACTAGCTAAACAAAAGTCATGGGAGGACTTTGGCAAGAATATAGAAAATAAATATCAAGAAGGTAGTAAGATATTCTGGAGGTTATTGAAGAAGCTTAGAAATGGAGGAAAGAGTGCTGTAAAAGAAGTTAGAGATGATAAATGCGACATGAAAACAGGAGAAAAACATATCCTTGAAGTATGGAGTAATTACTTCGAAAAATTGCTAAATGAAACAAGCAGTGATAGCACAGTGGTAAAAAACACTCAACAGGCATACAGTCAGGAATACATATCCATACTTGAAGTAGAAAAAGCAATCAAAAGCCTGAAATGTGGAAAGGCAGCAGGAGTAGATGATATTTGACCAGAAATGCTGAAGTATGGTGGTATAAAAGTCTTACAGTGTCTGCACTGCATAGTTAAGAAGTCCTGGACAGAGGGATGAATTCCCGATGATTGGAGTAGAGCTCTCATAGTATCCATATATAAAAAGGGAAATAAAACTGGATGTGGGAATTAGAGGTATTTCCCTACTGAGTGTTCCTGGTAAGATTTATGCAAGTATACTTAAGAAACGGTTGAGAAGAATTGTGGAAGAGAAGCTTGGTGAAGAACAAGCTGGATTCAGGCCAAATAGAGGCTGTCAGGATCAGCTTTTCACTTTACGACAGATAGTTGAGAAATCATGGGAATATAACAAAGATCTGTATTTAAGTTTTGTAGATCTGGAAAAGGCATATGACAAGGTGCCAAGAGAGAAGCTATTCAATACGTTACAGTTATATGGTGTCAATGGGGCATTATATCAAGCAATACTTAGTACTTATTTGAGTTGTAAGTCAGCAGTTAGAATTGAAGGAAGTACAGGAAGATGGTTTAATGTTAAATCTGGTCAGAGACAAGGATGTACATTATCTATGTGGATCACATTATGAAGGAAAGTGGTATTTATCCTGATATCAAAATTGGAGATGTTAATGTCAGCTCTTTGCTTTATGCAGATGATGTTATACTTCTAAATAAATCTGCTACAAGTCTGCAAGATTCCCTGACTAAATTGAATAACTGTTGTAATAGATATGATATGAAGGTCAACAATAAAAAAACAAAGACAATGAAAATAGGCAGAATCGTTGAAAATGTCAACTTTGATGTGAATTGAGAACCTGTGGAACAAGTAAAACATTTCAGCTACTATTTCAGGCACGATTTTTAATGAAGATGGTAAATTAAATATGGAAATAGACAACAGAATCAACAAAGCTGGTATGGTAGGAAGTCAATTGAATAAATTCATATGGAATAAGAGAGAAATTGGTCGGCACACTAAATTAGCAGTATTCAAGTCAGTGTTCAAACCAGTTTTAACTTATGGATCTTAGAGCTGGGTTAGTAAAACACTTGACCAAAGACTAGAGACTGCAGATAAGAGAGTCCTGTGAAAGAGTAGAGGTTTGATCAGATGGCATCAATGGCAATATCATATTAAAAACAAGGATATTAGGAAATAACTTGACATTGTCAGCATCCAGGAATGCATTAGCAGAGTTAATCTCAGGTGGTATGGTCACTTAAACAGAATGGGCGAGGAAAGATTAGCAAAACAAGTGTTCTCTGCCAGGTTGGCAGGAAAACGACCCAGAGGATGACCAAGATATAGGTGGATTGATATGGTGCAAAGTGCCTTAGACGATAGAAATATAAGATCTGATAATGTTGGAGTCTCGAGAAGTAACAGACTGGTTTGGAGGAAAATTGGAAATAGAAAGTTAGTAATGATGTAAATTTTTCATGTAGTACTATCATATCCTGTACACTCCTGGAGGATACATGGCAGGAATTTGATGATGATAAATTTAAAGTACATTAAAAAAAAAAAAAAAAAGTAACGGGTGCACAACTTAAAATCTCATTGGGGTGCCAGAACCCCCTAGAGTAAGATAGTTATTATGCGAATAAAGTACACGTGAGCTGCTTGCAATTGAGTCTTCAGATTCTATGGAGATGACTGCATTATATTAATATCAGAGAATTATTGACAAGTACTTGCTTTATTGAAAATAATTGATAAGATAAGCATTACTCTTATTGTGAAGTTAAAAGTTGTTTATAATTACTTTTATCATGAACGAAAATGTTATTTGAACATGTTAGTACTGTAAGTCCTCATTCACAGATTCAAGTTACATGAATTCATAGCATATCTATGAATTCATGTGATGGTATTTAGATGGTGTTGTTAGTCTTAAGTTGCAACACTATCTATCAAATAGCACTTTGTGAACATAATAGATGACTAAAACATAGAGCTGAACAGCTTCATTTTGGCATAGGTAATATATTAAAATGATGAATATAATGGATTCAGCCATATTTTATAGCCAAATGTAGAAAGAAACAAAAAAATTTGGAAAATTTAATTGCAAAGCTTATAACTTTCGGCATAAGTAGTGCAAACCTTGGTTTGTACTATTTAAAATGCACAAGATAACTCCAAAAGTTATATTCTCATAAGCTCTCTGATAAATTAAAAAATTTTTTTTTTAAGTTTATTCACAATGATAAGAAGTGGTACATTATAACTATGGGGACTTAAAGTGGAAATTATTAAATGACACGGAAAGGTCATAAGTTTGTAGTTTGTAGTCATTACTTGTTTTTAAGAAATGAATGAGTCAGCTATTGGAATTATTATAAAAAAAAAGATGCATTATGCAGCACATGAACAGTTCAGCCAATGCAGTCCACAATCACTTCCAAGAAAAGAGGCACATTAATAAAAAAAAAAATGAAAAATTATTTGTGATTTTGATTGAAGATGTGTAATAACAAATGCCAATAACATTTATGCTTATACAAGAGGAAATCCAAGATGTTGTTGTATGCTATAAACTGATTTCTGATGAAATAAAAAAAAATGCAGTATTTTTTTTCCCTTACATTTACGTATGCTTTTTTATTTATGTATTCGATAGGATACTGAATAAACTTTTTTCTTGAAGAACCCATTGTAGCTTTAATTATCCTTTGATACAAACATATTTGTTAAAAATGCATCACATTTAAACACTATCCGATTTACGCAGATTTTCAACTTTCATGGAAACCTTTGGAATGAATTAATTGCATGACTTACTGTAATGTACTCAGCATTTATCATGTGTATACTTAAAGATTTTGAAATTAGAAAAATATATTCACCTCAGTGTGAAGTGGGTTCTCTTTTCTTTTTATTGTTTCTGTGATGTGATTTAAAATATAAACAAACTTTTTT
This sequence comes from Typopeltis vanoorti, assembly GCF_054136105.1. Taxonomy (NCBI): domain Eukaryota; kingdom Metazoa; phylum Arthropoda; class Arachnida; order Uropygi; family Thelyphonidae; genus Typopeltis; species Typopeltis vanoorti. The sequence goes on from NC_143570.1 coordinate 29,468,232, forward strand.
AAATGGAGACCTGAACTTCATAATATTGAAATTTATATAATTTAGTTTTATATCAAAATTATTTCTGTGATGCTTGTGTTATGAACATTCCTAAAATACATACTGCATCAGTGACAGTTTTACTTAGAAATCCTGATGATTTTTTTTACTTTATAGGTTGTTTCCTGTTCTGGGGATGGAGCCATTATCTATACAGATTTGACCCGTCCAGAAACAAGCCTTAGTAATATCTTTAAATGTCATTGTGGAACTGCATATGAAGTATTATCTGTACCCCATGATCCACACACATTTTTATCTTGTGGAGAAGATGGCACTGTTCGGTGGTTTGATCTGAGGATAAAGAGCAGTTGTTCTGTGGAGGACTGTAAAGAGGTTTCTCTTCTTTCTTTATAAGTACCATTTAATGTGATGATGATGTTTTTGTTTGTTTGTTGTTGTTGTGACAGTAATAACACTGATTAGTATTGCATAAAATTTATTTTGTAAAGGCAAAATAGCTATTTCATTATTGTATTTGTTGTATGATTTACAGATTCCATTCTGATTATAAACTTATTTATAAACTTCTTGTTTAAATGTCACATGAAGTCTGTCTTCAGGAGGAAGAATTAATGAATTACTTTAATTCCTGAATGAAGTTAACTATAAGTGAATATGAGGTTATTTTTTTCAAATGTTGGCAAAGATAGTAAAGTCTTGATGAGTAATATCAAATAGCTGGAGTCATAAAATATTAATGGTGGAAAGTTAAAGATTGGAATTTAGTGTCTTAAATTTTCTTTATCTTAACATGCTGACACATCAGTAGGGTAGAGCTTAATAAGATTCTGAATTTTTTACTGCAAAGTTGATATATTTCAACTTTGAATAAATAAGTAAATCCTTTTGATAGGGCATCTCTAAAAAAGGGCTTAATAAGGGAGCTAGAGCTCTGAATTCTTTTCCCATGAATTGTCTGAGTTCAGTTAGAGCAGCAAAGTAACTGTTATGGGACTTCATTTATGTGGATAAAGACTGAAAAGAGGAAAGGGTGCACATTAGGATGGAAATGGAATTTATTTCCATTTCAGGTAATTAAACTAAAAGATAATTATCTGAAATAGCATGTGATGCAGGTGGACCTGGTTTGAGAGTGCTGAAACTGGTAATAACATCAGAAGATATATCTATAACCAAAATAGACATTTTTTTCTCTAGGGAATTTTCACTTAAGGGTTTTATATATATATATATGGAACTCCAGAACCAGTGATTATGTCGGAACATCAAGGGCTGTTAGTAGTACATGAAAAATAGTCAGAGGGGTGTTTGAAGGGAAAAAAAAAGAACATCTTAGAGTACACGAGAACATCTAGAAGATAAGCCATGTGGATAGAGGAAAATAGCTGAGCAGGCAAAAGGGAACTAAAACATTTTTTTGCAATAATAAGAAGAAAATGATTATTGAAGGATAACTTGAGTGAATGCTGATCATAAGAAGATGACAGAAGTATTAGAAATAGACTAGTTTTTGAGTGATCAATTTCAAGGGTATAACATCCATGCAGAGATTTGCAGGGACCAGGGACTAGTAGAAGGAGATGAACTGGATAAATTTAGCATGTTACAAGATATCATTGTTAATACAGCCATGGGATTGGATGGGATAATGGCGTGTGTGTGTACGTACGCATGTGCTATAAAAATGTATAAAAAAATGGGCATTTCTTCTGACAAAACTGTTTCATTTAAATTTCATCTCTGGCAAAATTCAGAAGGAATGGAAAGGGAAAAGATGGGTCATTTATATAAAAGAGGCTTCAAGACAAGCAGCAAATTTCAGACTAGATAGGATCTCAGGAGTGGTGAATAAATGGTTGAAAACATTTGTTAAGAGTATAATTCAGAAATGGGTAGAGATAGTCTGTTGGAAGGTATGATGACTTTATGAAGGATAGGTTCTGTCTTATTAAGTTACTCATTTTTTACAATCAAGTGATATTTGAGTTAGATAAAGGAAATGGCTACATGATAATATTGCTGAATTCTCAATGTCATTTGATAGGATTACCTTGATGGACCTATGGTTTCAGTCAGGATTTCTCCATGACTGCAGGTCGTGAAGAGTCCAGCTATTCCTGTCTTGTGCCTTTCTTCTCCATTTTCTTCCAATTTTCTTAATCATTGGGTCTTCCCACCTTAAGGCTGGTCTTCCAGGTTTCCTTTTGGTATCTCTCAGATACCAGTTTATAACTCTGACTGTCCATCTGTTGTCTCTCATTTTGGTGAGATGTCCTGCCCATCTTCTTTTGCTGTTGTAGATTGTTTTTATTATATCTGTGAGTCCAGACTTCTTGATTTCCGTGTATCTTATGTGGTCTATTTTGTTTATATTGCATATTCTTCTTTCAATTGCACGTTGAGTTGTTATTATGCTTCGTTCTTCTTTTAAAGTTGTGTTCCATGTTTCACTGCCACAAGTTAATGCTGGTAAGATGTGACTATTGAAAATATGGCTCTTATGTCTATATCTATGTTTTGGTTGGTAATTGTTGATTTTATTTTGTTGAAGGCTATCCATCATTTGATATATCATTATTCATTTTTATGGACTGGCCAAGGTAGATGTATTCTTCAACTTTTTCGATGGTGTGAGATTCTAGAGTGATTGTATGATCTTTACAGTATTTGTTTTTCATCCATCTTGTTTTGTCAGGGTGTATTTCCAATCCAATTTTTCCAATTTGATAGGATACTACATGGAAACTGTTATATACATTTGAGCAAATGGGAATGGATAAGAGAGTGGCTGGCAGATATTTGTTAGTAGTATATGATTGGAGTAGAATATAGGAGAATATGGTCAAATTTTTAATGGAACTTGTGCCATTATAACGTGTATTCACAAGCATATACTAATTTTATTACTGCAGATATTTCAGCCAGAAACTAACTGGTCATCAGCATAATCACAAGGTGAAGCTACAACAAAGAATGTTAATCCTATTTACTGAGCTGAGTTACATGCCAGGTGTTACCTAGTGGGTGGTTACAATAAAATAACATTACAATTAAGGCCCAAATTTAAAATTATCATCATCAAATTCCTGCCACGTACCCTCAAGGGGCATACAGGATATGATAGTACTACATGAAAAATTTACATTATTACTGACTTCCTATCTACAATTTTCCTCCAAGTCAGTCTGTTACTTGTCAAGACTCTAACATTATCAGATCTTATATTTCTGTCGTCTAAGGCAGGGGCCGACAAATGTGCATTTTTAGCAGCCTTTTATGCAACCTTTTATGGGCAGCCAAACGTGCATTTTTGGCTGCTCATAAAAGGTTGACCATACATGGCATGTGGCCCATATGATGAATTATTTAAATAATACATTTTATAATATGAATAATAAATTAAAAATAATTTTATACCTATACTACTTTATATCGCGGTGCAACTTAGTGCGAGTCAACCTTGTGAGTCATCATGAATCACGACAACCGAGATTTTGGCGCACATTAAAGAACGCATTGTCGTTAGAAAATATCCAACAATTTTATCAATGCTTGCCTAAAAATACAGGGAGACACATTGTGATGCATAATCTATATTACTTTGTTTTTACATAATAATAATTTTTCATTGAGTTTCATTTTCACGCTTGTGTCATATCTCATACTTTAAATATTTCTGTGTTTTTTAAGACTGATATAAGAAAAATTGATAACTCAATTATTTTTTTCGCTTAATTAAATGCTTATGGCCTGATTATTAATTTAAAAAAAAATGAATGTGGCCGATGAGTCTGAAAATGTTGCCAACCGCTGGTTTAAGGCACTGTGTACCATATCAATCCAACTATATCTTGGTCTTCCTCTGGGTAGTTCTCCTGCCAACCTCACGGAGAACACCTGTTTTGCCAATCCTTCCCTGCCCATTCTGTTTAAGTGACCATACCACCTGAGATTAGCTCTGCTAATGCATTCCGGAATGCTGACAATGTCAAGTTATTTCCTAATATCCTCGTTTTTTATATGATATTGGCATTGATGCCATCTGATCATGCCTCTAATCTTTCTCAGGACTCTCATATCTGCTGTCTCTAGTCTTTCGTCAAGTGTTTTACTTCTGACCCAGCTCTCAGATCCATAAGTTAAAACTGATTTGAACACTGTCTTGTATATAGCTAATTTATTGTTCTGACTAATTTCTCTCTTATTCCATATGACTACCAGCCTTGTTGAGTCTGTTGTCTATTTCCATATTTAATTTACCATCTTCACTCAAAATCGTGCCTAAGTAGCTGAAATGTTTTACTTGTTCCACAGGTTCTCTGTTCACAGTGCAATTGACATTTTCAATGATTCTGCCTATTTTCATTGTCTTTGTCTTTTTATTGTTGACCTTCATACCATATCTATTACAACATATTCTATTTACTCAGGGAATCTTGTAGACTTGTAGTGGATTTATTTAGAAGCATAACATCGTCCGCATAAAGCAAAGACTTGACATCGGGGTGCTTAAGGGTCAAAACTGTATAACTGAGAGGAGACCTCCACATAGACTTTAAAGGAATGCAGACAACCAACCAGGGCTTCTGACCTAATGTCCATTCCTAACTTTCTCGTGGTGCACCCTGTTGGGTATCTACGTGGATACTGAACGAACGAGGATGGGCTGGCAATTTGAGATTTAGCCGACCAAATTGTATTCTTATTGGTTAAACCAAAATAAAAAATGATGGTACGACATGATAAAATTTCATGCCGGCTGGGGCGTTGCCCAGTTAAACGAGGCCGCCGTTGTTTTCGCCAGGGAACCAGGGCGAGCAGCAAAAAGTCAGCTACTGGAACAAATCTGAGAGCACACCCCAACTCAACATCACCAGAGTTAAAGATCGGTACTATCAACATAAGAAGCCTGAATGGCAAAGAAATGATGCTAGCTGAGGAATTAGATAAGTACCAGATCAACATAATAGGGGTGACTGAAACAAAATAGACAAAAACTGGTGAGATCTTTCTGAGCAATAAATACAAAATGTTATATTCAGGCAATGACAATCAAGGAAAAGAAGGAGTACCCATAGTATTCAACACAAAATATGAGGCTAATCTTCTTGAATGGCAGTCAGTTTCAAGTAGAGTAATGTGGGCAAATATAAGAATGGGGAACTGGACAATGAGACTTATTTGTGCCTATGGTCCCATAGAAGGTAAGGTACAAGTGGAGGAATTTTTTGATGCTTTAGAAAAAGCATCTGACACAATAAAAAAGGAAAAGTTGGTCCTTGTTGGGGATCTAAATAGCAGAGTAGGAAATGATTGTGAGACATACAAAAATATTTTTGGAAAATTTGGAGAAAAGAGCAAAGCTAATAATAATGGCAAATACCTGTTGGATTTCTGCTCAGGACATGGACTAGTTATTACTAACATCATGTTCCAACATAAAAATGTGCACAAATTCACATGGAGAGAAGAGGCAAGGAATTAGAAAAGTCTCATTGACTATGTTATTGTTGATAGTGATGTTTTCTCCGTGTTGCAGGACACCAGAGTGTACAGAGGATTTAAAATTGGAAGTGATCACTATTTAGTCTTGGGCAGGATAAAATTGAATTTCATATTGAAAAGAATATCATGTAAGAAAGTTTTAAAGCGAATAAAAGTTGAGCAACTCTCAGATGTGAACTGTAGACTAAAATACACAAAGATTATTGAAGAATAAATGAAAGAGTTTGAGAACAGGAATCAAACCTTGGAGATTCAGTGGCAAGCCGTGAAGAAAACATTGATTGATTCTGCCAGAGAGGCATGTGGTGAGGTTGGCTGCAAGGATAAAAAAATCAGAACTCCCTGGTGGACACAGGAAATTAAAGAGGCAGTGAAGGAAAAGAAGAAAGCATATCAAAAGTTCCTGTCAAATAAGTCAGCTTGTGCTCCTAGAGAATACAGAGACAAATGCAAGAATTCTAAACCCTGTGTAAAACTAGCTAAACAAAACATGGGAGGACTTTGGCAAGAATATAGAAAATAAATATCAAGAAGGTGGCAAAATATTCTGGACGTTGTTGAAGAAGCTTAGGAATGGAGGAAAGAGTGCTGTAAAAGGAGTTAGAGATGATAAAGGTGACATGAAAATGTGAGAAAAAGATATCCTTGAAGTATGGAGTAATTACTTCGAAAAATTGCTAAATGAAACAAGCAGTGATAGCACAGTGGTAAAAAACACTCAACAGGCATACAGTCAGGAATACATATCCATACTTGAAGTAGAAAAAGCAATCAAAAGCCTGAAATGTGGAAAGACAGCAGGGGTAATGATATTCAACCAGAAATGCTGAAGTATGGTGGTATAAGAGTCTTATAGTGGCTGCACTGCATAGTTCAGAAAGCCTGGACAGAGGGACAAATTCCCGATGATTGGAGTAGAGCTCTCATAGTACCCATATATAAAAAGGGAAATAAAACTGAATGTGAGAATTACAGAGGTATTTCCCTACTGAGTGTTCCTGGCAAGATCTATGCAAGTATACTTGAGAAACGGTTGAGAAGAATTGTGGAAGAAAAGCTTTGTGAAGAACAAGCTGGATTGAGGCCAAATAGAGGCTGTCAGGATCAGATCTTCAATTTACGACAAATAGTCAAGAAAGCATGGGAATATAACAAAGATCTGTATTTAAGTTTTGTCGATTTGGAAAACGCATATGACAAGGTGGTAAGAGAGAAGCTATTCAATACGCTTCAGTTATATGGTGTCAATGGGGCATTATATCAAGCAATTCTTAGTCTTTATTTGAGTTGTAAGTCAGCAATTAGAATTGAAGGAAGTACAGGAAGATGGCTTAATGTTAAATCTGGTGAGAGACAAGGATGTACATTATCTATGTGGATCACATTATGAAGGAAAGTGGTATTAAACCTGATATCAAAATTGGAGATGTTAATATCAGCTCTTTGCTTTATGTGAATGATGTTATACTTCTAAATAAATCCGCTACAAGTCTGCAAGAATCTCTGACTAAATTGAATAGCTGTTGTAATAGATATGGTATGAAGGTCAGCAATAAAAAGACAAAGACAATGAAAATAGGTAGAATCGTTGAAAATGTCAACTTCGATGTGAATGGAGAACCTGTGGAACAAGTAAAACATTTCAGCTGCTATTTCAGGCACGATTTTTAATGAAGATGGTAAATTAAATATGGAAATAGACAACAGAATCAGCAAAGCTGGTATGGTAGGAAGTCAACTGAATAAATTCATATGGAATAAAAGAGAAATTAGTCAGAATACTAAATTAGCTGTATGCAAGACAGTTTCAAACCAGTTTTAACTTATGGATCTGAGAGCTGGGTCAGAAGTAAAACACTTGACCAAAGACTAGAGACTGCAGATATGAGAGTCCTGAGAAAGATTATAGGCATGAACAGATGGCATCAATGACAATATCATGTTAAAAACGAGGATATTAGGAAAGAACTTGACATTGTCAACATCCAGGAATGCATTAGCAGAGCTAATCTCAGGTGGTATGGTCACCTAAACAGAATGTATGAAGAAAGATTAGCAAAACAAGTGTTCTCTGCCAGGTTGGCAGCAAAACGACCCAGAGGAAGACCAAGATATAGGTGGATTGATATGGTACAAAGTGCCTTAGACTATAGAAATATAAGATCTGATAATGTTGGAATCTTGACAAGTAACAGACTAATTTGGAGGAAAATTGTAGATAGGAAGTTAGTAATGATGTAATTTTTTTCCCATGTAGTACTATCATATCCTGTACACCCCTTGAGGATACATGGCAGGAATTTGATGATGATGATGAATTTTGATATCATGTTTAATACCACTTTCCTTCATAGTGTGAACCATATAGATAATGAATAACAGAGGGGATAATGTACTTCCTTGTCTCACACCAGATTTAACATTAAACCATCTTCCTGTACTTTCTTCAATTCTAACTGTTGACTTACTTCTCAAATAGAGACTAAGTATTGCTTGATATAATGTCCCATTGACACTATATAACTGCAGCATATTGAATAGCTTCTCTCTTGGCACCTTGTCATATGCCTTTTCCAGATCTACAAAACTTAAATACAGATCTTTGTTATATTCCGATGAGTATTCAGCTATTTGTCGTAAAGTGAATATCTGATCCTGACAGCTTCTATTTGTCCCGAATCCAGCTTGTTCTTCGCCAAGCTTTTCTTCCACAATTCTTCTTAACTATTTCTCAAGGATGGTAGCTTGCTCCACCTTTGCTACGAGTTCTCCAGTGTTGTACTACCTTACCCCAGTCCTGAAGATATTTTCAGGTGCAAACTTTGTTTGCTCACACTTGGATAAAGGATTAAACTAAATTTATTATAATCTAACCAAGTGAAAAATAAACTTTCAACATCTTTCTCTAAATCCAGAGTAATTTAATAAAAAGGTGGCACACCGTTTGGCAACTCCTATAGGTAAAGATGACCTCGCTATTGCTTCTGCCTGGTATTTCCACCGGAGGAGAATTTCAATCGACCATGAGATGCAGTGATTGATTCATTCAATCCCCTTGGAGGGTAATGGATGGCAATGCTGTAGCCAATGAAGTTCTAACTGAGGCTTGGCTATTGCTGTTACCCTCCTGCCATGATCAGAGCTTTAATTTAATAGCTCAATAACACCTTATCCCTACACTGTCCTCTACAGATAACTGGGAATATGAAAAGCATTCTTGCTTCGCCCCTTTAAGCCAGTCTTTATAAGGACTATAAGGACTGGTATTTCCACCCAGAGGTGGAAATACCAACTCCCACTTAAGAGACCTCAATAAAGGTCGAAACTAGTCTGGGTAGTGGCCCTTCCTTTAATGCATAACATTATACATATCCACACAGAGATGTGTTTTGCATTATGGGAGATACTGGGATGGTAGCTTGCTCCACCTTTGCTATGAGTTGCTCGGTGTTGTACTACCTTACCCCAGCCCTGAAGATATTTTCAGCCACAAACTTTGTTTGCTCACACTTGGATAAAGGGTAAAATACTTGCATAAATCTTACCAGGAAAACTTAGTAGGGAAAAACAAGTATTAAATTACAAACCATTGTTAAAAAGAAAACCAGGATGTCCTCTAAAGAGATTCAACAATGACTTCTAAGTCCAAAACAGCCACTTTAGACCTAAATCCTTGAAAAGCGTGATGATGATGAGGATGATGAAGACGACCTTCTCTATCCGTTTTTATTATAGCATATGATGATATAATGGCCGTTAGGCCCCTTTTACGAGGAAGTATGACACCATCTCAACCCCCCCCCCCCCAAAAAAAAAAAAAAATTTTATCTATGCTCGGGACTGGCATAGCTGATGAATCAGGCCTATGGCTGGGGCTTAAGTATTCTTGACTGTAATCTGTGTGTGTTCACGTGGCCAGTTTGTCTACTTGTGGGAGGAAAAATCCCAGATAAACTGGGGAGAAAACCCTGCTGTCCACAGCCAAGATCGGCTAACTTGGCTATGTCTGAGAAAGATCGTTAAGCTCCTCATGTCGGCAATGAGAATCGAACCCAGGAAACTCCTTTCACAGGCATGTAGTTACGAAGTGCATAGCCACTTGGCTAACCGCGTGAATGCTCTATTCCTTAACACAATACGTATCATATTTCTCCTTAAACTTATTCACTGTTGTGGTCCTCACAACCACTCTCCAAGTAAAGAACCTAGTCTACATACCCTTACTAACCACACTCTTAGAAAACTTCCATGCTTGACCTCTTGTTTTCCCCCCACTCCCCCCCATGTACTGAAAAATTTCTTTTGTTTCAATATCATAGACTCCTCTTAGTGAATAAGTGTCTATGATATCGCATCTCCTCTACCTATCAGTTAAATTCTAAAACCCACACACCTTCAAGCTCTCCTCATAGGGAACATTCCAGAGACCTGTCACAAGCGTGGTCACTTATCTCTGAATCCTCTCCACCACCTCCTGATCCCCTGGAAATGCAAAAGTATGTGCACAGTAGTCAACCTGTGGCCAAATCATAGTTGTAAACAGCGATAATAACCTCCCTATCTTTACATGTCAACGTGTTCAACACCCAAATAATCCTTTGAGCTATTTTGCCAACTCTAGCAATGTGTCCTCTGAATTTCAAATCTCTATCCACCATCATCCCCAGATCCATAGCCTCATTAATCTTCTATAATCTAGTACCATCAATATGATATGAATATAATAAATAATTCAACTATATAGCATACTCACAGGGGCTGCAATAATAGTTTGTTGCAGTAGTTAATTTTTCTTTCTTATAGTATTCGTGCCTCTGGGCATTTGTTCAGGAACAGTCAGTGAGTTTGGTATTGTATGTGACTTAAATATCGTGTTTTTAGTATAGAGTTGACAGCAGTTATATATTATAAATAAATAAATTATAGAATTCACTATGTTGGAAATAAATATTTATTAAGAGCAATATTTTTGGTCTAGTTTCCGGACCATTTTCAGTGAGAATAGATAAAGAGACAAAATACGTTAGAATAACAATTGAAATTTGATATTAGCTGTTTAGTGGAAACAAAAGTGAAAAAGAAATAGAATGAAAGAAGAATTGGTAAAAGATGTGACAAGTGATTTGAGAATAGCAGTGTATGGGGATTCCATTGTTAGAGGATTGGTTAATGAGAGAATTCATAAGGTCTGTAATTCAGGAGGGAAAATAAGCAAGATAATTCATGCTTTGGATAAGGAGGAAACAAAATTAGTGGTGGTAGTGGTTGTGGGGACAAATGATTTAAGTAGACATAAGGAGAATGTAAGGGTGAATATCAGGAGGTTATTGAGGAGAGTGAGAGATAACAGTATAGTGGGAAAGGCTATCAGTGTGTTGCTGGCGTATGATGATGATAAGTTGAGATGAAGAGCCAGAATCATGAATGGTATGCTAGCAAAGCTGTGTGATGACAAGGGAGTACAGTTTGGAGTGAGTGAACTAGAGAAACTGTAACCAGATAGAAGTGCAGTTTGTGATGCAAGCGAGAGATCAGAAGTAAGAGGTGAAGTGAAACATCATGAGAGTGGTATTGAAGAGACAAAAGTGCTTGGCAATGGAAACAGTAGCAGTAGTAGTAGTGTAAGAGGGAATGCAAGAGGACCAGGAAATTAGGAGGAGCCGAGGTGGAAAGGGAGACATGGCATTGGAAGAGTGGATGTTGGAAGTAGTAGTGTATGTATGTATGTATGTATGGGAATGGTCAGCATAGAAATTGAATAGATTGGAATGTGAGTGGAGAAGTTGAGACTGAGTGGATATACAGGTGGTTCCTCGACATGCGTCATTTCGATTTTACGGTGGTAATCCCATAAATAATTTAAAAAATAAATTTCGACTTGAAGGAGCAACGTAAAATTCAAACGTCGCGGGTGAACTTGTTTGTGAACATGGCGGAAGAATACGCTGTTACGTGCCGTTTGCTTGGGAGAGGTGGCGTCGCTTGGGTCCCAGCATACACTCTTTGTTTACATCCGCTTTCTCACTTTTGTGTTTGTGTTTTTTTGTGACTTTTTACCATTCAATATGGCTCCCAAACGTAAGGCAGACTTTTCCAATGGTAGTGTAGCGAAGAAAAGGAAAGCCATTACATTAGAAGTGAAATTAGACATTATTAAAAGTGCAAAAAAAGGGAGAAACGGCAACGAGCATCAACCGCACGTTGAACTTAAGTCGTACCACAGTCGGGACTATTATCAAGGATAAAGTTTGCATCCTTGAACACGTGAAAGGATTGGCGCCCATGAAATCGACTGTGATTACGAAAAAACGTAGTAGGCTCATGATCGAGATGGAAAGGCTTCTTGTTCTTTGGCTGGAAGACTAGCATCATCGCCGTATCCCAATTAGCCTCATGTTAATTCAAGAAAAGTAGACTTTAGGGTGTTTTATTTTAGGTAAGTAACTTAGGCTATGGTAATTCCGACTTGCATCGAAAATCGTCTTACGTCTGTCCGTAGGAATGGATCTCTGATGTAACCCAAGGACCCCTGTATATGGTGAGCGGAAAGGTGACTGGGCAAGGGCAAGTATGATGAGGAAATCACAACCTGATTTGTGATTTCCCCGTCACATATATAGTAGACTATAATAAATTTAGTTTAATCCTTTATCCAAGTGTGAGCAAACAAAGTTTGCACCTGAAAGTATCTTTAGGACTGGGGTAAGGTCGTACAACACCAGGCAACTCGTTGCAAAGGTGGAGCAAGCTAACAGGTGCAAACTTTGTTTGCTCACACTTGGATAAAGGATTAAACTAAATTTATTATAGTCTAACCAAGTGAAAAATAAACTTTCAACATAGGTAGAGATGACATTGCTAATGCTTCTGCCTGGTACACTTGGGCCTGGCTCCCACTGAAGAGACCTCAATAAAGGTCAAAACTAGTCTGGGTAGTGGCCCTTCCCTTAATGCATAACATTATGCATATCTGCAAGGAGATGTGTTTTGCATTATGGGAGATACTGAGATAGGAGTGATGTTAGCTTGCTCTACTTTTGCAACGAGTTGCCTGGTGTTGTACTACCTTACCCCAGTCCTGAAGATACTTTCAGGTGCAAACTTTGTTTGCTCACACTTGGATAAAGGATTAAACTAAATTTATTATAGTCTAACCAAGTGGAAAAATAAACTTTCAACAATAGGTTTTGGAATGAGAATGGTATGGCTTGCTACAAATTCACTTGGTATGTGTCCTGTTGAGAAAAAATAATGAAATTGTATAACTAGAATGGGAAGAATAAACCAGGCCTTGTGGTCAAGTTCTATCCCTAGACCATCAGGTCCTGGGGATTTTCTTGTTCGGCATTCGTTATAAGCTGTGATAACTTCAGATGCTGTAATGGGTCTGTCAAGCCCATCTTGGACATGAACAGGAAAGCCATTAATGTTCCAAGAGTTATAATTTCCCACAGTTCTATTGTCTTCAAACAGATTTTTGTAGTGTTTTAGGAAAGGAGTCAAGGTTGTCTTGAGTGGGGACATGTCTTCGCTATCAATGCAGATCTGAGTGATAGTACTTTCTTTGAGGAATTTAGTGAATTATCTATTGAAGAATGCAGCTGAAGGGCTATCTGATAAGTGCTGCTATATTCTTATTTTAAAATTTCTCTCTTCTACTTATTTCTGCCTTTCCACTTCTATCTCTATGTTAATGTTTCTATTGATGTTGCTACATTCTGTGCCATTGCATAGGTTTGCTATGAATCAACTTGAGCCAGACCCAGAAGTGATACCAAGGTTGAAGTAATGCAGAAGTCATATTTCCATATACAAGTAGCCAAAAGGTGTCACACCTTATCACTAAAATACTTTGGATTAGAGATAGATTTTGAAATGTTTCCCACCTGGTTATACTATAAATTAAAGGATTAAACCAAGAACATAATTTCGTGGCATCTCTAATTTATAGTATAACCAAGTGGAAAAACTTTTCATATCTTTTCCTTGGTCATCCCTAACATCTATATCCTTCAACTGGAGGATATAAGTTAGTATTGGAGTATTATTTTGGATAGTCTTGAACTGTCCATTCTTTTGATATGTTCAATCCAATTTTGGTATTCATATACTTTGTCCAATACTGAATCTGTTTTTAGTTCTTTATGCATTTCTGTGCTTCTTTTTTTGTCTCAAATAGTATAGCTTGCTGTTCTCTGCAGGAATTTAATTTTTTCAGTTTCTATTCTTTTTTCTTCTGCAGTTTATGGTTCATAGTTCACTTCCATGCAATAGAGATTCTCAGTAGTTATTCTCAACTTCCAAAGTAAATGATATTGAAACAGATATGTTGTTCAGATGGGATACTATAGACTGTAACTCAGACATGAAGAAGGTGCAAGGATGTTATGTAACATATCTGATCCATTCAAATAACTTCAGTGCTGTTATATAATTTTCCATATGTTCAGTTTATTCCATGAACAAATTAGTTAAAATGGTGGATGGAATGAGTTATGAGAATCCTATAACTAAACTAAAGACTAATAGACATTTCAGTGTTTTTCTCTGTTTTTTATTTATTTATTATTATTTTTATTATATATAAATAACTTGTTGTTTTGCCATAGAATATTTCCATTCCACTTAACTCTTCCATGTTTCAACATTTAAGGAGGTATCTCATCTTATTGATATCACTGTTTCGTTTCTTTTTTTTTTTTTTTAATCTGTTCATGCAATGCCATTACCACATTTCAAAGGCTGAAATGTGGCATCTTTTACCCTGCCACATGCGGCAGAGCATATCTGGTGTGACTTTAACAGTGGGCAGCAATTCTGGAACACAGCTTATCCAAACCAGCTGGTAGTGGTACAAACATTGAATCTTTCACAAAGCCCAACAAGAAAAAAATTTAGCTGTGTAGGTCGGGGGAACCTGGTGGCCATGCTACAGGCACCCTTCTGCCTGAGAAATGGGTGTCGAGGTATGACCTTATGTTTGTCAGGGTAATGAGGAGGTGCTCTGTCTTGCTGGAAATGTAAGTGTCCATCATGGTCATTGTCATCTAATTGTGGTATTAGGTACCCTTGTAGCATGTCCAGATACACACCACAAATAACGGTACACTCTGAAAAAAAGAAGAGTCCATACACTTTCTTCTGGTGCAAACACTAGCCTTTGGGATGCTGCAAACATATTCTACAATGCTATGTGGATTTTCGCTTCCCAAAATTCTGCAGTTGAGTGTCTACTTGCCCATTTGCATGAAAAGTGCACTCGTCACTGAAAACGAGCGTGATGCACAGAACAGCCTGTTTCCACAAAATTCTTGAGTCACATTTAGATCGTGTGGCTACTAGGAAGTTCTTTGCCATATTGCATGTGGAAATTCCTCAGAACTTGTGTTGCAGACTTAGTTACTTAAACCAAAACACACAGCGTGTGCTCTCTCTCCTCTCTCTCTCTTCATCATCGAAAGTCGTCATTTTAAAATGTGTGACACATCAAGCCACCTAGTGTTTTCATTTGATAATAAAGTTGCACAACCAAAAATTGATGTCTTTCACCACATTATCACACTTACTCAGCTTTTATATGTCTTCCGAGTTTATTCTCTGTTCTCCTGTAAAGTTGTATACACCCTGTATATATATGTATATGTGCGTGTGTGTTTATGAGTGATATGCTTAGTGGTTAGGACTTGACACTGTGCTTGATTTGATATTAAAAAAAATATTTATTTTGTTTGCTTACCTTTCAGGATATTCTTGTTAACTGCTGGTGTGCATCAACATCTCTGACTATAAGTCCTTATTCTCCTTATTATCTTGGAGTTGGCTGTGCAGATGGCTCTGTTCGGATATTTGATCGTAGATTACTAGGAACAAAAGCAACAGGCAATTTAAATATTATTTGTTTTGTTAGGCTAAATTTTTAATGCAGTTTTTAAAAATATTGCTTTTAATCATGTAATATTAAATAATCATGCAGTATTTCCGATTGATTTACATGTATATGAAGGTGATCTGAAAAGTTCTCAGCCTCGACCATACATGGCAACACTATCGGCAAGTTTTTTTTTTTTCTAAGTTGGTACATCTGTCATAAGCATTCATGTGAAATTGCAAGTCATTCTATCAAGTAGTTTGTTTTATACAGCTGTCTGAAGCAAGTATTGTGTGTATCCCTTGAAATGGATAAAATTGAGTATCGTGCGGTTATAGAATTCTTTGTAAAAGAAGGTTTAACGGCAAAAGAAATTCATTCGAAGTTCATAAAAGTTTATGGGCACTCTTCCCATTTGTTTCCAACAATTAAGAAATGGGCTGCTGAGTTTAAACATGGCTGTACTATCCTTGAAGGTGATCCATGTGAAGGATGTCCAGAAAGTGTAACAACACCAGAAATCAATGATCAAGTGCGATATGGTATTGGATGACTCATGAGTCAAATGTGTGAAATTGCTGAGATTATAGGCATTTCAAAAGAATGGGTAAGATATATTTTGCATGAAGAATTGCAAATGAAAAAGCTTTGCACAAGATGGGTGCCACGCTTGCTCACAGCAGATCAAAACTCACTCGCATGAAAATCTCTGAACAGTGCTTGGAGCATTTTAACAAGAATAAAACTGATTTTGTGCGTCGATTTATTACTATGGATGAGACTAGGATTTACCATTACACACCAGAATCCAAACAGTGAGAGGAAGCTGGTTGTTCAGTGCCAAAGACGACAAAGTCATTTCCTTCAGCAGGAAAGGTCATGGCATCGGTGTTTTGGGATGCTAAAGGCATTTTGTTTATTAATTATCTTGAAAAGAGTAAAACTGGGGAATATTATTCCGATCTTTTAACGACTAGACAAAAAAATTCACAAGAAAAGACCCAGTTTGCAGAAGAAAAAAAATCATCTTTCATCAGGACAATGCACCTGCTCACAAAGGTGTTTTGGCAATGGGAAAATTAAGGATCCTTCACTGTGAATTGTTGGAACATCCACCCTATTCCCCAGATTTGGCTCCCTCTGACTTCTCTCTCTGAAAACTAACACTCTTCCTCGCTGGTCAGTGTTTTTCTTTGAATCAAGAGGTGATTGCAGCTGTAGAGGGGTATTTTGCAGATCTTACTGAGACCCACTGCAGGGACGGATAATGGTGCTGGAGCATCGCTGGAATAAATGTATTAGTCTTAAGGGAGATGATTATGTTGAAAAATAAAAA
Organism: Typopeltis vanoorti; assembly: GCF_054136105.1. Taxonomy (NCBI): domain Eukaryota; kingdom Metazoa; phylum Arthropoda; class Arachnida; order Uropygi; family Thelyphonidae; genus Typopeltis; species Typopeltis vanoorti. The sequence goes on from NC_143570.1 coordinate 29,484,944, forward strand.
TAAGTTTGAAATTATAAATTTGTTTTTTCATTGTTAGGCTGAGAATTTTTTAGATCACCCTTGTAAGACTACAAGTAAATTTGTTTTATTTATTTTTATTTTTTTGTTAAAATGAAGTCAATAACAACTTAGGAGAGGTAATGTAGTTATGAGTTGTTCTAAATGTGATTGTGAATTTGTTGAATTCTGACAGATACCATGAGTTAACACATATAACTGATGAGTTAACTGAAACATTAGTTTGTCTTTGAGGGAAGTAATTATCAAGCCATATTCCCAGAGTCTGGAGGATCAATAATGTGGGAGTTAAATGGATGTTATATATCCATTTAAACTCCTAAGTTCTTTTGCTGTATATAGCACTTGCTAACCATGCTGAGCAAATTCCATGTATATAGCAATTTGCTGACGGAGAAGGATTATGAGAGAATAATTAATATTGAATAATAGGAAAGTGATAGTAGCATAAGAAATGATTCAATTACTGAGTGAGTTTTTTCATGATGTATTATACAGATAGTGATAATATGGTGACTGGGTAATGGGAACAAATGTGTGAATAGAGGAGGAAAGATTGAACTAGTAGAGTTCAGGATATTCTGTATTGTGAAACAGTGGTGAGATTAGATGGGATATCAGCATATGTAGTGGCATATTCTGATACTCAACTGGCATCCAAGAATAAAAAAAAAAACAAGGAAAATCACCTACAAGATATAAAGATCCACTAGTGAAATCTATGGGTATAACATGGAAGAGAGAGGCTCAAGATCGAGATCATTGGAGGCATTTTTGTGACCTGCACTCATGGAGAAATCTTGAGTGAAACACAGATCCATCAAAGTAATCAGCATATGTATTAAGATAATCAAGATTAAAAAAAAAATGGGATGCTTAAGGGTCAAAGCTGTATAACTGAGAGGAGACCTCCACATAGCCTTTAAAGGAATGCATAGAAACTGATCAGGGCTTCTGACCTAATGTTCAATCCTCACCTTCTCGTAGTGCACCCTGTTAGGTATGTACCTGGATACTGAACGAACGAGGATGGGTTGGCAATTTGGGATTTAACCGACCAAATTGTATTCTTATTGGCTTAAACCAAAATAAAAATAAAAAAAATTGATGGTACATGACAGAATTTCATGATGGCTGGGCCATCGCCCGGATAAACAAGGCCCCTGTTGTTTTTGCCAGTGAACTAGGGCAAACAGCGAAAAGTCAGCTACTGGAACAAATCTGAAAACAAACCCCAACTCAACATCACCAGAGTTAAAGATCGGTACTATCAACATAAGAAGCCTGAATGGCAAAGAAATGATGCTAGCTGTGGAATTAGATAAGTACCAGATCAACATAATAGGGGTGACTGAAACAAAATAGACAAAAACTGGTGAGATCTTTCTGAGCAATAAATACAAAATGTTATATTCAGGCAGTCACAATCAAGGAAATGGAGTAGCCATATTATTCAACACTAAATATGAGGCTAATCTTCTTGAATGGCAGGCAGTCTCAAGTAGAGTGATGTGCAGAATGGGGAACTGGACAATGAGACTTATTTGTGCCTATGGTCCCACAGAAGGTTCTACTAAGGTAGAAGTGGAGGATTTTTTTTGAGGCTTTAGAGAAAGCAACTGACACAATGAAAAAGGAAAAGTTGGTCCTTGTTGGAGATCTAAATAGCAGAGTAGGAAATGATTGTCAGACATAAAAAATATATTGGGAAAATTTGGAGAAAAGAGCAAAGCTAATAATAATGGCAAATATTTGTTGGATTTCTGCTCAGGAACTGGACTGGTTATTACTAACACCATGTTCCAACATAAAAATGTATACAAATTCACATGGAGAGAAGAGGCAAGGAATAAGAAAAGTCTCATTGACTATGTTATTGTTGATAGTGATGTTTTTTCCCTGGTGCAGAACACTGGAGTGTACATAGGATTTGAAATTGGAAGTGATCACTATTTAGTCTTGAGCAGGATAAAATTGAATTTCATATTGAAAAGAATAACATGTAATAAAGTTTTAAAGCAAATAAAAGTTGAGCAGTTCTCAGATGTGAACTGTAGACTAAAATACACAAAGATTATTGAAGAAAAAATTAAAGAGTCTGAGAACAGGAACCAAACCTTGGAGATTCAGTGGCAAGCACTGAAGAAAACACTGATTGATTCAGCCAGAGAGGCATGTGGTGAGGTTGTCTGTAAGGATAGAAAAATCAGAACTCCATGGTGGACACTGGAAGTTAAAGAGGCAGTGAAGGAAAAGAAGAAAGCATATCAAAAGTTCCTGGCAAATAAGTCAGCTTGTGCTCTTAGAGAATACAGAGACAAATGTAAGAAAGCTAAACACTGTGTAAAACTAGCTAAACAAAAGTCATGAGAGGACTTTGGCAAGAACATAGAAAATAAATATCAAGAAGTGGCAAGATATTCTGGAGGTTGTTGAAGAAGCTCAGAAATGGAGGAAAGAGTGCTGTAAAAGGAATTAGAGATGATAAAGGTGACATGAAAACAGGAGAAAAAGATATCCTTGAAGTATGGAATAATTACTTTGAAAAATTGCTAAATGAAACAAGCAGTGATGACAGCGGTTTATGGAAAAGTCGCTCCCAGCATTTCGCCCCCTGTAGATAATGAGTAGGTTACAAAAATATAAATATAGTACAGTCAACTCTCGATAACTCTAATTTTTAATGAAGTCCCAGCCCCCTTAGTGGAGATTCAATGTTAAACTCTCTCGATTACTCGAACCGAACTTCCGATAACTTTTCTGAACAAATTTTTAAATTTATATTCGTTTGCAAATTGTCACGTAGCTTTTAAACTAATTTCTCCCCTTTTGTATATCTTCATGGTTCTCTTTCTATTGTGAAAGTATTAACTGGAACTGGTAATCTTTTCACAATAGAAAGAATACGTACTTGACCACAAGGGCGATAGTCATGTGGTTAGTGACAGACATGGGGGGGAGGAACAGTGGACAGCGCACGTTTGCTGTTTTCGCCGCCTCATTATCAGCGGTGCATCACGTGAACAAGCTGAGCGTGGCAGGCAGTGCAATATTTACATATTATTTTTGCATCTTGATTGATCTCGATTAATCCTGTGTGTACAATGGCAAAAAGTATTCCGTCAATAAGAGGCAAAAGAAAATTGGTAGATGATGACAACCACATTTACGTGTTTTCAAAGAGAACTGTAGATGAACAACATGGAATCTGGGTTTGTGAAAAACATTCCACCTGCAAAGGGCGTGTTTGGACAGAGGGTTTGGAACGCCCAGTTGTGAAAGTCATAACTAAACCTAACCATGCAGCTCAAGCTGCAAGGTCGGAAGCATTGCAATTAATTGGTCAAATATGGTAACATGCAACAACCACGAACGAATGACCACAACAAATTGTTGCATCAGTAATTGCAGAGACTCATGCCAATGTTGTGGCATTAGTAACCTAAAAAGGATTCACTTAAACGAACCATGTTCGATGCAACAATGGTACTCCTGCTTTACCAAGTAATCTCCTTGACCTAGTAATTCCACAAAATTATCAAGAAATTATTATCGATGGAAGCGTACAACAGTTTTTGATGTATGATTCTCAGGACAAACTGCTCCCGGGTTGCATGCTTATTTTTTCCACTAGTAACAATCTTCAGTTATTAGCACATAGCCAGGAGTGATTTTCTGATGCAACTTTTAGCACAGTACCCACACATTTCCAGCAGCTTTATACAATTCATGTGGTTCAATTCAGTGCAGTTATCCCAGTGGTCTATGCTCTTCTGCCAAACAAAACTCATGCCACATACATCAAGTTGCTTCAAGAAGTTAAAAATCTACAACTGGGTTTCCAACCCCAGCGACTTGCGACAGATTTCGAACAAAGTGCCATGCAAGCCTTCCAACAAGAATTTCCTAGTATTGTAAACACCGGTCGCTTTTTTCATCTTTCCCAAAGCATTTGGCGAAAGGTACAGAATGAAGGTTTAAAAGCCCGATACAAACAAGACTCTGAATTTGCTCGTTGGAGTCAAATGATTCCGGCATTGGCATTTATTCCTCCTGCTAACATTATTCAAGCATTTGAAGATTTAGTTGAAACTGATGACTTCCCCATTGAAGATATGGCGATTGCAAACTACTTCGTAGATACATATATTGGAAGAAGACAACGGAGAGGCCAGCAATTACCCATTTTTGCCATCGAATTGTAGAATGTTTACACACAAACACTGAATGATCAGCAACGTACCAACAACGATGTGGAGGGGTGGCACAAGGGATTTCAGGAAACTTGGTGCTACTTTATTCCCAAATATTTACCGATTCATTGATTCTTGAAAGAAACAACAAGGGCTGCACAATTTCGAAATTACACAACAAATTGCCAGTAATTCAGGCAATCAAGAAACAAGAAGTATGCTGCAGTTTCTGCTAGAATCAAAACAATAGTCCAAGATTTTCAAAATCGTAATGTAATTGATTACCTTAGAGGCATTGCATACAACTTCGAGTTTTAAACAATAATAATGTGCATTTATTCTATTAAAACAAAATAAATTAGAATTATTAAAAAATTAGGTGTATTATTTACATTTTTGTAGCTTACTCATTATCTATAGGGGGCGAAATGTGCCAGGGGCGACTTTTCCGGATACCAATGACAGCACAGTGGTAAAAAAAACACTGAGCAGGCATGCAGTCAGGAATACATATCCATACTTGAAGTAGAAAAAGCCATCAAAAGCCTGAAATGTGGAAAGGCAGCAGGAGTAGATGCTATTTGACCAGAAATGCTGAAGTATGAAGGTATAAAAGTCTTACATTGGCTGCACTGCATAGTTCAGAAACCCTGGACAGAGGGACGAATTCCAGATGATTGGAGTAGAACTCTCATAGTACCCATATATAAAAAGGGAAATAAAACTGAATGTGAGAATTACAGAGGTATTTCTCTACTGAGTGTTCCTGGTAAGGTTATATGCAAGTATACTTGAGAAATGGTTGAGGAGGATTGTGGAAGAGAAGCTTGGTGAAGAACAAGCTGGATTCAGGCCAAATAGAGGCTGTCAGGATCAGATTTTCAAATTCAACATTAAAAAGACAATGAAAATAGGCAGAAACATTGAAAATATCAACTGCATTGTGAATGTAGAACCTATAGAACAAGTAAAATATTTCAGCTACTTAGGCACGATTTTTAGTGAAGATGGTAAATTAAATATGGAAATAGATAGCAGAATCAACAAAATTGGTATGGTAGGTAGTCAACTGAATAAATATTTATGGAATAAGAGAGAAATTAGCCAAAACACTAAATTAGCTATACAAGACAGTATTCAAGCCAATTTTAACTTATGGATCTCAGAGCTGGGTCAGAAGTAAAACACTTGACCAAAGACTAGAGACTGTAGATATGAGAGTCCTGAGAAGGATTAGGGGCATGAACAGATGGCATCAATGGCAATATCATATTAAAAATGAGGATATTAGGAAAGAACTTGACATTGTCAGCATCCAGGAATGCATTAGCAGAGCTAATCTCAGGTGGTATGGTCACTTAAATAGAATGGGAAAGGAAAGATTAGCAAAACCAGTGTTCTATGCCAGGTTGGCAGGAAAAAGACCCAGAGGAAGACCAAGATATAGGTGGATTGATACAGTAAAAAGTGCCTTAGAAGATAGAAATATAAGCTCCGATAATGTTGAAGTCTTGACAGGTAACAGACTGATTTGTTGGAAAATTGTAGATGGGAAGTTAGTAATGATGTAATTTTTCATGTAGTACTATCATATCCTGTACCCCCTGAGGGTATATATCAGGAATTTGATGTTGATGATGTATTAAGATTATTATTATTAACACCAGACCTCCACGGAGTCCGAAGCCTCATCATGGGAATCAAACTATGCTGAACTCATTTAATGTATTCATGTTCATCACAAGGTCAGGCAAAGCATTCCACTGACTAACCACTTTCCATGCAAAGAACCGTGTCCATATGCTCCTGCTTACCTCCCTTTGTTCTACTCCCTTCCTCAGTCTATGAAAAATTTCTTCTACATTAACCTGGTAACAACTCTTTATCAACTTAAAAGTCTCAGTCTTATACCTCTCTCTTCCTCAGTCATTCTTCTCTGGTTTTAGTGAGCCTTGTCTGGACCCTTTCCATCATATTCTCATCGCAATGAAAACCAAGGGACCATATCTGTGCACATTAATCCTTAAGGCCTGATCAAATCCTTATACAATGGAACCAGAACCTCTTTATTTCTATAGTTAAGGTCCTCTACATCATTGACATAATCTGATGTGATGTCTTCACATTTTGTGCAGTGTAACCTTTGAATTTTAGATTCTTGCCCACTAATGAAGAGTGTCTTATCTCCTCAACTTCCTCCAAAATTTCCTCGTCAGGTGTATACTTTGCATCCCATTGTTGCTTGTCAAATTTCAGAACTTTACACACTTGGCAACATTGAATTGATAGCTTCATAGTGTTGCCCACTGACACAGTCTATTCAAGTCCTCCTATAAGGCCACATCTGCTTGATTCCTCATTACTACTCCTCAACTTTGCATCATCTGCAAACAGTTAAACCTATCCCAATATAATTAACATATCTGATTTAATAAATAACAGGGGTGTCAAAACTGACCCTTGCAGCACACCACTAGTGAGTTTCCTCTTTTGAGATATTGTCCTCGCATACACAACTTGCTGATACCTATTAAATAGCCATTGATCTATCCAGCTCACTAGTCTGTCATCCAATCCCATCTGCTGCGGTTTAGTGACCAGTTTGTGGTATAGCAGTCTGTCAAAAGCCTTGCAAAATCTAAGTATAATACTGCATCTCCCTTGTCCAATACATTTGTCACCTTGTTATCATACATAAGTAAGTTTGTAAAACATGGCTTCCCTTTAACAAACCCATGCAGACAAGCATGAAGAATAGCACTGTTCTCAACTCACTTTTGTATCTTCTATCTCTCCAACACCTTAACTACAACTCCAGATATACAGATTGGCATATAATTTTTTGCCTTAGCCTTATCACCACTTTTGTGAATTGGAACAATTTTGCATTCCTTCCACTCCTTTGGGACTTGTGCTGGTGCAATACTCTTGTTAAACAGGTAGACCAAGGCTGATGCTAACTCCCTGAAACATTCCCTTAAGACAAGTAGTGATATGTCATCAAGTCCTGTTGCAATATTGACACCTTGCTAACTGAACTCCTCATATATCTCTTGCTTGCTCACCATTAAGTCTTCTTTCATTTCATTCTGTACACTTGAGCTTCTCATTTCAAACTGAGGATGAAACACCCTGATGAACTGCTCCTTGAATACCTTGCAGCAGTTACCAGTCTCCCACTTTCATCCATTAACAGCATCTTACCATAATCATTCTTCCTTCTACTTACCATCATCATCATCAAATTCCTGCTATGTACCGTCAAGAAGTGTGCAGGATATGATAGTACTACATGAAAAAAATTACATCATTACTGACTTCCTATCTATAATTTTCCTCCAAATCAGTCTGTTACTTGTCAAGACTCCAACATTATCAGATCTTATATTTCTATCGTCTAAGGCACTTTGTACCGTATCAATCCACCTAAATCTTGTTCGTTTTGCTGCCAACCTGGCATAGAACACTTGTTTTCCTAATCTTTCTTCGCCCATTCTGTTTAAGTGACCATACCACCTGAGATTAGCTCTGCTAACGCATTCCTGGATGCTGACAATGTCAAGTTCTTTTCTAATTCTCGTTTTTAATATGATATTGCCATTGATGCCATCTGTTCACACCTATAATCTTTCTCATGACTCTCATATCTGCGGTCTCTAGTCTTTGGTCAAGTATTTTACTTCTGACCCAGCTCTCAGATCCATAAGTTAAAACTGGTTTGAACACTGTCTTGTATACAGCTAATTTAGTGTTCCGACTAATTTCTCTCTTATTCCATATCAATTTATTCAATTGACTTCCCACCATACCAGCTTTGCTGATTCTGTTGTCTATTTCTATATTTAATTTACCATCTTCGCTAAAAATCGTGCCTAAGTAGCTGAAATGTTTTACTTGTTTCACAGGTTCTCCATTCACAATGTTGACCTTTTGAATGATTCTGCCTATTTTCATTGTCTTTGTCATTTTATTCAATTTAGTTATTCAATTTAGGGAGAGAATCTTGCAGACTTGTAGCGGATTTATTTAGAAGTGTAACATCATTTGCATAAAGCAAAGAGCTGACATTAACATCTCCAATTTTGATATCAGGTTTAATACCACTCTCCTTCATAATGTGATCTATATAGATAATGAATAACAGATGGGATAATGTACATCCTTGTCTCACACCAGATTTAATATTAAACCATCTTCCTGTACTTCCTTCAATTCGAACTGCTGACTTACAACTCAAATAAAGACTAAGTATTGCTTGATATAATGCCCCATTGACACCATATAACTGTAGTGTATTGAATAGCTTCTCTCTCTCTCCGCACCTTATCATATGCCTTTTCCAAATTGACAAAACTTAAATACAGATCTGTGTTATGTTCCTATGCTTTCTCGACTATTTGTCGTAAAGTGAAGATCTGATCCTGACAGCCTCTATTTGGCCTGAATCCAGCTTGTTCTTCACCCAGCTTTTCTTCCACAATTCTTCTCAACTGTTTCTCAAGTATACTTGCATAGATCTTGCCAGGAACACTCAGTAGAGAAATACCTCTGTAATTCTCACATTCAGTTTTATTTCCTTTTTTATATATGGGTACTATGAGAGTTCTACTCCAATCATCTCGAATTTGTCCCTCTGTCCAGGCTTTCTGAATTATGCAGTGCAGCCAATGTAAGACTTTTATACCACCATACTTCAGCATTTCTGGTCAAATATCATCTACTCCTGTTGCCTTTCCACATTTCAGGCCTCTGATGGGTTTTTCTACTTCAAGTATGGATATGAATTCCTGACTGCATGCCTGGTCGATGTTTTTTACCACTGTGCCGTCATCACTGCTTGTTTCATTTAGCAGTTTTTTAAAGTAATTCCTCCATACTTCAAGGATATCTTTTTCTCCTCTTTTCATGTCACCTTTATCATCTCTAACTCCTTTTACAGCACTCTTTCCTTTATTCCTAAGCTTCTTCAACAACCTCCAGAATATTTTGTCACCCTCTTGATATTTATTTTCTATATTCTTGCCAAAGTCCTCCCATTACTTTTGTTTAGCTAGTTTTACACAGTGTTTGGCATTCTTGCATTTGTCTCTATATTCTCTAAGAGCACAAGCTGACTTATTTGCTAGGAACTTTTGATATGCTTTCTTCTTTTCCTTCACTATCTCTTTAACTTCCTGTGTCCACCATGGAGTTCTGATTTTTTTGTCCTTGCAGACAACTTCACCACATGCCTCTCTAGCTGAATCAATCAGGGCTTTCTTCAAGGCTTGCCACTGAATCTCCAAGGTTTGATTCCTGTTCTCAAACTCTTTCATTTTTTTTTCAAATAATCTTTCTGTATTTTAGTCTACAGTTCATATCTGAGAGCTGCTCAACTTTTATTCGCTTTAAAACTTTCTTACATGTTATTCTTTTCAATATGAAATTCAATTTTATCCTGCTCAAGACTAAATAGTGATCACTTCCAATTTCAAATCCTCTGTACACTCTGGTGTCCTGCAACACGGAGAAAACATCACTATCAACAATAACATAGCCAATGAGACTTTTCTTATTCCTTGCCTCTTCTCTCCATCTGGATTTGTGCACATTTTTATGTTGGAACATGGTGTTAGTAATAACCAGTCCATGTCCTGAGCAGTAATCCAACAAATGTTTGCCATTATTATTAGTTTTGCTCTTTACTCCAAATTTTCCTAAAAGATTTTTGTATGTCTCACAATCATTTCCTACTCTGCTATTTAGATCCCCAACAAGGACCAACTTTTCCTTTTTCATTGTGTCAGTTGCTTTTTCTAAAGCATCAAAAAATTCCTCCATTTCTACCTTAGTAGAACCTTCTGTGGGACTATAGGCACGAATAAGTCTCCTTGTCCAGTTCCTCGTTCCCATATTTGCCCACATTACTCTACTTGAGACTGACCCCCATTCAAGAAGATTAGCCTCGTATTTTGTGTTGAATACTATGGCTACTCCTTCTTTTCCTTGATTGTCATTGCCTGAATATAACATTTTGTATTTATTGCCCAGAAAGATCTCACTAGTTTTTGTCTTTTTTGTTTCAGTCACCCCTATTATGTCGATCTGGTACTTATCTAATTCCTCAGCTAGCTCCATTTTTTTGTCATTCAGGCTTCTTATGTTGATAGTACTGATCTTTAACTCTGGTGATGTTGAGTTGGGGTGTGTTTTCAGATTTGTTCCAGTAGCTGACTTTTCGCTCTTCGCCCTGGTTCCCTGGCGAAAACAGTGGGGGGCTTGTTTAACCGTGCGATGCCCCAGCCGGCATGAAATTTTGTCATGTGGTACCATCATTTTTTATTTTGGTTTAGCCAATAAGAATACAATTTGGTCGGCTAAATCCCAAATTGCCAGCCCATCCTCGTTCGTTCAGTATCGAAGTAGTTACCCAACAGGGTGCACCACGAGAAGGTTAGGATTGGACATTAGGTCAGAAGCCCTGGTCGGTTCTCCGCATTCCTTTAAAGGCTATGTGGAGATCTCCTCTCAGTTGTACAGCTTTGACGCCTAAGCATCCCCCTTCTACTTACCACATATCAAAAAAACTGATTTTTACTATTATTCGTCTTGTGCTACCTCCAGAGTACCTTCTTCTTCCAGAGTTCATGTTTAATTCCCTTGTACATCCATTTTACATATACTTTATTCAGCCTTTTGACCTTTAGAATATATTCACACATTGATGCTGTTATGTATTTATTTCTTTGTCAGTTCCAAAGCAGTATTTATTTCCTTTCTGCTCAAGTCCTCATTCTGAACTCCTCTAACTCCAAGCTGTCTACTAAGCTTATCATAATCACCAGCCCTCTACTTCCACATATATTCTTTCCTCACAGAAATCTTCATATGGCTAGCCACAACCCATGTGAACACTTCATGATCACTCTTACCAACAGGAGGGAAGTGCAAAATTCCACTCACAATTATATATTCTGATGAAATTCAAAACTCTCAATCCTCGTGTGCCTTCCTTTACATACTGCATAAGATATTTGTCTCTCAAGAACTCGAGAAATTCATTTTCCTTTAATCAAATACCATCTCTTCATTTCAGTCTATACTGTCATAATTAATATCACCCATGATAATCACTCTTTTCCTGTTCATTAACCAAAGTTGCTTATACATTTCTTCATCACCACCCTTCACATTCCCAGGCCTATAGCAACATGCAACTAAATATCTCTTTCTGTCAATCTCCATCTCACACCACACTGCCTCAAAACCATTGCCACTATTTCTCTCTTTCATGTCTACCTTATGTTTAAATAATTCTCTTTCTGACATCAGCAGCACCCCCCCCCCCCTCTTCTTCTTGTCATTTTATCCTCAAAAAACAAACAAACAAACAAAAAAACTCAACCCTTTGATTTCTGTTCCCATTAGGAAATCCTCTTTATTCAACCATGTTTCACTTACTCCAACAATTTTGAGGTGAATAAACTCAGTCAGTGAAACAATTTCATCTCCCTTATTTCTGACAGGCCAGGCATTTGTAGATAGTTGAACTGTTTAACTTTTAGGTCTATAACCAATCCTACATGAGCCACTTGTTGGTTGTGATTTTCTTAGCTTCAAATGCCCTTGCCCAATCACCTTTATTATTGCTTACTACATATATCCTCTCAGTCTGAACTACTCTACTTACATCCCAATCTATTCCATTTCTATACTGATCATCTCCATACATACATTCACTACTGCTTCCAACATCCACTCTTCCTTTGCCATTTCTCCATGTCAATCCAGGCTTTCACCCATTTCCTTGGTCCTCATGCATTCCCATTCTCTCTTCATCTCTCACACTACTACTACTCTTTTCATTGCCAGGCACTTCTGTCTCTTCAGTACCACTCTGCTGATCTTTTACTTCACCTCTTACATCAGATCTCTTGCTTCCATCACAAACTGCACTTCCATCTAGCAACAGTTTCTCCAGTTCACATACTCCAAAGCCATTTGAATGGAATCCATAATATCTGTATAATTCCATTCTTTTCTCAAATACATGTCACATATCTACAAACTGCACTCCTTTCTCCTCACATAGTAGCTCTGCTAACATACCATTCTTGATTCTGGCTTTCCATCTCAACTCCTACCTCGGAAAAAACACTGACAACTTTTCCCACTATGCTATCTTTCACTCTCCTCAATAACCTCCTGATATTCACCCTTACATTCTCCTTATGTTCACTTAAATCATTTGTCCCCACAACCACCACTAATTTTGTTTTCTTCTCATGTTCAAAGCATGAATTATTCACCTCATTTTTCCTCCTGGATAGTAGACCATATGAATTCTCTCATTAACCAATCCTTTGACAATGGAATCTCCATACACTGCTATTCTTGAATCACTTGTCACCTCTGTTATCCTTTTTTCTTTCATTCTATTCTTTTGTACACTTTCATTTGTTTTCACTAAATGTCTATATCACTACATATTCTTCATTTCATTTTGAAGAACTCTTTCTTCAAATCTTGCATTCTGGAAGTTTCTCTATTGCTGCCATAGTCTTGCTACCGCTTGTTCTTCTGCATATTATTTCCATTTCCTCATTCATTCTTCCTTTCTCTCCCTTACTTACTTTCACTTACTTTTGCTTCTTTATTTTTGCATTCTTTCAATCCATCAGTCTCACTAGCTTTTGCTCCATTTCTTTCATTTACGATAACTTTCATTTCCTCACTCTCTTTTGCATTCTTTAACCCATAGTCTAACAAAATATCACAGTTTCTATAAATCCATACCTCCTCTTGTCTTGTGTTCAGTTTTTCCACATACACATCTTTCACATTTCGCCACATATGTTAAAGATACCAAGAAATTTTTACTTTTTTTTTAATCCTTTTTTCCCAAGGAAGCAAAACAATGTTTTGCACTTGAAATATATTCACGTCTGAGCTATTACTTGTATATAGAGGCCAATGACTTCATATCACTTGCCTTAGTATGTATCCCATAATGCAAATCATACCCCTTTCAGATGTCCACTACCCAAACTGGTTTTGACCTTTATTGAGGTCTCATCAGTGGGAACCAGACCAGGGAGAGATACCAAGGTTGAACTAATGCAGAAGTCATATCTCATATACAAGTAGCCAAAAGGTGCTTGACCTTATTAATAAAAAATCTCTGGATGAGGGAAAGATGTTGAAAAGTTTTTTTTTTACCTTGGGTTTGTTATATATTAAGGATACCAAGAAATTTTATACTTGGCTTTAATCCTTTTTCCCAAGGAAGCAAAACAATGTTTCGTGTGTGAAATATATTCGTCTCAGCTACTGCTTATATATAAAAAGAGGGTATCTTTTGCATTATGGGATACATACTAAGGCAAGTGATATGAACTCATTAGCCTCTATATACAAGTAGTAGCTCATATGTGAATATATATTTCATGTGAATATATTTCCAGAATAGTGCACTCCCCCCCACCCAAAATCTGATACCTACAGACAGCTTGTTTCATCCATCCCAGCTAACACATTCATGCCACTATGTTTCATGCCTGTGTCAGTTGGGAACCTAGTTATCCTTTGGCAAAGACTAAAGTCTTGTGTCACTAATTCTGCTTCTCTCTAGTTCTCCCAACTAGCCATTGTGCTTTCATTTTCTATCATTCTCTGCCAGGTTAATGCCAAATTCTAAGGATCTCTGCTGTCCAATCTCAGTAAATGTCCAGTCCATTTCTGACTGAATGTTTTTTTTATTTCACTGATGGTACTTTTTTTTTTTTTTGCTCACTTGGTTTATATAGGTCATCATTTGTGGTACATTGGGGCCAAAATATTTTAAATATTTTATGCAGGCATTTTGCTTGGAAACTAATTTTGGTTCCTATTTTTTGGTTAGTTTCCCTGTCTCTGTCCAATATGTCCATAACGTTGCTATTGAAGATTTTTATTTTGGTTTTATTATGATATCTGGATGATTTCCATAGATTATTTAATTTTCTGAAAGCAGTATTTGCTTTTGTCAATCTTTACATTATATCCCTGTCAGGTCCACCTTCAGTATCTTACATTTGCTTCCAAGTACATAAAATGATCAACTTCTACTGCATGTTGATTGTTTTTATTTCTCTGACATTTGTTGTTCAATTTGAGAACTTTTGTTTTAGTCATTTATTTTGAGACGCCTTTTTCAGCTGTTTTATACAACTTCTGATTTTGCTTTTGTAGTAGTGCATTTTGAATGATATCAAAAACAATGTAATCTGCATAATTTTGGTTTTCTGACTTTGACATCAGATTCCATTTAATTCCTCTTCTTACACCAGTAATTTTTCTCATAATTCAGTCAATGACTGTGTTAAATAGTAAAGCAGATATTACATAATCCTTTCTTCCACCAGTTCTTATTTCAAACCATTCTGATGTATGCTGCACCGAAACACAACTTTTATTTCCTTTATATGTTTCTTTGATTATTCTCACAGGAATTTCATAGCTATTGAAATATAGCCATAATGTTTCTTTATAAATATTGTCTAATGCTTTGGCAAAATCTATAAAATTTTGGTATAATGAACTTGTAAGTTCTATGTTTCTTTTTAGGTTCCTTAAGATAAAAATGTGATGCACAGTACTCCCACCTGTTCTGAAACCAACTTGTTCATTCCTTGTTTGTTTCACTTTTAATCCTATTTATCAATATTTTGCAGAACATTTTTGCAGGTACTGATGGTAGACTAATTTTTCTCTAATTTTCACATCTAGTGAGAACTTCTTTCTGTGAGATTATTGTTATCATTGCTTCTTTCCACTGTTTAGGTATCTTTTCAGACTCTAGTACCCTTATTCAAGAATCAGTTGCAGTTGCTTTAGTCTTAAGCATTTATGTTGCTGTATTATCATTGCACATACCTTTACACTTTTCATCTTCTGTATTATGTTCATTATTTCATTTTTAAATATTGGTTCTATTGTAATATTTAAATCCATACTTATAGGAAGGTCTTCCATTATCGAACTTTTAGTTATGTCAGTTATATTGTTATATTTCTTTTGAAAAAAAAAAGAAACAACACTGGTAATAAGCACTTGCATAGTGCAATTGGAAGAATGACGGTACATTGTGCCCTTCAATTGGAAAAGGCTTAAGTTCGATTCTCGTCATGACAGGAGGAATCTTTATATGGAACGTTTCAGTTGAAGGTGAGTTAGCTGATCTCCTACAGAGGTAGCAGGATTTTTTCTCCCACAGGTTTTTCATCCCACATATAGACAAATTGGCCCTTCAGAACACACGCAATTTACAGACAAAAATACTAGTGGTGGATGGTGGCGGGCAGTAGAGGTCCAGTGTAGTGGTGGTGACGGTTGTGGAATAGGTGTTCTCCCTCAATGAGTCTTCAGACTCCTTGGAGGTGTCACAAAATAATAATAATAAAATTTGGTTCTGAAATGATCATGTCCACCCATTGAAGAAGAAAATACTACATAATATTGTTATTATTATTATTATTATTCAGTATTTGCTTGCAATATAGAGAAAAAATTGCTGTACATTTCAAAAGAAATATTGCTAGTTTGATATGTGGCATTTTTTATTTGAAGTAGCTATACTTTTACTACTTTTACTAGTATTTTACACTAAAAATGCATGAGTACATGCTTCTCAAGCAATTTACATTTTCATTATTCTTATGAATGGTTTTGATAATAAATTATAATCAGAAATTCCTTGCAGTTTGAATAGGTAAGTTAATTCTGTTTCCTAATATAAAGAAAAAAATAATTTGAATGATTATGTAACACAATTACACTTTTTTTTTCTCTTTCAAATCGTTTTTTTATTTCAATATAATTTTATCAGATAATTGATAATTTTTGATAATAAAATTGAAGCTGTGATTATCACAAATTAAGAAATTATGTGATCTTAAAAATGAATAAGCAGAATTAATTTTGACAAAAATACTGTATCAGCCTGCAAAACAAATATCAGCATTTCTATTTTAGGATATATGCTAGTCAATTGTATGCTTGAAAACAACACAAGAAATTTTTTTTTTTTTGGGGGGGGGGTATATTTATATTTTACTCCCTTGCACTCACTTTAAAAAAGTAATTTAACTTAAAAAGTAACTTAACCTTTTTAACTCATTAAATCCATTAAGAGATCATCATCATCAATTTCCTGATATGTACCCTCAAGGGGTGTACAGGCAACTATGATAGCACTACATGATTAAGTTTACATTATTATTATTTTACAGTTTATAGTTTTACTCCAAATTAGTCTACTACTTGTCAGCACTCCAATATTGTCATACCTAACATTTCATGCTTTTGAGGCACTTCTGACTGAATCAATCCATGTAGATCATGTAGATCAAGTTTTTTGTTATATTTTTAATTCTTCCACATTGCCTACCCCCCCCCCCCCCCCCACACACAGTAGTTTTGGACAGTGCAGAAAGAAGAAGAAAGGCCACAACACCCAGAAAAAGGTATGTGTAAATTTCTCTTCCTTTATGCTACATATATTTATTGGTAAATATACATCATCTACAATGCCCTAAAAATCCGTGAGTAAAAAGCCAATGACATTTAAACAGGGGCACTCCTAAACAGAAGCAGGTAAATAGCCATAAATATAATAGTTTGTTAAGAGGAGTAACATGGGAGTTTTCCCAGAAATAATATCCATTTTTTCCATTTCTATTTTAATTCTCCCACATTGCCTCCCCCCCCCCCCCCCACACACACACAGTAGTTTTGGGCATCACAGAAAGAAGAAAAGCCATAACACCCAGAAAAAGGTATGTGTAAATTTCTCTTCCTTTATGCTACATATATTTATTGGTAAATATACATATACAATGTCCTAAAAATTCGTGAGTAAAAAGCCAATGACATTTAAACAGGGGCACTCCTAAACAGAAGCAGGCAACATAGCTGTAAATATAATAGTTTGGATAACAAATTTTGTTATCCAAAATTTGGATAACAGTCTCCAAAATTTTTGGCAAATTAATGCGACTACTTGTTCAGATTAGAAGAATGCTTCACAGCCGTGGCTGACTAGAAATAATCTTTCTGACCTGTAACTTCTATAAGCCCATTGATTTTCTTCTGTCTAATCATGTGTGAAGGGGTATCCAAAGCATGTCTGCCAGTCCAGAATTGCCATTATAATGGTAGTGAATGTACTTTTTATGTTCCTCAAGGTAGATGTTAACAATCCTCCTGTCTGTCCATTGTAAGCCAAGTCACAGTCATATGGAACTTCGTCCACTCCAGGATATGCAAAAAGATGGAGTTTATTCTTATGAGAGTGGATTAGAGTTGCTAATTTAATATGTGGTTTGAATGTCACGTGAAGGTTATATATTATTTTATTCATTATTTTATTTTATTTTTTATTTATTTTATTTTTTTTTATAATAGTCTGTTTGTTTTTATTGTTATATAATTTTACTCACAGTTTTGGACTGAAGATATTCAGATATAAGGGGTTATTTTTAAAATTTATCATTACACCAATTAAAAATTATTAAAATTATAAAAAAAAAAAGATTTATCTGAAGTTTTCAAAGAAAAGCTAAGTTTTTGATTTTTTAAATTTGTGATATGACAAGGAAGAGGAAAGGAGATCTGATTTTGCAGTAGAGGGGGATCCAAACATCTCTACAAAGATAATATCATGATTGAGGATTACCCCTGGCTAATTTTAATGAACGATAATTAGATTTCATCATAACTGTGTGTAAGTTACATGATATTCAATCTGTGTGGAGTATGTATGGTCTTGATTTTTACAGATGAATGAAATATTTTGTTAATGAATTGAATGACTTTTTAATTTCTGTAATGTAGTTGCAGGTTTTTTTTTATTTTATTTTATTTTTTTAAACTTAAAATCTTTTCATTGGGGAATTGTATTATAGGATATGGTGTGCGAATCTGAGATGTTATTCTTTGGTAACAAGGTATACTTTATTAATACTTCTTATAATATTAATAAATTATTATTATTATTATTATATAGGCATCTCTATGGAGTCTGAAGATTCACTGTAAGATGTCTGTTAATCATTATTCACACTATACCTATCATACTTCTTCTTAAACTCATTTACTAACAGAGCACATGTGATCCCCTTTGGCAATCCATTCTAGTCTTTTATTATCCTCTAAGAAAAAAAAAATCTAGTCCTTACTCTATTCCTAGCTATATACTTTTGCACAATTTCCAGGGATAATTCTAGTTCTTTTCCCTTCTTGTTAAGTATTGAAAAATTTCTTCTACATCAGTTCTTATGTCTGTCATATTCTGTCTTTTCCAGTTACCAACGAAATTTTGCAACCCACACACTTTTTTTTTATTGGCATGCTGTTTTTGTGGTA
This sequence comes from Typopeltis vanoorti, assembly GCF_054136105.1. Lineage (NCBI taxonomy): Eukaryota > Metazoa > Arthropoda > Arachnida > Uropygi > Thelyphonidae > Typopeltis > Typopeltis vanoorti. The sequence goes on from NC_143570.1 coordinate 29,503,537, forward strand.
TGCTTTTCTGGAAGGTATTTTCATAGTCTCTGTTTTGCCCAACTGGCTAACACAATTCTTTCACTTTCACTTAGGTTCACAGGCATCTTCATGTTGATATCATTTATGTGCATCATTTACCTCTCCCACTCAGCCAGGATGACATATTTATACTTTCATTAAAATGAAGTACTAGAAGCTTACAGTGGAACTGAAGTAACATGGATGAAAAGTGTAACAAGGATTAACTTGTATTCATGGCTGTCTTGGAGCCAGTTCTACTAAAAACAAAGAAGTGCATAATTCCTCAACAATATGCAGGATAGCCTCTAATATTTGAAAATTAAATAGGCTAAATGTGTACAGCATATTTTTATATTTCTACTCCTTTTATCATATAATTATTGTTAATGGCAGAATAAAATAAGAGGAACTTCCATACTATATAAGATTTATTTTAATCAAAAAAACAACTAGATATGAATAAGCATAGTGAATGATAATCATTTATTATTTACTAGGGTATCTCCATGGAGTCAAATACTCATTGTAGGACCATACTAACAATTATTTATATACAGTATCTATTATTGTATATGAATAATCACTTCCCAAACAAAAATCTAGTCCTTACAATGGTTCATAATCAACTCTTACATAAGTATAAAGAGCTAATAAGCTTCAATTCGGCAATGAAAACATTATTTAAATTAAGGGGATATTAAATCCCACATAGTTTTAAAACCGAATAAGAAACTCAAAGATTGGAATCAGAGAGTTTCTTGCCGAATATAGTAAACTATAAAGTATCAGCGACCACTGTGTTTTTACATTATGGAAAATACCTAAGAATAGCGATCAGAATTTACCGACTTTGCTGCGAGTCTTCCGGTATTGCACTACTTGCTAGGGTCACTTGCATTTGCTCACGCCAGTGGTCACCGATACTTTATAGTTTACTATGTTCGGCAAGAAACTCTCTGATTCCAATCTTTGAGTTTCTTATTCAGTTTTAAAACTATGTGGGATTTAATATCCCCTTAATTTAAATAATGTTTTCATTGCCGAAATGAAGCTTATTAGCTCTTTATACTTAAGTAACTTGATGGTTGCACCTGTTTGGAAACTCGTATCGCAGAGTATATAAGTTCTTTTCGCTATACACTTTGGTATTAGGTCTAGCTATTCACTGATGAAGCCTCAAAAAAGGCTGAAACCAGTCTGGGTAGTGACCTCCCTACCATAATGTAATAACAGCATACATTTCTTAGGAAATGTGTTTTTACATTATGGAAAATACCTAAGAATAGCGATCAGAATTTACCGACTTTGCTGCGAGTCTTCCGGTATTGCACTACGTGCTAGGGTCACTTGCATTTGCTCATGCCAGTGGTCGCCGATACTTTATAGTTTACTATATTCGGCAAGAAACTCTCTGATTCCAATCTTTGAGTTTCTTATTCGGTTTTAAAACTATGTGGGATTTAATATCCCCTTAATTTAAATAACTCTTACATAATTTCTAGGGATAATCCCTTGCTCTTTCCTTTCCTATGTGTTGACAGGACAGAAAAGAATGTCAATCCCATAAAACACTTAGCTTATATATTTATCCCCCCTCTTTGGCTATCAACTAGTCTTTGTAATCCACAGGTTTTCAATCTCTCTCCTCATTGAGAGTATTCCACAGATCTGTCACAGTCTTGGTCACTTAGTTGTAGATCATCTCTACCACTTCCTCATTCCCAAAGAATCCAGGTGACCAGATCTGTGCACAAAAGCCTAGATGTGACCTTATTAAAGCATTATAAAGGAAAATAATAACTTTATCCTTACTTGTCAGTGTGTGTTTCAACATCCCATTAATCTGGTGCACTGTTTTGGCTATCGCCATCTTGCAATATACCCTCTGAACTTTAACTTCCTATCCACAATTACCCCCAAAATCCATGGCATCATCAGTTTCCTGCAGTCCAGTTCCATCAGCATAGAACACAGCTTGTGATCTTTTCATCCCACAGTGCATGAAATTACAATTGCCATACTGCCAGTCATCCTTCAGGATCGATACAAAATTAATAATGGAAAACTCACGTACAAAGATTATTTAATAGTATAATTTTTGCCTGTGTGTCACAAGCATCTTCAGTACATATTAAGTTCAAATCCATTAAACAATAACTGACAATTCCAAAAAGCACCACCTAAATAGCTGGTGTAAGATAACTAAAAAGGTCAATAAATTTCCTAACAAAAAAAACAAAAACTATACAATAAAAAGTTAGGAAAGATTAGCTGATTTGTAAAGTACTATCTCCCATAAAGGGGATAGACGTAAGCCGTCGGATCTGTTTAAGTTAGGAGAATGAAGTCAAGTTTCACATGTTTCTTTATAAAGGCGTTCCACGAGGAACTGACTTTTGTGAAGGACTGTTGTCTTTCTCCAATGAACTCTATGTCTAGTGAAGATGGCATGTTCTGCAAGTCCAGACTTTTCAGGTTCAAAGTATTCAATATAAGATTGGTGTTCTTCTAGCCGAATAGAGGCAGATCTTCCTGTTTGTCCGAAATTAGATAATCCACAAGAGCACGGAATCTGGTAGACACCTGGATAATTAAGATGTGGAAGCTTGTCCTTAAGAGAAGTGAGAAAGGTGGAGATTTTTCTAAACGGTCGAAAGGCAACAAAAATATTCAGTGGTTTTAAAACTTTCGCTATATGTTCACTAATGCTTTGTACATAAGGGATAGGAATGCACGTTATTTCTTCTGTATTTGAAGAGGAAGACATATTAAAACTACTCAAAGTTCTTTTAATGAAGCAATTCTTTTAACCATTAGAGAGAAAGGAAGAAGTTATATATTGCAGTTCTTTCTGTAAAAGATCGTCTGAAGAACAAAAGGAGTGTGCCCGATGAACCAGTGTTTTAATAGTTCCTGTCTTTTGACTGGGATGGTGACGAGATTCAGCATGGATATAATGGCCTGTATGAGTCTTCTTTCTATAGACTGAGAAATGTAGGTTACCATCTGGTTGACGAAGAATTAGAAGATCTGAAACGGCTAACTGCTTATTTGATTCTACTTCTAGGGTAGACTGGATCCTAGGATGAAGTGCGTTTAACTTAGTGAGAAACTAAGTTAAACGCATTGGTGTTCTATTCGGCTAGAAGAACACCAATCTTCTAGCCTTTAAATGAATTTTTGCCATCTTTAAATGAAATTAAAGATGGCAAAAAATTATATTCTTGTTTAATCCTTTATCCAAGTGTAAGCAAACAGAGGTAGCCAAGTCATGAAGATACTTCATGAAGTATCTTCATGACTTGGCTACCTTGTGTGTGTAGAGGCTAATGACTTCCCATTAATTGCTTTAGTATCCCATAATGCAAAGCATACATCCTTTTGGGTATGTATAATGCTATCATTATGGTAAAGGCTACACCCAAATCAGTTTTGACCTTTATGGAGATAGTGTTAAGGTGTAAGGGTGTAAGGGTATCTCTCCAAAACCTCTGAGTGATCTCCAAGATCACTGTAAATCTTGCTGACTGACCTTAAAGGATCACTACTAAACATTACTCTTGACCTGAATGATTATAGGATAAAAAACTCAGCAGTGGCTCCACTCGATGACAGGCAAAAACCTACCACCAAACAGAACCATTTTATCGCCCAGGATCAATGAGAGCCAGGCCCAGAAGAGATACTAAACTTAGTCCTTATCCTTATAAGGACTGGCTTAAAGGGGCGAAGCAAGAATGCTTTTCATCTTCCCCGTTATCTGTAGAGGACAGTGTAGGGATAAGGTGTTATTGAGCTATTAAAGCTCTGATCATGGCAGGAGGGTAACAGCAATAGCCGAGCCTCAGTTAGAACTTCACTGGCTACAGCATTGCCATCCATTACCCTCCAAGGGTATTGGATTGAATGAATCAATCACTGCATCTCACGGTCGATTGAACAATCCAGATACTAAACTTGAAGTAATCTAGACTTCATATATCTCCCATATATAAGTAATGAAAAGGTGTGACACATTATTAAAATATTCTGATTAGAGCTAGTTGCTGAAAATGGTTTCACTTGGTTATAAATTAAATTAAAGATGCCAAGAAATTGTTACAATGCATAGCATTATACACACTCGAAAGGATGTGAGCTTCGCATTATAAGATAGTAAGGCCATTAATGTGAAGTCATTAGCCTCTATATATAAGTAGCCTAGTCATGAAGATACTTCACGTGTAAACTGCTTACATTTGGATAAAGGATTAAACAAGAATATAATTTCTTGGTAACTTTAATTTAGGATTACTTAACTGTTACTCTTCCGAACTTTGCATCATCATTTCCTATGTTATTGATGTACAAACTAAATGGTAGATCAAATACTGAGCCTTGCAGTACATTACTAGTCACCTGCCTTCTCATGACTTCACTTCTTCCATATACTACTCATTAGCACATCCTCTTATCCATCAACCTTGGTATCCACAACCTTGGTATCCATCTCCTTTTGCTCTGATTTATGCAGAAGTGTTCTGTGTAGTAGTATTCTGTCAAATGCCCTTGCAAAGTCTATCAGTATCACTGTGTAGTCATTTTATCCAGTTCATTTGTTACTTTATTATAAAAAGTGAGCAGTTTACTAAGGCAAGCCTGTCCTTCACAAATCAGTGCTGTCCCTATAGAATATCATATTGTTGTCCACTCATTCTTGGATTCTGTCTTTTATCACCTTCTCCAATACTGTAATTACCACTCCTGAGATACTGATTGGCCTATGCTGTAATTCGCTTTCTTTATTTTGTAATTTTTCCACTCTCAACACACCTTTTCTGAACTTGAGGTTTAAATTAAACACCTTGGTCAGAGGAGCTTACAATTCCCTCTGCACTGTTTTATAATACACTGACTTATACATCCCATGACTATATTTGCATTAAGGTTCTGCAATATCATAAACACCTTCAGTTTATCTCCTCGATGGTACACTCTTGCAAAATGATTACTCACTGACTCAAATATTTCATCTCCTTCTATTACCCTCCTCTTTACAATTAAAAAAAAATTAATGTCATTTTTTCATAGTTATTCTTCCTTATATTTGTCACATAGTAAAAGAACTCCTTAGGATTTATTTATGCCTCCTTAACTAGCTTCCTCTCATAATCAGCTTTGACCTTACTTGCCATATAGGTCATATTTCTTGTCTGTGCTATGTACTGCTTATGAGTGCTGGTCACCTTTCTCTTTATATACCTTTCACAATGTTTTCTTTTTCTGCAAATCCTGCTTAATCATGCCACAAATCCATCTAACTACTAACTAACTGATTTATCCTTCTGACTCTGGTATGCAGTCTGATACTGCTTTCTTCAAACAACACCACCGTCTGACCATCTCCTCTGCACTGCTTGCATCTTTCTCCTCCAAATTCTTATGCCATGGCACTGCTCTACACTTGCATCTTAGTTCATCATAAACACCTGCTCTGTAATTCCACATATACCCCTTCTTAACCAAATATGTTATATATCTGGGCAACCTAATGTGTCAAACAGACATGCTTTCCACGTTTGAAGCTGTGTGGCTACCTTGTTGCTGCCAAGTTCTCTGATACTACCACCAGATACAGGACACTTGAACAAGCTTTAGTTTTCTCCATTGCATTTTGTCTGTCAAATAATTATCTCTTAGCAGTATAAATTTCATTTTCTTCCTTCCCCATGACTTCCTCTCAAATCAACTTACATTTACTGCAAATAAATATTGTATCAACCTGTATTTTATTTTGCTTTTTGTTAATTTTGCCTAAATTATGCTTAGCTGACTGTTTTTTTTTTTTTTTTTGTTTGTTTGTTTTCAAAGAACTTTGTTTAAGGTACTTACTTTTCCAATACAGTTAATTTTATAAATTAATCATATATGCCTGTGTCTTAAAAAAGGTAACTGTTTGTTCTGCAATAACTTTTGTTCATTGTTTTTTCATAATCCTAGCTAGAAATCACATCACAAAATGCTTGCAGTTTCCATACTTTTACTGTGTTTTCCTTATAGAAAATAAAACATAAACATTTACACCTGCTTTTGACATTTGCAGTATTATCTGCAGTATACTTCAGAAAATATATTTGAAAAGAAATAAATTTACTGCTAGTTTTGATATTGTATGGCATTTTTGATGTTTTTGGAATTATAGGCAGACAACAAAGGTTTGGTTTATTTGGATTTGTGGACAAAGCAAGTCAGTGAGGCCAGTATATTATTGTCAGATATTGCCTGTACTCTAATGGCTGGTTTGCCTGCTTTGGGGATGAAAAGCCGATATTTCTGGGAGGAAAAACCCTGCCACCTTCATATGAGACTGGCTAATTTGTCTTCAATTGGAAATCCCTGATAAGGGTTCTTTGCATCCTAGATGGGATTTAAACCCAAGTCTTTCCAACCAAAGGGCATCATCGAAACAGACTGAACTACAGAGGATCTTGCAAATGACAAAGGCATATTTCTGAAGTAGCCATCCTTGTTTTACACTAAATGTATTGGCATATGCTTCAAAAGTGAAATTAATTTTCATTTTTCTTATGAACAGTTTGAAATTTAAATTATGAATTAAAGTATATATTCTGAAATATCTGTAGATTCAAGTCAGCTAAATCTCGCCCCTCCCCCTTAAAAAAAGTTGCATGTGTCCGTGACATGTTGCAATTTTTTTAACATTATCTTTTTTCCCCCAAAGCAGTTATAATTTTAATTTATCATAACCAAACTGAATTTGTGATTATGATAAATAATTTATGAAATCAGGAAATTATATGGTCATTGGGTGATTAGAGGGAATTAATTTTGACAAAATTACTGTATCAGCCTACAAAAGAATCAACATTTTTGTTTATAAATGTCCTGAATCAATCAAAAGGATGAAAATGAGACAATGTACCTCTAATGTATAATGAGCTGTTGTTTGATGCCATTTATTGTGCCTGCTGGGATGTGTTCTTTATTCTTTCTTTCTTTTTCAACACATGGTGAATAAACTTTTAGCTTTCATCCTGCTCCCCAAGAGAATGAATTATTAGTTAGTATTTAAGTGAGTGATCATTTGCAAAAATATATACCATATTGGTGCATGTTATGATGGTCACTGATATTAGAAAAGAGGTAGATTAATTAAAGGTGCTTACAAATATTGCAAAACCTTAATGCAAACATGGATGCAATTAGATACGAATGTATTATGAGCATGTCAATAGAATTGGCATCTCCTGTGATCAGTCTGTTTAATCTGAGCCTCAGTTCTGGGAAGGTGTTTAGGGAGAAGGAAAACAAAATAGTTGCATTGCATAAAGGAGGCTCAAAGACAGAGTGTTAAATTATAGATCAATTATTATGTCAAGAGTCATGGTTGAGGTATTGGAGAAAAAGGACAGAATTGAGGAATAGGTGAAGAGGAATATGATAGTGGATAGCATGGTTTTGCAAAGGACAATTCTTGCCTTAATAATTTGCCTACTTTTTATAATAAAGTAAGTGAGTGATTGAGTTGGATAAAGGAAATGGTTACACAGTGATACTGCTGGACTTAGTGAAGGCATTTGACAGGATACCACATGGAACTCTGGATAAATTGGAACATGGGGTGGATACGAAGCCATTGATTCAGATAAAAGAGGAGCTGGTGGACAGATATCAAACAGCAGTATATGGAGAAACTGAGTCCTGGAGAAGGCAGGTAACCAGTGGTATATTGCAGGACTTATTACTTGGTAAGCTGCTGGTTAATTTATACATCAGTGATGTCTGGTTGTTTGCCAATAATGCAAAACTAGGAAAAGTAGTAGTCATTGAAGATGATGTAGAGATCCTGCAGGTAACTTAAATGACTGGCAGTAAAGTATAATGCTACCAATTTAATATGACAAAGTCATATTAAATTGTAGCATTATACCATTGTTAGAGAGGGCATGAACTTTGAGATGAAGTGATCACGAGCTGTATACTACATTGAAAGGAACTGAACTACAGGAAATTGATTAAACCAGGGATTTGGTTGTGATTTAGGATAATGGCCAAAACAACTTATCAGATTACTGGGATGATAAAGAACACAGTGACAAGCAGAAATAGGGTTATCATGTCATTTGCATTCCTAATTACTTTTCATATCTTTATAAAATCCTAAAATTCACATCTGGAGTTATGCAGGAAGTTGTGGAGAGATTCTCTAAGCATGTGACCAAGCTTGTGGCAAGTCTGTGGAATGCTTTTTGTGCAGATAGCTTGAATGTCTGTTGGACTTCCAAGAAAAAGTCAATAGGCAAAAAATATGAGACATAGAACACATATAACATATTAAATCCATATAAAGGGATTTTATAGCATTTACACCAAGTATATTTTGATACAAGGCAGAAAGGAAAAGAACATGGGGTAACTATTTGAAATTGTGTAAGGTGGTGGTTAGCTAGGGTGTTAACACTAGATTTTTTGCTTGGCGGTAGCGATTGCGTTTTCAGTGAATGAGTTCAAGAAATGGTACAATTATGTTAACCATTGTTAGAGTTGGCCTCCAGCAATGAGTCTTAGATGCCATGGAGAATATTGTTATTATTACAGAGACCTGTAGGGTATCAGGGACTAATTTACTCTGGCCACATGACAATCTTACTATCTATAAGCTTTGCATGAGTGATATGAATGAATAATTCAAGAGACTTCTCTTTAATTCATTCACGATAATCTGCACCACCTCCAAGCATGCCATTCCAGTCATGCACCACTAGGAATGAAAAATGAGAGAATACAGTCAAGAAAGGAGAAAGTGATCTTTCACCTTTCCATAAAAGGAAAAATTCCATCTGTTGTTATGTATGACTTTTTTGAAGTTTGTGGGTCTCTATCATATCATCCCTCTTTCTCCTGTTTCATAGTGTCTGCAGTTCACAAATTCTCAATCTGTCCTCATAATCTACATTCCACAGTTCCGGGATCATGTTTAATGCTGTACTTTGCACAATCTCCACTGTATCTACAGATCTGGTCAGGAGACCATATCTGGCTCGGAAAGAGGTAGAATAACTTTCTTATCCTTACATGCCTGTGTTTTTTGACTGTTGTAGTTATCCTCTGACTTGTATTTGCAATCTTTGCTATATGACCTGAACTTTAACTTCATATCTACTATAACTCCAGTATTCCTAGCCTGAATCAGGTTCTTTTAGTCTAATCCCCCCAAATATAATATGCCATTGAATTATATCTTATCACAACAAAATGCATAACTTTACATTTACTAACACTGAACTGATAGTCATTTTCACATGCCCACAATTCCAGCCTATTCAAATCATTCTGCAAGTACTGCATTTCATTCCTGATTACTGTTCATCAGCAAATAGCTATATGTCTGCTTTTAATTCCTTCCTGTCATTAATGTAAAGATTGAATAATAATGCTAGAGTTATCAGAAACAAAGGGGTAGAATTTGTTGCCTTAGTCAATAAGTTGGAGCCTCATGTTATATGCATTAGTGAGACCTGGCTATCAGAATCAGACATATTAACTGGAGTGTAAAGGGTGCAGTATTTTTAGGAAGGATAGAGGATAGGAGAGGAGGGATGTGCTGCTAATGATATCAGATGACTCGAATTCAGTTAGTGTTGAGACCTATGATTGTAATACTAGTAACAGTTTTTCATGTGGTAGTGAGTTTGAAGCCATCTGGCATGAGGTGGAATCTAACAAGATCAAATACATAGTGGAGTGTTGTTACAGACTCAGTAGCTCGGTTACTGTTGATGAAGAAATGCATCACCAAATAAAGATAAGCATGAAAATAGTAATCATGATGAGAGACTTCAATTATCCAAACATTGGTTGGGTAGCAGTAAAATCTCATGAAAAGAATGAGAGAAGGAACTCGAGGTCAAAGAGTGTTAGATATGATTTTAGTGTCAGAGGATGTTTCAGCTAAAGACGTAACTATTTTGCCTCTGGTAGGTGACAGTGATCATTAGCCACTTTCCAAGTATTCACTTAGGAAGTGGCTAAGTTCATGAATGTTCCATTCAGAAAAGGTTACATGCTGAACTACAAAGCAGGAAATATGTCCAACTGAGGAGTATACTGGGTTCAGCGCAATGGTATCAGTTGCTGGATGGTGCTGGGTATCGGCAGTGCATGGGAAGCATTTGAAAATTATTTAAATGATGCAGTATCAGAATGTGTCATAATCGTTTGAAGAATTAATAGAGCAGGAGTCAAATAGATGTGTAATCTTATCAACCAAGAGATTTGTAAGAAAAGGATTATGTGGAAGGAATACTGTGTGCATAAGGATGATGTCAGTTATGAAAATTGTAAGCAGTGGGCCAGAAGAGTCACAGCTGTTGTGTGGAAAGCTAAGTCTGAGTATGAAAAGAAACTGACTCTCCAAGCTAAAGATAACCCCCAAAAATTCTGTCGATATGCTGCAAGTAAAAGAAAGAATGAATATGAAAGAATAACTCTACTGAATACAGATGGTGTGAGAGTGACATATGCAGAAGTTGTTCAACTAATGAGTGCCCATTTTGCTAAAAGTTATCAACCTGGTGTATGCAACATTGAGCTCGCTGCTACCTCTTCACATGATGAAACTCAGGGGTATGAAGAGGAGGTAATAGAAATGTTGCACAAACTGAATAAGCATTCAGCAGTAGGGACTGATGGGATATCAGCACGGATGCTAAAAGAGTGTTCAGCTGAAGTGGGTATTCCTTTAACCAGGCTATATAATTTTAGTCTCAGAACCAGAAGATTCTGCAGGAGTGGAAAGAATGTATGGTAATCCCATTGCATAAGGATGGTGCAAAGAACTATGTTTCCAACTATTGACCAATCAGTATCTCAGGAGTGGGTGGTGATGATTTTGGAAAAGTTGGTTAGGACTTGGATTCTGAAATGGGCTGACAGTGAAACTCTACTTTGCAATGAACAGCATGGATTTACTAAGAGAATGTCATGTTTTAGCAACTTGCTCACCTTTCATGATATTAATATTGAAGTAGACTAGGGGAATAGATACCACCATGATACTTTTTGATTTTATTAAGGCTTTTGACAGAATGCAGCATGGAAGACTGTTGCATAAATTGGAGAATATGAGATTGGATTAGTGTGGGTAAGAGGATGGCTGATGGACAGATATCAAAAAGTGGTATATGGGGGATGTGAGTTTACAAGATTTAAGGTAACTAGTGGTGTACCACAAGTCCTTGGTCTGCTGTTATTCAATCTGTACCTTAATGATACTGGGAAGGATTTGACAGGTGACATTCCGCTAATGCTGATGATGCAAAGATAGGTAGGATATCAGGAATGCAGTTGCTATGCAGTACTTGCAGAATGCTCTGAATAGGCTAGAATTGTGAGCATAGGAAAATGGCTGTCAGTTCAATGTTAGCCCTTCGGAGTTCATGGTCGAAAAAATTGCAGCTTAGGCCATGTGTATCCGAGAGATACATTCATTACTGGTCATCATCATGCATATCAAGGATTTAGGCTAGCATGGCCTGTTCCGGCCTTAGAAGTCATCGTTGAATCATTTAAGAGGACGTCCTGGTTTTCTTTTTCCTAATGGCATTACTGACATTCATTACTGGTATGTGCTGAAATGTGATAAAACTTAAAAAAAAAAAAACACTGGAAATATAATACATGATAGTTTATTTATTTTCAGTTACAATCTAGAAGTTATTGAAGAAAGAAATGTAAAGAATAAAACTTTTTGTTACAAAATTACACAAACATGGATAATGAAAGAAAATAAAACTAAACAAATGCATTTAACATTAATTAATCAGAATCTTCAAAATCTTCAATAGTTGGATTTACAAAATGGTCATAACAGTCATCACAAACAATATTGGTATGCTCAAGGCATAAATACTTTTTACAACACGTGCAAAAATATTTTGATAAGCGACTCGTTTTGGATGCATAGCACGTAAAACATCTTTCCCTTTTTCTGTTTGTCAAGGGAGCCGTATCTATGTTGCTGTTAGAATTTCCTTCAAATTGTGTCTGAAATTGATGCAGGTGTAAAGGCTTATGCACACCTTTGGAGATTTCTGAATGAAAAATTTTTATTACATATTTACTGGGCTTTGATGGAATATATTGTCTAAACCCATATTTGCCTCTAAATCCAGGTAACATTTCATCTATTGTTACATTCTGTCCCATAGAGTATCATAATTTACAATTTTCTACAAATGGTGAGAAAATATCTCTCACAGCCCCTAATTTGTCAACTTTCAGGGCGTTCTAAGCGGGTAAGTTTGTCATCAAACCTGATACAATTGTGAATAAATCTAAATCTCTGTAAAGACATCATAAGTCTAATAAGTTCAATCCCACTACCATCTGTAGACCATAAATCCTGCAAATTTAGCCGATTGTTGCTAAGTAAACCCAGCTAGATATAAGAGGCCTAAAAATGCTTTCAATTCTGTTTTGACTATTTGTTTAGCATCTCTTTCTCTTGAATACTGGTTCAAAATAGAATCGATGTATTTATTTGTATATAATAAGATTAGATCTAAAATATCATCTGTGATAAAGCAGTTCCAAATTTCAAGTTCTGTCTTGGCATTTTTTGTTTGGCTGAACTAACGGAAGTTGACACAAAATATTCTGCGGCTGTCTTCCTATTGGAATTTTCCTCCATTTTGATTCTTATCCTTTCCAAGAAAATACTCTTCATTCATGTCTAATTCCTCTTCACTAGAAATATCTTGTTCGGTATCCAAATCTTCTGAACGAACTTTCATATAATCATCATCTTCTAAATCACTTTCACCTTTGCATTCTACTCATCATTCTCATCATCGGACTCGAGTAACATTTGCTGAATCTCTTCAACATCTGATGGATTATCCAATCGATATATTTTTCCAGCCATTTTCAATGGTAAATAAAAAAAAAAAACAACTAGACCAAAAATACAATCGATATATTTTTCCAGCCATTTTCAATGGTAAATAAAAAAAACAACTAAACCAATACTATGCTGACATCGGAGTTAGTGGTATCTCTCGGATACAATTTACTATCAAATATCACACACCTTTACATAACATGTGTTAAACCAAACTGATGACATAAACAGTCGGAATATCACTCATAATATACTCATACACAGCTAATCATGACCTCCAAGCTATACACTGGATATGTGTAAAAATATTTATATTAAAACAATTTGTTTGTATCTATCAGATCGGCCATGACCTTGTTATAATTCTTCAGCTATCATCAGCAATAACCCTCCTCCTGTCCTGTTCCTTCTATCCTACCTGAAAATAACAATATTATTCTTTACATTCTATCCCTGTAGCTATATCGTTTCTGTCAACCAGAAATGATATAGTTACAGGGATATTTTTGACCAAGTTGAGCTGACCAATGTTACATACTCCCCTCCCTTATTCCTGATATTTCTAGCATTCATGTACATGCATTTCAACATCCACTTGTACCCACAGTTTTCCTTATGTAATGTCATTACCAACCCATTCGAATAAGAAACCTTTCAAATTGCATTTGGCAATGTATAATCATTTCTGTAAACGTACTAATTTTTCACAGGGGTGGCCAGACAAATGCTTGACTGAATCCCCCCCCCCCCACATCCCAATCTTTAGTTTCTATGGTTTTCACTTCCCAACTTTCACTAAACAACACTTTCTCCAAACATCTAACCCCAAAACCATTTAAATGCAGTCCATCGTCCATATATAAATCCTTTCATTGATCAAATTCACTTCATACATCTGTAAACTGCATAATCTTCTCATTGCCTCATTAGCAGTCATGGCCCTTCTCAACTCTGTCCTATCATACCTCAGTATAATAGGACAGATAGGAGTAGACTCAAAATCTTTACTTCTTTACTCTTCCTTTTTTCTTCTTTGAATAACTCTTTCATGTTTTCACTCATTGCATATTTCTCCCCTTTTAAATCATTTGTTCCTGCCATAACAACCATCTCTTTCACCTCTCCCTTCGTAACGTAACAGCTTCACTAACACCCTTGATCTTTGCACCTGGGAAACATACTTTCATCATTTTCTCATTAAGTATATATCCTATCATTGAATCTCCATACAATACCTTATTCCTTATCTCAAGTTTCGCACATTTTCATACTTTCATTCTCTTGCCTGCTGTACTGTACCCTGATCAGACCACACTTGGACTATTGTTCTCAGATTTGGTCCCCAGGATTTGAAAGAGATAAATTAACTGTGAAAATGGTACAAAGGTGTATAACAAAGATGGTTTCAGGACTGTACAATGTTAGTTATGAGGGAATGTGGACTGCAGAGTTTGGTGGATAGAAGGAGAGGTGATATGATTGAGACTTTTAAACTGTTGAGAAGTTACAGGGTTGACACTGGTGAGTTCTTTCACTTGGTTGAACAGCAGGAAGGAGTAATGACAAGGGGCCATCCCTGGAAGTTACAAAAGGAAACTGAGCAAGAGGGTGAGGAGTGGTTTCTTTGCATGGAGGGTGGTTGAACCATGGAGTGTATTGCCTGATAGAGTGGTGAGAGCGAGAACGGTCAATGAGTTTAAGGAGTGGTATGATAGACTTTGTGTTTCCTAGGGATACCTCCCATGATGAGTCTTGATAGACTGTGTTTCTTAGGAAGGACCTCCCACGATGAGTCTTTTCACTCCATGGAGGCCTGAATAATAATAATATACCACTTTTTGATATCTGTCATTCATCCATCCTTTTATCCAAGCCAGTAGTTTATTATAATCCATTCCAGTCTCACTCCAAGCCTATACTAAGATGGTATATCCGTTCCCCTTGTCTAACTCACCCATGAAATAATAAAATGTGAACACTTAACTCAAACATAACTTTCCCTTAGTAAACCCATGTTGTTCATTGCAAAGTATAGATTCTCTGTCAGTCTGTTTCTCTGTGCAAGCTCTTACCAAGCTGTCAGTATTTGCACCATCTTTGTGGAATGGTGAAGTTGTGTGATGCTATACTAGAAGTCATATGACTTCTAGTATGACATCAAAGTTAATTTACTTAAATGCTGAATAACTGAAATATCACTGTAAATATAAAATAGTTTTTATATATTTTATTTCGTATCTAAACACAAGTAGTAGAGTAGTAAGTAAGTGGTACAACATGATTTACAACAAATTAGGATACATTACAATGAGATTAGCTTAGATTTGGTAGGTGAATTATACAGGGAATAATAATTAAATATGAAAAAAAGGAAACTATACATGACTTATATACAATAAACATGGTCAGATGTTCCTCCAGTTATCTTGCATCATCAACTGCTCTTTCTGTGCAGGATATATAAGGTCCTCTTTTGCACAAGGCGATAGAAGAAAGGGACAAGAAAGAAGGTGTTCCATGGACTCGGTTGTCCCACACTCACAATTGTCTGGGCCAGTGAGGTAGCCCCATTTGATGAGGTTTTGTTTGCAGTGTTCTGTCATCCGGAGTCTGATTAGGCTTTTCCAAGTGTTCCAGTCCTGGTGGGCACCACGTGGAAGATGTTCGGCTGTTGGAATACCAGTATTATTTTCAGGATATAGTGCAAACCATTGTTGAAGTCTTGTCTCTGGGAGATTTTTAGGTAGTTCAACAGTTGTCAGGAAGCTATGTCAGGATCTTAGTCTTTGGGGCACTGCGTTCTGGCCGAACAGTGGGTGACATTCATCATTCATTTGTCTGCTTCTTTCATCAGCTGAGAATGCAGATCTTCGAATTGAAGGGTGTGCAGTACCAGCCAAAGTATACAGGTCTTTTAGTGGTGTTGGTTTCAGGCATCCTGTAATTAAGCGGCAGCTTTCATTCAATGCTGGATCAAGTTTTTCAGCATGGCAGGATCTGGACCATACTGGGCAGGCATATTCAGCAGAAGAATAGCAAAGGGCCAAGGCAGAAGATCTCAGTGCTGCCCTGGGCGGTCCGCCCAGGGCAGCACTTTGAACCTCTTTGAACCTTTGCAGTTAATTATAAAATACAGTCTTGAGAACTCATTTCCAAATATTGTAATACGACTGTGGATTTTCCTCACAATTGCTGTGTTGCTAGTTGTGAGAGGAGTTTTTCTAAATAAAATTGATTAAGAATTACCTACATTACTATGAAATAGACTTCGTCAATGTCTTCGACAATTTTGCTAACAGAATAGCAAGAAAAATCACATTTTAGAAAGTTGAAATTAAAGTTTTAATTCAAAAATAAACATAGTGTTTTAATTTATTTTCCTATACATCGTTTTGACTTTTTGTAGTATTTTGGGTGTGTTTTGAGAGGGGTGGCAAAAACTCTAGCTACACCACTGGATGGATGGATGGATGGATGGATGGATGGATGGATGGATGGATGGTGTGTCTGGAGTGACTGATTTTTCAGAGAATTGAAGCCTCCAGAAAAGCATACAACAGGACCACATGGTGAGGACTGGTGTGGCACATCACCGAACATCTGAGTGACTATACAGCATCTGTTGATATTCAGTGAACAGATGAATGGGGTTGTTCTGTATAGTAATATACAATTAGTTTTTGATAATGCAAAATTAAGAAAGGATATATGAGACATTTCTGATAGAGAATTTTTGCATTATGATCTATTTTTGTGGGCAAGGAACAGTGAATATCAATTCATTGTTGCTAAATGCATGGTTATGCATTTTGGACTGGGTATATTGCAGGCAGATTATTATTTTAATGCATTTAATTTGATACATGTGGTCATTGAAGCTAAATACGAAGAGATGATGGTTGACAGAGCGTTAAAAGTTTATCAGTCACATTGCTAAGGTAATTAATTCATCACAAATGGATAAATGTTAAAGAGAACACTGACTTATAAGGAAGTTATTCTTCTCTGGCACAAGGCTTGGATAAGACAACTTATTTATTACTGTTCTTTGATATGCTCACTCATGTTTAGAGGAGATGAGGAGACAATTGAAATCGTCCTGTAGAGAATAACCAAGAGGATGTCAGGATTATTGAATGGGCTACCAATGGATTATAAGTACAGTTTCAGTAAATGTTTACAAGGAAAGATATGATTAAGTATTTTTTTTAGCATTGTGTGACATGGAAGAGGTATTCTCACTTAGTCTTCGACTTCCTAGAGGAGCCTACATAATAATAAAATTTTCTCTCTAAAACCATATTTTTTTAATAATATAAGATGAATATTTATTCATTAACAAGTAATAGCAAATTATTATTGTTATTATTCAGGCCTCCATGGAGTCAAGAGACTCATCATGGGAGGTCCTTTCTAGGAAACACAAAGTCTATCATACAACTTCTCAAACTCATTGACGGTTCTTGCTCTCACCACTCTATCAGGCAATGCATTCCACAGTTGAACCACTCTCCTCGCAAAGAAACCACTCACCACCCTCTTGCTCACAGCTTCCTTTTGTAACTTCCAAGGATGGCCCCCTTGTCATCGCTTGTTCCTGCTGTTCCACCAAGTGAAAGAACTCCCCAGTGTCACCACTGTAACTGCCTCTCAACAGTTTAAGAGTCTCGATCATATCACCTCTTCTTCTTCTATCCACTAAACTCTGCAGTCCACAACATTCCCTCAGCCGATCCTCATAACTAACATTGTATAGTCCTCAAACCATCTTTGTTATCTGCATCCGTACCCTTTCCACAGTTAATTTATCCCCTTCAAATCCTGGGGACCAAATTTGAGAACAATAGTCTAAGTGTGGTCTGATCAGGGTCTTATGCAATGGAATGATAACTCTTTTATCTCTGAAGATCAGTGTCCTTCTCAGTATTGCAGCAATCCTCTGTGTTATCTTCACCACCTTTGCAATATGCTCCCTGAATTCCAGTTTTCTATCAATAATCACCTCCAGATCTCTTGTCTCCCCTACTTCCTCCAGTACAGCTCATCCAGTTGGGTATGCAGCCTCCCATCGATGCATCCCAAATTTCAAGACTTTACATTTTGCTGCATTACACCGACATCCCATTCATTCGCCCATCTGTTTAGTTTATTCAAATCCTCTTGCAGGACTGACACATCTGCAAACAACTGAATATCCCCTTGCAATCCATTGACAATGTCATCGATATAAAGGTTAAACAATACAGGTCGCAGAACTGAGCCCTGTGGAACCCCACTTGTAACTTTCTGTCTCCTTGATATTGCCCCATCATACACAGCTCACTTGATACCTATCAGACAGCTAATCCTGAATCCAGTTGACTAACTCGACATCTAAATCCATATGCTGCAACTTAAGTATCAGCTTATCATGTCTTATTTCTCACAAAAAAGAACCATTTTGCCCCAGCATTGTTTTTGATAACACTCAAATTCACAGACAAGACGAAATTTCTCTTCTCGGAATTACCTTGACATCAAGCCTCTCCTGTCATAAACACATCACAACCATTGCATCCTCAGCTTCCAAAAAACTAGGTTTTCTCTTTCGCTCAAGATGCTACTTCATCTCTAAACAGTTGTTAACTCTATACAAGTCACAAATCCACCCAGCTCTCGAACTGCTCTCACATCTGGAGTGGGGCTCCAAAAAGCTCCCTCAAAATGCTTGACTCAATACAGAGGAGAGCAATTAGACTAATAAATGACCCAACCCTCACCAACTTGCTCCCCCCACTTTCACATAGATGCTTGGTCTCTGCAATCTGTATATTCTATAAATACTTTCACGGGAAACGTTCATCTGAAACAGCATCAATAATCCCCCCACCCTGTACCAAGCCCATTGGAATACATACAGCTTCCACCCACCATCCTTTTACAGTACACCTCGAAACCCACAGAACAAGTTTCTTCTCCTCCTCATTCATCCCTGCTACTGCAGTACTGTGGAACAGTCTTCCCCCTGACGTATTTCCCGAGGAATACAATATACAGGCGTTCAAATCAAAGGTAAACAAATTTCTCCTTTCACAACCCATCACCCATATACAGTACTAACGTACTATAGGTTGACCAGCCAACCTCCTGTATATGGACCCAACATAAAAAATAAAAAAAATGTGCCACCCTGTCAAATGCCTTTGCAAAATCCAAAAAAAGGCAGTATATGCCTTTCTCTCATCAACTGCTGTTGTCACTTTATTATAAAAGGCAATCATATTACTAAAGCAAGAGTACCCCTTAACAAATCCCATGTTGATTCTTATAGATAACATTACCTTCATCTGTCCAGTGCTGTATATGGTCCCTCCTAATTTCTCCAAGACCTTAACAACTACTGACGACACCAAACTGGCCTATAATTAGACACTTCCAGTCTGCTACTGCCCTTGTGGAGTGGCACTATCTTACCTTCCTTCCATTCCTTGGGTACCTTTCCCACAGGCAGACTTTTATTTGAAGAGCCAGGTCAACGAAGCTATCAGTTCTTTAGCACATTATCTCAAAACTTGTGGTAAAATACCATCCAGTCCCACAGCTTTACTGGCATCCAGAGTACTCAGTATTTGGAACACACTCTCCTCTTGCACCTCTAGTATTCAAACATTACCTTCTTCTCCAGGATGAAATACTGCAATAAAGTGCTCATTGTACAACTCCACAATGTCCTCTGCATCAGTCACTCTATTCCCATTTTTATCCTGCAATGTCATTCTTCCACAATCATTTCTCCTCCTACTGGCCACATAGCTAAAAAAATTCCCTAGGAATTTTCTTTGGATCTTAGTGCCAATCTCTTCTCATATTCCAGTTTTGCCTTCCTCACCATACTGGTCACTCTCCTGGCCTGTGTCTTATATTCTTTGTGTATCTGTCTCCACCCCTCTCCTTATATCTCTTCCATAATCTCTTTTTCAACTGCAGTTCCTGTTTGATATTGTTTGTCATCCACTTTACACCAAATTGTTTCCTCTTCATCACTTGTGGAGTACAGCTTACTATTCCTGCTAACAAATATTCCTTCACAATTTCTCAAGCACTATTGATATCCTAGGCCTTCCAATTCTGCCCTCCATGTAACTGTCCCAAGTTGATATCTAAGACTATTATAATCACCCGCCTTATAATTCCACATATGTTCCCTTTTCTTTGACACTCCTGCATGCCTGTTCATCTTTCAAGTCAAAACAGCATGGTCACTCTCTCCAACTGGGGAAGCGATGGCATCTCACTTATTATCAGCTCTTCTGATTCTAATGCCAAATCCAAAACTCTTGAATCTCTTGTTCCCTCTATTACATGTTGCCTAAGACATTTGTCCCTCAAGAATTCTAGAAATTCCATTCCCTTATTACTACATGCATTTTCCTCTTCACAGCATATACTGCTGTAGTTAAACTCTCCCATAACAATCATTCTTCTTGCACTTGGCAAACTGAACTGCCTAAACATCTCCTGCTCCCCAACCTTTGTGCTCCTTGGCTTGTATCAACATCCCACTAAATATCCTATCTTGTCCACCTCTACCTCATACCATATTCTTTCAAAACCATTAGTGTCACTGCCTTCCAAATCCTCCACTCTTAGATGTCATAAGTCATAATGTTAAATAAGAAAATGGACATAATGTTGAATAAGAAAACATGGACACTGTTGAAAAATGGTAGTTACACACATGCCGTCAAGACATTAATATTTTATGCTGGGTATGATTCATCAAGGGTTAAATCCAGGCTGTTGGCTGCCATTTGATAATTGCCTAACATAAACATATCACACCTATAATAGAGTTGCATTGGTATCTGAAAGCTTTGATTTCTCTTCTGCCCCAAGATATTCTCTTATCTTTGTCTATTAATCCCAGATCATTTTAGTGTAAAGTTCTGCTTTGACATCTAAAAAGGGCTATCAGAGCCCATGTAAAAATTCTAGACACTGTTCAACAGACATCAGTCAGATTGTTGAATTTTCTACAGTCTCTTCAGTTACAAACTTATTTTACTTTTTTGTGCTTTATACCTTGCCTGTTATATCATTTTTGAAGATCATTTACCATACACATTTACGATTCTGCTATTTTATTGAAACCTATTAAAATCCAGACATCAAGTGAACATTTTTTAATTGGACTGCAAACTCACTATACCACTCATATCCTATATTTCCGTCCTGTGAAATGAGATTATACTTCTGATGAAACTTATTCATCTACTCTACAGGTATTCAAAATAATAATAATAATAATAAAAATTTGTAGCCTTCATACTTTTTTTCAACTTTTTACTTGCCTATAGTACTACAGTATTATTAGGTTTTAATTTTTTCTGAGTACAAATGCTACAAAATATAAGTAAAGGAAATTTAAGAATTTAGTGTCTGATTTACAGTAATATAATAATGTGATTTCTTAACTAAGGAAGTAATCAATTCCTGAGAGTTGTGTAAATAGTCATTTTTGAAACAATTTATTTGTATAGTTTAAAACTTCATAATATTATTAATTACTCATTGCAATTTTCTCAGTCACTCACAGTTGATATATCATAATCTCTCTCTCTTCCTCTTTCTAGGTAGTCATAGTGGTAGCGGTATGCAAGCCATGGTATCACGTTTCAGTGTTCCTGAGTTGGAAGGGCGCAGCCACAGAATTACATCAGTTAGTTATAGTCCTGATGGAGAAGAAATGCTAGTTAGCTATTCTTCAGACTATCTCTATCTGTATGAAGTAAAGGTCAGTTGAGAAAAGTTTTTTAAATAGATTTGTAGTTCGTTAGCAAATTAGGCTAATAAAATCTCAGTGTAGTAATTATTATTATTCAGTAGCTATATAACTAGCTATATCAGAGATTTACACAAAAACTAACTCATGTAAATCAAGAAGGCAATTTTTTTATATGCCATATAAAATTGCATAACTGCAGATAAGTATTTCACTTGGTTATAAATTAAATTCAAGTTGCCAAGAAATTATATTCTTGTTTAATTCTTTATCCAAGCAAAAGCAAACAAAGTTTAAAGTTTCTTCATATCTAGGCTACTTGTATATAGAAGCTAATGATTATCATATTAATTGCCTTAGTATCCCATAGTGCAAAGCATGCATCCTTTCAGATGTGTATAATGCTATGCATTATGGGAAGGGCCACTATCCAGACCAATTTCAACCTTAATGAGATCTCATCAGTGGGAGTTTTAATTTATAACCAGGAGAAAAAGTTTTCTACAACTGTCTCTAATTGAGAGTTTTTTTAATAAAGAGATGCATCTTTTCTCTACTTGTATTTGGGAAATACAGAGTCCATCAAAAAAATGTATACATACTTTAACAGACGTCATCTATGGACTTTTTTCGAAGTTGGATTGAATGAAGGTAGCAATGTGTAGTATGATGCTCTCTCAAAAGATGTTGTTACTCACATGAATACTAGCATCAACAAGTGACTGGTGGGACAGTCAAACAAAATGGCCAAAGCACGATTGTTGTTCAACTAATGCAAGATTTTTAAGTGGTATTTCAAATTTGAGAATGTTGGTGAAGTTCAACGATAATGGAGGTGTGTGTTTGCAACACAACCTCCAACATGTGCCTGACAATTCCATGTATTCGTAATAAGTGTGAGACCCATGGTAATGTGTGTGATTTGCACAAGGAAAAATCTGGGAGGCCTCACACAGCAACAAGTCCTGCTTCCTCGGCTATGGTGTTGAAACAGTTTACATGCTCGCCACAGAAGTCTACCACATGAGACAGGAGTTAGCAGTGTAAGCATACCGTGCATTCTTAAAGCAGCTAAATGGAAAGTTTACATCCTAAGATTATTACATGAAGACGATCCTGATTGAACAGATGGCATCACTGGCAATATCATATTAAAAACGAGGATATTAGGAAAGAACTTGTCATTGTCAGCATCCAGGAATGCATTAGCAGAACTAATCTCAGGTGTTAATGTCACTTAAACAGTGTGAGGAAAGATTAGCAAAACAAGTGTTTTCTGCCAGGTTGGCAGGAAAACGATCCAGAGGAAGACCAAGATATAGGTGGATTGATATGGTACAAAGTGCCTTAGACGATAGAAATATAAGATCTGACAATGTTGGAGTCTTGACAAGTAACAGACTGATTTGGAGGAAAATTGTAGATAGGAAGTTAGTAATGATGTAAATTTTTCATGTAGTACACCCCTTGAGGGTACATGGCAGGAATTTGATGATGATGATGATCCTGATTGAAGAATGCAGTGTTGTTTTAATGCTTTTCAACACATGGTAGATGAGAAATTTGTGAGGAAGATGGTTTGGTCTGATGAAGCACAATTTAAGCTTAAAGGAACAGTGAATCGGCATAATTGTGTTTACTGGGCTCGAGAAATCTGGCTGTTCATGTGGACAAGGCAGTTAATGTCTGTTGTGGATTGTCATCTAGGGGTTTAATAGGATCATTCTTCTTTGAAGGTACTGTTACTGGTCAAGTGTACCTAGGCATGCTACTCACATCCATTTTGCCTGCTATTTATGCACTTTATGGGAATGATCAGTTTCTCTTCCAACAAGATGGCACACTACCACTGAGACTTGAAAGCTTACCTCGATGAGAGTTTGTAGGGACAATGGATAGGACGAAGAGATGCAGTTGAGTTTCCCCCACGTTTTCCTGATTTAATACCCTTGGACTTCTACCTATATGGGGACTCTAAAGGATGTAGCGTATCATAGAAAACCAGCTAAACTTGTGGCCCTTTGGAAAGAAATTGAAATGGCATGCGCAGCAATCCCACTGGTCACGTTGGCCAACGTTACCCAAGCAGTAGTTCACTGTAATAATGTGTCTGGATGCTAATGGTAACCACTTTGAGCACCTCGTGTAATTGTAGAAGTCAAAGGTAACTTTATTCATCCCATGATGTCTGTATAAATTTAGTATTACAATTTTTATACAGGTTTTTCTTTTGCTGAAGTGTGTATACATTTTTTTGATGGACTCTATATACATTCTACATTTGACGGACTCTATATATATTCTACATTACTTCAACCTTGGTCTTCTAGATCTTTCTTTGTCTTCTAGGTCTGGCTCCCACTGATACTAAGGAATCTGTATACAAGTAGCTCAGTCATGAAGTTTCTTCATGACTGAGCTACTTGTATGCAAGCATATAATTTCTTGGCAACTTTAACTTAATTGCATAACTGCATTTATCTAACAGCAGTTAAGAAAAAAAAAAAACTGATGCAAAGATCTTAAATGACATTAGCATTGTCTTAGAATGAATACAAAAATATGATCCCTCTAAAGTGTTTCAAGCATTCAGTGTAAACCAGGATATGTAACTAACTTTAATCTATTTCTCATGAATTAGTTACATCCATCAAACCACATCTACTAGAAATTTATATATAATGGTAATCTCCTCTCAACTTAATGGGTGTTGTTGACCAGGTCTCCGATTTTTAACCTGTAACGTGTGGATTTAATATGCTGTGCAGCATAGAAGTTTGTGAATGTTTTAAGTTGTAGATGATTTTCCTTGTCTGGTGTAAGATACAACTGTTTTGTAGTGGCTTGAAAACAGCCTGGATTGCAGGATTATACCTTAGCCCCATGGTGGTAACACATTATTATAGGTCATGGAGGTGCCCATATAGGTTTTCACAGTTTTTTTGTGGGTGAGACTATCATTAAAACAAAAATCATAGAAAATCTATAAAGCAAAGTCTGAAACTCATAAAAAACTTCACCTATTTATTATCCTACTTAACAAGCAGTTTTGCAAAATTTAAATAGCCTGTCAGTACAGATAAAAGTTAATGGGTATCAGTTTAATGTCAAGAAATGTAAAGTTATGCATTTTGGGATAATTGATTATAAGCTATGTATCACATTGATGGCACTGTACTCCAGGAAATAGATGAAGCTAGAGATTTCAGGGTGGTGGTGGACAGTGAGTTTAAGTTTAGAGGACGTATTGCTAAGGTTGCTAAGGTAGCCCATAAGATTACTTGGCTATTGAAGCACACATTAACAAGTAAAGATAAGGAGGTTGTTAATGCTCTTTATAAGGCCTTGATATGTCCACATCGATTACTGTACTCAAATCAATCCTCTCAATCCCTTGGGGGATGAGGAAGCAGGGGGAGAGGATTCAGAGGCAAGTGATCAAGGTGATGAGTGGCCTGCAGAATGTTCCCTATGAGGATAGGAGAAAAAGAGGGGGATATGAAAAAACATTGAAGTTGCTTAAAGGGTTTTATAGGATAGATGCACGGGAAATGTTTCAGCACTTGACTAGAGGGACCAAATCAAGGAGTCATCCCTGGAAGTTGAATAAAGGTGTGGTTAGTAGGTGTGTGAGGACTATATTTTTTTACTTGGAGAGTTGTGAATGAGTGGAATGGGTTGCCAAAGTCAGTTGTGAGTGCTTTGTCTGTTAATGAGTTCAAGGAGAGTTATGACAGATTGTGTGGATAGACTGAGTCTTTGGACTCCATGGAGGTGCCTGTATGATAATATAATAATTCCAGACCTGTACGATGTCAGTTATGTATCTCTGCTCATTGTTCACAGAAATCTTAAATGACAGTTCTACTGCTTGAACTGTATGAAATGTCTTAATGCTTCATTATCAAATAACTTAATTAGATATGGACAATGCCAATGATCTGCTTATGGATTGGTTTTAAAGTTTTCTTCTTCTTTCCATAACATTATTATTATTATTCGTGACACCTTCAAGGAGTCCAAAGACTCATCGCGGGAGAACACCTATTGTACAACTCTCCATCTCCACCACTACATCGAACCTCTATCATCAACGTTAGTGCCATATACTGGCCACTACCACCACCACAGCTAGTATATTTTTGTCTGTAAATTGCATGTGTTCTGAAGGGCCGATTTGTCTGTATGCAGGATGAAAAACCCGAGTTTCTGGGAGGGAAAAACCCTGCTACCTCCGTATGAGATCGGCTAACTCACATTAGATTGAAAATGTCCATATAAAGATTCCTTCCGTCATGACGAGAATCGAACTTAGGCCTTTTCCAATCGTAGGGCGCAACGTACCATCGTTCTTCCAATTGCGCTACGGAGGTGCTTATGTTACAGGTCATTTTGCTACCTATCCCGTGAAGCCACCATCACCTTGCTTCCTGAAGGACTGGAATTCTTGAAAACGTTTGTCTACAGCAGTGTTACCAGATTATCTAATCCTTAGTGCACCTATAATACTATTGTATTATAAATTTACAAACTTTTGTGCATGAGATTATCAGAAATCTAAATGAGACCTAATTTGTACCTTATACAGTCGAACTGTCAACTTCTTATCTGTTCTTGTAACAGTTCTCATTATAGTAGCCATTTTCTAGGTAACTCTTACCTTTTGTGATTATGTCCATTGAACTTCAGTTCCTTATCTACCAATATCCTTGGATCCCCTGCCTCTTCACCTCCAGAATCAAAGTTCCCCAATATAATAAACCTTATTCATCTTCTCTGGTTAAAGTGAGTAACTTTTTACTTGGCATCATTAACATGATATCCCCATTCTTCAGCCCTAAGCACCTTCCTTTCGAAATCCTCTTGCAACAACATTATTTTCAGAAATTCTCGACATTGTCTTGACTAAATTTAGCATTCATCAGCAAACAACTGAATATCTCCTCTTACATCCTTAAGTATATCATTGATATGTAAATTAAATAACAGTGCTGGAAGATTTTCCACTTGGTTATACTGTAAATTAAAGATACCAAGAAATTATATAATTGGTTTAATCCTTTATCCAAGTGTAAGCAAACAAGTTTGCACCTGAACTATTTTCAGGACTTGGGGAACTCATATATAGAAATTTATGACTTCGCATCACTTGCCTTAGTATCCCATAATCCAAGTCGTCCTGAAAATAGTTCAGGTGCAAACTAGTTTGCTTACACTCGGATAAATGATTAAACCAAGTATATAATTTATTAGTATCTTTAATTTATAGTATAACCAAGTGGAAAAACTTCCAACAATTACCTTTAATCCAGAGTATTTTAATAATAAGATGTGTGACACCTTTTGGCAACTCATATATGAAAATATGACTTCAACCTTATGTATCACCTCTGGATCTGGCTTCCACTGATGAGATGTCAATAAAGGTCTAAATTTTGCAAAGAAACGACTATCACTCAAATCTGCATTAATGGAGAAGACATGTCCACCACTCAAGACATCCTTAACTCCTTTCAAAAACATTACAAAATCTGTTTGAAGACCGCAGTACTGTTGGAAATTATAACTCTTGGAACATTAATGGCTTTCCTGTTTATATCCAAGATGACGTTTGACAGACCCATTATAGCATCTGAAATTACCACAGCCTTTAAAGAATGCCAGACAAGAAAATCCCCAGGACCTGATGGTCTAGGGATAGAACTTTATCATGAGGCCTGGGATTTTATTCTTCCCATTCTAGTTATACTATTCAATTCCTTTCTCTCATCAGGACACATACCAAGTGAATTTGTAGCAAGCCATACTGTCTTCATTATAAAAAAACTAATAGAGACCACACATTAATCTGCTGCTGGAGACCTATTTCTCTAACTAATAGTGACTACAAGATATTTTTCCCCATTATCAATAACAGGCTCAAAGTGGGAATGAGATGTACGAGGGTGGCCTGAAAAGTTCTTGGCCTCAACCATGGATGGCAACAGTATCAGCAAGATTTTTTTTCTAAGTTGGTACATCTGTCATAAGCATCCATGTGAAATTGCAAGTCATTCTATCAAGTAGCTTGTTTTATACAGCTGTCTGAAGCAAAAGTGTTGTCTGTATCCCTTGAAATTAATAAAATTGAGTATTATGAGGTTATAAAATTCTTTGTAAAAGAAGGTTTAATGACAAAAGAAATTCATTTGAAGTTCATAAAAGTTTATGGACACTCTTCTCCTTTGTTTTCGACAATTAAGAAATGGGCTCCTGAGTTTAAATGTGGCTGTACCAGCTTTGAAGATGATCCATGTGAAGGATGTCCAAAAAGTGTAACAATGCCAGAAATCATTGATCAAGTGCATGATATGGTATTGGATGACTGATGAGTCAAAGTACCTGAAATTGCTGAGACTATAGCCATTTCAAAAGAATGGGTAAGATATATTTTGCATGAAGAATTGAATTAAAAAGCTTTGCACAAGATGGTTGCTGGGCTTGCTTACAGCAGATCAAAAATGCACTCGCATGAAAATCTTTGAACAGTGCTTGGAGTGTTTTAACAAGAATAAAACTGATTTTGTGCATTGATTTATTACTGTGGATGAGACTTGGATTCACCATTACACACACCAGAATCCAAACAGCAGTCAAAACAGTGGACAGAAGCTGGTTGTTCGGTGCCAAAGAAGACAAAGTCAGTTCCATCAGCAAGAAAGGTCATGGCATCGGTGTTTTGGGATGCTAAAGGCATTTTGTTTATTAATTATCTTGAAAAGTGTAAAACGATAACTGGGGAATATTATTCCAATCTTTTAATCACACTAGACGAAAAAATTCGTGAGAAAAGACCCGGTTTGCAGAAGAAAAAAATCATCTTTCATCAGAACAATGCACCTGCCCACTTAGGTGTTTTGGCAATAGGAAAATTAAGGGATCTGCACTATGAATGGTTGGAACATCCACCCTATTTCCCAGATATGACTCCCTCTGACTTCTATTCCCAAAACTAAAACTCTTCCTTGCTGGGCAGCGTTTTTCTTTGAATCAAGAGGTGATTGCAGCTGTAGAGGGATATTTTGCAGATCTTACTGAGAACCACTACAGGGTTTTCAGTAAGATCTGCAAAGTAAGATCTGGACAAGATAATGGTGCTGGAGCATCGCTGGAATAAATGTGTTACTCTTAAGGAAGATTATGTTGAAAAATACAAATAATTTTGAAATTATAAATTCGTTTTTTCATTGTTAGTCTGAGAACTTTTCAGATCACCATCGTAATTAAAAACACACAGGTGTATGGAGTATCAGGTCGAGCAGTAGAATTTAATCTATTTCTCATACATGATCTAATCTGCTTAGTTAACACGAAATAGCAGTCGATGGCAGTGCTATCTCAAGCATTTGATAATGTCTGGCATCCCTAAAATTCTACATCCTCCTGCAAATTGGTGTGGGTAAAAAACTGCTATCTGTTATCGAAGGAGCCCATGCCAATTCAACTACCTGCCTCCTAGTTAATGGGTTCTTGCCAGACCCAGTCAAAATTCAAAAGGGAGTAAAGCAAGGTTGCCCTCTTAGTCCAGTGCTCTTTGCATTGGTTCTTGAACCATTCTTATAGGAAGTCGACAATACACATGCTTTCGTGAGGAATAACAGTTCCTTCAGCTATGAAGGAAAATAAGGTATTAGCATATGCCGATGTATTGGGCAGTTTGAAGGATAATGATTCCACATATATATTTTTTGATAATTTGGAAAAATTCAGCAAGATCAGTGGATTAACTACTAATGCAGACAAGACAAAATTAAAAGTTTTTGGAAAGTGGGATCTTGGAGGCATTCCTTTTAGACTAACCCCTAAGAGAAAATCGTTATACTTGGAATTCCATTCTCCACTTATCCAATATTACCAGTCCAAGAACGTATATACAAGAAACTAGAAACATTAGAAAACTGGAAAATAGGGCCACTTTTCTTCTAAAGCCATAGTACTCAAAACTATAATCTTTCCTGCTTGGTTATACATAATAAATATTACAGACATCACAGAAGCTGAAGAAAAACATTTATATAGTAAGCCTGTGCAGTGCAGTTTGTTTGGTCCAGCTGATACCAAGAAATTAAAAAAAAATTTCTTCAACTATCAAAGGAGGATTTGGGCTTCCAGTTTTAAAATTCTGCTATTTAAGCAATACAGTTTCAGAAATCCATAAAATATTGCAGGCTAATCACACGTGCAGACCTTCTCCTGTACTACTTAGGGTTTTCATCTTTTGGAGTTAATGATTATAAAGGTCCAAAAGCTGAAGTTGTTCCTGAATACTACAATGCTTTGTGCTTAATTTAAGACTGCTAAAACACTCTGGCATTGACATTTTTTCCATTAAAAAAAGTAAAATGTGGTATGAAGAAATCTTGAATCTCTTTTGCCATGAAATTCCACAGTCGGGTACTTACAACAATACTTTGTTTCACAATGTTTGTGGAAGTTCCAAGGATACTCTAACAGGGATCTTGCTTGGAGGATTGCATATGGTCGCCTTCCATCAACACCATCAAATGGATGTATTTCAACATTGGAGATCCAATCTGTGACATCTGTTACCCATTGGAAACAGTAGAACATGCATTTTACAGTTGCCCTCTTGTCCTGCATGTTTGGAACAGATTATGTAATGTAATGGGCATTCCATTACTTACAACAAAACAGGTTATTGTTTTGCAATATCCACCACCTTTAAGCAATGAGAAGAGAATTTTGATTTTTATAATTAATGAATTAAAATACCTTGTTGAGAGGCTTATACGCTGGTTAAACATGATAACTAATATTAAGGAATTGACAGCGTATACTAGAAATATAGATTAAATAAACTTTAATATATACTTTCCGATATTTCGGCGAACGTCACGTTGCCATCTTCTTGGGAACTTACTACAAAGACACGTGCACACAAGTACTAATAACAGCAAATGAGACTGAAGCTAGCGTTTCCTAAAGTCCTGATGGTGCCCCCTGGCGGGCTATATTGGTAGTTCTTGGCCTTTGGGCTGAAGTTCTTCTGATAAAAGTTTCCCAAATTTGGGGCAGTTTCATGCATCCAAATTTGTTGAGGTTTGGCATGTTCCTAAGGGCCGAGGCTGATTCCATGAATAGTCTTTCATACTTGAACTTGCTGCGGTGTATTACTGTGGCTTTCTGTGGAAGGTTAGAAAGAAACATGAATTTGAAAACCATTTTGTTTTCAAATTCAGCAAGATGACATCCAAATGCTTTATAATATTGTATTGTGGAAATTTTATTGTTCAGTCAGACGATTTTTATATTTAGAAAGAAGCATTCTAGGAGATATTGTGCAATATTCACCAGGAGAGAAAATTCTGTCTATTCTTGCTGTGAGAGGTTTTTTAAATAGTTCTATCTTCTTTATTCAATGTGGTCTTATAGTCAATTGCAGGAATGACTGGAGAGAAATCCCAGGCAGAGAAGGCCAACTCAAGGCAGTTAACTCAGATGGGACTATCAGTCATCCTTGCACTTTAGTTTCAATTTGTCTTTTGGTTGTTAATCTATATGAGATTGGTGAAAAAGGAAAACTGATTGCCTTTGGCTATATGATGATATAAAAGAGCTGAGGCCTTTTCTCTATCTCTCATTTTTCTCCCAATATTATCAGGTTCTCTTTCACCCCTATACTAACTACTCTAGGCACCTATGATGAGCAATCCTTTACTTTTTCACCTCAATAAAGGTTGAAACAAGTCTGGGTAGTGACCCTTCCCATAATGCATAGCATTATACATACCTGTAAGGATATGTGCTTTGCATTATGGGATACTAAGGCAAGTGATGTGAAGCCATAAGTTTCTATATACGAGTTGCCCAAGTCCTGAAAATAGTTCAGGTGCAAACTTGTTTGCTTACACTTGGATAAAGGATTGAACCAGGTATATAATTTCTTGGTATCTTTAATTTATAAATAACAGTGCTCTTAGAACAGAACTCTGTATTACCCCACTGCAACCCCCATACACAACTTGCTGGTTCCTACCAGTCTACTATCCCTGTAACACCCAGCTACTGACTATCCTTTTTCAATTTAGCTCAGTTTCAACAATAGTTTATCGGATACTCTATCAAATGCTTAGCAAAATCATTTATACTTATAGAGTCCCTTATCCAGATAAGGGACTCTATAAGCATCATCCCTATCTGATACGCTAGTCACCCTATTATGAATGGTAGCCAGCTTACTAAATCAAGATTTCACCTTAACAAACTGATTGTGCTCTCTCTCGAAAGATGACCAGATATTCATTCTCATCAATTCAGGTTTGCATTCTGTCCCTAACCAGCCTCTAACATATTTAGTACTACATCTGATATATACACTGGCCTATAGTTGTACACTACTTACTTGGATTCTATCTTATGCAGTGGCACTATTTTTCTTTCTTTCCACTTTTCTGGAAATTGCCAGATTCCTGTTGATCAAGCAAATTAAGGACACTTTCAGTATGTTCCTATTTTGCACATTCTCACAATACATGTGGTATCCCATGCAGTCTCCGAATCATACTAACATCAAGGTTACTTAATATTCTAAACCCTTTCCATTCACACTATCATACCCTCCCCCCACATGAAACATGCTAACATAATACTCAATGAACATTTTTCATTACATCATCAGCGAATGTGATCTGTGTTCCATCTCCAGCAACTAGAAGCCAGTTTTCCATATTCGTCCTTTTTTCTACTAGTGACATAACCATAAAATTATTGGTTTTTCTTTACTGTTTTAGTGAATCTCTTCTCATATGCCAATTTTTCCTTCCCCACTACTACACTTGTCATCTTCCTTGCCTGTGCTTTATACTCCTTGTGCTCCTGAGGGATACCCTGTTTTTTTATATCTCCTGTGTAATATCTTCTTTTTCAGAAGTTCCTATATAATTCCATGAGGAATATAATCTGACATTCCATACATAACTGATTCTGGATCAAGTCAAAGGCTGCTCATTTCTCTCCCTTTCAATTGATAAAGCCACTACACATCACTAATGTGTTTCCTTAATTTATCATACTCCCCTGCTCTGTAATTCTGCACTTTTTTTTGTTCCATTATCTTTTCTGTCTTTTTGACAGAAAACCACATCAAAACCACATGATCACTTTTCCTCAATGGCATTATGGTGACATGCTTTATTATTACCGTATAAGACAGCATTGTTAAATCCAACACTCATTCCATGTGTTATTCATCTATATCAGGGGTTCCCAACCTTTTTTGTTTCCTAGAGCACATTCTAAAATACCAATAGGGCGCCGGGCACCATCTATTTTTTCTATTTTTGAATTCATTTGTTAAATGAATACATACAAAGTTTACATTATAATCAAATGTTTTATTACTTAAAAGTTTACATTATATAAAAATTTAAATATATATATATGTAAGTTAGTGTGATCTTTGGCATTGCATTTCATTGGCCAGTGCTTCATAATTAGGAGAATATGATGATATTCCAGTTCTTAAACTGGAATGTACAACTTTGAATGTGCGTCTACTTTACATTGTATGCGTTTAATACTTGTCATGTGTCATTAACGTATGCATCATATAGCATGCCATGAATTGTTGCGTGATTATTTCAAACTATACAGCACACGGTTGAACAGCAGCGGGCACACACAAATTGGTTGATGGGTGCCAATGTGCCTGCGGGCATAGGGTTGGGAACCCCTGATCTATATGCTGCATCAAATAGTTCCTAAGCAGAGCAAAGAATTCAGTCTCCTTACTCACATGTTATCTCCTGCTTTCATTCAATATTTTCATAGTTAAAGTCACCCATTACTGTCACTCACCAGGTTCATCTCTCCATTTGAGAATAATCTCCCTCTACATTTCCTGGCCTACAGCAACACTCCCATTAAATATCTAAAATTCATGCTTACCTCATCCTCACACCAAATGGTCTCAAAGCCATTATCAGTACTACTTTTCTCATGTTACACATGGTGGGGGACACAAATCTTCTGAAATCATCAGTAATACCCCACCTCCTCTTTTATCTTTTCTGTCTTTTTTGAAAAATGCTATCACCATCCTATTCCATTCCAGCCAGTACACTATTCTCTATTAACTATGTCTCACTGACTGATGATTTGCAGACTGATTGACTAACTGTATCAAGGCCACAAACTGTACACTCTTTATTGTTAATATTCATTGCATTGGTATGTAAGCACAGTAGTTTTGTCCTGGTCCCCTTTTCTTTCCACATTTCCTTATTCCTGAGTCCTTTTGACTCTCTCTCAATGAGAGAAAGAGAGAGAGAGTTCTTTGGACTCTCTCTTTCTCCCATTGAAGCCATCCTTGCATCCATATCTTATCTGTCTCACATGAATCCTGGTATGTTATGCTCACAGTCCTGTCATCTAATTTTCATTTCCCTGACTCGCTACACTAGGCTACTTTTATATAGAAACTAATAATTTCATATTAATTGCCTCATTCTTCTTGATACATTCATGCTACTTTTGCCCTCATTCACTGATACATCAACACTTGCTCTGCCCATCTAATATGTGTTAAGTCATACTTGCACATACCCCTTCCATCTGCTTTAAAAATTCATAACTTATCCACATAATCCAATGAATATATGTAGCATCCTCACATTTCACAAAATTACTAAAATAATTCATGAATAGATAAAGCAGCTGCCATCTTGCTTTCAGTGTCTATTGCATGATTGGTTGGCCTTTGAAGAGCGATACTCTTCAAAGCCTTGCCAACATGAGAGATTCAGAACCTCGTCCTCCATTTGAGAGTAAAGCAGTTCTGCAGGCCTTCTAGTATACAGGATCAATCCTGATGATAACACATCAGGAAGTTTACTGATCATCTGGCACATAATCCTGCTGACACCTACACTGTCGATATTATACTTAGAAGGTCATCAAGTAGTGCAGTATGTATGTGGGGAGACACTGTTGAAATCATATTATGGAATGTAGGCTGGATACTCTTGGTAGGGTTGATATACATATACCTCTGAATATCTCTTTTCACTGCACTTCCCATCCCTGCATTTTATTTTGCTTTTAAAACACTAAAACACTCACAATAGTAAAAATCACATAGGATCTTGCTGCAGTTAACAAACAAACATCCCTCAAAATATTCTACCAAAAAAAAAAAAAAAAAACTTACAAAAATATTTAAAAATATATAGGAACCTTAACAAATTTTTTTTCCACATTGACCACACTAATATTTTCAGCATAAATACCAGCATAAATTATGTGCGGCATCACATGATTTATGTTCAGATCTAACCACATGTTTCTCACTGAACCCAGATAGCAGTTATATTAATCACAGTCCATAAAACTATTCAAATTACATTCTGTATGATTCCTTCCACCAATGGTTGGTAGATGAGGTCTGATTTTCCTTTATAGAGGATGCCATATCATGAATATCCTCTTTTCTGCCTTTCCTGTTTTAAGATTTTCTTGTTATCTCTACTACTCAACTAATTCTGAAAATATCTCGGACCTTGGATTTTGTATGCTTGAAGCTTGACTTCATCCAAACAGTGATGTTCTTTCATGTCCACAAATTCAACTGGCTGCTTTTTTCATTTCTGCTGACGAAGCTGGAAGAGAATCTGAATTATTTGCCTTCCATCTGCCAACCAGAATATCAAATAATCCTCTTCACTCAACATCAGTTTTTTTTTTTTCTTAACCTTTTTTTCTCCCTCCAGGTATATGTTGAGGTCACTTTACTTCGCCATTTCTCAGATCCTAATTTTTTACAAGTTTCATCACCAGTGAAACACCCTTCCAGTAGTTATTCTCTACCTATATCCTTTCACATTACAAGAGTGCCCAGTGGGATAATTTCTAAGACTCTTCTTTCTTTCCATTAGTTTTCACTCTCCAGAGGCCTTCATTTCTCACTGCATGCAAAATTCCCACTTCATATCTAAGCCGTGCTTTTTTTTCCCCAACAAGTGTATAGCATATGAATAAATGCATATAATAAAGCAGAAAAAAAAAAATAAGCAGTATATTATAAGTGATTTCAGACAAAAAAATTTCATCTTTATTCTCAGCATGCTGAAGCCTTCAACAATTTCAAAACAGCCATTAAGAAACCTAATTCTAATTTCAAAACTAGCCTTTTGTGCAAGTTAGTCTTTTCTTCTGCTCCTTTGGAAATGACATTGGAAGCAATTTTTCTCCATCTGTGCTCTCTCTCTCTCTCTCTCTCTCTCTCTCTCTCTCTCTCACACACACACACTCAACCACCCACCCAAATGATATTATTCTATAACAGCAAATGCAATGCTAATGTGTATAATTTTTCTCTTCCAACTTCTGCATAGGTGATCAAGGCAAATTACTTTCAACCCTACCTGGAGCAACATGCTGTTCACTCCTATGGTCTTCTGACAGAAAAGAAAATCATCAGAAGAATCTTGAACCTTAGATACAAATAAGGCTTCCTAGCTCTGATAATATCCCTCCCTCCCCAATTTTGCATAAGAGGTGTGTGCTCCAGAACTAATACTGGTCATCATCTCTGCACAACATCCATTTACATTTCATAACATCCTTCTCAATGAAGTTTTTTTTTCTCTCTCTCTCTCTCTCTCTTGTGCACTTCAAAAAGAATATTAACAGTGCATGCATTGCCCATGACAATTCAGTCAATGACAAAGGAAACAGAACTGTGAATCTAGAAGTTCCTAGTCAAGAATCAGAAATTTCTTTTTATATGACTACCACCCATGATTTTTTTTTTTTTTTTTTTTTTTTTTTTTTTTTTTTTGTTACCTGTAGTAACTTTGTAC
Organism: Typopeltis vanoorti; assembly: GCF_054136105.1. Classification (NCBI taxonomy): domain Eukaryota; kingdom Metazoa; phylum Arthropoda; class Arachnida; order Uropygi; family Thelyphonidae; genus Typopeltis; species Typopeltis vanoorti. The sequence continues at coordinate 29,540,060 of NC_143570.1, forward strand.
CATCATGTCTGGGCTAAGGACTTTTTCTTCTTTATTAATTTTATGCATATTATTGCTGTTGGAGATCAGATATGCTAATTGCTAAGGCCAGTGGGTGTTTCATTTGGCTTAAGTGGTAGGTGTTCAATCCTGTTGTGAGGCATTTTAGCAGCTGTTTTTGCAAATGAGCAGTGCTTTCCAGTATCTACTCTGCTCACTCCAGTATTGAGTATCCTGGAAATGTTACTCTAAACATAGTCTGTCTCTTCTTCTACCTGAATTTTCAGTGTTCAGTAAGATCACCATTCAGCAGTCAAAAAAACACATTTATTTTGCATCTTGGTTTGGACTGTTATGGGTAACTATACTGCTGGCTACTGTAAAAGATGGAACTTCTTCTTTGCTGCTTAGCTTTTTAGAAAACAGCTAATGATATTGCTGCCTTCCCAGAAACTATCCGTGTTGAAGATGGATGATTAAGAAAGTGGAAAAGATACTCCTTCTTTTGGAAATGAGCAGAATAAGAAGAAATCCACAGGGTTAGTTTTGCTATAAACAATGAACTTCTCAGTCATCTGTCTGAATCAGCTGAAATCAGCAAGTGTACTATAACCTTATACCTAAAGATGATCAAGAATCCGCAGACTATAGTTATCTCCAATTGCCATGCCTATCTTTGCATCATCAGCAAACAACTGAAGATCTCCTCTCAGCCCCTTTCCAATATTTCCCAATATCATTAATGTATGGATTAAACAATAATGGTCCAAGGACTGATCTCTGGGGCACACGACTGGTCACCTTAAATCTGGCAGGTACATTAATCCCAATCATCAGTGGAACACCAATCTCTAGATGGAACCTTTGCAGATCCAACTGGAATATATTTGAAAAGCAAATTGAGTAAATCATTACAGCAATACCACCCACTCCTAATTGCTATTCCAGATTTGTCAAACTAATCAAAACTGCAGCCAAAGCCTCTATTCCTGTTTAGGCTACAGAAAACAATACATCCCATGCTGGAGTAGGGATATCAAGGAACTTTTAGCCAAATATGAAAAAAACTGAAGACCCAACTATTGGAAAGGAAAGATGGATCTCAACCATCCATGAAATTGACTTCACCAAATCTTAGGGGGAAAATTGAGGGGGGGGGAGCAGAACCGACAACATACAAACCACCAGAGGTAACTCCTGATCAAATGGCTAATCATTTACTGAAAACCTCCAAGATAAGACCCAGTTCTACCAGGAAAATAACTGCAATCTTCCATCAGAAAAAATCTGAAGAGGGTCTCTGAGTTTCCCTTGAAGAGGTGTAGGAAACCTTAAAACTCACCAAGAATGGCAAAGCTGCAGGAGTGGATGGTATCCTCCCTGAGTTTCTTAAACATCTCAGCTAACAAGGTCAAACATAGCTGGCTGCCCTTTTCTCAAATATTATAACAACTGGAAAACTACCAAAACTGTGGTGGGAAGCCAAAATAATTGCTGTGCCCAAACCAGGGAAAGATCCAAATAATGTCAAAATTCTACTACCTATCTCCTTGTTTTGCTCCACCTTTAAGCACTTGGAACAAATTCTCCTTAAAAGAATTTCACCACTCATCGAAAGAGCACTCCCGATTGAACCAGCTGGCTTCAGGCCAGGAAGAAGTTGCTGTGACCAGGTCCTGACCTTGACAACACAGATTGAAGCAGGCTTCCATCTGTGTTGTCAAGAAACTTTAATCTGGAGTCACTTTCATCGATCTTACATCAACTTATGACATAGTCTGGATCAGAGGCCTCCTCCTAAAGCTAAGCAATATCATAAGGTGCAAAACAACTTTCCAGCTTTTTGAATCCATTCTTTCCAACAGAAAGATCCGGGTCCATATTAGTGGAAAAAAGAGCAGGCCTGGATTCCTTCACAACAGTCTTCCACAGGGCTCTGTGTTATCCCCTTTATTATTTAACATCTGCATGTCTGACTTACCACATACCAACTCAAGCAAATATGTGTATATGCCGATGATCTCGCTATCCTACACCAGTTTACCTCCTTTGCCAACCTGGAAACAACCTTGAACACAGATCTGAACATCCTGGAGGTGTACTTTAAGCAGTGGCACCTTAAGCCAAGCCCAACAAAAACTGTGTTCACAGCATTCTACCTGAACAATGCAGAGGCAAATTGACACCTCAACTTCTCTGTTACAAAATGGTAGAGCATGAGCTTCAACCGAAATACCTTGGAGTGAGCCTGGACAGAAGCTTAACCTATAAAAGGCACATCACCAACCTGTCCAACAAAGTTAAAACGAGAAATAATATCAACTCACGGCTTGCTGGAACAACCTGGGGTTGTGGTGCTGATGTCTTAAGGTCGTCTGCACTAGCCCTCGCATTCTCTGCAGCAGAATACTGTGCCCCTGTCTGGGAAAGAAGTGCGCACACTAACATTATAGACACCCAGCTAAACTCTATCATGTGCACAATTAGTGGAACACTGAGAAGCACCTCTCAACCCTGGCTGCTTGTCTTATCTAACGTTGCTCCACCAAATATACGGAGAAGACAAGCCTCGATTAAAGTATTTAATCGAGGCTTGTCTTCATTTCAGGAAAAGTAATGAGCAACATGCCCCTGCACCAGACTCTCATTAATCCACCTAATATTCACCTAAAATCATGAAACCCTTTTTGGTCCATGAGCGAACTCTCTTCAGCTGCCTCACCATCAACACCTGACATGTGGAGAGAGCAATGGTCCAACAGTCTTCCAACAAATGGTTCCCTGGTTGAAGATCCCTGTGTTCCGCAGTCTGGTTTTGCTCTTCCTAGAAAGATTTGGTCATCTATTAACAGGATCAGAACTAACCAGGGCAGATGTAGCCACCTACTACATAAATGGAGACTATCAGATCACTCTTATTGTGACTGTTTCCCTGTCGCCCAGATGATCACTTATATTGTGAAGGACTGCCCAAGCCTCTAATTTCATGGTGGTGATGGCCTCCAGGACATCTACGCAGTGACAGATGAGGCCCTGAATTGGCTTTCTGGTCTGGACATTGACCTGTAGCTGCAACTCATATATTACATTCACTTATCTTAATCTTTAAAATAAGACAAGAGAAATTAATACAAAAAAAAAATGTTTATTTAAATAACTGTACAAACATAATTATTTACAGTAAGAAAATTTTAAGAGATTACACTTGCTCTCCCACACTCAATTGTTTTAAATTTAAATTCAGGAATTAAAAAATTCCAACAACAAACAAAACAAAGGAAACATTCCTTTTCTAATCTTCTCTATGATTACACAGCTATAGCTTTTCACTACAGTGAGTAAACAACAAATAAAGGAAACACATTCCTTTGGTAATGCCTAGGATTAGACAACTACTGCATTTTAATACATTCGGTTTCAATAAAGGAATCTGTTTCGCACTGGCTTGAAGTTAACACTCATTACAAAATAAGGAACATGTCCTACTTCTGTAATTTGAGTATAAATTATTCTCAGGAATATTCAATATTGGTGATCTGACAAAATAATTTAGAAGAAAATTGGCTGTGGGGATTTTGTGGTTATAAGATTTGAGTTGTACTGGCAGCATTCAAAAGAAATTCATAATTCACTTATGAGAATACTCGAGATCACTGGTAACATATATATAACGCTGATCACTGGTTCACATAATTAACCTGAAGTTAAACAAAACAAAAAAAAATCATAGTTTTACGTTTTTCTACTAGTTTTGTATTATGTCTTTTTGTACACTTCATTAATTCTGAAATGATGACAAAATACCTTTATCAAAGCTACAGCTATATTTTGGTTTTTTGATGGTAGGTTTTTGAGACTTTTTTTTTTTTTTTTTTTTTCAAATGACAAAGGCAGAAGTGGGCTAATAGCAATTTATGCATCTTATAGTTCCCTTATGATGCATATAAGACCTATTGTAGATACTAATGATTCACCTAATTTCAGTCTTTCAAAACATTTATAAGAGCTAATAGTGATACACACACAGGAGAAACAGAGTACATAAAAAAAAATTTCACATTTCTTAAAAATAAATAAATTAATAAATAAAAAAACCGAACATTTAATGATAAAACCATTATATTTTCTAGTTTGTCTGATGTCATAAATCTGTTTACAAATATACCTAGAGGAGAAACTTTAGAACTATTACATGATCCTAACATTCAAACATTAAACATGAAAACTTCCAGTTTCCAAAAAAAATAATGAACAAAAAGAGGGTCTTGCTATGGTCTCTCTCTTACCTCTCTGTTTCTGCTGATTTATTTATGGAGTCATTGAAAAGAAAAGAAAAATATGGCTGTTATGTAGATAACATATTCATTATCTGACCAGATTCAATGAAGCAAATTGTGCAGCTTACATCAAGACATGTCATTTACTCATATTTGGTTAAGAAATATATTTATTCCTCCTTATTAACTTTTGTCATCTGCAAAAATTAAATTGCATTTCATTTGCAAAAATAAATTAAGTCAACAAATACTGATATTATTATTATTATTATATGAGCAACTCTATGGAGTCCTTAGACTCATTGAGGGAGGCACTAAACATTATGCCAAGCACTATCTGACATGCACCAGTATTTATCATACTTTGCATTCAATTCATTCACAGCCATAGCACCCACAACAGATTCTGGAAATCTATTCCATTTATTCACTACTCTCCAAGCAAAAAATCTAGTTCTGACACACCTATTAACTATATTTTTGCTCGGTTTCCAAGGATGACTCATAGTTTTCCCCCACCACCAGATCTGTTTTGAAAACGTTCCTCTGTATCAATCTTGTAAAAATACTTCAGCGATTTGTATGTGTCAACCATATTACCCCTTTTCTGCCTGTCAGCCAATTTTTGTGACTCACAATCTTCAACCTATCCTCATAAAGTTCATTCCATAGATTGTTCAACGCCTACTCTCTCTCTCTCTCTCTCTCTCTCACAATCATGTCACATTTATTCTCCTCTCTGCATTATCTGGCATTACATTACATTACACACACATTTTCAGTCTTTTTCTGAGTTCCATCCACTACTTCAATCTTGCGACACACTTTTGATACTTGCTCTCATAGCATTTTCTGCACACTTTCCTGCCTCTATCACTTTCAAACCAAATTCCAGCTGCTTTTGGTAATACATTTCGCAGACATTGCACTGCACATAAAGTCCCTTTGATTAAATTCTTTAAACAATAACGACTTGGACGCTATTGTTCTGTCTTGTATTGGTGTCATATGCTATGCTACATAACTTACATTGCAAAATTAACTAAATTAACACTATTTAAAATAAAAATTTTAACTTAAGCTAATTAACTCCACAACACAGCCTAATTATAACACAATTTTTTAACTGATAATGCTATTTTTTAAAACTAAACAACTTAGCTTTCGGACCTCTCCAAACACAGTCCTACCACCATGCACCACCTGATGGCGTCAAATAGAAATAAACCCAAAAGTTTTGTAACTAAAACTAATAAAATTATCCCTTTATTTTCATGGCATTAACCACACCAGAACAACAAATAATAAATTTTAAAAAATATTAACGGGCTTATATTTTGCTAGATTTTAAACTAGCATCTTCAGACCACAACTACTTGCTATGATACACAAGTGACAGTGAGTATAGGAAGCATTTCAAATGATAATGGATGCTTCTAATGTTATATAAGTAGAGGTTTTTACAGTTGTTGAATTGAAGTTGATCTGAAGATGTTATGGCATGTTTCATAGTTGTTGCAAACTAAAAATACTCTCTTTCTCCAATTTGTAGTGAATTCTGGTTTGTAGCACACTAGTTTTATTGCATGTAGTCCTGTGTGAAGGGGTGTCAAGATAATGGTTTGCTACTCCTAACTTACCATAATAATGGTAGTGAAAGTATTTCTCGTGTTCTTTGAGAAATATGTTAACAGATCTTCTTGTCTGTCCATAGTATTCTATATTACAGTCACACAGCACCTCATACACCCCAGGATGCGATATGATTTGAAGGTGGTATTAAAGTTATATTTTTTTATTGCTATGGCTATCCTTCAGATGCATCCCAGATAGTGGGTTAGGAACAATAGTGCTTTTATCTTGTGGTATGTGTTTGGGGAGGTAGGGAAGAAATAGTGTCATATCTGTTTTGAAAGGTCTGGCCAGAAAAAGCGTAGTGCATATAGCTTATACAATGAGTAGGCTATATGATATGAGGAGTAAATGAACAAAATAGTTGGGAATGATAATAGGAACAAATGACTTGACTGGGAAGCAGGGGAATGTAAGACACTGGATATCAGGAAGTTGTTGAGAAGAATAAAAGATAATAGTGTGTTAGAAAAGGCAGTCAGTGTGTTGTCCAGATATGACAGTTATGAGAGGAAGTGGAGAGCAAGGATTATGAATATCATGTTGGAGGCTTAATGGATTTTTTACAACACTCAGAAAGGATTGAAACAGAATTTAATACTTCCTATATTTCGTCTCAGTCACTGAGACACCTTCAGGGATTACAGAAAAACTTATCGTTTGTTATTGATACCTTAACACTCTTAGAAAACGTTTTTCCATCTGACATCTTAGATCTCTTTTCCTTTGCCATCAATTCTGGGTATTTTTCTTGGAAGAAAAAAATCTACAAGCAGATAGCGGGAACCGCCATGGGTTTCCCTCTTTCACCCCCTCTTGCCAATTTTTATATGGAAGATTTTGAAAAACGAGCCATAGACTCCGCCCCTCTCAAACCTTCTATCTGGCTAAGATGTGTTGATGATGCGTTCTCTATTGGGCCTCATGGCCCAGACACATTAGATTTCTTCCTCAGTCACCTGAACAGCCTACATCCAAGAATGTTTTAAGACTAAGTAGATTTTAAGACTTAAATGTTTTAAGACTAAGTAGATTTTAAGACTTAAATGTTTTAAGACTAAGTAGATTTTAAGACTTAAATGTTTTAAGACTAAGTACATTTTTTTTATCCTAAAATAAAATTTCATATTTAATTTTTGTTATTTTTTATATTTTAATGGGAAAAAAATCGCACATTGGGGTGGGTTCACAAATTCTGCTTCCTGCGTATTTCGGCGTTTAATGAATATTAGTAAATATATGCTTATTCATATAAGTTTCATTTCAAGGCAGAAATCTAAGAATTGCAGTTTCAAATATTTCACCTGATATTGACTTTTTGTGTAGCAGTATTGAAACATTTCCATCACATTAAATTGTTAATGTGATTATGTGATTAAACTTCTTTTATGTTTTTAATTCTTACTTTGTTTATTACTAATCGTTTTACATTTCATGTGATTGCACTGCAAATGTACAATAACAATATATCTATCTATATAAAAATATGAGACATATGTGCCATGTCAAATGTGTATGTAAGATGCTAAAAATGTAATATTTGCATTTGATTTTTGCAATATTCGCTGTGTATGTTTTGTATTGAATATAAATACAATAAATATTATAATAATATATGTCTATATTACGATTTTGTTTTGAGGGGATTGTGAAATATTTTAATTTTTCCAAAGGGGGGCCCTGACATCCAGAAGTTTGGGAAGCACTGTGCTAGAGAAACAACTCTCATGCTTCCTACAAAAATCTCAGTCCTCTTACACTTCGGTAAATCATTGTTATTCATTATTTTCAGAGCTTTATATATATATATATATATATATATATATATATATATATATATATATATATATATATATATATATATATGTATGTATACTAGATTGATTTTAAGTGATCATTGTTTACTTTGCTTTATTTGTAATAGGATAATTACCATAAGGAAGCTAAAGTGTTATTTAGTAGAAGAGGAAGTGATCCATTACCTAAAAAAAAGGTAAGTCTAGAAAGTTTTGTTAATACAAGGAGAACAGAGGGACACTGAGAAAAGCAGTGAATCTTAACAAAGTTCATTGCTTTTCATTCATTAATACAATTCCTTATTAACCAATACTGATGGATACCCTTACAATTGGCTTTCACTATAATAAACTTGTAATGATCCTAGGAATAGTTTGTTATACTGGACAATTTAACATAGCAAAACTGCTTTCGGATTGCATTTTACCTATGGAGTTTTGTCAGAACTTTTCAGTAGAGTTTGTTATGGCATGTAAGTCTGTTTTGTAGCAGTCTCCTATAGTGAGAGTTGACTGTATTAACAGAACTTTACATATTTCCAAGTAAGAGCCATATTTGCAGCAGGTTTGCTTTTCTCTCTCTCTCGAACATCTTACATTGTTTTCAGACAAGATAAATTCATTCTTATTTGAGGATATATATTATGTTTCTTACCCTACATTTAAAAATGAGTGAAGTGTCTATACTTTTCATTACTGATTAGATAGATATGATATAATTTAGTGCTTTTTTTTTTTTGAAAAAAAATTATTACTAAAATAAGAGATTACTAAAATGGTGAGTAAACTTCCTCACTTCTTTTCCATCTGTGTAGGAATCATTTAGTTGAGCTGTGCTTCTTATTACTCTGCTTCAGATTTGTAGTTTCTCTGCATTGCCACTCGTGTCCTAGGGCAATACCATTGGACATACATTCCCTGTTGATTCTCTGAAATTTTATATTTTTAATTTTTCCATTTTGTGTTAGGTTAATGGTCTATCAAAGTCAACCAACTTCATTTCATAGAAAGTCAAGTGATTTGGCTTTCTGTGAAGTTAACTGTATTTGCATAGTCTGCTGTACATGCTAGATGCATGTATGCATTCTTCTAGACAGCTTCTCATTCTTGCAGGATGATAATTCTCAGTTGACAGGAGAAAAAACAACCACTTCCATAAGAGAATGGCCAACTTTCCTTGAATTGAAAATCCCTTTTAGAGATTCTTAGCATTATTTTAAATCACATCTTTCTAACCAAAGGACATCATCTACATTGACTGAGCTATGGAGGTTACTAAATTATATTTTACATTTTATATGAATGTATATTGCCTATATACAGCACCAGATTCTGCAACCCATGTGGAATTAATGTACATGTAAATTACCTTCTCTGTAATGTGGCAGGCTTAGTGGCTTGCCTATCATGGCCAAGTAACTTTATTTTATAGAAACCTAATTAATGCTCTGTGGAATAGTTAATTCTCTGCATAGTCTGCTCGGTCTGTGAGCTGTGTGTATTCTTTGACTGGCTTGTCAAGTTTGTGGAATACAAACCTTAGGAGTTTCTGGTGGGGGGGGGGAGACCCTGCTACCTTGGTGTAAGACTGGCTAACTCACTTCAGCTGCAAAACCCTGTAATGATTTTTTGCTTCCTGGATAGAGTTCAAACCCAAATTTTTCACCCAGAGGGTCATTGCCATTTGTAATAGTGAAACTATACAAGTAAAATATTTTAGCTATTTAGATGCAGTTTTTAGTGCACAATGGATAAATATGGAAATAGACAATAGAATACTATTATTATTATACCAAGAGCCTATTTGACTTCAAATTTAAATGACTCAGCAACAATAAAACACACTCTCCATAGCATGGTCAATGATGAATAAACTGAATAAAATTTAGAAAAACAAAAAAATTCCTACAACTCTGAAAATAAACTTATACAAAAGTATAATACTACACAGCTCTCTGCAATGCAAAAACTTGGACCTTAAAAAAAGAAGCAGAGAAGAAACTGTTGGCTTTTGAAATGAAATGCTTTGGGAAAATCAACAGAACTCATTCGACAGAACATAGACAAATGCTACAAGATTTGAATATCCATAACTCAACAATTCTTAACATAGTTTAAAGCATCAACTCTGTTGGTTTGGTCACATTGTGCAAATGGAACCGGACCTCAAATTCCTTTTCTGGTATTTGAGGGCAATATGGAGGGTACAAGATGAAGAGGAAGACCAAGATTAACATGGACTTAGAACTGCATTGGGCTTTCAGAACTGTTGTCATATGAAAGAGCTTGCTTTGGACAGAGAACTATGGAAGGGATTCAACCCATCTTGAGAACAGAAGAGAAAGAAAGATTATTATATAGGTATCTCCATGGAGTCGCAAGACTCATCATGGGAGACACAAACTAACCATTATTCACACTATCTATTGTATTTCTCCTTAAACTCATTCACTGTCAGAGCACACACAACTACTTCTGGCAATTCATTCCACTCATTCATCACTCCCCAAGCAAAAAATCTAATCTGTACACTTACACACCTATTGTGGGTGATCTATAGTTTTCTCTATCATATATATTGAAAAATTTCTTTTGTGTCAATCTTATAGAACCTCTTTAATAACTTAAAGTTTTTTTATCATGTTCCAGTTTTTACCTTATCTACTAAACCTTGCAATCCTGATCCCCAAGTAACCCAGGTGAGCAAATCGGTGTACAGTGGTCAAGAGGGGTTGAATACCCTTATAAAGGGGGATAAGGCATTCCTATCTTTAGTTATTTCATGGTTTTCAACATCCATTGAACTATCTTGCAAATTTTTGCACTGTATCCTCTGAACTTCAACTTTCTATCAACCATTATCCCTAAATCCCTGACATCACCAGCTTCCTGCAATTCAGTACCATAACCTTGCAGCTTACCATGCATAATCATACATTTTGCAATATTAAATTGACACTTGTTATTCTTCACCTACACTGTGAATTTACTTAAATCATCCTGGAAGATATCTACATCACCTTTATCAACTATTCTTTTCCCCAGTTTTGTATCATCAGCAAACAACTGACCCCCCCCCCCCCCCCAAATCATTCTTTGTCATTTATATACAAATTACAGGCTGGCATGTCATTCATTCTCATTGCTATATTCGCATTGATATTTTTAAATATGCTGAGCTCCTCTAGTCACTCTCATTCTCCTGGATTCTCATTCTGGATCTCCTGGATCATCAGCTTTGTATCCATTCCCATTTGTTCCAGTATATGTTATAGAGTCCAGCAGCATCTGTTTTAACCATGTCCTTTGTAGGCAGCTTCCAGTATTGAGGTCACATGTTTTAAGATAAATGAGTTTAATAAAATATAATCCTACAAGTTGCCAGACTTTAAATAAATAACCAGAATGAAAGTGTTAAATTAATTACTGTATATGAATTGGAACAACGCTAGATGCTGCTATCATGTTCTTTGCATTGCACTGTTGTATCCTAGGTCCATGGCAAATTGATTTTTAATGAAAGCAGACCAAACTTGGTGTATGATTAAGCCGTGATTTTTGTTACATTGTATGGGGGGTCCATTGTCAGGGACTTCCTTGATCTTTCTTGTAAAACAATTATAATCAATATAAGCCAGCAATTAGCATTGTTCCAGTATGTATGCAGTAATTAATTTAATGTTTTTATTCTGGTTTTTTATTTATTTATATGTATCAATTGTGAAGTTCTGATAACATCTAATATGTGTAATTAATTGCTTCTAGTCTCTTTTCTGTACAACGTTTGCTAATATCCCTGACAAATGCGAGTCTAGTGACTTACAAAACTTGTAGGGTGTTATATTTTATTAAACTTGTTATTTATCTTAAAACACAAGGTCTCAATATACCAGAAGCTATCTACAGAACTGCTAAGCCACAGAAACTTATGTATTCATTAACCATTTCCTTATATGTTTCTGCTGTCATTCTGTTATGAAATGTTAGTTAATTACTAAGAGACCTACATTTTACAAAGCCATGCTGCCGAGCATAGATTATCCTATTCCTATCCATCAATTTCTGGATTTTACCTTTAACCAAGATTTTTGGTACTTTAATCAACTGCTGTTATAGGAACACAGAATTGTTCTGTAATTTGCTACTTCTGTCTTGTGCAACCTTTATGTAATGGAGCAATCTTGCCCTCTTTCTACTCCCTTGGTCTCTTGCCAGAGCTGAGATCTAGATTAAACAGGTTTGTCAAGGGTGCTGCCAGTTTTCTTATACATTCTTGTAGCACATGACCTAACATGCCATCCATCCTCATTGGTGTATACACATTGATATTTTTAAATATGCTGAGCACCTCCAGTTTGTCTTCCTCAGTTCTCACATCAGCAACTGCAAAATATACACCTGGATGATATACCTTTGCAAAGCAATCACTTAATAATGCAACTATTTCTTCTGCTTGTATTATGTACCTGTCATCAGCAAAGTTATAAACAAAGCTTGTATGGCAAATAAGTTTATATGGAATAAGAGAGAAATATGCCAAAAACACTAAACTAAACTAGAAGAATACAAGACCTGTTCAAGTCAGTTTAACTTATGGTTCTGAGAGTTGAGTTAGTAACAACAGTTGATAAAAAATAGAAACCACAGATATGATAGTTCTGGGAAAAATTAGGGGTTAAACAATGGCATCAAAGACAATCTATTAAACATGAATGTATTAGGGAAAACTTGCCATTGTTAGCATTCAAGAGTGTTTGAGCAGAACTAATATGAAGAGGTGTGGACCCTTAAGCAGAATAGGAGAAGGAAGGAAGGTTGGCAAGAAAAATCCAGAATAAAACTAAGGTTTGGGTGAATTGATGCAGTCAGCTGTGCCATTGAAAACATAAGTATAAAATCTGAATGTACTAGAGTGCTGATTTGGAGGAAAATTGTTGGCAGAATATTAGTAATAAGATAAACTGAATTGTGTAATACTGTCATAGTACCTTGTACATCCCTTGAGGGTACCTATCAGGAAACTGATGATGAGGTCATTGCCATCTTGGAGTGAGCTATAGGATCACCATATATAAAAATGTATCCACATATGTAATGTGGATGATGTCCTATTAAAATAATACAAAGGATTAATAATGATCAGTGACATTTAGATAAAGACAAAGTTATAATAACAGGGAAACATATAGGAAAACATATCATCAGTGTTTTATGAATAAAGAGCTGTTGAAATAAGTACACAAATGTTCCAGGAATGACCAGAGGCATTATGAAGTAAAATCGATACATAAAATGCCTTGATTACTTAAACAAGATTTATTGGCTGGCGTGAAAAAATCAGTATCAAAGTTTTTCAATACCATACTTTCAATTCATAGTAAGATTTTTTTTCAGTTGTCATCCCTTTATCCCTTTCTCTTCTTTCCTTGCTTTTCCTTCTTTTGTCATAATTTGAGGGTCAGTGATGCACTGAAGGATGTCATGGATATCCTGAGGTAGGCCAATTGTTCTTCCACCCTAGAACACTAGTTTATCAGTAAAGTTGTATAACAGACTATCCAGACTAAACCTACTTGCAATGCATTAAGACATTAAGAGATTCATGATGCATCTGGTGAATAATTTAACTACCATCTACTCCCTGAAGTATACTAGAGGAAGCTCATTGTAATAGTATATGGTACGATTGCTGCAATCACATTTAGGATGAGTGGGAAGTTTTGCCCTGCTTGTTCAGAAAATCTAAAAGGTTCATTTCCCCACACTTCCTTCAAACTTTTTTTTTTCTTTCAAAAATGATAAATGAAGTCATTGTTATTATGCATGGACTCGAGAGCAGCAATTCCCAACATGTGGTCTGCAGACCCCTGAGGGTCCACTGTAACATCTGTAGGGATTACATTGAACATCTGAGGTGTCTACAAGAGATTCATTTTTGAGAACAAATATTTTATGTTATGAACAGGCTTGGTGTACTACCATGGACTGCACTGATCAATAATGAATTGTGGCACCTTGATATACATTCAATGTGTATGCCACTTATAATGGTTTATCTTTACTGTTTACTGCTCAGATGCATTTTTATCTTGTCTGTTGTATAGGGGCATATTTAAAATCAAACAACATCAACTTTCACATTCACTAAAAATCAGTGTTGTTTTCAGGAATACATATAAGCTTAAACTATAATCTATAGCACATTACATGTAAGTAAGCTACAGTATAATTCTTTATTAACTGTTTACACTAACTTGACCTCTGGTGAGGTGAAAATTTAAAATACATAAAAATTAATAAAATTAAAAAATTTCTGATACAAAAAATTATAATAAAAAGGATTTTAAAAAAATTAAAGCTTGAACTACATCAATTGCTGCTCTACATTCCTGTCCACTGATATAGTTTTCTTGTGCTGGGATTCTGCCATCTTGTTGATCTGAATTCTATATGGGTTGCAGTGCAGATGGGTCTTCCAGACTCTTGGAATTGCTAATCCATCATTCTCGTTGAGATTGGGATGATGAATTATCATCTCACAAGCTTCTCTGAATTTTCTTTCAATCCATGTTTTGGTGTAGTGGGGACTTGGTGCCTTTCCAGTTAATTCTGTAACATGCTTGGAGATCATGATCGGAAAGACTTGTTTTACCATAATGAAGGCATTTAATGTGTCATTTGTGTTCATCTTTTTTTATTGGAATTGTGAGTCCTGTTTTCCCTATGTAAGGTAAGTTTGAAGATGCACTGGATTTTGTAAACCCCTGGGGGTGCAAGGTAAGGGAGGGGATCTTTGGATGAGATAAGCATGCTTTTTAATTTTGTGGAAGGTTTAAATGTATTAATATTGTATTTATCCAGTGTTCTGTCTATTTTATTCTAATATTTGCCTAGTGTATAGTGTGGCTATGACATTTTTGCAATTTTTTTTTTTTATCTTTATTAGCAATATTGTGAAGAATTTTATGAACTGTTTTTTGTTTATAGCCATTCTTTATAAAAGTTTGGCTTATGATTTCATATTCATTTCAGAGTAAATTGTTAGAGCTCTATGTGAGGATGTTGATGATCCTTAGTTTTATGTTAGATGGTGGCATGAGCCTTTGTGTTATATATTGGCCTATGTGTGTGTGTGTAGGTATGGTAGACCATGAGAGAAAGATAACCTGAGGGAAGACTTGTGACAAGTTTGTCTAGAAAAGAAAGAGAGTTGTTGTTTTTAGTCTTGATTAAATTTAATGCATTTGTGTTGTTTGTTCAGGTGGCCTACTTGGAAGACTTCAAGCAATGATCTCTAGATTCAGTAAGTCTAAAGTCCAAAGTTTGGCTCAGATATGTCAACAATATATTTGCCATTTGGCACCACAGCTGTCAAACATTAAATTCATTAATGTTTGACAGTTGTGGTCAAACATTAATGAATAATGTTTGAGCTAAGCTACCTGAACAAACAACACAGATGCATCAAGTTTACCAGTTTGCCATAAATCACTTAAACCACTTTTAACAGTGTAGAATTTCACTTACCTTTTGACTAACTTTGCACAAAATTGATGTTAATGCATTTTCTAAATATTTTTCACTCTTTTATGGTTAGTTGAAACTGATGTTTCCATCTCTTTCCACCAATGAAGTTTATTAAAAAAAAAAAAAAAACTTCATTAGGAGAAACATTACAAAAGGTTGTTTGGGATCAAATGCCATAACAGTACATGTAAATGACAATGGTAGGAAATTATTGAAATACCAATGTAAATATTGAGTCACCTGCCTGACCTGCTCTTTATTACTGCTCTTGTAACTGATTATTGCCCTACATCTTATGCTGCTTCCATAAAGTCTTCTTTTTTCCAGATTACATTCTAAATCTCTTCATCCATCAATTTTACTGCTACCATATGTACCATTTTCACCTATAGAATGCACTTGTATATTGCTGCTATTAAATAGCTCTTGATCAGTACCCAAGCTGCATCTGCTTCCTTTTCACCCAACATCTCTTTCCATACTATAGCTCCTTGTCTTCTGAGCTTTTCATAATTACTGGCCTTGTAATTCCAGATACAGTAAAACCCCATTTTTGCATTTTCCCGCAATTTACTTCATTTTCCTTTGGTCCTGTCTTAAGGCCTATTCGTACAATATATTGTTTTCTCACCATTAACAACTTTATGTGGACGTTATTTCCTGTGCTTTGTGGTTTTTTCTCGGGTGGCAACACTGATTTTCAAATCGATTTCCTCTCATTCAAATCGATTTCTGCAGAAATCTACATGCTTCTGTTCCCAGATGGCATTGCTTTCGGCTGTGGTTTCTTTTCCGCTGTTATGTCGTTGTTCTTCATGCTTTTCTATATTTTAGTTCTATTATTTTTGCCTTACTATACTATAATTAACTCTCTTCTAATTCTCGATTATATTTAACACTCAATTCAATTTGCATCTATCACGTTCTATATTCTACTCAATCTATAATTTGGGTCGTTTCTTAGACCAGTCACGTATATTCTTTAAATATTAGAGGCTTTATCTTAGTTAGGAACTGAACCCTTAATTCTATTATCTGAGACTGTCTCCTGATCAAATATTGGCACATTTATTTTTTAAAGCTGCGCCAGCCAATATCCTAGGATAGATGAGATTCTTATCCAAGGAGACCTCAGAATAATATACAGCGGTGAAAGTTCTAGCACTTATACTCATATATAATCTAATTCAATTCACCTATATCAAACTTAGTATGCAGTCGTGGCTCATAAATCTCTACTATACTTCTATATCCCTCCCGCTTAGGTTCAGTTTTATGAGTGGTAATTTGAATTCATATCTCAGGCCAATATCAGGCATAAAATACAAAACATGTTTATTGAGGTCTAAAATTTATATGCAAGGAATGCACCAAACACATAGTTATTTCAATTTCATTCTAAGTAGAAGAATTAGATAACACAGCTAAATACTCTTGAACATGAAGAATAACTCGCTTTACTGTATTGCTCATTAAAATACAAAATTTCTAGTTTATAATTTTATTCCCTCAATCATTTCTAAGTTACTTAATATTTCTCACATTTATCATTGTTATACCACATGCAATCTCCTTCTTGAACATTTCTTTCCAGTTGGGACAGGTCACTACCAAATATGGTAATCTCTTAAAAGTTCACTATCAAATGTCCACGCTCTAAATTACATAGTGTCCCCTCATTTCTTTAACTGTTAACATAAAATAAATTCTCTACTTTACTATTCCCTGGAATGATTATCTGGTCCATTCATTTCTTTGTTTAGACATCTCGAGCTTTCCGCTGGCTTTCACCCACGTGGTCACTTACGATGATTGCATGATATGGTCATTCCAAAATGATATGGCGATGTGCCGCCGTAGTCTCCCTCACTTACAGTTTTCAACATTGCCGGTTCTTTGGTCTTGCTCAGCTGCCCTGCTGTGAAGGGTTAGCTAGCCAGGACACTCAATCTATGGGAGACGACGCATAATATCTATGGCCGATCTGGAATCACCCAGCTGGCAGGAGAGAGAAAAGGATATTCTATTTTAACTACATTTTTATACAAAATTCCTTTCATGACTTCGTGTAAACAGGATTAATTTCACATTTCTAAATCAGCGTTCTTTCAGCTCTACTTAAGGTTAATGTATATATGTGTATTTACTTTCTTGCCCAAGTACAAGTTTCTCATTGTTTACATTTTTGACTTGTTAGATTCTGAATGAATTAATTCCTTTCTAAATTTGATCATTCAGGATGTAACACCGCCATCGCAGTGACTTGCATGCTTGCAGTAGTGATGAGCGATACCGTGATTTTTCAATCACAGTACGAATTGATATTGCAGAATTTCTGCTACGTAATTTAGCATGTGATAGTTGCTTTCAAGTTGCGGTGGTGGATGATCCATGTTAGTAATATGGAGAAAAAAAGACAGAAAATGTATTTCGGTAGAAGAAAAGATGGCAATTCTGCGATGTGTAGATTGGCATGCCAGAACACGTGTGCAATTAGCAAAAGATCTTGGACTCTCCAAGTCCACTTTGAAAACGATAGTAAAAAACAGGTCAAGCATTGAACTCAATGCAAAGCAATCTGGCGCTATGTCAAAAAAACGAAAATATATCCGGACATCGACATACGATGAATTGGATAAACTTGTGGCGGAGTGGTTTGTTTCTATGAGAGTGTCAGGTATTTCAGATGGTACTATACTCCGAGCAAAAGTTCTTGAATTCACTGTGAGGTTGGGGATTAATGGTTTTACTGCGTCAAATGGATGGATTGATCGTTTCAAGACTCGTCACAATATTATGTATAATCTAGTGTGTGGAGAAAGTAATAGTGTTGCAGGGGAAACTGCAAACCAGTGGAAACATGAACTAAAGACTATTATTCAGGACTACGAACTAAAAAATATTTTCAATGTTGATGAAACTGGGCTCTTTTATAACATTCTGCCAAGTAAAACTTGAGAAGTGTCATGGTGGAAAACTCAACAAGCAGAGGGTAACTGTTTTGCCCATGGTCAATGTTGATGGATCAGAAAAATTACCTCCACTGGTAATTGGTAAATTTAAAAAGCCAAGGTGTTTTAAGAACGCGAAAAATCTGCCTACTAAGTATGATACCAACAGCACAGCATGGATGACCAGCAGCATCTTCACATCCACCACGCATGCTCTGGATGCTAAAATGGGGACAAATCACCGCAAAATACTACTACTGCTAGACAAATGTCCTGCACACCCTGAAGATCTGCAGCTCAGAAACATTAGGTTAGTGTTCTTTTTCCCTAATTGTACAAGTGAGCTTCAGCCATTAGATCTTCGCATCATCCATGCGTTTAAATGGAAATATAGAAAAATGCTTGTTGAAAAAGGTGTGTTTATGCATGATAATGGTATGCACCCAAAACAAATGACCATATCAATCCTTGATGCCATGCATTATGTGGCCAAAGCATGGTTGCATGTTACTCCTGAAACCATATCCAACTGTTTCTGGAAGGCAGGAGTTATGTGATGGATGAGTCCTCTTCATTTCAAGACTATGTTGATGCTGGTGCGATCACATCAATAGTACCAAGTATAGAAGACATCCTTTCCAACTACCTTGGTGAAGAAGAGGTTGAAGAAGACTGTGATCAAGAACCTACTGTCCCTACTAGTAGAGAAGCAATGGAAGCTATCTCTGTTTTGAGATGGTATACTGCAAGTGCATCAGGAGACGAGGGGGCATTTAATACCTTATACACTGTGGAGAGGCTGGTGGAACTTATAAGAGTGCAGAAAAAGTAAAACAATCAACAATTAAAGATTTTTTAAATAGATAAATGCAAGTAATTGTAAATTAATTTATTTCAGTTATTAAATTTTGTAATCTAGTATGTATGTAGAGTCACATACTAGCAGTAAGTCATCTTTTAGCATTTTTTAAATGTTTTTTACATTTCCTGCTATTTACACTTTTTTCCATCAGTCCCTTGGAAAGTGTAAAAAAAAGGTTTTACTGTATATCCTTTCCTCATAGAAGATCTCATCTGACTGGCTACAACCCAGTTAATCATCTTATGTCTCTCACCAACTGAAGGAAGATTAAAGACTCCATTCATCATGACATTTTCAGATTATATCTTAGCCTCTAAACCTTTGTAAATCATTGGAACCCTAATGATTATAAATTCTTCTTGTGCATGATGTAGCTTAGAAGTAAAAACTGATAGAATTCTGTAACAGTTCTGACAATCAGATTAATCTTCAAACTCAGCCATAGTGATGAAAGGTGAATCAAGCTGTTTAGTGAATCCCTCCAAAGTTTCACTCTGGAAAGGCATAAAATTATCGTAAAATTTTAATTTTTCAATTGTTGGGGGGGGGGGGGACCTCCAAAAATTAATTTTACTATGATAGCAAAAAAAAAAACAAAAATTATTACTTTCTAATAAAAACAATATGGTATGATTTGAATAACTTCACTTTTCTTTCTTTTCTTTTTTAAGGGAAAAGGACGAGTAAAATCTTCATGCCCTATAATCAGACGCTTGCGAGTTCGAGGGGATTGGTCTGACACTGGCCCAAGTGCAAGGCCAGAAAGTGAGTCAAGAGGTATTGATGTATTTTTGTAGTTATTTTGCAGAACAAAAATTTCATATCCCTGATTTCATGTATCTAGTCATCATACTGTAGATCAGTTTAATATCTTGGGCTCCGATGGAACCCGTATCAGATATTAAGCTGATAAGAACAGATTTTGTTTGAGTACCTTGAGTTGTTCGAAACCTAACCCATCATTAGACGTCTTCCTTGACCAGGGCATGACTTAGCCAAGGCCAGTGGAAGACATACTCATTGTTAGAGTACAGTTATCGAAGCTTCAGCCTCCGCTTCCACTTCTTTAACCATACCCTATACCTTTTGTGGTTCACCATTCTGGTTCTATTAAATTCCCATTGGCCTGTTTCGTCCTTGCCCTCTCTGACCACTGTTTGAGCCGAGAGGGTTTATAGACTTTGCAGGCCTGGAAATCCTGTTGAATCTTATGGTCTCGAAGATACAAGACTGATAGGAAAGTTGAAAAAAATTTGGTACTGAAGAGGGTGGGATCTTATTAAAAACTTGGGTTGAGGTTCTGGCTAGTAAAGGGTACCAGTCCCTTGCCTAGCCTCTGTTCACTGTGCAGTCCACCCCAATTTGGGTTTGCCCATAGAGTGCACGGTGAGCAGGATTTAATTCTAAAATCTAAAAAATTCCAAGAAATTGGATAGCTGATAAGAACAGATACTAATTTTATACACATTTGTTCACGCACACACTCACACATACTTACACACCTATCTACATGTACACAGTTATATATTAATCTTCCAACCCATATACTTACATACTTGCTCATCACTTTCTTTGCAATAAAAGTTCTAAACAGGGAAAATGGGAGGGGGGACTGCGGCCCGAGTGATGCGACCTACAGGAGGCCGCACCGCTTCGATGTTTGCCTTTGCTGCTCGGGCACCATCGGGCCCACCCCCCCCCCACCGATCTCCTCAAAGCCCTGTCTTTTCTCTGAAATTAAATGAAAATCAGAGAGGGGGAGGGAAGTTTTCCTACTGATGCCGTACCATTGTCGGAGACATCAGCTTCCGTTGGCGAATTCGTTCCCTATGTCTGTCCACCATATCCGTGATTATGCTTCTCTCTTCCAGTAATTTCACCAGTGTGTTGCATAGTTCTTTTCCTTCTTCTTTGGTGAAGTCTAGGAGTGGATAACAGTCGCTTGGAGTTACTGCTGTGATATCCAAAATCACATGGTTTCCCCTATCCTATCATTCCTATCTTCTTAGTGACAGAGACGTTCTTTTTGTTCAGAAAAAGGTATGGCATGTCTCCTTTTTCTATCATTTTTTTAATCTTTAGGGAGGTCTGTCGTTTTCCCACAAAATTTTCCTGTATGATTGTTCCCATTATCTGGATGGAGGTTTCATCATTGTACTTGATATCCATGATGTCTTGTCTCTTCATTTTTAAACTGTTTTTTCTCCTGACTTCCGTTATGGTAGGGGGTCTATTTTCTTCTTCCGCCATTTCTTCCACTTCTTCTACTTCAGTTTCCTCTTCGTATTCATCTTTTTGACTTTCTTTTTCTTTTGGATCTTCAATTTCTCCTTCCTCTACTTCCATATCTTTTTCTTCTATTTCTTTTACTTCATCTATTTTCTTGTCTCTCGGTTCTTCATTTCCTCTCGTTTCCTTTGTAGGTAAAGGAGGGAATTCTTCGTCTGACATTACAATGTTGATTTTCGGACATTGGTATTTCCTGTGTTCCAGGTTGCCACAGTGGTTGCAGGGTGCATGACATGTTGGCTGCGAGTGCCCAACGATGGAGCAGTTTCCACATTTATTCATTGGGCAGTCCTTTGCCAAGTGGTCGTCCTTTTGGCATCGACTGCATAATTTGACCACTCCTTGATAGTGAGTCATGATGCGGTGCCCTCTTATATCGACGAAATTTGGTATTCGTTTCGTCATTAACATTTTCAGATGGATCCTGTCTCCTTGCACGATTTGTGGGTATTTATCAAAACCTGGTCTGATAATTCCCATCACTGTTCCATATACTTCAAACGTGGCTTTCAGGGTTGAGTTGTCGATCTCCGCGGGCAAGTTTCGGAGATACACGAGCTTTATACCACTGCCGCCAACTGTTGTTGCGTGGTGCACCTCATTTCCTATGGTGATCCCAGTCTCCATTAGAATTTCTTTGGAATGTTGGTTGTCAGTGGTTACCTCATAGAGGCCCCGTGGATAATCCCAACAGTTGATGTTGCAGATAGCTGCAACACCAACTGCTTTTACCACAGCATCTGCTACTTCTTCAGGTTTTATGGGTTGACGGAGGGTAAACCGCACGGTCAATTCCCTCTTAATCCATTGACCCGCCATTGGTCAGGGCAGGGAGCAGGGGGGGGGGGAATCTGAAAAAAATGTAAATTTCTTACCGTTAGATGCGGCACACTGGAACAGGAACTGGCACTGGGCTGGCACTGGAAGCAGGAACTGGCACTGTACAGATACTACGTTTTGGCACTAGCATAGGGCTCTGGCGCTAAACACAGATACTACACTTTGATCTTAGCCAAAAGGCCGAGAAGCGATAACGACCACTGAAAAAAGGGGGGTCGTCGCTGGGAATGACCGCACGTTGGTGGTGTGGTCTGCTTCTTTGAGGAAAACACTAGGCCTCACTTCCAGAAGACGGTTCTTTCGTTGTTGTGATCAGTAGAGGAAGCGGGCTCGACCCGGGTTCTAAAGTTCCACCCGTTGCGTGAATCTCCACCTCTTGTATCTCCACCTTTACAGATCAGAGTCACTTTATAAGCCTGCGGCTTATAAAGTGACTCTGATCTGTAGAGGTGGAGATGCAAGTCAAGCCCTTCTAATCAGAAGTCATTCGTTCAGGAACAATGTCTATAGCAAATCCCAACTTGGCAGACACCAACTCAACCCTCATGACAATTTCCCTCTTCACCCTAAACGTTTTCACATCCAGTAGAGGAATCGGGTCCTACATCTCCCCATGTGGTTTTAAGTTAAAATGCTCTCTGATCAGTAGAGGAAACGGGCTCGACCATCAGCGGTGGTGCAATAGAGGTCCATGCAACGTGCTTCGTGGTGGTGCAATAGAGGTTCTTCTTATTAGACATGGGGGTATATAATACACAAAAAAAACAAAAAAAAAGACATGGGGGGTAATAGTACACAAAAAAACAAAAAAAAATTATAAAAGGATGTTTTATTTAGTTCATGACTTAAAGCACAAGTTCAAGCCTAAATTGAATGTCATCAAAGGCAGGAATGGATCGTTACTAACAGAAGAGCTGGAAATCAAAAACAGATGGAAAGAATACTGTGAGGAACTGTACAGCAGAGTGGATAAAGAAAATGTGGAGTCCTCCCACCAAGAAAATTTTGATTTGGAACCTCCTCCACTTAGGCATGAAGTTGAAAGAGCAGTTAAGCAGCTCAACAGCAATAAGGCCCCAGGTGCAGATGAAATCCCAGCAGAGTTAATTAAGGCCACAGGGGATGGAGGGATAAGAGTGTTTCATAGATTGATTACAAGGATATGGGAGACAGGATCATGGCCCAGAGACTGGAAGAAGTCAGTTTTCATACCACTACACAAGAAAGGTGATATGAAGGCATGCAAGAATTATAGAACTATTAGTTTGATATCTCATGCAAGCAAAATTTTATTAAAGATCATGCTAAATAGGATTGAGGCCAAAGTTGAGGCAGAGATGCCTGAGAAACAAGCAGGTTTTAGGAAAGGTAGGGGCACCAGAGATCAGATCCTTTGCCTTAGACAGATCATAGAAAAATATAAAGAATTCAGACTCCCTCTGGTAATGTGTTTCTTGGACTACTCTAAAGCTTTTGACTGTGTTGAGCATGTGAAACTGTGGGAAGTAATGAAAATAATGGGTTTTCCTCAACACACTATCAGGTTGATAGCCAACTTGTATAAAGAGCAAGAAGCCACAGTAAGAACAGGTGTTGGATTGACTGACTGGCTTCAAGTTGGAAAAGGAGTTAGACAAGGATGTTTACTTTCTCCTCACTTGTTTAGTATATATGCAGAGGACATCATGCGTGAAGCATTGGATGAGCTCAGGACAGGAATTATGATAGGAGGTAGATTGATCAGTAATCTGAGGTATGCTGATGATACAGTACTCCTTTGTAATGACATGGAAGAAATAAGACTAATTCTTGACAAAGTTAACAAGATCAGTAATAACAGAGGACTTCAATTCAATTCTGGCAAGACAAAGATCATGGCTCTCAAAGGAAAAACAAACAGAGAAGCTCTTGAGAAACAAATGTATCTTAATGGAGAAAGAATTGAGGAAGTCAGCAAGTTTGAGTACCTGGGATCCATTATTATTGTGAAGAATTGCTGTTCAGAAGATGTCAGCAAAAGGTTAGGAATGGCTAAAACAACAGTCAGAGACCTGTCTAAAATCTGGAAGGATGGATCTATCTCCATGGGAACAAAGTTGAGGATTTTAGATGCAGTTTTTTTTCCAACAGCGACTTATGGATGTGAGACTTGGAACCTAAAGAAGTCAGATAAGAAATGGATATCTGCTTTTGAGATGTGGTGTTACAGAAGGCTGTTGAGTATATCATACACTGAAAGGCGTACAAATGAATGGGTGTTAGAAAAGATTAGTAGAACTTTAAGGCTCCTTAAGGATATTGACAGAAGAAAGTTAAAATATTTTGGACGCGTAGAAAGGATGGAAGGAGGACTTCTCAGAACAGTAATAGAAGGTAAAGTTCCTGGAAAAAGAGGCAGGGGTAGACCATCAATGAGATGGATGGATGGCATGTGTGGAGTGATTGATCTTCAGAGAGTTGAGGCTGCCAGAAGGGCAAACAACAAGACGAGGCCTAGTGTGGAACATCATCGAGTATCGGAGTGACCATACGGCATCTGTAGATGCCCAGTGAACACAGACAGTCATCATACTAAAAAGCTGTGCTTCATTTTTTTTGTTTAAGTAATGTAGTAGATATTTGAGAAATAAGTGCAGGTATTTTCTTGAACATTATTTTTCAATTTCACACAATTATTTATCAGTATAATTGTTGTAGCCAATATCCTTCTGCTAGTGTTCCTTTATTTTTGTGAGTTCATCACAATAGAGCTGAACACCTTGTTTGTAGAATCATGTCTTCACTGCTGTTTTGATTTTGTTCAGAAGTGATGTCCTCTTAATTGTTATGTTGATTTTGGAAAGACAGACCAGGACTCTAGTCTAGGTTGTATATAGTAGATGACTCTAGACATCAAAACCAAGGAGATGATTTCCTGCAGCTATACATGTGATGATGCCACACATTTTCATGTTGATGAAAAAGCTGCTGCATTTCAGAAGAAAAAAAAACTTGGAATTTCTCTTCAAATTTTGCAGTGTTCCACTATGATGTGTGTATGTGTCAATGATGATGATGCCATTAGCATGATTTCTAAAGACACAATACACCATTAATATCTTAGAAAACAGCAGTCAACTTCAACAAACATTCTTGTACTTCATTAGTGCTGGCACAATTCTGTCAACTCTTTTTTGCTCTCAAGCTCAGTTGATATTTTTTGGAGTTACAAACTCAATCACTGTACACTACATTTGCATTGATATTATATTGTCTTGTTTGCACTGACATCACCTTTTGCTTCATTTTCACTGCTATAATTCACATACTTCAGTGGTGGAACTATGAAACTTCACATTAGAATGTTGAAAACCACATTAAAAAGTTCCATTAAAAAATAGTCAAATCTGCATTGTCATATTTAAGTCATTTTTTCTTTCAATCCATTTTCATTATTGATGAAAATTATCAACCATTCTGTGTATCATGAAATGCTTGAAATAGTAAGTATGTATGTTCTCTCAGTTTGTCCGAACTACAGGAGCATAACTCTGAATTTAGTTATGTTCCTTCATTCAAATAACTATGAATTTAGACTTTGTACCATGATGAAGTGGTGTGAAGTCTAAATTCATATAGAAGAAATTGCTTGTTTCTCTTGAGATAGGCTACTACTATGGCCTCTGAAGACTGGCCTCCTTCATTTTAGAGAAAACAGTTTTTATCAATAAATGTCTCATGCATACTTGGAATCTTCTACTACCTTGGCCTCCTTCATTTTAGAGAAAACAATTTTTATCAATAAATGTCTCATGCATGCTTGGAATCTTCTTCTTGAGCAGATAATACAACTGATTGCATAGCTATAGCAAAGTTGTTAATCAATATCATAATACAATTTGCCTGCCAATAGCTGCCACATACAGTACCTTCACATTCTATATACTTCATTCTGGATCATACTATACTATACATATATTCAAATGTTCACAAATTTATAACTTCAATAATGATATTATGTAGTTTGGGAGATGTGGTCAATTTGCAGTAGTCAGTTAGAATCTGTATTACAGAGCTATACAAATGCCAGATTATTGTTATTATATGAACATGGAGATATTCATGTAATAACAGTAAATAATAATAATACAAATGCATAGTTTTCAGCATTTGTCTTCATGTTATTATTACATATTGTTATTATATGAACATCTCATATAATAACAATATGGACCTTCTGATATGAGTCTGAAACTCATATTAGGAGGTCCATACTATGCCTGTCATTATATTATCTCTTCATAAACTTGTTCATTGACAGAGCACTTAGTGACTATCTTTCCATTGCATTTCATTCCTTCCTCAGTTTCCAAGTAAATATTCTAGTCTTCATATCCCTGTTAAGCAAACCTTATAGAACTTCTGAGGTGACCTATGGTGGATTGAAAAATTTCTTCCATTTCAACTTTATAAAACCTTTTTAGTAGTTTGTGTTTCTATCATATTCATTCTTTTTTGTCATTAGCTGAACATTGTAATTGCAAACCTTTACTCTATCCTCATAGGAATTATTCCCACATGCTTTGGACACCTCTTGGTCATCTGTCTGCCTCTGGATCCTCTTCACCACTTCCTCATCCTCAAAACAAAACCTAGGCAATCAAATCTGTGCATAGCAGTTCAGATGTAGTTATAATCATAACCATATTAAGTCAAATAATAACCTCATTATCTCTATTTTTCACTGTATTCTTCAATATCCTAGTGATCCTCTTAGCCAGGGGTTAGGAACCTTTTTGAACCAAAGAGCCATTCCACCAAAAAAATTAATTAAAACAAAATTTTGGGAGCCGCAACTTCAATTCAATTTTTCCCGGTGACTCAAAGTTGCAGTTAGTTCAAACTGAGGTAAATTTGTTTTTAATTCAGTACTTCCAGATATCAAATACCACTTTTATGTTTGCATATAAATTTTTTATATGTTCAGTAAATAAAACAACATTAAGTTTGATTAAGTTTTTAATCACAAAACATGTTTAAGTATAATATTGCAACAATAGTCAGAATTTGTATTGCAAAAAGAATTAGTCTGAACAAAAATACAATATTATGTATTTTAATAGATATTTGATTGTTTTAATTTAAAATTCACTAATGAGACTTTTGATTTAGCTAATAGTAATTCGGCTTTCAAACTTTCATCAGTCAGTTTGTTCCTATACTTATTTTTAATGTAATTCATTGAAGAGAAAAATTGTTCACAATTGTATGTTGAACCGAAAAGAGTCAAATCCCCAAAAGCAAGTCACCTGGCATTTGAATAATTAGTTGGGAAAGAATTCCAACATTTAAATATAATTTCCTGTGGTGTTTCTTCCATAGTTTCCTCATTTTCTTCAATTTGTGCTACCATTTCCTGAAGTTTTTGTATCCAGATGCTTTTATTCTGAATTTCCAGAAGCTCCATTTGTAGTTCTGCAATTGATATTCTGTGAAAAGCTTCAATATCTATTAATTTTAAATTGCAATTTAACGGATATAATATAAATTTCATCATCTCCTGATGTTTTTTTAAAATCCTGAAATCTGTTTGTAAATGAATCTAAAATTACATTAATCATTTCAGCGAATATTTTGCAATCAACTTTTTCTTGATTTTAAATTCAATCTTTTTTTTAGATTTTCAAAATATATAAATTTTTCTTCAGTAACATCTTCGGAAAACACTCTTAGTATCTGTTCAAAGGTAAGGACTTCCTCTAGTAATTGTAAGGCTGTGTTTCTCTTCTCTTGCAACTTCAAATTTAGCTTATTAAAATGTTCTGTCATATCAAGCAAAAACAAAAATTTTGTATCCATTCGGGATTACTGAGTTCCACATTTACATTATAATTTTTAGTGGTTAAAAAAACTATTACTTCTTTTAAGCACTGAAAAAAAAAACGTTTTAATGCTTTTCCTCTTGATAACCATCTTACAGATGTAAATGTCACTAAATCTTTATGTTGACTACCTAGTTCCCCTACAAATGTGTCAAAAAGTCTCTGATTCAATGCCTGAAATCGGATGAAATTGATCATTGGCATAACAACATCCATCAAGTTGTGGTAATAATACCAAATAATTTGCAACTAAAGCTTCTTGATGCAAAATGCAATGAAATGAAATAACTCCGTGTGGAATATGAATGGAGAATAATTTAACAGATCCCCTTAGTTTTCGCAATTATAGAAGGCATGCCATCAGTCGCAATGCATACTATATTATTTATATTTTTATTCTGTAAACTTGTTAGAAGGTTTTTCTGAAATATCTTGACCTGTAGTGTGTCCTTTAAGTGTTAGCAGATCAAGAAGTTCTTCTCGAATACCGGAAGATGTGATATATTTAACCATCATGCAGCATTGTGCCATATTGGAAATATCATTTGACTATTATCCATCAACTGCAATAGATATAAAATCGGCAGAATTAATATCCATAATTTGCATATTTGAAACTTCTGCAGAAATTGTTACAATCCGTTCCTTGAGTTCTAGCTGAAAGATGTAAATCTTTAATTTTTTTACATATCTCGTCCTTATTTTTCATATCCTTAAATAGAATTTCAGAGACATTATACATGCAATTTTTTAGAAATTCATCATTGGTAAAAGGTTTTCCAGCTTTTGCTATTTCAAGGGATAACAAAAAATTTGCTTCAGTAATATTCGACGAAAATTTCGTCCAAGTTGATAAATTTCTTTGCTGAAGCAATGTTTTCTTTTATAATTCTTCAATAGCTTTTTTTCTATTATCACCCTCAGGTTATTTTTTACTGAGGTCTAAATGTTTTCCTCGAAAATGTCGTTCGACATTACTTGATTTGTTATTTTGAAGTCGTAGATGGCAAATTAAACATTGCGGATTTCCATTTACTTCTATAAATGCAAATTTCTCTATCCACATTTTATTGAATCCTCTGTTTTCTTGGACTATTTTTCTTTTTCTTGAACTCATATTAGGAGGGTTATTATCACAAATTTACCTGCAAGTAAAACACAAATTCAACATAACATAATAAAAATTAATTTGTGCATAACATTACCTGACACTAAATTAAACAGCAGTTTAGTACCACAATAAATAAGTTAACATAATATTTATTTTGACAGTTAAAATCCATATGTATCTAAAAACCGTGGTGTTTGACAGGACAGCTGATCATTTGGTTCAAATTTTCGCCATGGCACTAGTTACCTTAGGCAGGGTTAACATTTAGATGTATTTGAAATGTAACGTAGTTGCCAGTTGTTCATGCCATAAAATTTCCACATGTCACATGCATAGTACTAGCGCCACGAACAGGCCATATCAAAAAACAATATTTAGTTGTTTGTATTAATTATGTATCTTTTAATTCATTATAAAAGAGCCGCACTTTGTTCAGCCAAGAGCCGCCGGTTCCCAACCCCTGCTCTTTGCTATTATGCCCAATTTTACAGTATGCTATAATAAATTTGGTTTAATCCTTTATCCAACTGTAAGCAAACAACGTTTGCACCTACAGTATCTTCAGGACTGAGGCAATTCGTCGTAAAGGTGGACCTAGTTCTCATAATTTCTTGTCTTAGTATCTCTCATAATGCAAAGCACATCTCCTTGCAGACATGTATAATGCTATGCATTAAGGGAAGGGTAACTACCCAACTGGTTTCGACCTTTATTGAGGTCTCATTAGTGGGAGCCAGACCCAGAGGTGGTGATACTAAGGTGGAGGCAATGGTAAAGTCATATTTACCTATACGAGTTGCCAAAAGGTGTCTCACCTTATTATTAAATTACTCTGGATTTAGAGAAAGATGTTGTTAGTTTTTTCCTGCTTGGTTAGGCTATAATAAATTTAGTTTAATCCTTTATCCAAGTGTAAGCAAACAAAGTTTGCGCCTGAAGTATCTTCAGGACTGAGGCAACTCGTAGTAAAGGTGGACCAAGCTCTCATCACTTCTTGTCTTAGTATCTTCCATAATGCAAAGCACATCTCCTTGCAGACATGTATAATGCTATGCATTAAGGGAAGGGTCACTACCTAGATCGGTATCGACCTTTATTGAGGTCTCATCAGTGGGAGCCAGACCCAGAAGTGGTGATACTAAGGTGGAAGCAGTGGAGAAGTCATATTTACTTATACGAGTTGCCAAAAGGTGTCTCACCTTAGGTGTATCACCACCTCTGGGTCTGGCTCCCACTATTAGGAGCCAGATTAGCCTGTATGTTTTTGTGCAACGAATCCGTCAACAAAGTTGACGGATTCGTTGCACAGCAAACATACTGGCAAACCTTTATTCAGAATAAAATAATAATCCTCCGTCCAGTTGTCTTGAAATTGATGATTCTCTGCATCTACTTTTCTTTTTTTTGCAATAACCCCTGACATTGTCCCAAATTTATAAGCGATATTCAGAACTGTCAAACAAAACTGTCTTCTACACTGCAGGCACTGAACAGAACACAACATCAGCTCAGGCACCGAACAGAACATAACATCAATGCAGGCACTGAACAAAGCACAACACCGACGCAAGTACCGAACTGAAACATTGTAACATGTTCACACACTCCACTAGTCAAAATCAGAAAGAGACCTTGGTTGGAGAAAACGTAGTGTGTTTTGCACAAGTCATATGATGTCAGCTTAATGTGAGTTAGTAGAACACACCATGTTTTCTCCCACCATGAATCAAACAAACTTTGCTGAAATAGATTAGCACCGGATCAAAAGAAGTAGAGGGCTGGATCCAGGCCAGGGGTTGCTCATATGTGCTCTAGTCCCATGAGTGCTGTTATCTAGCATTAGATGTTGGGCAGGAGGCCTAAGAATTAAAAGTTTCCCAGACCTTTGGAAATTTAATTCAAATATTTATTAAAATTAGGGTGGTTTTTTTTAAGTCTGCTATGTGATTCTAAAAGGAGTCTTTCAAGTTTGTATTTATTACAATGGAGCATGAGAGTTTTCTTCTATCTTATTCTGTGCAAGGTCCAAGGCATGGTCTTCTAAACCTGACTGGCCGTAGTTGTGACAGCAGATGTATTTTTTGTGTTCTAGGCAGATGTTAGCAGATCTCCCAGTCTGACCATAATATAAGTTTCAAGAACAAGGAACCTTGTAAACACCTGGAATAGAGAGGGGAGTAAGCAGATCCTTAGAAAAGCAAAGAAGGGGAAGCCAACTTCAAATGAGGTTTGAAAATATAAAACAAAATACATCTGCCTCCACAACTATGGTCAGTCAGATCTAGCAGACCATGCACAGAATCAGATGGAAAAAACTATCAGACCCATTGCAATAAATAATAACTTGACTCTTTTTAGAATCAGTAACAGACTTAAAAACCACCCTCATCTTAATAAATACAGATGAATTAAACTTCCCAAGATTTGGAAAACTTTAATTCTTAGGCCTCTCAACATCTAAGGCTAGCCTACAGCACCCATAGAGCAGCATTTCCCAAACTTTTCCTATGACAGAACACCTCACAAATCCTGAAATTTTCATGGAACACCTTGGTTATTTTGTAATGTATTAATTAATAATTAATTGTTAATTTAGCTGATTTTTATTACTAATTAATAATTGATCATTAAATTAATTTGTGCTGATTTTCATTGACATATCACATTCTGATCACCAAAAATTTATAATATTATTATAAATATACTTACAAGTGAATGCAGACTTTTTCTCCTGTGTGCTGGTAGTTTTCCCCTCCTTTTGTACATCTTGGAAATCGCTTTGTAGGCTGGAGGTGGATGAATCACTATCTGTTGCATCACAAAACCTTCAATAAGAGATTTCTTCTTAACACCAAAATTAAACAAAGTCCCTTGTGTCTTATTCATATTAAAATTTAAATCTGTAGGCCTATTACTTTTAAAAAATCATGACACTACGATTTCAAAACAAGCACTTTCACCCTACAATACAAACTTGCAAAGAAAGTATTCAGTATGACTAGATTTGAGAACCAGATATAGACTACCTTGATCTTCAATTTTAGTGGAAAAATTTTCTTTATACTTCCTTTCTGATTGGTCACTAACATTTGCAACACAGATGTCATTTCCTTCAGTTTTGAGAAGAGAGGATATGCCACCCATTGTTATAATCTGCTTCCAGGCATTTTTATGACCGGTCATAAACAGCGGTATTCCTTTTCCCAAATATTGAAAGGTTTCCACGTGTGAAAATTAATGATAATTCATGTATACTTCCATGTTTCAAAATACACGGCTTGGTCACTAACATTTGCTACACAGATGTTATTGGGCGTTCTGGGTCTGAGCTTTTCAACATATTCATGAATATTATTCTCCTCAGAATATTTTCACTATAAAATATTTATTCATGAAAAATGCTTAGAAAACTAAAATGACAAATTCCAGGAGAACTTCTTGCGGAACACTTATTCATCTTCCACAGAACACAGTTTGGGAAACCCTGCCATAGAGGATGCCTCTCAAAGAATAGTCTTCATTTATTTGAATTTTGTTTCTTCCACTTATTGTTTCTTATGTTTTTGTGTGTTATATTACAATTTTCACATTGTATTCCCAAAGATGTCTCTGTGACTGAGATGAAATATTGAAATGATTAAACCAGCCATTTAATTATTTCTCTTTGTGCTGCAATTATTCCATTAAAGTGTAACATGAGTGTAAACTGGCACCTAAGCTTAAATGCTCGTTATTTCCCAGTGACTGCACCCTCCAACTCATTAAGAAGAATATCAAGAGATTGCTTTGCTCTTGATCCTAGCCCACTCATGCCGTTTGTTTGCTATAGCACTTGTGGCTTCTTGTGTAACCCTAAAACTGAACTCCACTCTTTTGTTCATGCTAATTCTACTCAAATTTTCCTGAAGAGAATTAACATCATCAACACTCCTTACAGTTCTCTCCAGCTGTGCATCATCAGTGAACAGTTGATTTGCTATTTGTTATACTATAGTATGTGGACATCACATAACAATGGAGCATTATATGAGAAAAAAGGAACAGTGAAAGTTTAATGGGGTTCCCCCCCCCCCCCCAATTTTACATAACTGCAGTGAAACAGTGATAAGTTAGACTATTGATTTTCATGAAAAATGTTTTGCAGGAGATAAAAATATTTTTTAATTTTTGTATCAGCTTCAGGGGAACAACCTTCTCTTCATGCAAGCCTAATGCAGCGTATGTCAGATGTTCTCACAAGAATATTCACTGGTTCCTCTCAGTCACGATTACGTTCTGCATCCACTGATTCTTCTTCAGTTTCTCCTGCCAGTGCTCATCTCATTGATAATATTAGTATGGAAGGAAGTGAGAATTCCAGTCTTCCCTCAGTTGTTGCTGCAAATAATGAAGGTTTGATCTTATTTATGTTGAATTCTTAGATATTAAATGAAATTAAATATTAGGAATAGAATAACTTCTTTATAATAATCATAATATAGTTTATGAAACTGACTGCTTTTGTTTATCCATGCTTCTCTTTTTCTTTTCTTTCTGATGTTTTAGATTTATGAATTGCATATGCTTGCTTCATGCATGTTTCTTTGTGAACTGCCTGCATTCTTTTTATTTTTTTTATAATGGCTCATTATTTCTTACAAGTAACAGATGGAGTGTGAAGAATTTCCATTATATCTGTGTGATCCTGTTTCTTTGTCTTTTTAAGATATTCTTTACTAACGAAAGGTTCTTATACGCTATGTTGACAAAAGTATTTGGATATTTAATTGGGGTAAAAAAAATGCATTTTAATTCACTTCTGGTACTGAATGGGACCACCTTGGGCCTGAATGACAACAACTACCCTTCAGGACATGCTGTCAACCAATTTCTGATACATTGCAACAGGAATATTCTTCCATTCTTCACACAAAGCTACTCCCATTGCTGATACTGATGGTGGCCTCTGGAGTGAATTTGGCATTCATTTCAAATGCAAATTCTTCCAAAAGATGTTTGATGAGGTTGAGGTCTGGACTCTGAGCCAGCCAGTCCAACATTTCAATGTTGTATTGTGGAAACCAGTCTCGGATATGCAGTGCAGTATGGTATGAAGCATTGTCATGCTGAAACATGCAAGAGTCACTGCCAAAGTACTTCCACAGAATCATGAAGTTGTCCAGGATATCTGGATAACCATCAGACATCGTGGTTTTGGGATGTGCTGTAAACTACAATGGACCAAGCCCCATCCAACCAAAACACCTCCATACCATTATCTAGCCTACACCAAACTTGACATAGGGAATAATTCAGTCCTGCCAGAACCATTCCCCAGGTAATTTCCAGGTTCAAACATGATCATCAGTGTGAATCATTTGGAAGCATGATTTGTCTCCCCCACAGAATGCTTCCAATCATCTATGGTCCAGGAATGGTGTGAAAGACATCAGTCCAAATGTTGTTTGCAGTTAAGGAGACACACTTGTTAAGTCTAACAAGATAAGTGTGGCGTGTTCTCAGAGGTTCTGCCATGGTAACTTCTAAGGCATGCAACTCTCTGCAGACAATTCTAGTGCTGCCAGATGTCCCTGCAGCATTTTTCAGGTTGACTGCAAGGTCTACCATTGGTGACATGTGGGATGTTTGAACATTTTGAACATTCCAAGACAGAGTTCATCGATCTTGGTCAGTGAGTGTCAGTGTCCTTCCAGGGCATTGACACTCACACTGAGGGAGGGCACCTACTCTACAACTCTATAATTGGTGGAGACAGAATTGTAGAGTAGGTGCCCTCCCTCAGTGTGAGTGAAAAAGGAGTCCAAGGACTCATCGAGGGAGGGCACCTACTCTACAACTCTATAATTGGTGGAGACAGAATTGTAGAGTAGGTGCCCTCCCTCGATGAGTCCTTGGACTCCCTGGAGGTGTTATATAATAATAATAATAATAATATGATAACACAGAATTAAGAAGAAGGGATATGATAACAATTGATTCAGTGCATAGGCTGTGTAGAAAGAATGGTTTTTAGTTTTATATGTGCAGTGTGAGATTGAAGGAAGAAGGGATTTATATAAGAGGGACAGCCTGCACTTGAATGCATTTGATGTCAGGAATTTCTAAAAATTATTTATTGGTATATGAGACCATATAATAGAGCATCTCAGTGGAAACTAAATTATAATGGGAGGAATGAGGTGAATCTGTGTTAAGAGTGACTAAGTATGCAACTATATTAATGATAAAAATATGATCAGTGATAGAGATTATTATTATGAAAAGATGACTGTGTGTTCCTCCAGTTTGTACTTATTGCATGTAAGGATGTCTGTATAAATAAAGCAGTAAATATCAACAGGATCTGAAAGTTGACCAAGTGGGTCATGCAGACTACAGAGGCCAGTATATAAAAAAAAAAAAAAACATCCAGGCAACTTATTATATCTGTATACAAATTTCAGGAGTATAAGGAACAAAGGGATCGAGTTTGTTGTCTTAGTAAATATGCCATAGCCTCAGATCATTGGCGTTAGTGAGTGGCTCTAGGAGGCGGATGTATTACTAACTGGTTTGAGTGTATAGAGTACAGTATTTTGGAATGATAGGAGAGGAGGGGGATGTGATTGTAATCATATCGAATGAGTTGAATCCAGTTAGGGTAGATAACTATGATTTCAATGTTGTAATAGTTTTCCATGTAGCAGTGAGTTTGCTGTTATTTGGTATGAAGTGGAGTCTAACAAGATCAAATACGTGGTGGGGTGTTGCTACAGACTTAGCAGATCAGCTGCTAGTGATGATGAAATGCATCACCAAATAAACCTAATGGTACTAAATGATTAATCATGATGGGTGACTTTAATTATCCAAACTATGATTTGGTAGTAGCAAAATCTCACGAAAAAAATGAGGAATAATTTATCAAGCTTTGACAACTTCCTTAAGCAGCATGTGACAGAAGGAACTTGAGGTCAAAGAATATTAGATATGATTATAGTGTCAAAGGAGATTTCAGTAAAAGACGTGCTTGTTCGGCCTGCAGTTAGTGACAGCAACCATGCTGCACTGATGTGGTTAGCAGCTAAATATGGATATTCCATTTACAAAAGGTTACACAATGAACTTAACAGCATGAAATTATTACCAACTGAGGAGAATCCTAGGTTCAATCCCACAGTTTTGGTTTTTAGATAGGAAGGATATAGTTAGTGCATGAGAAGTGTTTATTCTTACCAAAAAAAAAAAAAAAAAAGGTTTCCACATCCACTTCACCAACATTCATGACATAAACAGCAATATAATTGATGTGCACCACCACCACCTACAGTCATCTAAACTGGAACCACTATTCCTTTCATCTAAAAATCAAGACGTAAGCAGAAGAATTCATCATAAAATATTATTTGATATTGTTCTTTTTAGAGTTTTTCTATAACTGTATTGACAATGACTATGAAACTTAGCTGAAAATTTTACAAATAAAAATATTAAACATAAATGATTCTAGTATTAATATTTTAGAACCCCAACCAATCTCAACAGCAACTGCACACGTCAACTACCCAAACTACAAATTACACAGCTCTTTCTGCCACAAGAATGGCACTTGTGCATGGGTAAGAACTGACATACCATGCCAGAGACTGCAAATCCTTGAATCGCAGCTATTTGATCTGCTTTGGCTCAAAATTTCTCTACCAAATCAGCATGCCCTTTTCATATGCTCCCTCTATCGCTCTCCAAACTCTGTCAACCACTCTGACCTCTTCAACTTTTTCTCTCTCGCTCTCTCTCTCTCTCTTTTTCTCTAAAGCTTGACTTTCTGCAGTCTAAGTACTCGAACAGTGAGGTCATCCTTCTTGGGGACTTCGATGTCCACAACTCATATTGGTTCTCCTTCTCCAGTTTCACTGATCAAGCAGGCAGGGATGCTGAGGTGTTCACCATCAGCAGTGACTTATCTCAGATCATCAATTTGTCCCCTTCCAATTTGCCAACACAGTTGACCTCTTCCTAACAAGCTCCTCTTCCAAGTATACTGTGGTTGTCGGTTCTCTTCTTGGAAACTTGGATGACAACCTCATACAAGTCTCTTTTGCTTCAGAATAACCTACACCCACTAGTTCACTCTTGTCTCCTTTGGCACTACAATGATGCCAACTGGGAGGGCCTCCATAACTTTTATTTCTCCTTCCCATGGTCTGACTACTGCTTCATTTCTTCTGATCCAAACACCTGCTCAGACTGAATTACAGAAATCATCCTCACAGGAATGAAGACCAAAACTCCAGCTATCCTCTCTGCCTATACTGCAGCTCGCAACAGTTGTAAAAGGATCATCACCAAGTCCAAGTCAAACTTTTAAAGGGCCAAATGCTGGGAACTCACTTCCTGCTCAAATGGCAGTTGCTCTTTCTGGTCCCCTTCCAAGGCCATTGGGTGCAACTTCTACTCACCCAGGTTTCCACCACTTTCACATCCATATGTTACTGTAGTCACCTCACCAAAAGACAAGGCCAACTTACTTGCATCACTCTTCTCTTCCAATTCCTGCATTGATGACCTGGACAAAGTCCTCACCTACTCCATAAAGAACAGCTCCTTTCATGTCTCCCATGAAGGGAGCTGTTTCTTCTGACAAAAAGAAATCCAAAGAATTCTTAACAACCTGAACACAAACAAAGCATCTGATCCTGATGGTATCCCACCTATTGTGTTAAAAAAATTGTGCCTCAGAACTAACACCTATCCTGTATCACCTCTTCAATCTATCCTATTCAACTGGCATCTACCCAACAACATGGAAACAGATCCACATCCAGCCCATCCCAAAGAAAGGTGATAAAAGTCAACCAATGAACTGGCGTCCAATTGCTCTCACTTCTGTTCTCTTAAAAATTATGGAGAAGGTCATAAACAATCACCTCTTGAACCATCTAGAGGCATACCAACTATTCAGTGATCAGCAGTATGGATTCTGCCACTTGCAATCTACAGCTGATCATCTTGGTTTCACCATCCACCTCTGGACTCAAGCCATGGAGATATTTGGAGAAACTCACATGGTTGCCCTTGACATTCCAAAGGCATTGGATCGGATTGAGCACAGGGACCTACTCACTAAACTGCCATCTTATGGTTTGCCTTCCCCATTCTGTAAGTAGATTGGTAACTTTCTCACTAGTTGCTTACTACATGTCATGGTGGATGGCTTATTCTCCTCAGATTTTCCCATCAATGCAGGAGTACCCTATGGTTCTGTTCTTTCACCCACTCTCTTATATAAATGACCTGCTCTTGCAGACTTCCATTCCTATCCATAGCTTTGCTGACAACAGTACATTCCATTCCTCCTTTTCATTCAACAAACCTTAGTGCTCAAGTATTAGAATCCTCCAGATCTACTACTCAGATTTCCTAGCTATATACCAGTGGGGCAAGGACAACCTTGTAAATTTCAATGCCACCAAAACTCAGTTTTGTCTGATCTCTCACAAAAAAAGAGCTTGCATCCCCCCCCCCCCCCACCTTCAGTAATACTGAAATATCCAAACACAATCAGATTTCCTTCATGGACTGACTTGCACCTCTGATCTTTCCTGGCACAACTATATTTGAATCTCTTAAGAGGATGTCCTGGTTTTCTTTTTTGTAGTGGTTTGCAATTTAAGTAACTCTATTAAGTAAGTAATTTAAGCTAACTGTATACAAAGCCCAAATCTGCCAAGCCATGGAATATTGCTCCCATATTTGGAGTAGTGCACTAAAATCCTCTCTAAGATTGCTCGATTCTATCTAGAAGAGGGCAGTCTGGCTAATTAATGATCTCTCTCTCTCTCTCTCTCTCTATCTCACATATCCACTTCAATTCCTCTCTCATAAATGTTTACTTTCTGCTTTGTGCCTCCTCTACAGATACTTTCATGGACAGTGCTCTACCGAATTGGCCACTCTCCTCTAAAAATCATTAAAACAAGAGACACTGCTAACTAACACCCTTTTACACCCATCTTGAAACTCACCGAACCAACTTCACTGCCTCCTCTTTTATTCCATATGCTTCTGTCCTTTGGAATAGTCTCTCCCAATCTGCCTTCTGCATAGATTACAATCCTTAGCTGTTCAAGCAAAATGTGAACAGACTCCTCCTCTCTTCTGTTCCTCTTGCACATACATGTCACTAGTGTGTTATAGGTCTTGTGGCTTTTTGTGTGTGGACCAGCTATATTAAAAAAATAATTAAAAAATTAAAAATACATTAATGATGCAATATTGGAATGTGTTCCTAGGATTCAGAAAATAAACAAAATGGAATGGAAATAGATGTGCAATCTTATTAAGCAAGAGATACTTAAGAAAATGATGATGCAGAAAGAATACAATGTCCAAAAGTCAGTTATGAAAAGATCTTGGAGTTTTAGTAGATAGGAAGTTGAAATTCAGGGGCCATATAAGGCATAGGCCAGAAGAGTACAAAAAGCTGAATATGAAACGAAAGTGCAAGCTAAAGACAATCCAAATGCATTATATTGTTATGTTGCAAGAAAAGAAAGAATGAATGTGAAAGAATAACCCTAATCGTTGCAGATGGTATGCTGATGACAGATACAGAAGAGGTTCAGCTAATTAGTGCCCATTATCAAATTGGTTTATGCAGTATTGAGTTCAATGCCACCTCTACACTGGAGGAAGAAACTTAGGTATATGAAGAGGTACCTTGAGCTGTTGCATAAACTGAATATGAATTTGGCAATAGAGACTGATGGAATATTGGCATAGATGCTAAATGAGAGCATTCAGTTGAATTGGCTATACCTTTGACCTGGCTTTATAATTTAAATTTCAGCACAAGGAGGATTCCGCAAGAGTGAAAAGAATGTATGATAATCCCATTGCACAAGGGTGGTGCAAAGACTGATGCATCTAACTATTGACCTGTCATTATCTCTAGAGTGGTGGTGAAAATTTTGGAAAAATTGGTAAGAGATCACACATAGAGATGGGTTGACAGAGCATCTGTACTTGCAATGAACAGCATGGGTTTATTAAGGGAAGGTCATGTTTGAGTAATTGTTCACATTTTATAATAACAATATCATAGTTGAGTTAGAAAGGAAATGTATACACCATGATACTTTTGAACTTTGTTAAAGCTGTTGACAGGATTCAGTATGGAAAGATGTTGCATAAGTTGGAGAATATGGGATTGGATTATAAATTACTAGTGTGGATAAGAGGATGGCTGACCAACAGATATCAAACTGTGGTGTATAATATATGAGTCTACAAGTTTTAAGGTGACCAGTGGTAATCCTTAAGGATCAGTCCTTGGTCCATTGTTATCCAGTCTATTACATTAATGATATTGGGAAAGATTTAAGAGGTGACATGCAGCTATTTGCTGATGATGCAAAGATAGGCAGGGTAATCAGGAATGCTACTCACATGCTTGCAAAATGATTTAAATAGGCTGGAAATGTGGGTATGGGAAAATGGCTGTCATTTTCACATCTTGGATATATCCCCCATACAGACAAATCGGCCTTTAGGACACACAATTTACAGACAAAAAAAAATTTTTTTTTAAAAAAATACTACTGGTTGTTGGTGGTGAGCAGTTGATAGTGTTGGTGTAGATTAGTAGTTCTTAATCTTTTCAAAGTCAAAGAACACTTTTTATTATAAGAAAAATTTAGTTAACACCAAAAGTATTAGGGTCATAAAACTAACAATAAAAATATGCATAGACTTGCTTTTTATAAAAATGGAACTCATTTTAATGCAATACTTGAGCTTGTCCACTTTTGCAGATTTCAGCAATATCAGGTCTAATATGTGATATGTGAGGGTGGTCTGAAAAGTTCTCAGCCTCGACCATAGATGGCAATACTATCGGCAAGATTTTATTTTATTTTTTCTAAATTGTTACATCTGTCATGAGCATCCATGTGAAATTGCAAGTCATTTTATCAAGTAGTTTTTTATATACAGCTGTCTGAAGCAAAAGTGTTATCTGTATCCCTTGAAATGGATAAAATTGAGTATCGTGTGGTTATAAAATTCTTTGTAAAAGAAGGTTTAATGCGAAAAGAAATTCATTCTAAGTTCATAAAAGTTTATGGGCACTCTTCTCCTTCATTATTAACATAGAAATTGATTCTTGAGGAATTTTTTTTTCTGAAAAGCTGACAATTTGTCAGTGGATGTCAAAATATTTTTATTTTTCCTTTGGATAATTGTATTAACACTATTTAAGTAATTAAAAATATCAGCTAAATATGCCATTTTAGCACACCAAATATAATTTTGAAGAAATTTTACAAATACATATGTACCTTCATTTTGAAAAAAAAAGGCCAATAATTCATTCTTAAGTTCTAAAATTTGGAATAGCACTTTATCCCTGGATAACCATCTTATTTCAGTGTGCAAAAGTAAAGATTCGTATACTTGGCTTCATAGGTATTCAAACTTTTTTTAGAAAGGTGTGCTTTTAAAGGTCTAGACATGATGTAATTTATCATATTTACAACTTATCGACTAAATATGTCATGGTAAATCACTAATTTACCATATTTACAACTTATCGGCTAAATATGCCATTAGCCGATCTCTAACATCACTAAATGTTAGAGTTCATAGAGGATATAAAATAAGCAATGACCACTTCCTTGTTAAAATAAAATTAAGATTACCACCTAAATGGCTGGAGTGCTTAAGGGTCAAAGCTGTATAACTGAGAGGAGACCTCCACATAGCCTTTAAAGGAATGCAGAGAATCGACCGACCAGGGCTTCTGACCTAATGTCCAATCCTCACCTTCTCGTGGTGCACCCTGTTGGGTATCTACCTGGATACTGAACGAACGAGGATGGGCTGCCAATTTGGGATTTAGCCAACCAAATTGTATTCTTATTGGCTTAAACCAATATAGAAAATGATGGTACAATATGGCAAAATTTCATGCCGGTGGGACATCGCCCGATTAAACAAGGTCCCTGTTGTTTTCGTTAGGGAACCAGGGCAAACAGCAAAAAGTCAGCTACTGGAACAAATCTGAGAGCACACCCCAACTCAACATCACCAGAGTTAAAGATCGGTACTATCAACATAAGCCTGAATGGCAAAGAAATGGAGCTAGCTGAAGAATTAGATAAGTACCAGATCGACATAATAGGGGTGACTGAAACAAAAAAGACAAAAACTCGTGAGATCTTTCTGAGCAATAAATACAAAATGTTATATTCAGGCAATGACAATCAAGGAAAAGAAAGAGTAGCCATAGTATTCAACACAAAATACGACACTAATCTTCTTGAATGGCAGGCAGTCTCAAGTAGACTGATGTGGGCAATTGGACATCAGAATGGGGAATTGGACAATGAGACTTATTTGTGCCTATGGTCCCATAGAAGGTTCTACTAAGGTAGAAGTGGAGGAATTTTTTGATGCTATAGAAAAAGCAACTGATACAATGAAAAAGGAAAAGTTGGTCCTTGTTGGGGATCTAAATAGCAGAGTAGGAAATAATTGTGAGACATACAAAAATATTTTGGGAAAATTTGGAGAAAAGAGCAAAGCTAATAATAATTGCAAATACCTGTTGTATTTCTGCTCAGGACAT
This sequence comes from Typopeltis vanoorti, assembly GCF_054136105.1. Taxonomy (NCBI): domain Eukaryota; kingdom Metazoa; phylum Arthropoda; class Arachnida; order Uropygi; family Thelyphonidae; genus Typopeltis; species Typopeltis vanoorti. The sequence continues at coordinate 29,582,791 of NC_143570.1, forward strand.
GGACTGGTTATTACTAACACCATGTTCCAACATAAAAATGTGCACAAATTCACATGGAGAGAAGAGGCAAGGAATAAGAAAAGTCTCATTGACTATGTTATTGTTGATAGTGATGTTTTCTCCGTGTTGCAGGACACCATACTCTCTGTACCAGAGTGTACAGAGGATTTGAAATTGGAAGTGATCACTATTTAGTCTTGAGCAGGATAAAATTGAATTTCATATTGAAAAGAATAACATGTAAGAAAGTTTTAAAGCGAATAAAAGTTGAGCAGCTCTCAGATATGAACTGTAGACTAAAATACACAAAGATTATTGAAGAAAAAATGAAAGATTTTGAGAACAGGAATCAAACCTTGGAGATTCAGTGGCAAGCCCTGAAGAAAACCCTGACTGATTCAGCCAGAGAGGCATGTGGTGAGGTTGTTTGTAAGGATAAAAAAATCAGAACTCCCTGGTGGACACAGGAGATTAAAGAGGCAGTGAAGGAAAAGAAGAAAGCATACCAAAAGTTTCTGTCAAATAAGTCAGCTTGTGCTCTTAGAGAATACAGAGACAAATGCAAGAAAGCTAAACATTGTGTAAAACTAGCTAAACAAAAGTCATGGGAGGACTTTGGCAAAACATAGAAAATAAATATCAAGAAGGTTGTAAGATATTCTGTGGTTGTTGGAGAAGCTTAGAACTGGAGGAAAGAATGCTGTAAAAGGAGTTAGCGATGATAAGGGTGACATGAAAACGAGAGAAAAAGATATCCTTGAAGTATGGCGTAATTACTTCGAAAAATTGCTAAATGAAACAAGCAGTGATAGCACAGTGGTAAAAAACACTCAACAGGCATACAGTTAGGAATACATATCCATACTTGAAATAGAAAAAGCCATCAGAGGCTTGAAATGTGGAAAGGCAGCAGGAGTAGATGATATTTGACCAGAAATGCTGAAATATGGTGGTATAAAAGCTTACAGTGGCTGCACTGCATAGTTCAGAAAGCCTGGACAGAGGGACGAATTCCTGATTATTGGAGTAGACCTCTAATAGTACCCATATATAAAAAGGGAAATAAAACTGAATGTGAGAATTACAGAGGTATTTCCCTACTGTGTGTTCCAGGCAAGATCTATGCAAGTATACTTGAGAAATGGTTGAGAAGAATTGTGGAAGAAAAAGCTTGGTGAAGAACAAGCTGGATTCAGGCCAATTAGAGGCTGTCAGGATCAGATCTTCACTTTACGACAAATAGTTGACAAAGCAAGGGAATATAATAAAGATCTGTATTTAAGTTTTGTCGATCTGGAAAAGGCATGACAAGGTGCCAAGAGAGAAGCTATTCAATACGCTACAGTTATATGGTGTCAATGGGGCATTGTATCAAGCAATACTTAGTCTTTATTTGAGTTGTAAGTCAGCAGTTAGAATTGAAGGAAATACAGGAAGATGGTTTAAATGTTAAATCTGGTGTGAGACAAGGATGTAAATTATTCCCTTCTGGTATTCATTATCTATATGGATCACATTATGAAGGAAAGTGGTATTAAACATATCAGTATTGGAGATGTTAATGTCAGCTCTTTGCTTTATGCGGACAATGTTATACTTCTAAATAAATCCACTACAAGTTTGAAAAATTCCCTGACTAAATTGAATAACTGTTGTAATAGATATGGTATGATGTTCAGCATTAAAAAGACAAGGACAATGAAAATAGGTAGAATTGTTGAAAATGTCAACTATATTGTGAATGGAAAACCTGTGGAACAAGTAAAACATTTCAGCTACTTAGGCATGATTTTTAGTGAAGATAGTAAATTAAATATGGAAATATACAACAGAATCAACAAAGCCGGTATGGTAGGCAGTTAATTGAATAAATTCATATGGAATAAGAGAGAAATTAGTCTGAACACTAAATTAGCTGTATACAAGATAGTGTTCAAACCAGTTTTAACTTATGGATCTGAGAGCTGGGTTAGAAGTAAAACACTTGACCAAAGACTAGAGACAGCAGATATGAGATTCCTGAAAAAGATTAGAGGTGTGAACAGATGGCATCAATGGCAATATCATATTAAAAACGAGAATATTAGGAAAGAACTTGACATTGTCAGCATCCATGAATGTGTTAGCAGAGCTAATCTCAGGTGGTATGGTCACTTAAACAGAATGGGCGAGGAAAGATTAGCAAAACAAGTGTTCTCTGCCAGGTCGGCAGGAAAAAACCCAGAGGAAGACCAAGATATTGGTGGATTGATACGGTACAAAGTGCCTTAGACAATAGAAATATAAGATCTGATAACGTTGGAGTCTTGACAAGTAACAGACTGATTTGGAGGAAAATTGTAGATAGGAAGTTAGTAATGACGTAAATTTTTTATGTAGTACTATCATATCTTGTACACCCCTTGAGGGTACATGTCAGGAATTTGATGATGATGACCTAAATGGCTACAAGTAACAAGAACAGAAAGAAAATTTGAAACATTTGTTTATGAAACTAGACTGTTGAATGACACAAATGTACAATGGCTATATGAACAAAGAATTAACCAATATCTAGATAAAATAAAACAAAATTAAGAAATAGAAATAGAATGGCTTAATATAAAAATGATACTAAATGCAGTAGCAAATGAAAGCTTAGGAAAGACCAAAAATCAATAAAAGGAAAAAACTGAAGATCTGGGATGATACAGTCAAAGAAATAATCAAAAAGAAAACAGAAGCCTATCACAGATGGTTAAGCAGTAAAAGATTAGAAGATGAAATAGAATATAAAAAGAATAAGAGCCATAGCTAAAAGAGAAGTCAGAAAAAGACAAAGTATCACGGAACAAATTTGTTTCTAATTTAGAACATGATTTATATAAAATAAGACCCAATGTATATAAGATTTTGAAACACTTAAATGCAGATACCAAAGAAAACATAAAATTAAACACCTAATTGAAATTAGAAGAATTTCTAAATTACTACACAGAATTGTGGACAGACAAATATTTTAAAAAAGACAACTGGCATACAATTAATGAAAAGGAAATAACTAAAGAAGAATTAGAAATCAGCCTGAAAGAAACAAGAAACAGAAAATCACCTGGAGAAGATAAGCTAGGTTCAGAACTATATAAATATGCAGGAACTAGATTCAAAGATAGACTCATTATTTTTAAATAAAATTTATTCAACTGGTATCCCCCCAATAGAATGGAAAAAAGCAATTCTGATTCCTATCTTTAAAAAAGGTAATAGGATGACCCTAAAAACTATACAGGTATCAGTATACTAAATTCCTGTTACAAAATATATAGCAGAATCTTAAATAGCAAACTAATGAAATATTCCGAAAACTTTATTTTAGAAGTACAGAATGTATTTAGAAAAGCACGATCATGTATAGACCCGGCCTTTTGCCTAAAATTAATAATAGAGAAAAGAAGAGAATACAATTTAGAAACACATTTTGCATTTATTGACTTTGAAAAAGCATTTGATAAAGTTAAAAGAAACATATTATTTAACATATTAAAAGAAAGACAAATACCAAATAATATCCTAAAAGCTATCACAAGTATATACGAAAATAATCAAATACAAATAAGATCAAATCACGAGCTGTCACATACGAGAGAGATAAAACAAGGGGGTCCGACAGGGATGTCCCCTCTCAGCAACTCTTTTTAATATTTACTTAAATGAAATAATAATAAAATGGGATAAAAATTTACATCAAGGAATTAAACTTTCTCCTCCAGTGAACTTAAACACTCTCCTTTTTGCTGACGACCAGATAATAATTACAAATTCTGAGGATAACTTACAGAAAGCTAGTTTAGATCTAAATGAGATTGCCAAAGATTATGGTATGATAATATCAACAGAAAAATCAAAAACTATGGCCTTAAAGGACAAGATCCAGCAAGAACTAAAATAGTAATAGATAACAAGATCTTAGAACAGGTGAATTCACTTAACTACCTAGGATGTATGATCACATGAAAAAGATATAAATGTAAAAATTGCAAAATATTTAAAAATAACAGGTGTAATAATTAACTCTATATTTAAACCAAACCTAATTCAAAAATAAACCAGACTAAAAGTATACAATACATTGCCCTACTAGTCTTAATGTGGAAGCAAAATCTGGACAATACAACAAAAAGACAAACAAAGATTAATAACAGCAGAAATGAAGTTTATGAGAAAAACTGCAAAGTATACCCTATTTGATCACAAAAGAAACGAAGAAATTATGAAAGAATTAAACCAAGAACCAGTAATAGAAAAAATGGCGTTGTATGGCGACTCCATTATTAAAGGTGTGCTAGAGTATAAAATGGACAAGGTATTATATTTTCAGGCAGTAAAACGAGTAGAGTGATTGAGGCATTGGATATGAGGCGGGAGCGAGCAAAAGAGTTAATAGTATTAATTGGTACAAATGATTTGAGAGAGAACAAAGAACATGTCAAAATGAATATCAGGAGGCTGCTTGGAAAGATAAAAGAGAATAGTGTGACAGGAAGGGTAGTCAGTGTGTTGCCTAGGTGTGATTGTGGTGAAATGAGGCAGAGAGCAAGGATTATGAATGATATTCTGGCTGAAATGTGTGAGGAGATGGGAGTACAGTTTTTAATGTGTGGAATGAGTTTGAGGGACGAAGTGAGCTGTATGGGAGTGATGGACTGCATTTGAGTGTTTATGGTGTGAGCTGCTTGGAGAGACTGCTGCTGGAAGGTAGAGAAGTGAATAGAGAGAATGAATCAGATTGAGAGGGGAGTGATGTGGAAGAGCAGGAGAGATTGAAGAAGTGGATATGAATGGGGAAGTGAGTGGTATGAGTATAGAAAATGAGAGAATGGGTGTGTAAGAGGAGCAGGGAAATGGGGAGGCACAGGGTGGACAGGGGTACACAGCGTGAGAAAGGTGGATGCTCCAAGAGGAGGTGAGAGCATGTGTAGGCAGGAAAGAAATGGGATGACCAGGGATCAAGAGGAAACAGATGGAATTGCAAAGGGTTCTAAAATGAAGAAGCAGAAATTGCCCCAGTCCAGCATGGAGAGATCACATCGAGTGAGTGGTATCAGTGGAACTAGCTGTAGATCCAGAAATGAGCTGTTGTGTTTGTATGCCAATGCTAGAAGTATAAGAAACAAGGCAGATGAAATGGTTGCACTAATTGCATCTGTTCACCCAAAGATAGTTAGAATAAGTGAGACATGGTTAAATGAGGACGACATCCTGACAGGAATAGATGGAAAGGTATGATGTGTTTCATGAGGAGAGAAGGGGTAAATGGGGGGGAAGTGCCATTGATGATAGAGAAAGAATTATATCCATACAAGGTAGAGTGAAATATGGCCAGTGGTTTTGAGGCAGTATGGTGTTAGATAGAGGTGAATAGAATCAAATACTTGGTGGGATGTTGTTATAGACCTGGTAATGTGGATGGTGGTGATAGTGAAATGTATAGTCAAATAAGCCAAGCAAATAAGAAAAGGTGATCATTATTGGTGATTTTAATTATGGCAATATAGACTGGAATGAAGAGGTAGCAACTGAAAGTAAAGAAAATTAGTTTCTTGAGTTTTTGAGGGATAACTACCTGAGACAGTATGTAACAGAGGGCACACGAGGATTAAGGGTCTTGGATTTGGTCATCTCATCAGAGGATGTAATTATAAATGAGGTGTCAAATCATCTACCAATTGGTGAAAGTGACCATGAGGTGATTACCTGGGTGGTTGCCAGCAGTGCAAGGACCCCTGTGAAAAATGGGTATATGTGGAACTACAAGGGGGGGGGTGATTATGAAGAGCTCAGGAGACAGCTTGCAGGTGTAGCATGGAATGAGGAGTTAGCTGGAAAAGAGATCAATGCAGCTTGGGGGATTTTCAAAAACTATTTAGTAGATGCAATGTCTACATGTATTCCACGGGTGAGAAGGTTAAACAAGGTAGGTGTGAGATGGATGAATAAAGAGATTAAGCATGCGATACAGAGAAAAAGGGCATTGTGGAGGCAGCATAAGAGAAGTGGAAGTAACCAATTTCATGAGGTCTACAAAGACCAGGTAAAGAGGGTGACTTGGTTGGTGAGAGTAGCTAAAGAGAGGCATGAACAGCAGTTAGCTAATGAAGCCAAAAAGAATCCTAGGGAGTTATTTCGATATGTAGCCAGCAAAAGAAAGAATGATTAGAAGGATGACATTGATTGGAGGAAATGGTATAAAGATAGTTGTTTCAGAATGTGTGGTGGAGATACTTAATGAGCAGTTCATAAAGATCTTTCAATCTTGTGAATGTGACTTCATGGAGAGATTGAGAGCAGTTGATGATGGGGAGGAGAGACTGACTGTAAGTGAGCAAGAGGTGTTTGGGGAGTTGAGTAAACTAGATATAAATAAGGCTGTGGGACTTGATAATATATCACCGCGTATTCTGAAGGAATGTGCCAGAGAGTTGACACCTGCCTTGACATATTTTTTTTAATACGAGTCTTGCACTTGGTCAAGTTCCTAAAGAGTGGAAGGAGGGCAAGATTGTGCCACTTCATAAAGGAGGTGAACGAACTCAAGCATCAAACTATAGGCCTATCTCTGTGTCAGGTGTTGTGGGTAAGTTGTTGGAGAAGCTTGTGAGAACTAGGATCCAGAGTTGGGTTGACAACAATGGTATAATCTTTGATGGACAGCATGGATTTGCTAAAGGGAGGTCATGTTTTAGTAATCTACTTACTTATTACAATAAAGTGACTGCTTCCTTGGACAGAGGAGAAGGATACACAGTAATATACTTGGATTTCGCAAAGGCTTTTGATAGAGTACCTCATGATAAGTTGACAGTCAAACTAGAGCAGATGGGGTTGGATATTAGATTAGTGCATTGGATTGGAGACTGGCTATCTGATAGGTATCAACAAGTTGTGTATGGGGGAGTGGTATCCAGGAAAAGGAAAGTTACTAGTGGTGTGCCTCAGGGATCTGTTTTAGGGCTATTACTGTTTAACTTGTATATTAATGATATTGGTGAAGATTTGGCTGGAGATATTTATTTGTTTGCAGATGATGCAAAGTTGGGACGAACCATGAAGAGTAGAGAGGATGTTGTGGCCTTACAAGAAGACTTGAATATATTGAGTGATTGGGCACAGGAATGGGGATATGAGTTCAATGTTGCAAAATGTAAGGTTTTAAAATTTGGAAAACAAAAATGGGATCCAGAATTTATGCTTGGTGAGAATAATATTGTGAGTGGTGGAGGAAATAAGAGATCTGGGGGTGATAGTGGATAAGGATCTGAAATTTAGGGGACACATAGCCAAAATTGGGAAGACAACACAAAGGGTTCTGGGAATGATGCAGATGGCACTGACTTGTAGAAGTAGGGAGATTCTTGTTCCATTGTATAAGGCTTTGATTGGGCTACACATGGACTGTTGTGCCCAGATTTGGTTACCTGGTTTTCAGAAGGATGAAGAGATGTTGGAAAGGGTCCAGAGGCGACTGGCTAAGGTAGTTTCTAACCTCTGGAATGTCGAGTATGAGGAAAGATTGAGAAGATGCAACTTGCAGAGTCTGGTGGACAGGAGGAAGAGGGGAGATATGATAGAGACCTACAAGTTATTAGGGGGTTGTTATAGGATCAATGCTGGAGAGGTTCAGAAAATAGCGGGAGATCAGGGGAGAACCGGAGGTCATCCCTGGAAACTATAAAGAGGGTGTGAGTAGGGGAGTGAGAGGCAGGTTTTTTCGTGCAGAGTTGTGAATGATTGGACTGCCTTGCCTGAGAGTGTGGTGTCTGCAAGGAGTTTGAGTGTGTTTAAGACACGGTATGATGAGATGTGTGTGTGTATGATAAAAGGACCTCCCAAATGAGTGTCTTTGACTCCATGAGGTCTTGTTTAATAATAATAATAATAATAAAAAATTGATGGAACACGTTCAAAGAATGAAAACAGAAAGATTACCGAAACAAGCCTTCAAGTACAAGCCATTAGGAAAAAGAAAACCAGGACGTCCTCTTCAACGATTCAACGACGACTTCTAATGCCCGAACAGGCGCCATGCTAGTGTTGTGTTCCAATTTATGATTATTATTCTATCTAGTGAAATTCTGCTTATCCATGTTCAACTATTATCTATGCATGAGATATCACCCCAAAATACAAATATTTAAGCTATTTCTCCCCTTAGTGTCCCTAATATTTATATTATACTGCGCCTTTTGGGACATTTAGTTTGAGATATTAAATACAAGAACAAGTAGCAATTACTAAAATATGTGTGAACATGAAACAGTATTGCAGTCGTGACACTTTATCTCGTTTTATTTTTACACATTAATTTCCCGCATGATTAGGTTCGTATGTCTTTCAAGTGGTGCATTGGGCAGCAATTTCAGACAACTATTTTATCAATGAACAAAGGTTTATTAATCTCATTAGTATGGTACAATTCAATTTCTAATATAATTCAAATCAGTACTAAGAAAACATTTACAAATTAACATTAGCTTATCACGAGTAATTTGGCAATGATCCTATATGGGTATTGCGATCATGCCGCCATAACAAATTCAACTCATACAATCATATGTAAAATCCCAGATCTAATTAACACATTAGTTAACCCTGTGTTAGTCTGAATATGCTATATGCTGTAGCACCTGGACATATGTGATCAACTCACTCTATTTAACTATTTAAAACTATGTAGATTAAATTATCCTTTCACTGTGTTAACACATAACTTTGACATTTAAAACTTTCCTATACGTTACAATACCCATGCATAAATCTCAGGACACATAATTACTTATATAATATTAATATTAACAAGCATACTCTCATTATAATCAGTCATGTACTAAAGTCCTAGTATAATTTTCCTCAGTCTCTTCACCACAGTAATAGAATAATGAGTACAATTACAGACGATTTTCAGTTAACATGAGATTTTTACAGTACCTTTTTCTCTTGAGTTTTCTATATTGGCCTCTACCTTTTTCCGATTGAACTATCCTAGTATGATCTCTCCTATAATTGGTCACTCCTATGTTCTTTTGGCATTAAACTGTGCTTATGCGATCTTTACTTTTCGTACTTGAATTAAGAACACACTTTAGAATCATCTATACCATGGCTATGAAACTCACCACGTGGACACCGACTTCTTCGCAGTTGTCACTAGATAATGAAACTCATAGACAATACCTTCTTTCCTTTATCTAAATGGCATTCCTCATTTCTTACCATAGGAAATACGGAATCGAAATCCCGCCACTCAGGAAAACCATGTGAAAACCTATACGAAGGAGTTCGTGAAGAAACTCTCCAGGAAAAAAGCCTGGGGGGGGGTTCTAACCTTTTTATACCTTGAACCCTACCGGCACCTTCTTTAATTTCTTTTCTCTGCCCCTTACTGGATTCGACTTTACTGACCAATTAGGGTGGCATTTTTCTGCCAAACATCCTGAGGTCAGCGAGCACGTGACGATGTCTCAATCCAGAAATTGACCCTGAGTGATAGTCTATTGTTTTTCTTTTGCTAGCCTCTAAATTAATCCCCCTTCCAAATTTTCTAAGATTTTACTTAATATTTTAATCTCTAGCCTCTCACATACAATTTCTTATGACTAATCCTTTATGTCTTACTTAGCTAATTTTTTTTTATATCACAACTGTAATATATTCCTTCTTTTATTATTTAGTTCAACAAACACCTTTTGTTATATATTTTACTTGGATGCAAGAATATTTTTCTTTCTTTAAATAATTTATTTATTAGATTTTATACAGGGGTTTATTTTATTTTCTCTTCATGTTACACCATGATAACTGGGAATTCTACATTTTTAAAGTATTAGGGTGTAACACTAGGCCTAAATCCTTGATACACATGATGGTGATGATGACAACTTGAATTAAATACATGTTTTAATATTGCTGGTAATGTTTTTGAAACTATGGATTCTCTGTGCAAAAAACAGTGCATAGATATAATATTTGGGTTTATTTTCTTTGGAAGGGTAGCAAACCCTTTAATAGAGCCTACCATTGATGGAACACTGTCCGTACAAATTCCTACACACAGCTCCCATGAAATTTTAAAATTTTCTAAATATGATGTAATAGAGACAAAAATATCTTGTCCTGTTGTACGTTTGGTGAGCTCTCTGCAGTATAGAAATTGATTCACTATTTCATTTTCATTAATGAAATGAACGAATCCTAGTATATGAGCTTTACCGCTAATGTCATTGGACTCGTCAGTTTGTAAAGCAAAATGCTGGATTTAATATCCACTTTTTTTATAAATTTACATCACCAAAGTGAAGCCTTTTGGTTCTTTATTTTAGTAAATACTTTTATGCATCGACTGAAAGTTCACTTATGAAAAATACACCTCTCTGATGTTTCAAGTTACTTATGAGAGTTTTTGCTCTCTTAAGGTTTTTTCCTGGTCTCTGATGAAAACGAACCAGTTTGAAACAGCTGTCAGGCCAATGGACCAATAGGAGGAGAATATATGGACGCTTGGGCAGCGATCATCTCTCCTATAAGGTCCGGCTAGGGCAACTCGTGAATTTCGGCAAGTGTATTTCCATAAACTCTCTGGTCAGATTTCATACGAAACTTTTATAGTTTCTATATTCGGCTTTGAAATAATGCTGAATTTAATAACCACTTAATTTTTATAAATAATGTTTACTATTTCACAACATGCTGGTAAAATAAGAGACTCTGCTATAGTATGTGGTTTTAATTTTACAGCAATTAATTCAGCTACCTTATACGATGCAAGTTGTGCCTTATCGAAAATTTTAATAGTCTTTTCAATTTTCAAAATATTTTACTTGTTTAACTTGCATGTCCAACGATATCTTGAAATAATGTTTAGTTTTTGAAGAAAGATTGGTGTGCTTTGTAGTAAAGTGGTGTTTCAACTTAGCAGGAACCATTGTGCTATTGGATAGTTTTTCCCCACATACAAGACACTGAGGAATAGGGGATTCTTCCTCACTAGTCCATGTAAAACCACATGGACTTAAATATTTGTCCGAATATTTCTATTAATTTTTCTTATTTTACTACATATAATGCTGTCTTCTGTATGAGATGTATTTGCAGGAACGTCATTATTACTACTTCCAGTTGTATTTGTCCCATCATTAATATTTGTCTCAGAATCACGTTTTCGTTTAATAATAAATTTATCCATTGATTACTACTATGATGTTAGGCAACACACAAACCAAACACATCACTGAATGACTGTAAAAGAGATGCTCCTTCCCAGCCCTCCTACAAACACATGATCTATAAATGATATTCAATTACTTTATAAGTCAATGCACTTAGCAATCTTCAGTTATTAGGATCAGAGTAGCCAATTACACTCAGAACTGTTTCATGTGACATATTTTACCAGTGGAACACTTGTAACCAGTTCGCAGAACACAAGGGTTCTGGGAGAACACTGGTTAAGAACCACAGGTGTAGAAGATGGAGATGGAGAGTTGTGGTGTAGGTGCGGACGAGGGAGTCTTTGGACTAAGGAGTCCAAAGACTCCATCGATGAGTCTTTAGACTCCTTAGAGTGTCACGAAATGATAATAATAATTACCAAGTTATGCTAGCAGGTGGGTTAGATTAGAAGAGGATGAAGCAAATAATAATAATTCCCAATAATCTCAATAGGACTATTAAAAAATAAAAGATTAAAATGAATAAAACACAACAGCTGAAATTGCCGTCCATCCAAATAGAACAAAACCTCATACCACAAATTGAAAAAGTTACTCTATTTGATTTTTAAGGTAATGAAATCTACATTATATGTATCTGAAATCTTGCAATTAAATCTGATATTACTACTATAAATGTCATTCTTCTTCTCCTATGGAATAATGAGTATGGAACAGTGGTTTCCTGTTGTCTTCCTTGCCTTACATTATGTACAATTGTTTTTAAAAGCTAAGGCCAAACTATATTTTCACCTGTATACGAAAACATTTTCATGACTACAGCCAAATGGTGATATAAATTTATTTTCAGCATACATAATAAATTATGTTACATAAAAATGTGTTATAAAACATGTTAATGTGTGTTAAGGAATTAATGTACAGTGCTTTCAGAAAACTATGCAGAGAGACATTTCAATATGGAATATGTCCCTCCCAAACTGCATACAGCTCTGACAACTTCATACCTTGCTTAGCATCAAGTGATTCAGGAACTCTTAAGGCAAACTGGCCCACTGCGTCTTCAGAGCAAGGATAAGGCCTTGTTTGTTTTCCTGAAGGGGAATTTCAAACAGCAACAATCCTCCCTATTGCATCCCAAACGTGTTCTGTGGGGTGGAGATTTGGGGGAGCATGCTGGCCACTCGATTTGATTATTTTTCTCAGTCCCCAGGAAGTATATCCGCTGCTCATGTATGATGTGGTGTGGCATTGTCATCCATAAAAATGAATTCTTTGCCTGCAGCACCGCGGAATAATCGAACATGATATTGAAGAACTTCGTTGTAATATCGTTCACCAGTCATAGTCACTTTTTCCAGCATTTTTAGCTCAGTGTGTCCATTAAGTATAATGTCCCCCCTCACACCATAACCCCAAGCACTCGACCAAATCCATATCCATATCTATCTCTTTCAAGGACATTCTCATGATGGTAAGCAGTACCACTTTCACACCAAATCAAGTGTCATCTAGAATTGGAGGAGAGACTAAAACGACTGTCATCTGTTAAGAGTACATTACACCATTGGTATCTTGTCCAATTTTTATGGATGTAACACCACTGAAAATTTGCTGTGCTATGAACTTTGAATAAAGAGATGCAGACTACAGGCCTTTGGAAATATGTGCCTACTTGTCACAGATGTCTAGCTACAGTTTGTCGAGATATCTGCATATCTGTGCTCGAATGGAGCCAACTTGCAAGCTGACCTGCCATGGTGCATCAATTACGTTTTGCTGTTATAACCAAAAATCTGGAACATATTCCATTGGTCTGAAACACTGCCCAGAGCCTGGATACAATGCTATGTGAGATTCCAAACTCTGGCAATTTCAGTAATTCTGTGACCTTCTTCAAACTTTCCAATAATATTTTCCATGTGAAATCATTAGATGATATATTTGAGAAATTACAAGACATCTAAGTTTGCAACTTTATTCCTTTATGAAAAAGCTTCCTTCAAACACAATTTGCTTAGCATATCCTTTTGCCCTGTTGAGTGCTACCAAATGACTCCTTTGCATGCATTTCAGAAATTTGAATGTGTACCCACTTTCTACTTGAAATCGTCAGTTATACAATTGCCGTAAACTGATTTGTCTGAATTTGTGGTTGCAATCTTCAGAAATAGTGTTAGTCATTAGGTTTTGGATACTAATGTATAATGTCTATTATAATTTAAAGAATGGAATCTGTTAACATGCTTCTTGAATAGCTGGGGACTGTATTCATAATTATTTTAAGCAATTACTTTTAAACATACTGGTCAATTCACCTATAAATAAACGATACTAAATATAACAAAAAAGGATAAAATGTATACATATTAATGTAATATTACAACAGTTTTAATTTTTATTAAAGAGTGTAAAGGCTGTTTATTAAGTGCTGTGCTATATATTACATTAAACAGACTTAAATAATAAAAGCAAATTTCACATTTCCTCAGTTTGAACTCTATATTTCCTTTTCAGAAAAGCAATTTTAGGATTTCAAAAGAACGAATACCTTCTTCTTAAAATCTTGTTAATTCAACATTAAAATAACAGCAAATTTCACATCTCCTTAACATGAACTATATTTTTCATTTTCAGAAGGCCATAGGTTCGGTTGCTTGTTGAAGTACTAAATATAAATATCTATAGCAAGCAATCTTTTAATTGAAACATCCTACGTAGCCCACTTTTTTTAGCACTTACTTAATCATCTTAGTATTCCTTCTAGTTCATGCACAGATATGGTCACCTACGTTACAAGGAGATTATTATTATTATTACTACATGGATTCCTTCATGGCATTCAAAGACTCATTGTGTGTCCCAAACAGTCCACACAATATCTTTTATACCTCACCTTGAACTCATTAGCAAAGCACACACACACAACTGACTCTGACAACTCATTCCACTCATTCACTACTCTCCAAGTGAAAAATCTAGTCCTTCCACTGTTGCTAACCACAATCTTCTTCCATTTCTTGGGGAAATTTCTTGTTTTGCTTTTGCTAGCTAAGTGCTAAAAATATTTCCTCTGCATCAGTCCTATTAAAACTTTTTTAGTACTTTACATTTTTTTATTGTATCCTCTATTTTTCACCTATCAACTTTTGAAACCTGCAAACCCTCAATCTGTCATCATTGGAAGCATTCCACAGAGCACTCACTTCTGGACCCTATCCACCACTTTCTCATCCTGAAAAAATTCAGGTGACCCGACCTGAGCATAGTAATCTAGATGTGCATGTATTAAGGCCTTATAAAGAGGTATGGTAACTTGATAACTGACACTGGGTTTAATAGGTTGTGATAATATAGATAGTTAAACTGACTAGTTTTGCTTGCTAGTGGCTTCTTCTGGCTTAGGAAGAACAAACGAATACAATAAGCAGTAAACATGAACCATTGCATAACTAAAACTGAATATGTAGGAACCGTTACACAAAAGTTAAAATAAAATAGAATCACCTGGAGCATGGAAACTGGCACAAGTCAGTCGTTGTTCAGTAGATGTGCATGAGTGTAGAAAGATCTGATAAGTAACTTTCAAAATCACATAAAATCATTCCCTGGTTTCTGTTGAGTATACCTTGTAAGTGAATAACCATTGTAGACTCTTTGATGTTGCAGGCACTGAAGTTGTTTTCTATGTAAGGCATGAAGTTCTTGTCCCATTCAGTATTGTGGTGAGTGGGAAAAGTGGAAAGCTAGGCCTGAGCTGTCTTCTCTGTTGTTATTAATGTCTCCAATATGCTCTTTTTGTCTAATTTCCAAATGTCTAGATGTTTTCCCTAAGTCAGCAAGGCCACAAGATCATGGAATATTGTAAAATTCGGTTTGAAAGGGTTGTGGTCTTTAGGTGAACACAACAGAGTTCGTACAGTCACAATGGACTTGAAAGCCACTCTTATGTCAGGAGATTGCCGATTTTGAGAGAAAGTTTACCAATATAAGGGATGTGTTTTTTGAAATTAAAGCATCTAGGAAAGGTAATTGTCCTTCCTTTTCTAGTTCTAAAGTGAATTTAATTTTATGATGGAAGGAGTTAATAGAGGAAAGAAAATTATGTAAGTTTTGGATTTGTAGATAGCAGGAAATCTTTTTCAAAGTTTTCCATGAATAAGTCAGCACATGGAGGAGAGAGAAGACTTCTGATTGCAAGATTAGATAGTTGTTTGTAGATTATCCCATTCCTTCAGAAATAATTTGAGTTGAGATAATGTCTAAATAGTTGAGAGATGCCGGAAGGGAACAGATCATTCCAAATGAACAGATCATTTGTAGATGATCTGTTCATTTGGAACATTTGTGAACAAAGATATAATATCTAGACTAGCTAGAATGTCTTTTGGTAAGATAGAAATTTCTCCTAGTTTTTGCACAAAGTGCTGCGAGTTTTTTGATGGAGTCCATATGTCTGATGTTCTCCTTTAGAAGATTAGCCAGATGTTTTGATAACAAATAAGTATGTGAGCTAATACCATCTACGATAGGCCGAAGAGGAATATTAGCCTTGTGTATCTTGGGTAACACCCAAGGTACACAAGACCACGTGGCCTACAGATCCATGATGTAAAAGGTTGTTGGTTTGTCCAATGGGGTCATAATCTAATGGAGTGTAAATAGAGGCATTTAAAAACAAAAATGAAATTTTGGGCATATAATCAATTGTATAATTCATAACAGTTGAATTGTCTTTATCAGCCTTACGTATTGTAATATACACCCTCTGTCCAAAAAGAAACCGAACTTTTGATAGTAAATAAAACACAGGCCAATTATAATTGGCCTGTGTTTTATTCAAATCATTTATTTCAATCAATATACTCTCCCTCAGCTTCGATACAGCATTTGGTACAGTCAATTAATTTGTTAAATGAGCTTTTTATATCAGTTTATGGGATACTGTTGAGGACTGCCACTTGAACGTTTTCATTGATGTCATATCGCTTTGTTTCATTGGTAAATGAAGTCAGAGGAAGAGAAAGAAGTCACAGGGTGCTAAATCAGATAAATACAGCGAGTGATCCAACACACAAACTTGGTTTTTGCTCAAAAACTGTCTTACAATGTTCGAACGATGAGATGGTGCATTATCATGCTGTAAGCGACGAATTCTCATTATCAATCACTTCAAAACTTCAAGATAAATCTCACCATTCACCATTTGTCCAGGCAGAACGAATTCTTTGTTGATAATGCCCTTGGAATCGTAGAAGCAAATCAGCATTGTCTTTACTTTTTGACTTCTCCACGCGACTTTTTTTTTTTTTTTCGGATGCCCCTCTTCTGGTGGTCTCCACTCAGCACTCTGGCACTTTGTTTCAGGCTCATGCTCAAAACACCATGTTTCATCACCAGTAACAATCATTTCAAGGAAGTTTGAGTCCTTACGACCGATTTTAATTCGGTCCTTGCAGTGTTCAATTCGATACATTTTTTCGTCGTCGGTCAACTTGTAGGGAACAAATCACGAACTCAATTTACGAAGGCCCAAACTCTCGGTCAATATATTGTGCACAGTTGATTTTGGAATCCTCAATTCATCTTTAATCAATCTCACGGACGATTTTGGGTTTTCTTTGATGAAATCACGCAATTTTTGGATGTTAACTTCACATAGTCCAGCTTTTGGACGGCCCAGCTTTTCATTGTCCATAAGCACCTCACAACTACATTGAAATTGCTTAAACCACTCATAAACTTGAGTACAGGATAAGCATTCATCACTCTATGATTTTTGAAGCACACGATGCATTTCGGTAAAACTTTTGCCAAGTTTAACACAAAAATCCATCGCAGCTCTCTGTTTGAAACTCATTTTCTGACCGTTCGTCTAAACACACTGTCCCTCTTGGCTTATAATGAAACAAATATCAAAAACAGTTGACATAACACTAATGAAGGTTGCTGCTTTCGACAACAAAAAAGATACAACAGGTGGCGCCACTAGTTTCTCCTATATTCGAAAAGTTTGGTTTCATTTTGGACAGAGGGTGTATTTATTTTTCTTTAAATTTTAAACCTTTTATTTGAAGTATTTTAGTAATAAGGTATTGACACCTTTTGGCTACTTGTATATGGAAATATGATTTCTGCATTACTCCAGCCTTGGTATCACTTCTGGGTCTGATTGCAAATGATGAGACCACAATAAAGGTTGAAACCAGTCTAGGTAGTAACTCTTCCCATAATGCATAGCATTATACGTGTCCTTAAGGATATGTGCTTTGAATTATTATTATTATTATTACCCCAAGACCTCATGGAGTCAAAGACTCATCTGGGAGGTCCTTTTATCACACACAGCTCATCATACCGTATCTTAAATACACTCAAACTCCTTGCAGACACCACACTCTCATGCAAGGCATTCCAATCATTCACAACTCTGCACAAAAAAACCTACCTCTCACTCCCCTACTCACACCCTCTTTATAAAGTTTCCAGGGATGACCTCTGGTTCTTCCCTTTTTCTCCCACTATTTTATATAGAACTTCTCCAGCATTGTTCCTATAACAACCGCTTACCAACTTGTAGGTCTTTATCATATCTCCTCTCTTCCTCCTGTCCAACAGACTCTGCAAATTACATCTTCTCAATCTTTCCTCATACCCGACATTCTAGAGGTCAGAAACTTTCCTTAGTCAGTCGCCCTTGAACTCTTTCCAAAATCTCTTCATCCTTCTGAAAACCAGGTGACCAAATCTGGGCACAATAGTCCATGTGTGGCCTAATCAAAGCCTTATACAATGGAACAAGAATCTCCCTTCTTCTACATGTCAGTGTCCTCTGCATCATTCCCAGAAGGCTTTGTGTTTCTTCACAATTTTGGCTATGTGTCCCCTAAATTTTAGATCCTTATCAACTATCACCACCCCCCAGATCTCTTATTTCCAACAATAAATCCTTACCAAACATAAATTCTGCATCCCATCTTTGTTTTCCAAATTTTAACCTTACATTTTGCAACATTGAACTCACATCCCCATTTGTTTGCCCAATCACTCAATTTATTCAAGTCTTCTTGTAAGGCCACAACATCTTCACTACTCTTCATGGTTCATCCCAACTTTGCATCATCTGTGAACAACTGAATATCTCAATCCAAATCTTCACCAATATCATTAATATACAAGTTAAACAGTAATAGCCCTAAAACAGATCCCTGAGGCACACCACTAGTAACTTTCCTTTTCCTGGATATCACTCCCCCATACACAACTTGTTGATACCTATCAGATAGCCAGTCTCCAATCCAATGCACCTAATCTAATATCCAACTCCATCCACTCTAGTTTGACTATCAACTTATCATGCAGTAATCTATCAAAAGCCTTTGCGAAATCCAGTAATCTACGTACTTACTGTAATAAGTACGTAGATTACGACCTCCCTTTAACAAATCCATGCTGTCTATCAAAGATAATACCATTGTTGCCAACCCAACTCTCGATCCTAGTTCTCACAAGCTTCTCTAACAACTTAACTACAACACCACACACACAGATAGTTTGATTCTTGAGTTCTGTCACCTCCTCTATGAAGTGCCGCAATCTTGCCCTCCTTCCACTACTTAGGAACTTGACTCAGTGCAATACTCGTATTAAAAAAATATGTCAAGGCAGGTGTCAACTCCCTGGCACATTCCTTCAGAATACGCGGTGATATATTATCAAGTCCCACAGCCTTATTTATATCTAGTTTACTCAACTCCCCAAACACCTCTTGCTCACTTACAGTCAGTCTCTCCTCCCCATCATCAACTGCTCTCAATCTCTCCATGACATCACATTCACAAGATTGAAAGACCTTTATGAATGCTCATTAACCCCTTAACGCACCAATTAAAAATCACAAAGCGGTAGTTTTTCCGCCAATTTTTTTATTCTTTATACACAAAAGAACATTAACAAATCTTGGAAAAAAACACAAAAAATGTCTCATTTTGCAAAAAACGTTTAACTAAACTGCATCTACTTCGCTAAACCTTAACTCAGGCAACAGAAAAATCTTAAAAATAATGTTTTAGTCAAAATTTACTGCTGTGTGGTAAATTATAAAACACTGGATGACATAAAGAGGACTGTCACAGTCAGTACACATATATCTTGTTTCTTTGCGAACCATTTTATTGTGTTCATTCCTTTTTTTTGAGTAGAGGAAACACTGGTGAGTTTGATTTTCTTTCTTTTCTGTTGGTGGTATGAAAGATGGAAAATGTCATACAGATAATCTCAGTGGCGTTGGGATATTTGATGGATGTCCACTTCTTGAAATGCTTGTAGTTTTATTATTCTTCCTTTGTGCATCTCTATATATATACCATTGATGTAGTGTGAATGGTAGAGATAAGGGATATATCCTTCTTATCCTTCCATTTCATTACACACACTTTCCGTCTCTGAAAACTAATTACTTCTCCAGTTTTCAATTTTTTTTCTTCAATTCGCTGGGTACTTCTTTTTTGTGATACGTGTAATATTCCATACACATCAGTCTTATTTATTATCAATAGATCTGCTAATCCAGGTGAATTATAGAAATTGTCCACAGTCAAACCATAACCTTTATTCAATAAAGGTTTCATCAGAGTCATCACTACTTGCAAAGACATTGGAAGATTGCTAAAATCGCTGTCCAGAATGGTATTCTTGCCAGTATAGATTATAAAATTATAGACATATCCACTTTGTGATTCACATAATAAGCATATTTTTATGCCGAACCTGGCCCTTTTGAGAGGAATGTATTGCACCCATCCCAGACGACCTTTATAAAGCAATAAACTTTTGTCAATAGTCACCAATTTCTCTGGCGTAATCGAATTGCCAAATTTTCTATTCACATCTTCATAAATTGGCCAGATTTTGTTGAGTTTTGGGCAAGGGTGATTTGCTGGATCAAATTCATCATTATTTGAAAAATGTAGAAATTGTTTTATGGCCTTGAAGCGTTTCCCGCTCATGCAATCTGGAAAAAATGGTGTATATAATAATGGATTTTTTTTCCAATAATGACGGTATTCTGGTTTTCTTACTATACTTTGCAAAAGTACAACAGCCGAAAATACTCTGATTTCATTTGGATTTGTGTCTTACCAAGAAGTCTTTTCTTTACCAAGGGTACGAATCATTGCATATTTATTGTTTCATCCACAACACGTTGAATCAATTGATCATCAAAAAAAAGTTCGAAGAAATTTAGGCACTTATAATCGCCAACATCAATATTTTTTATACCAAGAGCTTCTGTGAAAGCGAATGGTGGAGGTGGATGAGCATCTTGTTGTATTGGATATCATTGTCGGGCTAAAGCAAGAGTTTCATCATCAGTATTTTCATCCACTGAAATAGCATCAACTTCTGAATCACTGCCACTTTGTTCTAAAGTTTCATCTTCTGAACTAAATAACCAGTCTTGATCAATATCCATGATAGGGTAATAAATATAAGGTAAAAATAAATAACAAACAAATGTTATAAAATATAAATGGCCTCAATGTAAACGGCACTCTAGTGAACAAATGCGCAATTGCAAATCAAAGAATTGACATTCACAGTTCATGATGCAGCAGAAAATGTGCAAACGCAAACAAAATAGCTATTACACGCCGTTGGCAACTTTTCTTGGCTGAAAGGAAATAGGCACAATATTGTCTAGTGTGTAAATTTGGTTGTATTTATATGTGAAACCAAAAATGTGCTCGGGAAAAACTTCAGTTTCTTGGACCCGAGTTGAGTCGGTTGTGTGCGTTAAGGGGTTAAGTATCTTCACCACACATTCCGCAACAGCTGTCTTTATACCATTTTCTCTAATCAGTGTCATTCTTCCATAATCATTCTTTCTTTTGCTGGCTACATATTAAAAGAACTCCTGAGGATTCGTTTTGGCTTCATTAGCTAACTGCTGTTCATACCTTGGTTTAGCTTCCCTCACCAACCAAGTCATCCACCTTGCCTGGTCTTTGTAGTCCTCATGGAATTGGTTATTTCCACTTCTCTTATGCTACCTCCAAAATGCCCTTTTTCTCTGTATTGCTTGCTTAATCTCTATTCATTCATTTTACACCTACCTTATTTAACCTTCTCACCCTTGGAATACATTTAGACATTGCATCTACTAGACAGTTTTCGAAAATCCCCCAAGTTGCATTGATCTCTTTTCCAGCTAACTCCTCATTCCATGCTACACCTGCAAGCTGTCTCCTGAGCTCTTCATAGTCCCCCCCCCCCCCCTTGTAGTTCCACATATACCCTTTTCTTACAGAGGTCCTCACACTGCTGGCAACCACCTAGGCAACCACCAACAACTCTTGCCAATTGGTGGATGATTTGACACTTCATTTATAATTACATTCTCTGATCAGATGACCAAATCAAAGACCCTCAATCCTCGTGTGCCCTCTGTTACATACTGTCTGAGATAGTTATCCCGCAAAAACTCAAGAAACTCATTTTCTTTACTTCCAGTTGCTATCTCATCATTCCAGTCTATATTGCCATAATTAAAATCAGCCATTGTGATCAAACCCTTTTCTTATTTGCTTGGCTAATTTGATTATACATTTCATTATCACCACCATCCACATTACCTAGTCTATAACAACATCCAACCAAGTATTTGATTCCATTCACCTCTATCTCACACCATACTGCCTCAAAACCACTGGCACTATTTCCCTCTTGCATCTCTACTTTGTATGGACATGATTCTTTCTCTATCATCAGTAGCACTCCCCCTCCCTTTTTACCCCTTCTATCCTCATGAAACACATCATTCCCTTCCTTCTCTATTCCTGTCAGGATGTTGTCCTCTTCCAATGATAAGGAAGAGGACGACAAGAGGAAGAAACTTAAATTATCCAATGATAATTTAAGGTTCTTTAGTATGCTATTCACCTCCATTTCATTCACGCCAATTCCCGTATATCATCAACGCCTGGATGATATACTCTTACAAAGTGTTCTCTTAGTAATTCTACTATTTCAACTGATTCAGTTACCTCCCTACCATTGGCATTCCTTAAAATCATTCTGCTGTATACATTTTTTCTTTTATTTGCGGTATATCGAAAGAACTGTATGGGATTCTCTTTAGCTTGTATTGCTAATTTCCTTTCATAATCTGCTTTTGCTTTTCTTACCACACTAGTTACCCTTCTGGCCTAAACCTAAAATGAAGACACTCACAAATTCTTGTGGTATTCTGTCAGATCATTATCATCATCATCAAATTCCTGCCATGTACCCTCGAGGGGTGTACAGGATATGATAGTACTACATGAAAAATTTACATCATTACTAACTTCCTATCAAAAATTTTCCTTCAAATCAGTCTGTTACTTGTCAAGACTCCAACACTGTCAGATTTTATATTTCTATCATCTAAGGCACTTTGTGCCATATCAATCATTCTACATCTGGTCTTCCACTGGGTCATCTTCCTGCCAAACTGGCAGAGAACACTCGCTTTGCTAATCCTTCCTCGCCCATTCTGTTTAAGTGACCATACCACCTGAGATTAGCTCTGCTAATGCATTCCTGGATGCTGAGAATGTCAAGTTCTTTCCTAATATCTTCGTTTTTAATATGATATTGCCATTGATGCCATCCATTCATGCCTCTAATCTTTCTCAGGACTCTCATATCTGTGGTCTCTAGTCTTTGGTCAAGTGTTTTAATTCTGACTCTGCTCTCAAATTCATAAGTTAAAATTGGCTTGAACACTGTCTTGTATACAGCTAATTTATTGTTCCGACTAATTTCTCTCTTATTCCATATGAATTTATTCAATCGACTTTCTACCATACCAGCTTTGTTGATTCTGTTGTCTATTTCCATATTTAATTTACCATCTTCACTAAAAATCGTGCCTAAGTAGCTGAAATGTTTTACTTGTTCCACAGGTTCTCCATTCACAACACAGTTGACATTTTCAGTGATTCTGCCTATTTTCATTGTCTTTGTCATTTTATTGCTGACCTTCATACCATATCTATTACAACAGTTATTCAATTTAGTCAGGGAATCTTGCAGACTTGTAGTGGATTTATTTAGAAGCATTAACATTGTCCGCATAAAGCAAAGCGCTGACATTAACATCTCCAATTTTGATATCATGTTTAATACCACTTTCCTTCATAATGTGATCCATATAGATAATGAATAACAGAGGGGATAATGTACATCCTTGTCTCACACCAGATTTAACATTCAACCATCTTCCTGTTGACTTACAACTCAAATAAAGACTAAGTATTGCTTGATATAATGCCCCATTGACACCATATAACTGTAGGTATTGAATAGTTTCTCTCTTGGCACCTTGTCATATGCCTTTTGCAGATTGACAAAACTTAAATACAGATCTTTGTTTTATTCCCATGCTTTCTCAACTAATTGTCGTAAAGTGAAGATCTGATTCCGACAGCCTCTATTTGGCCTGAATCCAGCTTTTTCTTCACCAAGCTTTTCTTCCACAATATTTCTCAACTGTTTCTTAAGTATACTGGCATAAATCTTGCCCAGTACACTCAGTAGGGAAATACCTCTGTAATTTTCACGTTCAGTTTTATTTCCCTTTTTATATATGGGTACTATGAGATCTCTACTGCAATCTTCGGGAATTCGTCCTTCTGTCCACACCTTCTGAGCTATGCAGAGCAGCCACCGTAAGACTTTTATATCACCATACTTCAGCATTTCCAATTTCAAATCCTTATCCTTTCGAATTATGCCAACAAAACTGCGAAAACCCATCAAAACAATCCAACAACCAAATCAAACTTCCCGACACAAAAAAAATCATTAAACTGCCATACATCCTGAACACATACAAAGCCTACAGATACATTTTTAAACACACCGACTATAAATTAGTGTTCACTGCAAACCAAAAATTGGCAACACTTCTAAAACCTACAAAATCTCACACATACAAAGAAATACTAGAACTCCACAATGTTGTTCTTTGCCAACAAGACTGTCATGTCACCTACACAGGTTCCACAATCTGATCTTTATTGGCAAGATTACAGAACACTTCCATACTGCAACATACCAATTCAGAACATTTAAGCATTAAGAAATGCAATAACCAAAAGAAAAACAGAATACATAATACAGGAAAAACAGAAATAGCAGTCCATGCTCTTGAACAGAAGCATTGCACAACTCACTATAATGGTAAAATGAAACAATGCTAAGAATATCAGAAACAATAGCCATAAAATGTGACAAAAACTCAATAAATGTCTCTGCCTCCATATACTCTCCGAGAATTTGAAGCTCCAAAACATAGAAAGTAGGTCATCACTCTGACCAATAAAAAACAACACAGATACACCCAAGACAAAAACACCAAGCCGACATGACATAGCCTCCGCTTTTCCCATGAGCTCCGAAGACAACACAATCAGAATGGCTCGCATCCTATTACTCCCATCCCTAATCTTGTTTCATCATATATTTTATCCTTCTCTTTTCCCCAAAAATTTCTTATCTTTCACCTTCTTCCCAAAGAATTCACAGCCGCCCCCTTTACATCCGGGTTTTAAATTCACATGCGTTTAACCTTCCCTCAGTTCTTCCATGTCTGTCTGTCTTCACATTTCTAACTCTCCCTTTCCTTGCATTCATACTTCAGTAATATTGTCATACTTCAGATGCCACTCAATAAGAAGACAACCAGAACATCCTACAAAGGTATGTCCAAAATTATTCCTTATATTCTTCATGTATCTGTCTTTAAAACTTCAGTAATGCCCTAAAATTGAGTAAAAAGCCATTGACATCATAAAAAGGAATACTCCTAAACAAAAATAGGCAAATAAATTTAGTTTAATCGTTTATCCAAGTGTGAGCAAACAAAGTTTGCCCCTGAAAGTATCTTCAGGACTGGGGTAAGGTGGTACAACACCAGGGAAATTCCTTGCAAAGGTGGAGCAAGCTCACATCAGTCCTATCTCAGTATCTCCCATAATGCAAAACATATCTCCTTGCAGATATGTCTAATGTTATGCATTAAGGAAGGGCCACTACCCAGACTAGTTTCGACCTTTATATAATGGTAAAATTATATAAAAAAATCGTACTTAAAGCATACGATAGAGGTCTCTTCAGTGGGAGCCAGGCCCGAGGGAGATACCAGCCAGCATTAGCATTAACAGGGTCATCTCTACCTATAGGAGTTGCCAAATGGTGTGCCACCTTTTTAATAAATTACTCTGGATTTAGAGAAAGATGTTGAAAGTTTATTTTTCACTTTTAACTTGGGCCTGGTCCCCACTGAAGAGACTTCAATAAAGGTCGAAACTAGTCTGGGTAGTGGCCCTTCCTTAATGCATAACATTAGACATATCCGCAAGGAGATGTGTTTTGCATTATGGGAGATACTGAGATAGGAGTGATGTTAGCTTGCTCCACCTTTGCAAGGAGTTGCTCTGGTGTTGTACCACCTTACCCCAGTCCTGAAGATACTTTCAGGCGCAAACTTTGTTTGCTCACACTTGGATAAAGGATTAAACTAAATTTATTATAAAAATAGGCAAAATAGCCATAAAAATTAATATTTATTTAGAGGAGTAACATGGAAAAGTTTCCAGAAATAATACCCATATAAAGATTCCTCTCTTCACAACAGGAATCAAATTTAGGCCTTTTCCATTTGACAGATACAACTTACCATCATTCTTCCAATTGCACTACTGAGGCAATACAAGACCTTCCCATCCCACAAACCATGTTTTTTTTTCATAGATTATCATATTCAGGCATGGACTCACAGAGGAGATGGGCAGCCTTCTGAGGGGATGGTGCAGAACATCAGTAGAATGGAAGTGACAGAGGCCATGAAGAGGATGAGGAATGGAAAAGCGGTGGGCCCCGACAGAATTCCAGTGGAGGTGTGGAAGGCACTGGGGGAAGAGGGAATTGACCTGCTGTGGGACCTGTTCATGAAAGTTTGCCGACAGGAAAATATACCCGAGGAATGGAGGGAGAGTACTCTTGTTCCCATCTACAAGGGTAAAGGGGATGCACAAGACTGTAAAAATTACAGAGGAATAAAGTTGATGTCCCACACAATGAAGATCCTAGAAAGGGTTCTTGATGGTAGATTGAGGGAGGAGGTGGAGATTGCAAAGGAACAATTTGGCTTCATGCCTGGTAGATCAACAACAGATGCTATCTTTGGGTTACGACAGATGATGGAAAAATATCGAGAGAAACAAAGGGAGCTACATCTGGTATTTATTGATCTGGAGAAAGCATACGATAGAGTGCCAAGGCAAGAAGTCTGGAGGTGTCTGAGGGAGAAGAAGGTGCTGGAGAAATATGTCAGGTTGGTGCGGGAAATGTACAGAAATGTGAAGACAAGTGTTCGGACCTGTTTGGGACAGACAGAAAGTTTTCAAGTAACAGTTGGCTTGCATGAAGGGTCAGCATTAAGTCCGTTTCTGTTTAATATTGTGATGGAGGTGGTAACAGAGGAGGTGAGAGAAGATGCACCTTGGACAGTGTTGTATGCAGATGACATCTTGCTGTGTGTAGATTCAAGAGAAGAAGCGGAAACTAAACTGGAAAGATGGAGAAAAGTACTGGAAGAGAGAGGTATGAGACTGAGCAGAAGTAAGACAGAGTATATGTTGCGCAGTTGGCGGTGGCCAGGAGACAGATCTGGAGCTGGAAGGAAATGTCATCAGGAAGGTGAGAGACTTTAGATACTTAGGTTCAACAGTGGAAGAAGATGGAGGAGCTGAGAAGGAAGTGGGATGCAGGATACAAGCAGGTTGGAGGAACTGGAGGGAGATGGCTGGAGTGTTATGCGATAAGAGGGTGCCGATCAATCTGAAAGGCAAAATTTATAGGACAGTAGTGAGGCCAGCTATGACATATGCTATAGAAACTGTGGCCCTGAGGAAAAATAACATCAGCAGGATGGAAGTAGCAGAGATGAGAATGCTTAGGTGGATGTGCGGTGTGACCAGAAAGGATCATCTGAGAAATGACTATGTCAGGGGAACAGTGAAAGTTGCGAACTTAGGAGTGAAAATACAGGAGGCAAGGTTGAGATGGTTTGGTCATGTGATGAGGAGGGAGGACGAATATGTGGGAAGAAGGGTCATGCAAATGGATGTGCAAGGAAGGCGGAAGCGTGGGCGGCCAAAGAAGAGATGGAGGGAGCTGGTAGAAGAGGACTTGAAGATGAAGAACTTGGATGTGGTGACAGCCCAAGACAGGAAGGTGTGGAGGAGACTCATTACAAACAGTGACCCCACTTAAGTGGGAGAAGCTGTAGAAGAAGATCATATTCAGGCATGGGAGACATATGCTGCCTGAATATTCAGAAATGGGAGGAGATCCCATGTCTGAAATCCTCTTTAACTAACTTTTTGAGTACCTTTACCATCACCAACACCATCCTGAGATACTGTTTGGTTTGTTCTGTCAGTCTTGGTGTCTCCTGTATGTAATGAAACTATTTTGCTCTATTTGAACTCTTTTGGAACTATGCCTGTGCTGAGACTTAAAACAGTCTGAATAATGGCACTGTCATTTCTGATGACACATGAATTGATATCTCATGTAATCCCATGGCTGACTGTATTTTATTATGATTGAGATTTCTTAATA
The DNA here is from genome assembly GCF_054136105.1 of Typopeltis vanoorti. Lineage (NCBI taxonomy): Eukaryota > Metazoa > Arthropoda > Arachnida > Uropygi > Thelyphonidae > Typopeltis > Typopeltis vanoorti. Next base: position 29,610,669 of record NC_143570.1, read on the forward strand.
TCCTGAACACTTCCAGTTCATCTATCTACATTTTCTTCTTGATCCCTGCATTATTCACTGAATTATCTCCACATGGATGACATGGAAAATGATCAAGTAATTCAACTATTTCTTCTGCTTCCTCCTTGTCATCACCATTCATTAAAGTTATCTTTCTATAACTTTATCATTCTAAATCGTTCTTCCTTTTGCTCACCCCATAGCTAAAGAACTTTTTTGGGATTTTCTTTGGTTTTCTCAGCTCTCGTAATTTGTTTTTTCCCTTCCTCACCATTGTAGTTACTGTTTTTGTCTGTACTTTTTTAAATTGCTCCTAAGTCTGCTGATCATCATTCTTCTTATATATATATATATATATATATATATATATATATATATATATCATAACATTTCTTTCTTTTGCAGCTCCTGCTTAATGATGCTACTCCTCTGTTGCACTCACATATCATTTATTCTCCCATCACTAGGTACACAATCTGATAGTATTTTTTTAAAAAAATAATTTATTGGTCCTATACACAAGAGGTAGAAGAACCTGTATCATGCATCAGTTCCATGTGTGAAATGTAGATTTGCATTCAGAAAGAAGTCATGAATTGATATTTTTCTTTCTTAAATACCATTTAAGAAATCTTATTTATTGCTAACAGCCTTCCCTTACAGTTTCTTAAATTATGGTATCGCTCCCAACTGTCTGCTGAAATTGTCATGATCATCAAGTTTGTAGTTCCACATATTCTTAATTGAAAATTCCACATGATTTGACATCTTCAAGTCAAGACTGTATGTTCAGGCTTCCCGACTGGAGGCAAAATACCTTGGTCATGGACAAATTCTCTGATTCTGTTAAATTATTAATCAGAGACAGGAAGTGAAAAACTTATCATCAAGGGAGGCAAGCCATACATCACCCTAATCAACTGTCATACTTTCTCTAAAACTTGGTCATGATAGATGCACTTACCACTCCAATAGGCAGTATGTTCCATTCACTCACTGCTCTTGGAGAAAAAAATCCTGCTCTTATTCTTTTCTTAACCACACATACACACTCATCTTAAGCAGATGCTTCCTTGGCATCTTCTTACCTTCCATATAATGAAAATTTTCATCAACCAGTATTCCGTAACACCTTTTCAAATTTATAAGTCTATCATATCCTGTCCCCCTCCTTCTGTGTATCAGTGTTTGCAGTCCACATATTCATAATCTGCATTCCATATCAAAAAGTAGTCTGTGGGGAATGTGAGTCTGCAAGATTTAAGGTAACCAGTGGTGTACCACAAGGATCAGTGCTTGGTCCACTATTATTCAATGTGTACATTAATGATATTGTGAAGGATTTGACAAGTGACATACAGATATTTGCTGATGATGCAAAGATGGGTAGGGTAAGCAGGAATGCTGCTGATATGTAGTACTTGCAGAATGATTTGAATAGGCTGGAATTGTGGACATGGGAAAATGGATGTCAGTTTAATGTCAGTAAATGTAAAATCATTCACTTTGGCATGATTAGATATCCAATGCAAAGTTGTCATCCAATGCATAAGGATGTCATTTTGCCTTGATTTACAAGGCCTCACTTGGGCTGTTGTGTGGAATACTGATTATGAAGACAGATTGAGAATTTGTAGACTGCAGATACTAGCAAACAGAAGAGGGGTGATATGATTGTGACTTACAAACTTCTGAAAGAGTCATACAGGATTTCAGTTGATAGAATTTTTCAATTTAATGAAGGTGGGGAAAGAACAAGAGGACATCCTTGGAAACCGAGAATGAATGCTGCTAAGAAGGGCATCAGGGCTAGATTTTTCTCTCATAGAGGGGTGATTGATTAGAATGGCTTGCTATTGGATGTTGTCAGTGCAAGCAGTGTGAATGAATTCAAGAATAAGTATGATAGCTGGTGCATGTAGTATGGCTTCCCTCAATGAGTCCCTGACTACCTGGAGGTCTCTATTAATAATAATAATAATAATCAACCCAATATCATCTTTGTAACTTTTCTTTTGCATCCTGAAAAATCAGGAGACCAAATCTGTGCACTGTAGTCTAGGTGCAGTTATATCAAGGTCTTGTGAAAAGGCAAAATGACCTCTTTATCCTAACACATATCAATGTTTGTTTCAAATCATGATTATTCTCTGAATTGTATTTGCAAGCTTTGCTATGTTATCTTTGAACTTCTTATCTGCCATAATTCTGAGGTCTCTAGCATAGTTAGTTTCTTCAACCATAATCCCACCAATATATGCCATTCGAGATCTCATATCACCAAACCACACAACTTTATGCCTACTAATGCTGAATTTTAACCATTATTGTTTGCTCATGGTTCTAGCCTGTTTTCCGTCATTCTGTAAGCGCTGCATATCAGTAGCAATCACTGATTGTCCTGTCTAGCTTTGCATGCAAACAATAGATCTCCTGTCACATCCTTCCCAATATCATTAATGTCTAGATTGAAAAACGGTGATCCAAAGACTGATCCCTGTGGAATACCACTGGTCACCTTAAATCTGGTTTGCCAGATTTAAGGTGACCAGTGGTATTCCACAGGGATCAGTCCTTGGATCACTGTTTTTCAGTATAGACATTAATGATATCTAGGTCCATAAGTTTATATTCCAATCCTCTATCCTTTAGTTTATGCAACAGCCTTTCTTGTGTATTTGTATTTGCAAATACACAAAGTATTTGAATGCACAGGATCTATACAAATACAAATATCCATTTCATTTATCTAATTCAGCCATATCCTTTATGCAACTCATTCATAACAGTATTATAAAATGAGAACAAATTACTCAGAAATGACTCCTTCTCTTTATGCTTGTCTGTCAACCCATTTCTGTATGTGTCTTACCAACTTTTCTAAAATCTTCACTACCCCAGAGATACTGATAAGTCTTTTCTTGTACCACATCATATTGGTTTTTGTACCACTTTTGTACAACAGGAAAAGGGTGGTGCAAGAACTCATAAATTCTTTCCATTCCTGTCGTATCTTTTCCGAGATAACAAGCAATACAACCAAGACAGGAGCCTACCCAGTTGAGCTGAATGTTCTTTTGGCATATTTGGCAATAGGGACCATCTGTCCCTGTTGCCAAATTTTTGTTTGATTTATGGAATCGCTCCAGAACCTCCTTCTCATGTATCTCTCTTTCCCTCATCATCCAGTGTATTGGCACCACTGTACTCCATATTGCCTACACCAGACTAATAAATCCTGTATATGCAACATGGAGCACAGTGCTATTTGAGCAGTCACATCTGTTTCAAACACAGGTGTATCCTCTGCATTCACCAAGTTATTTTTCTTCATTTCTTCTTTTATTTCTTTTGTGTTGCCTTTAGCATGCATAGCCAATTTCTTTTCATACACCGACTTCTTTCCATACAATACTCCTACCTCTTCTGGACAGCACTTTGTATATTTCATAATTCCTTTCACTTATTTTCACAATATTCTTCATCATCTTCTTTTTACAGATCTTTGCTTAATATGGTTGCTCATCCATTTCACTACAACCACATTTGTTCTTGGAAGTGTAGAGTCACATTCATTATTTAAGCATCAATTCAATACTTCACATGTAATGCTGATATCCTTCATATTCAATAACCAATACTGTAAACATAATAATATTGTAATATATTAATATTATGAACAAAAGCAATATTCTCCTGAGTTCTTTCTTTTACATACTGCACAAGAAAATTATCTCACAATAAATTTTCTGTCATTCTGTCATGAGTTTTCTCTGCTATCCAGTCAGTGTTTGGATAATTTAAGTCACCCATAATGGTTATTCATTTAGTATCCATCGGTGTAATTTATCAGTGCATTTCATCTTCAGCAACTTATCCACCAAGTCAGTAGCAACACCCACCAGCTATTTCATTCTGTTAGCCTCCATTTTATGCTGTGTAACCTCAAACTAACCGCTCCAGGGAACATTATTAGTGTTATTGTTTACATCTGTTTTCTAATTACATTTAATTTCTACCTTGACTGAACTCAAATCTTTTTTATACTCAATTCTAATTACTACATCTAGCTCTGAGAACCAGGTTTCACTAATGCAACTATAAGGCCACAACATGCCACCCTGGCTGGCCGAGTGGTTAGCGTGTCCGCTCTCCAGTCAAGAGGCTGTGAGTTCGAATTCCGCTGTAGGTATGGATGTTTGTGATTGTTTATGGAAATACTACGCGGGAGATGGCATTGATGTAGTTGTGGTCAGTTGGTGGATTGTGAGTGGTGGAAACAGTTATAGAGTAGATGCCCTCCCTCGATGAGTCTTTGGACTCCCTGGAGGTGACAAATAATAATAATAATAACATATTTTATCACATTTACATTCTACCCACATTCTCACCATTCCTGTAATGGTGACCTAGTTTTTCTAACTCTGCAATTGTGTCTCACTCCTAAAAATAATTTCTCCAAGTCATTTGCTATCAAAGCCCTCCTTTTAAACTCAGTATTTTTGCAATACTGCCAATTTTAATTATTGTTATTATTATTTTCTTCACCTCCATGGAGTAACCAGACTCATCGTGGGAGGTGAACACTAGTCAATACAAAATATTGTTATTATTATTATGTGACATTATTATTACGTGACACTTCCAGGGAGTCCAAAGACTCATCATACCACTCATCCACCGTTTGCATTTTCATCACCCTCTCAGGAAATGCATTCTATGCTCCTACTATTCTCTATGCAAGAAAACTTGCTTCTTACCCTTTTACTCACTACTTCCTTTTGACACTTCCAAGGATGGCTCTTGTCCTTGTTTCTTCCCCTACCATATGAAAAATCTCCCCAGTGTTAATCAATTAATAACTTTTCAACAGCTTAAATGTCTCAGTCATATCCTTCCTTTCTTTTCTATCCACCAAAATATGCAGTTTGCATGCCCTCAATCTGTTTTTTATAATAAACATTGTACAACATAATCAAAAATGATGTACAACATTGTACATCATTTTTGTTATTTGTCTTGGTACCCTCTCCAAGGGTTTCTTCAGCCCTTCAAATCCTGGGGACCAGACCTGAGCAAAAAAATGCAGATGTTGTCTGATCAAAGCTTTATACAGTGGGACCACTACCCATTTATCTCTCATGGTCAATGTCCTCCTCAGTTCTCTGAGATATCTTCAAAACTTTTGCAATATGTCCTCTGAACTTCAAATTTTGATCTACATTCATCCCTCAAGATCTCTTGCTTCCTCTACCTCTTCTAGTATAACTCCACGCTTGTCCTTGTTTAAGAGTATGAAGTATCCCATCTTTAGATCTCAAATTTCAAAACTACATTTATTTGCGTTAAACTGATAAACCCATTCATTTACCCACGTTTCCAGCGTATTCAAATCCTCTGGAAGAGCAAAAACATCAGCACTATTACTAATAGTGCTCCAAAGCTTCACATCATCTGCAAAAAAACTGAATAGCTCCCTTTAATCCTGTGACAATATCATTGACATAAAGATTAAATAGTAATAATCCCTGTACTGAACTCTATGAAACTTTTAACTTTCCTACTCCCAGAATCTGCTCCACCATATACACAACTCTCTGATATCTAGAAAGTGAGTTATCAATCCACTAACCTCATATCCAAATGCATATGTTGCAACTTAAAAACTGACTTGTCTTTGAAAAAAAAGAAAGAAGACTATGTTTTTCCCTCATCCACTACTCTTGTTGCCTTGTTGTAAAAGGTAACGAGATGAGTGCCCCTTAATCTTAACAACCACAAAAGTAATACTAACTGGCCTATAGTTTGATATACTTCTATTCTGCCACAGTTTTATGCAATGGGACTATCCTATCCTCCTTCCACGCTTCAGAAATTGGTCTTGTTGCAAGACTTTCATTAAACAGCCAAGTTAATGGTAGAGCCTGTTCTATACATTTCCTTAAAAAATGTAGTGAAATTCCATCTGGTTCCCTTGCCTTATTGATATTTAACATAGTGTTTGGAATACATCCTCTTTATTCACTTCTAACACTTCACCACTCACTATTCCCCCCCCCCTAGGAATAAATTCTTCCCTCCTTACAATACTAGTCACTTTTTATCCTGAGCTTTATATTCCTCGTGCAACTGTTCTCCACCTCTCTTTATATGTCTTCCATTATTTTTCATCAGCAATTCCTGTATTTCTAATCATCCATTTGACTCCAAATTGGTTTATCTTCTTCACTCATGGTATGCAATACGATACAAGGTAAATAATTTTTTTCTTAAGCTTATTTTATAGCCTCTGCCTTTTAAATATAATAATGAGTTACAAGGTAAGCCTCTGATTTCTCTCATCACTGAGAAAGGCTCCCCCCCCTTTAGTGGGGGAAGGGATGGGTCTCCTTCTCCTGTGGTAATCCCAATCCATCTTGGAAGAGTATATCTATTGAATGTGTATGAGTGAATGAAGAACGTCACAAACATTCATGCCCAAAGTGGGATGTGAACCCTTAGCCTATTGGCTGGAGAGCAGATTTTTTTTTTTTTGGATTGCAGATTTTTTTCATTAACACAAAATGCATTATTGTTCATGTTCCTTCAGTGAGTCCAATAACTCGTTGAGGTAGGGCCACTTTTAGTCACTCAGACCTGAATGCTTATAATCTCTTTTCTTGAACACATTCACCCTACAGTTATAATGGTAACCCATTCCACACACACAATAGTTAAATCCCTCGCTCTCTCTCTGTGTTGCTTCCTAAGCTTCCAAAGAATGACAGTTTCATTCCTGCCTATCATAAGCTGTAAAAAAATCTCACTTGGGGCCTATGCTGTAAGATCCCTTTACTAACTTGCAAGTTTCTGTCATATCTCTTCCCCTCTGTTTATTCCTTATACTCTGAAGACCACATTTCCTCACGCTGTCACCATCTTGGTTACCTGCTGCTGAATATCTTCAGTTGCCTTCTCATCTCATCAGAAACCAGGTGACTCATTTTGTGGATACTAGTTCAGATGAAGTTTTATCAAAGCCTTATTTGTAAAGTGGGAGGATAAGTCCCTTTTTGTTACAAGTTAATGTTCTCTTCATTAGTGCAACTATCTGATGTAATGACTTAACCATCTTAGCATTGTGATTCCTTTATTTTAACTATTTGTTCACTCTAATACCCAAGTCTCTAGTTTTATTGCTTTACTGCAAATTCCCATTAATGCAATACTTTGCCTGCAATGTCCTCCATTCAAAATGCAACTGAATATTCATTGTCATTTGCCCACATACCAGTCTAGTCAAATCATCGTACAGGGATTGTGTCAGCTTGTCCCTTATCATTCTCCTCAGTTTTGTATAAGCAGAAAACAACTGGATATCACCCTTGAGCTTATCTCCAATATCATTAATATAAAGGTTAAACAATAGCCAAAGTATAGAGTCCTATGATACATCGCCTTACCCTCCATTGATGCCTGTCATTCAGCCACCTTCCTATTTCTTGTTTATTTTGCATACCAGCCCCTTTGTGTTTGGATAACAACCTCCATAAGTAATCCTTTGAAATGCATTGACAAAATCCAGAAGTAGCATGGTATATCCATTCCCCCTTATCTAATTCTGTGGGTGCTATTATAGCATGTGAGCAGATTGCTAAAGCAAGACCTACCTTTAACACAACCATGCTTTCTTCTCTAGAGAATCCTAGTGCTTTCTACCCACCTTTGGATATCATTTCTAACCAGCCTCTACAGTACCTTGATTACAACAACAGAGATATGATTTGGTCTATAATTTGCTGCCATCCTAGTTTCATTCTTTTATAACAGAATATTACAAATTTGTTGACACTTAAGTTGAACAACCAGGCAATAGACAAACATTACTAACTCTTTACACATTCCTTCATGCTAATATCCCATCATTTCCGACAGTTGTGTTTGGATCAAGCGCTTGCAAGAGCTTTAGTACCTCCAATTTTATTTACCTATACTTTCATCTAGTTCCATCTCTGCATTCAGATCTGAATATGCCTGGGATGCCATATTCTCAGGCATTATTATTATATTCAGTGTTTTTATACCACAAGTTCTTTCCATCATATACTATTTTAAGGTTATACTGTTTAATTTATCCCTCAGTAATTCTATGAATTCTCTTTCCCCTTATCTTGCATGTTTTCCTCTTCCTTTTAATCTGTATCCTCATAGTCATCAGCCATAATAATAGTCCTCTCTATAAAGTTTCTCTGTCTAGTTCCCAGTTCTCTTCAGATGATTCTGGTCATCTGCAGCGCCGACTTCTGTATATTGTCCTGTTAACATCAATCTCATACTTAACAGCCTTTAAACCTATTGTCTGTATTACTTGATTATGACTTCCAATGTCATTAAAATTTTCTACTCTGGTTAGATTTCATTCCTCTACAATCATGAACAATACTTCCCTGCCTTTCCAGTATTGTCTGCCCTCCCGGAATACACTGCAGCATCACACAGGTCCTGAGATGCCAGATTCTAGGAGGCACTGACAGGAGGATATTCCTAGAAGGCTATCCTCTCCTGTTAATTAGCTCTGACTGATACTAATAATTTTTGGTTCCACAGCTACCAATGCTAAGAATCTCTCACTTTTATTCATGATGCTTCTGATATTACAGTATACTCATAATAGCTGATTACCAGATCATTGAGTGTTCAGGTCACTATTAAAACATGATTTAAATGGGAAACTGAAGTTGATTCCTCAACCAAAATCTCCACTATATTTCTACAATTTTTACTTTTTTTCCTGTCCCAAACCCAGTCTTGTTATTCCTGGGACTGCCTTGTCTAAATTGCACTTAGAGTACACCTAAATGACCCACGTAATTAATTTTGGTTATAAAAAAAAAATTATTTAGTGTTGATGTCAGTAGCCATCAACACTTTGGGTTATACTGGATTTTAAATATAACACATGTTTAGGCTAAAATATACTATTAGATATAGTTAAAATAATAAATTTTTGTTCTCACTCTGAATGGTCTAAATTAATTTAATAGATGAGTTGCTTCTTCCTAATTCTAAAAAAGAAGCAGTTGAACCTCAGGGTTTTTTGCCAGATGAAGATATTCAGTCAGCAAATGTGATTCATGATAAAGAAAATTCTACCTCTATCTTAGAAAGCCCATCAACAAGCCATGCTAGTGCTCCTGCAATCCAAGAATCAGGTGAAGAAGCTTGTAACCACCCCTTGGATCAAAGCTTAAAAACGCTTCAAGTGGAATTATCTTCTAGAAGAAAAGACTTTTTAGAAAAGTAAGCATAATTTCTCCAGAATTTTAAAGTTTTTTTTTTAATGCAAATCACACCCACAAATGTTTGCAGACCAATGTGCATTATCTATCTCTTAATCCACCCACAGTACTAACCTGAAAACTCTACTCTGGAGCAAGAGTCTCCTGCCAAGCAGTAAAAATTCATATACCACCTAAAGACTTGATTCGTGTTGAAGTTTCTGTAATAAAAAATACTACATGAAACTGAATTTCAAATAAATATCCTGACTAAAATCGATTGTTTACAAGCCAATATTTCACTAGCTCAAGCTAACATTAATAGACGCACTTTAACAATGCGTATCAGAGAAGATAGAGAATGATATAACCTCAAGAACAAGATCACATGCATAGATGGTAACAGTGGCACTCTTGGTGGTAATTGCTGATAGCAAGGTGCACCGAAATTTATGCAAGATTACGCCATCAATTTGGTTGCAGTTAACTAGATTCTTGTGCCACTTTCTGGAATACTCTGTTTTAAACTGGGATTTGGGAAATAGTCTGGCTTTTTTTCCCTGGTGAAATGGTCTTCTTTTTAAATTAGTGCTTAAAGGGTTTGCAAATGTCAGGGGAATAAATTTTGGAAAGAAGTAGTAGTATATCATCTACTAGGACATTTATAAGGAATGACACATCAAAGCTCATTAAGTAATTGTTGGAATTTTTTCCACTTGGTTATACTATAAATTAAATATATACCAAGAAATTATGTACTTGGTTTAATCTTTTATCCAAGTCTAAGCAAACAGAGTTTGTGCCTGAAGTATTTTCAGGACTGGGGCAACTTGTATATAGAAGCTGACTTCATATCACTTGCTTTAGTATCCCATGATGCAAAGCACATATCCTTATGGACATGTATAATGCTGTGCATTATGGGAAGGGTCAGGTCACTGCCTAGACTGGTTCAACCTTTACTGAGGTCTTATCAGTGGGAGCCAGACCTAGAAGCAATACCAAGGTGCAAGTAATGTAGAAGTCATATTTCCATATATGAGTAGCCAAAAGGTGTCACCTTATTATTAAAATACTTGGCATTAGAGTTAGTTGGTGGAAATTTTTCCACTTGGTTATACTATAAATTAAAGATACCAAAAAATTATATACTATAAATTAAAGATACCAAAAAATTATATACTATAAATTAAAGATACCAAAAAATTATATATTTGGTTTATTCCTTTATCCAAGTGATGTGAAGTCATTAGCTTCTATATACGAGTTGCCTCTGTTCTGAAAATACTCAGGTGCAAACTATGTTTGCTTACACTTGGATAAGGATTAAACCAAGTATATAATTTCTTGGTATCATTAATTTATAGTATAACCAAGTGGAAAAACTTCCAACAATTATCTCTAATCCAGAGTATTTTAATAATAAGATATAACACTTTTTGGCTACTCATATATGAAAATATGACTCTGCATTACTTCCACCTTAGTATCACCTTTGGGTCTTGCTCCCACTAATGAGACCTCAATAAAGGTCAAAACCACTCTGTGCAGTGACCTGACCCTTCCCATAATGCATAGCATTATACATGTCCATAAGTATATGTGTTTTGCATTATGGGATACTAAGGCAAGTGAATGTGAAGTCATTAGCTTCTATATATGAGTTGCCCTAGGACTGAAAATACTTCAGGCACAAAAATCTGTTTGCTTACACTTGGATAAAAGATTAAACCAAGTATATAATTTCTTGGTATCTTTAATTTATTTACTAAGTAATTGTTTGCCTTTAAGTGAAGATTCTATATAGTGGTTTTAAAGTGTGTTGAATTTTTAGGTCAATGTCTTGCCGATGTTTTTGTTTAGGTCAGATATTTAGGACATAATATATGAAAGACATCATAATAAATAATAGTGAAACTGATTTAAGAAATGCATCTATGATAAAAATTAACAAAAAAAAAATCACATACAAACAAAAAATAAAATAAAAAGTACCCTCCACAAAAATTCGAACCCTTTCATTTAAAACACTTCTTGCTTACACAGCTTCTAGCATTTTATGTAGCTTTGTCTAGCACTATATCATGCATCTGCTCGATCTTAGAATACTGATCTACTTTGGGGACATGCACCAAAAGTAGCAATAGGAGTCACTGAAAGGTCAAAGCCAAATAACTGGTGAAAATAGACCTGCACATCATCTTTCAGGAATGTGGAGAACCGACTGGGTTTCTGACCTAATGTCCAATTATTACCTTCATGTGTATTCCATTAGTAGGTATCTACTGGGTACTGAGCATACGAGGATGGTCTGGCAGTTTGGGACTTAGCCAATCAAATTGTACTCTCTATTTGCTTAAACCACAAATGCATATGATGGTACAATATGATATTTCATGCCAGCTGGGGCATTGCCTGGTTAAACAAGACCCCCACTGTTTTTGTCAGGGAACCAGGGTGAACAGTGAAAAGTCAGCTACTGGAACAAGCTCCTATTCAACATCTAGAAGAAGAAGAAGAGAAATAAACTCAAAGTCAGAAGAATTGAATGTAGGAACATGTCGATATAAGATGTATTAATGGAAAGGAAATCAAACTTGCAGAAGAATTCGAACAGTACCATGTGGACATAATTGGCATTACTAAGTCAACAAAAATAGGTGAGATCTTAGTAAATAATAAGTCTAGGATGTTAAACAATAAATTACACAATAACCACAGTAATTAACTTTAATGAAATGAAAGTACAGATATTTCGTGCTGAAAATAACAGTACATCGTCAGTATGTAGAAACAAGCAAATCAAAGAAACGGGAATACAAGGTACATACAGCAGCTGGTGGTTTACCAATTAAAAACTGTTGCTGCGTGCTAGAAAATTAATATTAATAAATAATATTATTAAAAACTATTTTCGATGGTTACATAAAATAAGAATCTCCCGAACTTTTGGGAGTGAGAGATAATCATTCCTATTCAGATTTGGCTGATGTAAAAGAGCTTCACAACTTTCTTTGAAAAGGCATTCATATTTAAACCTGCTTCTATGGAGAAGATGAGCTTTATCCCACTGGATACAGTGTCAATACTATGTTGTACTATACTTTTGAGGTTTCATGTATTCAATATAATACTGATGTTCATTAATTCTTTTTTTTGCACAGAATGGCCTGTCTGCCCAAAGTATGTTAGATTACATTCACAAGGTATCTGGTAAATGCTAGCTAATGACAGAGGTGACAGTTTGTCTTTTGTAGATGACAACAGATGAGAAATCTTGTTGATGGGAAAATATGTGGGAATGAGACGATACTTCTTCAAGATTAATTTCTAGCACATGGCAATAGTTTATAATTGATAAACCATCGACTGCTGTATGTACCTTGCCCGTTTCTTTGATTTGCTTGTTTCTATGCATTAATGATGTACTGTTATTTTCAGTACAAAATATCTGTACTTTCATTTCATTAAAGTTAATTACTGTAGTCATCGTGTAATTTATTGTTTATAGTCATGCCACAGGTACCTTTAAAGATAAGTATAGGATGTTATTTTTCAGGCAATAATGGTCAAAGAAAAGAAGTAGTAACGATAGCATTCAGCACCAAATATGAAGATAAACTTCTTGATTGGAAGGCAGTTTCAAATAGCGTTATGTGGGCAAACTTCGAAATGGACAATGAAAGTTATTTGTGTCTATGATCCCACAGACAGTCCTTCTAAAGAAGAAGTGGAGGAATTTTTTGACTCATTAAAACAGGCAGCTGACATCAAGAAAATGGAAAACACAGTCCTTGTTGGAGATCTGAACTGCAGAGTAGGATATGAATCCCACCAGGCATACAAACATTTTGGGAAAATTTGGAGAAAAGGGCAAAGCTAATAATAATGGTATTTACTTCACTTCTGTTCAGGACAAGGACTAGTCATTACTAACACCATGTTTCAACATAAAGATCTGCATAAGTTCACATGAAGAGAAGACACAAGAAATAAGAAAAAACCTCATTGACTACTATATAGATATTATTGAAGAAAAAAATGAAACAAATTGAAAACCAGAATGAAACCTTGGAGTTTCAGTAATAAACTCTGAAGAAGATATTAATTGATTCATTTAGGGAGGTATGTGATGATGTTGCCTATAAGGATAGAAAAATAGGAACACCATGGTGGACACCAGAAGTTAAAGAAGTAGTTCTGGAAAAAAAAAAAGAATACCAAAATTCCTAGTAAATAAATCAGCAGATGCCGTAAAAGAATACAGAGAAAATGTAAGAGAGAGCTAAGCTATGTGTAAAAGTAGCTAAACAAAAGCCATTGAAAGCTTTGGTAAGAGTATGGAAAATAAATATCACCAAAAAGTGGCAAAATGTTCTGGTGGCTATTGAAGAAGCTTAGAAAAGAAAGAAATAGTATGGTGACATAAATACTGAAGATAAGGATATCCTAGAAATCTGGAGTAATTACTTTCAAAGACTGTCAAACGAACCAAGCCGAGACAGAGGCATACCAGAAAATTTTCAAGAGGAATGCAAACTGGACTGCATATCAATTCTTGTGGTAGAAAAAGCCATCAAAAACTTGAAATGTGGAAAATAGATGATATTCAACCAAAAATGCTTAAGTATGGAGGTATAAAAGTTTTGCAGTGGCTACACTGCATAATTCAGAGGGCCTGGTAAGAAGGTCAAATTCCCACTGATTGGAGTAGAGTTCTCATAGTACCCATCTATTAAAAAAAAGTGGGGAGGGAGGAAATAAAACTGAATGTGAGAATTACAAATGAATTTCTCTACTAAGTGTTCCAGGCAAGATTTATGCAAGCATACTTGAAAAGCAGTTGAGAAAGATTGTGGTAGAGAAACTTGGAGAAGAACAAGCTGGGTTTAGGCCTAATGGAGCAGATTTCAGGAGCAGATATCAGGAGCAGATTTTTACTTTATGACAAATAGTTGAGAAATCATGGGAATATGACAAGGATCTGTAGTTAAGTTTTGTAGATCTGGAAAAGGCATATGATAGGGTGTCCAGAGAAAAGCTTTTCAAAACACTATAATTATATGGGGTAAATGGAACATTATATAGAGCACTACATAATCTTAGTTTAAGTTAAGTCAGCAATTAGAATTGAAGGATATACAGGAAGATGGTATGATGTAAAATCATGGAGTATGACAAGAATGCACATTATCTCCACTCTTGTTCATCACATTATGAAAGAAAGTGGCATTAGGCATGATATTAGATTGGAGATTTCAAACTTTGCTCTTTGCTTTATGCAGATGATGTTGTCCTAAACACATCTATTGAAAGTCTCCAGGATTCTCTAACTAAATTGAATAACAACTATAAAAAATTTGGCATGAAAATCCAAAACTATGAAAATAGGCAGAAATATTGAAACACATCAACGGCATTCTTAATGGAGAACCTATAGAACATCGGTTCCCAACCGGTGGTATGCGTACCCCTGGGGGTACGCATACCACCGGTATGCGTAAAATAATCAGCAATGGCGGAAAAACAAGTAAAGTAAACAAAATGCAAAAACATTAGTTATGGAACAATAAATGTCAGTATTTAAAAACAGCTATTTTAAAAACAAGGTATAATTTATAAAAATGGGTTTAAAAGTATTAAACAAGTGGAAAAAGGTTGGGAACCACTGCTATAGAACAAGTAACGTATTTCAGTGCTATTTGGGCACTGTTTTTAGTGAAGATGGCAAGTTCTGGAAATAGAACAGAATAAGCAAAACTTCTTTGGTGGGTAGTCCTCTGAATAAATTTGTATGGAATAAGAGAGAAATTAGCTAAAACACCAAACTAGCAATATACAAGACCGTGTTGAAACCAGTTTTAAGTTATGTATGTGAGAATTGGATTAGAAATAAATCACTTGATCCAAGACTAAAGACAACATATATGAGCCGAGAAAAATTAGGGAAGTGAGTAGATGGCATCAATGGCAGAATCACATCAAAAATGAAGATATTAGAAAGGGACTTGACATTATAAGCATTCAAGAATATGTTAGCAGAGCTAATCTAAAGTTGTACAGCCACTTGAATAGAATGGGTGAGGAAAGTTTAGTAAAACCGGTGTTTGATGCCAAGATGGCAGGAAAGAGACCCTGGGGAAGACCAAGGTCTAAGTATATTGATTCAGTCAGAAGTGCTTTAGAAGCACAAAATGTTAAATGTGACATTATTGGAGTGCCCACTAGTAATAAATTGATTTGGATGAAAATTGTTGATAGGAGATTAATAATAATGTTAACTTAATGATGTAGTGCTGTCATAGTGACCTGAACACCCCTTAGGGATACATATCTGGAAATTGATAATGTCCAAAAACTTCCCTATGAATACCTTTGTACTATTTAGAAGATAATAGTTTATTTAGCATAATTTTTCTCTCTCTCCATCACTTCTTCTCCTCTTACTCCTCCCCCAGTTGTGTTCTCATATACAATCTGTTTCTGCATTATTTTGTTATGTGTTTTTATGGGCACTGCTCTACTGATCTAGCCATCATCATTCCTCCACTTTCCTTTAATGGTGTAAGAACATGAACAGCATCTGCATGTTAGGATCCATACATAGTTCAGCTTCAAACTTCTTGAACCAACTTATCCTCTTGTATTCTATCTCACTTGTTTTGAATGGCCTTCCCTCCTCCTCCCAATACCATTTTGCCAATCACAATAACATTTAGCTCTTCAAGAAACACATTAAGGGATTACTTTTTCTCCCTAATCGCTTGTCCTCAACATTATTGTTTTATAAGTTTTGTGACCTCTTGTGTGTGTGATGTTGATATAAAATAAAAAAAAGGGAAAAAAAAGCAAGTACCAACAAGTGGCACTTGTATGCAAATGCACACAGAAATGTAATTTCTGCGGTCATTCTGTTGTAAAAATTAACATATTGCTAAAGCAAGGTCTGCCTTTAACAAACCACACTATTCTCTATACAGAATCAAAGTGCATCTTCCCACATTTGAATGTAGATCCTAAGTAGCCTCTCCAATACCCTGATGCCTCTCCAGAGATACTGATTGATTTATAATTGGTTGCCTCTTTCCTATCTCCACACTCGTTTAATGGAATTATCTTGGTCGTCTTCTACTCAGTAGGAACCGTGCTTGTGTTTAGACTCGAGTAGAATAACCAGTAAGAGTAACCATTAAGGCTCTTGCATACTCCTCCAGCATTCTGCTGATATTCCATCCTTTCACACTGCTTTATTCGAATCCAGCTCTTGTAACAGCTTTCATAACCAACTCATCCGCCTCTATCCTTTCTAATTCTACCTGAAGTCAGGGATCAACATCAAGATAGCTAATGGATTTGCCTGGTATCTACACTTTACAAAAGTGATTGCTTAACAACACAGCTACTTCTTAAACATCTGGCACGTTCTTAACTTCTGCATTCACTGAGATTATTCTTCCTTTACCTGTCACACAGAGATAAAAATTTTTGGACTTCTCTTTGCTACTTTTTCATAATTAACCACTTTTACTTTCATAGTTCAATTTTGCCTTCCTCATAGCTATTCTCATAGTCTGCTTTCTACCACTCCTGATGTCACTTATCTTTCAGTATTGGATTCACAACATTTTCTTTTTATGTAGCCCTAACTTTGAAGCTTTATTCATCTGTTTAACTTCCATGTGATCTATTATTATTATTATTACTATTACCATCCCCAAGACCTCATGGAGTCAAAGACTCATCTGGGAGGTCCTTTTATCACACACACACAGCCCATCATGCCGTGTTTTAAACACATTCAAACTCTTTGCAGACACCACATTCTCAGGCAAGGCATTCCAATCATTCACAACTCTGCATGAAAAAAACCTGCCTCTCACTCCCCTACTCACACCCTCTTTATACAGTTTCCAGGGATTATTCTTCTTTCTGTAGTCAGATATCTATATATATTTGTTGACCACTTACTTTGTACTAATGATTCCTCTGTGTGCATTCTTTAATGCTAAGTCTTTAAGCAGCCTCTTTGCTGTGTATAACATAATCACCTGCTTTTTATTTCCATATTTATCCTACTTGATATTACTTGATTTTTCACCTTCTTCCAAGTTAAAATGCCATGAATGCACCTTCCAGTTGAAAGCAAAACAACTGCCTCATTTATATACAGATTCTCAGATACTGTTACTATATCTAATGTTCCCACCATTAATCCCTTCTATCATGTGCTGCTTAACATAATTATCTCTCAATATCTCTATAAATTCTCTTTCTCTCATCTTGCATGTTTTCTCCTCTCTACACTCTATATCCCTGTAGTTGAAATCATCCACAACACTATATAACAGGGCAAAATTAATCTGCTCAGATGACGATGCCCTAACCACTGAACTAAACCACATCCTTAAAACTTTCTTAGCCAATGGTGACAACCCCCAAAAAATACTAAAACCAGTAAACCATAACTCCCCCCTCCCCCTTCACAATAAAGATTACACTAATCTATCACCATCCCCTACATCCGGGGCACCTCTGAGAAAATTACCAATATCCTCAAAAAATATGACCTAACGTTTTGTTATAGACCATATAAAAAGTTGGCATCCCTTATCCACTCTATCAAAGACCTACCTGGTGTATACCAGGTCCCTTGCAGCTGTAAATTGTCCTACTTTGGCCAAACAGGCAGGACAGCGAATATCAGGATTTCAGAACACAAAGACAACATCCGGTTTCACTACAGCCACTCTGGGCTTGCAGACCATGCCATAGATACCTGCCATAGAATTCGTTGGAAGAAAACTAAAATAATACACTGCAGCAAGTTCAAGTACGAAAGATTATTCATGGAATCATCAGCGGCTCTAAAAAATGTTCCAAACCTCAACAAATTTGGGTGCATGAGACTGCTCCAAATTTGGGAGACTTGCATCACAAGAACTTCAGTCCAATGGCCAAGACAACCCAATTATCCCACTAGGGTGCACCATTAGGACTTTAGGAACAATATTAGTTTCTTGCCTTCTTCCTCAAGGTATTTGAAGGTATTCATTAAATTTTCCTTTAATTAATATCTGTTTTATGCATTTTAATTTCCTTCAGTTAATTACCAGTCATCCATAATGATAGTACTACTTGCACCCATAAGGTTTTTCTATGCAGTTCAAAAGCCTCTTCAGATGTACCGTTCAACCATGTGATTTGTTCTTTTAATCTCTACTTCACATCAAGCAGCCTCAAACCTATTGTCTATATTACTCATACTACTACATCCACCATTCAGGATCCCTATTCTGTTTGAACTCAATTTTTCTGTAATCACTTCTCCACCCACTCTATTCAAGATAGGAAATATCTTTAAGATATCCCATATCTTGAAACCAGTGCTAGAAATTCATTACCTTTTTGATTGTTCTGCCATTAGTGAATGTGTATAATTAACCAGCCATTAGGCTGATGCATATTCGGGTAACTTTTAAAACTGACTGGTTTAATTAAGCAGCTTGAGTTGATTCATTAGCACAAACTGCTTAACCTATTGCTGCAGTCCTTGCTTTTCTTGTCCAACAAAACTGTATATTGACCACACTTCTTGTGGTCATCACTTCAGTCCCATTATTCTCTCTCTTGTAACAATCCCACTCCCTTACCTTAGTGCATGTGTCCAAGTTCTTGTGAAGCTACCCTATCATACCTTATTTTCATTCTTCACAAGGACTGTTTATTTCAATCACCTAACCTCAAATCTATTTAATATTTCTGTATATCATCCTGCAGGTGCAGATTCTTTCTATCATCATCAAAAACATTCCATACTTCAGCATACTGCATAATGTTTCTCCTGTAGCCAAATCTTGTTAATGCCTATAACACTAGTTCATCTTTATTTATTTTTAATTAGTTAAACATATTTAAGTAATTTTTATATATTTTGAGATCATGGTGGCCAATACTCATCAGTGCCTGATGCTGTTCTCACTATTTTTCCTGTCCATTGCCAGGTGGCTCAACTCTTGTAAACTTCTCCACATCACTTCTCTAGATCATGTATCCACTCTCTTCTGGGTTGTACCCTTCTGTTTATGCTGTTCATTCTACCAAACAACAAGGTGTTCTGTTATCATCTATCTTGTGAATATGTCCAAAAAAGGCTTTATTTTCTTCTAATTATTTTCTGCACTAGATTAGGTTTCTGAATTAGATTCTCTTTTCTGTAGACTTCTTCATTCATTATGTTTTGTATCTATTTAATTTATAAAAATTTTTTCTATGGCATCCATATTTGTATTTGATCATTATTTATATTTCACATCAATATAGCATACTTATGAACATTCATAAACAATGGGTCCTGACACAGTTTTGGGTCTGTCAGGACCCATTGTTTTACATTTCTATATCTTATCTGTTGCCTGAAGCCTACTTTAGCTTCGCAATCTGAGTTCTTATTTCCTTTTTAGAGTCTAAATCATGAGTCATGTTTCTCCTGAGGTATGTAAAACTCCTGACTTCTTCCAACTCATATCTACTGATCTTTATTTGTTTCTTTATCCTTTAAGAGTTCAGTCTCACACTAGGAAAATTTTCTGATAACTGAATTCTTAAAAGCAGTCAGCATAATATGTTGACAAATCATAATACCTCATGATAATCAGTTACAACACTGTTCATGAAAGAAGAATTATAGTTGTATGCAGAGCAGAGTCATGTGATATGCATATGTATAGAGTAAGACATAGCAATATAAGAAGGAACTGAGAAACAAAATGGGTGTGTGTGTGTGGGGGGGGAGATATCAACTCTTTCTCTTTGCCCAATCTCTCATCTTCATCATGGTAAGAAGGCTAAACACTCTTCTTCACTCAATTTTGTCATCAGCAATGGTCATAATAACCTATAAGCCTAGTAGGACTTTAGACATAGAATTTAGTTAATCTAAAGCTGCTATTGGGGTAAACATTTCGAATTGCCTAAAGGTAATTTAAGCACTGTTTTAGCTAGCTGACAAAAGAAGTCAGCATATAGGTTAAATGTAGTTAAGCACATAAGAATGCTCTTCTTCACGTATTCAATGTTTGTTAGATTCTCCATTATATTAAGTAAATGTGCAACAGATAGTAGGGCTTTGTTATATTGACTGAAAGTTAGCCATTGTCAACTAATCCATTATATTTGTAAAGTTATTTATTCTTATTAAATTGTTATAAACTTGTGTCATTCCTGAAATTTAAATGGTCACACCTCACTATTGCTGTTTAATTAAGAATCACCATCTTATAATCCACAGACAAATCTATTTCCATGCCACTTAGCATACTCTGAGTTTATGACTCATCATCTTCATCCCCTGAATATCATCATTTTTGTTTTATCAATGTTCATTATCAACCCATATCTCTTTACTTCCTTATTTAACTTCCACACTGTTCTTTCTAGTTCTTTATGTTCTTCGTTAACTGTCATCTCTAAATCTTGGGTCATTAATTCTCACGACTAATATTATATTATATCAGCATAATCTTCTTCTTCCTCTGCAGCCTATCCCACTTAAGTGGGTCGCTGTTTTTGGTGAGTCTCCTCCACATCCTCCTGTCTTGGACTGCAACCACATCCAAGTTCATCCTCAAGTCCTCCTCCACTAGCTCCCTCCATCTCTTCTTTGGTTGCCTGCACTTCCTCCTCCCCTGCACATCCATTTGCATGACCTCTCTTCCCACATACTTGTCCTCCCTCCTCATCACATGACCATACCATTTCAATCTTGCCTCCTGTATCTTCGCTCCTAAATTCATAACTTTCACCATTTCCCTTACATAGTCATTTCTCAGACGATCCTTTCTCGTCACACTGCACATCCACCTAAGCATTCTCATCTCTGCTACCTCCATCCTGCTGATGTTATTTTTCCTCAGGGCTATGGTTTCCATAGCATATGTCATAGCTGGTCTTACTAGTGTCCTGTAGATTTTGCTTTTAGATTGATCAGCACCCTCTTATCGCATAGCACTCCATCCATCTCTCTCTCCAGTTCCTCCATCCTGCTTATATCCTGTATCCCACTTCATTCTCAGTCTATTCATCTTCTTTCACTGTTGAACCTAAGTATCTGAAGTTTCTAATCTTCCTAATGACATTTCCTTCCAGCTCCAGATCTGTCTCTTGGCTGCCATCCACTTTGCAACACGTATACTCTGTCTTACTTCTGCTCAGCCTCATACTTCTCTCTTCCAGTACTTTTCTCCATTTTTCCATTTTAGCTGCCACTTCTCTTGATTCTTCACACAGTACTATGTCATCTGTATACAACATTGTCCATGGCATGTCTTCTCTCACCTCCTCCGTCACCACCTCCATCACAATATTAAACAGGAGTGGACTTAATGCTGACCCTTGATGCAAATCAACTGCCACTTGAAAACTTTGTCTTTTCTCCCAGGCAGGTCCGAACTCTTGTCTTCACATTTCTCTACATCTCCTACACCAACCTGACATATTTCTCCGATACCACCTTCTCCCTCAGACACCTCCAGACTTCTTGCTTTGGCACTCTATCATATTCTTTCTCCAGTATCTCCTGTTGTTTCTCTCAAAACTTTTCCATCATCTGTCATAACCCAAAGATAGCCTCTATTGTCAATTGACCAGGCATGAAGCCAAATTGCTCCTTTGCAATCTCCACCGCCTGCCTCAGTCTTCCATCAAGTGCCCTTTCTAGCATTTTCATTGTGTGGGAAATCAACTTTATTCCTCTGTAATTCTTATAGTCTTGTGCATCCTTTTGCCCTTGTAGATAGGGACAAGAATACTTTTCCTCCACTCCTTGGGCATATTTTCCTGTTGACAAACTTTTATGAATAGGTCCCACAGCAGGCCAATTCCCTCTTCTTCCCAGTGCCTTCCATGCCTCCACTGTGATCCTGTCATTTTCCATTCTTCATCCTCTTTATGACCTCCTTCACTTCCATATCATGCTGATATGATAATATTATATCATCATGATATTGTTTTATATTTTTCTTTGTAACACCCATTATTATTTCCAAAACCATGATAAAAAAGTTTGGGGATATGGAGTCTCCTTGTCTCATGCCTCTCATTGTCTGAAACTATCTTCATGTTTTTTCACAATTTTTGATGGCAGCTTTTTGCATTATTTCATTATTGTTGAATATCTGTGATTGATAGATATATGGTTTCTTTCTCCTCTAAGAATTGAGTATAGCCCATACCACTTTTAGATGTGCTGTCGAATCTCTCCTTGAAAGTCCACAAAGCAGAATGAATAATTATATTTTTATACAGAGCTTTCTCCACAGTTAATCTTAACATTAAGACCCAATGCACTGTACTCCTGTCTCTTCTGAATTCTGCTTATTCATCTTCCTTATTCTTTCTCTTAAGCATCATAACTACTTTACCAACATGACTCATTAGGGCAACTGTTCTATAAATTTTGCAGACCATTTTGCTTTTTCATAAATGGGTATTAAAATTGATCTTGTCCATTCTCTTGGTGCTCTTCCCTTATCCCATGCAGTGCACATTTGGTGTAGTTCATCTTTTTTTTTCATCACCTCGCCATCATACTTTAGGAATCGTCCCAATAATTTCATTCTTCCCTAGGCTTTTATAGTTCCAATTTTTTTTTGTGATTACCAATCACAGGATTATTAAGTCTAAACTACATAAGTACCACGAGTGGGCTAAGGATTTTTTTCTATTTTTTATTAATTAATTTTTTATAGTTTTTTATTTTTATTTTTTTTACATTGTTAACCCTAATTTAGAAACCAGACATGGAACTTGCCACTTCAGACCTCCAATAAGCAGGGTGGTGGTCTCACACTGGGTGATGAAATTCATCTCCCACCTAACGACAATCACAAACATCCATGCCAAACCTGGATTTGAACCCAAAACCTGTTGGTTGGAAAATAGATACTCTAATCACTCAGCCAACCAGGCTGGCAATGCTTTACTGCCATGTAATACAAAAATGCCATTACAACTTTACCTTCCTTTGCATATTTATCTCTCCATCTGTGTTGTCTGGTGGTGTTATTTCCTTTAATTCATTAATTAATCTCTTTTGAAGCATCACATCTTCTTATATATCTTATATAAATTTAAGTAATATCCTCTTTCTCTCTACTGTTTCTTCTGTGTTCTTCAAGATTTTCAGGTTTTGTTCTTTATAGTTCTCTGCTTTAGGCTCCATTACTTGTTCATGTTTCCAATGATCTCACACACTTCTCTTGTTCTGTATTCACCATTGTGTTTATTGGTATCCTTGCGGTATTCTTCTGATCTCTTTGCCTTGCCCTTCCTTTTTGTGGTACCCATGCAATAATAATCATCATTATTAAATTTTTAATATGTATCTTTGGGGAGAGGGGGGGTGCAGGATAATTAAGATAGTACTACATGAAAAAGTTACGCCATTTGTAGTGCAGCCACTGTATGATTTTTATACCTCCATACTTAAGTATTTCTGGTCGAATGTCATCTACTTCAGCTGCCTTTCCACTTTTAAGATTTTTTTTACTTTTTCTACTTCAAGTATGGATATGTATTCTTGACTGCATTCCCACTGGGAGTTTTCTACCATCATGCTGACACTGGTTGTTTCATTTAGCATTCTTTCAAAGTAATTACTCCAGGCATCTAGAATATATTTATCTTCAGTTTTCATGTCATGGACGTCTGCAATAATTACTTTGAGAGACTGTTAAGTGAGATAATCAGTGACAGAACTGGGGTTGGAAATGTTCAAGAGGAATGCAGTTAGAAGTACATATCAATCCAAGAAGTAGAAAAGAACATTGAGAAATGTAGAAAGATAGCTGTAATAGATGATATTTGGCTAGAAATGTTCAAATATGAAGGTAAAAAAAAATTACAGTGAGTATACTGCATAATTCAGAAGATTGAATTTTGGAGTAAAGCTCTGATTGTTTACATCCATTAAAAAAAAAAAAAAGGAAATAAAACTGAACACAAAAATTATAGAGGAATTTCTATACTGAGTATTCTAGGTGAGATATACACAAGTATACTTAGAAGGGGCTAAGAGAAACTTGGGAAGTTATAAGATGGGATCAGGCCAAATCGAAAATATAACAGGAATCTGTACTTGAGAATATATGAGAATATAACAGGAATCTGTATTTGAGTTTGCAGATGTGGAAAATGCATCTGATAAGATGAGAGAAAAGCTTTTCAAAATGCTACAATTATATGGGTAAATGAAATTACACATTTACACAATGCAATTACATAGACTGTACCCGTGTTGTTAGCCGAGTGGTTACGTGCTCCGCAACCATATGCCTGGGAAAGGAGTTCTTGCATTCGATTCTTTACAAATAAATAACGGAAAAACTCACGTAGAAATATTATTTAATAGTATAATTTTCGCCTGTGTGTCACAGGCATCTTCAGTACAATTAGGCACAAAAATTAAACACTAACTGACAATTCCAAAAAGCGCCACCTAAGTAGCTGGTGTAAGATAACTAAAAAGGTCAATAACTTTCCTAAAAAAAAAAAAAAAAAAAAAAAAAAAAAAAAAATTAATACAATAAAAAGTTAGGAAAGATTAGCTGATTTGTAAAGTACTATCTCCCATAAAGGGGATAGACGTAAACCGTCGGATCTGTTTAAGTTAGGAGAATGAAGTAGAGTTTCACATGCTTCTTTATAAAGGCATTCCATGAGAAACTGACTTTTGTGAAGAACTCTTGTCTTTCTCCAATGAACTCTGTGTCTAGTGAAGATGGCATGTTCTGCAAATCCAGACTTTTCAGGTTTAAAGTATTCAATATAAGATTGGTGTTCTTCTAGCCGAATGGAGGCAGATCTTCCCGTTTGTCCGAAATAACATAATCCACAAGAGCACGGAATCTGGTAGACACCTGGATGATTAAGATGTGGAAGCTTGTCCTTTGGAGAAGCGAGAAAGGTGGAGATTTTTCTAAACGGTCGAAAGGCAACAAAAATATTCAGTGGTTTTAAAATTTTTGCTATACGTTCACTGATGCCTTGTATATAAGGGATGGTAATGCGCGTTATTTCCTCTGTGTTTGAAGAGGGAGACATATTAAATCTACTCAAAGTTCTTTTAATGAAGCAATTCTTATAGCCATTAGATAGAAAGGAAGAAGTTATATATCGTATTTCTTTCTGTAAAAGATCTTCTGTAGAACAAAAGGAGTGGGCCCGATGAACCAGTGTTTTAATAGTTCCTGCCTTTTGACTGGGATGGTGATGAGATTCTGCATGGATATAGTGGCCTGTATGAGTCTTCTTTCTATAAACTGAGAAATGTAGGTTACCATCTGGTTGGCGAAGAATTAGAAGATCTAAAAAGGCTAACTGCTTATTTGATTCTACTTCTAGGGTAAACTTGATCCTAGGATGAAATGCGTTTAACTTATTGAGAAATTGCTGAAGTTCATCAGAAGAGCCATTCCATACAGCAAAAATGTCATCGACATATCTGAACCAATGAGTAGGTCTGGGAGAAATATTGTCAAAGATACGTTGTTCAAAATGTTCCATAAAGAAATTAGAGATAGCAGGAGAGAGAGGATTACCCATTGCTGTTCCTTCAATTTGTTGATACAACTTATTTTTAAAAGAAAAATAACCAGAATTTATTACAAAATCAAATAAGTTTACAATGTCTGAAGGAAATTCCTGTTGTAGTAATTCAATACTTTCCGAAAGAGGCACATTTGTAAATAAAGAAACAACATCTAAACTGATCATGATATCAGAAACGTCCAAATGAAGATCTGAAATTTTATTTTTAAAATCCAAAGTATTTTTTATATAAGTATCAGTTCTTCTAGTTGAAGAGGAGAGTAAATTAGATAAAAATTTTGAGATTTTGTAAGTTGGGCAATTTACAAAATTTTGTAATAAATTTTGTAAGTTGTAATAAATTCTGGTTATTTTTCTTTTAAAAATAAGTTGTATCAACAAATTGAAGGAACAGCAATGGGTAATCCTCTCTCTCCTGCTATCTCTAATTTCTTTATGGAACATTTTGAACAACGTATCTTTGACAATATTTCTCCCAGACCTACTCATTGGTTCAGATATGTCGATGACATTTTTGCTGTATGGAATGGCTCTTCTGATGAACTTCAACAATTTCTCAATAAGTTAAACGCATTTCATCCTAGGATCAAGTTTACCCTAGAAGTAGAATCAAATAAGCAGTTAGCCTTTTTAGATCTTCTAATTCTTCGCCAACCAGATGGTAACCTACATTTCTCAGTTTATAGAAAGAAGACTCATACAGGCCACTATATCCATGCGGAATCTCATCACCATCCCAGTCAAAAGGCAGGAACTATTAAAACACTGGTTCATCGGGCCCACTCCTTTTGTTCTACAGACGATCTTTTACAGAAAGAAATACGATATATAACTTCTTCCTTTCTATCTAATGGCTATAAGAATTGCTTCATTAAAAGAACTTTGAGTAGATTTAATATGTCTCCCTCTTCAAACACAGAGGAAATAACGCGCATTACCATCCCTTATATACAAGGCATCAGTGAACGTATAGCAAAAATTTTAAAACCACTGAATATTTTTGTTGCCTTTCGACCGTTTAGAAAAATCTCCACCTTTCTCGCTTCTCCAAAGGACAAGCTTCCACATCTTAATCATCCAGGTGTCTACCAGATTCCGTGCTCTTGTGGATTATGTTATTTCGGACAAACGGGAAGATCTGCCTCCATTCGGCTAGAAGAACACCAATCTTATATTGAATACTTTAAACCTGAAAAGTCTGGACTTGCAGAACATGCCATCTTCACTAGACACAGAGTTCATTGGAGAAAGACAAGAGTTCTTCACAAAAGTCAGTTTCTCATGGAATGCCTTTATAAAGAAGCATGTGAAACTCTACTTCATTCTCCTAACTTAAACAGATCCGACGGCTTACGTCTATCCCCTTTATGGGAGATAGTACTTTACAAATCAGCTAATCTTTCCTAACTTTTTATTGTATTAATTTTTTTTTTTTTTAGGAAAGTTATTGACCTTTTTAGTTATCTTACACCAGCTACTTAGATGGTGCTTTTTGGAATTGTCAGTTAGTGTTTAAATTTTGTGCCTAATTGTACTGAAGATGCCTGTGACACACAGGCGAAAATTATACTATTAAATAATATTTCTACGTGAGTTTTTCCGTTATTTATTTGTATAGTTATGTCTACTCACGGTTTACCTCTTTTAAAACTTATTCGATTCTTGTTGCTGATGTGAGGAACTAAGATCTTTCTCAGACATAGCCAAGTTAGCTGGTCTTGGGCTTGGACTGCAGGGTTTTTCTCCCCAGTTTATCTGGGGTTTTTCCTCCCACAATGCAGGCAAACCAGTCTTAAGAACACAATGCTTCACAGACAATTACACTTGGTTGAGCATGGGGGTAATGACCCCCACCTTGTAGTGAGTTATGAAACCCAAAAATGGGAGGCCGAGGCCCTGCATGGGGCTGTAGTGCCAAAGAAGAAGAATTATAGACTATATTTAAGTAAATCAGCAGTTAGAGTTGAAGGAGGCATGGAAAGTTGCTTTGATGTAAAATTAGGTGTAAGACTCATTCATCTATATGGATCACATTATGAAAGAAAGAAAGTGGCATTAAACCTGATATTAAACTTTGCTCTTTACTTTTTTGGAGATCATAAACAAATCCACTGGAAATTTTCACTGTTATATAAATAAATTGAATGACTACTATGATAAATTTGGCATGGAAATCAACAGTAAAAAGATAAACATTATGAAAATAATCAGGAACATAAAAATTTCAGCTGCATTCTCAATGAAGAATGTATAGAATAAGTAAAACATTTCAGCTATATTTTGCCATGATTTTTAGAATGATTTTTAGATTTTTAAAATCGCAAAATAATTATGGAAATAAACAACAGAAGAAGTGAAGGTGGTATATTGGGTAGCCAGCTGAAAAAATTTATATGGAATAAGAGAGAAATTATCAAAAAAAAAAAGAGATCAAAAATTAAAGACTACAGATATGATTTAAGAAGAATCATATGAAAAATGAAGATATTAGGCATTATTAGCATTCAAGAATATGAGTAGAGCTAATCTAAGACAGTATGGTCACTTGAACAGAAAGAACGGGAGAGGAAAGGTTGGCAAAATATGTGTTTGATGCCAACATGAAAGACAAAAGACCTAATAGAAGATAAGGATCTAGTTGGGTGGTGCAATTAGAAGTGCCCTAGAAGGCAAATATATGATCTGACAGCATTGATATGTATACAAGTGACAGACCAATTTGGAGGAAAATTGTTGATCTGAGATTAGTAATAATGTAAATTTAATCACGTAGTACTATCACAGTGTCCTGTACACTTGATGATGATGTAAAAGTTAAAGGCTGTAAAACAAGTTCATCAGTTTTTATTATGTGCATTTCTTATGGGCTACATTTTTTCCTTGAGTTTGAAATAGAAGACCGAGATATGCATCAATAAATTAACTTTGCATTACAGTATCAAAATAACTCTGCAAGATATGCAGCAACCACAAGACCAAGTAATACTCCATTTAACTAATATATCTAGAATTTTTCTGAAAAACAAACATTTGCTGTTATAACCAAACTTAAAATCTACCATAAAACCAGTTACTCGCTCTTCATATCTTTTATCAGCTGTTTCATAATCACAGCAAGTTACTGCAATAATGAGAGATAATGAATCTTCTTTTGGTAGGATATCATTCTAGTGAGATGAAAGGATGTATGAAGTTGTCACCAAACCTAACAGAAAGCAATAAATGATCTTATTAGAGATCTGAATATATCTAAAGAATTCTCTCAATAGCTTAAAACTTCAGTGTTTTCAACATTACTGCTTATTATCTCCAAGAACAGAAATTTCTTGGATTTTAGAAATAGAAACAGTATTCTGACTTTATGTTTTGAGACAAAGAATTAAATTTGTTACTACTCATAGTATAAATAACACAACCAGCCAGAGTAACACACACATGATTTTTAGATTTATACACTGGCCTCATTGCCTTAACTGTTTCATCTGTAATTTCAAACAACTAACCAGCCAGCTAAGTGGATGTATTGTATATCTACCCTTCAGTCAATAGACTGTGGGTGTGAATCCCATCATAGGTGTGGATGATTGGAATGTGTTTAGGTGGTAGAACATCACCTTACTTATTGGAGATCAGAAGTGGTTTGAAAAGCTTCATTCTCTAGAGAGCAGTGTTTCCAAATTATCTTAGTCATCAGTACTAATACTAATAATGTTCTGTAGAATAGATTTCCATATAAATGAAAAGACCTAGCTCAAAGGGAAGGAGGTAAGAAAAGTTTTGGGTGGTGAGCATGTGAAGTTATATAAATGATATACATGTCTGTGATGGTTGGAGGATATGTGTGAAATTATAATGTCGAAGAACACAGAAGATAAGAGTAATAAAAAATTATGGGGTAATGTGAGATGTGAGTCACAATAAACTGCACTATGGTGGCTGCTTGTTTAAGCTTGGTGCTGAGACCAGTACATAGGTTGTCTACAGACAATTTGGTGCCTGCATGTGACACCCGAACGATGCACTATAACAAGCAGCAGCCTCAGTCTCAATGGCTGCCTTAAGCCTCATCCCCAGACTGGTTGCACTGTAACAGTATGAAAGCATCTCTGGCTAATGCTGCCTTTCAATGAGCAAAGCATGAATGGTATTGTTCCAGTGGCTCATGACTTAGAAGCATTCAGTCATCGTCCCAAACTGAGGACCTAGAGGCATTCAGTCCTCAGTGCACATCAAGCATGAACCTATAGACATTCAGTCCATGTAATAACCACTATGTGCAATGTAGGGTTTGGCCCTCACTAACACACCATCTCAGAAATACTATGGATTCAGCAAGTTGAACGATGCACCTTACTCTGATTTTATTTGGCAACATAAATTCTGGATTATCTTAGCCAACAGAATTAATACTAATGGTGTTATGTAGGATAGCATATAATTAAGAGGTCTAGCTCAAATCATGGAGAGGAAAGAAAAATTTTGACAATGAGCATGTGAAGTTATAAATGCACATGATGGCTATGTTGGTTGGAGGATGTGTGTGAAATTATAATGGTGAAGAACACAGAAGATGAGAGTATAATAAAGAGTACAGAGTAATATTAGATGTAATCTAATAGACAATGTGAGCTGTATGTGATATAAGATGTATGATAGTGGGAAACAATTTGAGATGTATGTGATAGCAGAAAAAAAAAATTATATAAATGATGTATGAAAAAATAGTGAAATGCTGGATTTTTGGACATATAAAAATATTAGAAAGTAAAAATGTTAGGTATAGGTCTATGAATATTCTTAAAATTAACAAACATACAAACACGTAGTATAAAGTGAAAAATAAATAATAGAACAACATGTTCCAATGTATTCCAACATATTTGGTAATGTGTAATAAATTGGACATACATGTCAAACTAGTCAGAACTTGTTTTCAAGAGAGGTTCTCTCTCACAACAGTTGAAATCATATCATAGTAGCTGTGGTACAAAAAAAAAAATTTATGTCTTTGATATCATTTAAACTTCTCTTTTGCACTGCATTTATTGAATTATGTTGTTAGAATACATTTTATATATGTAATTCTGATATTATACACTTATTTTATAACTGTATAATGATATACAGTTATAATGATATACAGCTTAACAATTTTATTTATATATCTAAATTAAATCTCTCTCTCTGCTGATGTGCTTATGTTAGTGGGAAGGCACTAAAGCCAGTCCACCCTTGCTGCAGTACTTTGTATTAAACTCTCAGGGATGTGATGCATTGATACTTGCACACAGCTCACCAAAAAAATAAATGTTGAGATTTACTTGCCTGATAAACCACCACATAAGAGCCAGAGCTTATGTACATATTCCAACCTTTACATCCATATTTATGTATTTATATATACATATATTTATACTATATAATTCACACAATATTAGTAATTTATGTTACATTACAATGACTAAGTTGATTTTATTGGCAAAATTAATTAATTCTGTGTAATACTTTTGGATAAGTCTCTGTTTTGACACTGGTCACTTGTCTCCAGAAGTGATGAAGTGTTGTATTAGGGGCATCCGGATGGAGTCCAGTAGCTGACAATCGTAAAGTATGTGATCAACAGTCTGTTGAAGGTGTGGAAAACAAATGCATATTGGTGATTCAAAGATATGGAATTTGTGTAGGTAGTGTCTTAGTTTTTCCATGTCCCATTAGTAGCGTGGTTAAACCTGGAGAGTTGGCTTCTTTTTTTTCAGCCAGAGTCTGCTTCTGATACTTGGCCAGAATTCTTTTGTTGTTGGTCTGTTTTTTGATGTTTTCCATTCTTCTTCCCACAAGGTTAGGCTTCTTTCTTCTGCAAGTGTTTTTATAGCAGATTTTGAGTTGGTAACTTGTTTCTAGCCACTTCTTTAGCCAGTTGATCCATTCTCTCGTTTCCTGTTATCCCAGTATGCCCATTCACCCAACAGAACTTTCCCAAACCTCTAGAGTGAGATTCCAAATCAGATTTCTTGTCTGTTCTGTTAATGCTATATGATTGTTCCGGTTTTTTATGCCATCTGTAGGGCTTCTGCTGTCACTTGATGAGAAGTGTTGAGTTTTAATTCCTATAGATCAGTGTTTCTTGAAGTGTGGTATGCGTACCCCTGGGGGTATGTGAAAGATCGTTATGGGATATGTGACAATTTTTGGCTATGCATAATTAAAGTGGCATTATATTTTTCAACAAACAGTGCAATTAGAGACAACCAGGATAAAACGGCACTAACCAATGAATCACATCCCCTCTCCAATAGAAACTGCCAAGCAAAACCATATCTTGCCGGTGGAACATATGATTTTGCTTGACCCCCCCCCCGTCGTTAACGTGTTAAAACTAAGAAATATACAGTGAATGTGTTTCAAATATTATGGAATTCGGTTGAAGGGAATTAGCATTTCAGCTCAACTGTTGAAATGCTAATTTGTCTTTGGTTCGCACGATCTTTTGTTAATACCGCAGCACCAATCCTATACAGTTCTTTGCTGCTCTACGTATCTCAAGTCTTCTAAATTACTGGTAATTTTTGCTTGAAATAATTGGAAAGAAGATGACGCTATTTGGGTAGATGACTTTGACGATGCACACAAAGAAACTGTTCTTGATGCCAAAAGTAGTGTTAGCGAGTAGGAGCTTCTTGATAAGTCGCACCATTTTCAGTTTTTTTCTGAAAACTTTAATTTCCAAAAATTCATGCACGTATCTCGCCACACAATTTTTTAGCTTTAATTTTGGGAAAAAAGTTATATTCGAGTAAATACAGTATTTTTTTTTAGCTTTCATATTCTTATGTATGGATCATTTGTTAAAGATTGGATTTATGCAACCCCCAAAAGAGAGCAGTATAGCAAATACAAGTAGCTGTAAGCAACAAGAAAATGTTGATTTTTGCATCTGGATCAAATGAAATTGATAAGTGTGTCGTCTGACATCTCTAGAGAACCAAAATTTAAAAAGAAATCATATTTTTTGTTTACATGAACATATAAATTCAAATAAAATAAATATTTAATTTTAATTAATATTTTAAATTAATTTATTAATTTTAATTAATTTATTTTTTTATAAATTAATTATGGGATACTTGGTAATAATGAAAACTTAACAAGGGTACGTGGTGAAATTGCTAAGACTATAGGCATTTCAAAAGAACACGTAGCATATATTTTGCATGAAGAATTACAAATGAAAAAGCTTTGCGCAAGATGGGTACTGGGCTTGCTCACAGCAGATCAAAAACGCACTCCCATGAAAATCTCTGAACAATGCTTGGAGCGTTTTAACAAGAATAAAACTGATTTTGTGCATCGATTTATTACTATGGATGAGACTTGGATTCACCATTACACACCAGAATCCAAACAGCAGTCAAAACAGTGGACAGAAGCCGGTTGTTCAGCACCAAAGAAGACAAAGTCGTTCCATCAGCAGGAAAGGTCATGGCATCGGTGTTTTGGGATGCTAATGGCATTTTGTCTATTAATTATCTTGAAAAGGGTAAAACAATAACTGGGGAATATTATTCCGATGTTTTAAACAGACTAAACGAAAAAATTTGTGAGAAAAGACCCGGTTTGCAGAAGAAAAAAATCATCTTTCATCAGGACAATGCACCTGCGCACAAAAGTGTTTTGGCAATGGGAACATTAAGGGATCTGCACTATGAATTGTTGGAACATCCACCCTCTTCCCCAGATTTAGCTCCCTCTGACTTCTATCTCTTCCCAAAACTAAAACTCTTCCTTACTTGTCAGCATTTTTCTTCGAATCAAGAGGTGATTGCATCTATAGAGGGGTATTTTGCAGATCTTCCTGAGAACCACTACAGGAATGGGATAATGGTGCTGGAGCATCGCTGGAATAAATGTATTAGTCTTAACAGAGATTATGTTGAAAGATAAAAATAATTTTGAAATTATATAAATTCTTTTTTTATTGTTAGGCCGAGAACTTTCCAGACCACTCTCGTATATATGTAAATCATCACTTTAAGAGCTTTCCTTCTCCTTAATATATGTTCTCTTTGTTCGGTGAGGCCACCTACTGTAGTGAAGCAAATGTTTGTAGCAATTTTGATTAATGTTGTAATTTCCATTATATCTTCCAAAAGCGACTTCATATATAAGAGAGAATTCTTGTATTTTCTGGCAGATCGGTTTTAGACCAGCAATAACGCAAGCTGCCTCGAAAGAAATTGTCCTGTATCCTTTAATTATACATATGCCTGTAAGAGCTGAACTCAGTTTAGCTTTTGTCAATTTTTCTTTGATTTTAGTGCAGGTGCAGCATAAGATATCAATGGTAGTATAGCTCCTGTATGTATTGTTTTCAGCACTTGTTAGCTTAATCCCCCCTTAATCCTTGCTGACTTAGTTAAGAAGGTTTACTATTTGTAAGCTTTTTTCAGCAACATATAAGATGTGCTTCTTTAAGGTAAATTTTTCATCTATCATTACTCCTAGATATTTTATCCCACTGGCTACCTCGAGAACTTCCCCATTTAGGAAGCCCATTACAAATTGTTTTGCTGTTTTGCATGAGATGTGGAGCACTTTAGACACGGTGCTATTGAAGGTAATAACTTTCTTCTCGCATATCCACTCTACAATTTTAAAGAGTTCTTTGTTGGACATTACTTCTAACCGTAAGCCATCACGTCCCCGAATCAATATCATAGCATCATCGGCAAAAGCTATCACTTTGGTTTCAGTAGTGAAAGGAAGTCTTAACAGCAAGTCATACTGGATGTCCCAGAAACCTGGTCCACAAATCAGGAACCTTGCAGACAGCCTCGTTTTTGACTTCTCTCAACAGCTGTGGTTTTTAATGTCATAGTTGCCCTTCTGTCTTTTGTAAAATAATGGAAGTTTATATCGGCTTGTGCTGATACCCAGATGGCTAGGTTCTTGTCTAAGCTGAGCTGTTGTTTGCTGATTCCAATAAAGTGATGCTCTGAGATTAAGCCTGGAAATTCTCTTTTTACTGCTTTTACAAACATCTCTAAATTGGTTTTTATTGTTGAAGCACTTGATGTTAATGTGATGGTTTATGTTGTGTATTCCATTTAAATTTTTGTTACTGATAATGAAAATTAATATGCAATTATCTGAACAGCTTTCCTCTTCCTCGCATCCCCATTCAGAAACCCGGGGTAAAATAACATGAGTAGTGTTTTTGGACATTCTAAATCTCTTAATTGATTGATTATGGCTGGCCATCACACAACATCGAGGGTTCTTTGTACATTGATTGAGAGTACATCTTTTGTTTGCTGTAGACTTTCTTCTGTGAAATCTTTAACCTCCATAATTGCATCTACTGTGCTTGATTGAGGTCTAAATGCACACTGATTGCTGCTTAATAGGTTTCTTGAGTTGACAATGTGCATTGTTCTGTTTATCATAAGTTTTTCTAGTACCTTATCAGCAATATTTATGAGACTGATTGGCCTGTATTTGTTAATTTAATCATATGTTTCTTTCCCTGGTTTGATTATGGGTATAATTTTAGAGTGTTTCCATACTAAAGAAAATCGCCCTCTTTTTAGGCATTTGTTGTAAACTGTTGTTATGAATTCAGGTAATTCGACAAACACTCTTAAGAGTATATTGCTGGTTATTTCATCCTCTCCAGGAGTTTTCCTTGGATCTGTTGATCTTAATACTGACTCAATTTCATTAGTTGTAAATAAGTCGTCATTAGGAGTGTCTATGTCTGTTTTCATTCTTTATAAGTTTTGTGGATTTCTTCATCTATTAATTCCTTGTCATCAGGAATAAACTTGTATATCATAATAGTTGCAGTTTCTGCTAAGTTTTTTTTAGCATAGGAGCCATCTGTTTTCTTATTAGTTGATAATATAGGTGTTGCCTTAATCTTGCTGCTAATTTATATATACAGTTCCAAGGATTTGATACAGTTGAAATAGTACAGAATTTTTTCCATGATTCTGTTTTCACATTTGTAATTTTGAACTGATTGCTGTATTTGGCTTTATAGTAGTTCTGTCTTCTGCTCTGTCTTAAATCTTGATTATTGTTCTTTGATGTAGTCATCTGAGTGCGTTAACACATTTTCTTAGGACTGTTAGTTTATTGTTCCACCAAGGTACTGATTTTCTTCCATCGATGTTTATCTTCTTGATTGTTCTGAGTGTTTGGTCGCTGGATTTTTTCAGACCTGATGAAAGTGCAAAGGCAAGGAAGTCTTATATCAGCTTGTGCTGATGCCCAGATGGCTAGGTTCTTGTCTAAGCTGAGCTGTTGTTTGCTGATCCCATTAAAGCAGTGGTTCTTAACCTGGGGTGTGTGCACCCCTGGGGGTGCGAGAGAAGTTTCTAAATTTTGACCCAGATTCGATGGATGACAGCTATTTAATAAAAGATGATCTTATTGAAATGCACGTATTCAAATGGAATTTGAAAAACTGGACTTAGAACAATTCTGGTGTACACAGTTAGAACCTTATCCACAGCTGGCAAAAGCAGCATTGCAGATGCTTTTACCATTTTTACCACTTCTACCTATGTGAAATGGGATTTTCATCACTTTTGCACATAAAAACAAAAGCCAGAAATCGCTTAAATGCAAGTGATGACTTACACATGGTTCTTTAAAAAAAGGAGCCTCACTTCAAAAGTATTATTATGAATAAACAACAACAACATAGCCATTAAAATTTGAGATATTGTTTTGTATGTATATGTAAATGTATGTGTTTATTTTTCAATAAATAAATTATCTAGCAACAGATGTAATTTCCTAAATAAAGAAATAGAAACACATTTTTCAAGGGGATGCAAGAACTTATTTTTAGATTCAAGGGGGTGCCAATCACTAAAAAGGTTAAGACCTACTGCATTAAAGTGATGCTCTGAGATTAAGCCTGGAAATTCTCTTTTTACTGCTTTTACAAATACCTCTAGATTGGTTTTATTGTTGAAGTGCTTGATGTTAATGTGATGGTTTATGTTGCGTATTCCATTTAAATTTTTGTTACTGATAATGAAACTTAATATGCAATGATCTGAACAGCTTTCCTCTTCCTTGCATCTCCATTCAGAAACTCAGGGTAAAATAACATTGTTTGCTATTGTCAGAGCAATGAAGCTGCTTCCTCTGGTATTTTCAGATAATGGAGTATTACAGTTGTCATATAGTGTGTATAGGGAATTTGATGCTAAGAACTATTCCAGATTTTTGCCTCTATTGTTTGTGCTTTTGTCAAACCATGAAACCGTGTGTGTGTGTCTGTCTACATTTTCCTTTATTTTTGAAATGTCTAAGCTCTAAAATAAAAACTGAAGTGATGTTCTTTCTTGAACTCCAAGACAAGAAAACTAATAGAAACTCATTTTGAAATAATGTTCATGATGAGTCTTTAGACTCCATGGAGGTCTGGTGGTAATAACAATAAGGTTGATTTGGATTATATGACTACTGTGAATATTATGTCCATAAGGTGAAAATATTTAATGCATTTGTATTTTCTGAATATAAATAAAGAAGTTCCATATGGAATTAGTGTGCAACATAAGTAACTAAAGTTGTTTCCATAATAATTGATTTGTTTGTGCTGCAACAGTATTGCTCTTGAATATTTCATGTGATAATGAGAAATGAGAATGAAGATATTACCCTGAAAATATGAATACTTTAGATAAGCTGATGAATAATTATTTCACTGTATATGCATTCCATGTTAGTTTGGTCTAGTTCACTCTTTGATCTATGAGCATATAAAGCATGGAGCATGCATTTTACATTGCTGCTTTTATAAGCATTTTTTAAAATTTATTTATCGAAATAGTAACATCAATCATGTACTTTAGACATAATATAGAGCCTGTGGTAAATCTTCATTACAATGGTCAAGGTGTAAATAGTGGTTTGATTACAATGGGAGTGACAAATACTATTGAGCGAGAATCACTTCAAGACATGGGATCCATTAATGAAGAACAACAGTCATCCACTCATTTGGAAGATAATGTAATAGATATGCTACAAACAGATGTTTCAACATCATCTTTGGTAAGTTAAGAATATGAAGCATAACAATGTGTTAAAATATTGCATTTATTTAGTTGATGAATTTTGGTTATTGAATAAACACTGTACATTTATTTAATATATAAATTATATTAATTTATAAAGATTAGGATTTTTTTTTTTTTTTTGTCTGTTCAGGGTATAAATTTCTGTTGTTGAACTATAACACCAACCAAATTTAGAATGGCTCCCGTCATTTGACTGTGGAAAGATTGATAATTGTGTTTAGAGTTATAATTTTGATTTCATGGAACAATTTCATGGTTCAATCATTAAATCTGTTCTTATATAATGCTCATCATCAAATCAGAGTTAATTCTTAAATTTCTGGAGAATTCACAATATGAGAATAAATATAAAATCATTGGTGGATAGGAATATAATACTCTATGGTAAGTAGCATAGCTTTGTAAAAGGTAGGTTCCACCTTACTAACGTTTTATAATAGAGTGACACCATAATTAGATAAAGGAAATGACTACACCATGATAATGCTGGACCTTTCAAAGTATTAAAGACAGAATACTGCATGATAAACTGTTGCATAAGTTGGAGCAAATGGGAATGGATATGAGACTGGTGGCATGGATTTGGGAGGGGGGGGTGGAGATTGACATACACTAGAGAGTAGTAAGTGGAGTGGAACCTAGGAGAATGAGAGTAAGTAATGGAGTATCTCAGGGTTCTCTACTAGGGCTACTACTCTTTAATTTGTATATTAATAATATGGTATAGTGAAAGATTTAAAGAGGGATATTCAGTTGTTTGCTGATGATGCAAAACTTAGGAAGGCAACAGTTGATAAAGATGATGTAGATATCCTGCAGGATGATTTAAATAAATTGACATTGTGGGTGAAGGATAATGACTGTTAACGTTATGTTGCAAAATGTAAGGTTATGCACTTCAGGATGAGAAGTTTACATTAATGGTATTGGATTGCTGAAAATTGATGATGTTGGAGACTTGGGGGGTAATGGTGAATAGAGAGTTGAAGTTCAGAAGACATATTGCAGAAGTTGGTAAAAAATGTTCAAAGGATTGCTTGGATGTTGAAAAACACACAAGTAAAGATAAGGAGATTATTGTTCCTTGTTATAAAGCTATGATTCAGCATTTGCCTGCATCTTGACTCCCATGCACTAATTTGGTCACCTAAATTTCTTGGAAATCAGGAGGCGGTGGAGAAGATTGAGAGTAAGGTTGGAATGCTGTTTGTGAGGATTGTTTGAAGGTATGCAAGCTGCAAAGTCTGGTTGACAGGCAGAAAGGAGGTGGTGCAACAAACTTTTGAGATACTCAAGGAGTTCTGTAAGAGACACAAAGAAAATTTTCATTCCTGGAAGTTATGTAAGAGTGAGTGTGGTTAGTAAGGATATGTGGAAGTGATATATTTTCTTGGAGAGTGGTGAGTGAGCGGAATGGATTATCAGAATTAGTTGAGTGCCCTGACAGTGAATAAGTTTAAGGTATGATAGGTATTGTGTGTATAAATGTTATGTGGGTCTCCTACAATTAGTCTTCTGACTCCATAGAGATACCTGCATAATAATTATAAGAATAAATCCCTGTAAACATCTGTTATTCCCCCCAAAGCAGGTAGGCACCATTCTTTTTATCCCTAACTTTTCAAATCTTAAACAGCAGTATTCAGCCTCCAACTCCAAGAGTGAGCTTATTTTTGCAGCATGTTAGATAAGTGGTGATATTTCATAATCCTAGCTGGTGTTTGTATGTACTCTTGAACAGTTGACATGTGTTGATAACATCACTAGGAATTTGCAAAGCACTACAAATTTACAGAACCATTATTGTTAGTATAAGATAACTAACAATTTAATAAATTTAGTTTAATCCTTTATCCAAGTGTAAGCAAACAAAGTTTGTGCCTGAAGTATCTTCAAAACTGAGGCAACTCTTGGTAAAGGTGGACCAAGCTCTCATCACTCCTTGTCTCAGTATCTCCCATAATGCAAAGCACTCCTTGCAGACATGTATAATGCTATGCATTAAGGGAAGGGCCACTACCCAGACCTGTTTCAACCTTTATTGAGATCTTGTCAGTGGGAGCCAGACCCAGAAGTAGTGATACCAAGGCAGCAATGGAGTAGTCATATTTACCTATATGAGTTGCCAAAAGGTGTACTACCTTATTATTAAATTACTTTGGATTTAGAGAAAGATGTTGGAAGTTTTTTTCCCCACTTGGTTAGATTATAATAAATTTAGTTTAATCCTTTATACAAATGTAAAAAAAAAAAAGCTCTCAATCACTCCTTGTCTCAGTATCTCCCATAATGCAAAGCACATCTCCTTGCGGACATGTATAATGCTATGCATTAAGGGAAGGGCCACTACTCAGACCGGTTTCGACCTTTATTGAGGTCTCATCAGTGGGAGCCAGACCCAGAAGTGATGATACTAAGGCAGAAGCAATGGAGAAGTCATATTTACCTATACAAATTGCCGGTGCAACATCTTTCTCTAAATCTGTGGAGTAATTTAGTAATAAGGTGGTGCACCGGCAATTTGTATAGGTAAATATGACTTCTCCATTGCTTCTGCCTTAGTATCATCACTTCTGGGTCTGGCTCCCACTGATGAGACCTCAATAAAGGTCGAAACCGGTCTGAGTAGTGGCCCTTCCCTTAATGCATAGCATTATACATGTCCACAAGGAGATGTGCTTTGCATTATGGGAGATACTGAGACAAGGAGTGATTGAGAGCTTGGTCCACCTTTACCACGAGTTGCCTCAGTTTTGAAGATACTTCAGGTGCAAACTTTGTTTGCTTACACTTGGATAAAGGATTAAACTAAATTTATTAATGAATAATAATTTGCTTTAGTACAAGAACAATGCTAAACTTGATTGACTGTTATATTGTAATTTCTTAGCATTAATTAATTTAAGAAAAAGCAAAAAGCTCTAATTTTGAATTGCACCCAAGTCTCCATGAATTCTGGATATAATGTAGAATGTAGATAGTAGTACAGATGATGATGATAGATTGACCAAACAAGAACATAATCACCTTAAAATCTTAAAATCTTCAGAACAAAAGTGGCTTGGAAAAGTTCCATGTTTATTCTTTAGAGTAGGGTATCTAGACTCTGCAAAAAAAATAAATATAAAATACAAGAAAATATAAAATGAATAAAAATAGGAAAAAAAAAAAAAAAATCCTAACCCATACATGTGCTAATGCACATGTGTTTAGTGAAAAACCTTTCATAGGTGGGAATTACATAAAATAAATAATTCTGTAACCACTGTGAAAATATAAGTACAGTAAAATCTCAATATAACGGACTAATTTGGGCAAGGGGATGTCCGTTATATAATAAAGTAGATCTTCCAAATGCGTATGTTAAAAAATTGACAAATTAGCTAATTTACATGTTTTTACTTATGTAGAAACTTTTATGTAATTAAAATTAAGTACTGTATCTATGTAAAGTTTAATTTCACAGAAAGGCTTTCTACATATGTAAAGTTTAATTTCACAGATTTTAAATTAACTCTTTTCCATTTGTCCATATTTTAAGGTTAGGGTTACAAAGATGTGTTTAACCATTCATACATATCTAATTTTAAATTTATATTGAATAGGTCTATAAAATGCGTACGTACATAAACCATTCACCGCGAGTAACCAAATGCACTCTACTGGGCATGGCTTAGCGCACGTCGGAACATCAGCAAGCACTTGTTAAAACTGCCCCAGAAAGTCATGGCATGCAACAAAAGAACCAATCACAGCATAATTGGTGTGATTGTGTGCTAATCATTCGCTGAACATGTTTTATGAGTGGTGACCCTTTTATGTTGGCTAAATTACTACAGTGTTTTTCCAACATATGATGGCCATTTTGCCAAAATTTGTTAAAAATAGCAGGAAATTAATAACAAAAAAACCCCTGTTAATTTAATTATAATCAAATCTTGGTTAAAAGCATTTTAAAATTAGCAGGGTGTTAATTTTCACATGTGACATACGTACCGGAAATTTTGTCCATTAAATCGGGGTCCATAAAATCGATGGTTTACTGTATTACTAAAAGGTACCCAAACCCCTTTATAAGTTAATTGTAACCACCGTAATCAGAATTCATTTAAAAAAAAAACTTGCTACATGTAAAATTATTTTACTTCCTGGCCTTGCAGACTTTCTTTTTAAAAAATTATTGCTATATAATAAATATAAATAAAAGCTAAGCTTTGGTGTTTAATTATCAAATTTAATGTGAGAATTAAACATCACTGTCTCTAACTCTCAACATGTTTGGCCTGCAGACAATTAAAAACATTTCTCACCGTCTTCAATTCTCCCTATATATGATCCTTCAAAATTACACAAAAAAATTACTCATTAAGTTTG
Organism: Typopeltis vanoorti; assembly: GCF_054136105.1. Lineage (NCBI taxonomy): Eukaryota > Metazoa > Arthropoda > Arachnida > Uropygi > Thelyphonidae > Typopeltis > Typopeltis vanoorti. Next base: position 29,653,003 of record NC_143570.1, read on the forward strand.
GTTGTATGACTTATGTGTTGGCTATTAATAACTATATTTTTGTAATCAAATTACAACATAAACTAATGTTAATTACAAAAAAAATAATAATAATAATATTTCCAACATTTCTGCAAAGTCGAATTGTCATTGTCAGTAAACACAGTACAGTATGATATGTGCACCCAAACTCTACACTGCCAATGAGAGCAAAGTTTGACAACCAAAACCTAGGTGACGATTTTTGCACATCGGTCATTATGTAGGCTGCAAAAAATAAGTAAGTTTTATATTTAATGTGTGGTGATATTATCTGATTTGTAGATTGAGTGTTACTTTGGATGTGGAACGTGATGTTTGGTTAAATTTCTAAGGTGATATTACTTTAAATTCATTGTTTGTTAGCCCTCTGACACAATATGGATGAAAGTTAGATTGTTGCATAGGTTGGGCCAAAAAACCAGTAAAGTGTATAGTGTGGATGTTTCAGAAGTGGTACGATGCCAACAGTATAGTATGTATGCATTGGATATCATGGATGTTTATGTGGGGAGGCTAAATAAGAGACAGGAGTGAGTGTAAATATGTAGGAAGTGCGATATTCTGATTGACCACAAGGCTTGTTTAAATATGAGTAATGACCATGGCATCATAACTGAAACAGTGGTAATAATGAGTTCAATCACCCAAAAATTGTTGAAATAAGTGACACATGGTTGGATGAGGATGACATACTCACAGGAATAGAGATGGAAGAGTATGATGTTTTTCATGAAGACAGAAAGGGTAAAATAGGAGGTAGAGTGCTGCTATTGATGATAGAAAAAGAGTCATGTCCATACAAGTTAGAGATGCAAGGGGGAATAGTAGCTGTGGTTTTAAGACAATACGATGTGAGACAGAGATTAATAGAATGAAATATTTAGATTTAGACCATTTTTTTTTATCTTGATTATCTTAATACATATGCTGATTACCTTGATGGACCTGTGTTTCATTCAGGATTTTTCCATGAGTGCAGGTCACAAAGATGCCTCCAACTATCTTGATTTTGAGCCTCTCTCTTCCATGTTATACCCATAGATCTCACTAATGGTACTTCCCATCTTGTAAGTGGTCTTCCTGGTTTTCTGTTTATTCTTGGTTGCCAATTGAGTATTCTATATGTCCATCTGTTATCCCGAGTTTGGCTATGTGGCCTGCCCATCTCATCTTGTTTTCATATATTGCAGTAACCACATCTTTTATGCCTGATCTCTCTCTCTCTCTTAGTTCCATATTTCTAACATGTTCTATTTTGCTTATGTTACAAATCCTGTGTTCTATTGCATGCTGAGTTATCCTATGAGTCTCTTCTTTTCTTGTTGTGTTCCATGTTTCTGATCTGTATGTGAGTGATGGAAGAATCTCACTATTAAATAGTTTTGCTTTTGCAGAGATTTCAAGATTTGGATCAGTAAGTGTGTTTTTAGTCTGTTGAATGATAGCCATGCAATAAATATAAATATTTAAGCAGCTTTCTTTCTTTTTACTAGTTCTTCAGATAAATTGTTATTCATTTTTATTGTTTGTCCTAAGTAATTATAATATAATGTAATCAGTACTAGATCATCGGCAAACATAAGGATTTGTAGTTTTTCACAATCTATGCTTAATCCTCTGTTTAGGCCTATTTTTTTCAGAATATATTCTAAAGTGCTAGTGAATAGATTTGGGCAGACCCCTCTCTTTATATCTATATTTATAGGTTGATCGAATAGCGTTATTTGTGTGGTCTGATTTTTGTTAATTTCTTTTATCATGTAGATGTAAGTAGGATCCACATTTATTTCCAGTAAAGCACTGATGACTGCATTGTGTTCTATGGTAACAAATGCCTTTTTGAAATCAATAAAGAGTAAACATAGAGGGATTCGGTATTCTCTGCATTTTTCTGTTAGTTGTGAAATGACCTGGATATGATCTGTTGTGGAGAAACCTCTTCTGAATCCTACCTGTTTTCTACTGTAGTTGTCTTCAAGACTGTTTTGCATTCTGTTTAGTATGCTCTGTTCATGATTTTATATATATGAGAGACTAGACAGATTGGATGATAATGTTTTATGTCTTCCTTGTTCCCTTTTTTTTTTGAATAGAAGTATGGTTTTTCAGGTCTTCCATCCCTCTGGAATCTTTCCTTCTTTGAAGTACCACGTGAATCTGGTAGCCATCATGCCTGTCAAGGATTTAGGCCTAGAGTAGCCTTCTGGCCTTAGAAGCCATCGTTGAATCTTTTAAGAGGACGTCCTGGTTTTCTTTTTCCTAATGGTTTGTAATTTAAAGATTGTTTTGGTAATCTTTCTGTTTTCATTCTTTCAATGTGTTCTATCCATTTATGTTTATATTTTTTAATTTTTTCAGTTACTGATTCCTGGCTTAATTCTTTCATAATTTCTTCATTTCTTTTGTGATCAAATAGAGTATACTTTGCAGTTTTTCTCATAAATTTCATTTCAGCTATTATTAATCTTTGTCTTTTTGTTTTATTGTCCAGATTTCACTTCCATACAATAGGACTGGTAGGGCTAATGTATTGTATACTTTTAGTCTGATTTGTTTTTGTACTAGGTTTAATTTAAATATAGAGTTAATTACACCTGTTATTTTTAAATATTTTGCTATTTTTAGGTTTATATCTTTTTTGTTTTCATATGTAATCATACATCCTAGGTAGTTAAATGAATTCACCTGTTCTAAAATCTTGTTATTTATTACTATATAATTTGATATTATCATTCCATAATCTTTGGCTGTCTCATTTAAATTTAAAATATCTTTCTGTAAGTTATCTTCAGAATTTGTAATTATTATTTGGTCATCGGCAAAAAGGAGAGTGTTTAAGTTCACAGTAGGAGAAAGTTGAATACCTTGATGGAAATTTTTATTCCATTTGACTATTATTTCATTTAGATAAATATTAAAAAGAGTTGCTGAAAGGGGACAGCCCTGTCAGACTCCCTGGTATATTTGCTATTATGCTAGGATGATAGGAAAAAGACCCTGAGGAAGACCTAGATTGAATGGTGTAGTTAGTAGTGCTTTAGAAGAACAAAATCGACATATTTAAGATACAGTACTGAAGTTTTGACAGATAACAGACTGATTTTGTGGAAAATTGTTGATAAGAAATTAGTAATCATGGAAAATCTGCATGTAGTATTATACTATCATAGTATCTTTGTATTCTCATTCAGGAGACAAATCAGGAATTTGATTATGGTGACTTGGATGGTGAAAAAGACATTGATGAGTTGAAATAAGTAAGTTATCATTTCTCTTCATAAGGAATTTTATCTGAGCACAGCAGCTCAGATGTGGTTACCTTTGTTTCAGTGAGAATGGGGACGTGGTAGAGAAGGTTTAGATGCTTGGTGACAAAGATGATGAGACAGGTGTGAGGAAATGCTTTCCATTAGAAGAGATTGAAAATTTGCAGGTTTCAAAATTTGATTCTTATGAAGAAAAATAGAGAATATGACAGGGATTTGCACATTGTTTTATAGGATCATTGAAAGAAAAAGTTTTGCTACATAAAAGGAAATAAGAAAAAACAAGAGATCATTAGTAAATGTGTGGTTAGGCAAGAATGTGAAAGACTACAATTTTTTCTTTAAGGTTTTATAAATAAGTGGAATGGTTTATGAGTGCATTGTTAGTGAATGAGTTTAATTAGAACTATGTGATAGTCATTGTGTGTATAATGGTTAATGTGGTGATCTGCAATAAATCTTTCAATTCCTTGGAGGTATCTGCATAAAAAGAATTATAATTTTTATTATTTTTTATAATATTCTTTTAATATACACACTTTTAATACTTTATTTGTTAAGGGTAGAATCATAACTACAGTAACAAGTTTGTTAAAAGAATACATTCAGCTCATTTGCAAAAAATAAATACATAATTAAATTCTCAACTTAAATTTTCAAGATGATGAAAAGTGCAGTTCCTCATTATGGAATGCCAATAGATATAATTTTTATTGATGAATAAAGAAAGAAAGAAAAAAAAATGGAGTGAGAATATCCTTCAGACATTTTTCTCTAGATTTTGTAGGAAGGTGGCAGCAATATCCCAGGTAATGAACGGCATTCCACACAGTTCCATTCTCTGGCACTAATTTTCAGCTTATTTGTTGATATTTCATGTGTGCTTTCACAACATCATAATTTATGCTGATGCTATGTCCATCAAGGTAAATTTAAAATGGTCTGTAGATAGTGTAAGATTTTGTCTCATTCATTATGTAGGGGGTGATAGTTAGTAGAGACCTGAAGCTGAAATGTTACACTGCAAAAATTGCAATGAATACACATCATTACTGTGATATGATATGGGATACTTTGACAAACTGAGATAAGGAAGTACTTAAATCACTGCACAGGACACTAATTAAATCACTCTGTAATTTGGTTTTCTGATTTCCACAATGATGAGGATTCTCTGGACTAGAAGTTGAAAGATGAATAATTAAGACAGCACAGCAATCTGGAAGATTTTGGTGAGAAGAGGTTGCAGCAATATAAGCTGCACAGTTTGTTAGATAAGTATAGGAGAAACTATACGAAAATGATATTTACATTAGTGGAGAATTTTAGTAATCTATAAGGATTGTTTAAAAGGAGCTAATTATCTGTTGTCTCTAGATATGTAAATAAGAAAATAGGAAAATAAGGAACTAATCATCTATGGAAATTATCTAAGGTGTTAGCAGGGGAATGAAGAGATTTTTTTTTCCATGAAGAAAAATGGATGATTAGTGTGTTGCAGGATGTTACAAATAGCAAAGAATGTGAATGTGTTTAAGGCATAGTGTGGCAGATGTATTAGTGATGGAGTGTGTGAGTGATAATAATAATTTTTGCAACCATGTATAGAATTTACCAGAATTAAAAATTTTTCTATTTATAAAATTGTAAAAATGATTATCTCATTAATGATTTCTTTATATATATATACAGGGTGTTCGGGATTAATTTGACATATTTATAATTAATTATATTTTTCTAAGTTACATGTATTAACACACACTTCTCTTCATTTAAAAGTTTGGACCCTTCTTCATTCATATACAAGATGTCAGAAAGGATGGATAGCTGGAACCCACCTGAATCATGGAAGAGAATAACTTGTATCATGATGATTCGTGCCCGCCATCAAAATAAGGATATTACGACTGCTGCCCAATGCTCCCTGAATACAGTAAAAACAATCAGGCATGAACTAGAGACTTGCAATGGTGACTACGAGGATGTAGCAAGAAGAAAGATCCCTAGCAGACGATCTGATTGTGTTCGTACAGCAGAATTCCTCGCAAATCTGCAGGAACAGGTGTTGAAGAACCCTGGCATTGGAATTCGGGCTTTGTTCGTGGAGTTGCTAACTGTAGTCAAGCCCTGGATAACAAGGGTAGCCAATGGTAGGCCGTATGTATGGCAGCAGGATTCGGCCCCTTGCCACACCTCTGGGAAAAGTCAAAAATGGTTGTCTGAAAATTTCTACGACTTCACCAGTCCAAATGTTTGGCCTCCAAACTCCCCAGACCTTAACCCCATGGATTATTTTGTATGGGGCGCAGTTGAAAAAGACACCAATCGCACTTCCAGTAATACAAAAGCCCAGTTAATGGATAAAATTAAAACAGTTTTTGCGGCCCTTCCCAGGGAGACTGTAGCATCAGCTTGTTCGAGGTTCCGAAGCAGAATTGAAGCTGTGATCGATGCTAATGGTGGTTATTTTGAGTAAATCTTGTTGATAGTATTGTAATTAACTCTGCCTGTAATGTTTTTTTGTCAATTCATTAAATTTAATAGATACAAAGAAGATTTTCTTTTTCCTTACGAAACTGTCAAATTTATCCCGAACACCCTGTATATATATATATATATATATATATATATATATATATATATATATATATATATATATATATATAGCTACATGAAAGTAGGCCAAAATTGAAGATGGAACACAATAAGTTCATTAGGACACCTCACTATGGCTAATGACAGTTTAACACTGTTAAAAGATATAGGAAATTTATTGCAGTTTACTGATGATTTTCACAATAAACATTAATAATTTTTCTTTAGGTTACTTCACATGAGATGGTTTGTGGCTGTATGGAAGATTGTGTATGTGAAAAAGAAAATTCTCCAGTTTCATCATCGAAAGATAAATCACCTGTTTCACTGAATGAACACTCAAAAATTTTGGAAAGAACTAGAAGTGATGAAAATCTTTTTACAAATAGTCCAGAGGATCACACTTGTGAAAGTGAATCAAAAATAAGAGATACAGATGACTTAACTGTGATGGATATTGATACTTCAGATGCAGAAGAAACTGCTAATGATCAATCTCCATTGAGGACATTTGATCAGTCAGTGCTTTCTACGAAGAGGTAAATCATGCTTGATGTATTTTTTTTAATGTGCTCTTTTCACATATTTTATTTGCTTAATTGCATATCTAGAGATAAAAGATAAATTTTGAAGTCTGTATAATCCCTGTACTTTGGCTCCATCCTTTGAGGAAAATGCTCTTGTTTCTCAGATTCTTTCTAAAAACTGCTGTATTTCATGCAATAATTTTAATGGTGTAAGTTTCAAAGAAGCAGAGTGTACTGATTCATGATGTGGCTTTTAGTAATGAGGATTGTTACATGTTTAAAAGTTACCATTACAAAGTTAGTTAGTTAACCTATTCATTATTAGAATTTTCCTCTTTGGTGGAAGCTGTTTGCCATTCGTTAATCAGAAGTAATTACCTTACTAGAAGTAATCAGGAAAATAAGGATTTAAAATATACAAAAATAGAGTTTTGTAATATTTCAGTTTTGTAGGTCTCCAATATCTCCTTAAACTCATTTACTGACAGTACATTAAGAACATGTCCTTTTTTGTGAGTAGAACAACCTTTATTCTTGCTATTTTCTCAATTTTCAGTCATGACTTAATTTTTTTTCCTTATTTTCTCATCTTCTGCCATCTGTTGAAAATGTTATCTTACATTTCTACTACAAAATCTACTTGGTATAATCTATATGTTTCTGTTGTCTGTTTACTAAACTGTGTAACCCACACACTTAATCTGTCCTCATAGTAAGCGTTCTACAAACCTGATACCATCTTCTCTACCTCTGAATCCTCTCCAGTAGCTTGAACAGAATGGGCATTAATTCTGGGGCACAACTTTTTAGTGTAGTTGGATGGATATGATGCCATCTAGATTAGGAGATTTATTAATATCTAGATCATTGAGAATTTTACTGTCTAGTGAAAAATCTAAGATGCATAATGAGTTTTTCCTAGAATAGTAGGAGATTTTCTATAGTTTTTAAACCAGAGTTCGTAAAGGAAGACTGATGCAAGCCTTTTCTTTAGGTAATGTTATGGTGCTGTGTGTGTATGAGAGATAGAGATGGAAGAACAGAAATTGCATCAATGGAGATCGGAAGGCATGATCACCATTTGAGCAGGGAACAAGTTTATTTACATTTTGTCCTTCAAAGCCTCATTTGGATTTGTTGATGACTTTTATTTATAAATCTTATTTATAATTATTGTGTAAGCCAAAAATGTGAAGCTGTGATTTTTAATTGAGCCATTTATATCAGTGGAAGTGGCATTTGCATCCTCTGCACTTGGCCGCACAAAGATAAGACTTAGAGTTCAAGTCTAGTCAAACTTTTTCTAAGTCTTTCTTCGACCGATTCTCAAGTTAGTCGATCTCTGCTATGGGCAAGCGGGTTTTCCCCCACAGGAAACACAGGTTTTTCATCCTGTAAACTCGAGAAAATCAACCGTAGAGTCCACATTATTTCAGACAGTAACATATCCTGTTAGGGTTAGGTATGAAGAGATGCTTTTTGCTTGTCTCTTCATCGGTGCGCATATAATTTGTGATAGATTATGGGCCAACTATCTGTGATTGGCTACTGGTGGAGATTGAACTGCCTACTCAGTCTCCAAAAGCTAGATAGAGTTTAAAGGCCTCACCTGCTCCCTATAAGGGAATAAAGGTGTTAGCTTATTATTTTTATTTTATTTTAAAATGTGTTGGATTTTTATCTTGGGCTGCTTTGCTACATTTGTGAGGAATGAAGGCTTTCCTTGCTTCATCAAGGATTATGAGTTATTCAATAGAAGTAGGTGTTTAGATTTTGACAGTGGAAAAAATAATCAGACTATGGAGAAAAAAATGCATCAAAATATCAGTTAGCTCACTTAGTATTTTTGTAATGCCAGTGAATGTGACATTAAGAATTGGCTGGGTGACAGATTAGCTGTAGAAAGAGAATGTCAACAAGGTTATGTTTGCTCAGTGGAGACAGTTAACATTGGCCGTATATTTGGAGGAGCATCCAGTTCAGAACGAGGGCCATGGTGTTGGGAAAATGATGACAGTTATCCAGTATTCTGGTTAGTATATGAACAGATTGTGTTAGATCATTACTGACAGCAGTTAATTCTCCTTCCTTTCCAGGTTGATCTATGAAATTTGAGTTAGAAAGCCAGTTAGAAATCTGATGTTTGTTCATCAGATTTCTAACTATTCATCTGTCCATGCTCTTATGACATTTCATCATTGGAGCAAATGGAGATGGATGTTAAGCGTCTACCACTCTGCTACTTTACTGTTCAACTCCATTTGCTTCACCAGTGGTCATCTCATTCCCTTACATAATACATACCATATGCTACTTTCTGATTCTGTTCATCAACCACACTTATGGCATGCCCATTGAAGCAAATGTGGATTATATCAAGCTGGTTACACTCTACTACCTTATTGTCCATCCATTTGTTGCATCTGTGGCATGCAACAAATGGATGGACAATAAGATGCATAAGCACCAGTGATTCTATAAAATGCTTTTGCAAATCCAACAGTTTCATGATGTAACTGTATTTCTTATCCAACTCAACTTTTACTTTATGATAAACTACCTCCTTCTTCAAGCCATTTTGCTTTTTCCCACACATACAGCATCATATTCTTATCTACCCATTTCTGAATTTGGGCCTTGGAGAACTTCTCCAAGACCTTGATTTATAATGCACTTTTATAATCTACTTCAGGATATAACTGATCTATAATTTGCTACCTCTATCTCAGTCCTCCCGTATGTTGTGGAAACAATTTTGCATCTTTTCCATTTCATCTGAAAATTCCCAGTGCTATGACTTAAGCAACCTGGTTGAAGATTTTAGTCTCTCACAGAGTGTGAATATAATGAATAATTTTCTTTCTTATACAATTTGTATCCCTCTATTATGTCTCTGTCACTCTTCTAGTCTGTGCTTTGTACTGTTGGAGAATGCTCCTCACATTTCTCTATATTCTTTCCACATTTTCTATTTTTGAGTAGCTTGATATTTTATTATTATATAGGCATCTCCAAGTACAAGCCATTAGGAAAAAGAAAACCAGGACTTCCTCTTAAATGATTCAACAATGACTTTTAAGGCCAGAAGAACAGGCCATGCTAGGCCTAAATCCTTGATACACATGATGATGATGATGATGATGATAGGCATCTCCATGGAATCTGAAGATTCATTTGAGGTGACCCACACTAAATTGAGTATTCCTGCTGTAAAAGGATATCTTTCTAGTTGGAGGAAATGACAACTTCCTTGCTAAGTGGCAAATGACCTTCATCACTTCATGCTATCACTACCTACTACCTTGTTCATTAGAGACCTGAACTGATTGTTGCCATTGGTTATTTCATAGAGCAAGAGTTCCTGTCCCCCCCCCCCCCCCCGTCAAATCTTTCAACATGCAGTGTGAGTGGTATCCCCTCCCCCCCCCTCAAAGGCATGCCAAACATATTGCAGAGAGATCACATACCTTCCTCATCTTCAAGGATACAACAGCAAAGTAGTTCTGCAGGCTGGCCACCATATAGTGTATGGAACTAAGCCAGATGGATGCATTTTAGAGGCTTCCTGATCAGCTAGCACATAATCTCGCTGTCTTGTCATACTTAGATCGAGGTTGTGCAATGATATGTGAGGGATACTGCTGAGGCTACATTATGTCATGCAGACAGGATGCTTTCTGTATGAGCTCATATCTAAGAGCCTAACTCCTCTCATTGTATTTGTCCCCTACTCTTTTTCTCTTCAATTTTGTAGTACTGACATAAGAGTAAACATAAAAAATGTAGTGAGACTGCAGTTAAACTGAATAACAAACATCCCTCAAAAAAATCCCCAGAAAAATTTTAAAACTCAAAAAACCTTACAAAAAATGTCTTCCACACACCAACATTAATGGTATCATATAAATACCAATCTAAATTATGTGCATTATCACCTACATACATCCACACCTGATCTATTTTTGATTAAACCCCAGATATCTTCTATAACAAGTACAGCCCATCTTACTGTGTCCAAACTAATACCCTATATGATTCCTTCTGCTGTGCGAATGGTACTTGCGTTTGCTAATCCAGTATTCCTTGCTAGAGGTGCCTAAACTTGCCACTTGGCATTGTTGCCAAGTGGGAAGATCCTCATGACTTTTACTCTGCCTCTCCATTGCCAGACTACTGTTTCCATTTTAAAGATCAAGATATTTGTTTTGATCTTCTTACAGAAATTATCCATGCTGGAATGAAGATTTTCATTCCTCACTCTGAAATTCCCACTCTACATCCAAGCAATAGTTTTCCAAAAAGTGTGCCTGCCTGGGCGGTCTAAGAAAAGAAAACAGCTTATTCCTTCATGGTTACATAGTGATCAGTCATTATACAAATTATGGAAACAACTACTGTGTTAAAGTAAAACTTCAGTTTAATATAAACCAAAATAATCACTTGACATTTCGACCTTCACATTCAAGTCATCATCTGGAGTATACATATATATGTGCAAAGAAACAAGCTACACTATAATGTACATGGCATGCTAAAATTACATTTATTTGGTCAACCATTAAAACTACTGGCCTGACCTCTGATGGGGAAAAAACCTCAAAAAAACCTTACTACATCAATGCTAGAGTCCCATTATTATTATTATCTATTTGGCTACAAAATATAAATTAAGCTAGAGAGAAAAATGCTCTCACATAATTACTCATATAAGTACATGTAAATTAAAACAAAACAGTATAGATGGTGGCCATTAAGAGCTATCCAGTTACACCAATGTTAGGTAAGTACAGGTGCAATAGATGCGATATACTCCAGAGTGAGCCAATGGGGAAAAGGATTCTTAGAGGAGTTGAATATGTTTTTTAATTTTATAGGTGGTTTAAAAGTGGCATTAAGATTATAATTGGAATTATTATAATTAATATAATTAAAATTGGAAAAGTACCTGTTCTTTACATTATACAAAAGAACATAAATTTAAAGAAGCCTATGAAATTTTGATCAACCATCCTAATCTTAACAATAATTATGGCATAAAAATCCCAAGAATGGATGGCACACATTCAGCAGACCCTGACTTTAGGACTGTAAGCAATAATTTCAGCTCATATTGGCTGCCATCCATACTATACTGTTTTGTTCTAATTTATGTCTATTTATATGAGTAATTATGTGATAGCATGTTGCTCTCTAGCTTAATTTATTTTTTGTAACAAAATAGATAATAATAACAGGACTCTAGCATTGATATAGTAAAGTTTTTTTTTTTTTCCCAGCAGCAGTCAGGCCAGTAGTTTTAACGGTTGACCCAAATTAATGTAACTTCAGCATACCATGTAGCTTGTTTCTTTGTATATATTTGTATACTCCAGATAATGAACTTAATGTGAAGGTCGAAACTTTGAATGATTATTTTGGTTTATGTGAAACTGCAGTTTTTGGCTCAAAGCCACTTACAATAAGCTGTTTTCATTACATAAATTATGCAAACAACTACCATGTTAAAGTAAAACTTCAGTTTAATATAAACCAAAATAATCAATCGAAGTTTCGACATTCACATTAACCCCTTAACGCACTCAACCAAGTTAACTCGTGTCCAAGAAACAGAATTTTTTCCATGCACCAGAGTTAATGCGTGTGACCATGAATTTTGGTTTCACATATAAATACAACTGAATATACACGCTAGACAATTTTGTGCCTATTTCCTTTCAGCCAAGAAAATTGCCAATGCATGTATCAACTATTTTGTTTGCGTTTGCACATTTTTTGTCCACGATTATAACTGCCTAAATTTCTTCGAGCCTTTTTTTGATGATCAATTGATTCAACATGTTGTGGATGAAACAAATAAATATGCGAGGAGTCATACCCTTGGTAAAGAAAAGACTTCTTGGTATGACAAAAATCCAAATGAAATCAGAGTATTTTTGGCTGTTGTACTTTTGCAAAGTATAGTTAAAAAAAACAGAATACCTTCATTATTGGACAAAAAATCCATTATTATATACACCATTTTTTCCAGATTGCATGAGCGAGAAACGCTTCGAGGCCATAATACAATTTCTACATATTTTTCAAATAATGATGAATTTGATCCAGCAAATCACCCTTGCCCAAAACTCAACAAAATCTGGCCAATTTATGAAGATGTGAATAGAAAATTTGGCAATTCGATTACGCCAGAGAAATTGATGACTACTGACAAAAGTTTTTTGCTTTATAAAGGTCGTCTGGGATGGGTGCAATACATTCCTCTCAAAAGGGCCAGATTCGGCATAAAAATATGCTTATTATGTGAATCACAAAGTGGGTATGTCTATAATTTTATAATCTATAATGGCAAGAATACCATTCTGGACAGAGATTTTAGCAATCTTCCAATGTCTTCACAAATAGTGATGACTTTGATGAAACCTTTATTGAATAAAGGTTATTGTTTGACTATGGACAATTTCTATAATTCACCTGGATTACCGGATCTATCGATAATAAATAAGACTGATGTTTATGGAACATTACGCGTATCATGAAAAGAAGTACCCAACGAATTGAAGAATAAAAAATTGAAAACTGGAGAAGTAATTGGTTTTCAGAGACGGAAAGTGTGTGTAATGAAATGGAAGGATAAGAAGGATATCTCCCTTATCTCTACCATTCACACTACATCGATGGTAGATATAGAGACGCGCAAAGGAAGAATAAAAAACCGCAACTTGTGTTGGATTACAACCATACCATGGGTGGTGTTGATCAACACCTGTCTTCGTATGTTGTACCAAGAAAGAGAGGCAAGAAGTATTATAAAAAGATTTTTCTAGTATTATAATGTTTATAATACAAGAAGTATTATAAACTTCTTGTATTATAGAAGATACAAAGACAGGTGTTCGTATCTTGTATAATACAAGCACTGTGGAACGCTTTTGTGCTTTACCAAAAATCTAGCGGTAAGATGGATTCACTTGATTTTCACCTCAAAGTAATCGAACTCTCCATTGAAAAATATAAAACTACAAGCATTTCAAGAAGTGGACGTCCATCAAATATCCCAACACCACTGAGATTATCTGCACGACGTTTTCCATCTTTCATACCACCAACAGGAAAGAAAGAAAATCCATCTCGCCAGTGTTTCCTCTGCTCAAGAAAAAGGAATGAATGAATGAACACAATAAAAGGGTTTGCAAAGAAACAAGATATATGCATACTGACTGTTTACTAATGTTTTGGCGAAGTAGATGCAGTTTATTTAACCGTTTTTTTGCAAAAAGAGACTTTTTAGTGTTTTTTTCCAAGATTTGTTAATGTTCTTTTGTGTATAAAGAAAATAAAGAATAAAAAAATTCGCAGAAAAACGACGACTTTCTGATTTTTAATTGGTGCGTTAAGTTCATTATCTGGAGTATACCGGGGTGTAATTTTTGTCCATCTGTGCTTCTACTCCTTTCCCACTCAAACAGTAGCATTTCCACGTTATCTAAATATAAGGCTGACCTGGCATTATTCTTCTCATCCAACTTCTACCAATCGATAAAAGCTGGTTGAGATTGTAGAAAAAAGACAAAACTGGCAAGATCTTTCTGAGCAATAAATACAAAGTGTTATAATCAGGCAATGACAATCAAGGAAAAGAAGGAGTAGCCATTGTATTCAACACTAAATATGAGGCTAATCTTCTTGAATGGCAGGCAATTTCAAGTAGAGTGATGTGAGCAAATATCAGAATGGGGAACTGGACAATGACTTATTTGTACCTATGGTCCCACAGAAGGTTCTGCTAAGGTAGAAGTGGAGGGATTTTTTTTTTAGGCTTTAGAGAAAGCAACTGACACAATGAAAAATGAAAAGTTTGTCCTTGTTGGGGATCTAAATAGCACAGTAGGAAATGATTGTCAGACATACAAAAATATTTTGGAAAAATTTGGAGAAAAGAGCAAAACTATTAAGAATGGCAAATACTTGTTGGATTTCTGCTCAGGATATGGATAAATTATTACTAACACCATAAAAATGTGCACAAATTCACATGGAGAGAAGACGCAAAGAATAAGAAAAGTCTGACTATGTTATTGTTGATAGTGATGTTTTCTCTTGTGCAGGACACTAGAGTGTACATTTGAAACTGGAAGTGATCACCGTTTAAACTTGAGCAGGATAAAATTGCATTTCATATTGAAAAGAAGAACATGTAAGAAAGTTTTAAAGTGAATAAAAGTTGAGCAGGCTCTCAGATGTGAACTGTAGACTAAAATATACAAACATTATTCAAATAAAAATGAAAGAGTTTGAGAACAGGAATCAAACCTTGGAGATTCAATGGCAATCTCCGAAGAAAACATTGATTCATTCAGCCAGAATTTAGTGAGGTTGTCTCCAGGGATAAAAAAAATCAGAACTCCATGGTGAACACGGGAAGTTAAAGAGACAGTGAAGGAAAAGAAGAAAGAATATCAAAAGTATCTGGCAAATAAGTCATCTTGTTCTCTTAGAGAATACAGAGACATATGTAAACACTATTTAAAACTAACTAAATAAAAGTCATGGGTAGAGTTTGGTAAGAATATAGAAAATAAATATCAAGAACGTGGCAAGATATTCTGGAGGTTGTTGAAGAAGCTCAGAAATGAAGGAAAGAGTGCTGTAAAAGAAATTAGAGATGATAAAGGTGACATGTAAACAGGAGAAAAAGATATCCTTGATGTATGGAGTAATTATTTCGAAAAATTGCTAAACGAAACAATCGGTGACAGCACAGTGGTAATGCAATCAGGAATACATTTCCATACTTGAAGTAGAAAAAGCCCTCAAAGGCCTGAAACGTGGAAATGCAGCAGGAGTAGATGATATTTGACCAGAAATACTCAAGTGTGGAGGTATAAAAATCTTACAATGGCTGCACTGCATAGTTCAGAGGACCTGGACAGAGGGATGAATTCCAGATGATTGGAGTTGAGCTCTCATAGTATCCATATATAAAAAAGGGAAATAAAACTGAATGTGAGAATTACAGAGGTATTTCTCTACTGAGTGTTCCTGGTAAGATTTATGTCAGTATATTTGAGAAACGGTTGAGAAGCTTGGTGAAGAACAAGCTGGATTCAGGCCAAATAGAGGCTGTCAGGATCAGATTTTCACTTTATGGCAAATAGTTGAGAAGTCATGGGAATGTAACAAAGATCTCTATTTAAGTTTTGTAGATCTGGAAAAAGTATATGACAATGTGCCAAGAATGAAGCTATTCAAAATGCTACAGTTGTATGGTGTTAGTGGGGCATTATATCAAGTAATACTTAGTCTTTATTTGAGTTGTAAGTCAGCAGTTAGAATTGAGAGAAGTACAGGAAGATGGTTTAATGTTAAATCTGGTGTCAGACAAGGATGTACATTATCCCCTCTGTTATTCATTAAGTGCCCTAACACTTATCTCCACTCCATTCTGCAATGGGGCAACAACAACTTAGTCACCTTTAATGCTTCCAAAATATAGATTTGCCTATTTTTCCACCCTACCTTTTGATAATGCTTAGCTTACCAGTCAAGATTCTCTCTCTCTTTTTGGGCTGACTCTACTATCTTTCTTGGCATAATCAAATCATTTCTATAGCAGCTTCAGCTTTCAGAAAACTTGGTATCCTTTTTCACTTAAGGCGTTACTTCTCTTCTGTCTAGTTTCTTACTCTACAAATTTCAAATCTGCCCAGTCTTGGAATCTTCTTCTTCTTTTCAGCCATTTTCAGTCCACTGCTGGAAGAAGGCCTCCTCCAGTTCTTTCCACCTTTCTCTGTTCTTGACAATATTTGACCAGTTTTTCCTAACAAAATTTGACAGTTCATTCCACCTTCTTTTAGGACGTCCTCACCCTCGTTTCCCTTCTTTTGGAATCCAGTTCATTAGTACGGTGGTCCATCGCTCATCTTCTCTTCTGGATAGATGTCCAACCCATTTCCGTTTTAGTTGCTTATAGTGAAGAATGATGTCAGTGATATGAATCTGGCTTCTTATTCAGGTGTTTCGCTTATCTTCTCCTCTCCATTTTTCTTTGAGTTGTTAGTTTATTTGTCAGTGCTTTTGTTAGTGACCAAGTTTCACAACCATATGTGATGACCAGAAGTATACACCGGTTAAATGGCTTCCTTTTTAAACAAGTGGGACATCATTGTTTTGAAAAATGCTTTCAAATTTTCTGAATGCACCCGAGGCAAGTTGAACTCTCCTATTTATTTCCTTTTGGAGTTCACAGTTTAGATCAATGAGATGACTTAAGTATGTATATGAAGAGACTCTTTCCAAGAAATTGTTTTCTATTATTGTTTTTTGGTGTTATAAAATGATTAAACATGATTTTAGTTTTTTCTGATTATTTTTAGACCAACTTTTCTGCTTTCATGATATAGGTCTTCTATCATTATATTAAAGTCTTCTGGAGTGTTTGCAAAAATTATGATATCATCTGCATATCTTAGATGTGTTAAGTTTCTGGTATTAATTTTTATACCTAGGTTTGTCCAGTTTATATTATTAAATATTTCTTGAAGGACTGCTGTAAAGATTTTGGGTGGTAGAGAGTTCAGAAACCTTTTCTAATTGATATTTTATTGCTACTTGTATGAAGTTGAATTGTTGCAGTGTGGTATATTTCCTGGAGGAGGTCCATATATTCTCCAGGAACTTATTCATTCCATCAAAACAAATGCAATAAAATCAAAATCAGTCTTGGAATACTGCTCTCATATTTGTGGTTGTGCAACTAAGACCTCTCTAAAAATTCTTGATGCAATTCAGAAGAGAGCAGTTCAGTTGATTAATGATCTTTCTCTCTCTCTCTATCAAAGATGCTCTTCATCCACAGTTTCAAAGATAGTTGGTTTCTGCATTGTGTCTCTTCCACAGATATTTCTATGGTCACTCCTCAGTGACTGGCATCCATTATGCTCCCCATTTTTGCCAAACCTTCAAAACCACAAGCAAGAGCTACTCAACATCCTTTTACAGTTGAACTGCATACTCACTAAACCTGCTACTCACAGTCATCTTTTATTCTATTTACTTGAGTTCTGTGAAACCATGAAGTTTCATAGAAACTTTTCCATGAAGTATTCCTCAAGACTACAACCTCCAACACTTTAAGTAGAATATCTACAGAATACTTTGCTCTTGATCCCAGCTCATGCAATCATTTATTTACTACAAGCATTATGGCTTCTCAGATGTGGAAGTGATATTAAACAAAAAAACAAAAAAAAAACATTATTTGCACAATACCTGTTATACCTCTGCTAAACCTTATTCACTGTCAAAACATTCACAGCTACTTCTTACAGTCTCCCTCCTTCCATGTGAGGTGCCCATCTGTTTGTGATAGAGGGGACCTTCTAGTGATGATTGGGACTGCCCTCTTTGCTCTTACTCTTTTTCTGTTCTATTCTTTCTGCATTCTACTTCTGAGTCTTTTTTACTATCCTATTTTCAGATTTCCATCACTGGGATCCAGTGCTTTGCTGCAATAATTGTCATACAGTGCAACCTGTGGACATCTGGGAAAGGGGATCTTGGTAGTCTTGCATTACTTTGACATCGCTTTGGCAAGATGAGCAGTCCTGGATTGCCTGGCCAGGATTAGTTGGCTATTGAACTTGCCTGCAAAGGTCAGTGGTGTTACTTTAAGTCTCCTTTCCCATGGTCCAGGGACATGACTCAAGGCTTACTGTGGTGTCACAAAGTGTCTGGTGTAGCCCTGGAATTCTCTCCTGAGGTTATTGCTTGCTGTAGAGTGTGCATCCATGTGCACCTCTGTGGTTGGTGAGAAGTTCTGGTGCTGAATTAAACTCTTCATGAGAATGAATAATTTTTCATCCTCTTGTTTATCAGAGGCTCTCAACAATTGGTACCAGCCAGGATCAGAAACCATAAGGATCATCAATAGAAAACCAAAGAAAGAATAAAAGAACATTAGAATCTGCAACAAATACACCACTATTTTTAATCTTGCATTCAACATGTCAGAGAAACATCTTGGAAAAATGTCACCCTTTTTCATCCAGAAGGATTTGAAAGAGTTGACAGAATTTCCAAAATCTGTAAATAAACTCTGCTCTGGAGATATTCCTATTGTAGCAGCAACACTGTCACAAAAATTACTTCATGCAACATCTATAATAGTAATACCAATTGTGCTTACCCTCACAAAAACTTAAACTTTTTCTAGAGGTGTAATATCAAAGTGGGACCTCCTTGATGAGGAAATCTGCTCTGAACTGAAGAATAAAAGAGTGAGAGCCATAAGAAGAATCCTCATATGTAGGTTTGGGCACGTAGTTCCCATTAGAAACATCATCTTTGTCTTTAGCAAACACCAAAATCACCAACATCTGTCAAAGCAGGCAATCTCAACTATCCGATAAGGCTCTATATCTCAAACCTTTTTTGTATTGTTTTAAATGTCAGAAATATCACCATTCTCAAACTGCCTATCATGGTTCTACCTTCTGAGCCTGACATGGTAGTAAAGATCATGAGATTAAAGACTGTGAGAGCAAAACACTGAAATGTTCTAACTCTGAAGGAGACAATCCACCATACTTCGGAGAAAGCCAAAGATGGAAGGAAGGAAGAAAAGGCAATCCAAAAAAATAAAGACAGAAAACAATGCATCACTTATCAAAATGTGAAGAGACAGTATACTTCAAAAGTAGCAATAATATCTGCTAAACCCTTATGCTAAGAAGGCAACTATAAAGAAAGTGTCAGTGGGGGGACATCGACATACGTCAATCCAGTCTTCTCACAGCTACAACATCTCTGAATAATATGGCTTGCTTGCTATCTCCTTAGAGCAGTATTTTCCAACATTTTTTGGATCATGCACCACCTCAATGCCTCAAAGATTTTGATGTCCCCCCCCCTCGCCGACGATGGTGAGTGTTTTGAGTATATCAGTGATGAGGTGATGAATGCAACATCATTTTCTAATTGCCCCCCTGTTGGGCGTATGCCCCACGTTGAGAAACACTGCCTTAGAGTGAATCGAAGAGAAAAATTGATATGGACTCACTTTAGAGGACATGCCAAAAATGGTCCCATTACAAGAAAATCTTTTTATTAAAAAAGTAATCAAACTTGCACCACAGAGGATCAATGACATACCTTCAGACTTTTTCAGAGATGGCCTGTCAACACAAAGCATGGATACCTTCACTTTTCCACAGGAAGATAAAATAATTAATATGCCTAGTATCCTAGAAGGAGTCGAATTTGATATCTTGGATATTTTTCCAGAAGAAGAAGAAGAAACAATGGACACTTGCCATCCACATTTCTCAAAAAATAATAAATCCAAATCTAATGAAAATAAAATTTCTCAACACAGGAAGCCAGATGATACAACTAAAAAGAAATAATGAAAACATTTCTACAATGGAATTGTCATGGATTCTAACAAAACATCAATGGTATTAAGGCTCTCTTGGCATTATAGCATTGTGAAATATACCTTATCATTTGTAAGGACAGTATAGGGAATGCATCTGCCCAAATAAGAGTTGTCATCCAAGTCAGCATCCACACCTCATTCTAGCAAGTCCCATTGCCAATGTAGAGGCGGCAGCAGCCATCCAATTATCAGTCATAAATCTCATAATTGTATACTGCATCTACCGTCTTCCTGTATCAGATACCTCTCAGGATAACCTTGATGATGTATTATTGCAGTTATCCTCCACTTATTCACTCACAAACACACACTACTTTTAATGGATGATTATTTAAATTGCCCATTAAAAGTGGTGCCCATTAAATAGGCACAACCCTCTTTGGAGTAGTGCTCAAACAAACATCAGAGATTGAGTTGTGGCACATGCTCAACAACAATCTATTCCTATTGAACACCAGAAACATCATCATCTTCCACATGCTTAATTAAACATTCACTGTCATTGATTTAATTGTCTGCTCATCTTCCCTCTTCCCACTGCTCAAGTTGGAAACTAAAGGTAACTTGTATGAGAGACCATTTCCCTGTGATGTCAACCTCCTTACATAGGCAACCATGTATTTCATCATGGATATCATGATGAAAAATTGAGCATGCTGACTGGCTCGCCTTCTCCACTTTAGCAGAGTTCGATTCTGCGACATTCAGCTATCTCCTGTCAGTGATGTAGTGAATCATGTGACAGAGTGCATTACCCAAGCTACAACAACTAATTCCTAAAACATCTAGTTGGTTTCCGATATTTCCCTAATCTATGGTGAATGATGATTGCACAGCAGCCAGTGAAGCTCTGAAGAAAACAGAAAGTATCTTCCACAGATGTTACACAACAACAAACCTCGTTGCTTTCAAATGGGCTTGAGTTTGAGCAGTACACATCAGTTGTCAGATCCAGAAGAAATCCTGGATTCAATATAGATTTCAGTGGAATCCTGGATTCGATATTTGAGAGCAAAGAAATATGAGATAAAATCTGGAAAATGAAAGGCACATATACCGCCCACCAGCTCTTTATTCTTGAACATAATGATTGCACAATTGCTAGCCCAACAACAATTTTTTCACAACCTTTTGGTGAATAAAAAATGAAAGCTGCTATCCTTAAATATCACCCACTATCCAATATGAAGTAACAAAACATCTATCACTATCAGCTATTCGTGTTTTTCATTCACAAAGATTCTGTGAATCTTTGTTTCAGGATACCTGGAAAAAAAAGCTATTATTATTGCCTTTACTTAGTTGGGAAAGAATCCCAGTAAACTATCGCTCAATTGTTCTGACCTGTGCAAGATTCTGAAAAGAAAAAAAAAAAAAAGATTAACTCTTGTCTTTTATGGTTTCTTCAGAATACAGTCTGGCTTCCACAAATATCATTGTACAACTGATCATCTAGTCTAGTTGGAAGCATCCATTAGAGTTGCCTTCCTACTATGCCAGCATTTAGTTGTGGAAAAGACATATGACACTTCTTGAAGATTTGGAATATTGAAAGAACCTACACAGTTTTGTTCTTGGAGGAAATCTCTCCCTCTTTTATCCAACTGAATCTTCCAAGTTCAAGTGGGAACCACTTCTTCCAACCATATACCCCAAGAAGAGGAAGTCAAGGTTCAGTTTTAAGTGTTACACTTTTTTTTGCAATCAAGGTAAACTCAATAACTTCCTCCAGCTGTGAGTAATACCCTCTATGTTGATGACTTTACTATCTTCTGTCATTCATGTAGATGGCAGTTTACTGGCAGGTTTGTGCAAGAACACTCTGGTTTTAGATAAGTTTTTTTTTGGCTAATTAATTGTGGATTTTATGTGTGAAATTTACAGTAGAAGTTGCGTGCTTACATTGTTTGTAGTGTGTGTGTGTGCTTGCTTGTTTGAGTTCATATATAAGATCTTTACACGTAGAATGAGGTATGCTGAGTAGCATAAAAAGCAAGATGGCTGGCAACTTTGTCTGTGCATGAGTTGAATTTTGATTTTAGTCATTTCATAAAATATGAGGCTATATTGAATTTATATTGATAAGTTCTGGGGTTTTAAGGCAGATGGAAGGAGAGTGAGTAAGTGCAAAGTGTGATTTGAATGCAGAATTGATGGGTCATGATGTGTCGGTGACTGAGGGCGATAGTAGCTAGAATGTAATGAGAAAAATTAGTACTTGTCTGATAGAAAAGAGAGCTGTGAAAGAGTAGCAAACGTGTAAGAACGTTATGAAAAATTAAGTGAGTGAGCAAGCGATATGGTGAAAGAATCAAATAGGTGGTATGAAAGACGTAAGCAATATGAGCATTGCGAAAGTCGAGAATGTGGTGAATAACACAAAAGAGTGTAGTAAGACAGAGGAATGGTAGAAGAATGAATGAACTAGAAAATAATTGGCAATGTTGAGAAATGAACTGAGGTAAGTGCAGAGTGAGATAACATGTTTAGAGACGAGATTGGTAGTTGGAGGTGTTAGAACGAAGGTGCCAGTGGCAAATGAGTCAAAGATGAATGATTGCAGTAGAATGGTGGAAAGTAGTATAGTGTTGTATGAGGACTCATTTTGATAGTTGTGAAAATGGTGCAGGTGTCAAAACTATGTTTAAGAAGAACAATGATTGGAAGAATGACAAAGGCTGTGGAGTGAAGAGGAAATTCAGAGGAGTCGACTGTGCTGGTTGGATCAAATGATGTGCGAGGAAGTGTGAATGAGGTAGCACAGAATTTGTGAGTTTTCAAAGAGACAATGAAGTGGAAGAGTGTGAGAAGGAGGATTGTGTGATATTGCCACAGTATGATAGCAAAGTATTGAGGGGGAGACCACTGGTCACAAATGGCATGATAGACAGAATGTGCAAGAAGAGAGGACTACTTGAGTTTGTGAATGTACAGGATAAATTCAAAGGTGGGACAGAGCTGTTTGCTACAGATGGTGTGCATTTTAGTGATAGTGGTAGATTGTTGATGAAAGGAGAGAGTGTATAGTCATTCAGGGAAATGAAAACTAGATGGTGGGTCACTTAGTGTAAGATACCAGAATTAGTGTGAGATAAAAAAAAAAAAAAGGAAGACAAGATATGAAATTAGGGAGGGCCTCAGTCAAAAAGACTTAGGTGTTGGGGTAAGGAATTGTGGGAATGAAATAGATACCAGGAGAAATCTACTGTGCTTATACATGAGTGCAAGGAGTATTAGGAATAAGAGTGTAAAGTTTGTATTCTTGATACTGACCAGTACACAAATCATTGGTGTTAGTGAGACATGGTTAAAGAAAATTAACGTATATACTGATGGGAATAGAATGTGTTGGTTATAGCATTCTTCAACAAGAAAGAAAAGATAAAAGAGGAGTGGAGCATTACTGATAATTTCAGAAGAGTTGTATCCTTTAATGGCTTTGAAGCCATTTGGTGTAAGGTTGAGGTAAGCAAAATTTTTAGAGATTTGATACAATGTTGCTATAGACCAGGAAATGCAGAGAATAATGATTCATCAGAAATGTTCAGATAGTTGAGACTGGTGAGCAACAGGAGGGGGTGATAATAATTTGTGACTTTAGCTATGGCAGCATTGACTGGAAGCAGGAAATAATGAGTCCCTTCATGAAGGTTATTTTCTTGATCATAAATTAGTAAATAACAATATTTGGTTTACCGATCAAGTGTTGATCAATTTTATTAACTGAACCAACTAGTTTCGCCACACTTATCTGTTGGCATCTTCAGGGCACTTACATATAGGTTTAAACAATCTCACAATTATGCATAACTGCAAAACTGACAAGAATAAAAAACTGACTAGAATAATTACAGATAAAATAGTATCGAACGTGAGTGAAACACATATCACATGTACAAGATTAGCTAGCTGTTGCTGAGGAACTTTCTGTAGTTTGTATTAAAGTTCATTTCTTCCGTTTTTAAGGTTCTGATTAGGGTTTTCCATATCTCTGGGAGTATTAGGCCTTGGTTTCTGTTAAGGTTTACAGTAGAACGAGCGACTGTGGCTGCTTCTTTGAAAATCCAGTGCCTAATACTCCCTGAGATATGGAAAACCCTAATCAGAACCTTAAAAACGGAAGAAATGAACTTTAATACAAACTACAGAAAGTTCCTCAGCAACAGCTAGCTGATCTTGTACACGCGATACGTGTTTCACTCACGTTCGATACTATTTTATTTGTAATTATTCTTGTCAGTTTTGCAGTTATGCATAATTGTGAGATTGTTTAAACCTATATGTAAGTGCCCTGAAGATGCCAACAGATAAGTGTGGCGAAACTAGTTGGTTCAGTTAATAAAATTGATCAACACTTGATCGGTAAACCAAATATTATTATTTAATAATGAGTCCCTGTCCTGTCAGGTGTCTTCTCCCTCCAGGAGATTGACTACCATGTGTCTCCACCATGTCCTATTCTGTGCCTCTCTGCTGCATTCCTCATATGAGAGATAGGTCCAGTCTTCTATATTTTTCATCCACTCCAGTCTTTGTCTTCCTCTCTTTTTCTTTCCTTCAACAGTTCCTTCGAGAAGAGTCCTTTGTAGGCAGTTATGTCTCAGAATATGTCCAAAATATCTGACTTTTCTCTTTTTAATTTCTTTCATCAGGCTCCTGTTTATGCCCGCCATCTCTAGTACCTCTTCATTTGTCTTTTTGTATTTCCATGATATTCTCATAATTCTTCGCAGCATCCACATTTCAAAGGCCTCAGGTTTTTTCACACTCAGATTGGAGAGTGTTCGTGTCTCTACTCCATATAATAATGTAGACAATATGTAGCATTTGGAGATTCTTGGTCTTGTTTTCAGATTTAATTCTCTAGATATTAGTAGATTTTTCATACTGTTGAAAGTTGACCTTGCAATTTCAATCCTTTTTCTAATTTCATCTTCTGTCCTGCCATTCTCTGTGATCAAGTGTCCGAGGTATATGTATTTTTTACACCTGTTCTAATTTATTTCATTTTTGAAAATTATGGAAACAACTACCATGTTTGAATAAAAACTTTAGTTTAATGTAACTAAAATCTACATTTGACGTTTCGGCCTTTATGTCAAGGTCATCTTCTGGAGCGTACACACTATACACAGAAAACAAGCTGCACTACAATCAAACTGGTTTGTTAAAGTTATTGACCAACTGCTACAACAATTGTTAGCCTGACCTCTGGTGGGGGGGAAAAAAAAAAAAAATATATATATATATATATATATATATATACATCAACTAGAGTCCTTTTGTTAGTGTTATCTGTTGGTTGTAGAAATCGAAGCGGCACAGTTTGTTTGTGTATTTTCAGGACCCCATATATTCTGGGGGGTGGGCGTAGTGGGGTTTGAGTTTTTTAACCGTGTCCAGTGGCCAAGAAGTGACGGACTTGAGTAGTTTCTCTGTTTTATCCTTTATCCTGTTTGTTGGGTTATAATTTACCAGCTTATATGTGTTGTTATCGGTTACTAGTTGATTCACCTGAAGTATGTATGTTGACCTGTCAAGGACGACAATGGCATTGCCTTTATCCGATTTCATTATTATTATGTATTTTAAGTCTTTTAATGACTTAATTGCTGCTAGTTCTGTTTTTGTGAGATTGTTCTGTATGGTTTTCTTAATGTTCAGGACATTACTAGTTTCTAATCGTATTTTATCAGCTATATTGTTAGGTAGGGACCTGATGCCTCCTTCTATGTGGTAGATAAAATCCAATTTGTTTACCTTTTTAGGTGCTATTGCGTAGTTAAGTCCTTTATTCAGTAGCGTAAGTTCGCCGCTACTGAATGTTCAAGGTGTGTGTTGATAGGTTGATCACATGGTTCTTGCTTGCTGGTGGTTGATCGCTCCTTGTCTCCTTTGTTTGCTTGTTGTTCATTGTTGGTGTTTATTGGGGAGGAGGTCTCCTGATTGGATGGATTCCTGTGATTGCCTGCCATATTTCGCCATTGTTTCAAACTGTGGAATTTGGTCTTGAGTTTTTCTTTATCCTTTTCCAGGGTATTTTGGCCGAATTGTCAGTAATTCTTTCAAGTACTTGTAGAATGTCTGGATTAATATAGCTCGATAGTTCAGATTGCAATTTTGAAACCAGATTTTGAGTTATTGGTAGGCTGGCTGTTTGGATATGTTCTCTAAGCATTGGTTTTTCTGTGCGGTCATAAATGCGGAGTGCTTTAATGGATGTAAATTTCTTTTTCAGCCTGACGCTGATAGGAATAAGATTATTGTCTCTGCATCTCTTTAAAAAGGCCAGCTGATTGATCAAGAGGGAAATACATATCTTTAACTTACCATACCAATTGCAGCGCTTGTGGGTATCATTTCCATGGATGATCCGAATCCTTTCTTTTAAGCTTCCACGGTGATCCGATTACATTTTTGAAAATTATGGAGACAACTACCGTGTTTCAATAAAAACTTTAGTTTAATATAACTAAAATCTACATTCGACGTTTCGACCTTTATGTCAAGGTCATCTTCTGGACCATACACACTATACACAGAAAACAAGCTGCACTACAATCACACTGGTTTGTTAAAGTACTGACCAACCACTACAACAATTGTTGGCCTGACCTCTGGTGGAAAAAAAAAATATATATATATATATATATATATATCCATCAACGCTAGAGTCTTATTATTAGTGTTATCTGTTGGTTGTAGAAATCGAAGCGGCACATTTTGTTTGTGTATTTTCGGGACCTCATATATTCTGGGAGGGTGGGCGTAGTGGGGTTTGAGTTTTTTAACCGTGTCCAGTGGCCAAGAAGTGACGGACTTTGAGTAGTTTCTCTGTTTTATCCTTTATCCTGTTTGTTGGATTATAATTTACCAGCTTATGTGTTGTTATCGGCTACTAGTTGATTTCATCTTAAGTATGTATGTTGATCTGTCAAGGACGATAGTGGCATTGCCTTTATCCGATTTTGTTATTATTATGTCTTGGTTGGCTTTTAATGAGTTATTTGCTGCTAGTTCTGTTTTTGTGAGATTGTTCTGTATGGTTTTCTTAATGTTCAGGATATTACTAGTTTCTAATTGTATTTTATCGGCTATATTGTTAGGTAGGGGCTTGATGCCTCTTTCTATGTGGTAGATAAAATCCAATTTGTTTACCTTTTTAGGTGCTATTGCGTAGTTAAGTCCTTTATTCAGTAGCGTAAGTTCGCCGCTACTGAATGTTCAAGGTGTTGCTTGATGGGTTGATCACATGGTTCTTGCTTGCCGGTGGTTGGTCGCTCCTTGTCTCCTTTGTTTGCTTGTTGTTCATTGTTGGTGTTTATTAGGGAGGAGGTCTCCTGATTGGATGGATTCCTGTGATTGCCTGCCATATTTCGCCTTTGTTTCAAACTGTGGAATTTGGCCTTGAGTTTTTCTTTATTCTTTTCCAGGGTTATATTTGGCCGAATTGTCAGTAATTCTTTCGAGTACTTGTAGAATGTTTGGATTAATATAGCTCGATAGTTCAGATTGCAATTTTGATACCAGATTTTGAGTTATTGCTAGGTTTTGGCTGGCTGTTTGGATCTGTTCTCTAAGCATTGCTTTTTCTGTGCGGTGATAAATACGGAGTGCTTTAGCGGACGTAAATTTCTTTTTCAGCCTGATGCAGACAGGAATAAGATTATTGTCTCTGCATCTCTTTAAAAAGGCCAACCGATTAATCAAGAGGGAAATAAATATCTTTAACTTACGATACCAATTGCAGCGCTTGTGGGTATCATTTCCATGGATTAACTGAATCCTTTCTTTTAAAAATGTATTCGGTGATCCGAATACATTTTTGAAAATTATGGAGACAACTACCGTGTTTGAATAAAAACTTTAGTTTAATATAACTAAAAATCTACATTCGACGTTTCGACCTTTATGTCAAAGTTATCTTCTGGAGCTTACACACTATACACAGAAAAGAAGTTGCGCTACAATCAAGCTGGTTTGTTAAAGTTACTGACCAAGCTCTGCAATCGGTATGGTAAGTTGAAGATACGTATTTCCCTCTTGATCAATCGGTTGGCCTTTTTAAAGAAATGCAGAGACCATAATCTTATTCCTATCTGCATCAGGCTGAAAAAGAAATTTACGTCCGCTAAAGCACTCCGTATTTATCACCGCACAGAAAAAGCAATGCTTAGAGAACAGATCGAAACAGCCATCCAGCCAAAACCTAGCAATAACTCAAAATCTGGTTTCAAAATTGCAATCTGAACTATCGAGCTATATTAATCCAGACATTCTACAAGTACTTGAAAGAATTACTGACAATTCGGCCAAATATACCCTGGAAAAGAATAAAGAAAAACTCAAGGCCAAATTCCACAGTTTGAAACAACGGCAAAATATGGCAGGCAATCACAGGAATCCATCCAATCAGGAGACCTCCTCCCTGATAAACACCAACAATGAACAACAAACAAGGGAGACAAGGAGTGACCAACCACCGGCAAGCAAGCACCATGTGATCATCCTATCAAGCCACACCTTGAACATTCAGTAGCAGCGAACTTACGCTACTGAATAAAGGACTTAACTAAGCAATAGCACCTAAAAAGTAAACAAATTGGATTTTATCTACCACATAGAAAGAGGCATCGGGTCCCTACCTAACAATATTTCCGATAAAATACAATTAGAAACTAGTAATATCCTGAACATTAAGAAAACCATACAGAACAATCTCACAAAAACAGAACTAGCAGCAATTAACTCATTAAAAGCCAACCAAGACATAATAATAACAAAATTGGATAAAGACAATGCCGCTGTCGTCCTTGACAGATCAACATACATACTTGAGATGAATCAACTAGTAGCCGATAACAACACATATAAGCTGGTAAATTATAATCCAACAAACAGGATAAAGGATAAAACAGAGAAACTACTCAAGTCTGTCACTTCTTGGCCACTGGACACGGTTAAAAAACTCAAACCCCACTACGCCCACCCTCCCAGAATATATGGGATCCCGAAAATACACAAACAAAATGTGCTGCTTCAATTTCTACAACCAACAGATAACACTAATAATAAGACTCTAGCGTTGATGGATATATATATATTTTTTTTTTTTTTTTTTCCACCAGAGGTCAGGCCAACAATTGTTGTAGTGGTTGGTCAGTACTTTAACAAACCAGTTTGATTGTAGTGCAGCTTGTTTTCTGTGTATAGTGTGTATGGTCCAGAAGATGACCTTGACATAAAGGTCGAAACGTCGAATGTAGATTTTAGTTATATTAAACTAAAGTTTTTATTGAAACACAGTAGTTGTCTCCATAATTTTTAAAAATGTATTTGGATCACCGTGTAAGCTTAAAAGAAAGGATTTCCTTTTATATTGATGCATATTTTTGGTGTTTTCTTTTCTCTTGAAATTATCATGATGTTTGTCTTTTTAAAGTTGAAACTGAGGCCATACTGTTCGCTATACTTGAGGGTTTCATCTATAAGAGTTTTTAGGTCATATTTGTTTTCAGCTAGAAGAACCGTGTCATCTGCATATCTTAGGTTATTAATATTTCTGCCTCCTACAGTGATTTCTTTGAGGTTACTAATTTTATTAAATATTTTCTTCTGTGTACAGTTTAAAGTGAATTGGAGAAAAGACACAACCTTGTTTCACACCTTTCTGAACTGGGAATTTTTCTGAGGTCTCTCTATTCTCAAAGATGCGGTCTGTTCCCAGTAAAGATTAGTTAATAGCCTAATGTCTTTTTCATCCATGCCTATTTTTGAAAGGATTCAATTAATTGTTCATGTTGGACATTGTCAAATGCCTTTTTGTAATCTATGAAGTAGAGGTACACATCTTTTTGTTTTTCTAGATATCTTTCTATGATGGTTCTGATGTTAAAAATACTTCTCTTGTACCTACATTTTCCTTGAAGCCACTTTGTGTATCATTTATTTCTATGTTTATTTTTCTTTTATTTCTTTCAAGAATAACGTATAGGAGGACTTTTGATACTTGACTGATGAGGCTGATTGTCCTGAATCCTTCACATCTTGTAGCTTTTGTTTTTTTGGGAATTGGCACGAAAATTGAGTGATTAATATCTTTGTGTAGAAATCCAGTCTCGTATATTTTATTGCATAATTTTGTTAGAAATTTCAGTCCTCCTTCCTCAAGAGCCCTCAACCATTCTGCCAAGATGTTATCTATTCCTGCAGCTTTATGTGGTTTTAGTTTTCTGACGGCATTTTCAACTTCACAGAGTAAAATGGATGGTCCTTCTAAATCAGTCTGTTCAGGAATATCATTTCTTTGTTGTTCATATAATTTCCTTGTGTATTCAATCCATCTTTCCATGATTTCTTTTTTATCCATTAGAATATGGTCTCTTGAGTCTCTAATGACACTTGCATGATTTGCTGTATTTGTCCTGCTTGTTATTTCTCTGATCTTTGCATGCATTTCTCTGCTTCTGTGTTTTCTATCAAGGTTTTCTATATCTATACATTTATATTTAATCCATTCCTCTTTGGCTTTCCTGCATTCTTTTTTTATTTCTTTATTCATGCTTTTATATTCAGGTTTGTTCTTTAACTTTTTTCTTTGTTCCATCAACGTCAGTATTTTTTCATTCATCCAAGGTTCATTCTTTTTCCTTTTTAATTGTGGGAGTGTATTTTTGGCTGCTTCATTGATGCTATTCTTGAATGTTTGCCAGTTCATGTTAATTTCATCAATTGGTGTTCTATTTTTTGTGAGAGTTGTGGTGTCAGACTTGTTAAGGGATTTTGTGAATTCTTTTATAAAGCAGTCTTTAACTTCTTGGTTGTTAAGTGAGTCTTAATTATAAGTTTCTCTTATGAATGGTTGGCTTGGTATCTTAAGTTTTATTTTGATTTTTGCAATCACTGGGTTGTGGTCTGATCCTATGTTTGCTCCAGGATATGTTTTTGTTTGTGTTATTGCATTTCGGAATCTTTTGCTTATTATTATATAGTCAATTTGGTTTCTATAGATATCCCCAGGGCTTTTCCAGGTATATAGTCTTCTGGGAGGATGTTTAAACAGTGTGTTGGCAATTATTAGGTCATTGGTTTCACAGAATTGAATTAATCTTTCACCTATTTCATTTCTGATTCTAAGCCCTTGGTTTCCCATGCAAAATGAGATTTTTTTCTGAACCCACTTTTGCATTTAGGTCGCCCATCATTATAATAACATCATCTGACTTAGCACTAGAGATTGCAGTTTGGATGTCCTCATTCCTCATAAAATTGTTCCAACTCTTCATCTGGGTGATCTTGGGTTGGTGCATATGCTTGGATAATATACAGGTTGAATGGCTGTGCAGTTATTTTGGCTGTTATGATTCTGTCATTTATGGGCCAATAATCCCTGTAGAGATTTTGCATTTCTATTACTTAGGACAAGCACTACTCCATTCAGGTGTAAGTCACTGCCAGAGTAGATTATAATGTAATTTTTTCTTCTTATTATGCCTGTATCTGTCCACCTCACTTCACTGATACCTGCAATATCGGCTTTCATCACTTCTAATTCCTGGAGTAGGCTATCTAATTTGCCTGCCTCGTAGAGTGTTCTGACGTTCCATGTTACTATTTTCAAGAGATTGCTCCTGGTTTTCAGACAAGGGACATCTGAGAATATCCTCCCTGGAGGGTTTGGGATATTATCTTCATACACTACCTTAGTAGTTCTTGTCTTACAATTCCCGGTTTCAAGCTCTTCTTCCCTGTAGCTATAAGAGCTGATGGTTGCAGGGGTCTCAACCACATCTCTAACTTCATATTGTGACATGGTGTGTTTCATGGTTGACAATGGATAAATACGATATCTTCCACGACGGCTGGCCACAAGTCCCTTAGATGTCAGGAGTGTGCCCTCGATTGTGCCGCACATCTTGCTGTCATGCCCTTGATGCCATTGATCAGTCAGTGTTGATTCTTCTGCCATCTTGCCCATTCCAGACTTTGTGCACATAAAGGGTGACATTCCCTATTTACAGCATTCTATATTGCTGATACCCTCACTACGTTTAGTCTGCCAGCCAAGGCAGTTTACCGGGGTGTAGCTGCTGGTGTGCACTACCAACTTCTTGGAGCCATAAGTGAGAGCTGAGTGTATATGAGGACCAGAGCCCAACATCCTGATCTTGAGATCAGCTGCTGACATCGATTCTAAGGTGCTACCTCTCCATACACCCCATACAGAATGATGATTCAGAAATGTTCAGATAGATGAGACTGGTGAGCAACAGGAGGGTGATAATAATTTGTGACTTTAACTATGGCAGCATTGACTGGAAGCAGGAAATAACGAGTAAGGAGATTGAATGGCTTGAGCTAGTTATGGATAACTGCTTTATGAGGTATGTAGTTGAGCAACATATGGGACTCAAGTGTTAGACTTAATATCATCTCATACAGTGATAATAGAGGAAGTCACACGATCACCAATTGGTGAGTGACCCTGTGATTTTTACATGGAGAGTGGCTAGGCAAGTACAGGCTTCACAAAATGAGAGAGAGAGAGATGCGTGGATGAGGTGGTGGTGGGGGGGGGGGACTGATAAATTAAGGAAACAGATTAGTGACATGCAGTGGTAAGTTGAAGGGGGTGGAAATCAGTAGTGCCTGTGACATGGTCTAAAATCAGTTACTAATGGAAATGTTAGATTATATTCCTAAGGTTCAGAATATAAAGTGGGAGGAAAATAGATGAATCATGAAATTATGCAGAAGCTTCTGAGAAAGAGAATGTTATGGAGAAGATAAAAAGAACAGGGTACCATACCCCTCAACAGCATGAGGAGTATAATGTGTAGGCTTGGAAAGTGACAAGTGTAGTATGGAAAGAAAAATAGGCATATGAGAAGAGATTAGCTGAAACAGTAAAGAAACAATGCAGAGAATTCTATGTGATGTTGCCAGTAGAAGCAAGGTTGAATGTGGAAGATTGAGTTGCTGGAGATGGAGCATGGGTCATATCTACTGAAGATGTAATGGAAATGTTCAGTAGATATTTCATTAGTGTATTTCATTGTGGAAATTGGAGTAGTGTTAAATAACATTAGAAAGGAGGACAGAAGACTGACATTTCGATAATGGGATATGTTTAGAAATTAAGTAACCCTGATATTAATAAGACTTTGGTACTGGATGGGATATTACCATGCATATTATAGAAATGTATAAAAGAGCTGATGTGGTTATTCAACACAAAACTGGCAACAGGTTCAATCCCAGAAGAGTTAAAAATAGTGCCATTGCACAAGGGAGAATCCTTGTGGTTAGAGACAGAATAGAAACCTGGATTGATGAGAATGGAAATCTTTCAAGAGAGCAACATGGGTTTGCTAAGGGGAGGTCATTAGTATTACCCATGCTTTAGTATCTTGGTTACATTTTAAAATAGGGTGCCTAGTGTATTAGGCAGAGGAGTTGCTTATACAGTAATTTATCTGGATTTTGCTAAAGCATTTTACAGAGTACCACATGACAGACTACTGTTAAAATTAAGTAGGATAGGGATGGATAGCTGTTGGCAACTTGGTTACAAGAATGGTTGACTGATAGGAACCAACAAATTCTGTGTGATGATTTAGTGTTCCAAAAAACAAAGGTGACGAGTTGGATACCAGAAAGTTCTGGGATGACTGTTGTTTAATTTATATATCAATGACATAATTCAGGTTGTGAAAGAACAAATTCAGTTGTTTGCTGATGATGTGAAATTAGGAAGAGCAATGCCAAGAAAATCTGATGTGATGTTTTTTATTATATGTTTCATTCCCAAAATCTTTTATTCACGTCTCACTGATGCCAAAAATTTTTACCAATTCAAGCTGATCACTGACAGACATTCCTCACCTTTATTTCTGATGCTTCTCTTTGTGTACATGCATTTGGACATTTGCTTTGGCCCACAGTTACCATTGTGGTATATAATTACCAACCAGTTTAGATTGAAAAACCCTGGAAACTGCACCAGCACTGCATGATCATTTCTGTACTCATACTCATTTTTTCCAGGGGGTGGTTGGTTTGACTTGTCCTTGCTCTTCTAGTTTCTCTGGTTTTGTGCTTCCAACCTCTCACGGAACAATGCTTTCCCCATCAGAACCATTCAAATGCAGTCCATCAGGCATATGCAAGTCCTTTTGTCTGTGGAATTCACTCCAGACATCTATAAAGTGCGTATGATCCTCCTACACAGTCTTTGCATTGACTCATTCATGATCATGGTTATTTTGTATTTATTCCTATCATCTCATGGCAACAGATTCACAACTATTATTCTCTTACCCTTCTTTTTTTTGCTTCTTCCAGCAACTCTTTCATTTCTGACTGCTGACAATCAACTCTTTTACTTTTCCTCTCTGCATACTAAAGCTCTACTGATAT
The DNA here is from genome assembly GCF_054136105.1 of Typopeltis vanoorti. NCBI lineage: Eukaryota > Metazoa > Arthropoda > Arachnida > Uropygi > Thelyphonidae > Typopeltis > Typopeltis vanoorti. Next base: position 29,687,265 of record NC_143570.1, read on the forward strand.
CCTTGATCTTTGCACCTAGGTAACATACTTTTGTCACATTCTCATCAAGCACATCTCTTATCACAGAATCTCCATACAATACCTCTCCTTAATCCTCTTTCTCATTCTTTCATAATCACTCCTCTCTCATTCTTCTCTCTGCTGTGCCACATGCCTAATGCTTCTCAAGTTGCATAAATTCATGTTTTGCCTGCGAAGAGCTCTTTGTAACTGCACTATTTCTCTCTTTACTATGCCACCTTATCATTCATGTTACTTTGATCTATTTCATTCATTCATTCTGTCATTTGTATTTCATCTACTATTGCCCACTTCTTCAACTTTTTTGTAGTTTATCATTTTTACTCTCACCTGATTTATTACTCATCCTCGTCATGCTGGGAATTTTGTTCAACACTGCTTCTTTCAAACATTTCTTGATTTCCCATACACTGCTAACTTATCTGCCTTGCAGACAAGTTAACAATGCATCAAGCATTTGATGACCTATCTTCTAAATTTATGATAATTATCTCTACAAGTAAACATAAAACTGGGTTTAATTGGTTGGAGATATGTACAGAGATATAGCCTACTAGTTTTGCCGACTTTACTATTGGCTTTGTCTGGGCACACAAAAAGCAACAAAAACACCTTAAAACAGAAACGAGCTAAAGTATCAGGTTAAAACATAACTGAATGCTAAATATTATCAAAATTCAAATGAATGCTAAATATTTATCAAAATTCAAATGAAACGTTATATCAGACGCATTGGAGCGTGTATATTAGCAGTCATTGTTATACAGGTGTGATCTGTAATTGGCTGCAAAGTTGAACTCTGATGTGTCGAGTGATCTTATGAGTTCTTATGGAAAACACTCATAAGATCACTCTTATGAGTGTTATGAGACTATGACAAGTATCTGAAAACACTCATAAGATCACGCTTATGAGTGTTTTCCATAAGAACACATAAGATCACTCGACACATCAGAGTTCAACCTTGCAGCCAATTACAGATCGCACCTGTATAACAATGACTGCTAACATACATGCTCCTTGCGTCTGATGTAATGTTTCATTTGAATTTTGATAATAGATACTTTAGCTCGTTTCTGTTGCTTTTTGTGTGCCCAGATGGAGCCAACAGTAAAGTCGGCGAAACTAGTAGGCTATATCTCTGTAAATATCTCCAACCAATTAAACCCAGTTTTATATGTTTACTTGTATAATATTCAGTGGTCAAAAATAACATTATCATGATAATTATCTCTTTTGTAATTCCAGATCTCTCTCATTGAGAAGATATAGATGATAGTAATCAGCTTCATTAGGAATATAAAATGTGGGATAGAAATGTATCAAAAATGGTAAAGAAAGAGCAAGTGCATCATAAGAGGAGATTGACCACTTGTGTCAAAGAAAATTCAAGGAAATGGCTGCATTGGTGGATGACAGCAGAGTGGCTATGCCAAGAGTGTAATGGAATTATTAAAAAAAACTTTGTCATTGTATATTGTACTTGTTTGAATGATGCTGCTCAACAGAGCACTTAGAAAGAAGCCAAATTCTACAGGAACTAAAAGTGAAAGAATCAGAGGTATATGAAGTATAGAGTTGGGCTGGATGTTAATAATGCTGTGGGGAATTCCCATAGTAATAAGCTGTAGTATTATTAACATCTCAAAACATAATAAAATGTATTTTCAGGAAATACACAAAAGAGTTGTGGTTGTTCCCTTACCCTTTGTGCAATAAGTCTTACATTGGAAAGGATATCTCCGATCCTTTCAAGGAATCAGAGAGGAAAGGCAAAATGATTTTACTGAACAAGAAGGATGCAATACTGTGACAAACAGTGCCAGTTTAGACATGTTAGTATAACTTCTAGTTTGTGTAGAGTCTTGAGAAAGTGTTGTTCTGTGAGCATTCGGAAGTTCAGAGCCAAGGGAACTAGAATGTTTGGGGGGGGGGGGGGCTTACGGGTTAGTAAGTGGGAAAGTGATTACATGATGCTGAATGTGGCTCTTCAGGTTCTGAACTTTAGTAGGTTAAGCAACACAAAGTAGGTATAAGGAAGGTGTATACTAATACCAGAAGTATCTGAAATAAGAACAAGGAATTTTGGGCATAGCTAGCTCAACTTGGCCAAGAGTTATATGTATTAGTGAAACTTGGTTGACCAAGTACAATATAGTCGTAGGAATAGAATGCAAATAATGTATCGTCAGAGACGACAGAAGGAACAGGATGGGAGGAGGGATTACTGCTGATAACAGAGGAATTAAAGCCAGAAGATTAGAATTACATAAGGAGGACAGGGATGCAGAGGACAATTCATTTGAGTCTGTCAAGTGTTAGATAGAGGACAGCAAAATGAAATATATAATTGGTTGCTGCTACTATAATCCAGGTGATATAAGATAATTATTATATATTGGGGATTTCAACTATAGGGACATAGATTGAGAGGAGGAACAGTCACAGGGAGAGAAGAAAATGGAATTTATACAGCTGCTAAGAGAGAATTACCTGAGACAGCATATAATGGAGAAGACACAAGGTTTGAGAGTATTGGATCTGGCCATAGCATTAGGAAACTCAACGAATCACTGCCTTCTGCTTGGGGAAAGTGTTCATGTAGTCTTCATCAGGGAGATTGCCAGACATGCAGATTTTCTTTAAAAAACGGATACATGTGGATTTATAAAGCAGTTGAATATGGCAAACTGAGAAGTCAGCTTCAGTAGTGCAGTGATTTGGAGGGGAGAGATGTTGGTGGTGTATGGAAGGTGGTAAAGGCGTGTTTGAAGAAAGCAGCGTCAGACTGTATACCTGAGTGAGAAGGATAAATCAGGTAGGACTTAGATGGATTAATAGCTCATTATACAGGAATTGCAGACAAAGAAAAATTGTTGAGGGAATATAAAAAAAGAGTGACCTGTGTATTAAGGAAGGCCAAAGCTAATTATGAGAGCAAGCTAGCTGATGAAGCTAAAAGAAATCCTAACGATTTCTTTTGCTGTGTGGTAAGTAAAAGGAGGAACAACTATGGAAGGATGACTTTAAAAAGTGCTGGTGGTGGGTAGGTAACGAAAGTAACTAAATAGTTTAATTACTGCGTGTTCATTTTTCAAGAGTATACCATGTAGGTGGTGATATTGCAATGACATTGACTGATAGGAGAATAGAAGTTGAAGAAATGGAGATGCTTAGAATGTTGCAGAACCTCAATACAAACACAGTGATGGGATTAGATGGCATATTGGCCTGTGTATTAAGAGAATGCACAAGGGATTTATCAGCTCCTCTGATCAAGATGTTTAATTTAAGCCTCAGTACTAGGAACTTTCAGTGGAGTGGAAAATAGTCTCACTACATACACAGAAGTAGTAAATTGTAGGCCAATCAGCATCTCAGGAGCAGTGGTTAAGGTATTAAAAAAAATTGGTTAAGCCAGAATTCGGGACTGAGTGGACAGGAATATGACACTTTATAAAGGCAGCCATAATTCTTTGCGCATACTGCAAAGAATTATGGCAGTATGTGCAAAGATAAATGGCTGCCAGTTTAATTTGGTTGAGTGTGAGGTCTTGCATTTTGGTATGAAAAGATCACAAGCTGTACACTATAAAGATGGAACTAAAAACTGCAGGAGGTTGATGAGGCCAGGGATTTGGGGATAATTGTGGACAAGGAGTTGGAGTTCAGAGAACATATTGCAATGCTAACCAAAACAGCATATCAGATTACACAATTGTTGATGAACATACTAACTAACAGTGATAGAGAAGTTATTGTTCCCCTTTATAAGGCTTTAATAAAACCACATCTGGACTTCTGCACATAGATCTGGAGGCTCAGATTCCATGGAATCAAGAGGTGCTGGAGAGGGAAGATCCAGTTAATGACAAAGATTATGGCAGGTCTATGGAATACTCTCTGTGAGAATAGATTTGAAGGTCTGTGGCTTCAAAAAAGTAGCTGATAGGCAAAAATGATGAGACATGATAGAAATGTATAAGTTATTAAAGGGGTTTTATAGGATTGACTTTTTTTTTTCAGTACATCGGCAGAAATGGACAGAATGCGGGATCACCTATAGAAATTGTGTAAGAGTGTGGTAGCAAGGAAATTTGACTAGAATTTTTGCTTGGAGGATGGTTGAATGGCTGGAGTGGGTTGACAAAAAGTGGTTGTGAGTGAATTAATTCATTGAATGAATGAGTTTCAAGAGAGGCATGAAGAATGACTAATGTGTGTGAATAATGGTTCTCCCATGATGAGTCTCCTGACTCCATGGAGATACCTGTATAATAATAATAGATCTATAGCTGCGGTTGAAGTATTGCAGAGATATAGGAATAGAATTCAGGATCGGGCTTATTGCTAGCGGGTTTGTCAAGGATAGTCTTCTTTAGCATGCTTCATTATCTCCCTTATTCAACATATCCATTGCTTTAGCATATTCATATGTGATTGATATTCATGGACTTTGCAAAGGCATTTGATAAATTGACATATGAAAAAATCGGTGTGCATCCAAATAAAAAAGTGATGGGTGTGAATATTCACACCCATCACTTTTTTTTTTCCCTGTCAGAATAACATATTTGTCTGAATGGATAGGAGATTGTTCTTTAAATATTAATAGCAAATTGTGTGTTGGAGAGCAGTTCCCAAGAAAAGAATGGTAGCATGGTGTGCTACTATATTCTTGTTCTTGTGTTCCTACTGTTTAGCTTATTTGTTAATATAATATTTCATATGGATTGAGATGGTTAGTCACGTGTTTGCTGATGGTTGCAGAGTTGGAAAGTTGTAGAGTAATGCTGATGTCATTTCCTTTCAAAAAGATATAAGTAGATTTTTACCTTGATTGATGAGGCCACCAATACTGATAGACTGTATGCCGTATTGGTGGAACTGTGCTTCAGAAAGTGGATGAGATTACTATCTGGATGTAATAGTCAGCAGGGGCCTCAAGTTTATAGAGCATATTTCAAGTGTTGCAAAAACTGCACAGTATTACTCTATGATAAGGAGCACACTGACAAATAGAAATAAGAAGATAGTTAAGAATACAGAAATAATTCTCACTGGAATGATGGCCTCTATCCTTTACACCACCCAAAATTCTCCACCGTTATCATGCCATAGTTCTCCAACAATTATTCCAAAGCAGTCCAGGAAAAAATTTGCAGAGAAGTCTAATCTAGATAGAAAGCATTGTCAGTGATTAGTTGGCATTTGTTGAATTTGTACCTTGATGTAATATTTTAGTATATTTTCTCTGCAAGGAAGAGTGCTCAGTCACTGAAGCTAATATAAGATTTATTGTATGGAATATTTTTGAAGAATTTTATGCATTTCACCAAAAATTTATTTAATTAGTAATACTGAGACTGGTGTATTGGTTATCAAGGTTATTAGCAGGTTTTGTAGTGAATTTTGTGTATAACAGTTAACAGAGGCAAAAGGGTGCTAAGAACTAGGAAAACCATGTGTATCCCACGAAAGTTGAGTATGTCGAGTGGTGCAGTTTTTCCTAAGATGGTTCATTGCCTATAGAGTAATATGTATGCACGGGTGAATGTGACAGATGTGTTATGAAATTAAATGAGAAATGAAAGAGTGAGGGTCTGTAGAAAGTGTGATTTGAATGAAAGTCAGGAACAAGAAGTGAAGTACAAAAGACATGAATGTAAGACTTAAAGAATGATAAGTAAAGAGTGAGCATGAGAATATGAGTGCAGAGAATGTGATTTTGAATACAGAAATGATTAAAGAAAGGGAAAGTGAACAATTGTGGAAGCAGTCCTGACTGACGAAACAAGTGCTGCCCTGACTGTGGGCAGAAAGTCTGACTGAACAGAGCAGTAGTAAGAATGATTGCTAGCATGCAAGAATTGAAGAATGAAATTATTAAGATGAGAAATGAGATGAACCATGTACAGAATGAAATTAAACTTATGGTGGATATGAACAGACCTGTGCAAAAGAATAAAACAAAAGAGAGTGGAGAAAAAAGAAGTAGCAAAAGGACTAGCACTATATGGAGATTCTATCATAAACATTATCGTGGAGGAGAGGTGCACAAGGGCTGCTTTCCAGAAGGGAGAATGAATAGGATTGAGGTGCTGCATATAAGAAGTAAGCATGTGAAGGAGTTAGTGGTTGTGGTTGGAATAAATGATTTGGTTGGACATAGGGAGAATATGAGGATGGATATCAGGAGATTATTGAGGAGAGCGAAAAACAACAGTGTGATAGGAAGAGTAGTTTGTGTTGCCCAGGTGTGACAATAATGAGGTATGGTGGATAGCAAAGATCTTGAATGAAATGTTAGCAGAAAAGTGTGAAGACAAAGGAATGCACTTTGAATGTGTGGGATGAGTTTGTGGCATGAATGGAACTGTATAAGAGTGACTGTCTGCATCTGAATGGTTTTGGAGTGATTCATTTGGAAAGGTTGCTGCTAGAAAAAAGTGTAATAAGTGATGCAAACAAGATGTCAGAGATGACGTAAAGGAGCAGGAGAGTGGACTTGGTGAGACTGATGTGGTTGTGAATGGAGAAGAGAATGTGAAAGCTGGAGTGCAAGTTGGATAGGAAAATGGGATGGGCCAGAGACACAGTGTAGGGAGAGTGGATTCTGAAAATAGTAATGAATGCATGCATGTTGATGATCGATGTAGGAATGGAATAGATTGGAATATATGGGGCCCGGTTGAGTCTCATAGGAGTATATGGGACAGAAGGAGTAGACAGGAACAAGTGTAGAGAAGTTGCAGATGGGGGGGGGGGACAGCATAAGTAGTACTGGTTATAGACTAAGAAATGAATTGTTCTGCTTATTTACAAATGCCAGGAGTGTCAGAAATAAGGGAGGTGAAATTGTTGCACTGATTAAGTTTATTTTCCAAAAATATTGGAATAAGTGAAACATGGTTGGATGAGAATTACATCTTGAAGGGAACAGAAATGGAGGGAGATGATGCTTTTCATGAAGATATGAAAGGCAAGAAGTGAGAGGAGAATGCTGCTAATGATAGCAAGAGAATTATGTCCGTATAAGGTTGAAATACAAGGAAGGAAAAGTGGCAGTGGTTTTGAAGCAGTATGGTGTGAAGTTGAGGTTGATAATATGAGATATTTGGTTGGGGTGTTGTTACAGGCCAGGGAATGTTGAGGGAAGAGATAGCATCAGTGAATGAGGAGTGAATGAATTGCTCGAGTTCTTAAGTGACAAGAATCTTACACGAGCGTTAAAAGTCTTAGATCAGGTTATATCATCAGAGAATGTGATTGTGAATGGAGTGTCTAATCTTCCCCCATTTAGTGAGAGTGACCATGAAATGATCAACGTGGTTGTAGTCAGTCATATCAGAACTTCTGTGAAGAAGGGTTACATACATAACTATAAGTTGGTGACTATGGAAATCTTAGAAAACAAATGGGATCTATAGTTTGAAAATTAGACAGATACTACTTGTGCACTGATTATGAGCTATTTAACAGCAGCAATGTTTGAATGTATTCCACAATGGAAAGGGCTAAACAAGGTAGGAGTAAAATGAACGAATGAACAGATTAAGCTTGAAATCTGGAAGAAGGGTGGTACTGTGGAGGCAACATAGGATGAATGTTGGTGTTGGTAATTATCAGTTGCATTAAGAGTACAAAGAGCAGGCTAGGAAGGTGACTTGGTTGGTAAAGACAGCAAATGTGCAGTATAAATTAGAAAAAAAGCTAATCAAGCTAAGAAAGATCCTAGTGAGTTCTTTGGATATGTGGCAAGTAGAATAAAAAATTACTATGGGATGATGATGCTAGTTGATGGCACTGGCAACTGATTTAGCAGATATAGTTGAAGTATTCAATGAGCACTTTATTAATATATATCATCCTCTTGAAGGTGACATCATGAGAAGCTGGAATGTAGAGGTAATGGTGCAGAAGGGACTAATAGTGAATGAGCAGGGAATATATGAGGAATTAAATAAATTTGATGTTAACAAGGCAGTAGGACTTGACAATGTATCACCACTTGTCTTGAGGGAATGCTCCATGGAATTAATGGCACCTTTGGCACATGTTTATATTGAGCCTTGCAACAGGGCGAGCCCAAATGCATTAGAAGGTGGAAAAAATTGGTCCACTTCACAAAGAAGGGGGGGGGGGGAATAAGACTGAGGCTATAAATTATAAGCCAATCTGTGTGTCTGGTATTGATGTTAAGGTGTATGAGAAGTTGGTGAGGATTAGGATTCAGAAATGGGTTAATAATAGTAGTATTGTTCATGATGAACAGCATGGTTTGTTAGGGTAAAGTCATGTCTTAGCAGTCTGCTTGCATATTACAACAAGGTGACAAATTCACTCAATAAAGGAGATGCATATACGGTGGTGTACTTAGATTTTTTAAAAGCCTTTGATAGACATGCACATGACAAGCTAGTAGCTGAAACAGATGGGATTAGATAACAGACAAGTGAGTTTTATAGCAGATATTGCCCTCAGATAGGTAGGTATCAGTAGGTTGTGTATGGAGGAGCAGTATTCCACAAGAGGAAGGTCACTAGTGGAGTGCTACAAGATCTGTTTTGGGATCAGCTTAACTGGAGATGTGCAGCTGTTTGCCGATGTTGCAAAGTGCGAGGTCTTGACATTTAATAGGCAAGGTTGGAATGCAGAGTGTACAATTACTGGAGAAATTTTGAAGGAGTTTGAAGAATTAGAGATCTGAGAGTGATGGTGGACAGAGACTTGAAGTTCAGTGGTCACATTGCTAAAATTGTAAGAACATCGCAATGGATTATGGCAATCATAAGGAAGACATTGACGTGCAGAAGCAGAGAGGTAATGGTTCCCTTGTAAAAGACTTTGATCAGGCTGCATATGGACTACTGTGTACAGATTTAGTCTTCTGGTTTCCAAGAGGAGAATGTATTGGAGACGGTCCAGAAAAGATTTACTAAGTTAGTGTCAGGTCTATGGAATGTCAGATACAGGATGAAATTGAGGGAATGTAACATGCAGAGCCTTGTGAATAGAAGAAGAAGAGGAGATATGAATGAGACATATCAGTTGGTGAGGGATTGTTACTGGATTACCAGATGTGGAGAAGATTTTTTAGAGTGCAGTGAGGCAAGGGTAGAACTGGAGGCCATCCATGGAAGCTGTATAAGGAGTGTGTGAGCAGGTTCTTTGCATGGAGAGTGATTTGTGAGTAGAATGCATTGCCTGAAAGTCATGTGTGGAAACTGTGAATGGATTTAAGGCATGGTTCAATGTTATTTTTGTATGAGAGAGTATGGCCCTTCCACAGTGAGTCCTTTGACTCCATGGAGGTCTGATGTTAATAATAATCTCAAATGGTTTGAAACTAAAACTTCACATCACACACTCAGCCTATATTGCAGCTTGCAGCAACATCACAAAAATTATCAATAAATATAAATCTGAGATTTTGAAAGGACCTATACTTGCCTCCTATTCCATGGCAGTCAAACTTTCTGGTCTCTAGCCAAAGCCATCAGATGCAACTTCTATCCATCGAGATGGTACTATTGTAACCTCACTAAATGACAAGGTTGATCTGCTGACATCATTATTCTCTAATTAAAACGAAATATATATTGATCTTTAATTGATCATGATTTATAAATGTCTAATACCACAGTGCCCCAAAGACTAAGATCCCAACATAGCTTCCTGACAACTGTTGAACCACCTAAAAACCTCCCAGAGACAAGACTTCAACAATGGCTTGCACTATATCTTGAAAATAATACTGGTATTCCAACAGCCGAACATCTTCCACGTGGTGCCCACTTGGACTGGAATACTTGGAAAAGCCTAAACAGACTCTGGATGACCGGACGATGCAAACAAAACCTCATCAAATGGGGCTACCTCACTGGCCCAGACAATTGTGAGTGTGGGACAACCCAGTCCTTCTTTCTTGTCCCTTTCTTCCATCGCCTTGTGCAAAAGAGGACCTTATATCCTGCACAGAAAGAGCAGTTGATTGTGCAAGATACTGGAAGAATATCTGACCATGTTTATTGTATATAAGTTATGTATAGTTTCCCTTTTTTCATATTTAATTATTATTCTCTGTATAATTCACCTACCAAATCTAAGCTGATCTCATTGTAATGTATCCTAATTTGTTGTAAATCATGTTGTACCACTTACTTACTACTGTACTACTTGTGTTTGGATACGAAATAATACCAACAAGTTTCACCGACGGAGCTGTCCGGCTTCTTCAGGGCTTATAACAGTAAGAGAAAAAAACTCAATGTGGTGAAAAAAACTCAACAAAAACTCAGAGAAAATGAATTAACACTATCGTATAAATTAAACATTAAAACAGAAAATGTAACATTACATGCATGGAGCATGTTGTGTTAGTCACTGTTATGAGAGCACGTTCTGTAGTTTTGAGCAATTAAATTCTGGCACACCGAGTGATCTTATTAAGGTTTTCCATGTGTCAGCTATTATCATTCCTTGGTTTCTGTTAAGATTTTCTCCAGAACGGAAGACTACAATGGCTTCCTTGAAATTTCTACAATGGAAATCTTCTTCTAGGTAAGACATGGAGCTGCTATCCTAATCAATGGTATGGGTAGTAATCGCAAAATGATGGGCTAGACCTGAGTTGTCTGTTCTGTTGTTATTAACATCTCCTATATGTCTTTTTTTTTCGGATTTCAAGGCTTCTCGACATCTGTCCTATATAATTTAGACCACAAGCACATGGGATGTTTACACTCCAGCGTGTTTGAAAAAAGCATTAATGTCTTTTGGTGATTTTAAAACGTGACAGACAGTTTGAACGCAACTCTGATGTTGAAAGGTTTAAAAATTTTGCGATCTTTTTGGACACTGTACCTGCATAAGGAATAACTATGGATAAACTGTATTGAGTGATGGTAGGTTGTTGTGGGGGGGTTTCTATGAAGAATCTTGTTGATTAAATTCCTTGGATAGCCATTTTTTATTAATGTCTCTGATATATGAGTAATTTCATCATAGAGTTCTTTTTCTTTATTTATTAGATGTTTATAAATCATGGTCAGTTAAAGATCAATACAGTATATATTTAATTTTAATTATATGTTTGAATGACCAAATATAATCTAAACGATCATTATTCTCTTCTAATTCCTACATTGATGACTATGGCAAAGAGTTAATGTAGATTAAAAGTATTATACATGTTGTAATAAGTAAACTATTTACCTTGACGAAATTATCCTTGCAAAATTGTGTGATTTTTTTTTTTTTTTTTCCCTTGTACTTTTCTTTTGATACACATACAGTAATGTGTACTTTCTGGGAAGTGATGGTAACATTGTTATGAGTTATGTTTTATTTTTTGTGTTGGAAAGCATATCTAATGGCTAAAAGTATTGAGCAGTTGTTGCTTAGATATGAAAATGCTAAACATATAGTAGAACATTCTTGTATGAATTTTAAACCTTTATTATTTAGAGGTGTTCACTATAATGAAAGAAAAAATAGCAACCTATAATATTGAAGCTGATAGAGTAAGGCATTTAATAAATCAATTAGAGTAGTATTATGCTCTAAGTAGTTGGTAATGATCATGAAATATTTAGGAAAATTGGTAATTAAGTTAAAAAGGATGACCATGACAGTGATTTTAATATTGGGAATATGTATTGGAAAGGAAGGTTGGAAGGACAGAGAACAGATTTCTGAATGATATTCAGGCAGCATGTGAAGTGATACATTGTTTTGTGGTATTGAAATTGGTGATAGTCTCATAGAATGTAATTGTGAACTAGGTAATCTGCCACTGGATGGAGAGAGTGTTCAGGAATGATGAGGTGGGAGAGAGAGAGTGAGATTGATAATGCATGAAAATTGGGTTAAAAGCCATCTGATATATACAACTGTATATCTGGAATGAGGCAGATAAATGGTAGAAGTGAAATGGGTGATCAGAAATATTAGGCTAGCAAGATGGAAGATAAAGCTGTTATGGAGCAGAGGAGATATAATGCAGTGGGCAGTAGATGCCTACCTGGTATGAAGCAGGTTAGAAAAGCAACACACTTGGTAACCAAAGAAGAAGAAACCAATAATGGTAAAATGATGGAATATTTAATTGACTAACTAATTCACAGATATGTTATGAAGGACTTATGCATTAAACTACAGTAGGGTACTTCTCAAATAGTGGCCTGTGAGTCACTTCAATCCACCCACCAGGTTGTTTGAAGTAGTCCTCCAGTTAGTAGCTGAAGAGTATTGAAATTACAGACAAGATTAGTTCAAGCTTAAAATGAATTTGTTTTCATAGAAGTTATTTTGAATTTGTTGCCAAGTTGAGAATAGCTAAGTGATAATTACTGATATTACCAAGAGAGCATAACATCTCTTTCTGCAATGATGAAAGCCACTTTCCTGGGAGACGATATCTTCATAGTTGCTAACCTAGCCATTTTGTTATTCATTGTAAATGTATTTTTTTCCCCAGTTTATTCTGGGGTTTTTATCCTGCAAAGCAAGCAAACCGGCCTTGCGAACTCAACATTACGGACATAGGGCTTGATCACCTTATCCTGTAAATGGTTTGAGGTTCAATGATTAACTAACCCTCGACACTGCAAGGTAAAAGAGGGAAAAAGGAAGATGAGATTGTAAATGTATGAAATCCATTTTTTTTTTTGACACTAGAGTAGCTCTTTAAAAAAATAGAAAATTGGTTTTAGAATTCCTGACTTTTTGTCATGTATATGGTAATACACATGACAAAAATTCAGGAATTTTTGTCATAAAAATTTACTAAAAAAAAACTGAATTATTACACTCAACACACACACACATACACAAGCTGGTAATAATAAATCAACCAATAAACTATGATAATTCTGTTCACTAACCATAAAATTGCCTTATTTCTTGTGGGAGCAGTAAACAAAAGAAGTAAATTTGAGGTGAATATTACTTTTAACCTGGTGGTAGTAAGGTGGGGTGTCACAGTTATAGTCAATTTAAAATCTTTGGGGTCTGTGACACCCTACCTTACTAACACTAGGTTAAAAATAACTAAAAAGGTCTTCAGTTCTAAATTAGTTGAAGAACCTTCTTTCAATGGTTTGACCATTGATTGATTGATTCTAAACCTTGAGCTCTAGTTTTGGCAACAAAGAGGTAGAGATATGTTAAGAATCCAATAGAGAAGGATGCTTTAATACTATCAGTCTGTTGATTGTGAACATTTATCATTAGCAGATCCTAAATTGCCAGGAATAGAGTTATTTTTGAACATCTTATTCACGTGAAGTACAGTTAAAGAAGATGATACTGAACATAATGGCATACTGGCTGTCCATGGTCCGATTCCTTGCCTGTCAGTCCTGTAGTTGCTGTCATTGGCATGGTTGGTTTGACAAACCTGATTTTCCTGAGTGGAGATATCTGATGTCTTTTAATCTTTTGTGTTCTCTTTCTTTACTAAGATAGTTCTTCCTGTTTCACTGATGTAACAAATGCAACAGGTGAAACTGATTGTAGACTCCTTGGCTAATGGGGATGTCTTTAGAACTGAAGAAATTCCAATTTTAAAGGGGTTTGAAAGCCACTCTGAGGTTGTACAAGAGTTAACAGATATCTCAAGCATCCTTAATGCATAAAATTAAAGAACAATCAAAATTCAAATGCAAGTGATGATAACTGTATGCTGTAATAATTTTTTTAAAAGTACAATTGTGTGTTGAGGTCACTTATTGGTCAAAGCTATCTTGGAACCAAACAGCTGCTTTGCTAATCTTTCCTCTTACAATCTGTTTAGATGACAATATCACCTGAGATGAGAAATGCTCACACATTCCAGAAGCTAACATTGTCCAGTTCCTCCCTAATGTCTACATTTTTAATATCTTCTGCAATTGATGACATCTCTTCACTCTCATATCTGTGGTTTGTAGTCTTTGATCAACTTAGTTCTAACCTGGCTCTCAGATCCATATGTGAAAACTCCCATGAACATTATCTTGTGTACTGATAGTTTAGTATTTTAATTTCTCTCTTATTCAGTCGATTCCTATACCAACTTTGCTAAACATACTATTTCCATATTTAATTTGTCATCTTCACTAAAATCTGTGCATAAATAGCTGAAAATTTTATTTATTCACATGGGATTCCCCCCCCCCCCGTTCCTCCAGCATCCCTTAGGACTGGTTGAACCCTCAGAGAGAAGGGATTAAGTGTGTATTTTATGACTCTAGATCCATGTGTGTTCATGGGCCAGTTTGCCTATTCTGAGGAACAAAAACTGAGAAACCCTTAACCTCCATACGAGATCAGCTTACTCACATTTAGTTGAAATAGACCAGGTAAAGGTTCATCAAGCCATGGATGGGAATCAAACCCAGGTCTTTCCGACCAAAGGGCTACTTCTATACTGACTTGAGCTACAAAGGCTCTAATAGCTGAAATGTTTTGCTTGTTCTCTAGGTTCTTTTGCAATAGAAGTTTTCTATGTTCCTACATGTTTTCAGAGTGTTGATCTTTTTTATTGCTAATCTTCATGCCAGTTATTCAATTAAATTAGGGAATTCTGCAGACTCGTACTGGATTTATATAGAGTTATAATCTGCATTAAAGTAAATAGCTGAGATTAACATCTGCAGTTTTGATGTCAGGTTTAATGCATTTTCTTTCATAATGTGATGATCCACAGAGATTATGAATAACAATGGAGATAGTAGTGTTCATCCTGGTCTCGCTGCCTGATTTTACATCATACCTGTACCATCTTCCTGTATATCTCCTTCAGTTCTAACTGCTGATTTACAAATATAAAAATTTGGCAATCTTTGCTCTGTATAATGTTCCATTTATCCCATGTAATGGAACATTATATGGGATAAATGGAACATTATACAGAGAATCATGTTCTGATAACAAGGGTTATCAGAACATGATTCTGATAACCCTTGTTTGCACTAATTTTAGTGAAGATGGCAAATTAAATATGGAAATAGACAATACATTTAGCAAAGCTGTGATAGCCATGAGTCAACTGAATAAATGTATATGGAATAAGAGAGAGATTAAAACACTAAACTATCAGTATACAAGATAATGTTCAATGCAGTTTTAGTGTATGGATCTGAAAGCCAGGTTAGAACTAAAACAGTTGATCAAAGACTACAAACCACAGGTATGCGATTTCTGAGAAAGGTTAGGGGAGTGAACAGATAGGATCTATGGCAGAAGATATTTAAAATAAAGATATAGGTAGATTGATGTTGTTAGAATCACTTTATAAAAGACTGAAATATAAGAATATATCCTGTAAACTACTCGAGTGTACATATCAGAATTTGATTGTGATTTTGTGTAATAGATTATGATAGATTCAAATTGCTATACTATTACCGTTAACTTATAAATAAAAATAAATAATAAGATTAATAAATGATTTTGTAGAGATAGCATTTAGAATTTCTCATACTTTGTACTTGCATTTTATGATAAGGTAACAAGTGTGTTAGATAAAGGCGAATTATATACACTTATGTTCTTGGACTTTGCAGAAGTATTTAATGGATTACCACATGATAAGTTAATGTATAAGCTGCAGAGAATGAGAATGGATAGTGTATTGGTTACATGGATTGGAGATTGACTCTGAACAATAGCAGCGAATTGTGTATGATGGAGCAGTGTCTCAAAAAAGGAGGATGACCAGTGTCATTCTCCAGGATTCTCTTCCTGGGTCTCTGCTGTGTAACTTGTTTGTAAATCAAATGAACTGAATGGGGATCTTTAGTTGTTTCCTGATAATGCAAAGTTAGGGAGAATTATAAGTAGCACTGCTGATGTTGTGCCTTCAGGAAGATTTAAATAGACTTTTGGCTTGTACAGATGAGTAGAGTTATAGTTTTAATATTAATAAGTGCATGGTATTTGTATTTTGGAGTGCAGGAATATTAGGCTGTATTATATTGATGGCACTGTACTTCAAGAAGTGGATGAGATTTGAAATATGGGAGTGATAGTTGACAGTAAACTGAAGTTTAGAGGACATGTTGCAAAGACTGAACATAGTAGTTCTGCTATGATAAGAAGTTCTCTGACATGTAGAGATAAGGAGATGGTTGTGCCATTGTATAAAGTACTCATCAGACTACACTTGGACTATTGCTCAAATTTGGTCACCCTGGTTTTCATTGTGATATGGAAACTTTGGAGAAGATCCAGAGATGAGTGACTAAGTCAATATACTGGCCTTGTAATGTTGGCAATGGAGAGAGGTTGAAGGAATGTGGATTGCAGAGTTTGGTGGATAGGAAGAAAAGAGATGATATGATAGAAACATTTAAATTAGTGAAAGGATTTTATTAGATTAATACAGAAGGATTATAAATGAGGAGAAGGTGAGAGGGGAAGAACCAGAGGCCATCCCTAGAAATTATGTAAGAGTGTGGTGAAGAAGGGTGTGAGGAGTAGAATTTTTACATGGAGAATTGTGGGTGGATGGAATGCATTACTGGAATATATTGTTAATGCAGGGAGTTGTTAAGGATTTTAAGATTCACTATGATGAATATGTTGTCAGTTGAATGAACTTCCCATAATGAGTTTGCCGATTTCATGCAGGTGTGATGATAATAATATGTTGATGTATACATTACAGTACAGTAATACTATTACTATTTCTTATGTCCAACTTACTTCAGAAAAAAATAGAATTTTAAAGAAATATAGTCATCGTACTACTTTCAAACCCCTTCATCAAGCTGATTGCCTTTTCTGCCTTCCTAAAGACCAGTTCCTTTCTCTCTTAATTCCAGATGTATATAAAGCTCCTTTTACTTGCAAATTGTCTTATTACAGACAAACTAGGACATAAGAAATACACTTGCCCTTTTAATTATGCTTAGTTAGGTCTAGCAGACCATGCCATGCCATGGATATACTGCACAGAATCAAATGGATGAAAACTAAAAAGATATATGACAAGGACAAAATATCAGATTCATTAAATTATCATTTAATACTATTACTGTCATCATGCAGTTAAACCAAGAAGCAAAATATTAAACAATTTAGTATTACCCCAGAATCCTATTGCTAGTGTCAATGTCAGGCTGGTCTAATTGAGACTATGTAGAATAGGTTGTGTGAGTATGTCGTTCAGTTAACATCTGATAGTGACAGCTGAGCATGTTTGTCTTTAAGAGGATAGTTGGCAGATATTTTGTTGTTGACTGAGGGTTGCAATGAGACTTCCTAAGATCACTTTGAAACATATTTAGCAGCATATTTCATATGAGGAATAGCAATCCTGCCATTTTTACCTTGATTTAGTAGATGCAGAGAGAAATAATCAATAATTTTGAAGTTATTTTTATATTATAATCATTTAAGGATTGTAGGATTAAAAATAAAGCTATAGTACATTACTGCGGTAGGAGAACTAAGAGTTTTTAATTTTTTATATTTATTATTATCATCATTCTGGCTCTCCCATTTATGAGCTTCATCATGGGAGGCCCATCTTTAAACAACATACAGTTTATCATACCATTTCTTAAACTCAGTCATTGTTCATACTCTTACCACCCTATTAGACAGTTCATTCCATGGTCCAACACCTCCATGGAAAAAAGCCACTCCTCATCCTCTTACGACTTCCATTGGAAACTTCCAGGAATGACCTCCCCCCCCCTCCTTTGTCCTTGCTCCTTCCCCTTGTTCTTAGATATGAAAGGCCTCTATAGTGTCAATTCTTTAACTACCTCTCAACACTTTGTCTTAATCACATCACCTCTCCTTCTTTTATCTAACAAACACTGCAGTCCACATGCCCTCAGTCCACCCTCATAGCTAATATTATACAGTCCTGATATCATTTTTGTTATCTGTCTTGCACTCTCTACAAGGTTAATTTATCCTCTTCAATTCCTGGTGACCAAATCTAAGCACAGTAATCCAAATGTGGTCTGATCAGTGCTATATATAATGGAATCGCCACTCTTCTATCTCTGCTAGGCAGCATCTTCAATATTGTAGCAGTTCTCTGAGTTACCTTCACCACCCTTGCTATATGTCCCTAAACTTCAGGTTTCTATCAGTCATCATCCCAAGGTTCCTTGCCTCTTCCACTTTATCTAGTACAGCTCCTCCAGCAGAGTATGCAGTTTCCCATCAGCGGATCCCAAACTTCGACCTTACTTATGTCTGAACATTTCAGAATAAACTTCTTCCACATCATAGCCTATAACCGCATATGCTAAGGACTGTAGGCATATGTAATATCTACATTCCGCACTAAATATGTGAAATTCCTGTTCATCTCAACCTCATACCAAATGGCCTCAAAGCCATTATCACTGCATCCTCATGGATAAAAGAGGTAGTGAGGTATCTGATAAACTCTGAAAGGTTGTTATACTTCACTACCTCTTTTATCCTTCCTGTCAACCCAAAATATGCTCAAAATAATATACTGATGGCAATGCTGTTGCCATCAGTATATTATATTATATTATTATCTGTTAACCTATCTGTCATGCTGCCATAATTTGTCTCACACCTATCCTAATAACTTACACAGGCATACTATCTCATTTTAATTTCTCTGCCTGAACACATGCTGTTCTTTTTTTTTTCTGTCATTCTCACTCAAATGCAGACCATCTACAGTAGATAATTGTCTTCTACCTTCAATTTTATCCCAAATATCCACATAATCAAAGCTCCTCTTCCTACATGTTCTAGCTATTATGTCATTTTCATAATTGCTGTCCTTCTCCTCAGTTCTCTGCTATCATACCTTGGCAACACACTTCTCTCTCTCTCTAGCCCCTCATCTAGTTCACTAGTTTTAACAATGTGTTCAAATCCTGTACTACCTTATTCACACTTCCCTAAAAATCATCGATTCCAAACAGTACAGTCATTTCTGTCACATCCTCTCCACTCCACAGCCTCAGGCACTCTTGTTACTGTCCCTCTTCTCAGATACATCTGAGAAGAGGGACAGTAACAAGAGTGCCTGCATGAAGATCATTCACCATACAATGCTATACCTTTCCAACCTTCCAGTTCCATTGTTTCATCTTCAAATAATTCATTCCTTCTTTAGTGTTGAGCTAACAATTCTTCTGCATTATCCTCCACTCATATTTATACCTTTTCTCTCTTTCTGATTAATTCATGTCTCTATGCTGCATATGAAACAGCAGCACGTTTCTTCATCTGCAAACACCTTGATTTGAAACTGCAAATGATGAGCATTATTCCTGGACTTCTCAATGAATTAGCTTTTCTCCCCCTTTTTTTTTTTTTTTTTTTGGATAATTTTAGTGCTCTCCCCTCCCTCAAGGCTCCTGCATTTTCGTCAGAAATAAAACTGGTTTTGAAATTTCTCATGCTGATAGAGATAATACAAGTCCTCACAGCTATTTCAGCAATATTTCTGAAATGGATCCCCAGAATTACTTAATTTGTTACCTTGAATTTAAATCTAACGCCTCATACAAACAAATGTGTAACTTAAAAGACATTCAGATATATTCAACTGAGAATCAATCATATTCAGTGCATAATTTTAAATTACTTCAGCTGCCAGTAGTGTACATAACCTATAAAGCAAAATCTAAATATTGTAAAGAAATATAGTACCAGGTGCCATGTTGTCTAGTCACTTAGGTATTTGAGATTTGCAAACACCACAGTGGCATTTTTTTAATGCAGAGAAAATAATCAAAAAAATAACACATTTTGCAATAATTATGACAGCCATTAAGGATTACCTTATATATCATATTAAACTATACATATGTGTGTGTTCAGTTGATTTTTTAATGTAAAATTATTAAGCATTTTACTTTTAATGTAAACTTGCATATATGAAAGGATTGCTAGAAGAAGTGAGAATGAAGAAAGAGAGAGAAAATTGATTGTTTATTACTAAAATATGAAGTTAAGAAGGAAGTCTATCTAGAAGAAATAACTTCCCCAGGCTCTTGAGCCTGAAGAAGTATTTATTGGGTGAGACCTAATTTGTGGAGTTCAGGGAAGCTAGATCTCTTTGGGTTCAGACATTTTGATTGTGCTTGCAGGTTGGGGGAAGGGAGGTTATTCAACTCAGTCAAGAAGACTACAGATGTAAGTATACAAAATGGCTAGGAGGTAACACACACAAATGCCAAAAGCAGCAAGAACAATGAGATTGAATTTGTTGCCTTGGAGAATACATTGCAGCCTAAAATTGTTGGCAGAGATATGTAGTAACTGGAATTGAGTGTAAAATATATTGTATTTTTAAGAAGGACACAAGAAATAGAGAAGGTAATGCTATGGATATTAGATGATTTGTTTCCAGTGGACAGAAAGTCTTATAAGCAATAATAACAATGTTCAAATGTAGCAATAAGTTTGAGACTACGTGGAATGAAGTGGAGGCTAACAGGATGAAATATGTGCTAAGTGCTGCAGCAAACTTTGGAGATCAATTGCTAGGGATGATGAAATGCATTCACAAATTACCCAGATGGGCATTAAATGAAAGATCATTATAGGAGATTTAAATTATCCAAACATTGATCGGCTAGCAGATAAGACTCATGATAAGAATGAAGGAGAATTTATTGAGCTAGTGCAAGAAACTTTCTCAAGCAGCATGTGAAAGAAGGAACTCAATGTCAGTGCATGTTAGATTTGAACATGCATCAGAAGTGGTCTCAGTTAAGGATATGACTTTCTTGTTACCCATTTGTGACAATGATAATCCCAAACTAATGTGAGAAGTAGCAATGTATATGGACTTTCTAATTAGGAAAAGTTATATGCTAAACTACAAAGCTGGAAATTATCCCAAACTCTGGAAATTACTGTGTATCAGTTAATGAATGTGAATGATATCAGCATTGCATAGAAAACTGTAAAAATGCTTAATGATGCAGTATCACAATGTGTCATTACAGTTCAATGAACAAATAAGGTAGGAGTGAAACGGATGTGCAACTTTATTAAGCAAAAGAACCATAATGAAGAAGATAATGTGGCAGGAATACTATGAGAATAAAGATGAGAGGAGTTATGAATTATTATTATGGGCTACTCCATGGAGTCTTTAGACTCATCAAGAGAGTTCCTAAACATCATATCATGCCTAGCACCCACAGCAGACTCTGGCAACCTAATGCACTCATACACCCATTCAATGTTCAGTTTTCAAGAAGGGCTCATAGTTCTCCTGCCACCAAGCTTCTGCTGAAAAATTTCCTCTGTATCAATCTTGTAACAACACTTCAGTAGTTTTAAGGATACTTGCGACATAAGACTGAATGATATAATCACGTAATCACAAGAAAGATATTTATTTAACCAAATATTTCGGTCTGGAAATAGCAGACCATTGTAATACCACCGACGATGGTCTGCTATTTCCAGACCGAAATATTTGGTTAAATAAATATCTTTCTTGTGATTACGTGATTATATCATTAACACTTCAGTAATTTGGTGACTTGGTTGGTGAGGGTAGCTAAAGAGAGGTATGAACAGCAGTTAGCTAATGATGCCAAAAAAGAATCCTAAGGTGTTCTTTTGATATGTAGCCAGCAAAAGAAAGAATGATTATGGAAGGATTACATTGATTGGAGAAAGTGGTATAAAGACAGCTGTTGCAGAAGGTGTGGTGGAGATTCTTAATGAGCAGTTCGTAAAGGTCTTACAATCTTGTGAATGTGACTTCATTGAGAGATTGAGAACAGTTGATGATGGGGAAAGAGAGACTGACTGTAAGGGAGCAAGAGGTGTATGGGGAGTTGAGCAAACTAGATGTAAATAAGGATGTCGGACTTGATAATATATCACCACGTATTCTGAAGGAATGTGCCCAGGGAGTTGACATATTCTTTTAATACGAGTCTTTCACTGGGTCAAGTTCCTAATGAGTGGAAGGAGGGCAAGATTGTGCCACTTCATAAAGGAGGTGATAGAACTCAAGCATCAAACTATAGGCCTATCTGTGTGTGATGTTGTAGTTAAATTGTTGGAGAAGCTTGTGAGAACTAGGATCCAAAATTATTATTATTATTACTCAGGCCTCCATGGAGTCAAAAGACTCGTCGTGGGAGGTACTTCCTAAGAAACACAAAGCCTATCAAGACTCATCGAGGGGGGTCCCCCCAATAAAAAAAACAAAGTCTATCATACCACTCCTTGACCTCATTGACCGTTCTCGCTCTCACCACTCCATCAGGCAATGCATTCCATGCAAAGAAACCACTCCTCACCCTCTTGCTCACAGTTTCCTTTCGTAACTTCCAGGGATGGCCTCTTGTCATCACTCCTTCCCGCTGTTCAACCAAGTGAAAGAACTCCCCAGTGTCAACTCAACCCTGTAACCACCTCTCAACAGTTTAAAAGTCTCAATCATATCACCTCTCCTTCTTCTATCCACCAAACTCTGCAGTCCACATTCCCTCAGCCGATCCTCATAACTGTCATTGTATAGTCCTGAAACCATCTTTGTTATCTGCCTTTGTACCCTTTCCACAGTTAATTTATCCCCTTCAAATCCTAGGGACCAAATCTGAGAACAATAGTCCAAGTGTGGTCTGATCAGGGTGTTATACAACGGAATGATAACTGTTTTATCTCTGGAGGTCAGTGTCCTTCTCATTATTGCAGCAATCCTCTGTGTTACCTTCACCACCTTTGCAATATGTCCCCTAAATTTCAGGTTTCTATCAATCATCAACCCCAGATCTCTTGTCTCCAGTATAACTCCTCCCATAGAGTATGCAGTGTCCCATCGATGTTTCCCAAACCTCAAGACCTTACATTTTGTTGCATTAAACCAACCCTCATTCATTTGCCCATCTATCTAGCTTATTCAAATCCTCTTGCAGGGCTGCTGCATCTGCACTATTACTAATAATCCTTCCCAGCTTCGCATCATCTGCAAACAATTGAATATCCCCTTGCAATCCACTGACAATGTCATTGATATAAAGGTTGAACAATATAGGTCCCAGTACTGAGCCCTGTGGGACCACATGTAACCTTCTGCTTTCTTGAAACTGCCCCACTGTACACAACTCTCTGATACCTATCGGACAGCCAATCCTGAATCCAGTTGACCAATCTGACATCCAGACCCATGTGCTGCAACTTAAATATCAGTTTATCATGTGGCACCCTGTCAAATGCCTTCACTAAGTCTAAGAAAATGGCAGTATATGCCTTTCCCTCATCTAATGCTCTTGTAACTTTATCATAAAAGGCCAGGATATTGCTAAAACAAGTGCACCCCTTCACAAATCCATGTTGACTCTCACAGATAACATTACCCTCATCTGCCCAATGCTGTATACGGTCCTTCACTACTTTCTCCAAGATCTTACTAACTACTGATGACACACAAACTGGTCTATAATTAGACACTTCCAGTCTGCTACTGCCCTTATGCAATGGCACTATCTTACCTTCCTTCCATTCCATGGGCACCTTTCCTGCAGCCAGACTTTCATTGAAAAGCACTATCAGTTCCCTAGCACATTCTCTCAAAACTTGTGGTGAAATACCATCCAGTCCCGCAGCTTTACTGACATCCAGAGTACTCAGTATTTGAAACACACTCTCCTCCTGTACCTGCAAACCTTGAACCTGCCCAATCCCTCTAGCATTAAAACTGACTCCTCCAGGATGAAATACTCCAATAAAGTGTTCATTGAACAATTCTATGTCCTCTGCATTCATTATTATTGGTCTCTTGCATACAATTCCTCTCTGTCCTCAAACGTGCTCCAAGCATACACATATTCCAGTCCTCTCTTGTCACACATTCTGGCTATTATGTCATTCAATATTACCGCTCTTCTGCTCTGTCACTCTATTCTCATTTTTATCCCACAGTATCATTCTTCCACAGTCATTTCTACTCCCACATATCTAAAAAATTCCCTAGGATTTTCTTTGGATCTTAGGGTTAATCTCCTCTCATATTCCAGTTTCATCTTCCTTACCATACTAGTCACTCTTCTGGCCTGTGTCGATACTCTTCATGCATCTTCTCTTCACCTGTCTCCTTATATCTCTTCCATAGCCTCTTTTTCGCATGCAATTCCTGTTTAATATTGTTGGTCATCCACTTTACTCCAAATTGTGTCCTCTTGTTCACTCGTGGTATACAACTTACCATTGCTGCTAACAAATATTCTTTCATAATTTCCCACGCACTAATGATATCCCGCCCCTCCAACTCCTCCCTCCATGAAACTTTCCCAAGTTGACGTCTTAGACTATTATAATCACCTGCCTTATAATTCCACATACGTTCCCGTCTCTTTGATACTCCTGCATGTCTATTCATTTTCAAAGTCAAAACCATATGGTCACTCTCTCCAACTGGTGGGAGAGATGTCATCTCAGTTATTATCAACTCTTCTGATGCTATAACCAAATCCAAAACTCTTGAACCTCTTGTTCCCTCTATTACATGTTGCCTAAGACATTTGTCCCTCAAGAATTCTAGAAATTCCATTCCCTTATTACTACATGCATCTTCCTCTCCCCAGTTTATACTACTGTAGTTAAAATCTTCCATAACAATCATTCTTCTTGCACTTTCCAAACTCAACTGTGTAAACATTTCCTGGTTCCTACCCTCTGTACTCCTGGGTCTGTAGCAACATACCACTAAATATCCTGTCTTGCCCACCTCTACCTCACACCATATGCTTTCAAAATCATTAGTGTCACTGCCTTCCAAAGTCTCCACTCTTAGAGGACATAGGTCGTCACTTATCATAAGCAGTACTCCACCACCACGCTTTCCCCCTATCCTGCCGAAAAATGCTGTACTCAGCGACTTCTATTCCTGTTATTATATCCTCTTCTGTCAACTACATCTCAGTGATCCTAATAATTTTTGGCCAGGCTGATGCTATCTGCGCCACCAATTCCTCTCCCTTATTCCAGATACACCTGGCATTAGTATATAGCATATAAATGCGTTGTTTCTATACCTAGCATTATCCCCTCTAGACTCCACTGGGCTCAGTGTTACCTAATGTCGTCCCCCTTCTCCCAAATACCCATTTCCACAAGAGGCCACCCCTGCTACCATCCTTCCTAGGACACACTGATTTTTTCAGAACAGCAATCTCTCCAGATGCCTACGTCCTTCCTCATTCAAATGTAAGTGGTCTCTTGCATACAATTCCTCTCTGTCCTCAAATGCACTCCAAGCATCCACATATTCCAGTCCTCTCTTGTCACACATTCTAGCTATTATGTCATTCAATATTATCGCTCTTCTGCTCTGTTCGTCATTATCATACCTAGGCAACACACACACACACACACTATCTTTCCTCTCTGTGTCTTCTTTCGTACCACCTCAAGCAAGAATCTCATATCTCTTGCTGCCCTATTTACACCACCACTCAAGTCGTGTTCCAGCCATCACAATCATCTCATCCACCCTTTCACCTCTCTTAACTGCCAAAGTCACCCTTTCTATCGTTACTCCTGGCAAACACTCCTCACGCATCCTATCTTGAACACCATGGATCATTGAGTCCCCATACATTATACCTCTTACCATTCCCTCTCTCCTACTGTTTCCATTTTCTCCTCTTCTAGCACTGCCATACCTCTCTCTCATTCAGTTTCTCCTACTGTTTCCATTCTCTCCTCCTCTAGCACTCCCATGCCTCTCTCTCATTCCGTCTCACCTGCTGTTTCCATTCTCTCCTCTTCTAGCATTCCCATACCTCTCTTTCATTCCCTCTCGTCTACTGTTTCCATTCTCTTCTCTTCTAGCACTCCCATACCTCTCTCTCTCATTCCATTCTCTCCTCTTCTAGCACTGCCATACCTTTCTCTCATTCCGTCCCTCCTACTGTTTCTATTCTCTTCTCTTCTAGCACTCCCATACCTCTCTCTCCTATTTCCATTCTCTCCTCTTTTATCATTCACAAATTTCTCTCCTCTCTTATCATTCCCAAAACTCTCTCTCTCTACTCCAATTTTCCTTGCATTTCTCTCTTCCATTCTTCTAATCTCATCTTTCATACTTATCATACTTCTCCCAAGATGTTCCATCTCCTCTTTCAGATCCTCTATCTCCCTCTGCAGGTTAGTCTCTCTAAATCGAAATTCACTCTCCCAAACAAAACCATCTCCTAAACTTTCACAGTCACTCACGCCTTCTACACTATCAACTATTATTTTCTCATTCACATTTTTTTCTTCATTCTCTCCTATCACACTACTCGTCTTCCTGTATTCATTTCCCGTTCTTCAAGAAACAAGGTCGGTTATTGAGATATCTGCTGCATTTATTTCATCCCACTGCCTGCACTTCAAACACACACACCCCATCCTCTCTCACAAGCCAGATATCCAATTCCCGAAACACATACGTGCCGCAAATACTGCATGCCATAAACTCCCTTATTATATTGCTTATAATAGAGTGCCTAAATGGCGGAGGACTTGGTGACACGCCATTTGCAACTGCAGCTGAATCCGCCATCATTCGTTACTGCCGAGGGACTACTAGCATAATCGTTAATTATTCAAAATAGTTTCAAAAATAAACGCTAAATAAGTGTTAGGGAGTATAAATAAATAAGTAAAGTATAAATAATTACAAGCAAAACAAAACATTAAGTACACTAAATAAAATGAAATAAAACTAAATACAGTAATGAAAATTTAGCTTCGTCTTGTCTTCCACCATTATGCATCCGCCCCGTCTTCTCAGTACACAATATCGCGACAGCACTAACTTCAAAAAACAACCGCTGTAGTACACTCGTATTCCAGAGAAACAATTTAGCACTCAGAAACATAAAAAAAATGGACTATTCATCGATTAAAAACTTGCTTTCTTCAGCACAGCTAAATTCACCGCCACGTGTTATGGCAACACTAGTGCCGATAATACAATGGTATTATCTTTGATGGACAGCATGGATTTGCTAAAGGGAGGTCATGTTTTAGTAATCTACTTACTTATTACAATAAGGTGACTGCTTCCATGGACAGAGGAGAAGGATACACAGTAATATACTTAGATTTCGCAAAGGCTTTTGATAGATTACTGCATGATAAGTTGATAGTCAAACTAGAGTGGATGGAGTTGGATATTAGATTAGGTGCATTGGATTGGAGACTGGCTATCTGATAGGCATCAACAAGTTGTGTATGGGGGAGTGATATCCAGGAAAAGGAAAGTTACTAGTGGTGTGCCTCAGGGATCTGTTTTAGGGCTATTACTGTTTAACTTGTATATTAATGATATTGGTGAAGATTTGGCTGGAGATATTTATTTGTTTGCAGATGATGCAAAGTTGGGATGAACCATGAAGAGTAGAGAGGATGTTGTGGCCTTACAAGAAGACTTAAATAAATTGAGTGATTGGGCACGGGAATGGGGATATGAGTTCAATGTTGCAAAATGTAAGGTTTTAAAATTTGGAAAACAAAAATGGGATGCAGAATTTATGCTTGGTGAGAATAATATTGTGAGAGGTGGAGGAAATAAGAGATCTGGGGGTGATAGTGGATAAGGATCCGAAATTTAGGGGACACATAGCCAAAATTGCGAAGACAACACAAGGGGTTCTGGGAATAATGCAGACGACACTGACTTGTAGAAGTAGGGAGATTCTTGTTCCATTGTATAAGGCTTTGATTGGGCCACACATGGACTGTTGTGCCCAGATTTGGTTACCTGGTTTTCAGAAGGATGAAGAGATGTTGGAAAGGGTCCAGAGGCGACTGGCTAAGGTAGTTTCTAACCTCTGAAATGTCGAGTATGAGGAAAGATTGAGAAGATGCAACTTGCAGAGTCTGGTGGACAGGAGGAAGAGGGGAGATATGATAGATACCTACAAGTTATTAGGGGTTGTTGTTATAAGATCAATGCTGGAGAGGTTCTTCAGAAAATAGTGGGAGATCAAGGGAGAACCGGAGGTCATCCCTGGAAACTGTATAAAGAGGGTGTGAGTGGGAGAGTGAGAGGCAGGTTTTTTTCGTGCAGAGTTGTGAATGATTGGAATGCCTTGCCTGAGAGTGTAGTGTCTGCAAGGAGTTTGAGTGTGTTTAAGACACGGTATGATGAGATGTGTGTATGATAAAAGGACCTCCCAAATGAGTCTTTGACTCCATGGGGTCTTGGGTAATAATAATTTGTATGTCTCAATCATATCACCCATTTTCTGCCTGTAAATAAATTTTAGTAAACCACAAATCTTCAACCTGTCCTTATAAGGTTCATTCCATAGAACTCATACCATTTTGGTAACTCACCTCTGGATTCTTTCCATCTCCTCTTCATCCCCAAGAAACCCAGGTGACCAGATCTGGTGCAAGTCAGGATGGGTCTTACCAAGGCTCTATAAAGAGACAAGCAGGTATAATAACCTGCTCGTCTCTGCTTGTCATGGTATTCTTCAGTAACCAAGTAATCTGATGAGCTGCTTTGGCCACTTCTGCTATATGTCCTCTAAACTGTAACTTCCTATCCACTAATATGCCCAATTTTTCATCCCCAAATGCATAATCTTACACTTTGCCACATTAAACTGACATCTCCATTCTCCTTTGCCTGTACTGCATGTCTATCCAAATCATCCTGCAAAACTTTAACATCATCTGTATTAACTATTGCTCTACCAATTTTGCATCATTGGCAAACAACTGAAGAGTTCCTCTTAGATCCTTTTAATATTGTTAATGAACAAATTAAATAGCAGTGGCTCAAGAACAGAGTCCTGTGGCACACCGATAGGCCATCTACTGTACTCTACTTCTGAATAAACTATTTTCTGTTATCTCTCCATCAACCACACTCTTATTCACTTCACCACCTTTATATTCATTCCCATATGCTGCAATTTACTGATTGGAAATCCATGCAGTATCCTGTCAAAAACTTGCAAATTCCAGCAGTAACACTGAAAATCCACATATATTACTTTATCCAATTCAGCTGTCACTGTATTATAAAATGTGAGCAAGTTAGTGAGGCATGATCTACCTTTTACAAAACCCTGTTGCCCTCCCCCCATATAGTATCACATTTCTGTCTATCCATTCTATATCTTGACCAACATCTCCAGTAACTTGACTATGACTACTGATATGCTGATTGGTTGGTAATTTGCTACATCAGTCTTGTAGCCTTCTTTATGCAATGGAAAACTATTTTCCCTTCTTTCCACCCCTCCCCTTTAGGACTAACCTAGAGCTGAGAATTAGATTAAACAATGTGATCAAGGGCACTGACAATTCCCTAGCACCTTCATGTAAAATGCGAGCGTATACCATCTAATCCAATAGCTGTATTCACAAGGTTCTGTAATATGCTTTCATCTCCAGTTCATTTACCTCAGTTTCCAGATAAGATCAGGGGAGAACCAGAGGCCATCCCTAGAAACTGTATAAAGAGGGTGTGAGTAGGAGAGTGAGAAACAGGTTTTTTTAATGCAGAGTTGCCTCTTTTGTTACTGCAATGTCTCCACTTGGATGATATACTCTTGCAAAGTGTTAACTTAGTAATTCTACTGTTTCACCTAATTCAGTTACCTCCCTGCCATCGGTATTCATTAAAATCATTCGGCCATGAACATTCTTCCTTTTATTGCAGCATACCGAAAGAACTCTTTGGTGTTATCTTTGGCCTACCTGCTAATTTCCTTTCATACTCTGCTTTTGCCTTTCTTACCACACTTGTTTCCCCTTCTGGCCTCTGCTTTGTACTGCTCGTGTGTCAGCTGGTCACCTTCTTCCTTGAATTCTCTCCACTTAGTTTTCTTTATTTGTCGTTCAGCTGAATGATGATATTCATACATTTAACACTATTAACACTCAGCCCTTGCAGTTTTACATGCTATGGCACTAATTCTAAGCAATCTCTTAAGCTTGTCATACCTATCAGCCTTGTAATTCCACATACATTGCCTCTTAACCAAAACTTTCACACTTTTAGCCTCCTCTCAGGTCAAGACCATATGATCACTTGCACTAGTTGGTGGCAATGTGGTCATATTGTGCTAGACAAATTATTTGATGAATTTACCAGATCTAGTGCTCTCAAACCCCTAGTATGTTCCACAACATGCTGCTCAGGTAATTATTTCTTAGTGACTACATAAATTCCATTTCCTTCTTGATTTTTATTTTTCAACATAATCTCCCTTAAGACTAATACATTTATTCCAGTGGTGCTCCACTGCCATTATCCCGTCTGTAGTGGTTCTCAGTAAGATCTTCAAAATACCTCTCTACAGCTGCAATCACCTCTTGATTTGAAGAGAAATGCTGCCAAGTGAGGAAGAGTTTTAGTTTTGGGAAGAGATGGAAGTCAGAGGGAGCTAAATCTGGGGAATAGGGTGGATGTTCCAACAATTCATAGTGCAGATCCCTTAATGTTCCCATTGCCAAAACACTTTTGTGGGCAGGTGCATTATCCTGATTATCTGCAAACTGGGTCTTTTCTCACAAATTTTTTTGTCTAGTCTGGGTAAAACATCAGAATAATATTCCCCAGTTATCGTTTTACCCTTTTCAAGATAATTAATAAACAAAATGCCTTTAGCATCCCAAAACGCCAATGCCATGACTTTTTTTGCTGATGGAACTGACTTTGTCTTCTTTGGTGCTGAACAACCGGCTTCTGTCCACTGTTTTGATTGCTGTTTGGATTCTGGTATGTAATATGAATCCAAGTCTCATCCATAGTAATAAATCAGCATACAAAATCAGTTTTATTTGTTAAAATAAAACTGATTTTGTATGCTGATTTATTACTATTTTCAATTTTATATATTGATATATCATCTTCAATGATATATCAATTTTCATTGATATATCATTTTCAATTCTTCATGCAAAATATATACTACATGTTCTTTTGAAATGCCTATAGGCTCAGCAATTTTAAGCACTTTGACTTGCCAGTAATCCAATCCCATATCGTGCACTTTATCAATGATTTTTGGTGTTGTTACACTTTTTTTGAACTGCCTTCATGTGGATCATCTTCAAGGCTGCTACAGCGATGTTTAAAATCGGTAGCCCATTTCTTCTTCTTCTTCGTCTATGATCTCTTGTGCTTTTAAGCATCAAGATTTCCATGCCGTCCTGTCCAAGGCTTGTTGATTTGCTTCTTTCCAGTTAATTCCCTTCTTTTCCAATTTTTCTTTAATTTCCTTTTGCCAACCTTTCCTGGGCCTGCCTATGTTTCTTTTTCCTATTTTCTGGCTTTCGTATATAGTTTTTGCTATTCTTCCTTCTTCCATTCGATTTAAGATGTCCAAACTACCTCATTTGGCTTGTATTATGAATTGGTTCAGAGGTGCAACATGAAGGCTGTCTCTTATAGTTTGATTTCTTATTCAGTCTAGTCTTTTTTTTTGTGCCACTTTCCTAAGATATTTCATTTCAATTGTTGTTTGTAGTATATTTGTGTTTCCTGTTGTTAAACACCAAGACTTGCAACTGTGTGTTAATGTTGGTACAAACACGGAATGGTACACTGCCATTTTGGTATTCTGGGTAACTTTTTTCTTATCTAGGAGTGGGCCTTTCATTGCATAGAATAGCTTTGTTCTCCCAGTTATCCTGTTGTTAATTTCTGTGTCTAGTCTACCATCTTCTTGTATACATGATCCCAAGTATTTAAAGGAGTGAACTTGTTCCAGTTTGATGATTCTCTATTTTTATTGTGTGTTTTGGTTGGTTTCTAGATATGATCATTGTTTTAGTTTTATTTATATTTATGGTCATATTCCTTTTCTTTGTTTCTTCATACCAAATGTTGATGTTGTACTGCAAATCTTCAGCTGTATTTGCTAGAATCACTACATCATCTGCAAAAGTCATATGTGAAATCCTAGTTTCTTTCAGTTTCCCATATCTTAGGTGGAATTTTTTTGTTTTTGTTTGGCATGCCTTTAAGTTTTCATCCATTACTATAATGAATAGAAGAGGCTGAGGATATACAGCCTTGCCTCACTCCTACATTTGTTTCAAATTCTTTTGATCTATTATTACAGGTTCTTACGTAATTTCTATTACTTTTGTAGAGGCTTTGTATGGCTGCTATTAAGTTATCTTGTAACTTGTTTTTCTTTAATGTTTGCCATAGTGTCTGGGAACTTGAAATCTATTAAACATGCATGTAGTTCTTTTCCATATTCCAATGTTTTCTCTGATATTTGTCTAAGACTGAAGATAAGATCCCGTGTGCTTCTATTTTTTCGAAAGCCATATTGCATTTTGTCCAGTGTATCCTCTATTTGGTTCCTAAGCCTCTCTTCTAAAATACGGGCATACAATTTTCCTGGAATGCTTAAAAGCAAAATCCCTCTATGGATTTCACATTTACGGTTATCTCCTTTCTCAAATATAGGGATTATTATTGCTACTTCCCAGTCTTTCAGAATAATTTTCTTTTTCCATACGACAATAGGTGTAAAAGAAATTTTATGGCTTTCATTCCTAAATTCTTTACTATTTCTGGTGTTATTTGATCATGGCCTGCTGATTTGCTCAGTTTTGTTTTATTTATTGCTGCTAACAGTTCATTTGCATGAATTTCCTCACTTTGATCTTCTATTTTGTTTGCATGTCTTGCTCTTAGGGTTCTATTTTTTTCCATGTCCTGCATCTTCCAATAATTCTTGGAAGTACTGTTTCCATCTTTCCATGATGTCTTCAGAA